>NC_139032.1:87904761-89306995 GCF_964662115.1 Mustela nivalis | reverse complement strand
GAAACGGCCACAGAGGGAAGGGTCCATGCTCACAGCATGCTACTCTTGTATGCAAAAGGGAGAAGCGAAATAAGAATATGTATATTAGATATAATATATATATATATATATTTGTGTCTGCATAGAGAACCTAGAAGGGGAGCTAGGAAGGTAGCGTGATGCTTGTCTGCAGGGTGGGGTGGTCGGCGGGGGGGGGAAGACCCCTGGAAGCAGGCGTCTCAGGGTCTGTACTCTTTCCTGTGCGGTTGTGATTTGGGAATCATGCAATTGCTTGCTGGTAAGAAGATCAGGCAGGAAGGTGTTGGGGGTAGGAAGGCAGGTTTGGCAGAGAATCCTGGGCTGTGAGCCCGGGTTCCCTGGTAATTCTCCTGCCTTCTCCACACCTGTTCCGCCTTCACCTGAGGGTGAGGACGGCCCCCTTCACCTCCGAGGGCTGGGAAGGCGAGTGAGCGTGTCTAAAAGCCTCTGCACAGAGCATGGCACGAGTGAGACCCCATCAGCACCTCCCAAGTCTCCCTCCTTTGGGAGGAAGCTGGGTCCAGGGGTTCGTGGGGAAAGGAAATATAACGTATGACATCATTAACCATACCCCTTACCTTTTTATAGCAATTTCCCTATGTTTAGAACTTTCCCAAACTGTTCTCATTTGCTCTTGATGTAACCTAAATATCCCTATTTATAGGTAGGGAAGCGGAGGAGGTCCCTGTCCTCTGCTCGCCGCCCCCCACCCCGGCCTCGCCTCCCACGCCAGCCGGGACTAGACCTGTGCCCGGGCCCAGCCTGGCAGAGTTCCTGCTCTGCGCGGGGAAAGAGCCGTGGGGACCCAGGCTGGAGAGAGAGTTGGGGGGGGGGTGCAGAGGCCTGAGGCCAGGCTGGACCTGTGCTGGGGCCCTCTGGCTTGTGGCCCACGTTTAGCAGCGGGCTCACCCCTGTGGGACTTGGAGCCACGTGGCCCTGTTTGGGTCCTCTTTCTGTCACACACTAGTGACCCCAGGCAAGACCCCAAACTTCATAAATCGTGTTGTACAGCCTTCACTTGCAAAATATGGGTAAGAAAACCCCATTTCTAGTCCTCTTGAAAGGACTCCCCCAGATCCCACACGCTGAGACCTTGGAACCATGCCTGACCCTCCGTAAACGGTAAAGTGCTACTACTCGCTTCTCCCCATCATCCGTGTTCTTCAGGAAGTGACACAACATACCTATGCGTCACCTGAACCGTGTCTACAAGGGGACCGCCAAGGCAGAGATCTGGAGTTAATATGTTAATTAATACATTAATAACTGACTTATTGAAATTCTCTGTGCCTGTTTCCTCATCTATAGAACAGGGATCACATCCACCTCAAGGGCTGGTTGAAGATTTGGAGAGACAAGGCTTGTGTGTGAGCGGGACCGATCCTGGCGCCTTACGAGGGAACGGGAAGTGTCCGTTACTGATTATTATGATGATTCGTTAAGGAAGCAGCTGTCTGGTTCTGTTTTTCCAAACCCTGCTCTCTGCAGGCCGATCACCTCAGCCCGCATGTTGGCATCCCGCAGGCCCAGCCCTCATATCCTGCTTTCTCAGGCAGACGCAGAAAAGAGGTGGAAAGACAGTGAGAAATCTCAGTCTTGGTAGGAGTGAAGGTCAAGGCTCCGAGACGTGACCGGTCAGTGAGACTTTACTGAGGACCATCATGAGACGAATACCCTGGGGGGCGCAAGAGAATTAGCCCCTCTGCCCTTGCCGAGCTCCTCCTTCCCCCACCCCAGGGACCCTCCACTCCAAATCCAGCTGCCCGTTCTTCTGGCACACGAGCCGCAAGTTCTCAGCTCTGCCCGCGCATGTGCTGTTCCTCTGCCTGGAACACCGTTCCCTTCCCCGCTGTCATCCGCACGTTTAAATTCTACCCAACGTAAAAGACCCAGGTTGAAAGGGTCACCGCCACCAGTTCCCGTCACCTGTCGCCGAGGCCCCTGAGGCCCTGGAGTCATCTCCCTTACTTAGGTCAAGGACCCAAGGACCTGCTGGCAGAGGCACCGGAAGTGACCCAGCCAGCCATGGGGGTCGAGGGCTGCCTACGGCGGCGCTGATCTGGAGAGAAGCGTTTGCACAGATTGCTTCGGCTCCCCAAGTATGCCAGTAACCATGATACCACTTGAGGCTCTTAAAACCTATTTTTTTTTTTACAATTTTATTTATTTATTTGTTAGAGAGAGAGAGAGAGCACACAAGCAGGGGGAGGTGCGGAGGGAGAAGGAGAAGCAGACTCCCTGCAGAGCAGGAAGCCTGATGTGGGGCTCCCTCCCGGGACCCTGGGGATGACTCATGTGCCCTCTGTCCCTACCGATTTGCCTATTCGGGACATCTCCTATGAAATGGAATCACACGGCATTTTTTTTGTGGTGCCTGGCTTCTTTGACTTCGGAGAATGTGTCCAACTTTCATCCATGTTGTGGCACGGACCTGGCTTCTGTTCCTTTTCATTGCCAAAACAAGATGCCCTACTGTGTGGACGGAGAGCGAATTCTCTCTATCCAGTGGATGGCGGGTGAGGACTTGGGTTGTTTTGCTCTTTGGGCTTTTACGAATGATACTGTTGTGAATGTGCTCATACTCACTCTTTTATTTAAATTCAATTTAGTTATATAATATATATAAGAAATATATTATAATATATAATATATAAAATAATATACAAATATAATAATGTAATATATAATATAATAGTAACATAATAGCGTATTATTAGTTGCAGGGGCAGAATTTAGTGGATCATCAGTTGCCTACAAAACCCAGTGCTCACCACATCACGTGCCCTCCTTAATGCCCGTCACCCACTTACCCCATTCCCCCCTCCCCTCCAGGACCCCTCTGGTTGTTTCCTATCGTTAAGAGTTTCTTAGGATTTGTCTCCCTCTTAATTTTCATCGTATCTTCTTTTTCCTTCCCTTCCCCTACGCTCATCTGTTTTGTTGCTTAACTTCCGAACGAGGGACATCGGATCGCATTTTTCTTTCTCTGACATCCTGCACTTGGCGTAATGCCTTGAAGTTCCGTCCACGTGCACGGACACATTTTTGCGTGGACACGTTCTCGTGTCCCTCGGGTATGTCCCCAAGAGTGGAATTTCTAGATCAAACGGTAGTTCTGTGTTTCACCTTCTGGGGGTCTGCCAGGCTGTTGCCCGAAGTGGTGGCACCATTTTACTTTCCCGCCAGCAGTGCCTGAGGTTCCCACGTCTCCTCATGGGCACCCGTCATTCTCTTTTTGATTCTAGCCACCCTAGTGGGTGTGAAGTGCTGCCTTCCCGGCTTTGATTTTCGTTTCCCGGATGGCTACTGAGCGCCTTTTCATAGAATTATCTCAGCAGGGCTCACTCACTTCCTCTCTTTCTTCTTCTCCGTCTTCTTCTTCTTCTATTTTTTTTTTTTTTTTAAGATTTTACTTATTTGTTTGAGAGAGAGGGAGAGGGGGCGAGACTACAAGCAGGGGAAGGGCAGAGGGACAAGCAGGTTCCCCGCTGAATAGGGAGCCTGACGTGGGGCTCCATCCCAGGCCCCTGGGATCATGACCCGAGCCGAAGGCAGGCGCCCACCCACCTGAGCCACCCAGGCGCCCTCATCGGGACCCTCTGAAATGCAAGAGACAGAAGCCTTCCTCAAACCACCGTCAGCACAAAGGAGTGTGTTTTTGTTGGTTTGGGCGAACAGGCCAATATGAGTTAGCAGAAGGGCTCCCTGCATCCAGCGACTCGGACGGGACTGGAGATGTATCTTTTTGTCCGTCTGTCATCTCAACTCTGAGCCCGCCTGTCTGTCGGAGAGAGCAGCTGTAGGCAGCCCACAGCCTTCCAGTTCCAGAACTCTAGGGAAAAGGGGACTTTCCCCTCCTGATTCAGCATGAAAACTCCTGGGGAGGGACTTCTGTGGGCCTGGCTGGGGTCACACGCCCAGTTAGTGGATCATCCCTGCAGTTCACCGAAGGAAAGTGAGTTTTTGGTATCAGGCCGACGGGTAGACACGAAGTGTATACTGTGTGTCCCCCAACACCTGTGATGGGGCTGCTGGCAGCCAGAGAGGAGCCCGTGGTGTTCAGTCTCCCTGAGCAGCCCTGACCCCGCCGGGGTCAAACCAACTCAAACCGGCTCCGAGTTCCTCAACCCCACGCGCTGCCATGTCACCCTCACACGAACTGCTACATCCATGCACCCCCCCGGCCTATCGCCGACTTCATATTTGTATTTTGAATGATCTGATGTGTAACTCAGATATAAGCAGTTCAAAAGAACGTTTTATATCACAATGGTAAATGGAAAATCAGTACAACTCGCTGCAAACCTCAGGTAACTGTGAAAATAAATACAGCGAAACCAAACAGTGCTGTCAGTCTCCAGAGTTAATGCTCCTGTTCCAGGCCAGGAGCCCGGGGGCGGCTCTCCTCGGTAAGGAGGGAGATGAGTGGGTGTGAGGGAGGCTGAGAAGACACAGGGAGGCGGCGGCGGGGGGGGGGATGACGCAGGAGCCCCCAGTCACAGAATTCCCTTTAGGGAACGTGCAGGTTGAAAGCGAATTGGAGAGGGAGAAATCCTTACTCTGACTTGACGTTATCCACGTCATGCCCGATTTCCACCGAACACTTTCCACGTACCACTGGGGCCACGCGTCCCACACGTTGGCAGGCGGCGAGAAAATCCATAAGGAGACTTGGTGGGGGTCCCCGTGCCAGATTACAGAAATCCAACTCGCCAGGCTTGTCACACCCTCCATGCCCCTTTGCCCTTGGTCCTTGATGGGGGGGAGGCAATGGGGCTAACTGCCTCTGAGCTCTGAGCCAAAGCCTTCCCCTAAGAGTCCCAGGACGGCCAGGGGCATAGAATGGGCAAGTGTGTGTCTCCTCACACAGGAAATCTTGTTCCAAACCCATCTGGACAAGGTCTTCCCTGTTATGACAGGACCCCCTCCCCCGCAACTTCCAACAGCCTCTGGCGCTCCATCCGCCAGCTCTGATAAATGGGTAGCATTAGTATTTTGATAACTGGAGGCCCCGAAGCTACTCACCAGCGGAGACAACCCCACCCCGGGGCTAAATTATTAATACACTGACGATGTGATTGGAGAAGCTAGACCGAGGCCTCCGTGGACCTTGCTTCGAGAGAAAGAGCCTGAACGCTTGCTGATCTTCGGGGAGGCGGTGGGCCGGGCTGGCTGTCACTGTTTTTATTAATTACAGAGACATCAGCTCTCCGTGGCTGCTTTCTATTCTGTATTTTCAGGACCAGGGGGTCCCTCATGGGCGGGTAGGGGAAGGAGGAAATCCCCATTTTCAAAAAGAAACTTATGTCAGCCTTGAGCACCAGAAGCGGGGGAGGGGAGGCTCTTAGGGACCGGCTGGGTTTCTTTTGGGGGCTTGTGGAGAGAAGGATGGAATATGAGACTCACTTATCGAAAAGCAACTATTGATTGCTGGACATCAATAGCAGCGAAGAGTTCCGGCTGAATCACCGGCTTTGAAGGACTCAGAAATCACTCCCTGTCTCACTTTCCTTCTCTGCCAGGACTTGGAGAGCTCTCGTGGGCCCGCAGGTGCGTTTGGAGTCGATGGTGCCTAATGGGAGCAGTGCGTTCGCCCTCCTGCACCTACAGAGGAAGGAAGACCCGTGTTCTGACGTGTTTCTGGATGCAGGCAGGCCTTTTCCTTCAAGGAAACCCAACACCCGGTTCCCTGATTCGGGGGGTCTTCCGATCTTTGAGGTCAGGGGAGAGGGATTAGGGAGGAAGTCGGGGTAACCATCCTAAATGATGGGTTTCTACTAGACTAAGGAGAGCTTTGCTGAGTCTCTGGTGGTCCTGAAACCAGACCACCTGCTGAGGGCCGGCCGGCCAGGAAAAGAGAAGACCAGAGGGGTGGAGAGTCTGCTAATACAGGAGGAGGGGGTGAGCCGGCAGGGAGGCAGCAAACAGCTGGCGGGCTGACCCGGTTTCAGCAGAACGCTGAAATCAACAAGGACTGAAGACTGGGGGGGCTCAGGACCCCGGGAGAAGGCGAGGAATTAAGCCTTAGGAGCCCTGGTCAATACTGAGATGACACCAAGAGCAGCTCCTATTTCTTTTTTTTTTTTTCTGTTTCTTTGTGATCGCCCAAATCCTTTACGCAGTTTTCACATTTCCCCGGCTCCAGATCCCTGTGGGGAGGGACGGAAGGGGCATGGGGCAGACTGAGGTCCTGCTCCCTTGTCTTAAGGTTGAGCACGCGGAAGCCCGGGGTGCTGTGGAAGCCTGGGGCACACGTGCTAGAAGTTGGGAGGGAGGAGGAGGCTGAGGGGGGTCCTCGCCTGGTTCCCTCTGGGTAAACAAATGCGCCATCAGCACATCAGGGCGGTGAGCTTCCCAGGGCCCTGGAGGAATTACCTAACCTACTTAGTATTTTGGGAAAATGATATAGGCTGAAGCTGAGACGGGAAACGCAAGATGATCTGTGTGTGATACAAATATCTCAGAAAAGACAGAGGAGTTGCTCTCCAGTCGCTCGCCCAAACTGAGAATGCCACCGGTAAGGCCACCTCCCCAAAGGACTCACAGAATTACTGCTCCCTTTCTCCCCTTGGTGATGTTTTGTTTGCTCCCCTCACCCCCGTCAGACTGTTACTAGAGCCAGTCAAGCTGATGGGTTTTCCCCAGACAAGGACCTGTTGTCAGCCAGAGGGAACAAACAGGCCGTCCGTCTGGTGTGGGACAGACTGAACTGAGCCCAAGCAAGCACGCGTCTCAGCGCTCTGCCGCGGAGCTCCGGCCGTGTGTCTTACCCCTGTGTGGGGTGTCCTGCATCCTTTGTCTTCGTGGTCGCAATGACCCTTCAGATGAGGAGGAGATGAGCTCAGAAACCTGAAGCCTTTTCAGGAATCCCACCCAGCGAGTGTGGTATTGGGGTGGTCCATCTTAGCTGGGTATTACACATTCGGCGTTGCTGTTGCCTTACCCAGTGATTGAACGGGTCAGACGCAGACAGTTTGGCAGGTAGTAGGGCCATATTCTAGTTCAGCAGATTTCAGCATCTTCTGCTTCAAACACCACCCACGCTCAGCCTTCTGAGCTTCCCTAACTCAGGTCAGGATTTCCTCATACCTCTGGCCCCTTGCTTCCTTTTGTTTCTATCTTGTCCTCCTCCTCCCTCCACAGCTTTTCCCGGCAAAGAGCGTTTGGGTCAGTAGATGCTCGCTATACATCTGTATAGACATATTTTGTCATTGTTGCTAAGCTGAACAATATGTATTTTTTACCTGCAGAGGAACGATTTGTCATACAAAAGAATCCCAAAGTGAGTTCCTCTGCAAAGTTAAGAGGGTAGACATCTGTCAGGGTCATTGCTGACAAGGTGGTTGTATTCGGGGTGAAAGTCGGGGTGAAGCGGGGGCTGGGTTCATGTGAACAATCTCCAGGCTTTCTTTTAGTGCTTCCTTTTAGCTCCAAAGGTCACATGTCTTGATATTCTTAGTTTCTTTTAGACTGTCTCCTAATTTATATATCTCTGTGTTTATTTTACGTGACAAATGTCCTTTAAGATGGGCTACACAGAGAACTCTATGAGGTAGAGTTTAGTTTCTTCAACAGGTAAATGGCATTTTAAAAAAGACATGTTGTAGACGAAGAGATTAAAGAGACATGTCCACCAAATACAAAATGTGGTCCTTCTTTGGGTCCTGATTCAAATAAACTAATTGCAAAGTGGTATTTTGTAGAAAATCCAAGAAAAAAATTGAACAAGGACCAGATCTTAGATGATGTGTCATAAAAATTACCTTTAATTGGGTTAGATGTGATAATGGTCTCGTGGTTACACGCACACACACACACACACACACACATTAGAAATCCTTATCTGTTACAGGTGTATTCTGAAGTAATTACTGGTACAATATGATGTCTGGGGTTTGCTTTAAAGTGTTCCAGGGAAGGGGCACCTGGGTGGCTCAGTTGATTAAATGTCTAACTCTTGATCCTAGCTCAGGTTTTGATCTCAGGGTCCTGAGTTCATGTCCCACGTTGGGCTCCACATTGGACATGGAGCCTACTTCAAACAAACAAACAAACAAACAAACAAACACAGCTTTCCAGGAAAATAAAAAGGAGAAGGAAGATGAGGAGCAAAGAGATAGAATAAAAACAGCAAAATGTTGCCGCCATGGACCCTGAGTGAGGGGTGCATGGAGGCTCATGTTCATTCTATTTTTGTGTGTGTGTTTGACATTTTCCATAACAATGAGTTCAAGTTTTCAAACACATGCCACACTCAGATATTTTAAAATGCAGCTTACACCTGATCGCATGCCACTTTCATCAGAATCCTGGTCTGCTCTGGTCTCCCTCTGTGGCAGGTGAATGTGTGCCAATGTTCCTTTGCTCAGTTGGACTGTAAGATTCTTGAGGACAAGGACCGCTTCCTCTGTTTTCTTGTGTCTCCCCAGAGCCCTGGAAACCAGAAGCTTGTAGGTATTTCATATATCTTCTTGGCTGGTCAACCAAGAGATATGGAGATACTAGAGAAAATTCAGCTAACATCCCAAAGACCACTGACTCCCTGGCAGAGTTTTTACTGGAAACAAGCAGGTTCCTCAGCTCGCTCCTTCTTCTGCTGGGACCTGAAGGGCAGGGGTGCTGTGGATGGCTGTAAGATCAGGTTTTATTAAAACATTTGCCATAATTTCCTATGAAACTTTTCTTACAAAATAAATTGAAACCTGGAAGAACCTTCCTCTGGAAATGAAATAACGCACACAGGCAAACCAAAGATAAATGACAGAGCGCGGCCTCCCTGACGGTGTGTGGGACTGATGTTTGTTCTGCTCTTAGGTAACATCTTTAATAATGATCTGGAAGACGGAGTAAACAGCACACTAATGAAATTTGCATAAGATTCTTAATTGGGAGGTGCTGCTATTGCCAAGAAGGGCAGAGAAGGAATGCAGATGCCTCAAAGGGGGTTAAAGATATTGATGGAAAATAACAAAATAAGATTTGGCTCAGAGAGAGAAAGACAAATTCAATTGGGAGGAAAGTCTAAAACAGGATACTCCCTGGAGAGAAGAACAATGCAAAAATAATGCTGAAAGAAAGGCAGAGAGCAACCTTAGTTAGAAGAGTGACATGGGAAAAATAGTCAAGATTATGAAGAACACTCAAAGAGAAGATATGCGTGCCATGGGTGGGACCTCCATGCCCCTCTTCTCCTCCAGAATTTTATTTTCCCCAGAGACTCCATCCTGGGTCACACAGGTTGGTTGAGCTCCAGACCCTCTACTTAGGAACGTGTCCTTACAGAGGACAGGGGGTTTTCTGTATGAGGTCACCTGGCTCATTGGAGGCCAGACATCCATTTCCCAGAGGCTCATCATCCTCTGGGAGGGTGCTCTGGTACAGGAAAATTCGGCTCCTGGATAGCCAGTCATGCTGACCCAACAGGCAGTCCTTTATGGTTTCTGGACCAAAGAAGGAGAAATGGTAGGCTTCTGGAAAATCTTCCCAGAGACTGAGAAATCAGAGATTGGGCTGTATGCAGGGTAGAAGGCATCTTACCCTGCTTGGAGATATCAGTACCATTTCTGGAATTTCATTCACTCAACAAATATTTTGTGAGCACTCACTACAGTTCTAGGCATCCAAGCGGACATTGTCCCTGTCCTCCTGGAGCTTGTACTCTGACAAATGGTACACTGGTACTTCAATGGCCACCTCTCTCTAAAAGAATCAAGAAAAAAGTGGTAATGTGATTGTATTATTTTCTAGAAAGATATCCTCCAGATGACTGCAGAAGTTCACACACACACACACACACACACACACACACACACACACACCCTCCAGGAGATGAGCAGGTGACAAGCAGTGATTAAAGAAGTAGGAAGAGGGATCTGAAAAGATGAAGATAAATCACAAGAACAAGAAAGTAAGACATGGATCCTTGTCAAATTCTGATACACTGATATCACAATACCATTTTTCCAGTGGTGCTTCCAGGCTGATGGCTGTTTGGGTCTCGAGTGTGCAATCCAATGAGAAGAACCACCAGCCAATAGCTTCAAGTGAACTGGTTACCTTCGAATTAACAGGCTGAGTTTCATGTTCCAGCTTCAACTCTGACTAGCTGTGCAGCCTTGGGCAAATCACTTAACCTCTCCATTTTCTCCTCTGTCAGGTGTGAATACCGACAGCACCTACCTCTTGGGAGCTGGTGTGAGTCTTAAATGGAATAATGCACTTGGAGTTGCTAGTGCCGTGTCTGACCTTCGGTAAGCTTTCAGTAAATGCAGCTTCTAGGACCTTGTGCACAAGACAGTTGGCAACACCAGCCTTTTCTGTGTATCTGAGGTGGGATCTCAGCCAGCTGTTCATCCTTTCTGTCTGGTGTGATGTCCACACGCTGGTGTCCTCCCCGCTGTGTCACGTTGGAGAGGCGCGGACTGTAGTGTGTGCTTTCTGTGTGGTGCTTCTTCTCCAGCCTTCCCTTTCAGTGAGGTCATCTTCCAGACTCTGCATTTATTACTCACCACACGTTCATCGAGTGCCTTCCCTGTGCCGGGCTCTGTGCATACGAGGATGAGGAAGCCCCATGCCTGTGCCCAGGACACTCCCAGCACAGAAGGAACAGCGCAACACACTGCCGTGCCCTTTCTTTCCTGGGACCTGGGCCAAGAGACTTGGTCCCCAAGGACAGCGCTTTGCCATTTCTTCTTCCATCTTTGAAATTTGAGCCTCTGCGGGCTTTATTGCTGCTCTCCTGCCTTCTCATCTCAAATGTCATCAAGACTGAAATGATGGGGGGCACCTGGGTGGCTCAGTGTGTTAAAGCCTCTGCCTTCGCCTCAGGTCATGATCCCAGGGTCCTGGGATCAAGTCCCACATCGGGCTCTCCGCTCAGCGGGGAGCCTGCTTCCTCCTTTCTCTCTGCCTGCCTCTCTGCCTACTTGTGATCTGTCTGTCAAATAAATAAACAAAAATCTTTAAAAAAAAAAAGACTGAAATGATGGGCTTGAGGTAAGACCTTTTTGGCGTTGGAATTGGACACCCACCTCTGCCTCTAGTTTGCTGTGTGGCCGTGCAGAAGTGAACTTAACCTTTCTGAGCCTCAGTCTTCTCACCTGGGAAATGGGGATGATCGGGCCCATCTCCCAGGATTGCTGGGAGGATCGAATGAGGGAAATCACCTGCCTGGGGAGTTTCCTTTCCTCACAGGCGGTAAGTGCTCAGTAAATAGTATTAAGCTGTGACTGAGCTAAAAGCTCCAGTCAGGTGACCTTACCCGTGATCATAGTATGCATTATTTTAGCCAGTAAAATCCAATGATTTGTTTCATTTTGTTTAATTTTATATTTGTTTGTATTCAACTGTCTCTCTAAAATCAATCAATCAATCAATCAATCTATTTTTTTTTAAAGGTGGAGGGGCACTTGGGTGTTTGAGCTTCTGACTCTCGTTTTCAGCTCAGGTCATGACCTCGGTTGTGCGATCCAACCCCCATGGGGCTCTGCACTCAGCGGGGGAGTCTGCTCGAGGATCCTGTCTGCCCCTCCCTCTGCCCCCCTCTCTCTCGCTCAAATAAAAAAAAATTCTTATTTATTTATATTCCAAAGGCCAAGCTGTCTTGAAAACCGTGACCTTGAAACTCTGTTGAGGTTATCCCTTCTCCAGGCGTCGGTTATCCCAGCTATCAAATAAGAGGACGGGACATGCGATGACCTCTAAGGTCTCCCCGCCCTCGTCTCCAAAAGCCTAGGGTCCGTGGCTGCAGGGAGGCAGGAGACGAGCCCTCATTTTCCAAGTCGTGTTTGGAGCACCCAAACACGTATCACAACAGCGTGGAGCAGCTTTGGAAAGCGCAGAGTCGGGGTGGTGGGAGGCTTGACTGTGAGACCCGGGAGCGGGCGGTAGAGACGAAGCATGGAAAACCAGCTCCCGACAGCGAGAGACCAGCCTTCTTAGAAATTCCCAGCACTTACAGCCAGAACGCTCAGCCGTCCTAACATCAGGCTTGAGCTGATCTTCGCTGGCTGGGGCTCTGGTCTCTGCAGGCCCCGAGGTGACCCGAGATGTTGAAGGCCAGGATGGCTGGAGGTGGGTGGTTTGGGGAGGAGCACTTGAGAGCCCCCATCCCTGCCAGCAGGAAACTAGGCATGGGCGGGCGGAGAGCGGAGACCCTGAACACCCCGTGTTTGCGCTCCTCTCATGTTTGTTGTGCTTTCAACCTGTGTCCTGCTGGGCACACACACACTTCACGTACACACACACAGGGAATCTTTACATAAGGGCCCTCCTATCCCCAAAGCCACCAAAGTAGGAGTAAATATCTCAACAGCCTAGATAAAGACACTGAGGGTTCAGGGAGGTTCCATGACTTGCCTATGACCACACAGTAAGGAAGAGGTGACAGTGGGACTCACCCACTAAAGCTCAGAACCTTCCCCTGCCATGGAAGGCGTACCAGTGCTGCACAACAGGTGGAAACCCTTAACCTTGTCCCAGCAAGTATTTGCTACAGGGATCGACTAAAGAATAACACTAACTGCTTTCATCTCAGTGCACCTTCAGGTTAACCCCCTGCAACGGGAAATATATTGTTTCATTTCTGTGTTACAGGTAAGGAAACTGACTTCTACAGACGCTAACTAGGCAGGTCACCCAAGAAGCTAGTGGCAGAGCCAGGCCTAGAATTCTAATGACCAGCTTCTAGGCCAATGGTTTCCTTTCTTTTTGATTTCTCTTCTTTATACGGCACTGTCATCATCGTCACCATCATTATTATTTTCTTACCGAGGGCTTGAGATCTGGTGAGAACCATTCCCTACTAGGGGCACGGTGAGATTTGGGGCTGGCTTTGAGGGAAAACTGCCAAGGCAGCTAGGGAGGGGCCATCGCTGGAGAGAACATACAAGAAATGATTAGGTAGCAAAAGGCAGGTGGTTGGGCCAGTCTTTTGCTAAAGGTTCGGCATCCTCTGTACCGTGCAGGGTCACGACCACCAGCCCCCTTCTGTCTTCTGCAGTCCCCCTCCCCCATGGGGTGGCTGTTGGTAAGGAGGGTGCACCGGGAACTTCCTGTGTCGTGCCTGGCACACAGTAGGTGCCCAGTCAATGTCATTACAAAGACAAGGGTGCCATGTTAGTGCTCAGTGTCCTCCCAAACTGGGGAGCTGCCCACATGTTTAGGGAAGAGAGACAAACTTCAAAGAAGCTATTGCTCAGGCCTCGAGGAGCTCTGGGCTTTTGTCCCTTGGGTCCCACGGGGCTTTGAGTGACAGTGAAACATCAAGTCACACGTACCAAGCATTTAATGACCGGCTTGTTCTGGGCCTCCTGGTCCAGAACCTTCTCGGCAGTGCCCATCCAGACTCCGGTACTGGGGCAGGGTCCCCACTGGGCCCCTCTCTTTGGCCTGCTACCTCCCCGTGCCCCCCGCCCCTGCCGCAATGCCCCCTTGCTGATGGAGCCAGGTATTTGCAAACAGCTTAGGCACACATGCACGCAATCAATATCACAAAAGATAAATCTGCTGCAATTGACTCCAGGCTGTACTGTCACTAAGTGACAATGAAAAATGATCAGCACTTGAATACATTGCATTTTTATCTTTAAATCTTTCTACAGAAGCCGTGTCAATATCAGAGCACTAAATAATTTCTAGATAGCAAGAAGACACAAGAACGTTTTTTTTTTTTCCTTCGTGGAAGATGGATGTAGCTTTTTTGAAGGCCTTAAATACTGAAGCAAGGAATTAGCTCTCTAAATGCCCTACAATGACTGGCCGCCTTGTCAGTCCTCCAAGGACGATTTGAATACCTAACTCCACTCTTCCATCAGTGTTCTTTAAATAACAGTGCTTGGCTCCAGGACCGGAGGCCCTTTCCAAACCCTAATGAATCCATCAATCACGGCTTGCTGCATCTTCTTCCTCAGCACCAGCTCAGGGACATGACAGGGGAAACTGAGGCAAGGGAGAGTTCAGAGTCTCGTCTAACTGAAGTCCTGGAGGACCTCAGTTTTCCCTACAGTCTCTGAGAAGAGGACAGGACCGATTTCACTTGGGGCTCTAAATGGAAGTTAGGCGGACCGTCAGGAGGGCTGGGGTATCACCATCGAATACTTGCTGGACCCTATGCAGTGTCAGCCAGGAATAGGCATTGGAAATGCAGAGAAATCAGCCTTGCCCTTTCAGTCTTACAAGGTGTCGGGGGGAAGGATGTTTGCTTAGTGATAATAACCAGCACGCACTGAGCACCCTCAGCACCCAGTTCTGTGCGAATTCTCAGCTGAGTGGCCCCATGGTAGTCCTGCGAGGTGGGTACCAACAGTCCTGTTTTACAAATGAGACGATGCTTCCAGTGACAGAGAGCCAGGGCAAGGCAGCTGACCTGAACTCGAGTCCCACCTCTGTGTGAACTTGGGCAAGTCATGACCCTCTCCGACAGGTCCCTGGTAAGTCAAGTGAGGGGAAGCCAGACTCAATGACCCCTGACGACTTCCCTGTCTTTATCATCATCAGGCCCCGTGAATATCCAAATAGATGGGCAGACTGTGTCCTGCAGGGTTTGTCAAAAACCTGTTGCATGCCAGGCCATGTGAAAGCTGGTCGGCAGAGCTGATTTTCAGTGATGCACTTTTTATTCTCAGAATGGAGAGCGAGATTACAGAAACCCATCCCCTCCTATAAAGTTATTTCAAAAATAATTAAATATTAATAAGCTCTAGTGTGCCTGGCCCTGTGGGAAAGGGAGACATGTAGGTATAGAACATGAAAAGAAGAAGAAAAAAAAGTTTCTGACTTGAAAGATTTTGCAGTGATGCTGGAGAGAGGAGCCTGGTGTCCAATAGTCCTCCACAATGTGGTGTGGGGACAGGTGCTGGGGAAGCTGGGGGCTAGGAGAGAGGGCACTGGAGGCGGAGTCCCAAGCCCCCTGGACTGTAGCCAGTCATTAGGGAACTGTTGGGAGAGGAAGACCCTCTTTCAGTGTCTTCCTAGTGTGGACCTAGTAAGAATGAGCCCAGAGCGTATAAACCTGGACATTTGCTTACTCTGAGAAATAGCCCCTGAATGTCTTGCTGACTTGGAAAACACTCAAATCTAATCAAGGTGGACAGGGCGTATCATCAGGATGGACTAAGAAAGTGGTAACGACATCGATTGTGTTCTAACATGTCTGGAGAGGAACTATTAACAGAAAAGTATTGGTCAGCATCAAGCTTAAAAGAAGGGAAGCTGGATAGCACAGACTGGTCAATCTTTTAAAAATTTTTTTAATTTAAAATAAAATTTTAAAAAATCTTAAAAATTTTAAAATTTAAATTCAATTTAATTAACATATAGTGTATTATTAGTTTTAGAGGTAGAATTTAGTAATTCATCAGTTGCCTACAACACCCAGTGCTCATTACTACAAACGCCCTCCTTAGTGCCCGTCGCCCAGTTACTCCAGCCTCCCAACACCTCCCCTGTGCCAGCTCCCCTGCCCAAAGGAGAGAGGCACAACCCAAGGCAGCATTTTCAGCATTTCTTTGGTAGCTCACCGTGCCCTGAAATGTTTGGGGAAAGAGCTCCCAACATGAGCACAGGTAGGAAATGTTGCATGCCACACCCCTTCTGTGTGTCAACATGGACATTAAATCCACTGAAATTTTTTAAAAAATTAAAAAATAACTTTGGAGCAAAATACATTATATGTTAATTTATAAAAAAGAAGTGGCTGAAAAACAATTAAAAAAATAAAGTCCATTGAAGTCCAGTGAAGTTTTGTGGTTAAAAAATGAAAACCAAACCAAACCAAACCTACTTATCCTTGTTTAACCTAGAAACTACCACACTTATTTGAAGGTGAGGTGGGGATAGGAATGTTTGTGACTATGAAACATAGTTTAGAGAAGAATGATCTAAAGATTTAGCTCAAAGGCATTAATTGGTCTACAGAAAAATGTAGATAATGAGGAGTAGGGGAAAACAATTTTGGAAAGACAAGATGTCTTAAATGCTAAACTAAGATATACAAATGGTGAGGGAGGTACCCAGATGCATTGTCTCAGATGAAGAAAGCTAGATGCAGAAGAGTGTGTAAGGCCTGTTTTCATTTTAAAAATTTTTTATTTTTTTAAAGATTTTATTTATTTATTTGTCACAGACAGAAATCATAAGTAGGCAGTGAGGCAGGCAGAGAGAGAGGGGGAAGCAGGCTCCTTGCTAAGCAGGTAGCCTGATGGGGGGCTCGATCCCAGGACCCTGAGATCATGACCTGAACCAAAGGCAGAGGCTTAACCCACTGAGCCACCCAGGCACCCTCATTTTTTTTAAAGGGGGGAATATATGTGCATATATATTATATGCACATATATAATATGTGTGTAAGTATATAAATGTTTGTAAGTATATGTGTGTATGTACTTATACATATAAGTATATGTGTGTGTGTGTGTATACATACACACTTTTTTAAAAAAAGATTTTATTTATTTATCAGACGGAGATCACAAGTAGGCAGAGAAGCAGGCAGAGAGAGGAGGATTCAGGCTCCCCGCTGAGCAGAGAGCGTGATACAGGGCTCAGTCCCAGGACCCTGGGATCATGACCCGAGCCGAGAGCAGAGGCTTTAACCCACTGAGCCACCCAGGCGCCCCTACACACTTTTATAGGCACAAGACATCCCTGCAAATATAAAGTATCAGTAAGAAATTAATAACACTGATTCCAGGGGAAAAATAGGCGAAAGAGATTTTTTTCAATGACTCCTTTCAAATTTGAACCATATAAGAGTATTGTTTATCAAAAAGATAAAATATCTTGAACTATATAGGTATTATTCAACATAGAGGAACCCAAAAAGTGGTATTACTAAGAGTCATTGCTCCCCTTAAAATAGGTCAGTAACTTTCCACCCACCTTGGGATGGAGTCTAGACCTCTGTGAGGTCCTGCACAGTCCGCCTCATCACTCCCCACGTTCCCTCGCGTCCTCCCCACCGCGGGCGTGGTGGTGTTCTTCCACCTCTTTAGACAAGCCACTATCTTACTCTCGTCTCAGGTTTTCTATGGAAGAAAGTCTTTTCACTGGGGGTGTTCTCTCCCCAAATGTTCATTGGGAAACCCATGCTCGTCATGCAGGTTTCTCATGAGGTTCTTTCTCATTCATGCCCTTGGCGGCTTCCCCTCCCGTGGAGAGCCCTGTGCGGGATGCTGTCCGTGGTGCTGTGCGGGATGCTGTCCGTGGTGCTGTGCGGGATGCTGTCCGTGGTGCTGAGCACACGGTGGCCAAATGGGCTCTGCACTCACGGAGCTGGGATGCTAGAGTGACAGAAGCTGAAGATACGCAAGGAAGTAAATAAATACAGACTATTTATTAACACTGCCCCCTTCACTCTGACAGTATCATTTAGATTGTAAGCCATAAAGTCGCTCCAGCTATGAAGAAAATAAAGCATGCTCAGAGAGAGAGACAGAGACAAAGAGAGAAACAGAGAGAGACAGAGACAGAGAAAATTGAGAGTATTGTCACTGCCTTGCGGGCGGAGGCTTTTCATGACCCTTGAATTGAAGGTCTGTGAAAAACAAACAGCCAGAAGCAGAAAAACAAAGTAGAGCAAAAAGGTTGCTTAAAAACCCTAGAAACAAAGATGTCTCTAAAAGCAGGGTCTTGTCCCTCTTGAGAACTACTTCTGCTCTTGGTAGCTTTTCATGGATGATATCTCTTATCTTTTATCTTTCAGTAAGTACAGAAACACTGAACCGAGGTGAAATCAAATCTTGATCCAAGCAAAGTGGAAGTGAGATTTTCCATCTTGGGGGCCAAGGTGCTTTGCAAACACATTTTATATGTGTGTCTTTCTAATCTATTGGAGAGTGTTGCCTTGGGAAGGAGGACGCCGAGAGAAAGTTAGGGAGCTAAGAGGGTGTGTTCCTCTGCTGTCCCCCCACACCGCCCAGAGTGAAAGCTGTGTATTAATGAAGATGTTATCACTTTCTAAAGTTGACATTGCAGACCTGGGCCGATATCATCTCATAACCAGTTGTTAATCCACTTACTCCTGTTGGCTGCTTTTTTCTAGATCCTGATTTGGTCACTCTTTTTGCCTTTTGGTGATGTTGCTTCACCAGGATGGGAAACATGCGTTTTGGAGGGGTAGAACCAGAATGTGCAGTCTTGATCAATGGAGAGGTTTTCTTTGTGTAGCTGAAGGTCTTAATCAGGATCCAGTCCTCCAGGCATAATATTATCAACCACAGTTCTTAAGGATTGTGTGCTTTCTTTGTAAATATATGCGGTTCTTGATGCGATGCCAAAAGTACATTTTAGGACAGGCTTTTCTCTTCCTCACTCTGCCCAGAACCTGAAATTGCCAGGCTATATTTGAAAAGTGAGCTCAGATGCAGGTTTCCAGACTGTATTTTGTTTAGACAGTTCTTGTCCTAACCACCCACCCAACCACCACTACCTGCAGGAAATAGAGTTGGAATTTTGTATCAGTCTGAGTTTTGCCAACCAGCATCTCTAAAGCTCTCATTTGTATCACTAGTGTGGTTGTCTGTGAGTTTTTTTTTTGGGGGGGGAGGTATTTGCCTGTTGCTTTTCATAATTATTTATTGAACACAACATATAGCAGAGAGGTTTTGAGGGAGCTGAAATACCCCTTTCTACAAAGACAACTACTTAGGTCTTAGTATAAATGATATAAAAGTAGAACTGCTTTTGGTTGAAGGGGACCTGAGCTCTCTGACATCCCCTCCTTATCTCTACCCTTAAGGCAGAACCTTCACAATACTTGCGAGGAATGTTGGTGACTTGCGGAACTCAGTTTGAGACCCACTGACATAGAGACATAGCACTCCTTGATGCTGGGAAACCTGATTCTGCCCTAGCTCTGCCCTTAACTGTTGAACATTGAGCAAAACTTCAATGCCAGTGGGCTCAGTTTCTCCATCTGTATAGCATTCCTCTTAGACTGACTGGCTTTAAATCCTGAACTCTTAGCTTTGATGTGATGAGATTCCACAACAGTAAGATTTAGATTCTAAAATTTTATAACTGTCAGATTCTGGAATTCTGCAGCTTAAGATTCTGAGATTGATTGTGTACTTAAACAATAATTTCATAGAAACTTCCATATTTTAAAAATGTTATTTATTCATTTGTTTGAGAGAGAAAGAGCACAAGCAGGGGGAAGGGCAGAGGTAGAGGAAGAAGCAGACTCTCCGCTGAGTAGGGAGCCCAATGTGGGGTTTGATCCCAGGACCCCAAGATCATGACCTGAGCCAAAAGCACTTAACTGACTGAGCCACCCAGGTGCCCCATAGTAACCTCTGTATTTGAAAAAAGTAAAGAAAATGGATCTGGAGACTTAAGTTTTTTCTAAGAAAAAGTGGTTAGTGAATATCTTCTAGGAGAAAATAAAGAAAAGTCTTGAGTTATACAAAGACCTGTGGAAAGAGTATTCCTGGGAGCTGGATCAGCACATACAAAGGGCCTGTGGTGGGGAATGCATTTAGTATATTCAAGGAACAGCAGGCAGGTCACCAGGGCTGGAACGGAGTGAGCAAAGGAGAGAGCGATAAGAAGAGATGTGATGTGGAGTTGATGCCTGGGGTCTTCTTGGTCAGAGCTACTGAGTTTGAATTTTGTTCTGAGTGTAATGAGAAGTCACAGGAGAGTTTTAAGCAAGGGAAGACATAACCTGATTTATAGTTTTAGAAGATGCTTTTGGCTTCTATGAGAAGAATGAACCAAAGGGAGGCAAGCATGGAAAGCAAAAGGACCAGAGAGAAAGCTAAAGCCCCATTCCAGGTGAATAATGGCTGTGATGCCAAGCAGGGGGTGCGTCAGAAGAGACGGCGAGAGGTGGTGGGATTCGAAATACATTTTGAGGGTGGAACAATCAGGACTTGATGACTGATTGGATGCTATGCCACACATACTAAGGTACTGTGGACATAGAAAACACAGAACAAATTCTAATATGAGCCGTAAAGGTCATGAGCATGTTCAGAATTGTAGATGTTGGTCTGCAATTGGGCTGCTTCTCACGTCGGCAACTTCAGGGAGTCCACTTCAGAGCAGAGAGTAGCAAGGATGAAATTTATTCAACAATGGTTCAAGATTCTTCTGAGCCACACAAGATGGGCCAGCTAACAAAAATGTAAGCACAGACCGGTGGGATATATACAATAGTATAAGCAGCCAAAAGTGGAGTTGTGAGCAATTTTCTTTTTCATAAACTTATGAATTTTCCAAGTTTTTTTTCATGGGTTGCTATAACTCTTATAATCAGAAAAAAATGATTCCTTTAAGACAAAAAATAAATCTCACCCAGGACTACTGTTTCCCTTGCCATCTTTGTTGTCTTTTGAATTCCCAGTTCTCTGCTTTTAACTACAGCTTTGGTAATTTACCTCGTGGCCAGCTAACATGTGCCCTGCCTTGTCTGCCCACCTGCCCTTCCCCCAAGTTCTGGGCTTCACGTGGTCCCAGGCTGCCCCTGACAGCCCCCGGCTTTGGCACTTGGAGCCACACCTGCTTGGATCTGGGTACGTCCTTCTCAGGCAGCCCCTGTGAGTTGGCTGCCTGATTGATTCATTAGTCTAAGTTTGCTATTTCCCCAAAATGTTTTGAGGTTTTCCTCCTGACAACTGTGCTCATTGCAGTCATGATGAAAACAACAAAATGAAAAGGAACCTCATGGGCCACACAATTCAAAACGATGTAGGGAAACATTTGGTTTCTCGTAGCTGTCAACACAATTATACCCACAGAGGAAGAAAATGAAAGGCAAGGCAGAGACAGCTCAGTTTGGCTTGGAGAGTGGGGCAAAGGCTTGGAGCTTTCATGCCTGGGCAAAAGGATGCCAAGACCTCTCTGGCTGGCCAGGGGCAGGGGCAAAGAGATAGGTCAGTGAGAACAGGTTGCAAAGCTGACAATGGATGAGTCCTCCAACCAAAGACCTGCCAACCTTCCAGAGAGTGCCTTACAAGCCCCCCTCCCCCGCTCTAGGGGAGGGCCCCTCTAAGGCTGGGGAGCCCGGAAGGGTGACCCTTCTTCATAGCACAGCTTGCAAGGGATCCCAACCTGCCCTCGGAGTTTTTTTCCTCTCTGGGGGCTCCCATGAATGAACAGAGCCAAACTGTATGGTTTTAGAGAAGGCAAAGTTAACTTCGGACGATTGGTTCCTAAATGGGAGGAAGGAATGCCCCGTTGGGCGCAGTATCAGAGTCCTAGAGAGAGCTTCTCTCATCTGCTTTCTACCTCCACCTCCCACATAGTCTGATTTTGCTGCCATAGGGAGAAGTGGGCCCCACTGCCAGCTCAGGCTACTGTTACTGACGGAAGCGCGTTAGTCACTCATTCAGCAAGTACTTGCTGAGCACCTGCCACATGCCGAGCACAGTCTTAGCCCTCGGGTGGACTGGGACTAGAGAAAAGGGCTGAGCCTCTGTGATTTAGACTCCATGACAAAGACCAGGTAAATGTGACAACTGGGGTTTTGTTTAACTAAGTCGTCTCCCTTTTCCTGACACTCCTTTTTTAAAAGGCAGAGAACAAATGTTAATGCCAAATCCAACGAGTGCCTCCAGGGTGGCAAACATCCCTTTGCTGCGTGTGTGCGTCATCATGTCATCCCAACTGGAAGGTGAAGACGTGGCTATTCAACCTCCCCCTCCCCCCCATTTTATAGAGGAAAAGTGCTAAGACTCAGGGAAGGTAAATAACCCACCGAGGTCACACAGGGAGTCAATGGCAGAAGCGGATTTTAACTCCGGGGTCTCTGATGTCATAACACGTGCACCACACCCTTCCAAAACGTGTCATAGCAACGTGCACTGCACGCGTCCAACTGACGTGGACGGGCTGCACTGACATCGCTTGGGCTCTTGTTAGAAAGGCACCTGCTGAATCATGATTCGCATGTTAATAAGTACGGAGGTGATTCATTTACACATTAAAATTTGAGAAGCACTGAGCCAGGAAATTCACACACAAAAACAATCTCCCTCTCAAACACAGTACACACTTTGGAAATCGAAAGGATTCATTACATTTCCCCATTCTAGCTTCAGTTTCTCGAATGCTACAGTACAGACTTAAAGAACACTCCCCCCAATCCAGAGTGGGAAACATTGGAGTTAAGAGGTCAAAATTGTCAGATGGTGGTCGTGTCCTGCTGATGAACCCTATGGACCCTCATGTGGTTCTCGGGATGGGTTTGAACTTGGGAGGGAGCGTGAGCGGGGAGGGGACGGCTTGATTTACAAAGCTGGGTGGCCGAGCCTGAATGCCCCAGTTCCACAAGGGAAAGCTGGAGGACAGGGACCTTGTTCTTGGGAAATAATTGGCCCCTATTCTAATATGATTGGTGAAACTCACTTTGCCATTTCTCATTTCTCAGATGAGCTAATGCAGACCTGTTGCCCTTCATGTGGGGCGAACAACCATACAGTTCCATTTTTTAAAAAAGATTTTATTTATTTGGCAGAGAGAGAGAGAGAATGTACAAGCAGGAGGAGCGGCAGGCAGAGGGAGAAGCATGTTTCCCAAAGAGCAGGGAGCCTGACGCGGGGGTCGATCCCAGGACCCCAGCATTGTGACCTACTGAAGACAGACGCTTCACTGACTGATCCATCCAAGTGTCCCATAGCTCAGTTTTTAAAAAAGATTTTATTTATTTGAGAGAGAGAGAGAGAAACAGAGAGCACAAATGGTGGTGGTGGGGGAGAAGCAGAGGCAGAGAAAGATAGAGGGAAGGAGAAGCAGACTTACTGCTGAGCAGGGAGCACAACGCAGGGCTTGATCCCAGGACCCCAGGATCATGACCTGAGCCGAAGGCAGACATTTAACCAACAGAGCCACCCAGGCATCTCCGGGATTTAATTTTTTTTAAATCAGCTTCGGAGTTTAAAGACCCTAATAATAAGCCTGGAAATCATTGCCATGAGGTGACTCACAGTTCTCTAAGCCCTATAACTTTACAGGAAGTCAGAGTTGCTGTTACCCCACACAGAAGCGCCTTTGTGCAAGTTAGAAAAACGTGCCCCTCCAGCTGGATGCAGTCCCAAACTTGGTCCCAAACTTGTAGTTTACTTGGTGAATGGACTGTGAGAGAGATTTCAGTTCCCACTTCCCACTTGGGCTGGAGCGCTTGTGCAGTGAACAGTCTGCACAACCACACATGGCAGCCCTGATGGAAGCAGTCATTTAAGATCAGTTAGGAGGTTGGATTGTCTGCTGTAGCAGGGTGGAGATAACACCTGTCTTGTTCACTGTATCCAAGTATCTAGTTCAGTGCCTGACTCAGAGTTGGTACTTAATTAAATACATGTTGGACAGCTGGATGAATAAATGAAGGGAAATGGGATTACCGACTCCTTAGGATCCTAGGGGACTGTCAATGGCATTGGAGAACATGGGCCAGGGGACACTCATGAGGTCACTTTTGTCATCTGCAGCTTTTCATGCCCTTGAAGGCACCACTCCCGCACGAAAAGCCTCTGTTGGAAATGGGTCTGTGGTTCTCTGCCTTTGAGAAAGACCAAGAGGCCCTTCTGAAACGTAGCATGAGGACTCTTCTTCACGGATACGTAAATCTTGGCTCTTTGGAACTAAGATATGGAACTAAACAATCTGACTCTCAGGGTGGTGTGGACTAAAACTTCTCATGATGATTTTGTGAGGGATTGAAGAGAGAGACCCAAGAAATCAAGAAAACAAGAAGAACCGGGTCCACTAAGGTCCTGTTCCCAAGGATCTTCTCCATGTCTGAGGAAATCAATGAAAGACGATGACATCTTGTGTGCACACCGGAAACCACATGGCCGGTGCAGGACAAAAAGATAAAGTCCCTCCTTACACATTTTGAGGCAGCCTCACCAGACAGGGGGTTGGAAAACAAAACACAGATGTGTGTTCTAACCCCCAGGTGCTTGAGATGCTTGGCTGGTGTTTCCCAAAGTGTATTCTATGGAACTCTAACCCTGTGAGATGTTTCTTGAAAACGTGCAGTTGTCCGCAGGTATAAGCTTCTTTAGGACATTTGCAAGGCAAGTTGAAGTTTTCAGCATTCCTGCCCATTTTTAAAAGATTATATTTATTCATTTGTCAGAGAGAGAGAGAGCAGGAGAGAATGAGCACACAAGCAGGGGAGGGGCAGGCAGAGGGAGAAGCAGGGTCCCCACTGAGTGAGGAGCCCAGCGAGGGACTTGAGCCGAAGGCAGATGCCCAACCGACTGAGCCACCCAGGCATCCCAGTTTCCCGTCCGTTTTAAAAAATTGAATCCAGCCTTTTCCAAATTCATTTGACCACAGATAATGTCCTCTTTCCCTCCACACACCTTCATAACTTCTGTTACTCACCAGCAAGC
Organism: Mustela nivalis; assembly: GCF_964662115.1. NCBI lineage: Eukaryota > Metazoa > Chordata > Mammalia > Carnivora > Mustelidae > Mustela > Mustela nivalis. Next base: position 89,282,639 of record NC_139032.1, on the reverse strand, counting down.
CTAGTTAGTTCCACAGCACATGGGTTTCAGTTCTGGGGGTAATTTGGGGAACAGGCTTAGTTCTTGTTGGGTTCAAGGGCTTCCAGACGGCTTTTCCACCTCTCCCTTTGAGAACAGCAGGCACTGGAAGTCTGGGCTCGGCTGTTCTGACAGCACATCTCAAATGTGTTTTACATAATTTGGTGGTGACTATCAACATATTATAAAAGAGGGACAGAGGGAACCAGTAAAGGCCACCTGCTATTCTCCTGTCCCTAAACCAGAAGTGACCACATTCTTTAAACACCCCGCTGCTTTTCTGAGTGACTGTGCTGAGCTCCAGGGTGTCCAAGCCTGTGCAACCAAGGTCGGTCTGGGGTCTTTCTAGAATCCCTGGAGTAGCCCTCTTAGAACCCCTGGACTAACCTTTCTAGAGTCCCTGGAGTAGCTAAGTAGCCCTCTTAGAAGCCAAGCTCTTTGTTCTTTTGTTTTTAGAGATATTTGTTTGTTTGTTTATTTATTCGTTCATTTATTTATTTATTTGAGAGAGAGCGAGAGCAAGCAGCAGAGGGACAAGGAGAAACAGGCTACCCACTGAGCTGGGAGCCCCATGTGGGGCTCGATCCCAGGGCCCTGAGATCACGACCTGAGCCGAAGGCAGATGCTGAACCGACTGAGTCTCTGAGCGCCCCCGGGCACTTCGCTGCTATGGAGGGCAACATTCCCTTCTGTTCCATAAGTCCTCCTGCCAGGGTTGCCTCCCTCCCTGGAGATCTTCCCTGATTTGGAGGTTGGAGCAGAGAAGTCAAGACAGAGTCTCTGGCTGCTGGAGCAAACCAGACTGCATTCACGTTCCCGGTGAGTGTCACGGGTGGAACACAGGGCACAGCCCCATTCCCCTTCCACTAACCTCCCCAGCTGCCTCCAGCTCTCCCTCTGCCTGCCCACCCTCCCCCTCCCCCCGCAATGCACAGACAGGTCTGCCCCTGGAAGCCACGTCACTCCCAAGCTGACCTTGGCTTGGGGCCGCCAGGCCTGCTGGGAGGACTGCGGGCGGTGACAGGTGCCTGCAGCTCTCAGGACCCTGTCCACCACTGCTCTTGCTCTCACCGCAGCAGCCGCTGCGATCGCGGGGAGGCGGAGGGCTTCTGGCCTCATTGGACCTCCTACAGGTTTGATGTCCTTTGCTGAGATCATCTCCCTCCTGTGACTTAATGAGGCTGGAATAGGAGAAAACTTGGATCTGCCAAAGGGGTTGGGTGTCCTGGACCCCAACACCTGTCGCCTTGTTCAGGGGACGATGACATCCTTCCCTTCTTCCCTTTTAAATTGTTTAAAATGTTTTTTTATTAAAGTGGTACAGGACATAGTTTAAACTGTTAAATAGACTGTAAGGCTTATATTAAAAATAGCCCCACACACTACCCCTGATCCTTTGCCCCAGAAGCAGTCACCTTCAAGTCTTTTGGCTTTATCCTGAAATTTTTTTAAGATTTTACTTATTTATTTGACAGACAGAGATCACAAGTAGGCAGAGAGGCAGGCAGAGAAGGAGGGGGAAGCAGGCTCCCCGCTGAGCAGAGAGCCCGATGTGGGGCTCGATCCTAGGACCCTGAGATCATGACCTGAGCTGAAGGTAGAGCCTTAACCCACTGAGCCACCCAGTCGCCCCTGGCTTTATCCTGATTTTTTTACCTAATTGACTGCTGGAGAAAATGAGGGTTTCGCTCTCTTACAGACACACACACACACACGCGCGCGCATGCACACACACTCAATACCATAGACCCTCATTTCAATCAATATTCCTTCTTTACAGCCCAACGATTTATGTAAACCGTTTGCCACAACCACCCAATGCCCTGGGATTACACTTTCAGTACAAGTTTACATTTCTCAGAGTTGGCAAAATTTTGGTAGCTTAGTTTTCTACTCGACTGTTGGTAAGTTGTCTCCAAAGTCTCCATCCTAACTCTAAAGTTTTGGTTAATATAATAAAAACCTCTAGAACCCGTCAGTTGCGTGTTTCACTCGGAAGCCCGTGTCCTGGTGTTGTTCTGCCGATGCTGACGGCTGTGCTGAGCCCACTGCACGCCTGTGGTCGGGGTTTTCTGGGGTAACTTTGCCTCTCTCCTCCGTTCCTTCTGCTGTGTCCTGAATTCTCTGTCTTCCACTTTCATGACATACTCTTTCATTTTGATGAAGCATAGCCTCTAGGAGCTTCTTGAGAAAGGTCCACATAAGGAAACTTTGGTGAGACCTGGGTGTCAGAAATAGATTTCATCCACACTGACACTTGACTGACAAAATTATCAATAAATTCCAGGTTGGGATCTTTTTTTCTCCTTGGGATGATGAATGTTCTGCACCCTATCTTCCATTTACCAGAGATAATGTTAAAAAGATCAGCACATGATACCTGGTCCTTTGTGGGCAGCATTCTTTCTTTGGAGGGTTTGCTTTTTAGAAGATTTTATTTATTTATTTTAGAGAGAGAGAGAGAGCAAGAGGGAGAGAAAATCTGAAGCAAACTCCACGCTCAGCACAGGGCCTGACTCGGGGCTTGATCTCATGACCATGAGATCATGACCTGAGCTGAAACCGAGAGCCAGATGTTCAACCAACAGAGCCACCCAGGTGCCCTGCTTTGGAAGCTTTTGATATGTTTCTGTGTCAGGCACTCTGAGCGCCCTTTAAATCTGGAAGTGTGTGCCCCACAGTTCTGGGAAATTGCCGTGTATTATTTCTTTGATAATCTCCCACCTCCCCTTTGCTTTTGGTCTGAAACTCCTAATTGTGGATATTGAACTTCCGGACAATGGTAGACAGAAAGATGTTCCAAAGATGTCTGTGTCCTAATCCCTGAAACTTGTAAGTGTGTTAATCAGAGCGGTGACTAGGTTGAGGACCTCAAGACAGGGAGAATATCCTGACTACCCAGGTGGTCCTGGATAATCACAAGGGTCCTTATCAGAGGGATGTGAAAAGGGAGTGTCAGAGTCCAACAAAGGTGATGTGATGAGCTTTGAAGGGGGAGAAGGGGCCTCGAGCCCAGGGATGCTGGAAGAGAAGAGGAAATGGATTCTCGAGCCTCCAAAAGCCACATAGTCCTGTGGCCACCAGGATTTTAGCCAACCTCAGATACGTGGCCTCCAGAACTGTAAGAGAATAAAGATATACCATATTTGCATATTACGGCAAATAGGGAGCCACTCTGTGCCCAGGCACCGTCCAGTGGTTCACGTTTATTAAGTTCTTTGCCGAAGTCCTCCTCAGCCTTCAGATCAGAATGGGTCTCCCGTTGCAATTCTTGGTCATGGCATTCGTTGTCCTTCTGACTGAAGAGCGGAGGCCGTGATCATTCCTTTAATGCCTCTCTATGCACTAGACCGTCACGGGGGTGGGGTGGGGCTGGGATCGTGGGTCTCCTCCTTTCATTCGGCACTTTGTCCCCTAGACGTTGATAAACACGCACTGTGCGCATGACCTGGTTCATCCGACGAATGACCTCTGCTCATCCTCCCAGCCGTGCTGTGACATGGGAACCAGTGCCCGTTTCACAGGTAAGGAAACTGAGGCACAAGGGAGGCCCCATCTCTTTTTCAAAGATACACGGATGAGAAGGGGCAGGGACAGGTTTTGAGCTCAGCTCGGAGGGTCTGGGCCCGAACCCCCCCAAGCCGGCCACTGAAGCTAAAGGTGTCCCCTCCAGGCTCTTCCCCTCTGCCTGTCCCAGCGGAGGACGGAGCGTCTCCGTCAGGCGGGCCTGCAGCTGTGAAGGGAGCTGCCGGGTCCCCACGGAGGCGGAGGTTTTCAGCGACCAATCCCGCATTCGGCGCTTGGCTGGGCCGGGGGCGAGGTGCTCCGGGATGTGCCAGGTCTGCTCTGCGATCCTCTCCAGAATTACAGTGTCATCGTTATTATTGTTTTATCTAATCTGTTCTGGAGAACAACCATTTTGAAATTGGGCAAAAATACAGCCTAATATATTTAAACATATATATTTTTATTTTTATAGGATTTAAAAATAAACGCATTGATGTACATTTTCCAAGTGCCTGCCTGCTGAATTCCTAATGTAATACAACATGACTCAGAGCTAAATTTAAAGAGAGAAGCACATATGTTTAAAGCAGGCAGCAACTTTCAATCTGAGGAGAAACAGAGTCAAAAGTATTTTTTTTAGCGAGTGAACGGACTGAGTGCAAAGTGAATTATCTGCGCGCCATCTGGGCAGTCGGCTGTTTCTCAATCCTTCGCAACTCTAATTTTAAGCCGTTATTTGGCCTTTAAATAACAATGTCTTTTCTTTCCATTGGAATTTGCACCAGATTCCGCATTTATTGCGCTATCAGCTCCAAAAAGAGACCTATCTTTGAGAGCAAAAAGAGCAAAAGTTATTGAACGTATTACTCTGCAGATTGGCTCTGGGAAAAAAACAGCAGTCTGATATTTTGCAAATGAAGTTTGACATATTCTGGGACGGCATATTGTACTCACCACAAACAGGCTGGTTGTGCCCGGAGGGGAAAGCTTAATTAAGGCCCCCTTAACAGCGTGCAACTGGAGGAAAAAGACTCAGGGCACACTCTTCGTGACCTTCCTGTTCTTCTGTGGGCTTCCCGTTTATGAATGGTCTTGATTTTCACCTAGAAGACAGTACAGTGGATTATCGAATTTTAGCTCCAAGGGGGGCTCCGCTCCAACCTTCCAACCGATGCCAGACTCCCTTGCATGGAGTTTCAGATAAAATATCCATTTACTTTCTGTCTGAATACCGTTAGTCATGGAACGCGCTGCCTTTCCCATCGTAGGAAGCCCTTTGCAACATGACGGTGAAACCTTCCTCCCCACAGCTTCCTCACAAGTGGTTCTCGTAATCGCCACCCTATGCCGTAGAAGGAGTCTTCCCCATGGTTGCATGAAGGTGAGTTGAAGGTCACCGTCAGGACCCTCCTCCTACCCTCATCTTCTCCGCCCCAAGCTACGGAAGCCCAGCTCCTCTAAGGAAAGAATGTGACCATTGAGGAGGTTCTCTCCAGTAAAGACGGTGATATTTTGGGAACCTGTCCATAGTGGAGAGGACAAAGGAGATGTCTTGAATCTCGGTGAAGCCTGATGTTTTATCTATTTCATTCGAAACCCAAACACTTTATTCCCTCCAGCTCTGTGTCTGTATCTTCTCTTCAGAGGTGTGGACTGCCCTGAAGACTAGATTCTGATTGGCACAGGGGCTCTCAATGGGGAAGTCTTGATGACCACACCACCCAGTCAAAAGACCCCTCAGATCCTTCCTGTTCCCTCTCTTTTACCATGAGGGAAAAAAAACAAACCAATGAACTTTCCAGAATTAATGAGAGTTGACTCCAACAAAGACTCATGGGAATGCGTTGGCACGTCATCAATGTATGGCCCAAGAGTTCTCTCCACAGTTGATGTTTGCCCCTCCCCTGACTTCTCTCCCTTCCCTCTGCAAGAATGTTCTGCCTGCAGATCTCCCCCCAGCTTCTCCCCTTGTTCACACAGTTCACCCCTCAAAGATCTCATCAGACCGACTTGTCAGAATGGTCGCCGCCCTGTCACTCCGTTCACACGTCCTGCTCTACTTTCCTTCTTAAGTGTTCTCACTCCGTGACATGCTCCAGGGAAAGGCTATGCTTTTTGTTATGTTTCTCTTCCCCAGAATGTAGGCTCTGCGAGGCAGGGACTTTAGCCATGGACCTTGGTGAATCCATTGGGCATGTTCGATTCTTCAATATTTATTGGATAAATGTTTGAGGCTTGATTGGCGGATATCAGTCTCAGAATATCCTGCAGACGGGCTTGAGAGGGACTGGCTTAACTTTAATGCTTCCTCCCTTATGAGTTCTGACTCCCCGAGAAAGTGACTCTCCCTTCCATAAGTTCTCTTCACACCCCAGCCATCATTTGGGCGGCCTTGATCTTACAGCAGTTTGAGGTTTAGCTGACTCGCATTCATATCTCTCTTGTTAGGAGCAGTTCCCAGAGAGCAATCACTCAGCCAGATGCCAGCAGGTGCTCAGAAAACACAGGTATAAAAAGGAATGACGTCCTCCTCCTCCTCCCTCTGTTCTCTTTAACAGAAAGGCTTTGGAGGTATTTTGGCTTATGATAGCTCTTCATGGTGAAAACCTGTCATATCCAGAACAATTTGGGGTGCTTGTTAGCAGTTTGGGTGAGGCACAGTATATGAATATCTCGAAAAAACTTGTACTGTTTGCTCAATTACATTCACTATAAAGTGTGGCACCATTTCGAATTTATTTAAAAAGTCCTCTTACCTCTCCCTTCTGCCTCTGCTTGTGCTCTCTCTCTCTCTGACAAATAAATAAATGAAATCTTAAAAAAAAAAAAATCTTGGGACGCCTGGGTGGCTCAGTTGGTTAGGCAGCTGACTTTGGCTCAGATCATGATCCCAGCATCGTGGGATCAAGTCCCATATCAGTCTGCTTGCTTGGCAAGGAGCCTGCCTCTCCCCTCTGCCTCTGCTTGTGCTCTCTCTCTCTGACAAATAAATAAATGAAATCTTAAAAAGTCCTCTTACAACTCAACAATGAAAAGACAAATGAGGGCGCCTGGGTGGCTCAGTGGGTTAAGCCACTGCCTTCGGCTCAGGTCATGATCTCAGGGTCCTGGGATCGAGTCCCGCATCAGGCTCTCTGCTCCACAGGGAGCCTGCTTCCTCCTCTCTCTCCCTGCCTGCCTCTCTGCCTACTTGTGATCTCTCTCTGTCAAATAAAAAAATAAAATCTTAAAAAAAAAAAAAAAAGACAAATGACCCAACTTAAAAATGAACAAAGAATTGAATAGACATTCCTCCAAAGAAGATATTCAAATGACCAATAGACATCTTTAGCCATAAGGGAGATGCAAACCCATACCGTGGGGGTCCAGTTCACACTGGCATGGCTATAACCAAAAAAACAGACAGACGATAAAGAGCATTGGTGAGGATGTGGACAAAGTATGGTCCTCATACATTGCTGGTGGGGATATGAAACGGTGTAGCCACTGTGGAAAACTTCGGCAATTTTCCAAAGATTTAAAGTTACCGCATGACCCAGCAATTCCACTCCTAGATAAACACCCAAGAGAACTGAAGGCATATGTCCGTCCACACAGTAACTTGTACACATGTATTTATAGCAGCGTTATTCACAGTAACCAAAAAAGTGAAAGCCACCCAAATGTCCACCAACCGCTGAATGGATGAACAACATGCCGTACGTTCATTCTCTTTAGCCATAAAAAGAAATGAAGTACTGACCCATTATCTGTAACATGGGTGAGCCTTGAAAACATTATGCTCAGTGAAAGAAGCTAGATACAGAAGACCACTTATCGTACGATTCCATTTATATGAGATTTGCAGAATAGGCAAATCCATAGAGACCAAGAATCGTTAGCAGTCTCCAGGGACTGAAGGGAGTAGAAAATATGCTGGAATTAGATAGTGGGGGATGGTTGCACCACTTTCTGGATATATTAGAAACAGTACTTTACAAGGTGAGTATTACGCTATGTGAATTATATCCCAATAAAACTGTTATTTTAAAACAAACAAAAAAAGTCATCAACTTTCAGTAATTGAACACTTACTAAAAGCGATTAGCATACAGCTCTTGCATTTCAATCCATTCTGGAAAACAAAACAAAACAAACTTCATGATGGAAAACATAAAAAATATAATGAAACCTACAAACTCATCACCAGTTTCAACAATTATCTTCTTTAAAAAAATCTTTTATTTATGTATTTATTGAGGTGGGGGGCGAGGGGCAGAGGGAGAGAGAGGGAGAGAGAGAGAGAGGGAGAGAGAATCCCAAGTAGACTCTGTGCCTGGTATGGAGCCTGATGTGGGGATTGATCTTATGACCCCAAGACTGTGCCCAGTCTTGTGACCCCAGGTCAGACTGAGTCGGACATTCAACTGACCGCCAATCTTCTCTCATCCTTTCCCCATCTGTCTCTGTGCCTCCATATAATTTTGAAGCAAAACTCACGTATCACATTATCTTACCCATAAATACGTACCTCTAAAACACACACACACACACACAAATAGAGGCGCCTGGGTGGCTCAGTCTGTTGGGTGTCTGACCCTTGATTTTGACTCAGGTCCTAATCTCAAGGTTGTGAGATCAAACCCCACCCCGGGAGTCTGCTTCTCTTCTTCTCCACCTGTCCCACCCCCTACTCTCAGGAGCATGCTCTCTCTCTAAAATAAATAAATATTTTACCCACCCCCCCACAAAACATATTCACATCTCTCTTATTGTCTTACAAACTTTTGAAGAAACAGTTTGTATAATGTCCTTTTTTATTGTTACCTCCATTCTCCATGGAAACATGGAAACATGAATAGCAATCATTGCTATTTACAGGAGCAGCTACTGTGTGCCTGGCAGCTCGCTGGGGGCTTTCCAGATAATACCCAACACAACTCTTGCGTCCATCATGAGGAGTTGGCTGTTATCACTGTCCATGGTCCTTCCCCAGGTCACAGAGGTTAACAGACTCAGCCAAGGGTCAGGCTGCCTTACCCAACCTCTAGCTCCTACTCATGCCTCTCCCTTGCCTGCCTTTATTTTAGGACTGTGCTCACCAATAGTGTAGCTACTGGCCACACGTGGCTACTGGGCTGAACGGTAGCTAATGTGCCTAGTCCAATTTGAAATGTACTGTAGGGTAAGATCACATGAAGATTTCCAGAGCTTTAGTAGGCAAAAAAATAATGAAAATCTCAGTAATTTTCATACTGAAATGTCACGGTTCAGATATATCCTATTCAATAAATTATATTATTAAAATTAATTTGACCTGTTTTCTCTTTACCTTTTCCTTCCAGTTAAGGCAAAATACACGTAACAAAATGGACCATCGTGGTCGTTTTTTAGTGCACCAATTCAGGGGCATCAAGTACATCCACAGTGTTGTGCAACCGCCATCCGTCTCCAGAACTTTATGATCTTCCAAACTGAAAATCCGTGCCCATTAAACACTAACTGCTCCTTCCGCTTCCTTCAGCCCCTGGCAACCACCGTCTACTCTGGATTTGATGACTCTCGGTATCCCATGTAAGTGGAATTAGATGGTATTTGTCTTTTTTGTGACTGGCGTAGCCTATTTCACTGCGCATAATGCCTTCAGGTTTCACTTACGTTGTAGTACGGGTCCTTTTTTGAGCCCAAATAATATTCTACTGCACAGATTGTCAACACTTGCTTAACCGTTTACCCACTGATGGATATTGGGGTTGCTTCTACCATTTGGCTGTTGTGAACAATGCTACTATGAACATGGGTGTACATATATCTTTTCGAGATCCTGTTTTTGATTCGTTTGAGTGTATACCTGGAGTGGAATTGCTAAACAATGTAGCACTTCTCTTTTTAGATTTCTGAGGCAACACCATCCTGTTTCCCACAGTGGCTGCACCATTTTACCTCCCCACCCTCAGGGTACCAGGGCTCCAGTTTCTCCACATCTCCACCAAAATATATTTTCTTTCCTTTTTCTTAAAATAGTAGTCATTCTGAGGCACCTGGGTGGCTCAGTGAGTGAAGCCTCTGCTTTCTGCTCAGGTCAAGATCTCAGGGTCCTGGGATCGAGTTCGGCATTGGGCTCCTTGCTCAGTGGGGAGCCTGCTTCCCCCCTCCTCCGCCTGCCTCTCTGCCTGCTTGTGATCTGTCAAATTGGGTAAATAAAATCTTTAAAAAAAGAGAGAGAGAGAGAGGTGGAATTCAGGTTTCCAGACTCCTTTGCAGTGAGAGGTGGCCATGTGACCCTGTTCTGGCCAATGAGGTGTGGGCAGAAGTCTGCTCCTTCCTTCTTCTTCCTGCCTGAAATGCAGAGCTGGGACCCAGCCACCTTGCAACCCTGAAGTGACAGAAATGAGTCTGGAACTAAGGGCACTCGGGCAGACTGACAAAGAGCTGTGGGTCCCTGATGACCCATTGCAGCAGCCCTGTATTATGTACCCCTGACCACTTCTCATGTGAAAGCCGTCCGCCCTCTCTCTTTAAACTACCTTTATGTCATATGCTATTGTTAGTTTCAGCCAAACGCTTCTCTGGTGGGATCCCTCGGACGGGGACAGCTGGGATTTGAACACACGTGTCTGTCTGTCCTTCAAAGCCTGGGCTCTTTCCACTTCTACCCCCCACCGCCTTCCAAGAATGGACCGGTGTTAACAAAGAAGGTGGGAGCCGGTGAGGCTGCCCTGCACACCTGCTATCCCCGAACAGGCAAAGTGATTTGCAACCACATGGGGGACAGACATCACCTGCAGGGAATGTGTTCACTTTACACACAAAGATTTACAGTTAGAGTGTCTCCAGCTGTACAGTTTCACGTGGAAAAACTGGGTGGTCAACGATAAGGAACTCAAGAAATTACATAAAGCCATTGAATGGAATCTTTGGGAGACTTTAACATGTTTTACAAGACTATTAGATGAGAGGAAAATGTATTTCGGCTATACTATGACCAATAGAGGTCATGATACAGTAGGGTTCCAGTTTTATAAAATAATGCATATGTGAGAATAACCAAAACGTTGAGGTGGAATTGTGCATAACCTTATTTTCCTATGTAGGTTTTCTCTATAGTTTCCGACATTTCAGAGTACGGGTTTGTCATTAGGTAAAATAAAGCAACACATGAAAAAGAATCAGACTCCAGTGCCAAGGGGAATGGATTGTCTCTTTGTCAGGAATCTGAGGTGCCTTCTTTTGTTGTCTGACCTGAGGCTCAGAGGAGGGGGTGTGGAGCTGGAGGGGAGTGCCGGGAAGAGGAGGGGGTGCTAATGAGAGCTCCTGAGACAGGGATCTTGTGTTGCCCTGGCTGCCCATCTGTCTGGGCTTCCCCTCGGGAACCTGAAAGCCTGGCATCTGCCCCCTGCTCCCACATTCTGTGTGAGGGTTACACGCTTAGTAGCTTCCGAGGCTAGCGGCCCATTGTCAGTCTTGATTAAAACACACAATCCACATAATGCAGTAATAGAATTAGAAGGCAATCCCTCCCTCAAATGGGCTGCGGTAGAGGCTCAACAAACAACCTGCGTTTTGTTCCACTTTGATTTGGCCTAATGTGTTGGTAAGAGGGTCCATCCCTGAGATGCTTTGTGCTTAATTACATATGAACATAGGAGAAAGCGGAGGTCCCTAACAACATGCTTGGTGGTTGATTAAGTGAGCGTCCAAATGGGCAATCAATAATTTAGTAAAATATTTAAAATACCTCCTGGCTTCCCGTGATGGGAAGAATACAGTTCGTGTGTGGTCCCTTGCTGACTTCTCTGCAGGTGGAGGTAGTCCCTGTCTTTCTGGTGTCTCGGCCTCTAAGCCTGGACACTTCTGCCCACTTTCTTCATGGCTAGAGGGTGTACTTCCGCAAACACAGATCTAATCACGGCACAGCCCACTTCAAACTGTCCATTGCGCTCCCTTACCTCTATCCCCCACCACACCTGGTTAGCCCCTCGTCTCCTTGGAAGGCTTGACCCAGACCTCCCCTGTGCAGAAGGATGGCGTAACCACCTTCTCTAAGAACTTCAAAATTCTGTGTGCAGGTCTCTTATCTTGCAGTTGAATCTCACTGCATTTCACGTTCCATTTGTGTCTGTCTCCCTGGCGAGGCTGTGAGCGAGCGCCCTGAGAACAGGAATGAGTTCCACAGGGATCCTTATTTAATCCTTTTATTCACTGAGTGTCCCTGGGTAATGAATGAGTTGGAGTGCAGGAATTCTGGTGCAGTGTTGTGATCAGAATTAACAATGAGTGAGCCTTTCCCTTTCCTCCTTCTTGAATTACTAACAAGTTCCTCCTAATCTTCCCCTCCTGGATTGTTAGTTCTGGAGGTGATCCTACTTCCTTGTTCTCTAGATGCGAGATCTGGGGTTCAGAAGGGTTAACTCATTTGTCGGGGGGACACCAGTCTAGGCTGATTTCCTGCTCTCCAGGATCCTCTGTCTTTGGGATCATTTGATCACTGTTCTCATCATGCTAAAACCACGAGAGGCAAGATAAGAGGAAAACAGGAGTCGGGGGCGGGGTGGGGTAGGTTCAGAAGAGACCAACGGAAGTTTCTCAACCATACTTGCATTAGATTAATTTTAATGAACTTGACTCTAAACAATTTAAAACTCAGGGATGCAGTGAGCCTTCAGGTGAAGGTGAAGGAACACGTAATCCACTTCAAATATTTGCAGTGACATTTGTCAGGGCTAGACTGCGCCTGGTTTTACCACCGGCTCCCCAGCTGTTTAACAAAATGTCGAGCACATCCAATATCTATATTTGTTGAATGACTAACTCGCATGCCTACTATGTCCCCAGAACTGTATGCTGCCTCAATTTAATCCTCGGAGCAACCCCCAAGGTCTTAAGCATGATGCCACACTGATTACGACAGGTGGCTTAGTTACGTCTGGCTTATCCAAGGCAGATTTGGGTTTAAATCTATCTGGTGACATTCTGCCCGGCCATCCAATGCAGTGTTCTGCATCTAGTAAATCCTTAATAATTATTAATTGATGAGGGTGCTTTCTTGGTCTGAATGCTTAAACCACATGCTCTCTGAATATGATGGGAGTTGCAGCATATTTTAATTAAATACTGACAACTTTAATTCAGATTGCTCATTCTAATACTCTTGAGCTGATAGCACCAAGCTAATGGCTTGTTCATTTTGGAAGATATTAGCAGCAGGGTGCTGCCTTTTACCCAAACATAAGATCACAATAATTAAAATCTGATATTGCTCGAAATGAACTCCTTTTAAACTAATTTATATCCCACAAACACACGCAGATGCAAGCATATATGTGCCAACATTCTCAAGGATTTACAGCACCTTAGAGAAACTCTGTCCATTCCCTTCCAAAATGAAGTTTTCTGTTGCTGTGATGAAAGACTCCTTACTAGGTTCAGGGGGGAAATGTGCATTTACACAGATCAATTTCTGAGTTTCCCAGAAGAGGGGAACCAGAGAAAATCCTGAAAACTAATGACTGTGGGAGCGGAGCATGTTGGTACTTTACAGCTCCAATCAGCATCTAAACCACTGAATCAGAGAGTAAGACAAAGGACAATCTTATTGCATGGGGGGTGGAGAGGGAGAGGGTGGGTGGGGGAGATGGGCTGAGCAGGAGGGAGAGATATCTGAATATACAAAGAGATGAAGTAATTTGGAGGGAAGATCCAAGAAGCAAACATAATATATCGTGTTAATTCTTTGCTTCCAAAAACTTATACTTGAGCATCTATTGGGCCCCAGGCCCTGGAGACTTGCTGGCTACAAGCTAGCTGTGGGCCATCCCCCCCATGGTGTTTGCCTTAGAACATGATTCTAACCAGAGGTCTATTTTGGACTTTAGGGAGGCTATGAACCCTTGGAAATGGTATGCAAAACCTTGGGTTTGTAAGTACATATTGGTGCGGGCAGAGGCAGACTGGCACATTTTTTTCTTGGGGACAAAGTATCCACCCAGGGTCACATTCTCTAAGCCATCAGGGATTCCCAATAAGGTACATAACCACAATAATAGAGTTTGCCTTCTCTAATCTCCCCCTCGAAGGGATGAACAAACTACAAGGGAAGCCAAAATCAAGAGAAGTCAACAGACACTGATATTTCCCTTCCTTTACGAAGCTAAAAGAGGATTTTCTCCAAAAATCTTAAAAAAACAAAAGCCAAAACCTTGTACTCCAAAGGAGATAAAAAAAAAAAAAAAGGGCCACCAAGAAATAGTGAATTATAGGACACAGGTAAAGGACAAACTCCAGCAGCATGGTCATGTCACTAGAGATATTTGACCCAATAGACACAATGTACATCCTTGCCTGATTCTGCGCAGAGTCCTCAAGAGGAGATAGAAACCTGGCTCACGGGCCCACGGGAGGCTCTCCTAGCACATTCTCCTGACAGCTACAACCTTCCAGAGTATTTATTACTTGTCAGGCATTATTTCAAAAGCTTTGCCTTCAAGGTGTTATTGAGCCTCACAGCTATTTAATAAAGATGGGTATGATTCCTCGTTCTATTTCACAGATGAGAAAACTGAAGATCAGGGCGTTCTGGGACTTGGGAAGAGTTCCACAGCTGGAAGTTTCTCCTATCTCTTACCCCTCCTGAGGAAAAGCTGCCAATGGCAATGCTTGAAGATGGTATAGATGTCAGGAAATGAAAGCTATGATGTAAGCACAAGACAATGAACCGCCCCCACCCCCAACTTTTAATTTTCTCCCGGGACTATTCGTTCATCTAAATAGTGTCTAAACACTCAGGGAGAGCAACGTCAGGGTCCAGTTTTGGAGCAGAGTTTATCTTTCCTGCTCCACAACTAGAGAATTTGAATTGAGGTGGTGTGGGGGGGGGCAGGGAGGAGTGAACTTGGAGAGGGAAGAGTGGGGATGTACTAAGGAAGTGGGTTTGAGGTGAACTCCACAATTTCACATTGCTGGTCAGCACAGCCTGGCAGAATTGAAAATTTCTCTTACCACTTAGACCATGTTTACACTTTCCATGCCCTTTATTGACCTCTGTTTACAATAACTAATCTTGATGTCATTTCAGACTGAGAGTTGCAAGAATAGTACAAACTGTTCCTGTATACCTTTCCCCCAGATTCCATAATTGTTAATATCTTACCACATTGGCTCTGTACTTCTCTCTATAAATAAATATCTTCATACTATTTTCTTTTTCATAAAGATGCTCTTTCATAAATTATGCTGTTTTATGCCTTCAAGGTATCTTCCCCCAAACAAGGATGACCTCTCTCATAACCACAGTTGAGTGATTGAAATCATGAAATAATCAGCAACACATTAAAATACTATGAACTAACCCACAGACCTTATTCAGATCTCACCAATGGTCTCCGTGATGTCAGCAAAGAGAGTCCCAGGTCACATGCTTCTTTGTCTTCCATGACACAGATGTTTTGTGGAAAAGTATGGGTCGGTCGTTTTGTCAAATGTCTTCGAGTTTATCTTACATCTTGATCAGATTCTGGTTTTGCATTTTTGGCAGGAATATCACAGAATTCATGTTGCACTTTTCTCTGTGCATTATGTCGGGAGATGGTTTGTCCTACTGCAGTAAGGTCAACCTTGGTCTCTTGCTGGGGTGTGTCTGCCAGGTTGCTCCACTGTGAAGTCAACAGGACCCCCTCTTTAACATGACTGAATTAAAAAAACAAGAATTATGGTAAAATACACACAACATAAAATTTACCGTTTAACCATGTTTAAGCATCTCGTCCTGCAGCATTGAGGGCTTTCACGTTGCTATTCAACCATCACCACCATCCGCAGAAATTTTTCATCTTCTTGAACTGAAACTCTCTGCTGATTGAACACTAACTCCTCATTCTCCCCCTCCCCCGGCCCCTGGCACCCACCATTCTACTCTCTGTCTCTAGGGTTTGCCTACCTAGGTATCTCATCAGTGGAATCATACAGTGTTTGTCTTTATCTGACTGTCTATTTCACTCAGCATCATGTCCTCAAGGTTCACCACGTTGTAAGGGGTGTCAGAATTTCCTTCCGTTTGAATGCTGGACAGATATCCCTTTGCTGTATACACCACACGTTGTTTATGAATTTATCCCATGACAGACATGAGCTGCTTTAGCCTTTTGGCTATTGTGAATAATGCTGCCATAAACGAGGGAACAAGTACCTGTTTCAGTCCCTGCTCTCCTTTCTTTTGAGTATATAACCAGAAGTGGAGTTGCTGGGTCATCATTTTACTCTTCTTAATTAATGGGTGTCTTGTGGGATGATACTTGGAGACTCTGCAAATATCCAGTGACTTCTCACACTTCCACCCACCGGCTTCAGCATTCCTTGACTTCTACCCGAATCAATTATTCTTCTAATGGTTGCCAAACGGTAATTTTCATTCTATCATTTCTTCTACTTCTATCAGCTGGCATTCTGCCGTAGGGAAGAAATCTCCCTTGCCCCTCATTTATCTAACAGTATGGACTCATTTTATCCAATGGGTCTTAATCCATTGCTCCATGACCACTTCTCTGCTCTGAGCAATTCTTTTACCTAGTATTTCCAAGAACTCAAAGTTGGGGAAACGCGGGAACTTTCTGCAGTTCCTTCTCACCATGAAGAAAACCGAGAATGCAGCCTGACTTCCTCAAATCTTAGCGATCGCTTTCCCGCCTGCTCCTTTGCTTACTGGAGTGGAAACCCTCTTTTGGGCTGCGTCTGCACTGACCACCCCCCCCCTCCCCCCCGGCAGCCCTGGGCAGCCGGTCCCCGCGAGAACTACATTTCCCAGAGACCTTCGGGGGCCTGCGTCATCAGCGAGCGCGGCCTTTAGTGAGCGAGGCCGACTCTGGAGAGCCCGCGGTGGCGGCGGCAACATGGCGGACTTGCTAAGTGTCGGAGTGAACCTGGAGGCCTTCGCTCAGGCCATCAGTGCCATCCAGGCGCTGCGCTCCAGCGTGAGCAGGGTGTTCGACTGCCTGAAGGATGGCATGCGGAACAAGGAGACGCTGGAGGGCCGCGAGAAGGCCTTCATTGCGCACTTCCAGGACAACTTGCATTCGGTCAACCGGGACCTCAAGTAGGTACCGGCTGAAGGGGCCGGCGTCGGGGACCCTGCGGGCGCGCACCCTGCCCCGACCCCGCGCGAGGCTTCCCAGCCAGGGGCCGCTCTCAGGTCCTGGCTCGCTTGCTCTCTGCCCCTCCCTTCCAAGCCCCACGCCTGCTCCCCGGGGACACCTCGTCTCCCACCCCCGCTTTCCCGTCTCCCTTCTCCCGGCCTCCTCGTCCTGGCTGCCTCCCGCCGCGCCGCACCTGCCGTGGGGTCGTTCTGTTCCTGACGAGGACACGCGCTCTGCCCGTGCACGTCCACTTCTCGCCTCCGCCTGGCAGGTTTCTCACCTGTAGGCCTTCTGCGCCCCGGCGCGTCTGATCCAATAGTACCAAACAGGACCGGCCCAGCGCTGCCCCAGACCCGAGTGCGCCTGGTCCCTGGGGCACCCGTTCCTCGCCTCTGAACCTGGAACTCAGCGGTTTCACACCACTCCAGACCTAAACTCGATCCAACAGGACTTGCGCTTTCCCTCTCCCCTGCGCCCTCCGGAACCGATCCGCATTCCACTCCCACCCGCTCCTGTTCTGTGTCCTCCTCTAGAGAGACCTCATCTCAGGGTTGATCGCTTAGGTTTAGCCCCCTCGCCCCCAGTATTAATTGGCAGTCCTTTAGGATGAAGGACTGTATATTTCTCTCTCGTTCTTACAAGTCACCTTCTTCACTTCCACTTTCTAAGTGCTCCGGAACAAATAAGTGCGAGGGTGTTTGTGAGAGGCCCATCAGGTTGTAGGAACTCTTTAGCTGGTTAGGTTCCAAACTTGTCTTCCCTTCCTTAAGAGAGTCAGCCCTTCTCAGGGAGGTTGGAGTTCCAGGATTTTTGCCTTTTACTTCTCAGAACTGACCTTAGCAGGGAAAGGCATTTGCTAAGATAGTCATCCTGTAATTTCTGGAATGGATGGATTCCCCCCCCCCCCCCAACTTGGTCTCCTTAGTAACCAGATGGAAGGCGGAGGTAGCATGGAGGAGGTGGTGACCAAATGATGGGTGGTGCCTCTTTTGATTTTTTTTTCCCCCTAAGTAGTTGCTATTCTTTTTTGGTGGAAAGCCAGGAAATCACACACCCCTCAACTCCCACATTCACTTGCTGTTCTCTGGCGCAGTGCCAGTTAATACTTTTCCCTGCTTGAGGGGACGCGGTGGCTCTTCTCCGCTCTCTTCCGTTTCCTCCCTTGGGTAATGTTCAGGATCTCACAACCCTCCACCGTTCTAGAAAGTTTATAGTACCCTGTCGCCTTTTTCAATCTTTGAGCAGTAATGCCAAGAAGAAGGTGGCTGAAGATTCCAAAATGAGTGTGGTATGAGAAGCTGTTCCTAGAGAGTCTTTTGTTGACAGTTTGAGACTGGCCTCACAGAACATGCTCCCGGAATGTGCTTTTGCTGTTGGCTCCCTTTCCCCAGCTTCCCTAGAGTTTTCCTGCTAGACTGAAGCATGTTTGTTTGACACAGCCCCCTCCGTGGTGTCTTCCCATTCCGTTTGTTTATTTTATCTCTTCTTTGTTTTGTTAAGTTTTACCATCTGTGAAGTACCATGTACCAGTCTATCCCTATGTGAATGATAAATAATCATCATCTCTTCAGGTACTTGCTGTTCTGCCAAATGTAATGATCTGTATGTGGGTTTGGAAACTCTTCGTGAGAAGCGATGTTACAGCACATTTCAAAATTCCAGAAAGTCGCCCTCCCCACCCTGAGAATAATTTGGGTTGTTACATCCTGACTTTAGGAGTCTTCCCGGTTCCAGTGCTCTTAACTTTTTTCCTCCTTTAGAACGGCACCAGAGAGCTCGGTTTTAAAATAAGATAAGCTCCCACTTAAGGGTTTTCTTGATTGTCGGAGATCTTAACCTTTTTTTTTTTTTTAAAGATTTTATTTTTATTTATTTGTCAGAGAGAGAGAGGGGCAGAGAGCAAGCACAGGCAGACAGAATGGCAGGCAGAGGCAGAGGGAGAAGCAGGCTCCCCGCCGAGCAAGGAGCCCGATGTGGGACTAGATCCCAGGACGCTGGGATCATGACCTGAGCCGAAGGCAGCTGCTTAACCAACTGAGCCACCCAGGCGTCCCAGATCTTAACCTTTTACAGTGTTTCTTAAGAGACTTCTGATGGACGTTTTGAAGCACAGCCTTTGTTCTGGTTGGCTACACCCTGGAGTTTCATTGGACTCAGGTTTATTGCTTTACCTGTTTATTTTTCAGTGAGCTGGAACGTCTGAGCAATCTGGTAGGCAAGCCATCTGAGAACCATCCTCTGCATAACAGTGGGCTGTTGAGCCTGGATCCTGTGCAGGACAAAACTCCTCTCTATAGTCAACTCCTGCAAGCGTATAAATGGTCAAACAAGGTAAGGGAGACATGTCAGAAATGGAGTGGTTACAGGAAAAGCCAAGTTTTCTTAACATCTCATAAATGCAGAAGGGGAGGGTGTAAGTTTTTGTTTCTTTTTGTCGTTGTTGTTCTTGATTCAAAATTCAGATTTTGTTCTCCATGCAATTACAGAGCTGGACGTTGTATAATTTCTTTCTGAGCTCTTCTGTAGTCCTTTGAAGTCTTTGGGGATTAGTCATGATGCTCAGGTAATTAATTTGTTTAAAAAGTCCTAAATCAGGTGTGGTTAGGACTCTATACCTGGAGATTGGGTACAGGGAGCAGCTTTTAGGAACCCCTTGAATTCCTGTGTAAAACATTGTGGTATGTGCATTTTGTTTTTCCTGGGGAGGCCTTCCTAGCTTTCGTCAGATTCAGAGGAGTCCGTAACCCCTAGAAGGTTAAGGACTGGTGGTCCGAATGTTCAGCCACTCACACTGTCTGTGTTGCTCGTGCCGTCTTCCCCGTCCTCCCTGGAAGATGTGAGAGTGCTGTTTGTTCGGTTGCTCTCCGCTCTCTAACTACATCTGGGGGAGACTGTTCTAAGCTGCTCCGTGAAATCTGCTATTCATGGTTTCCTTCAGCAAGCAGCCCTGTGGCGTAGACCCTGGGACAGCTGTAATAGGAAAACTCAGCTCTAATCTAAAAATATCCCTTAACAGTTAGGCTCATAAGCCTGGAAACAGCTAGTTTGTTTACTCACAAGCTCCTTTTGTTTGGGTGCTGCGAGTTGTGTATTTTTTTTCCTGCTGATAAAGAGCTAGAATATATATGTTTGGAATGACTTGGGAAACTTCTTTCATTAGGCTGTGCTACTTCTCTGCAGACCATTGTTCTCGCAGTTACTGGTTCTGAATTGCCGTGGCCCTCCGTCATCCGTTGTCTCTTCCCTCTTTTCTGTGGTCCTCCTGCCCCCCCGCCCCCCCCCCCCACGGTTTTGGATGAGAGATGAGCATTGAGAGTTTTTCTGGTGTGCAGATTTTTATCTTTAAGTGTCTCAGTGATATTTAGTATATTTTGGTTTGAAGTGGGACCCTGGCAGCTAAGTCTGAGAGGCAGGGAGAGGTGATTGAACCTCGGATACAGACACTCAGCTGTAAGGGTTGTCCCTCAAACTCTGGGCTTCCTTTGGCAGAAAACCCAGTTTGGTCTTCAGCATCAGGGTGCCCAGTTGGTACGGGGATCTGTCGCTCTCCTGTTTTCTGTAGGTCTGCTCTTCTGGGTTGGCCTGACGTCTGTAAGTGGTGGGAAAGGGCCCGGCAGTTGGGAATTTCATCGCTCTCATACCACGTGATGTCCTGGTGTCGTGCCAGACCCTGAAAAAGGATTTTAGGCCTGCTTGGTAGGTGGCCCCTATCTAAGTAAACAGTTCATTGAATCCAGCACAGGGATCCTCTGATTGGGTGATGCGGATCACCTGAGGCACAGGAAGTGGGGCTCCTGGGATTTGGAGAGGCAGTTTCCTAAAGGCAGGGATGCAGGGCAGATAAAAATTATGTCTTTGCCACAGAGATTCTTCCAGCCCTACGCAGATAGCACTGCTCTGTCAGGCTGTCCTGTTGGAGCCTCCTTGTTTTCCCAGGGACGCTGTCGGTCGTCCTTAGCTGAGTTTACCTAGGGATTGGGTGGGATCTGATCATTAGGTACATGCTGTGACTTCCTTCTGGTTGGACTCCTGGTAGAAAGTCTTGCTTTTTGGTGTTTGGACACAGAAACTGTGTTGGTGTATCACATGGGTAGTGCTGTTTTTGGAACAGCCTAGAGCTACGGAGACTTTTCAGTGGAGGGAAGACTTAGGCCAACTGAGAAACCATGAGTGACCCGGGACTCCTAATGGAAGTGACTGGTGTCAGGTTGAATGAAGGTAGTTTACTTGTTCACCGAATTTAATAGTTAGTATATTAAAATCCAGTTTCCTACTCCTGATTCTTAATGCTTGCTCTGAGGTGAAAAAGAGGTTGTATTAAGGAAAAGAAATACTGTGTTTTGTGGAACTTCTTGTCCTGGAGATGCTACAGATTAAGTAGTTTGTAAGTTCTGTAAGAGCAGTGTGAAAGCTCTGGGCTTGGGGGGGTGGGTGGTTAAGTCACGTCCCTGGCCTCGGAGCTCCTTGTGCACAGTAGCTGCCTGTTCATCAGCTCCCTAGTGGCCCAGCAGAGGGGGTTTTGGGGGCTTGCTTGTACCACCGATCAGTAGAAACAAAGAGAATGATTAAGGGATGTTTAGTTTAGGCCTTCTTTTATAGCTGAGCAGACTGAGGCCCGGTGAACTGGCCTGCCCATGGCTTCACAGTTAGTCTAGAATTTGCATTTCCTGACTTAGCTCAGTGTTCTCTCCTCTAAACTTGATGCTTTAATCCATTTTGGCTTAAGGTTTTTGACTATAGAAGACATTTTTTTCCCTTCCACATTCATCCTGGAAGCAATTCCTGCGTGATCTTTTATTCATGAATCTGTATGCATTTTGCTAATTTGTAATGGTTTATTGAAAGATGGAGTGACAGGTGTGTGGTACGTGGGCCCCCAAACTATTGCTCTTGTCCAGGGCAGACACCACTAATCACTTTCCGCATTCCTTCCTGCTGAGGTCATGGAGGGGCTCGCAGCTCTGTGCTGGGGCTAGGAGGCCCCTGCCAATCATTCCAAGATGGGCTGCAGGGAAAACGTGTTTTTTATTTCCATGATGATAGATAATGTCCTGTTTGACTATGACTTATGTATACCCTGCCTTACTCTAGAAAGGATTTAAGGCCGATTGCAAGAATACATACAAACCTTGGAAGGAAAGAGGGAAACAATGGTGAGGACGCCTATGTGCACTTCTTTAATAAACTCAAGAAGTAGCCCCAAGAAATAAGCCAGCATTCGCATTTCCAGCGGGGAATATGGAAGCAGCAAGCAATTAGATGTGTTTATTTTGCCTCTCTTACAAATGAAAAGAGCTTTTTAATTGCTAAAGCTTTCATCATTCATCATTTTACCCTCAAAGAGTTTAAACCAGTAAGTGCATTAATATGTTAAGTGAAGTTTGGGGTAACTTGCCAATGTCAGCTTTACGCACTGTTGGCTAAGAATTGAAGGAAGTGTGGGAAAGGCTTTGATACCACCCATTATGGGATGAACTTTCTGTTTTATGTGCTATTGGCCATAGAAAAGTCTCGTTCATGCTTAATGACTAATTATTTTCTTTAGGGGATTTTGTAATTTTTGTAAAGTCAGTCAGAATATTAATTACATGGTAGTTGGCATAATTGTTAGGTTAACACATTTAAAAATTAATCTAATGTAATGAAATGATGGCAAATTGCTGTGAGCAGCACTTTCTTAATGCTGATTTGGGGGAAGAATTTAGCTTTTGACTATTACGCACCTATAGATAATTGTTCTGTAGAGGGATGACAAGCTCTCTCGACGAGGGCAGAAATAATTGGTATCACCGCTGTCCTTTGCTGTGGGACAGTCCGTGCGGACCTTCTTTGGCTTCTTGTGTTCTGGAACGCCATGGACTAGGCTGAATTTTTTTCCAAAGATCCCCTGCCAAAGGTTTTCAGCGTCCTGTCACAGGCTCTTATCTCTGACTTTTACTTTTATTTCTGACTTTTTCCACTTCTTTGTGGCAGAGGCTGCTGGTGCATTCTCCCGAAAAGCCGGCTGAGACTACAGCCTTGCCCAGTGACCTCTGAAGCAGAGAAGACCCCGAAGTGTCCCTTTCTTGGGGGGCTGGGAATTGGGCCCAGAGGAGGGTGCCCCTGCCGCCTCTGATTTTTTTTTTTTACAGGCTTCATTTTTCAGTTTTATTAGAGAAAGAGCTGCTTTCTGCCTGAGAACATTCAGTTGGCAAGTGTGAAGGCATTTTCTCCAGTACACCTCCCCAACTGTTCTTCCCAGACTTCAGTTAGGTGGCCTTAAGTTACTGTGACCGTCATCTCGCTCAGACCCGTCCTCGAAGGTGCCCCTTGTGTTCCTGCGTCTTGGAGCTAACAGGGGTGGGGTTGTTTGAAATGGAGCCTTTTCCTTTAGGGACCCTGTCCTCTCTTATGTCCCTGAGGAGTCGTGCTATGTCTGTCTTGTTCCCTGCTGGGAGTCCCCAGCACCTAGCAAGGCGCCTGGTCCACAGTAGGCATTCAGTTAAAATCAATGAATGAATGAAAGAATAAATGGAAGCTTTTTCTGTTGAATTTTTAATTTACAACCCCTTTTGTGGTTTGCTTGCTTGTGTTTTTAGTGAAGTATGATAAGGGCATTTCCATTTTCGGCCATTACTGAGAAACCCAGTTGGCTCTTTGGAGATGAGAGACAGTTCTGAGATCCTGCAGTGGAGGCCAGGGCTGGATTCCAGAAGGGTAATTTGGAAGGACGGGGTGAGGTTGGTTGGTGAACTGATGATAAGCTTCTTGAGGGCTGAGGTTAGCAGTTTTATCTACGACGCTTATCACCCATGTGCCCTTTCTAAGAGAGCTGGGTTGACAGCCAGCGCTTAGGAGGGGATAGGACTTGATAGAAGCCTTCTGGAGTCGACTGAGTCAGGCTAATTTGAGCTACAGCACCTGCTGTCAGGTGCTGTGTGGCAGCTGTCGTTTTGGCAGCACAGAGAAAGCTGGGAAGAGGAGCGTCAACCCCACCAGCCTCGCAGGGGTCAGCACTCTCTGCATTGTCCGTGCCCGGTTTCTGCTCCTCGCGCTTTCCTTCCCACCAGACCCACGCCTGCCCTGTTCTCTCTGATACAGATTTGGCAGCTACAGATTTATTAAGCAAATCGTAAGGAGAGACAATCACTTAAATGCTCCCCAGACCTTCATCATCACGAGCTAGGACCAGACGTGGTTTGGGATGGTCCTTATTTTTTGCGGGGGCGTCATTCCCAGGGCTGCTGTTTTACCATATCTCACCTTCACAGCCCCTGCTCGTTCAGAATGGGCTTCCACAGCGAGCTTGACTCTAGGATTTTCTGCCCTGGTTAGGCCGGAGCCCTACACCCTTTTCCTTCCTCTCCGCCCCCAAACCTCGATACTGTGGGAGCCATTATGAGAAGAGCAAAGAGTAACACTAACAGGAAAAGACAACAGAACAAAACCAGTCTCCTGGATTTCTAGATACTGTTGGAATCAGAGGTAGAGGAGAGGACAGCGAGAGATGTCTGGGCTTCCATCTCCGTCCTGGGCCAGGCTGCTACAGCTCTGCCGCAGCGCTGCACTTACTCTGTGCCTTAAGCAGGTGAGAAACAAACTCTTTTAAGTCCTCCGTTTCCTCCTCCGTGAAGTGGGGATGACTCCAGTGTTTGTGTCGTAGTGTTGAAGACAACATGAAACTGCACAGAAAATGCCTTAGGGTACCTCACAGTGTGTGTCCTGTCAGTGGTGGTCGTGATGCCCTGGCGTGGTAGTAGTGGATGTGTGTATTTATTTACGGAGTGGCAGTATTACTCAGCAGTTAAGAGCGTGGGCTCTAGAGCTGGACTGCTCCGGTTCAGGTCCTGGCTCTGCTCTCTGACAGCAGTGAGGCTCACCTCTGGGCCTCTGTTTTCTCTTCACTGAAATGGGAATGGCCATTGCCCACCACAGAAAGATATCGTGAGGATAAACTAGGTAATACAAATGAAGCTCTTTCCTGGCACAGAGTTAATGACCGGTCTCTAGGGCCTGGCCTTAGCTTCACAAACAGAGACAGACAGACCTCCAGGCAGTGCTGGACTGTCTTTTAAGGATTTCTGCTCGATGGTGCAGTTTCCCAGACTTGATTTTGGTATATTCTTCTGAAATTCTGCAAATCAGAGAGTCTTTTTTTTTTTTTTTTAAAGATTTTATTTATTTGACACAGAGCGAAAGATCACAAGTAGGCAGAGAGGCAGGCAGAGAGAGAGGGGGAAGCAGGCTCCCTGCTGAGCAGAGAGCCCGATGCGGGGCTTGATCCCAGGACCCTGAGATCGTGACCTGAGCCGAGGGCAGAGGCTTAACCCACTGAGCCACCCAGGCACCCCCAAATCCGAGATTCTTTTAGGTAGTCAGCACCTTTCATGCCCTGGGGAAGCCCAAGTGTAGGTGTCAACAATTCACACATTCATATGAACCAGTGGGAGGGGGATCTTTCCTCAGAGAACCGGGAGCTTGGGTGAGGGATGGGTTGGAGGGTCGCTGACCTCTTGGTGTGGAGTCCTGGCTTTTGGAAGGGTAGGGTGGCATGTGGGAGTTGAGGGGCGGCAAAGGCAGGGAGGGTCCTGGGGAGGAGCGCACGGAGGCGTGAGGGGACTGCAGGGGAGGGGGTGAGAAGGGCCGTGTATGGCTCAGGGCAGCCCGTTTGTCCAGAGCCGGGAGGAGCCTTCCCATGTGGGCACCCCATAAGGCTGTGTTCCCAGAGCTCAGCCTTCCTATGGGTCCGTAGTCTTCTTACCTGGTAGGGAAACTCTTTTGGCCTAGTCAGGGGTTTCTTGTGTTGTTTCTTTAGAAAAATGCTTGCACGCAAAGGCCGGTAGGAAAAGAAACATCTGGATTGATTCTATCCACTTTTGTCAGTTGGGTGCTGGTTACTACCCGGGCTGGGGTTAGATTCTCGGGTTTGAATCCCCAGCCTCCTCTCAGCTTTATGATTTGGGGCAAGTTACAGAGCCTGTCTCCGTCTTAGCCTTCTCATTAGTCGGAGCGGTTCATGACGACCTCTGTGTCCGGGCTGTGGTGAGGATTGATGGGTTTATGTGTCCCCCCACCCCCCGCCCAGCGCCTAGAACAGTGCCCAGTGTGTAGCGGGCACCCACTGGGTCCACTAGTCCTGCTCCTTTTTGTATTTTTGGCAAAGTGTTCAAAAGGCAGCATGTAGTTGTGCCAGCATGGGACCGAGGTTTTGAGAGACCAGTATTCAGTTCTGGCTGCCGCTGTCTACTGGCTTGCTGTGGGACCTGTTCTGTGACCTTACGCCAGCGGCTTCACTCCTTTCTGGGTTCTAGCTTCCTCACCGGTAGGTGAAGTCATGGGTGGGATGATCTCTCGGGTCCCTTTCAGCTTTAGCTTGGAGAGACCGTGGATTCACTTGTGCATTTCTGTGGTTTTGGAAATGAAAGCTTAACGTGGGGAGTGGAAAAGAGCAGAGCTTGTCCGGTAACGTTTCTTCAGCACGACTGTTGTGTGTGCATCTCGGGCTATACCAGAGCAGAGCCGCAGCCTGGAGGCCTCGTGGAAAATTACCTTCCAGAGGTTCTCTAAACAGCAGTGGCCCCTTGTAACACACCAAGCGTAAATGTTAATGAAAATCAAGTGGTGCCCCTGTAATTCTAAACGGTTTCTATCCCAAGGCTTTGGCCCAGTTCCACATCTTTATGTACTGCTTACTAGTTGTGGTTTCTGAAAATTGCCACTTGATTGTTGCCTGGAATCAGATTTGTGATTCTCTAATTTTTTCTCTGAAGGAACAGGCCATCTCTCTAGAAGCTGCCCTGGGAGGCTGCAGAGGCCACTGGCTGTGTGTCAGGCCTGCCCACAGGAGGCACTCTGTCTGTGGGGCACTCATCTTGAGTCCCTTCTTGGCTGGCTTACATTAGCCTTTTCTGGGCCGATAAGGTTGGTGTGGTTTGTCCAAGCCTTCTGGGGATTGTAACCAGAGCCTGAAAAGGGCGCTTTCTCTTCTGTCCCAGGAATGTTTAGGAGAAAAATTGTCCCATATAATTTTCCTTCGCAGCGAGGTGCGCATCGATGGTGGGATGGAAGTGTATAATTACGAGGACGGAGAGAATCTGACGTCACACCTGCCCATTTCCTGGTCTGCCCTTCTTCATGGCCGTGGGAGCCGGGGCAGAGCTGCTAGATAGCTGTGCTTTGCCCCCGCTGTCTGAGCCTTCTCTGGGCCACCTCATCTTTTCTGCGGCTTCACGTGGCAGCCACACATCGATGCCACCTCGCTGCACTGCCAGCCTAGGTCTCTCTCCCAGTGTCTGGACTCGGAGACATGGGGGCCTGTGAGGCTGGAGTCCGGAACTAAAATCCTGCTCCTTGCTCTGGGCCCCAGCTGGGCGCCCAGACCCTCACACCTGCTGACCAAGGTGTATTGATTCTACCTCTTGAAAACCTCTTACCCTCTCCTCCCCATTTTGACTGCTCTTGCCTGAGCCCAGGCCCCCATGATTGCTTGGGACAATGCTGCAACCTCCCCGCTGACTTCCTGCCAGTTCCTACCCCTTTGAATCTATTTTCCTCTCTACAGCTCCCCGGGGATCTTGAGAACGCAGACATCTGATTGGTTGCCCCTCAGCGGTTTCTTCCGTCTCTCTCAGGATGAGTGCCAGCTCCCCAGCTGGCATGTGGAAGCATTCGAGTCATCAGGCTCTGGGGCCCGAGTCCAGAAGCAGGCAGCCCTTTGGCCGGATGCCTTAGCCTCAGTTTCCTGATCTGTAAGCGGCACGCTCAGTCCTGCGTCCTAGCGGTCTGTAGCGGTCTGTAGACGGGTCGTTTCGTCGCAGGGACTCCAGTGTTCAGCTTCCTTTCCGGCCACTCCGCCAGTTCCCGGTTACAGAGTGAATCGCAGCCCCCGCTCGGGCCGTGAGCTTTTCATCTCAGAGCTTTCGCGCCTGTTGTTCGTCCTTCTCCTCTCTTCCTTTGGAAAGCTCTCACTCATCCTGGTCTCAGCTGAGTGGGTAGCTCCCCTCAGAGGTCTTCTGAGTTGTACCCAGATTAGGTCCCCGTGTTTACACCTCTTAGTGCTTTTCTCCCTCTCCGGCTCTTTCTGCCCCCACAGAGTTAAGCCTGGTCCTGTACTAGGATTTAAACTTTGAGTCTCCATCTGCTGGACTGTAAGTGGCCGTAATACCGATCTTGGTGCTGATCTGAGTGTCTCGAAAACGTGTATACAGTTTGTAGTTCAGGGTAGAGTACAGAGTGGTGTTTAATAAACAGTAGTTATTGCCAGTAGCTGTTTCTAAAGGTGTCGTAAAACCATATTTGAATGGGTCAATTGAAGCCTCAGGCTCTCCCTCTCTCTCCCTCTCTCTCTCTCTCTGACAAATAAATAAAATCTTGGAAGCCTCAGGCTCTTCCTCCTTTCCTTCTTAGATTATGTATTTTCCTTCTACTTGATTCTGTTCGACTTTTCCAGATTGTTGTTGTAGGGGAGGGATGGGAGCGAGTGCCAGTGGCTACCCCCTGAGTTCCCTGGCCGCCAGGCCCCCTCTGAGGAGTCTCCGACCTGGGGCCAGGAGTCCCAGATGGAGGGGAGCTGCGGGTCTGTCTGGCCTGTGGCCCTCGAGCTGCGCCGCCTGCATTCCCCTTCATTTGGCGTGATTCTGCTGCAGTTACTGACTTGTTTCGGGAGGCTCCAGCTCATGCAGTCTCCTGGGTTTGTCCCTGGGCTCCGCCTTCTGCTGCTCCTTGCTGACTTGACAAAGTGACTAGAACTCCCGGGTACCCTCCCTTCCACCAGGGACAGTTTACTCCTCTGGTCAGTTCTGGCCCGGCGGGAACTTCTTTCCCCCTCCCTCTGCAGCGCTGGCAAACTTACCATGACCCTGTGACTTGGAGGCTCTTTCTCAAACCTCCAACTTCATCTTGGCTGCCCTGCAGACCTGCTGCTTGCCATCCCCTCTGCCTGGAGCCCCCGGCACCTTCTGGAGCACATTTTCTACTGCTTCCTCCTGCAGCCTGATAAAGAGTTGCTTCAGAGAATTCTCTGGAATAACCAGGCAGAGTTGATCTTGTCTGGTTTTGCCCCTGGCCTCTCGGCAGCTGCACTGATCACACGGTGCCACAGCTGCTTGCTGTCCAGGTCTGTCTCCTTGTCTTCGAGGTTGGGGCTGTGGCGTCATCTTTGAATATCTGGCATCTGGCACATCATAGGCACCTCGTAATGGGCCTTCCCTCCCTCCCCCGCCTCACCGTGCCGTGTTCCTGAACAGACTCTAGGGATTGTATCTCCTTTGACTGAGTGTTTGATCTCAAAGGGACCGCAGTGATCTGGTAGGTCTTTTTTGCCCCTCATTTTGAAGAGGTCTCCAAGGCTGTCCTGCCAGCCCTCTAATTGGGACCCAAGGTATTGACAGCTTAGAAAAGGAATGTCAGCCGAATGTCCAGATCACCAGAGAGGTTCCTTCCGCTATTAAGGGCCATTAAAATACTACCTTTTATCTGTGGTTTTGCGGCTGCTGACACCCTGTGGAGCAGGAGCAGCGGTCAGTCCACATGACACCTGGAAGGGAACCATGGGCACAGGTGGGATTCAAAGTTAGCAGTAGTCTGTGTGCAGAGTGAGGCCGCGCAGGGCCCAGCCTGGTGTGTGCAGAGTGAGGCCGCGCAGGGCCCAGCCTGGTGTGTGCAGAGTGAGGCTGCTCAGGGCCCAGCCTGGCCACGGACTTGGCTCTCAGGGATTGCCTTGACTGCCCTGCGGAAAGCAGCCCCAGACCCTGAGATTCTGAGAGGCAGGCACCTTCGTCCGCTTCAAGCTTAGGAGCCGGTGAGTTGGGATCTTAGTAACTAAGCGGCATCTTTGCTGGGCACAGCATGAAGAGAGCGGACTGCCGTGGTGCCCCTTACTGCCCTTGCTGGCCGGGGATGTCTGTGCAAGTATGGTTGTGTAAAGACAGGTGCCAGTCGCCACTGTTTCCCCCTTTTCAACAGTAATTGCCCTCCACGGGTTCAGGAGATGCAAGTGGCTCTCGTCTTTTCCCCGTTAGTGTGTGTCTTCCTGTTTTAGGGTTGGGAGTTACAGCGTACCCTAGTTATCTTCAGTTAAAATAACAGTGGCTTCTTTGATGATTATCGATCACTTGTTAGTAGTGGTAGTAGTACCACTAAGCATTCTAGGCTCATCTCTGTCCTGATGACTCTGCCCAGGGCAGGTTTTGAAGGGGGAGGGGTCTGCAGACTTTAAGAGCATGCGTGCGTTCAGAATGGTTGGACTTGTTATAAAAGGCTCAGCCTTACTAGTTCCCAAGCTGTGCCTTTGGGCAGTGTGCTCTTTGCTAGGAGGTGTCAAAGCCATCCATTTCGTGCCTGCTTACTGAGCACCTTCTCAGTTCTAGGCACTGTTAGGGACACAGCAAATGAAACTGATCAATTTCTGTCTCCTTGGAACTTAGCTTATATCCAAATCTCTAACTTGATCAGAGGAGTTAAATGCCCAAAGCACCTGGTTTTAGGATAATAGTATTAACGGTGGTCTTCCCCCCACCACCCTTAATTAGTGGCCTTTACATATCTCATTTACCAGTCTTTACCATGAGGAAGGAACAGAACTCACGGTGTGCTCGGTGACTGCATAGGCATCTGTAACTGATCTAGAACAGCATCTGAACATAGAGGGAAGTGTGTCTTGGAGTCCTGATATCTTAAATATCATCCTGTTTTCATAGCGTGGTGCATTTTATTTCTGTCATATGCCTAATGCAAATGCAAATTTTTTGCTAGTAATGCACAGTTTTCTGGCTTATTTGCCCTGGGCATGTCACCTGTTTGTTCTTATCGTGGTCCGTTCTAAGGCTGTGTTTGCTTTAAGGGGTTCTCATCGATTTTAAGAGGACACTAAATATGTATCTTCAGTTGGGGTCCAGAGGAGAAAAACCATTGCTCAGTCAGCTTCAGATACCAATTTTTTTGAGGCTGTTGACCTCAGACCTGATGCAGTCGGTCTGTTGCTGTGTAAGAGAGTTTTCTCTGTGTTGTGATGTGTGTTAGTGACTCTCACTCCCTACATTTGCACCTGGGTCTGTTTAAGTTTCATTTAAATTCCTGAAGCCCCGAGGGACGATTTTGCCCATGGGTGACAATTGGCCTGATGCACTGGCTTCAGCACCTCACCCATGGACAAGCGGGGCCCACCGAGTGCGCTGTGCTCTCTGATTGCCCGACAGCCCAGCTGTTGTCCGTCCAGTTAGTTCTCCGTCTCACCATTCGGAGGCACGCTTCGTAATTCAGTGTGCTTCCTGGAGTTGAGTGCATCGATTCCAAACCCTGCATCATCCATGGTTTCTGTGATGAGAATTAGAATCTTCTGAGTTTCAAGATAGACCAAATTCTGGCCTTCATCCTAATGAGCAGAAGATGATTAAGTGACTGTTGAAGTTTTGTTCAGTGACTTGGTAGAAGGGAATTTTCCTGTTAAAATCACTGCAGTAGTATCTTTATGTCATAGCTCCTCTCCACGTTGCTCCTTCCTCACTGGCAAAATGAGTTTGAAGACACTTTATTGCCCGGGGTGGGGGGGTAGGGGGAGTGGGGTGGGGGCGGTGAATGCACTTAGCCTAGGACCAGCATGGAGGAGGCACTTACTGGGTGTTAGTTGTCCTTTGGTCACGGCCACCGTGCCCTCCACCCCTAAACACAGAACTTGCACCAGCAGAGACATTCCTGCTTGTCTAGGTCAGCCCCCGGGTTTGGTGAGGGTAGCAAAGAGGCTCGCTAGCCCTGCATGCCTTTAAAATGTTAAAAGAAACCATAGAGGATTATGGGGGTCAACATTCTCCTATTCCTAGTTTTCCCAGTCTGAAACAGAGTAGTCCGTGTTAATTTTAATTGCCTGGATGAGCTCAAATGTTGGGATTTTAATGCATTTTCACAGTAGCTCTGGTGGCGTTATTATTCTGTTGGCAGTTCATTTGAATTCTTGGCCAAAATGCTGGAGTTGGGGACCTCTGCTTGCAAACCCAGGATGTGGTAATTTCCCAGCAAGATGTCTTGTGGAGAACGTTGCTTTCCCTGTTGAGACTTCCTCCACACAGCAAAGCGTCCCTTGTCCTCTGTGCCATAGCGTTGGGCATGGCTTGTTTTCGAGGAAGGTTTTCAAAGCTTTCGGTTAGCAGAGGGTGTCTCGGGGGAGTTGCTTTTATTCTGATGAGTCACAAAATGGGGAAGGCCTCTCGGAAGCCTCCAGTTGGCTTTTGTTCCTGACGGAACATTGACAGTCCCTGCGCCTGGTGAGGGCTGGTGGGCAGTCCCCAACTACCGCACCTCCCGTCTCCTCCTCCCACCCTGTGGGTGACAGGCCAGCCTGGCCAGGGGTGACACGGGGAGAGCTGACGCCCCGTGGACAGCTGGGAGTGCCAGGCTCCAGGGTGGGGTAAGGAAATCCGAAGTTGAACCAGGCAACCTCTCTGCCTTCTGGGGATTTCACCACCCCACCTCAACCCTTCCCTTATCCCCCTGGCCTTAGCCCCCTCCCAAGACTGGCCCTGCGCTCACACGGTGGTCTCTGGCACTTAGAACGGAGCCATGTACTTGCTTGGTGAGTGTGTGCTGCTGAGTGGGTGAGGGAGTGCCCCAGCCCTCCGCCGGGCCGTCTTCTGTGGCTGGGTCGTTGGCAGTAGTCCCCTCACTGGCTTCCCTGTCTCACCACCTCATGTCTTTCTCCACACTGTCAGAATGGCCTTTATTTATTTATTTATTTAAAGATTTTATTTCTTTGAGAGAGAATGAGTGAGAGAGAGCACGAGAGAGGAGAAGGTCAGAGGGAGAAGCAGACTCCCCACGGAGCTGGGAGCCCGGTGCAGGACTCGATCCTGGAAGTCCGGGATTATGACCTGAGCCCAAGGCAGTCGCTCAACCAACAGAGCTACCCAGGCGCCCTCAGAATGACCTTTAAAAATGCAAGTTTGATCACATAAGTCTCCTACTTAAAATGAGTTGATGATTGCTATGCTCAGGATTAAGATATATTCCGTAGTGTAGTTCATGACGGTCTGAGTCTGACCCCTGGGCCCTGGCACCTGGCCGGCTCGAAGCGCGGTGCTTGCCCTGCCCACCTTCCTCCCTCACTCAGCCTGAGGATGGCCCCAACACCCTCTTTTGTTTGGCTCATACTTTCTGGTTTCATTTGTTCCCATCTTTATAGTCACGTACTCGGGAGAGTCTCTAAGTCCCCCCGGGCCGCTGCTGTGTCCTTCTGCAGCCCGCACCGAAGCCCGCGTCACGGAGTGACTCCCGTGGAGCTGGAAGTTCTGAGTACTCGGCTTGGGGACAGGGACACGTCTGCCTGTTTGCCGTTGTATTTCCAGTGGCCTGCAAGGCCCCGCTGAAGAAAATGAAGCAACAAGACCTTTCCAGTTAAATCGGTTGCTTAATTATCTTTGAAGTCAGATTGTAATTTTTGAATGTGTTTGAGGGGAGAAGGTAG
Source organism: Mustela nivalis (assembly GCF_964662115.1). NCBI lineage: Eukaryota > Metazoa > Chordata > Mammalia > Carnivora > Mustelidae > Mustela > Mustela nivalis. Next base: position 89,249,576 of record NC_139032.1, on the reverse strand, counting down.
GGGTCTGGGTAGGATTTTGGTCCCACTTTTGTTTAGGTTTGGGTAGAGATGACCTTTAACTGCTGTGTTCCTGGCACGCAGCTGCTGGGACAGCCTTGTTTGGTTTGTGCCTTCCACGCACAGCTTGACTTGCTGAAGGATAATGCCTATTAAGTTGGGTTTTTTTCGTCGTAAACTAGTTTGAGGATACAAACAGAAGGCAAATTATTTTGATTATTTTGAGGCAGATATGAGAAGGACAGAGAAAGCATACAGTGAAAGTTCTAGAAGTCCCGTATATTCAACCTAATACTGGGCGCTTCTGAAGCATGGAAGTGTCCCTCCTCTCATCAGACGGGGCGGAGGGCGAGGCAGTGTAGTGTGGCCTTAAAACCATGAGCTCTGGGGCCAGATCACCTGGGTTCAGTCCTGCTTCTTCCCTTTTTTTGCTTGTGACCTTGGGCAGCCCAGGCTGTGGGAGGGTCAGAAGCGCGCGGGTTGGCCGCGGGTTGGCCTTCGCAGGAGCGCCGTCACTGCGTCTTTGCCTTGTTTCACCAGAGAGGGAGCTTGCACTCCTGAAAGGTCAGGGACCCGCCCCCTGGCCGCTGGGTGTAGGTGACCAAGAAGATTTGTACTTCATCTGATTCCCAGACCCCTTTATTCTGTAGTCTGCCTTTGCTGTCTCAACAAGGTACAATTTTGGGATAGAAACGTCCAAATATTTACTAATGATTATGGAATATATGTTGCCAAACTTTTATTTAAATCACAAAAGCCATTGTCAGTAATTTATTTTAAACATATAAATGGGCTGGCAAAGAAGATCTCTTACATGACTCGGAACTCCCTAATCTACCTGTGTTATGTTATTTGTGCAGGTTTAGAAGAAACTTGTTAAAAAATTTTTCGATGGTGTTGTCTTTAAACTTGAGTGGCTAAAAGTATAACTTAGCCCCAAACACCTTTAGGACCAGAGACATGGTCTCCATTCTTGCTTATCATAGTACGTATCTGTTCCTGTGGCTTCTGCTAGCTCGAGGCAGAGATGGCAGGGACAGAGTTGATGCATTGGATTGGGGGAGGGTCGAACTATATTATATCCTGTGCTGGTTAGTTTTCCACTTTCTCCCACCCTGACTGGTGCTTGCCTTTTTTTTGATAAAATATGTGTTCTAAAAAAGGCCCTTCACAAAAGGCAGAGGTTCTCGACTTTGGGGGTCTGTGCTGCGCCCTCTGTTGGGTCCGTGAATGTATTAGGTACACCTTCCGGGAGAATAACCCTTAGCTTTCATCGGTGTTCTTCCAGAGGTCTGTGGCTCCAACAAATTTAAGAGCCACCACTATGGAGGAAAAGCATTGTTTGTTCTTTTATTTAACTTGTAAACAAAGTATTTTATTAACAAAATATTTACACCCTTCTTACAGTGCAAGTTTTCTAGTGATTGTCTTACACTCTGTGAAAGTAATTATAGAATACTGAAGCAGAAACAGTGTAGTTCTAAAGTATGCCAAATCTACCTTCATTTGCAGAAGCACTCTTCTCCCAGCAGAAGTCTAAAAAGCAGAATCTTAACAACCAAAAGCAGAAGGTCTAGGGGTGTTGTTATTTTTATACCACGTCACCTCCAACTCTTCCTGACCTGAGCTGGACTATCCTGGCAAGGCTGTGGCCCCAGAGTCTCGAGGGCCAGGGCCCGCAGGTGGGCGTGTAAATGAGGTGCCTTCAGTCTTCGTAGCTCCGGCTTACTGTCTGATCCGAGAACTCATTTCCAGAGTCGTTCAGCCTCCATGCCTCATGGCTTTCCGGTCCTTGTCCCTCCTTTGAATGGTCCCTCCCCTCTACCCTCTCCTTTCCTGAAGCGTCCTCAGTGCCGCCCAGATGCTTGCAGACACAGGGGGAGGCTCCTGTCATCCTTCAGTTGATGAAGGGAGACTCTTATCTGGGGTTGCTTTGGGGTGGCGGGGAACAAGGGTAAGACTTGTGGATACCTTCCTCCAAAAGAAAGGAGGAAAATGTTTTGAAACTGTGTTTGCAGGTTGAATTTTGAGGCTGAGCATGTAGTATGATTGGTGGAGAGTCCAAAGGGCTTCCTGCAGAAGCTCAGAGAGGGTGACTGACTGTCTAATCAAAGATCCAGAGAAGCATGAGCAGTGAGTGGGATTGTGTAGTGGTCCCAGGAACAGTTCCCCATGTGCTCGTTCCCCTGACCGATGGAAAGGAATTGGCCTGCATAGAGTCTGCTTTATGGCACACCCATGTCCCACAGGTGTAGAAAGAACCAGCAGCCAGAAAGCCCAGAATGCTGCTGTACAACTTTTTTTGTCCATTCTTATCACCTGATCCTTTGGCCCAGCTTCTTCCGGCTGTGTCTTTCTGCTGGTGGCCATGAGTTTGCAGATCTACAAGACTGTGTCCCTGCTTCTTCCTCCCATGGCCGGGGATTCACTTATCTCTAGACTTGGGAGCACATTTCTGCTACTCAGTTAGGCTTTCCCAGAAGAAATGGAAACGGAGTTTTCATTAATTGGTTAATGTTCTACTTTGAACCACCCCTCCCTCCCTGGCAGTGTAGGTCTGTAGATGGAATCTAGGCCTCCCAGTTTGAGCATGACCTTGAGCAGGCCTCTGGGTCTCTTTTACTCAGTGTCCACATCTTTAAATGGGGATGATAATCGTTCTTACCTTCTTGGGTAAAGAACTTGGCTCAGAGTTCAGTAAATGCAAGCGCTCAGGAGCTTGCTAATGAAGCGGATTCGTGAAGATTGATGCTAATCAACTGGTACTGACCTGGCCTCATCCTGATGGTCCCCACTATGGAGGTTGGTAAGAGAGGGCATGAGGCCCGGTCACCCCTCAGAGATCTTGAGCTGTGCTTTGGGCAAGGCATATTAATGGCTGCTGCCCCCCCACCCCGCCCCAGTCTCTGCTTCCCTGAGGATTTATTTCTGACCGTGATGTGTAAATGGCTGTGGGTGTTCGGGCTGTAATGGATCTGGTGTTTAAGGCTCCCATTGTCACGGCTCAGCGGAGCCCTCCCTCCACCCGCCCCTCGGATGGCTCAGCGCGTGACTGCACCTCCTCTGCCCCTGTCACCTGCCAGCTCCGATTTGGGGGCTGTGACACGCAGCCTTGGCGCAGTTGGCAGGTTGGCCTTAGGAGAAGCTAGGCACCGGAGCTTGCCAGCGCAATTTGTAATTGATTAATTTATTTAATCTCACTATCTTGTATCAACCTGAGAGGATAATTATGCACAAATTACTGTTTAAACTGGAGGCTTGTCTCCCTTTAACTAAGCCCCACGCTGGTCTATAGCTCTTCACTGAAGTCATTCTGAGGGTAATTCTGCCTCCTCTTGCCTTCCCTGAGATCCTAGCCTCTATCCGAAGTGCATACTCTGGTTTGAGTTAGAAGCTTTTAAGAGAGGGGGAGCCCAGTTTGGATTCTGATCCTGTAGGCCACGTCTCGCTTGTGGAGAACTGTTCTATCTTAGCGCGGGAGTGGATCTCATTTTCTCCAGTGTCGTGAGGGTATGTCGTCCGTCCGCTGCTGCTGCTTTACTCTTTCAGATACGGCGGGATTTCCAGCATGGGGCCAGAGCGGGTTTATTAGTTCTTCTCAGGGATGGGAAGGAGGTGTGGACAGGGAGGGATGGCACACACGCCACATCCCTTCTGTCTTCCTGAATGTAACGTTTCATTGATTGTAAGTTGCATTGTGATGTTATGTACCACCGAGAGAGACAAAGCACAGCCGTACATAGATTTTCAGACCCCATGATCATAAGACGCACTGTGGTTTCAGAAGGTTTTGGAATGGGTGAAATGTGCTTTCCTGATGATGGATCTGATTATAAAATCCTTAGCTTTTTGCCAAAGTTGTGGAGATGTGCATTTGGAGGCCCAGACGTTTCTGTCATACAGTGCCCTTCACATGACCTTCCAGTTGCTAAAAATAAGATGTACTTTGCCTCTCTGTGCGTAGGGAGAGGGGACTAGAATCCCTATATAGTATGTGTCATATCACGTTTTTTATGTATGGCTCTCAAATGCTCACGTTCAACATATTTTCACTCAGCCTAATATAAAGATTTTACTTTTTTAATTGGTGGCCAAGTTTCATGTAATTCTTAATGTTAAAAAAGGTAAGATGGGTACTTTTGATATTTTTTTCCCCTTGAGTACAGAACATTCATTGTTTGTTTCACTCTTGGGAAGCCATGGTCATGACATCTCCATCAGGGTCATCAAGGAGGAACTGAGGATCTTGAGGGGGTGTGTCCTTGATTCAGGCATCTGGAAGAAAGAAACTTGGTTTTCTACCTTCAGAGGGCTTACCAGTACTAAATTCAGGGAGTCTTTTCATTTTGATCTGTAATGCTTGGGGTCACTTGCTAGAAAACCCCAGGTGTAGGCAGAATTTTCTTGTTGCTAGCTAATTTTGTAACTGGAAATTTAAGTTCTGGCTTCTCATTGGCTTTGATATATGCACATATTTATCCTAGAGTAATTGAAGTTTACTGAGGTCCCACCTAAATTCTTCCTGATTCAGGCAGAAGGAATCTGGCTACAGACGCAAGAGCACATTTAACTGCCGCATCAAGTGTGACCGTGGTCCATGCTGCCCAGCTCTGTTCCTTCTTGAGAGGAGCTGAGCACTTCCATACCTTCTTTGGGACTGTGCCCACATGTTGTTCCCATAGAAATGATTGTCACAGCACACCATTGCCTGGACTCCCATCTGTGATCTCACTTGGCCCTCCCAGTGACTTGTGCATTGAGCCATTTGAACATGGTGATCCCTGCTGGTTGGCTGACGACCCCAAGTCTCATCAGGAAGGCAGGCGCCTTCCCTGAAACCAGAGAGCTTTGAAAGGGCCACAGCCTGAGCTTTATCCGTGACCTCTCCTTCTCTCCCTTTGGAGTTTGAGGAGATCCACACAACCCACAACGCTTTATTATTTTTATTTATTTTTTTTTTTAAAGATCTTATTCATTTATTTGACAGAGAACACAAGTAGGTAGAGAGGCAGACAGAGAGAGAGGGGGAAGCAGGCTCCATGCTGAGCAGAGCGCCTGATGCGGGGCTCCATCCCAGGACCCTGAGACCATGACCTGAGCCGAAGGCAGAGGCTTTAACTCACTGAGCCACCCAGGCGCCCCCAAGCCACAACAGTTTAAATAATCCTGTTTAATGGCGTTGGCTGAGGATCATCTCAGGTGATGCAGGCTTACTTTTGTCTTTGTCTAGGTTTCTTTGGCCACAAGGAAGAGATTCATTTGAGTTCACATAAACGAAAGGGTGTTTATGGAACCAGTGCAGGGGGAATAGAGCCAGGCCTTCCTAAAGTGCCAGTGCCAAAAACCAGAGCGCTCTCAGGAACCAGAGCGACTCCTCCGCCAGGAGGACAGACCCATGGTTCCTTGTCCCTGCAGCTTCACATGTCTCCATCAGGCCTTCCATCGCGGGCGGGTGGAGACAGTGCCCTGGGTGTAGGGCAGCCCCATAGCCTCTGACTATATCACTCAGCTTAGGTGAACAGTGAGGGCCGCGCACAGCCCTTCAGTTCCAGTCTCCAGGAGGGAATCTGGAGTCCACTGGTTTTTCTGGTCTAATGACTGTCTCCTTGGATATGGGCCGCTCTTAGAGGGAGAGGTCCCGTGGGCCTGGTCCAGAGGCTGCCTCTGCAAGGTCACCCCCTCAGATCTCGTCTGTACCTTCCCCCGCTTGACTCTGAAAGTTGGAAGGTTGCTCTTCTGAAGTGGCCCTTACCTGCTTGGAAGCTGGGGGTCCTTTCCCCACTGGCGCTCGAGGTGGTGGTTTGCCAGGGCATCTGTTATGGGAATGGGAGTTTTTGTCTTCCACTTCCTTGTCCTGACCGCACCACAAGGAGTCCATTCAGATGTAGGGAGATCAATCCGAGTCCCTCACAGGAGCGGGGTATGTCGTAGGACTAACAGGGAGCCGCAGGAACGGCCAGCACTTGTCCGCAGAGCAGGTGTCTGTGACGCCGCGGGACCTAAACAAGGTGGGGTCGTTGTGGCGGTGGAAACGGGAGCAGGTCTTCTGCCTTTTCACGTGTGAGGGTGAAATTGCACCGTTAGCTCCACAGCAGGGCAGCGTGGTGGTGAAGTCCTTGGGCTCCTTCTGAGGCCCGGCTGAACTCCGCCTCGACCGCTTCCTCCCTCGGGGTCAAACGCCTTTGTGTCTTCTCATCCCCAAGATGGGCTGAACCGCAGCGGCTGTCTGCGCGGGCTTCGGTCCGAATGCCTCGTCTTCCTAATGCTCTGTTCTGTCCTGGAAGCGGCTCGTCAGTGCTACGAGTGAGCGTAAGGCATCTTAATAGCAGATTTCATTTGTGGTTTGGAGGATGAGTTGACCCACATCTAAATCCTTCTTGATTTAATCGTCTTTGCTGTCCTGTTTGATCTTGTAAATATTAATTTCGTCTGGTTGTATGTGTGGTTTTCAATGGTCCCAAGGTTAATTACTGTATTTTGTTTATGAAGTACTCGTAGAAGGGTAGGCACATGGTGGAGACCTTACAGGAGCTCAGTCCAAGTTGTGGCCTGCAGACTTGCAGTGAGACTTCGGCATCGGTAAGAAAATAATTTCCAGCTCCTTACAGATTTGGTTTACGACATTCCTGCTGGAGTCTTCTATTTCAAGAAATATTTAGGACATAACGATTTTGTACTATTTGCTATTTGTTGACAGAACTGAGGAATACCTAAACTTGTCTCCCGAGAATGCTCAGGGGGAGTCCTAGCATGGTCATTTGGGAACTGTTTCTTGAGGGCCTACTGTGTGCAAGGCTGCATGGGCCCCCCTCTGGGGACCCTGCCTTCCCAAGCTTCCAGGACAGGGACCGATGAGCTGGGACATAGACTCTTGGCAGAGTCATAATCACCTGGCAGGCACAGAGGGCTCTGAAGGCCTTACGGTGGTGACCACTGTGGTGAGTATACGCTAAAGACTAGGAGAGGGGTGTTGACCTGCCCCAGAAAGATGTCTGTGCTTTTCATGGGCAGGCACGGAGGGCTGGGAAGAAGAGAATCTCCCATGCTAGGTAGAGAGGACAGTTTGAGCAAGTGTGAAAAAATGAAAATCATAAACCTGGACTTTCTAAACTTTCCAGTCTTAAAACAAATTAGACTCCTGTGCCACCGTCTCTTGATCTGTGTGTGTGTGGTTGTTGGCCATATTCCCGTATCATTTTTACTTCCGGTTACTTGGTATTTTTTTAAACAGATGAACTTTTTTCTTCATCCATTTGCTTTGAAAAGGAATCTTTGTGGCTTATTCAATTATTATATCTGTGTTTTCTGATAGACATTGTAATACATAGGTGTTAAAGTGAAATGCCACGTTCACCTGGGAATGATGCTGGGGTGCCCAGGTAGGCACCAGCGATACACCTCTCACACTGTGGTCAGCTCTGTGTTTGGCTAAAGAGACTTGGCTTTTTCGCCTGGAACATAAGGTGTGCGAAGAGAACAGTAGGAGAGGCAGAGCGGTACTAGCAGGAATATTGTACGGGAGTTACAAACCTGCGTTCTGGAAGTTCGGCCTGGGTTCACTGCCTGCTTCGGTCGTTTCCTGGCTGTGTGGTTTCAGGCATGTTGCTTAATGTCTCTGTGCCTCAGTTTTCACATGTGAATGGAGCTAATAATAGTGCCTGGGTCATTGTGAGGGTTGACCCAATACCTATCAGTTACTCCCTATAGGGTTTGACACACAGTAAGCACTCACGACAGTGTCCTTGTGCGTGTGTGCGTGTGCACGTGTGTGTGTTTTCAGAGGGAGGCCTTTTCTCCGGATACCTGCACACGCCTCTCTCTCCTGCTCTCTCTCCGCCTCTGCTGTCCCCTTTCCCTCTCCCACTGCCCCCTCCTCTCTCCCGCACCCCTCCCTTCGGATCTCTGGGGCTTGTCCTGAAGAAACGCCTACCGCCCTCCCCATTCCTTTCTTTCCCCTCACCGTGTTTTCCTCTACAGCCAAGCTTTCAGACTTCTGGGCAACCTCTTCATGCAGTCATGAAGGGACATACTTATAAACCCTGAACAGAGCAGTAATTTCAGTTGACCCAGAGTATGGTGTGGGGAGCGTCTCACTGCCCTTAGTTTGATTGGGCTTTGTTAGAGATTTTTTCTTCCTCTCTGTGTATTTAAGTGTAGCCTTTGAAATACTTCTTCTACAAAGAGTTACTGGGCTTTATTCCTTATAGCCATTATATACTTCAAAAACATACATACTGCATCACTCACTACGGGATAGCCACGGTGCTGAATTAATCTTTTATTATTAAACCTCAAAATAGGGACTGTTTGCAGATTAAATGTCAGCTCCTCTCCAAGATGTTTTGTTTTTGCTTGTGAAGCAGAAGTTTGTAGACAAATAGCTGACCGCTTGTAAAGGAAATGTAAAAGAGTAAGATTGTCTTAAGGTGACTACTCTGAGAGCCATCAGCTCTGGGTACTTGCTGACGCTGTGGCCTCCCTCCCTGCTCGGAAGAGCTGCGTGCAGCTTGTCCCCGCCGTGCCAAAGCGAGTGCGTGGGCTGCATGGGATTAGTCAGAAAGTGAGTGGCAGCCGTCTTACTTCTCCTGTTGCCCGCTTTCCTGGACCACAGTTTGTTTTGACCATCTTTTGTACAGTTGATCATAATCTGAATGTCCTCGTCATAGTTAAGACAGCAAGGGAAGGGGCCTGCTCTGATGCCTTAGTCTCCTCCACTGGAACTCTTCAGGTCGTGGTGTGGCATGTGACCTGCTCTTTCTCTGGCACTTAGAGCACTTCTCGCCAGTGGAATGTTCTGTGGTGATGGACGCGTCTCCTTTCTGGGTTTTTCCATGTGGTAGCCATTAGTTACGTGTAACTAGTGAGCACTTGAAATGGGGCTAGTGTAAATGAGGAACTGACTTTTAAGTTTTATTAAATTTTAATTACATTCAAATTATAGGGGCATCTGGGTGGTTCAGTGGGTTAAGTGTCTGCCTTTGGCTTAGCTCATGATCTTGGGGCCCTGGGATCGGCCTGCATCAGGCTCCCTGCTGAGGGGAGTCTGCTTCCCCTCTACCTCTGCCTGCCACTCCCCCCTGCTTGTGTGCTCGTGCGAGCATGTACTCTCTGTCTCTCAAATAAATGAATAAAATCTTTACAAAAAACTTTTTAAATTAAAAAGTCACACGTGGGTAGCCACTGTATTGGGTGACACGGATCCTGAGGCTGGAAGGCCCCTTGAGCTATACAGATCAGTGCTGCCCCCTCGTTTATTTAACTGTACGTATTTCCAAGTCCTGATGTCTGGCTCAGGGATGTGGGCAGCGGGTAGGACTGGTCTTTGAAAAGTATTGGCTATAAAGATGGGATCGGGCAGAAAGCGGACCCTCAGCAAAATGAATCCGTCTCTGGCCAAGACAAGCGTTCTTTTCTCCCCAACGTTATCAGATTTCACAATAAAGTACATGTGGCATTTGGGTTAATCCTTCCAGAATTCACGTACCAGCTAGCTATAGTTCTAGTCCTTCCTTTCATGCTCGAGAAAGCTTGCCGAAATGCAGGTGAATGGTGTTACAGCCATAGCCTTGTATCTGATCCAGGTTATCGGGAAGTAATTGGCAGCGTCACGTGCTGTAGCTGGTCTGGGGAGCACACTGTTCGGGTGCACCTCACAACTGGTTAGAGACGCTACTGTCTTGACACTTGAGAAGGGATTCGCTGCTTGGAGTATTTGCAGCAGTGTGTGTGGGGGGGGGGGTGGGTATTTATATGTGTGTGTGTGTGTGTGTGTGTCGAGCCTGGGGTCACCCGGACAAGTTCTGGTTGAGAAACATTGGAGCCGCTGCTGAGTTTTTTCAGTCATCCATCCAGTATTAGCGAGTGCCTACCATATGCTCCGATGCTGGAAATACAGTCATAAAAAATGTCTCAAGGTCATTGCTCTTATGGAGCTTACAGTCTGGCAGAGGAGACAAATAGAAATATATAAATAAAATCGGGCAGTAATAAGTGCTTTAGAGGGAAAATAGCACAGGATGAAAGGCTGGAGAGATGGGCAGGGCTCCTTCAGATGGGGTGGGGGCTGGGCCTGCGTGAGGAGCAGAGGCTCGCAGGCAGTGGGGGCCGGCCTGCTGCTGTCTGGGGCGGGGGGTGGGGGGCTTCCCGGGGGCTTCCCTCCAGAGGAAGCAGCAAGAAATCCAGCCTTGGGAGCTTCCAAGCATTGTGCTACAGTTGTTGCTGTTAGTATCTTTCATTGTCAAAAAAGATACCCTACATCTGTAATTTATGTTGATTTCCTAGTGTTCTTTTCCCAGTGAATGTAGGAGGGCCTGGACCCTGTCTCTTACGGTGACTTCCCATGTTGGACATTGTCAGCCAAATACGTCAGCGTCTCCAGTGGTGATCCCACTGGCAACTGCCCTCAAGCCTGGCATCCAGACCCCCGGCCCACCCTGACTGCCTCTCATCTCCCTTCGGATGCCTCCCATGCATCTTCCTTTAGATGGTTCAACTTTCTGTCCTTGGAACATACCTTGTACTTTACAGATTTCCCTTTTGCTGATGTCATGCCTCTTCCGAAACACCATATTCTCTCCTCTCCTTCCCAGGTCCTCCCTGTCCCTGAAGGTCCCCTGCTCTCACTTCTTCTGGGATGTTTCCCATATCACCTTGTTGTGACCAGAACTCTTGTTTCCTGTTTTGTAATGAAGAGCCATTTATAGTATAAGTAATGCCCTAATGTTTGTTAAGTTGGTAATATATATGATCAGCCCATTCCGCAGTCTAGGGGACGATTTATTTCTCCAGTCTTGGGCTTGAACTCAAGGGCTCTTTATGGTATTAGGTTTAAGAAAAAGGAATACCTTTATTTTAGGATCATACAAAGTGTGTGTGTATGTGTATACACACAAATATATCTCCCAATTCTGGATTCTTTTAAAGAAATTTTACCTCTTTTTGTTCTTTTTGGATCTCCTCCATTTCTTTCTGGCAGGGTTTTCCATTTGCTACTTTTACTGAGGATGGAGTGTGTGGTTAGGGTAACATGGGTCTCTGGGAACTAGTGTTGCTGAGAGTTGGTGGACCAGAGAGGACTCGAGGGGCTGCAGAGTGCCTGAAATGCTTTGTTTCTTTCTCAGCCCTACCTGAGTGTAAGAGCCTGTCCCAATCCAAGCACTCTAAGATCCCACGTGTGTTCCCAGTTAGGCCCACCCAGCACTCTGCCAGACCTTCAACCACATCTTACCGATTTGTCACCGAGAACTGGGAGGAGCTAAGCAGCATGGGCGGGTGACCTTCCGGCTCCTTGCATGACGCCTGCACCCCCCCCCCCCCCCCGCAGTCTGGAATCACGAGCTTGCCATTGCTCTTCTGCCTCCAGATGCAAGCACATGCGTACAGAACCTCGTCTCAGGAATATTGAAGTTTTTCCTTGATTTTTCCCACAGTCTGCAGAGCCTGATTTAGGGCCGCATCAGGATTAAGTAAGATTACCAGCATCTTCTCTCCATCTCTCTTGTGTATCTTGTATGAATGTGTCCTAATAACTATTGATATCAAGTTCATCCCTCCAGAAGCCAAGACCGACCTTTGGTGTCCTGCTGAGGTTGCAGTTTTATGATGTGTTTTTCTTGCAAGTAAAATCAATTGAGATAAATCTCGGTAACTTTTCCTGTGCAGTGAGGTGGTTGGGCCCTGCTGCTGTGGTGGGCTCCTCCCTCTACAGGGCACACTCCGGTGTCCCCAGCAAGTTTGTTTCACCCAAATTGATTGGTCGATCCACTACTCTTAAAGGTCATGCTTAATCACATTTCAGGAAGATTGAAGAAGACACCCCATCGCCCGGGTGCCATAGTTGACTTTGTGCTCTCCTTCGGCACTGTTTGCTTGTAACAGCACAGCTCTAATTTACTAGGCGGCTACCCTAGTGCTTAAAGGGCAGAAACCCAGGGTGCATTTTTTATCCTGAAAATTAGTCACAGCTACTCTGCCATGGCTTAGAATTGGTCTGTTTTGTTCACGGAAATCCTAACGTGCACGGATGACACCCCAGTGTGCTTCCAAAGCCCTGCTCTCCGCCCCATTCGCGGGGTGTCGGATGAAGGACAGGCCGTGGCGGCAGAATGGGTTGGCTCCTCCGTGTGGTTGATGAGCCGGGCTGACGGGTCCAGAGGGCTTCTGCTGTTGGCCTTTCATGTGAAGCCCGGTACTATAGAACAGATGGAGGGGAAGGGGCCTCCTTGACAGTTTGTGGGGGTGGGGACCTTTAAGTTATGGGGAATCAAAAGAACAGTTTAGTTATTAGTGGTGTTCTGTGTGACAGCTTGACGTTCTGTAATTGTCCACAGAGACCAAGCTACTTTGGAATGGTGTTCTTGCAAATGTGTCATATTAATTTTTTTTTTTCCTAATAAGGAGGACTGGTCTGATTTGAATAGTTCTGCAAAATTTCACATTATTTATGAACTGTCAGCAGGGGGAATATTTTCCCTTGCCATAGTAGTTGACTGGAGGACTAGAAACAAGAGCGACTGAGATTCTTGCATTCAGGAAACCTTTTTTTTTCATTCTTGGGAGGAAAATTTGGGTTGGAAAGTTAGTGTCTAGAGAGATAATGTTGAGAATGTCTGCAAGATAGGATTTTTTTTTGCATTTTTGCACGTGTGTGGGAAGCAGTTAATTATTGTTTTCAAAGTAATGTGTGCTCATTATCCCAATCTGTAAAACAGAGAAACAGAAGAAAAAAGTCATCTGTAATCCTTCTACTTTGAGTTTAGCTCTGTTAAACACTTTAATATTCTTTCCTTCTGCTCGTTTTTTGGAGATAAATGTTTCTGTGTTTCACTTTATTGTGTTTATTTTTCATATATGATAAAAACTACCCCCTTCTCATTTCTCATTGTATCTTAGTAATTTTTTATGATATTATATGCTAATATATAATATTCAGAAAATTTAAATTTGAAAAATGTATAATGTTCTACCATAGTTTCCTATACCATTTCCCTGTTAGGTTGGATATTTAGTTTAGCACTGTTACAAATATTGATGGAATAAACGTCTTTGTGCACAACGTCTCATCTTTGTTTAGAAGAACTTTAGAAAGTTCTTAGAGGACATAATGTGGCCCTTGGAGGATAGAGTCCCAGAAGTACAATTATTGGGTAAAAGGGTATGGAATTTTTTGTTCTTCAGGATTGGGATAAATTTGGTTATAAAGCCATAAATCATCAGTTGAACCACTACAAACGTGGAGTAAGGGGTGTGTGTGTGTGTGTGTGTGTGTATGTTCATTCTTTACTTCTAAAAATTCCGTTTGGTTCTCTGTATCTTCTGTTTACTTGCTGAGACTGTTTTTCTATTATTCATTTCAAGAATGTTTGCCCTTACTTGTTGGAGCATTTTTATATTCGTCATTTAACGTCTTTGTCAGAAAATTCCAATGTCTCATATATACACAATAGAATATGAAATCAAAAAATATGAAATCTTGCCATTTGCAACAATGTTGATGAACCTAGAGGATATTATGCTAAGTGAAGTACGATTTCACTCATGAGTGGATTTTAAGAAACAAAACGAGCCTAGGGGAAGAGATGAAAAATAAAACGAGAAGAAATCAGAGAGGGAGACAAACCATAAGAGCCTCTTCATCATGAGAAACAAGCTGAGGGTTACTGGGGGGGAGGAGGTGGGGTGTTGGAGTAACTGGGTGATGGGCATTAAGGAAGGCAGGGGCTGCAGTGAGCACTGGGTGTTCTGTGCACCTGACGAATTACTGAACTCTACCTCCAAAACTAATAATACACTATATATTAATTAATTGAATTTAAATAAATTAAAAAAGAAAATTCCAATATCTCTGGCATCTCGTAGTGCTATCTTTACCTATGTGTATTGAGATTTTCCTTGTCATTTATATGCCAAGTGATTTTGGATTTTATTTTAGACATTTTAATAGTATCTTCGGAGGTTGTTTAAATTCTTCTGGGAATATGGATTTGGGGGTGGGGGGAGGGAATCTGGACATTCTTGCTTTAGGAGGCAGTTGGCCCTTGTTGGGTTTGGGTTGCAAGTCCAGATCCACCGTCTGTGGGTGGTGGTTTCAGTGTCAGTTTTATTTTCAGAGATTTTATGCAGCTCTTTGGTCTGTCTCATGTGTGTCCCTCAGAGTCTGTGACTTGGTGTTCGTCTGTCCTGTAGTTCAGTTGTTAGAGTCTGTTTTGTGCTCCCTAGGGTCAAATCCGTGCTGGTAGAACTTAGGGAGGAAGACAGGCGTTCATAAACAACTTTATGAGTTTGCTTCCCCAAGTACTTCTTCTGCAGTCTGTCTTATCATTTCTGATTCTATAGGTCTCTCCTTTCTGGTTCTTGGCCAAAAAACTGGGGCTTTATTTGCCCTTCTTCACTATGAGATTCTCCCTGTTCCATTTGGGACAAAGGAATAGGAGGGTAGAGAGAATGAAAATCTCGAGATTTTAGGTCCTGTTAGCTGCTGATGCTGTTGTCACCACCACTGCTTTGATGGCTGAGGGGCTGGGACATAAGAAAATGGAAAAAAGACAAAGCCAACACTTGATTTTGCGTACTTTCTCTGAACTAGGTGACCCTTTTTCCCACTCCTTGAGCTGGAACTAGAGAACTGTTCCTGGAGTATCAACCTTTGCACTGATGTAGCTTCCAGTTTGGGGCAGCATTTGCATCCAGCCTGAGGATCGTGGTTGATAAACTCATCGCTGGCTCCATGGTACTTCGAATTCTGGTCTTCTTCCTTGACTCACCTGTTGCTAATTACTCCTCAGAATCCTCCAGTAACTGCTCCACGCATTCCAGCCAGTTCGATAGCTGCAGTCAGTGGGGAGCAGGGAGGAGGGAGCTTGGTCTTTCCTACCTTGGACATGGAATGAGGGATGGGTTTTGTTTTTTTTTTTTTAATGACCCTTGGTATGTATTACCAGATTGCTTTCCAAAATGACTATTTCGAAATGACAGCTTACAGTCCGTAGCAATATTAATTGGTCTATTTCGTGCACTTTCATGAGCGTTGGAAAAAATTGTCAAAATAAAACAAGAATACTCCCATCTGTATTTAGTTGAGACGTGAACCATAGCAGCTTACTGTGTTAGTTTGTTTCCTTAATTGGTATTGAGGTTGAACTTCCACCTTTATATTTATAACATAGATGTGCTGCTTTTCTTCTCTTCATTTGTCACTTCTGATCCATCGTCTTTTAAGTTGCTAAATTTAGACATAGAAATTTATTTTTATCAGAATCAGGTTTGGTTGTAAATAACATGGTCCTCTCCAAATAATTCCAGGGCAGTATGGGAGTTCCATATTGCCAGGGACTAAGGTTCCATTTATCTTGTTGCTTTGCTGTGCATGGTTTTCATTCCCAAGTTGCCCAGTGTGGCTGCTGGAGCTCCAGCTGCCTCATCCTCACCCCCAGCAGCAACCTAGAAGAAAGAGTGAAGAAGAAGAGTGAGTGCAAAGGGCACTTATCATGAGTTTTAAGAATCTTCCTGGAACCTGCCAGAACATTTTGCTTACATCTTATTGGCCAGAACTGAGGTACTTGACTGCACTAATACGCTACAAGTGTTGGTGAGAAATGTAGTCTTTTGGTTGGACAGCATTGGGTCCTGCTTAAAAACTTGGCTTTCAGTCACTGAGAAAGTAAAGGAGATTGGATATTGACAGGCAGTTAGAAATAGCTACCACGGTATTGGTTTTCTTGGAATTATGAGATAAATCTGTTGTAAAGCAAGCAAACAAACACAGAAGTCTGGAAAGTGAAAAATGAATAGTTGGGGTGGGATTCCCTCTCCCCCTCCCTTTGTGCCTCAGAGAGGACTACTTCACAACTTGGTGCATGGTCCTTTAGGAGCTTTGTGTGGACGAGTGCTTCTGTGAGATTGCGGGAAACAGATGCGGGATCCTACCTGAACGTACCAGCTCACCGTTGCCTTTCGTTCAGTAACTGAGAAGTCATGGTCGGTATGCCAGAGCTCCGGGCTCCGTGCTGGGGTGTGCTGCGGAGCGCGCATCCTCGGCTCTGTCCTAGACAGGGCGCCAGCTTGTTTCACACTTAAGTATGCTTCACGGAGTATTCCCGAACACACGTCTTGGCATATTTTGTACAAATATTTTTCATTGTTGCTCTTTGAAACTATTAATATTAAGCCTTTTTTGGTTTGCAGATCTCTTCCCAATTTGTTGTTTGCCTTAGATTTTGTTCTGTATATTTTTTTAACATAGCAATTTTTTTCTTTTTGTCTGCCCATTTTTTTTTAACATAGCAATTTTTTAAGTTGGTTTAGTAAAATCTGTTGGTCCTTTCCTTTTTGTCTTTTGTCCCTTTAAACTAAGAAAGTAGCTGTGAGATGTTCACATCTTTTCCCTGCCTTTTTTTTTTTTTTTTAAGATTTTATTTATTTATTTGACAGAGATCACAAGTAGGCAGAGAGGTAGGCAGGGAGAGAGAGAGAGAAAGAGGAGGAAGCAGGCTTCTGCTGAGCAGAGAGCCCGATGTGGGGCTCCATCCCAGGACCCTGGGATCACGACCTGAGCCTAAGGTAGAAGCCTTAACCCACTGAACCACCCAGGTGCCCCTTCCCTGCCATTCTTATCTGTGACTTTTTGTCATACTTTTCACTGGAATTGATGTAAATTTAATTCTGGTGGATACTGAGAGGTAATATTCGGAATCAAGCTTTTTCCCTGTTTTTAATGCCTTTCCACTGAATTAAATAATTTTATTTTTGCCTTGTTAATGGTATACTTCTCATTAAGTGAAAACCAACTGGAAGTGAAAAAAATGAAGTGAGGGTCTTCATTTGATTCCGTTCTACAGGTAATTTTCCAACCGTGGGACTTGTGGGTAAAATAAATGTGCCCTGTTTTTGATCATTTAAGCAGATACAGGACTGTCCTTCAGATGTGAGGTCAGCAGATCCAACTGCAAAGCAGATAATTAGAAACAAAGTTAGCTTGCGGACTGAAAATTGTGGCGCAGTGGGCAGTCAGGCTGCCAGAAGCATGGGTGGGGAGAGGTGAAGCCTGTGTGCTCCTCCACATCCTCCCATTACCCCTCGCCCTTGGGACAGGGCTAGGTGCCCCCTCTCCTCCCCCCCAGCTTCCCCCACTCCTCTCCCCTGCTGGGCATTTCTGATGAAAGACCACCGAGAAAGGTGGTGGTGAGAAGTAAGAAGAATGCGTCTAGAAAGTGTTGATGGAGTTCGTTGACAAGACACAAGATGTCACACACTGCGCAGGGTGCGCTGTGTGCACGGTGCTTCCCGAGCCTAGAAGCAACTCTGCAGCGAGCGGATTGCTGTCCCTGTTCCACCGAGGACAGACTGAACCTGGGGAGTCTGTGACCCACCGCAAGTCTTTAGGTTTTGCCCGATTCCAGACCTCAGACTGTGCTCACCTTCCCTTCTCCTCCGTCTGCCTCATCTTCTCCTCCGTCTGTCCCGTCCACCTCTTGTCCTCTCCCTTTTGCTTTTCCTTCCCATTGTCTCATTGCCTTTTCTGAATTACTTTAAAAATTGCATTTTTATTTTTATTTTATTTTTTTTTTTAAGATTTTCTTTTTTATTTGAGAGAGAGAGCATGAGAGGAGAGAGGTCAGTGGCAGAAGCAGACCCCCTGCCGAGCAGGGAGCCCGATGCGGGACTCGATCCCACGACTCCAGGATTACGACCGGAGCCGAAGGCAGTTGCTTAACCAACCGAGCCACCCAGGTACCCTAAAAATTGCATTTTTAATTATGAAAGATAGGGTACCTGTTGAAATTTGGAAAATAGAGCGAATATAAGGGAGAAAAGAACTTTTCTGGTTGACACCCTTGACCCCCCAGTGGGCGTGACCACCACTTTCCTCGCTTCTTGTCAGCACTGGCTGTCAGCCTGGAAAATCTTCAGCATGTCCCGGACAAGAGATGATGTTTGTGCGTCTTCATTTGCCTGTCGCTACTTCATGTTTTGCCCTTTCTGATTGCGTGTGTGGTCACTTGTCCTTATCGGCACACATGCTCTGGCTGCCCTGCTGTCCAGTGTCGGGTCTCTTGCCTGGAGAGTCTTTGTCCTGACTTATATAAATACGTTCCTGACCATTGGCATTCCTTTTTTTTTAAAGATTTTATCCATTTATTTGACAGAGAGACAGAGATCACAAGTAGGCAGGGAGGCAGGCAGCGAGAGAGGGGGAAGCAGGCTCCCTGCTGAGCAGAGAACCTGATTCGGGGCTTGATCCCAGGATCCTGAGATCATGACCTGAGCCGAAGGCAGAGGCTTTAACCCACTGAGCCACCCAGGCGCCCTGGCATTCCTTTTTATATCTGTTAACTTCCATTCTAATGAAAGTCATTTCTTCCAGTTTACTTTTTTCCGATAGCATACGTTTTCATCTGCTCTTCACTATGAAGAAATCAGTTTTTTTCCTTCTATTTTTTTTTTAAATTATGAAGTATTTCACATATAAGAAATGAGTCTACTTATATATGAAATAGGGATGCAGGAAGTATATAACTAATAATAAAGCATACACCGGCGTACCCACCCCTAGCTCAAGCAGCAGAGCAGGGGCACTTGTGAGCCCCCGCTCGCTAAACCCTTCTCCCCCAGGTCCTCCAGAGTAGCCATCATCCAGGATTCTCAGCGGTGTGTGCATTCTTTCCGGAAGGTAGACATTTTTATTCTTTTTTTTTTTTTTTTTTTTTTTTTAATCTTAACATGGTAGATGGGAAAATTGAGCCTCAAAAGGTTAAATGATTCACCCCAGGTCTGGCAGTAAAAGTAACTGTGATAGTAGCAGCTAAATCTGGGGCTTCTCCTATGACTTATTTTTTCTTTCTCTTCTGAAGCACTCCACTACCTCTCCAGTCTGATGCTGGTGTTTTCCTGGTCCCCCTGCCCACCTAAATTTGACTGCACAGATTTCTGAAGAGTAAATTCAGGCTGTTTGGAAGTAGTCCTTTTATTACTGAGAGTTTTTACGTTTGCCTGCTTCAGAAGTTATTAGAAAACGTCCTTTGCCCCTCCAGAAGGAAACTGGTGGTCTGTGGAATGTCTGTTGACCTCCCTAATTCGTTTCGGTGTCCAGTTGGCCAGGGTGGTGTTCACCTGATTCACGGGGACATGAGCACTCCCTTCGTACAGCGCCACGGTGCCAATAAATCACCATGTCTTGAAAGATACCTCGCTAGCCTTTCAGAAAATCAAATGCTGGGCATTTTCCACTGGACCTAGTCCAGTTTTGTTTAATTTTTCCAGCTCACGTCAACATTCGGTCAAGGTGTGCATTGCAGGTGGATCCTACTAGATCCGACCCGTCTAGCCGGACTGCCAGCTGCCGCAGCCCGCTCGCGGATCGAGAGTCTGGCTTCGGAAGTGCGTCGCCTCATTGGGGTTTTGCTTCAGCGACGCCTCAGAGCCAGTGTGGAGCGTGGCCACTAGACTCTGGGTCCTGGTGGAGGGGACCAAAGGCCTCTTCCATCCTGAAGGCCGCTGGGCACGGCGGTGCCCCCGTTCCTCGTGCAGTCTCTGGAGACACAGCTTCCTTGCTTTCCAACCCCTAGCTGTGTGAGCTTGGACAAGGGGCCCCACCTCTCTGAATTCTGGTTTCTCTGCTGTAAAACATTAGTACACATGCTCTCGGGCATCAGGAGTTTAAGCAAGGTGTAGGATGGGTATAAATGGGAGGGTTTAGTGCAGCCCACGTCTCAGTGGCTGGCATTAGAATGCACTAGGAACTGTCGCTGCCAGTAGGGATTGCTGTTGCCCCAACGGTCACCATTGTGTAGAGGAAGACACGGAGGCCCAGATCTGTGGCCACTCAGGGGCTGAGCAGAGACAGGAACCCCGGTCTCCGAGCCCCCCACGTGCAAGGCTCTGTCCACCCCGCCACCTGCCTTCCTGCACACATCTCTCCGTCATGGACTTGTCACCTTCTCTGGCTCTCAGCAGTGCAGCTTCTTGCCTCCTCTCTTGAGCCGGCAGATCCTAACAACAGATGGTGCTGTTTTGAATTAAAACAATTTAACTCAAGATCCATCAACTGCCAACATCAAACACCCTTAAAAGAAGGAAAGAAACTCATTATCAAGAGTATTTAAGCAAAGTAGGTATTTAATCTAACTTAATCATTTGCATTCTTGAGAAGAAGAAAGTCAGTGGCAGCTGCCACCATAGGCCAGACCCCATGAATGTGCTTTGCACATGGTGGCTTCAGACAGAATTTTCTCCCTTTCTTCTCTGCCACACAGTACTAATTTGGACTTCGGTCCCAAGTTTTGAAGCCACACTGAATATTTAAAAATTGTAAAGCATAATCTTTTTTTTGGTCTGCAAATCCTGTGGCTGCACAGTTTTCAGTAGCAGGGGTTAGCTCTCAACGAGAGCTTTGTCCGAGGCGTGCAAGCCCTGAAGGCCGGCCGACTGCTGTGGGGCTGTGGCGCAGGCCTGGCCAGGAGGCTCCAGAGGCGCTCTGGGGCAGGACAGTCCCTTCTGCACAGAGCCCAGTTCCCTAAGGCAGACGCCCGTGGGATGCTGTCCCATGCATACAACCTTATTCTTTCCAAAGCTCAGAGTCCACAGGATGGCTCCTTGTGGCCAGATCACAGAGCGGATGGGGAAAGACAGTGGGTGTGAGCGCCGTGGAGACATGCACACGCAATAACAGCATCCGTGTCCCTTAGTGCCTCTTGAGCCTGGGCTCCTGCTGCCTGGGCTCCCTGTGGGCGACTCCTCCCTTCCGCCCTTGGCGCTGCTGGGTTAGGCCCTGACTGGTGCCCTTGAGCTGTTGGCCGCCCTCTTTTGACCTGCCTTTGTGCTTTCGTTCTCTCCTTCTCTGCCCCTCTTTTCCTACTGCACTCGCTTGCTTCTGGTCCTCCCATTCATTCGCCACTGCCCAAGGCTGGGTCTTGAGTCTCATGCCCAACAGATTATGAGCAGCGGCCCGGTGTCCTGCCCCTCACTCTCTGGAGCAAGCCTGCTGGTGCTTTCCTCTGTCTCCACATCCCAGAACGAGGCAAAGGGCTAAGGTAAGCATCCGTCGTCTCGAGCTCAGCCCAACGGGGAGCATAAAGCGGCCGCGGGGGTTGCCGGGCAAGGGCCGCAGCTGGTGCAGGCCTGCGCGTGTGCCAGGGAGTGCCCGTGCAGCACGTGCAGGGAAGGAAGCAGTCCGCTGAGCAAGTGTGACGCTTTGCCACTTTTAACCCTTCTTGGGACCCTCGTGCCCTTGATCCAGAGTCAAGCCGGGACTGGTGCAAGGTCTGGGAGTCGGTGAGCTCCCCCGTCTCTTCCTGTCAAGGCAGGGCTGAAAGGGAACATGCTGTCTCGCTGTTTGCCCCATGCTGCTCTTGCCCAGCGTATGGATTTCAAACCCTATTTATAGCTTTCTCGTGACATTTGCCTGGGCGGGCTGCCGTCGGGGGACTCCTCCTGGGAGAGCCCGAGGGCCAGCCCTACCCCTCTGCGTCCTAGGACAGACGCAGGCTTGATGACCGGCTCCTCTCCAGTCACCTGCCACGCGGCCTCACGCCGATTCAGTTTAAGCCATTCTCCCACAGGGAAATAAAGCAGAAAGGTGACGGCGCTTGCTTTTTCATGTTTTAATAATTCATTTCCCCGCCGCAGGGAAGAGAAGGAGGCCCCAGTGGCTTGAAAGGCCCAGGTTTGCTTAGTGTCAATGGGCCCACGTGTGGGGACTGGCACTGAGCACGACAAAACGAAGTCTCACAAGTCAACCTGTTTGTGTCTGACGGTGTTTTGAGAAGTGATGTGTTAGTGCTTGGTACTGGTGTGGAAGTATGGGTGGAATTTATCACATCATAGAACGTGTGTGAGGGACAATAGAGGTTGTCTATTTTCTGTTTAGCAAAATGTCCTACTTCTTTATCGATACTTTTCCTCCTATGTGGTCTTATGAAACAGAACAAGAAAAAAAAACAGAACCCTGAAATTTCAGAGCTGGAGAGGCTAGAGAGGCCAGCAAGGTCCATCTTTTAAAAAGGAGGGACTGGGCCACCCAGGTGGCTCATTCGGTTGAGCATGCCTTGGGCTGGGGTCATGCTCTCCGGGTCCTGGGATCGAGCCCTGCATCAGGCTCCCTGCTCAGTGGGGAGTCTACTTCCCTCTCTCTCTCTCTCAAATAAATAAATAAAATCTTAAAAAGAAAAGAAATAAAAGGGAGGGAGCTATAGTCACAGAGGTGAAGGGTGACTTCCTGAGAGCTCTTGGAGGCCGGATCCAGTCTAGTGGGCCTTTGTCCCCAGGCCCCACCCTGACATGGCACATGGCGGCTGCTGGGGCGTGATTCTTGTGCGAGGAACACACGCCTCCTGGCTCCTCTTCCTCAGCCGCCGCTCTCCCCGTGGGCTTGCTTGAAGTAGGGCTCTCCCTCCCAAAGTATATGCGGTGTGGCCTTTGACATTAGATAGCCCGGATGAGGATTTGGCTCCCTGTCCAGGCCGCCCCCGCCCCACCCCGGTGGGAGCCTGTCTCATTTTCTTCCATTGGTATGGTGGCGCGGAGCCAGTGGGAGGATTGCTCTGAGTCACCGGATAATGACAGTGGCCAGTGTTTACTGAGCACTTGCCCTGTGCCAGGCACTGTGCTGGGTGTCGTGCACGAATTAGCACACCTGATCTCCCCACCGCCCTGCGGTGTGTGTACAATGATTATTGTTCCTTTTCTAGAGGGAAGGAGACAGGGGAGCCGGGAGCTTATGTTCTACAATGAGGCGATGGGGAACAGGCCCACGAGCTGTACGCTTCACCTTCCCAGAGCTCTCCTGGCTCTCAGCAAAGTGCCGGACACAGTGTACACACGCGGTACGCGGCCGGCGGGATGATAAAGTGACAACATTCGAACATCCAATCCAATTGTTCCCCTCGTGTTCCTACTTTGCTCTCAAGCTTGGAAAGTTCTTCCCCATCTAGAAATCATTAACCATTTATTCCGTGGAGAGTTTCTTTGTTCTGTGGTGTTCCTTGCAATTTAGAAATCCAAGTCGAAAGCACTAGGACCAAAAGAATAGACACCCGACGCCATTGTTAAATGCTGCTCTTGGTCTGGGCCTGCCTGGCCGCGTGGGCTGTCCCTGCTTCTGCAGTTCATTCTGGACCAGCCGGCAGAGCCCGTTAGCCAGGAAGGTCAGGTGATGTTCCTCTGGTTAACGCTGTGCGGTCGCTCCCGCGAGTGAGAGCGCGCAGCTCGTGGCGCCGTCGGCACCAGCCCTGATGCGCCCGCCGCCGTGCCCCACCGTGCCCCGCCGTGCCCCGCCGCGCCCCACCGTGCCCCGCCGCGGCTCCTCTCCCCTTTGTTCTCCTGGCCCCGGCCGCAGCCTCCTTGCCGATTCTAAACCATGCGAGGTGGCTGCAGCTCCCCTCAGGGCCTCAGAGCCGGCCGTTCTCCCGCCAGACACCCCAGTCCAGATCCTCGCTCTCCGCTCTCTGCTCAGCCCTTACCCTCTCAGGCGCCAGGTGCGCCATTTGCAGCACCTCCCCCAGGCCCCGACTGTGCGCATTTTAAACACGAACACGTGTCGTCTTCTGACATACATATATTTTAGGTGTGTTGGAAAAGAGCTTCCGGTTTGCCTGGCTTCCTCTGCTACGAGGTGTTCTTTGTGTATTTCGTGGATGTTTCCCGAGTGCTTAGACGGCGCGGGGCACGTTTCAGGGAGTGGCCCGTAAGTAGTTGTTGAATGAAGGGACGCATGAGTGAATGAAGGATAAAAGCGTAGCTTTGGTGAAGCTACTTTCTCTTTGGGCCTTTGTTTTTTCTTTTAAATCAAATAGCAGCTTGTGCTGGGTGTACTTGTGTTGATGGGGCCCTCATTGCTCCTCACCCCGTCCAGGGCGGGCAGGATTTAGCTAGTGTTGAGGAGGCAGGTGGCACATCTTTGCAGGCTCTGGAAACCTGCATTCTCATCTCATTTCCGGGAAGGGAACATGCTCTGTGTCAGCCAAAGCGTGTGCATAGGAAACACGCCACTTCTGCTGGGACTGCAACCCCTGGGTGGTGGCGGGGCGGGGGATGGGGGGAGGCGAGGCGCCCTGCCTCTTCTGCCTTTTTTCATTTCGTGATGTTCCCCAGAGACTCTTTGCCAGGCCGTTCTCACCTCCCCACACCGGCGCGGCAGCTCCAGCTTGCTCTCAGTGCCACCAAAGCCGGTGCGAGCCCGTGGTTGCCGCCGATGTGTTTGCATATCACACAGCCATCTGTTCTCCGTGCCAGCCAAGCTTGAGATTTTGAAATAGGAATTACCAACCACTCCATGGATTTCAATTGCTTGCTGTTTGTTTTGTATGCCAATAACTAGGCTTTCAACTGCTAGAGCCACTGTTTTAAAAGCCTAGCTCACTGGTGTTTCGTGCCGGCGCCTTGGGCTACACGAGGTGGTTGGTATGTAGGTACCTAACTGAACCGTGAGCTGGAAGAGCTTCTTGCCCCGCTGTGACAGCTCATGCGCTCGTTCTAGCAGGTGATGCTGAATCAAAAAGTCGTTTCAGAAGGTTACCAGTAAATGGTGACCCTAGGTATAGTGAGCCTATAAAATAAGATCGCACTCACTTCACATTTGCTTACATGCATTGTAACTTGAGCTGACCATTCGCCACGGTAAGTGGAGGACCGTGTATGATGGTAAGGGGCATGCTTGTGGCCAGACAGGGTCTGTTATTACTACCAGCCTTTGTTGCGTGCTAAGCCTGTTCCTGGCGCTGTGATGAAACGTTTCACACACGCTCCCTTCTTTCACTTTCTTTAACATGCCAGCCTGTCTTGCCTCTGCTTTTTCACATGCTCCTCCTCCTGCTGGAAATGTCCTTCTGGCGTAGGCTTTTAGCACCTGTGCCTTTCCTTTGAGGCATTTGTGGCAAAGGTCATTCACTTGTAGTTTAGGGGGTTATCTGTTTAAATTGTCTCTCTGTTTCCAGGCTGTAAGTGTCCCGAGGTTGTCCCTGGCACCTGGCTCTGGAGCTGGGAATAGAGTCGCTGCCGTTGCCGCAGTGCCGGACGTGCTCGAGTTCGCACCGACAGGCCCGTGAAGCAGTTGCACATTGTGTCCGACAGATGAGCAGGCTGGGGTAAAGAGGGGAGGCGCTGGCCCATCATCACCCTGGCAGTCAGTGGCAGAGCCAGGATTCAAACCCAGAACTCTTTCCGCGTGCTCTCTCAGTAAGCGGGCTGCTAGCTGGCGGACTCGGTCATGACGAGTACAGTTAAAACACAGTAGCATAGAAACCGAAAGACCCACATTCTAGTGCACCCCAAATGCTTAGGAGAATGAAGTGCTCCTGTTTATTAAATGTTAGAGAAAATTTTTGTTCTCTAGCTCTTTTCAAATGTTTCCAAAATGTCTCTCTTTCTGCTTTAAAGCATCCAGCACATGAACATAATTTTGTCCCTCCACCCCCTGGCCCCCCTCTGGGGACCCTGCAGGTCTTTGAGAGCCTTTTCTCAGGATGTCAGCTCCCGCTGAGTTGGACTAGGAGGGTGGGCTGCGCAGCCCCTGACTGAGGACCCACGTTGCAGCTTGCCTTACTGCCTCTCTGGCCAGGTCTGGGGACAGTACGCTAGTTGACTTCTGGCCAGCTGAAGCTTTGGCCTGGTTGTTGCCCCCATGTGAAGAGAAGGCTTCTGCCCCTGCCCCATTCAGGCTTTTCTGGGAACCAATGCGACCATCCGTTCCCCTTTGGAGGGGCGCTAATGGTCTGGGTGTCACAGAGCTTCCCCTGGTGAGGTTTGGCCGTGATCTTAACGGTTCTCTTAAACTCATTATCTTGCAAATACTTCAGGCTTTCAGACAAGTGATGGGTATAGCACAGTGAGCTCTACACGTTTTGCCTAGATGCACCACATGTGCCCCACAGTTGGTGTCGTGCAGATTAGCAGTCTTCAAGTTTGGCTGGAGCTTGGAGGATAAGTAGGCCGCATCCGACCCTTTATTTCTGAGCTGGGAGGCATCCTCATCCCTGGCCACAGTACGGTTACTGTATGTGCTCTTTTGAAAGGCCATTGTTCCATCCTTGTTACCCTCAACACTTTCTTTTCTGAGCAGCTGGTTAGAGTCTACTCTATGGGTGTATCATGACCAATTCGCCATAGAGGGAATTTAGGTGCTTTCTGGTTTATTCTGGTTTATTATTACGAACAGTGCTACACCAAACACCCTGGTATGTAAGTATTTGCCCAGATACATGGTCAAATTTTAGAGTGAGAATTTCTGGGACGCCTGGGTGGCTCAGTCAGTTGGGCGTCTGCCTTCGGCTCGGGTCATGAGCCTGACATCCTGGGATCAAGTCCCGAGTCGGGCTCCTTGCTTGGTAGAGGGGGCCTGCTTCTCCCTCTCCCACACCCGCACTTGCGCTTGCTCTCTCGCTGTCTCTCTTCCTGTCAAATAAATAAATAAATAATCTTAAAAAAAAAAAAAGAGAGAGAATTGCTGGCCCAGGAACAGCTGCCTTTTCCGTTTTGGCAGATACTGTGGGCTTGCCTTCAGGGTAGATGTGGCAGTGCACCTGCCCCACCAGCAGAGACCAAGTGCCTCGTGCTCTATAGTACGAGCTTCTAGGCCTCCGCTTGTCCCGCACTGATCAGAAGCAGAGAACCAAATGCTGGAGGCCGTGTGTGACTGGGAAGGGTCAGAAGGATCTCTCCTTCTGTGGAATGAATTTTGGCAAACTGAACTGGAGAGACAGGAGGTGCAGGCTTAGGACCCACCACAGTTAGCCATTGTGTGAAAACCATGAGGCCAGAGGCCTGCTCGCCCACCTTTATGCGCCCAAAGGAACCAAAGCAGTCACGAGCAGAGGCTCCGCCTCTTAGGTTTGGGCCATGGAGGTGTGCTGGTCTTGGCTCAGGTGGTGCCTTCTCAGAGAGGCCTTCCTTGACCACCCCGTTGAATATTGCTGCCCCTCCACGCCATCTGCTTCCCTCCTGCGTATTTCTCCATCCGTACTCTTCTGACGTAATCACCTGCATGTTTTACTTCGGCCTTTGGTTGCTTGCCTTTTCCATCCCCCTCTGGAATGTTCTCTGAAAGGGGTGGGAGTTTCTGTTTTGCCGGTTGCTTGTTTCCAGTGTTGCCCTTAGAGCAGTGCCAGGCATATTAGATTCACCGTATATATTTATTATTACTTATTACTATCATTCATGAGGGACTAAATGGAATTCTCTTGGGCAGGGCTGTGCAGCTTCGTAATGAAACTTACAGTCTGGGCTCCTTGGGATCCGAGATCAGCTGTTTGACCGGGCAGGTGACTTCACTTCTCTCAGCTTCTCTCCTTAAGGGTGCACGGGGCTTCATTTCCCCTTCGTTGTGTCATGAAGGTGAAGAGCCTGGTGCACGGGGACACTGAGGGGCTGTTCTCACTGTTGTGAAGTTATCTAGACGCGGAGTCTTGCTTCATCTTTTCAGCTCACATGTTCTCATTTGAGGTACGTGTGTATGTCTGTGCACGTGTGTGCGTGCGCTCTGGTGGGTTATTATGCTGTACACCAGTTAGGCTGCTTTCACAGGTCATTTTAAGAGCTGAATTCTCAGCACCAATGGTCCCTGCTTTTTACAAGCGATAGTTTGATGGTTTATAATAAACACGCACACGTAACATCCTCCTGCCTCGGGCCTCTTTCTTACCGACTGTGTTCCTAGGCAGACAGGAGAAGGGTGCGGGCCACAGTGAGTGCCTCATTCGGTGCTGCGCCTGAATCCGCCGTGTGCAGGAGGAGGGACCAGCCATCCCTAAGGTGACTGGGACAGGAGAGGTGACAAGGAGGGCGTGCTGTTAAGTGTCTTTACGGTAACATGACCAGAGCCCAAGCTGTCATTTGGAGATTCAGTGCTCATCCCGTGCTCGTTTTTAGGCACGTTTCAGACCTGGAAGCGAGGTGCACCTTGTGCTGCTTCTGCAGACATCTCTAGCGAACGTCTCTCGAGTTGCGCCCTCGGACAGAGCCCTGTGATGACGTCAAAGGAAAGGGCAGGCTTTGTCAGGAGACCGGCTCTTGAGGGGTGAGAACCGGAGTTTGTTTTACTGTTCTAATCAGAGTAGGTGACCTCAGTGACCCAAAGTCCTTGAGTCTGATGCTTTTTGATGAATTTATCATGTTGATTTGTCCATGTGTACTTTCAGACTCCCTGTTCCCTTCTACCTGGTATCTAATAAAGGTGATCACTTGTTTTCTATTTCGCATGTGTTTATATTTATGAGAGCGAATGATATGTTATGCCTTTGGGGAAGAAGGGAAAAATACCTCCTGATTCTTGAGCTAGGGAGGGGCTGGGCAGGAAGTCACATTCTTTATTCCTGTATATTTAATAAAGATTGCGGTGGCACTCACGGTTCCACATCTATTCATACAGGGCTGTGCGTCGTCGGCCCTGTGTTGCTGCTTCGGAGATTGGCGCTGTTGTATTATTAATAGTGCTGATCACACACGCCTTGCATTTAATGTAGAACATAAGAGGCTCTCCTAGCATGAATGAAAAATCTCAAATTGAAAGTGTGGATGCCATAAAATTTTTAAAGAATGGAATGTGTTATGGTTGAACTTCCAAAACAAAAATAGTGTATTTTTAATGGCCAAGTTATGAACGTCCTTGGGTTCTTGAGGAGGGCGGGAAGTTGGTGGGGAAGGAAGGAAGGAAGGTGTCTTCCTCTCGCTTTTCTGCCGGCTGGGATCCAGAGCCTTAGGCAGAGCACTACGGATCTGAGCTCCACTGACAGAAATGAGGAGGAAATAGGAAAGAGCTTAGGAAGGCCGCCGTGCCATTATTAACTCATCTGGTTACGCCAGCGATGGCAGAGCTCTCAGAACAGTTGGGGATTTATATACACAAATGTATGTGCTGAAATGCCACGCTCTGATGACATTCGACGGAGGGTAACCTTTGATGATGAATTTTTTTGCCCTTTTTAGGGGAGTGGAAGGGGAGGTGGGTGGTACTTCATAAGACTCTAAATTTACCCAAGTTTTTTCAAATTTAAATTTTCTTAGAAAAAATGTCAAATGATTGTAGATCCAAAAATGCCTTTGTTGGCATTTTAATGGTGCTTTTTGAGCCCAGTATGGTGCGCAAGTGAAAAGGGAAGCGATCTCTTTTCATGGAGATAGGATATTGAATTTGAAGGCCCGGACCAAACAATGTCCCAGGAGTCTTCATGATTTATATATTGTATGTGATCTTTTCTTAAACATTGTTAACCTGCGCCCTTTACAGACAATGCTGGGTCAGAAAATGTCAGGGGAACTTTGGATTGCTTTCCTAAGCGTGTGAAGAAAATTATTGTCCTCGAAATCCAGAGGCTCTGATGGGCATTCTTAATAGAGTGACATGTTTAGAGAGACACACACCATGAGGAGACTGCTTTTGGCTGGTGGGGAATGAATGATATTTGAGTGATCGTCCACTTCTAGTCCGGATCGGTTGTGAGGAAGAAGAAAATGTGTTCTTGTTGCTACCTGTCAGGATGCTGCAGACGCCTATTGCATTTGTTGGAAAGGCGAATTCTCAAAGCAGGAAGCCTTTTGAAAGGCTTCTTCACACTCAGACAGTTGATCACAGACTAGAAAGAAGGCTCAGCGTGGGGTGCAGTGCCAGTCTGTTCCCCGGAGGAGACTGGCCTCCCCGCGAGGCTTAGGGACAGGACCTGCGAGGCCAGGAGGGAGACGGGGTGGAAAAGGGCCGTCTCTGAGAGACGGAGGGGAAGCAGGAGAACCGACCACAGTGATGGGGGGCAGCGCCCCTCCTGGGGGAGCTCTGCCTCCGGAGACCTGTCCGCTCCACGAGGAGTTCAGCTCTGCAGCTGAGAACTTGTTCTGGACCAAATGCTATTTGCATAGGTGAAAATGAAAAAGTGTCGTCTTCTTCATCTTCTCGTCTAGGTCATTAAAAAAAAGGATTTAAGTGAAAATGAGAAGGAAGACAGTTCCTTGGCAGAGCCAGAAGCGGTGTAACTATTTTCAACCCCTGTGTTTTGAAACAACATTGGTTACTTCGGCTCAGCTCTTTCAGAAAGTAGGAAAAAATCAAATGTGTGGGCTTGATAGGTGGTTTTGCCAAATTTACAGTCCAAAGTTGAATTCAGAGTGCCACATCATATCTTTTTGAAAAGTTTACTTTCTTGGTAAACACCAAACAAGAACCTATAAAAAGGAGCCTAAAAACCATGATTCTGTTTCATGAGGCATGGTTGGTCTCTCACTCCCTCGCATGCCTCTAGAATCTTTCCCTCGTCTTCCATTTCTCAAGGTGGTTGCCATGTTGTTCTTGGTCTGAATTTGAAGCAGGGGGTGGGTGGGAGCTGGGGGGCAGGGGTGGGTCCTTCAGGCTCAGGGTGGGCGAGCACGGCCGGAGGGAAGGCTACTCTGGCGGGCGGCCCCGGCTCAGCACCTCGCCCTACGCTTCCAGCTTCTGATGGCAGCGCTTTCCACACCTCATTATTTCTACAACCTGAGTGAATCTGCAAATTAATTGATGTGTGGGAGGGCTGGCATCTGCTATTGTAAAAACCTTTAACTGTCGCAGTAAAACTTGTAATAAAATTAAGTGTTACTCTAGGAAACTAATAGTCCCCAGGCAGTGACATACATTTTGTAGTGTGGAGGGGCTCACGTTTTCAGGACCTGCTTAACTTGGAGGCTCTATTTTATCCCCCAGTATGATTTTTATGTTCATCAAAGGAATACAAAAAGATGAGTAAGTAATCCTATAAGACAGAGAACATAAACATTAGCCCACCGTTCCACATGCCATTCCCTGGGGGGAAGCTCCTTACAACTCTTTGTAGCTCTTACTTTGGATGCTTGCTGACGTTGTTCTAAATAAGTAGCTTGGGCTGCTGTTTTAGACGTTATCTATGCACCCCGGCATGGAAGATAGTGATTTAACTCTCATATCCCACCTTCTGTCCATCAGTTTGTTTTAACTGATACTCAGTTTTTATCAGATTATGAGTCCGCAGTGCTCGCAGCTGAGCCCCGTAGTGTACTAGGATTGTCTTTCCTTTTTTTGCGAGGGCTTGGGGTGGGGCGCTGGCTTGCTGTTCAAAGTGTAAACTTTCCGCCTGATTTGTGGTTTGTGGCTGTACGTGAGCCCCGAGCCTCTCTAGGTCAGCCTCTCCCGAGCGTACCCCTCCCGACTTCTGATGGGAGCAGCCATTTGGGTGTTTAGAAGAGACTTGGCCAATCGACCTCTTTCATTCCGGCCCCACACGGACCCTCCACCGGACGGGGTGCCTGTGCATGCTTGGCCTTTGGGGATTCTGCAGTCCAGTTCGGCTGTTTTTTTGCTGACTTCTTCGACCCTCCTGCCACCCCTTCCCCCTGCTGGGTGAGTTTTTAGCATCCTTCTCTCTGTTGAGCTAGTGCTGGCCCATTGGCTTCTTGTCTTCTGAAACAGGGTCAGCCTCTTCCTGCTCCTGTCTCCTCCCTGCTTGCTTTGTCCTTGTGGGCCGACACCCCATGTTTATTCCTTTGCTGTCATTTTAGTGGTTTGGGGAGGGAGTGAGGATGAACATGTCCTCATTCTACCATGTTCCACATGAAGACCTCTGACTCCTGTCTTATTTTATTCTATTTTTATTTTTTAAAAAGATTTTATTTATTTGTCAGAGAGAGTGCAGGAGCACGCGTGTGAGTACACAGGCGGGGGAGCGCTGGCAGAGGGAGAAGCAGGCTGTGCTGAGCAAGGAGTCCAATGTGGGACTCGATTCCAGGACCCTGGGATCATGACCTGAGCCAAAGGCAGATGCTTCACTGACTCAGCCACCCAGGCGTCCCTGGCTCCTGTTCTATATACATTTTTGCTTTACTTTGATAACATCGTAACGTTGTATTTTTAAAAAGTACTTTTTGATGTAATGGGCTTGTATTTTCCAGGAAGGTCTCCTTTTCATGGTATGATTCTAAGAAATTTGTGCAGACATTTGCACATTGCTGGCTTGAAATAGAGTAATGTGTCTCTTGGTCCCTAGTATGCTTTCTAAGAAGATCCATCTGATGCTAGTATTTCATTATGTAGCAGGAGGGAGAAATGATAAAATGCCGAGTTCTTGAGAAGAAAAGACTGACCTTTTTTCCCCTCTTTTACGTACAAGCTGGCTTTGAAACCTCTTTCTCAGCGGAGCTCTCTTGTTATTACGGCTGTTAGCAGTTAGCTTTTCTGGAGTGTACGGTTGAGGGCGGGAGGACCTGGTGGGAGATTGCAGTGTTAAAAGCTAAACTTTTCAAAGAAGCAGCCACTCCGTTAGAATCAGAGCCATTATCCTTGTGCTGGGACAGGAGAGAGCCCGACAGTGATGCTGCCCCGGCAAGGAGGGCGGGTGACTCTGGAGCCAGTGCAGACCCCCTGCTTCTGGGAGCAGTGGTGAGAGGCTGACCAGATGCTCACCAGCCTTGTGTCTCTTGAGCAGATGCACAGTGTTACAGATAGAACATTCGTGTCCCCCCAAATTTCCTTCATCGAAGTCCCTAACCCAGTGTGATTGTATCAGGAGGTGTGGGGTCTTTGGGAGGTAATTAGGTTAGCTGAGGTCTTGAGGGTAAGTCTCCCATAATAAGATTAGTGTCCTTGCAAGAAGAGGAAGAGAGACCAGCGCTCTTTCTGGGGGCCTGCGAAGAGCAGGTCCTGTGGGCGCACAGTGAGGTGGTGGCCGTGTGAAGGCAGCGGGAGAGTCCTTCCCGAGAGTCTGCGCGCCGGGTCTCGGACGTCCGGAGTGTGAGGAAGAAATGTTTGTTGAGTCAGGCACGTGGACAGTCCAGTATTTTGTTCTAGCAACCTGAGCTGATGAAGGGAGACAGGTAAAGCCTTTTCACATCTCTTCCTGTCCTTGGAAACTAGGACCTAAGCCACGGATTTAAGTGTTCTGCCTTTAAGAGAGCCTCGTATTTTCTGTGTAGGAAATGCAGCCCATTGGAATCTGCCTCTCTTGGCCTCTGTGTCCCCTTCCGCAGCGGTGCACACAGGCAAGCCTGTGTACCTTGACCTGCAACCTTCGGACCAACCCTCCCCATCTTCTTTTCTTTCTTTTTTTTTCTCCTTTTGCAAGGCTAATGCAGAATGCAGCTCACAAGCCTGTTTCATACCTTATTAAAACATCATTTCCCTGCCTTGTTCCAGATTTCTGTGCTTAATCATAGAAAGGCAGCTTGTTCAAATATACATTATTCTTGTTTGGAAAACTCTGTTGGCTTGTCTTCCTTCCCACAACCCTCCATGTTTTGTAGCCCTGTTCTTATTAAATATCATAATTTGCTCATTGGAGAGTTATTTGTAAACTTAATTAACTCTCTGTCAGTGTTTGAGTTAATTTTCTCCCTTTAATTTCTACCTCCCTGGTCCTGGTTTTTCCCCGACTCTGGCCTGTGTCTGTTAAAGACTTGGTAAATAGTTTTGAAATGCCAGTTGGTGATATATGGGCCTCTTTAACATTTCTTTGATTTATGTGCAGTGCTGTGGAAAAAGGCAAAGAAAGCAAATTATATGGCGAAAAATGTTGCCAATCTTCACTTTTTTACTCTTAGTTTTAAAAAGTACACTTATCAATCAAACCTGATGGATTTTCTTTTTTATAAAGATTGAAAATTTAACTGTTTGCAGACTCCTGCGCTGTATGTTCTGTATTTGCCTAATCAGGGGTAGCCAAGTGCTAGAACAGGGCACCAGCATTCTAAAGCTCCCTCCGAGTCTGCTGTTTGTCCCCGGGCTGCCCTTCCCCCCGCTCTTCAATGATATGCGCGTGG
This sequence comes from Mustela nivalis, assembly GCF_964662115.1. Lineage (NCBI taxonomy): Eukaryota > Metazoa > Chordata > Mammalia > Carnivora > Mustelidae > Mustela > Mustela nivalis. The sequence goes on along the minus strand of NC_139032.1, from coordinate 89,215,844 downwards.
AACAGCCAGGTCTCCCATGGGAGTTGCAGAGATGGGGGCCTCTTGAGCGGTGGAAGCACACCGCCTCCGTGTCGCAAACCCCAGTCTGTGTGGTGTCCCGACGAGGGCTGTGGCCTCGCATTAGCCAGCTGTGACCTGCCCGAGGCTTCCCTCTGTAGTGTGTTCTTGCTGGGTCCCCGGCGGAGAAGACTTGCAGAATCAATCAGTGAGTCACAGGCATTTCCAGGATTGTACTGTGACTCTAAGACGCGTACGGAGTGCGTTCATGCTGCCGGCCTTGCTTCTTCCGGTGCTGATTCCAGGGTGCCTGGGCAGAGGTGCGGATCCCACCTCTCTGAGGCCAGAGCCTGCGATCTGTGTTTTTGGCCAGCTTGCTACAGATGGTTCTGATGCAGATGATCTCTGGCTGTGCTTTGAAAAATGACTTGAAGGCTGTAGTGCCCTTTGATTGTACCACTCCCTGCTTAGAACCTTCAGCGACACCCCTCCCCCAGGAGTCTACCAAATAAAGTCCACAGAAGATGTAAAAAATTCATACCATTTGGGAGTAATATGGATTTTTAATTCGTTTAGGCAGGGCGTCTGGGTCTGGCTGTGCACGGGGCCCGCAGTGCCTGCAGGCGTTGTCCGAATGCTTTCTTATTTATTCAGCAAGTATTTCTTTACAATTCGGTGCCAAGCACCGTTCTAGGTGTTGGAGCTGTAATAGTGACTAAGGTAGCCACGGCCTGTGTCCTAATGGAGTGGTTGCGTTCTGGTGTGGGATGGGGGTAGGAGTGGCCGTGAGGTTGGGGAGATACACACTAAACAAAGAAAAGGACAATATGTGTAAAACATGTGCTCAGGTTTCCTACTATGATTAAGATAAAACACCACGGTGTGCGAGCGAGAGCTCGGAGGCTCCGGTCGTTGAGAGGGCCAGAGAAGGCTCTGCGAGAAGGGGAAAGGGCAGGTTGAGACGTGCACGAGAAGTCAGGCACCCAAAGACCAGGGAAGAGAGTGTGAGGAGTGTCCCGGGTAGAGAGGACAGTGAGTGAAAGGGGCCCTAAGACAGGAGTGAGCGTGGGTGTTCTCAGAAAGGAAGCTGGCCGGAGTGGCAGGGGCAGCGGAATTTCGGTGAGGTGGGCTGTCTCGCTCTGTGCCCTGTGTCCCTGGAGACTGGCTGTGGCCACTTAGATCAGAGATGGGTGCCTAAGTCAGAGGCCGCCAGCAGTTTTGAAATACAGGCTGGCACGGGCGCTGTGCCCAGTACCCTGCGCTCTGCCGCACAGCACGGGTCCCCAGCTCCTGTTCCAGAGCTCTTGGGATCAGAATGTATTTTGGATTTTAGAATATTTTGGATTACTGAAAGGCACTATGTTTCATATACCACATTTTACATTAATTTCTCCAGCAGGGTCTGGGGCAGTACCCTATAATCAAATACTGTGTAGCAAAATGTTAGACTTTTCACACTAAGTGAGATAAATTAAGATTTACATAGACTCCCATCAGTTCATGTCAGTTTTTGCTGTCACAGGGGTTTTGGTGCCTATGATGGCGAGAAAGCTTTTGACTTTAAGAACTTGCTATACATTTCTATGCTGAGGGGAGAAATGATGCTCTATACTGGCAGATTCTTGTCCTGTCCTCTCTTTCTCCTGTTTGAGACACCAGCAGGCACTAAGTGTGTGAAAAGGTGTATACACACGGGTTTGCACATGGGTTTGCACACTCACTCATGCAGCAGCAGGCCAAGGCCTGGCCGTGAGTGAGGGCGTGTGGAGCGGTGGTCTGCGGTCAGAGTCGGAAGCGGCAGCAAGCGGCCAGGGCCTCAGAAGTCACCAGCGGCAGGGGGAGAAGGACTGGGGACTGTCGGAGCACTTCCTGCTGTCCGGAGGCCTGGCCGTGGACACAGTTCCAGTTTCCTCCACTTCCCATGAGGCCGCACGGCAAACCTTGATGAACTGAGTAGGACTGCTCGTTGCAGCCTCAAAAGGCTGAGCTGGGGAGTAGGGGAGGCAGGAGAACCCTGTCATCTTCCCTCTCGGTGGGGACCTTGTGCAGGATTCAGAATCCAAATTCCTACCGTACTTTGACATTGAGTTCAGATCTCTTCTCATGCTAATTATATATTCATTTGTTTAAAAAATACTTACTGAGAACAGCTGAAATTCTGGAGTGTCGAATGGCGGAGTAGTGACAGCAGGGACCCTGGAGCCGGGCTGTCTGGATTCCAGTCCTGACCCTGCCTCTAACTGGTGCTGATGAGACGGTTCCGGCTCTCTTGATTCTTACAGTTGAGAAAAAGAGTAAAGATAGATATATGCAAAAAATACTGTAATGTACAGCGATCAGCCCTATAAAAGGTGTTTTAGGAAGGCTTCTGGACTGGCTCGAGCAAGCTTCAACTCTTCTCAGGTCCCTGCATGCCAGGTCCTTAAGGAAAAGGCAGCCTATTTATTTGAGCATCGTGGATGAAAATAAAACACTGGATATGGCATTGGTTGCCTTTTCTTACATTCTTACCCCTGGTCCCCCAAAAAGCTCCTTCCCACATCTGAGATCTTCTTCTGGATGGATGTGGTTGTGGTGGAAGTGTCATTAACATTCCTTCTTGGCCATTCCCGGCTCGGTGCTGCTGATGCGTCAGGTTGCTTGCTTTGCTCTTGACAGCAGAATTTGGCACGTTTGAATAGGTCCTCAAACATCATGGTAGTAAGTAACTTGCACATCAGAGCAGGGGCTCTAGCCTTCTCGTTCGCTGTCCCTGTACACGCCCCTTCCCCAGATCCACCCCGAAATAGGCCTGGTTTTCGCTGGTCCAGCTCCTCTAAGGTGTTTTGGGGTTTTTTTGGTCAGCAGTGCCTTCCAGCCATTGGCTCGACCACTGTGATGCTCAGTCTGATTGTTAATGCTCAGCATCTCGGCCTGTTAGGCGCCGTACTCAGAGTTAGCCTTTACTGAGTGTGTATTTTGTGCCGTCATTTTGCTCAATACTTTCGTGTATTTAACCCTCACTGAGTGTAGTTTTTCCCCAGTGAAACCACAGGCTGTTTCTAGAGGAATCAGGTAGTAAGTAATGAGTAGCACCATTATCCCCAGTAATAGAAGAGAAAGAACAGAAATTCTGGAAAGTTGAGCAGCTCATCCCCAGCCACACACTTCAGTGCAGGGCCTGCTGGGTTATATCCAGACTGTGGAACTGCGTACCTGCGTTCTTCATTAGATTAACAAGAGTAGAAGTCATGCCTTGGTCACACTGATTGGTAGAAAACTCGCTCTAACCCGTTATTCATTGTAAACCAAAAACATAACCACTGTTGGTAAGTATGATTTAGGGTTTTAAAATTCCAAACAAAAAAAATTATAGTCCTATATTTATTGTAGGAAAATTCTGCTGCCACTTAGGCTGACCTCTGCTTTGCCTTGTGCTGGTTCTCCTCCACTGTGGAAGAATTGGGTTGGGGTTCCTCCTCTACACAGCTACTCATTCGGAGCAGCCTGTGGGGTGCATTTCCTCCCTGTTTTCTGTCGCACTTACCAGTTTATTATCTGACATGTTTGGGGTGACAGTATTTGATGAAAAGATGATGATTCTACTGTTTTCGGAAAAAAGTCAGTCATTCTGGCATTGTTCGAGAGTTTCTAGGTGTTGTCTCTTGTGACCATCCCACGGATGTGCTGGTCACCGTGCTTCAGGCTTTGGCGCGTTTCAGGCGTGCTTCAGCCTCCGACCGCGGCTCCTCCGCCTCGTGCATCGCGCTCATTTCACTGTGTCCGACACCAGAGTTCTAGATCCTCAAGTCCGTGATCACGTGGCTCCCTATTTCCCTTCTCCTCCCAAGTTTTCTCTGCCCTTTCTCTGTACTACTGTTCCCTCTTCCCTACCTCTCCCTAGTTCATATGCCAGGTACGCCAGGGCTGGAGGGAAGTCTGACCAGATCCCTCCCCGGCGGACAGCAGACGAAGCTGGTGGGGGCTGCAGGAGACGGGAAGCAAAACCGTGCTGGGAGCGGAAATGGCACGTGGGGACATTGGCAGATGATAGAGTTGCGCTCCAGTTAAACCTGATCTGACTGGAAGGCACAGAGGGACCATCTTTTACGGCCCAAAAGAGAGGTTGATAAGAATCTAATCATGATCTAATCATAATTTTATATTTATCGGATCGGTCATTTTAAAAAATCATCTTTACTGGCTTCTTGACTGGAATCCGTGAGTGCCAACTGAGCATTCAGTGTCTGGTTTTGTGATCTGGTGGTTTCCATTTTACTCATTTCTCAGTTGAAACCATTCCCCCTCTTTTAGAGGGGGGCAAGGAAGAGAAACACCCGGGGATACATGTGTTACCTGGGACTATTCAGTTCCCCCCCCGCGCCCCCCCAATGCTTTGGGAAGAACAAACAAGGTATTTGGGTGTGTCTGTACATGTCCCATGCTCGTCAGGCCTCTGCCCTGCGCTTGGTTCCAGCTGATAGCGTAGAGAGCCTCTTCCCCACCCCCTCGCTAACTGCCCCCATTGGAGACTTTTGGTGACTGGGAACGTGCTCCCGCTTCATAAATATATTTAAATTTCACCAGCATTGATTTTTACATTAGGAAGTCAGGTTCAGAACTGCATTTTCTTAAGAGAAATATTTATAACATCATAGAATTTCAGTGGCAGAAGGGGCCTTAGACACAACCCAGCCTCCTCTTTTCGACTTTCGTGCCAGGCCTTGTGTGTGCATTTAGAGACCGGCGTCCAGCCTTTCTGGTGGAAGCATAGAGGTAATTCTGGGATATGTCATTCCTCCCTGCCGCTTCTGTCTTTAGTCGTAACAGGGTCAAGCACACATTCTGTGTTTGCTGACTAGATGGTGGGTAAAGGGGTAATTGTTCTGGGCTGGTTCAAGCTTCGCTGGGAGACAGGACGCGATGACCCATCCGCCACGGACTTTGTCCTCTCGCGGGAGGCCAGGTGAACGAGACGGCACCACGTGGCCCTCCCTCTTCAGAGGGCGTGTTCCCACTCACTGTCTCCGTGCTCGATGAACTGTGAGCATTCTCTCGTCGACACGTTGTCTCATTTGCCTGGGTCCTGTTTCCAGTTCCTGCCCGCATCGTAAGCGGTCAGGTGAGCCTCCAGCGCGGTCTTCCTTTATGACCCTGTGCGCTGCTGTCTAGGAGCACGCCGGGCAGCAAGGTTGAGGGCCTGGTGTGAAGTGCGAGGGGAGGAGCAGAGACAGGGAGGCACGGATTCCAGGGTACCCTCGCCCTCGCACCGCTCCCTCGTGGCTTTCTTCTGTGTTCTTACTCTCTTCCTTTACCGGGAGCCCCTGGCTGGTGCTTTCCTCCATTTTTAGCCACATTCACAGCCTGCTTCGTTAGTGACTCCGCTCAGATGGGTGAGTGACATCTCTTGCCGCTGGCTGGCATCTCCGAAGTACGATAGCGCGCACACAGCTGTAGGGTAAACAGCAGTTGCGGGGAGAGGCCTGTTAATAAAGGTGCGAGATCTGGGACGTACTAGAAGCACCAATCTAAACGACCCTAAGCGTTACAGAGATTTCAGAAAGTAAAAGGCTGCTACACATTCTCTCTGTTCGCTTCTCTGACATTTTGTGAGGTTGGGACAGTTGAGGGTTCATGCACAGGAGGAAAGAAACCCAAATGGCCTTTGGCATGTAAATGACGCCGCAGTCGGCAGCAGTGCAGCCCTGACTTGGGTCCTGCTGTCCTAGTAATTGAAAGGCCTGAAACCCTGCTTCCCAGTAGAGGACAAATAGGCAGATAAATTGGAGGCTTCCTTCTTATGGTTTGTTGATGCTGTTTTGACCAAGTAAAAAGATCATTTACCCATAAAGGCTCAAATCTAAGGTTGTTTTTCTTTTCTTTTCTTTCTTTTTTTTTTTTTTTTAAATATTGGCTATTTGAAAGAAGCGTTAGGAGTTAAAAGGAGGAAAGAAGCTAATACCATTATCTAATATTTGGATAAAAACCCAAGCAAAACAATTAGATTTATGGTATTTTTCTGTAGCTGTTTTCCTTGGCACAGATAATAACAGTCAGGCTTGCTTGTTTCTCTGCTCAGAGTTATGTTCAAAAGAAGAATCAGAGCTTTGTCGTAATACTTGTTTTTTTCTCATTAGCTGGAAACAAAATATATTTCAATAATGAGGGACAAAGGTCTTGCAACTCAAAGTGGTGATGAAGTGTTCCTGGTTTTGCACAAACCCTGGTTCTAGGTTAACGGTCTAGGGGAAACGGGGATTGCCTGAGAGTCCCAGTGGCCCGCACTCCCACCCACCCTGCCACACCCGCGTGTCCCCGCTGTAGAGGCTGTGACTCGATCCCCGTGTCACATTGTCTTGAGATCAGGGGTGTGAGCTTTGGTGTGTTCCATTGCATCTGAGACGGATTTGCAGCACACTCTCGTGCCGACCGGCGCTGGCTGTTTGGGTCGGGGATCTGCAGGGGACGTGATGCTCTGTGGCTGATGTCCGTGCTTATTGCTCTCATGATGTATTACACATGTTCTCAAAGAGAATCCCTGAGTAAAAACAGATTATACGTGTGGACTCTCCCATCCAGTAAGAGAATTTATACAAACCTGTTAGGCAGTAGCACCATTGCCCCATCAGAGAACAGTAAGTAGCAGAGATGCCAGGAAGGTTAAATGTGTTATTGCTGAGTCTAGAATTTAGATTTTTGGACAGTATTGAGGTTTCTACAATTTCTTGATTTCTTTTCTCCATGGTTTTTAACCATGAATGATTAACTAAAGCCCTAAGATGATAGAATTTAGAACTTTCCCATACTCCCTGCTTTGAGACATGAGCGGAGTCAGTAGAAGGGAAGAACCTGTGACATCATGGTCCCTAAGAGGGGTCCGAGTGAAGGGAGCAAACAAGTGAGCCGATGTCAGGGATGCCAGCTAATACCGTTCTCCCAGAACACGCTCTCAGTTCCCTGTCTGGGAAGAGGCACCGCGCTCTCCTGCCGGAAGAGGTAGCACATGTCAGGTCCTCCAGGTGGAAAGATGTGGCACACTTAGCCCCCGCCGCCCCACGCCCTCCCTCCCAGAGAAAGGCCAGGGAAGTGAATCCTAATGGCTTCCCTCCCTCTTCGGGTGTCTGTCACCTTGGGCCAATGACTTCTCTAAGGCCTGAGTTTCCTCTCCTATAAAATGGGGATGGGAGGTGGGTGGAGGTTGGTGCCCCTAAGCGCCTCCTCTGACATTAGAGTACTATGATTTGAGGTCATAAAGATGCCTTTGCCTGAACTCAAGCCCCTACAGAGGTTTAGACATACTCACTATTTTGGGCAGTTAGAATAAGAGGAAAGAGGGGTTCTTTGTGGTTCTGCGCTGTCAGTGAGCCCCTGCAAAGCAGTGTGTTGCTTCTGTAAGTGCCCAGCCTTAAGAGGACTGTCTGTTGGGGCCATTGTGTTCTCTATATTGGCTACAGTGACAGGCCAGGCCAGGCCGTAGCGTTTCACTGATCTGCCAGTCCACGTACCAGTTGACGAATTCATTAGCTTCTCCTGTATGCAGTGCAATAGCCTGATGCTGTTGTGAATGCAGAGTAATCAATAACAAGGTCTGCACCCTCCAGAAATGTCTCCCCAGGTGGCTAGCTTAGCTTCATTCCTGGACCAAGAAATAACACAAGGCTGCCTTTCCTGGCTGCCAAGTCCCAGTGACGGGCAAAAGCTCTGTGCTCAGAGAAGGGAGACTGGCCTGGAGGGACTGGGGGAGGAGGTGGTGGGGCACTGTGGCCTCTTGAGCTCTTCGTCCCTCCCATGGGCCCCTCGGCTAAGCCAGCCAGAGTTTGTTTAACTTAGTTCTGTCTCACTCCTCACCCAAAGGGTTTAGTTACTGGAGGTACCAGTAAATCTTGCCGGTATTCTTAAAAACTTGCATAAAATTATACATAAATTGATTTTTAAAAATAAAGTGAACTCTGTCTTAAGGTTAGGAGAGTTGTATTTTTGTTTCGTGTTTGTTTGTTTTCACAACCTCCCTCCCCCAAAAGAAGCATTTGGTGAATCTTGGAAAAGGAGATCATGATTTTCACAGCGGGAAGAATCAACCCTTGCCTGACCTGGCTTAGGAATTTTGAGAATTTTGAATGTCAGGTTTTCTTAAAGCAGGATTCAGGCCATATGGCACAGATAGGATAATCTTGGGAATGGATAGATGCTGTGTACCGCGAACCCCAGGGAGGTTTTAGCAAACATTTCAGCTTTTATGTGCTAGACCAAATTGAATGCCACTGGCTTAATTAGTATATTGAATGTGATGGGTGTGGTGACTCTCCTCTTTGCCCCTCAAACGTCTGTCCGTTACCGGACATTATCCTCTGTCTGCTTTGGAGCAGAGAGGAACATTCAGTACAGGGTGGAAGACAGCAGGGCGGGAGCCGACCAGAGGACATTTTGCTCATCCGACTCTCTGAACCCAAGATAGAGGAAAGAAACTTTGCATTTGAATCGTGTTTTTTATAATATTTCAATACTATAATAATTCAATACTTCAATAATATTTCCTTCCAGTATGTGTTGTTATTTGTAATTTGAACCATTAAAGCTAAGTGAATTTAGGCCTCAGAAATTGGGACTTCTTTCAAAGCAGATTCTGTAAAGAATGAGCCTGTTGGGTGCAAAGCGTTGTTGAGCTTATTGTGTGAAATTATGGGGACATCTTTTCATCATTTTATTGTGAAGCCAGATACCCAGGTAACTCCTTTAGAAACCGGAGGAGTGAAGCTTCGGAGCTCGAGAAGAAGATGCAGCGCGTGTTCTGTCAAGAGGGAAGTGAGTGTTTGTAAGCTCACACAGCCCTTGTTACTGGCTGAGGCCAGTCGCACACCTTCAAAGAGGATGCTGGTTACAGGACCTGTCAGTCTGCCCTGGAGCCTTTATGGTGACCTTATCTTCTAAACCTTGGCACTTTTGCTGGTTTAATATTACCAGAACAATATACTTTATTATTATTATTATTATTTTTACGATTTTATTTATTTAGGGGCGCCTGGGTGGCTCAGTGAGTTAAACCTCTCCCTTTGGCTCAGGTCATGATCTCAGGGTCCTGGGATCGAGCCCCGCATCAGGCTCTCTGCTCAGCAGGGAGCCTGCTTCCCCCTTCTCTCTGCCTGCCTGCCTCTCTGCCTACTTGTGATTTCTCTTTCTGTCAAATAAGTAAATAAAATCTAAAAAAAAAAAAAAAAGATTTTATTTGAGAGAGAGAAAGAGCGAGCATGAGCGGGGGGCGGGGTAAGGGGGAGAGGGAGAGAAAGAAGCAGACTTCGGCAGCAGATGCTTAACTGTCTGAGCCACCCAGGTGCCCAGTGTTACTTTAAAGAAAATAGCCAACAAATCAAAGTTTTCCAAATTCTAAGAGGTGTTTTGCAGCTCATTATGAGTTGTTGAGATGTTCCAGGTATAGAGGTAATTAGTAGACGTAATTGATTAGAAAGGGCTACAGGGGGACACCTGGGTGGCTCAGTGGGCTAAGCCTCTGCCTTCAGCTCAGGTCATGATCCCAGGGTCCTGGGATCGGGCCCCACATGGGGCTCTCTGCTCTGCAGGGAGCCTGCTTCCTCCTCTCTCTCTCTCTCTCTCTCTCCTCTGCCTGCCTCTCTGCCTGCTTGTGATCTCTGTCTGTCAAGTAAATAGATAAAATCTTAAAAAAAAAAAAAGCAAGAAAGGGCTACAGGTTGAGAACTGACCGAAAAGTCCTAGGTCAATCATAGAAAATGGGAAGTTGACCATAATAGCAAAATTGCAGCTGAGAGCAATGCTCTCTAAATCCAAAGAACACTGAAATCACTATTAGCAGGGAATGGCAGTTTACCAGTAAATAATACTCTCCACACCAACATTCCCATTCCCCAACCCTGTGAGGTGGAAGTTGAAAGAATAGATTGTTTTCCTTCTCACTCTCTTTCATTTTATCCTTGCCTAGTCAGTGGAGAAATGATCTTGGATAGAAAAATCGCATTAGAACTTTGATAAGTTGCTTTTTGAAATAGACTTGTTTCCATGCCACAGACATTTGGAACAAAGTATGTTTATTGAAATATATTTTTATAGAAAATATTACAGAACCTGTAATTGAAAACTTATGGCAGCATTTTGGGGAGTGATATGTTCTTAATGTTAATTTGTGGATTTGCTCTGAACTCCCTTCTGCTGTTTTAGAACCATCGGCTGAGTGAACGTTTTCCAAGTCTTTTCAGATCAAAACTGTGTTTCATGGAATGGAGTATTTGGTGCTTAAATAATGTATAAATCCAGTTGGACAGGATCTGCCTGTCAGTTTTATTAACTTTGACCTTTTCTCCCATTATAAAGATGGTTCGGTAAATATTTAATGGGCCCCTTATAGATCTTGACAGTCGGAGCTGTGTTCCTGGAAACTGGGATACGGATACGTATACATGATGTCGCTTAATCATGGTGAGTCAGCGTCGAAGGGCAGGTTTTATTTTTCTGGAAAGAGGAGCCCGTCCCTCTCCGTGTGCTCTTAGAGGTGCAGTGTCTGTTGAAGGTGCCCAAGATGGCAGACATTTTAAAGGCACCCTTTAAAAGACAGCAGCTAGCATGCATTTCTGCTCTTTTGGGTTTTTTTGTTTGAGCAAATGATCAAAATGATGCCAGGTGGGCAAAATCACCCTGCCACTGTGCGCAGTTAGCAGGACTCTTCCACTCAAAGAGTCAGCAGGGTCGGAATGGCTGAGCTTGCATGGATCCTAATAAGATACAAAGAAGAAGGAGAGCCAAAAGGAGAGACGGTTCCTTGAGCCAGGAGGGGACCCCTGCCAAGCTGTCTTTCCCTTTAATTCCATAAAGCCCCATGCATATTGCACTCATTGCAAATTCTGGTGGGGAAGATCGAAACCCAAGTAGCTGACATTTTGAAACATTGTCTTTCAAACTTGTCCTGTCCCTTGCTTCCATTGATTTCCCATTTAAGAAATCTGTAGGAGAAAAACAAATTTGAGCAAAATTCATTGGTCTAAGATGAGTTGTTAGAGCCGAATTATGCCCCCCCTCCACCCTGAGACGAGTTCCATTTTTATTATGAATGTGATACATCTTTGTCTTGTATTGTGCAGCCGTGAGGCTCCCCCAGCAGATCGACCAAGTAAATCAAGAGCCTGTTAAAAAGCAATATGGATGCTCCAAACAGACATTTCAGTCTTACTGGGTTACTGGATATCTTCGTTTTTATGACCACTTTCAAGAAGCAGATCATTTCATTTCGTTCTGTTTTCTTGCTCTCTCTGTTTGTTTGCAGCCCACCGGCTTTAGGTCAGCCATCTGTTTCTCAGAACATCATTACCCTTTGCATGCAGGGCCCGGCCCCTTTGATATGGTGGTCACCAGTTTCATTACCATGAACTGTAATGTAGCTGACTCTGCAAAGGAAATCTATGCCTTGAAAGAGCATTTTGAAAAGAAATTGATTCAGCTAAAGAGTGAATTACTATTTGTATGTTTAGTTAATTCTAAATAAATGTTTGAAGGACCTTGCTTAATTTGAGAAGGGAAGAAGAAACATATTGGATGTTATAAATGGTCTCAATCCAGACTCTTAGCTTGGCATTTTCACATTTGAATGTTTTATTTACATCTGTTCACAATTGGGATACCTTTCAAGGATGATTTTATTATCGAGAGATTGATGACAACTCTTAAGATCTAAAATACCAAAGTATGGGATTAAAAAAGGAAGATAGCAGTCACTGTCACATGTCAGATTGGATGTAAGCGCCTCACTTGGCAAAGAGTGAGACTGATGAGTTGTATTTTAAAACAAAGGATCCTGATGGCAGGAGATATGGGGGTGGGGAGGGGAGGGAGACTGACTGCATTGGGACCTCGGGGAACTTTCTTTAGGGATGGACATTGTCTCATTGTCTGTACCTTGATTGGGGTGACAGTTTCACAGGTATAGACATTATCCTAACTCATCAAACTGTACACTTACAATGTATGCATTTTATTTTATGTAAATTTTAACTCAATAAGGTGGATTTTTTTTTTTTTTTTTGGAAGTCCTGTTGGGTTTAGAATTAGGCAGTGTCACTTCTCTTTTCCAAAAGTGAAATGGAGGTCTAGAGAGGTAAAATGATGTGTCCTGAGTAACTTCAGAGCTCAGTGGTTTGTCCAGAACAAAGCAAAGGATATGGGCCTGGAGCTTACTGAAAGTATTTTGCATCTTTACTGGCACTGTTGTTCCACTTACCTGTACACAGAGTGAGAGGAACTCCTCCATCCTGTGTCCATTTGTATGCTTTTTGTTGTAAGATACACTCAGGAGCTTATCCTTACCACTGATACTTGTATCTTCAGCATTGAAGACAGCAGACAGCGAATGTTGGGGCTCACCATGGTTGTGTTTCAGGTTGTGCTCCCAGTTAATGCAGAAGACTCCCAGTTATGTGGTTTTTATTATAAGCAAGAGTTCCCAGAACTAATTTGTCTTTAAGAAGTCCCTGTGGATCTTCTTAGAAAAAATGGCATGGGCTTTGAAAAACCATTTATATAAAGCATATATAAAATAGTAGTGAAAAATAAAGAAGAAAAATTATTCAAGCTCTGCTACTTAGGAATGTGCTGTTAATGTTTCTTTCTTTCTTTCTTTCTTTCTTTCTTTCTTTCTTTCTTTCTTTTTTAAAGATTTTATTCTATTTATTAGAGAGAAAGACAGTGCAAGTCGGGGGAGGGGCAGAGAGAGGGAGAGAGAGAATCCCAAGCAGACTTCTCACTGAGTGTGGAGCTGACGTGGGGGCACGGGGGCTTGATCTCACGACCCTGAGATCACGACCTGAGCTGGAACCAAGAATTGGATACTTAACCCACTGGGCCACCCAGGCGCCCCTATTACGTTTAACATTTGAGAGACTGTCTTTTTTTTTTTTTTTTTAAGATTTTATTTATTTATTTGACAGAGAGAAATTACAAGTACACTGAGAGGCAGGCAGAGAGAGAGAGAGAGAGAGAGAGAAGGAAGCAGGCTCCCTGCTGAGCAGAGAGCCCGATGCGGGACTCGATCCCAGGACCCTGAGACCATGACCTGAGCCGAAGGCAGCGGCCTAACCCACTGAGCCACCCAGGCGCCCCGAGACTGTCTTTTTTAAGCATTTCTCTGTTTAGAGTGTACCTGTTTTTGTTTTTTATTCCACAAAATGATGTCATAAATTTCTTTCCATATCTTAACCAAGCTCCCGGTTACTGCTGGGTGTTCAGGAGTTCCCCGGTTCCTCACCATCAGGTAATGCTGTGACGAGCAGCCCTGTCCACTCTTCTCTTCCTGTTTGTCTCAGGAGCTCCTTACAGAGACATTCCTCGAAGCAAAATGTTAGCCGCTGCATTCGCCGTGATTTAAAACATTCTGAGGGGGTAAGACACATCAAGCAGTGATAGTTTCCTACCCCTTGGCCTGCGTTTACCCAACGGTGTTTTTCTTCCCCTTTTGTTCTGTGTGCCCGTGCAGTTGCAGTACCACGCAGGCCTGGCGTCTGGCCTCTTGAATCAGCAGTCCTTGAAGCGCTCGGCTAACCAGATGGGAGTGTCCGCCAAGCGGAGGCCGAAGGCTCAGCCCACTACTCTTGTCTTACCGCCTCAGTGAGTAATGGGTTTGCAACAGTTCTTTCGTCCTGGGTGAACTCTTCTTGGTGCTTGTTTGTGGGGAGTGGAAAGTTGTTTCTTGTGAAATTGCTCTTCCTTTTGCCAGGGTACCTGCTAAGATTAGAAACCCAGCACGCAGGTAAAATCGTTTGCACAGATCCTACGTGAAGCAGTGATCATGTGATTCCTAATTAACATATTTTGTGTGACTTTCCCACCTAGGATTTCAAGATACCTCATAGTCTTTTCTTCATTTCCTTGTCACACTCCCAGAGCTGACAGAGCCCAAGTGTGGTTGTCCTTATCTAACCGATGACACAGCTCAGGGGCACGTTTTGAGAAGCTGCAGGCCACTCAGAGAATCCGGGGGAGCTGGGATTCGAGTCATGCTAGGCTCACTCGTTCTCTTAAATGTGCAAAATATGAGCCGTTCTTTATCCTAGTAGAAATAGGAGACACTGTAAGGTTCAGAAACGTCCAACTCAGTGATGGTTTTCACATGTGGGTACCTCCGTGGAGCTCGACCCCGATGAGGCCATGTGGCCACGGCTTCCAGAATCCCGTGAGGGGCCCCCATGTTCCCGGTCTGTGCACGTGCCACCTCCCTGCCCGGGTTTAGCACTGTTCCACCTTGTTCGAACGGTTGATTTTTAACCTGTTCTTGAACTTCATGTCACTGGAGCTGCAGAGTACATAATTTTCTGTTTCTGGCTCTTTTTCACTCAGCATAATGTCTGCTAGACTCATCTAGATTGTCTGTTCTTTTTCGTTGCTGGGTAGTGTTCTCGTGACTATGTGACTCATAGTCACGAGACTTATCCGTGACCTGTGGGGCTACTTCGTGCTCGAAGCCCTAGCACGTGAAGGCCAGGGCTCACTTTGTGAGACTCGGCAGTGCGAACACACCAGTCTTTGCTGATAGCTTCTCTGTGAGCGCACACACTCCCCGGAGCGAGGCAGCACTGCCAGAGGCTGGCCTGGGCCTTTAGACACATTCCCTGTCCTGTCCTGCCCTCCCACTGTACCCCCTTTCGGTTACATCCTCAGTCACAAACTACAGTCGACGCCTCAAACAATGCAGGGGTCACAGGCACAGTCAAAGATCTTGTATAACTTTTGGTTCCCCCCAGACTTAACTACTAATAGCCTAAGAGTGACTGGAAGCCTACAAATAACATCAACAGTCGATTAACATGTATTGTGTATATTAAATGTGTTATGTTCTTACAATAACATAAGCTGGAAAGAAGAAAATGTTATTAGGAAAATTATAAGGAAGAGAAAATACATTTATAGTACTGTAGTGACAAAAATATCACAGATACGTGGATCCTTGCACTTCCAACCCGTGTCATTCAGGGATCAGCTGTACATTTTAAAATTTCCATCCAGAGGAGCGTTTTCAGTGAGACTCCGTTGTTTGCCTTTATACAAGATCTCACTTATTTTCCGTTTGATGAGCAAATATTGTACCTCCTATCTGTAGGCACTGTCCTAGACTGTGGGGTTATAGTCATGAACAACACAGATACGGCCCCGTCTTCCTGAAGCTTTTGTTTGCAGGGGGAAAGAGACAAAAAAAAAAAAAAGGTACCCCTCAACAAATTAATAAATTAATATAATAATTTCTAGTTAACGATAAATTAACAAATTAATATAATAATTTCTGGTTATGATTGGTGCTTAGAAAGGAACACATAGTGTAGTAAAGGTTGAGGTTGAGGAAAGTGCTTAGATTGGGTGGTCAAAGAAGGCCTCTCCAAGGAGCTGACTTGAGGTGGAGAGAGGCCAGCAGAGAGCTGGGAAGTCACAGAGGATGCTTCGGGATCTTTTCCCTCATCCCTGGACACTTGCACCACCGTTTCTATGATTTTCAGGTTTTCTTCATAATTAACATTTGCTTCCAGGAGAAGATGAACATAACCAACCGGCTTCCAAAAGGTGATTTTCTGCTACTGCATGGCCAGGTGCACGTTTTTCAGACACTTTGAGTGATGCAGAGCAAGAGTTTTCACTGGTAGGCGCTTCTGAAGGAACATGATCTGTGGTTCCTCATATGTTGACTTGGTGATTCTGCGAACCTTCAACTTTCAGCTCTCTAAAGTCTAATGGGCGTTGTAACTTGTCATTTTCCCTGCATGGATAGTCTACGGAGGCAAGATGTTTGGCGAGAAGCGAAAGACTTTCTAATGGTCCCATAAGACTGGAGCCAGAAAGTGTTTGTTGCTAACTCTCTCTTGACAAAAGTCAGCTCGTGGTCCATCTGTTCGCCATTTGTTCATTTGCATTGGCTTGAAACCTGTTTACAGGTGACATGCTATTATGAGGACACTTAGAAACTATTTTAAGCACCAAGGCAATCAACAGACTCTGTTCTCATGCCAAAAAAAAAAAAAAAAAAAAAAAGGAGGTGTTCACAACTGTCATTATAAATTTATAATAAATCACTCAAAATACTTAGTGTCAAAGAGAAAAGTTGTTGCCGTGTACTAAGAATACAACATCGGAATGATTTCCTATACTCAGTAGCTTGTTTCCTGTGAAAATTGACTGCTGCTTTTTCACATCATTGAGCTTTTGGGGTTCACGGTCCCTTCAGAGACCTGTCCAGTAGGCAGGGTATATAGCTAAAGGACATTCAGTGCACTTTTCTTGAGCACCTACTACATGCTTCTTATTATGTTAGAGTCAGAAATAGAAATACCAATAAGACATAGTGATGGACTAATTGAATTATAAAAAATTTTTAAATTAAAACATAGGCCACTAGTAATAAATACATATTGTAGGCCTTGAACCAACCAAAGGTGACACTAAAGGAAAACATAATAACACCATCACACAGAGAAAGTTACTGCTAAGGTTTTGATGGATATAATTCTCAACTTTTCTTATGTAAATATAATGTTTAAAAATAAGAAACATCCTCCAAAAAGGATTGTATTATAATGTTCTGTATCACATCTCAACATTGCTTGAATATAGTTGTTAGACTTGAAGGTAGTGTAATTTTATCTGCAGAACATTTAGATTTGCATATTAATCAGTCATGTTCTGGATGTATTCTGTAGAACACTGCTAATTACAAAATTTTTATTACAAGCACGGCATGACCATAAACTAACTCTGTCATTAAGGAAATCCCTTATAAAACAACACCCAAACTCTGTGTATCAGTCACCTACTGCCACATAACAGATCACCCCCAAGCATGGTCGTTTGACAACAGTAAACACCTGTCACATATTTTGTGGCTCAGGAATCTGAGCGTGGCTCGGCTGGGTGGTTCTGGCTCAGTCTCTCGGAAGATTGCAGTCAGATCTCAGCCAGAAATGCAGTCATTTGAAGGTTGGACTGAGGTTTGAGGGTCTTGCCCAGGGTGGCTTGCTCACACGGCAGGCAAGTTGGTGCTGGCTGTGGACAAGAGGCCTCCGTCCCTCTCCATAGGAGACTTGAGTACCCCCATGACTTGCAGGTGACTTCTCCCAGGGCAGGGAGCCCAGCAGAGCCGATCCTTTCTCGGACCTAGTCTCCAAAGACACAGCATCAGTTCCACCCCATTCTGTTGGTTAGAAATGAGTCACTAAGTCTGATGTTTAAGGGGAGGGGATGAGAGGCTCTCCCTTTTGAAGGAAGATTGTCAAAGAGTTTGTGGTCGTCGTTTAAAACCACGGCAGTTGCCAGGGAGGAGAGTCATTGCACCGAGGGAAGAATGGTGGAGCCTGTACGCCCCATTCACTTATGTATTCAGCAAATGTGTACTCAGGGCCTACAAGTGTTTGGTCCTGTGCACTGTGCTGGGAATTTGGAGATGAATACGACACAGTTTTGGCTCTCACAAAGCTCTGAGCAGAAGCAGAGGAACAAA
Organism: Mustela nivalis; assembly: GCF_964662115.1. Lineage (NCBI taxonomy): Eukaryota > Metazoa > Chordata > Mammalia > Carnivora > Mustelidae > Mustela > Mustela nivalis. Next base: position 89,198,377 of record NC_139032.1, on the reverse strand, counting down.
CAAGTAGCAGGGGATCCTCGTAATGTGTGCCAAGCCCTAATGACATCCCAAAGTGCTCACGAAGGCCACGGGCAGGGCGCTGAGAGAGCCACATGTAGGGAGGCCTAGCCAAATGTTGGTGAATTTCTCCACTGCCGGGTGAAGGATGGAAGCTCGACTTCATCAGGAGAGCTCGATGCTTCTCACATAGGCTCACAGGATTCTAAGGAAAGGTTTCATTTCTCCTTGGAGGAAGCCACCGGAGGACCAGCACTGGACTCCATACTCACCCTCCTCTGGAACTCTGGTGATGCGGTGACAGATGGGTTTCTGCATTGCCTTGTGTCATCATTTGGATGGCAGGAAGGCTACCACAACAAAATCACGGGCTCTGTGCTGAGACCACAGGCACAGCGAGGGGGCAGGAGAGGTGTACAGTGTGTTTGTTTTTTAAATGCAGTCGGCTTGAACAGTAGTAGTCTTTGAAGACGCTGATTCTGCCAGAGTTCCCATAGGATTAGTGATTCATGGGATTAATGATTCATATCTTTCTCCTCCTCCAAGGAAGCTTCTAAGAAGGCAAAGATGCTGTTCATGATGAAAGATCTTTTACCATATGTCAGCATTTGGAGGGCACTGATGAAGCCACCTCACTTCTCTGATTCCCCCCGAGTGTTGAATCCATTGTGGAAAAGGCCCTGTCATTTTCAGAAAGGAGCTGTGTCCCCTGTTGCTGGTAAACATCAGGCTTTTGACCCTTGTAGGAATGAGATCAGCTGACGGTTGCGGTATCTGTGTGTTTAATACATGTCAGATGCGGCCATGTTTGCTTGTGCTCCCTTAGATAGCTGTCTCAACTTCGCGACCCATTGTTTGGCGCGCTTTAGTGTTAACATGGATACGGTTTTGGTCAAGATTGTCGAGCCAAGTGGCCTGGGACCCCTGGCGGCGACCTGATGAAGTGCCGACTGTCGGTGGGAGTGGGACGAGCGAATACTTACGTATTTGTATTTCCACACATAAATCTCACTTAGATTTGAGGGCAAAAATTGTTCTACAGAAGGGTTATCTTTCAAAGTATTACTGTCCCCTGGAAGTTGTGGGGACGGGTGGTTTCTTTTGTGTCATGTTATCCTTTCTGAAAAGGTGCTGCCAGCTCCATTAAGAGCACTTTTCCTGCCATAGGCTACCTGTCTTCTAGTCACTCGGGAGGCGCTGTCCATGCTCCCAGCCAGGGACAGCCCGTCCTCTTCCCCACTAGGTCCACGCTCTCGGCTATGCCAAGCCACTCGACCGCGGGTGTCCTCTCACTCCCACGCCGTCAGGATTCCCCTTTCTTCTAGCTCGTTTCTAGTAGTACGCAAACGCGCTTACCCACACCCTCTCGTGGGAGCACTCCGCTCGTCACCCCACTTCTTCCAGCTCCCAGCTCCTCTCTCTCCTGACAGCAGGGCTTCTAGAAGGAGTGGACTATACTTCTTTCCAGTTTATCCGTCAGGCCACCACTGTCCTAATTTCTATCCCGATACCCCAGTCTTGCCTCTGCTGGAACTCCGCATAAGTAGAGACCTTCAGAACATACTTTCTTTCCGATTTCTTTTGCTCAGCATGGTGTTTTGGAGATTCATTTCTGTTGTGTGTGTCCGTGGTTCCTAGCATTTCATCGCTGAGTGCCATTCCTTGGTGTTCTCTGGAGTCTTCCATTACCATTTCCTTAGCATTTTGTGTCTGCTTCAGTAGTACCTACCACCTCTCAGAGGGCGAGGAGTCTTCATGCTCCTGTTCTTGGATGACCTGCCTCAGGTTTGAGTAACAAAAACACCACCACAGAAACAGCATGTGGGACAAGTGTTGCTGGGGAGAAATGCCACCAGTTCGGGAGGTAGCCTGGATAATGACACGGCGCGTACACCTCGGGGTTCCAGTGTTTGAACAACAGATTGCCTTCGGTAGGGCCTCTAATTTGGCTGTGGGAGTTTAACTGACAGAGGCTCATTTTCTGCCACTGCCTTACACACTAATTCCCAGGAAGATCATCGACTTGAAATTACACACGGTGCTTATACAGATGATTGGATTCTTTCCAAGATGTGTGGTAAATGCTGCTTCTGTTCTTGAAAGGCAGAGGCTCATGTTGTCTTTTGCTTAATGTGAAACCAACAGGAATCACGGAGAGCAAAGCAGTGGCATAAATCTGTCCTTGGCGATAGCGGTGAATGAGAGTGGGAGCTTCTCATGGTCGTTGATGTTGAAACTGAGCAAGGTGAGTGTTGGCCAGGACAGACTGCTGCAAGCCCAGACCCCCTGTGGCTTCCTGGCCATCACATCATTACCCTTCTTCTTGCTGATTTTTAAGATTTTTTTTTTTTTTTTTTTTGGAGGGGGGAACGTTTTTTTGTCCCTCGGCCGCACAGATATGAAACTCTAGGCTTCCGTAGTCACTGTGCCATTACAGAAACCCTGATACAGATGTTTGAGGTGGACGCACGTCCTTGCAGGGACCTAATTTTCTTCCTGATGACTTGAGCTTTGTTTTGCCTCATGAGGCTCTTGAAACTTGGTCGAGGGCAGAAGTTGGTTCTGTGCTGATAAGTTTATATTAAATTCTTCAACGTAGATGATGATGGGAGCCCCGAACAAGAATATTTGGCGTCTCTTCTTGTTGGAGTTTAGTTTGCCTCTGAGCAGACCAGCAGTGAGTAAACCAGGAACGAGGAGCACCCTGGTTTGTTGCCACGAGCCTTAGAGACGCAGAGCGCTGGATCCTGAATCCCTTTCTGCGGGGAGCCTCAGTCCACAGGCTGCCTCTTCCCGAGCGTGGGCTGCTGAGCAGAGCAAGCCTGCTGCCTGTACGGCGTGTCCCCGAAAGGAAGTAGAGAACTCTGTGTCTGTGAGTTTCGGAAAAGTCATCAAAACTTAAGTAGGAACTCACTAAATCCTTCTTTCCCCTACCGGCAAGTATTAAGTAACAATATTCATTAAATACCACTGAGAGGCTGTGTAATAAAGAAATAATCCTAGGCCTTGGTGGCTGTAACTCTCCAGAAGAGTTGAAATTGAGAATATAATTAAAGATTAAAACATTGTTTGCATTCTAGAACATGGAGAAATCTTTGTCTCCGTTGCGGGACCATATTAATAAGGAAGAGATCAGTTTCCAATAACCGCGCAGCAGAAGCTCCCTTATTCGCGTCGTCGTGCTTCAGCGGGCTGGCTCAGGGCTGCTCTTGCTTTTCCCTGCAAGACTGGCACTGCCGCTGGAACGGTGGGAGGTACCGGCCCCACCGCGGAAGAACGGAGCCTCGTCTCGTCGGGGTCCCGAGTTTGCATCGGAGTGTGCACACGGCAACGATCTTCAACCCTCGTCGTCTTCCTCTGTTTCATCAACAAAACTGTTTCCAGCCTCTGAGTTTCAGGCAGTTTTCCATACGAAGGTTAAAAGGGTGGTAGAAGCGAGCGTGCCTGGCTCTTGTAAGGTTTTATGGTTGTGACTCGGAAAGGCCCGCTTGACAGTGACGGGAAGAAACCCTCCGTGGTCAGAGCTCCGAGCAGCGGGGGCTGGGAAGAGCCTGGGCCTTGCCCGATTGCGTCGTAAAAGTCTAACCGCCCCAGCACCATTTCATCCGTTCCCTCCGCTTTTTTGTTGCTGCTCACATTGGTTTTCCATTTGCCTCGAAATAGAATCCAAAGGCATTTTGAGGCCAGCGGTGCAGAGCGGTCCCCCTGTGTGTCCAGTCCGCCCGGTTGCTCGCCCTCCTCATTCCCAGCGTCTCGTCGGGGGGCTCAGAGGAGACGCACTCAGTGGTGGTTCCTGCCATGTCCTTTCTCGTGTGACTTTGCGCTCGTGTTATTGGCAGGTAGAGAAGGCAAGTGTGTCGCTCAGTCTGTTACTGACTGGGGAAGGCAAAAGGTGGTCCAGTGACTGGGCAGGAAGAAACCTTCAGCTCATAACCCCTGTGACGCTTGGCTTTGTGGCTCTCCTGTGGCACTTGCCGCTCACTGTCTGCCTTGTGTTTCGGCTACACTGGAAACCCCTTGGGCACTGGGGCCCCCCGCCTCTCCTTTCCCGCCTGGCCTTGTCTCGGGCACCGAGGGCTGGACAAGCATGTCCTGCGGGCTGGTCCCCCTCTGAGCTACCGTTTGTCCCCACGCCCACTGGCCAATGAGGCTGAGCACATCTTTCTACAAGCTGTTTACCGCTCGTGGCTCTTAGTAAATTGAAAGTGTAAGTGTTGGGTATTTAGATGGCTGGGAACCAGGTGCCATTTGGACCGACAGAAATATCTCCGGGGGAGGATTTGGAGGTGCCGGTCTGGCCCTGCTGAGTGAGGACAGATAGGATTGGATCTGGAGGCTCGGGTGGCAAGCAGGCCTTGCAGTGTGCTCCCGCGGGGGGCGGCGGGCCCTGGGGGCTCAGGAGCGGGGCCGATGTGTGGAAAGTGGTATATTAGGAAGATTAATCAAGTAGCAGATAAGTCAGGTGGTCCTTTGTAGCTGTTTAAAAGATAATTGGTTCATGTTACTTATCTTTTATCCCTTCTCTTTGGGCAGGAGGAAAATCTCTGGGAGAAATAAACGAGGAATCCCTCATAAATATTAATGTAAAAATCTGTCTATGGAGAATAAATATAGGGACATTTTGTTTTAAATGCTCTATGTCGTTGTGCTTCATTAGCATACATGTTGTAAAAGATCCTTTTCTTCCCTTGAGAGAACCATATTTAGTTCTACTAATAGCCGCGCGCTGAAATCTGTAGCTTGTCAGGACTGTCGCGCTTGGGACGGACAGAACTACTTTGCTCTCCTGCTTCAGCCAGAGGGTTTCCATACTCAGAAGTGCTGGCCCTTGGCAGGAAGCCAGTAGGAAGTCCTGGATCCTGTCTTACTAGCTAGACCCTCCGTCTGGACCTTTGCTTCCTGCTGTTTGGTCCCCTACTGTGTCTGTGTGTATGTACGCGTACGTGTGTGTGCCTCTGTGTGTGTGTGCACGTGCGCGTGTGTGTTTATACTTGTCACTCTGTAAGCATCGACCAAGCACTTTCTGCAGGCTAGGTGTTTGCTCCATCCGGCTGGAACTCTGAAAGTACAGAAGTCCTGCTGTCTGTAAACAGAGGAGAGACAACGTGAGTTCTGACGCATGTTAAGTTGGAGGAGCTCACAGGTCTTGAGTGAAGTGATATGATGGCCTGTGTTGAGACACTCCGTCCTCCCCTTTCTCAGAAGTGTGTGTGTGTTGGGGTGGGGGTGAGGGTGGGGAGAATTCGGTAAAACCAGCTCCAAACTGTGGAAACTGGGAGAAGAGAGCATGAGGCCGCTGACGAGCTCATTACAGTTTGATCAGCTGTTGTGTGTACTTGAACATTCTCACAATCAGTGTTTTTAAAATACAGGTCTGGAACTTGGATTGTTGTTGAAGAAATAGTTTTGGTAATCAGCTCCTTAGGGTGCTAGGGGAAGTCTCGAGAGTGGATAGAATCTGCCGGGGTGGAGGAGGGAGACCAGAGGAGGCGGGCAGGAGGAGATGGGGGAGCCCTGCCGCCCTGCCCTCCCTGCCGGTCTTGGTGGCACTTTAGCCCCGTACTGCCTTGTCCTGGTCTTGGCCTCACTCTCAGCTCATCTATGTTTATCTCGGGCATGGTGTGACATAGACAAGGATTTAAGTCTCAGTGTCTTCCACAGATACTGAATCAAAGAGAAATTACATAAAACAGAAAACTATAATAAACAACTTGGCCATTAAGGACCAAGTCAAATGTGGCAGCCTGTAGAATCAGTTTAAAAATTATATTTCATTTATCCACTAATTGCATTTCTCCTTTACAAGGTGATTTTATCCAGGAAGACAGCTGTCTAGTGTGGTTATGACATCACTCTGGCCATTACTGGTGAAGGAAGAGAAGAATGGGTGGTTGTACATACAATGTCCCCCCCCCCTTGGATTTTAAAAATCCATTTTTGCATAACAAAGATCCAGAGTCTCCGGGTTGTTAATATTTTGCACTACGTCATTCCCAGCTAACACTGTTGGGAACTGAAACTTTTTCTTTTTTTTTTTTTTTAAGTCTTTCTGGTCTTTCTTAATGGAAAGTAAGTTTGGTGGTCTCTTGCTGTGTATCTCTTTTTCCTTCTCTCTCTGCCATGTAGGCTGTTAGTGGCCCATAGATTTTTGCCCAAAAAGTCCCTATTTAGGGTTACAAGTGACCAAGAATCAGTGAGTCCGTTTCTCTGTTCACCTGTGATGAAAACTGTTCTTTATATAGAGCGCTGACGTGTCCAGTGGTCTCAGTAACATGAGAACAAGTGTGAGTGGGAAATGGCTTTGTCTCTTTGCTTGAGGCTCTTAGGGTAGGGTGGATTTTGATCAGGTGACAATAGTTGCTCCGATAGTCCCCATTCAGGCATTTTTAGTAAGAAAATGTAAGAAAACCTCTTTCAGCTGAGACCGTACGTCTGGCTTCCTGAGACGCTAGGGAGAACATCTCCCCAAGTTCGTGAAGTGTGTCGCCGTCTCTCTCTTCGGAATTAGTTTCTCAGTCTAGATTAAGCTCTGAGCTCAGGCCTGCTGGTCCTTGGGATGAGCTGTCAAGGTCAGTCCTCACTCTGGGGACATTCTGCGAGCTGGGCAGTACAGGCCTACCTCGGGGATATTGCAGGGTTGGTTCTTGACCACCAAGATAAGCTGAATATTAGAGTAAAGCGAATCAAATGAAAATTCCGGTTTCCCAGTCCATATAAAAATTATGTTTGCCCTCTACTGCAGTTCTGCTACGTGTGCAATAGCATTATTATCCAAGAACAGTGCACGTACCTTAATTAAAAAATACTTCCTCGCTGAAGATTGCCGGCTGCTATCTGAGCTTTCAGAGAGGCGTCATCACTGATCACAGAGCACTGTCATGGAAATAATGCTAAGGAAGAAGCTTGAAATATTGCAAGAGTTACCGAAATGGGATGCGGAGACATGAGGAAGTGAATGCTTGTGGGAAACCGGCATCGGTTCGCTTGCTCGGTGCAGGGCTGCCACTGACCTTGAATCTGGAGACAGTACAGCAGGGCGCAGGCAGACCAGGTAGGGCTGTGGTGGACGCGACGGGCTCCCAAGCGGAGGGACTAGCCCGCCACACGTGGCGATCCCTTCTCCAGAGACGAGGGGCCTTTCACGCAGTGAGTCCCAGCCCTGGCTGCACATTAGAATCATATGCGGGCGAGGCCCTGTCGTGGCCACATTGAAACGGCTCCTGGGAAGATTCCTGTTTCCTTCTGAGATTCAGAAGTGCTTCTTCTGGAGGGGTGTGAGGAACGCTCCGGGGTTGGGGGGATCTGGGAAACCATCATCAGAAGGTTTTTAGGTCAAGGGGAATGACTGTTGTGGGGAGACTTGGCAGAGCTTATTGCCTGTGGCTTAATGCCAGGAAGGGAACCTGCTAGAATGTAGAACTCAGAAGTTGGCTGGTTCTTCATCAGCTCGCAGTTGTGTCCAGTGCTGCCAGTAGCTTTCCCGACCAGTTTTAGCTTGGGACCCTTGGGTCAACACACCTTGCGGTTTGGTTCCTCTACTTAAATTAGTATCTCTAAGCGTGTTGCATTGTCATTAAAGACACTTTTAAATTTATTTATGTAGGGCACCTGGGTGGCTCAGTGGTTAAGCCGCTGCCTTCGGCTCAGGTCATGATCTCAGGGTCCTGGGATCGAGTCCCGCATCAGGCTCTCTGCTCAGCAGGGAGCCTGCTTCCTCCTCTCTCTCTCTCTCTGCCTGCCTCTCTGCCTACTTGTGATTTCTCTCTGTCAAATAAATAAATAAAATCTTTAAAAAAAAAATAAATAAATTTATTTATGTAAATCAGAACTACACAGTTCAGTGCATTGCAAATCTGGTATGTAGTCTTTTTGTCTTACATTTTTAACAGCTTTATTGTACCTGTTTAAAGTGTATACAATTTGACATACGTATGTACCTACGAAGCCTTTGCCTTACTTACCAGTATCAAGATAATGAACATACTGTTCACCCCGAAAGTGTCCTCATGCCCCTCTATGATTCTTCTCACTCCGCACCCCTATCCCCAGGTAACCACTGGGCTGCTTTTTGTCACTGTATATTAGTTCACATTTTCTATACGTTTATATAAATGGAATCATAACAGTGCATTATTTTCCACTCACTGTAATTATTTTGAGGTTCATCTCTACTGTTGCATGTATCAGATCATTTCTTTTCACTGCCACATTGCATTCCATTGAGTGGATATGACCACACTTTGTTTAGCCATTCATCTGTTGCTGGATATTTGGGTGATTTTCGTTTTTTTACTATTGCAAGTAAATATTCATGTACAAATCTCTATATGGACATGTGCTTTCATTTCTCTCAGGTAAACACTTAGGAATACCACATCTGGGCCATGTGGTAGGTATATGTTTAACACGTTAAGAAATGGCCAGATTGTTTTTCCGGGTGACTGTGGTTCTAGTTGCTCCACGTCCTCGCCAACACTTGGTATGGTCAGTCTTCCAATGTTAAGACATTCTAAGAGGTATGTAGTGGTAGCACATCGTGGTTTTAACATGCATTTAACATGACTCATGATGTTGAGCTGCTTTTCTCATGCTTATTTACCATCTATATATCTTCTTCGGTGACGTGCGGAAAAAAAGGTGAGGCCTACTGCATGGGAACGTACTTTTGAGAAAGGTACTTTGATGGCTTTGGAAAGATCTTAATGTAGATCCTGTCATGGGTAAGTTATTACACATTGACTGGTTGGTGAGTGTCTGTCCAGTAGCTCGTGTGCGCTCATCATTTCACCGGGCGCTGCGGGGCATTCAGAGGAAACAGTGGTCACAAACTGGAGCGCCCCCGTGTCTGAACCCTCCAGGGTTTACTGGAATGTTCCGTGGTGCTTCTCTACCCTGTTTATCCTCCTTCTTATACCTGTGTCACAGCTGTGAGTCTAGGGTTGGTTGGTGTTGGGGACAGGTTTTTTCATTTAGTTTGTCCTGATTTTTCTGGTAGGGGACCTGTCTTCCAACCACCAGAGTCCAGCCTCTTGCTGTTCTTTAATTGGTATTTACTTACAGCCTGCTCTGCCTTTTATTAACTTTTAAAACTCAACAGATAAAATCTAATCTCCATAATGCTAGGTACTAGATAAGGTCAGGGATGAATAAACCTTCCTCTAAGGAACTTAAGAGTGTCCTGGAGAGACAAGTCAAGAGGCCATTTGGACCCAAAAGAAGGACATGAAATTGACCCTAGGGAACCAGGAAAAGCTCCCTGGAGGACTGGACTTGGAAAATTTGAGATATCCCATAAATGGACTTAAATACACTACTGGTATCTCATATTAGAATGGCCTATGACAGGCTCGCAGCCCAGTACCCCCCAAAAAAAGACAGTAGGAAAGGGGCAGAGGCAAGAAGTCATGAAGACAGAAGTTGGACCTGCTGGGGAAGACCACCCCTGCACCCTTACCCTTCTGCCCAGCTCTTCTCCTGGAGCTCACCTCTCAGAGAGCTGAAGAGATACCACTCCCCGCCACTCGGAAGAAGACTTGCTGGGACCCAGGCAGCTGCTTATCCGCATGGGGTCCTATCAGTGTCTTCCATGGGTGCCATGATGTGATTGGGAGACTGGGAGATTGCTGTGGAAGTGGGTCTGAGACAAAGGCCCCTTCTCTGGCTCTCCTTTCAAGGCGGGCCCCTCCTCATGGTTGTTCTCTCTTACCCCTCCCATCTTTGCCCCTAGAAACCTTGTTTTTAACTCTTTAGTAACCATGAGAAACTTTACCAGGCTTGAGTCTCAGATCAAACTTGTAGAAGACTCCAGTCTCTAATCATGGTGGACACAGGAAAATAGGATAGGGCAGCCTTTTGGGATTCCCCTGTGTGCCCTGCCCACAGATGAACTCCCTTGTGCGTGCCTGAGCTGAAGCTTCTCATGGCCCTCACCTCTCTTACTCTGCTGCATCTGGGGCTCAGGCAGAGGTATTCCTGCATGGACCTCTCAGGGTTCTGACAGAGAGCCCAGTGGCCAGGGGCTGTCTGTGTAGCTGCCCCAACTCCCCACACAAGCAGTTAGGCTCGCTGGCACTTAATGCCCCCAGAGGAGAAACTGAAGGGTCCTTAGCTACAATTTCAGTAACTGGTCGTCTCTCCAACCCTAGCGCCACTCACCTACTCCTACACTTACATCTCAGTGCCCCAAGCACAATATCCTTATGACTTCCTCATAGCCTTAAATAGTTTCACTTCATTTTTGTTACATCATTAAGCCAACGTAAATCCTGAGCCCAGTAGCCCTAGGAGGATGTTCTCTTCTATCTGACATATAACAAAATTGAGATTTTTTCTTTTCTTTTTTTCTTTTTTTTTTTTTTTCCTTTGGGTGGGTTTGGGCACCTTGAGAAATGTAATAGAATAACTGAAATAAGTAAACAAAGTTTCCAAAATCCTTTTCATTTTCTTCACCAGAAATCCCAGTTTTTGTTGTTCATTAGATCGCAGTCCCCTCCCCCAACCCCCACGGTGTGCCCTGCACCAAACTTGACTTTACACATCAGATGGGGAACTAGGCTCGGTTGTTACGAATCGCTTCCCTCTCCCCAGTTTTTGGCACTTTATTTTTTTAACAAAGGCTACTTATCATTTAAAGGTCTCCTAAGACCAGTTAATTCAGTGCAGCTCCTTCACCAGACATTTCGACCGTATGTGGCGTCGTCCTCCCCGCGGAGCCCCGTCCGATAGTGTTGAAGGACTTGCCTAGAGTGTCCGGAAAACCCAGACCCGGAAGGGCCAGGAGGCAGCTACTTCCCTGCCCTCATTTCAGCATGAAGGAAACTTCTCCTCAGGTAGCGAAGTACTGTCCTCAGAGACGTCACAGAGGGGCATTAAGAGCAGTGCCAGGACCGGAAGCTCGTGACCCTTGTTCCTGTCATGGTCCAGCCGAGCCTCGGCCACTGCATCCCCTCTTGGGTGGGTGAGAGTGATAGAGAAGGAAGAGAGAGAGGAACAACCAGCGCAGTAAAACATGGTGTCATTCTTGGGCGGGGGGAGGGGGATTGCTGTTTCTGAGGGAGCCGCACACCGCCATCCCTGTTGTGCTATGCTGAGATTGCCCCGAGTGGGACACTTTGCTGATTTCTCCTTGGGTCTTGCTTGCAAACCTGGCAGAAGCCACACGGCCCATTGTTTCTGGTTCTTTGCCGGTGGAAGGGCTGCTTTCGGCATTGGCGTACTAAGAATTCTAGCTTTCTGCTTCAGCGCTCCTTGTGGCCCTGGAGCTCTGCCCTGTTAGCACCGCTTTTTGGCAGAAAAGCAATAGTTTATCAGCCAGTAGGAACAGATATTTCTGTTCTACAAATGAGCCCAGATTTATAGACTCAGAGTTCAAAGAAATGAGATGAGAGATCACCGACCAGAGCTGGGTCTGCAGAGAGGGAAGGAGCACCATAGGACTGGTTAATTACGGGAGCCGTGGGAAAGGCACTCATTTAGATTTTCCTTTGTGCTCTCAGGGGTGCTGGTCCTCTCCTTGACGACACTGAGGCTCAGAACCTGTGCAGTCTCCCGGCTGGGAAGTAGGGGCACTGCGGGGGGTGGGGGCCCTGGGGCTCCAGGAGCCACAGCATCTTCAGGGCGGGGCTGTGCCTCGTATGCACCCCTGTCCTCGGTAAGGCTTTCCAGAAGCAGATGCTGAGGTGGAATTGGGGGTGCAGTATATTTAGTAGGGATCAGCCCCTGTGAAGGGAAGGAGGAGGAAGTATGCTTGGGCAGGGGGCGGCTGTCAGCTGTGACGCAGGCCTGACAAAGCCTTGTTTGCCTCGGAGATCCCGGGAGAGGACCTGACCTGTGAGAGCCTTCCAGTCTTTTTTTCTAGACCCTTGACAGTCTGACCACTCACCACGGCCTGTGAGTCTCTGTCTCATCCATGTCCCTTGTTTTTCCATTTCAGTGCACTGCTCAAAGCACTACTTCTTGGGAGCCCCCACCCTCCTGCTGTCTCTCCTGACTCCCCCAAGTGAATCTGACTGTAGCTGCCATGCATTGTTACCCACACAGCCAGGCGGCCTATCTGTAGAGCAGGCTGGGCCTTTTCCCTCCTCCTTTAGCTGATCAGACGGGGTTCCCTACACAGCCATAGGTATGGGCTGTGGGAGGAAAGCTGGGCCCAACCTGGTGGGCACCCTGGGGTCTGAAGCCTCCGGTTCTGCTTCTGCTTGGCCCCACACATGCTGCCTCCGGCTTAGAGCTGATTGTTACTGGGCCTGCTCAACCTCTGGACAGCACCCAGAGGGGCCCAGCACCAGACACTGGGCGTCTTTCCTTGTGATAAGAGGTACAGAATGTAATGATACGTGTTCTACTTTGGATAGGTATTAAAAGCTGTGAAAGGTCTGACACTTTTATTCCCCGCCACCCTCCTGACCCCCCTTTTAAGCTAAAACGTTAGCTTATCCCAGTGACTTGGAGGCTGACAGAAGTCCTAGCAAAATGAGTCGTCAAGAGTGTCAGCAGGGTCACATTGGCTCCTTGAACCCCATTCCCGTGGGTTGACACAGGGGGCTTTAGAGAGATGCCTGTACTCGGTGCGTTACAGCGCAGGAGGGAACTCTGAGCCTGGGGACCCACTGCATTACAGCAGCCTGGGAACAAGCCTGTTCTTTCTTTATGGAGATATTACCTCATCCTTCAAGGCTGCCCACTGCAAACACAGCCTTGAGCATGGTTCCAGACAAAGAGTGGTCGGGGCCGCAGCACGCCCGGCAGATGTGTGGGCGTGTGAGAAATCTGTCTCTCGATAATGAGATGTCCTGGCATGTTGCTGGCCCCTGGATCTCCAAACATTCGATGGATGGAAGACAGAGCCTGTGTTGACCAAGGTCTCTGATGACTGGGGCTCCTCTTGCACCTCCGATCTGATCCACATGTCGCAAAGGACGTCGTGGATCACTGTGCTGATCGGAGGGAGGTCTGGACACCCGGGAGGGCGGAAGTGTGCTTTCCGCCGGAGCCGGTAAACCTGTGCCGTCCGGTGTTCCATGGAGCGTGAACTGTTTCTGATAGCTTTTTTGATTGGAATAGAAAAAAATGCATTCACTAAGTCAGTGGCTGTATATGATCAGAGGTGGTATTACTGTGTTCTAGAGAGGACAGCAGATTTGACACAGCAGCCAGGATCAGGGCCGCCTCTCTGATTGAGCTCTCCGTGGTCTGCAGTCTTCCTCCAGGATCCCTCTGGTTTCTGCAGGGGTCAGACTGGCTATTTGAGCAGATATGATGGAGGTTGTGCCCCTGCATTCCATGGCTCCTTCGCGGTGGCACTTAACCCCTGCCGTTGCCCTGGGCGCCAGTATTGTTTCTGATTTGCTGTCTTGGCCGAGGCTGGGAGTGGGACAGGCCAGGGGAGTGTCAAACCTCGGCTTGGCCTTGCCCACTCCGGGAGGTCTTAACCCGCAGACCAAGGACCTAAAGTGGTGATCACACCAACTTCCGGGTGTGTCGATCTCAGTTCCATGCCGCCGGATGGGTCTGCAGACCCAGTGAGGGGACGTGCTGTAAGCCAGACCTTGGCCAGGACTCTCTGTCTAGTACCTGGCCCCCAGCATGCCCCACGATCAACAGTAGGGGGATGTGATGCCACTTCAGGGCCGTGGGAATTAGTGTCCATGCAGAGAAGGGGCTCTCTGCAGCTGATACCTGCCCTGAATGAGCTGACCGCTGGAGCTTGCGTGTCGACTGTGCCCCAAGGCTGGACAGCCGGGTCTTCTGGAAAGGGAGCTGCATGGTGGTTTCCACGTCCACTGTGTCTTCCTCCTCTGTGAGACTCTTACTGTGTGGCTAAGATCCAGAATACGGGTCTTCAGTCCTACCTCTTCCCCCTTAGTATTAATCTTTCTTAGGTGTAGCCTTTCAACATGAAAAGTAAGGGTTTGCAAGGGAGAAGCTTTGCTCCTGCTTTTTTTTTTTTTCCCCTTAATAAATACCAACTACTGTTATTTATTATCAGTAGACTTACATAAGGAATACAGAGAGCCCCTGTTCTTAGAAATCTACCGTCCAACTGGGGATTTAGAACACAGTGTGTATGAAAATAAACAAGGACGTAAACTAAAAAAGCAGGTTCTCCAGGTGACTGGGTTTGAACGCGGGGTCTCCCATTCAGTCTCTGTGTGCCTCGGGGTGTGTGACTCGACTTCCCTCACCCCTCATTTCCTCACCAGGGAAGGAGGGATAACCGTGGGGCGGGAGGGCCGTATCCACCGTATGGTGACCACGTGGTAAGTGCCGGCGGCTCATTTATTACGATCATTGTTACTTACAGTAATAGTGGTGGGACTCCGTGGAATGAGTATTGTGGGCGGGCAGGTCCCCCGGGCTCCCAGGGCGGGGCCGCGAGGGGCTCTGTGGTGAGGCGGGCTTGCAGAATTAGCCTTCGCTTGAGTATGTGTGTTCCTTTTAAGAGTGGGCACGCAAGAACTGCAGTATCGGTAGATTAGAATGTTACAGATTTTTGTTCCTGTTTGCATGCCACTCACTGTCTGCCACGGCCATGTCCTGAGAGGCAGAAAGAGGCCTGTTAATGATGGTGGAAACAGTAATGCGGCCTTCCTTTTCTTTTCCTCAGTTTTAGACTGAGATAAAATTACGTCTCGCATTGGCACGTCTGTTCTGTACTGTGCACATCCACACGCACACCTGTGCTCACACACGCACAGACACGCAGTGCGCATGGGAGGACATTGTTTTCTTTCCAGATAATGTCACGGGAATTGGGCAATGAAGAATAATAAAATGTCGTAACAGAGGTCACCAAATGAACTTCTAAAAGCTCTACTAACAGGCATTTTTGGTAAATGTCTTGGTTAGTAATAATTAATGAATCCAAGACATTGAAAAATCTATGAATTTCTTCCTGAACCTTCAAGGAAAATTAAATTCCATTTTATGTATTTTGTGTTGTGTGTTTTATTGTATTTTAATTTTGAAAATTATTAATTTATGTACGTTAAGTGTGGTGCCTTAAACAGGACGTTAGGCTGTGAGTGCCCTGGCTTTCTGAGAGGGCAGATGGGCTACAGGCCACATTTGCCTGTTTCCCTTCCTGAGTTTGATTCAGATCTCTGAGAGGTGCGGCCAGGGATAAATATTGAAAGTGTTTTTGTTGCTTTTAATAGGGAGTTAGAAAACAGGCTGCTTTGGGTTCCCAGTGCACCTGATAAAATTGGGGTGCTTTTAACTTGTTCCTGGATGGGTTAGAGAATGTGGGGATAGCAGCTCTGCCTTCAGACATAACGGGAGCACCTGGGTGGCTTAGTTGGGTAAGCGTCCTACTTCTGGTCTCAGCTCAGGTCTCGATCTCCATGAGTTTGAGCCCCGTGTCGGGCTCCGTGCTGGCGTAGAGCCTACCTTGAAAACCAAAAAGGACCAAAAGAAGTTCTGAATGGGGGTATCTGAGGGTATTTCTGTCTCAACAGGTGCAGACTTAGGTCTCTGACGGCACCTGCCATTTCTGAAGTGCAGCTGTGCTTGAACGTAGCAAGCGTCTGCTGTTTTGTGTGGATGCCTTAAAGATATTTGGGTACAAGTAGCAGTTATGGAAAACTGTCAGAATTTGTCTTGGAAGGGAAAACAGGCTCTTCTTTTAGTGCCTCTGGGTTATGATTTAAGAGACAGCACTGACTTTGCTCTGCTCTTTAGCACACCTCCAAATTTCTTATTGTTCCCTGCCCCTGTAACGCCAATGACCTTGATCGATGAACTGACCACAAATGTTTATGGGTTTCCCACCCCATGTCTGACTGGCGCATGGTGATATGTGCCCTGGGCTGTGGGGAGCTTGCAGTCCCAGTGGAGGTTGAAATTCTCTTCAGAGGCAGGTCAGAGAATATGAGTTCCTGATGATTTGTATACTCAGTCCTTCATGAGACTGTTGTGAGCTGAGGTCCTCTGGAAAGTAAGATTCGGCCAGATCTCCTTCTGTAACAGAAATTCTAGATTGGGTCAGGCTGTGGGCCTTGGGGCAGAACTGCAGAGCATGGAGTTTAGGGTGAACCAGAAGACCACACCCCCTTAGAGCAACACTGCGATCAGTGGCCAGGTAGGCTGTATGAACAAAGAGTGGATCCAGAAGGACTCAGTCTGTGGTTTGGAACCATTTTTGGAATCACAGACAGCCCTTGTCCTTGGAAAATGTGTCAGATGCCCTAAACGTTTGTGGAATTAGTATACTAGAAACTATTCCATATATTAGAGCTTGGAATGCCTAGCCAGACAAGATCCTGGTCTCATGGAGATGGTAGTCGGCAGTTTCAGGACCCCAGGTCGTCAAGAACCTCAGGATTGGTCCGAAAGAGGGAATCCAGGTGGAGGCCCCTGGACAAAACAGAGGATAGCCATCAGAGCAGGAAGGTTCCAGAGCCATTGACTCCTTGGAGAACCAGAGTTGTTGGAGATGAGCCACCGGTATTTATTCCAAGGTATCCAGGGGCTCAGCTGTGGGAAGGGAGAACACTGTTAAGGGCCCCAGCCCGTCGCAAACAAGACTGGATCCGGACTCTGAAGGAGGCAGAGCCTGTCTTAAACAGAGAGGGTACGGGAAGGAAATGCGTGGTGGGCCGGGCCGGGGCAGCGAAGAAGACCGGAGGCAGGGCTGGTTCTGTGGGACTAGGGGAGTCTGCTGTGCGGCTCACGTAAGCAGGAGCGTGGGCGGCCTCTGGCTCAGGTAGTGTGAGTAGTGCGGAGCCAGTGCCATAGCGGGGGCCGGGTGCTGCTGGCTCAGTCACCTCGCAGGTGAAGGTGCTGCTTCCTGAGGCGGTGCTAAGTGCCAAGACACAAGTGTACCATGCTGAAGTGGATTATGGGTCAGTTGATAGCGAATTTGTGGTGTTCGTTTTCTTGGAGAGAGTGTGTGGGTGGGTGGGGAGGAGCAGAGCGGGAGGGAAAGGGAGAGCAACCCCCGCCCGCTCCACACTCGGTGCGGAGCCTGACTCGTGGCTCAGTCGCGGGACCCCGAGGTCATGACCTCCGCCAAAATCAAGTCCGATTCTCGACAAACTGAGCCATGCGGGCACTCCGTGAATTTGTGTTACTCTATTTTAATTTTTGAAAAAGTATGTGTATATGGGGGACGGGTAAGGAAAGCAAGCTGACGTTTATGAGTTGATGAGACAGCTCTCTCTACCTTTGGATTTGTTCAAACGTTTTCATAGTAACAAGTTAAATTAAAGATCAGAGAGCTGGTAGCAGGACAGTGTGGGCGTACTCAGTGCCACCGGACTGCACACTTGAACATGGTTAGCGTGGTAAACTTTATGTTGTTTTTTACCACAACATGGCTAAAAAATGGTTAAGATGGTAAGTTTTGTGTTACATGTGTTTTACCACATTTAAAAAAGAACCCGTATCTAGGGTGCCTGGGTGGCTCAGTTGGTTAAGCGACTGGCTTCGGCTCAGGTCGTGATCCTGGAGTCCGGGATTGAGTCCGTCATCAGGCTCCCTGCTCGGCGGGGAGTCTGCTTCTCCCTCTGCCTCTGCCCCTCACCCCACTCATGCCCTCTCTCCAATCAACCAATCATTCTGTCTGTCTTTAAAAAACATAATAATACATACCTTACCTACAAAGGGGTAGTATCAGACTGTGATTGGCAGCACAGACCCACTGCCAAGACCTCTTAAGACACAGTTTTAGGGGACGGAGGGTCAAGGCAGATCCCGGGCTCCCACTGTTGTCTGTGACGGCAGTTCCAGGGGCAGTGTCGGAACGAGTGAGGCTTCCTTGCTTCATGGCGTTGCTAAGGGAAAGCCCAGTCTGAATTAGTGAAGACTGAATAATGAGGTATTTTCAAAGTGTTTCAAATGTGTGTTCTTTTCTAATTTTTGCCAGTTTATATAATTGCCATACACCTTAGTTTCTTCACCCACAAAATAGGGGCAGCAGTATTTACACTTTGTAGTTGTTATAAAGTTTAAGTAAGGTGCTGAGTGTAAAGACGCCCAGCAACATTCCACCTCCCCACACTTCTGCGCATCTCTGCTCAGAACTAGGCTCGTTTGCTAAGTTGATGGTTTCTTTAATGGACAAAAACAGTTGCTGTATTAACGATTCCTATGTAAACAAGCATGTCTAAATGGCTAACGAATATTTTCTCAATATTTACTCTGTCATTTTTTAAAATTAGAAAATGTGAGTTATCACTGTGCTAGAGAAAATTTTGAAAAAGAAAAGGCTTATAATTTGACCACTTAAGTACCATAATTTCATTTTACTTTGTTTCTGGCACATTTATAAAAGTAACTTTCCTAGCTCGTACTTTTTAAAAAATTGTAAACCCAGAAGTCACCCATTTCAGGTATGTCTTAATGGACACAAATTGACCTTTCACAGCAGCTTTTGGCCACACAGGAGCTCGGCATGTCCTCTCCTTGTGAAACTGGGAACTCTGAGGCCAAGGCAGGGACAGCTCCTGACTCCGAGCCAGGACACGGGCCTGACTCAGTCCCCCGTATCCTGCTTCCTAGTCGACTGCTTTCCCCACTGCCTCAGTAGAATCTAGATTAATGAGGTGTTCTGGAATTTGTTCCAGTGGGGAGAGGACCGATCTCACTCGTGACTCTTCGGGACCGCCCGTAGCACTTTGATCGCTTGCTGTTGTGCCGGAGTGTTGTCCTCCTGGCGGCTGAGATGATGTAGACAGAAAGCAAGAGGAGATGGAGAATTGAGTGAATTTGCAAGGAAATAAGGATGCCTTTGAAATACCTGAAAGACTGATTTAATATCATCAGGAAAACATTTTGATCTCATGCGTTGTCAGGTGTGATATTTGGGGGAAGGTAGTGACAGAACACGTTTTCATGAAGTTTCTCGGAGTTGAACACAGCTTCCGGAGAGAGCTCAGCCTCCCTCCTGGCCCCGTTCCCACCTGGCCCCCTTGCCCCTCTCAGTAAATTGTTCCGCCGGGGTAGTTTCCGGACACACCGCATCAACTCACACTTCTGACTGACTCTCGCTCACCCCCGCCGCTTTCTGCTCATTCTTACATCCGTGCCTTTTTTCCCTGTTCCCCAGGCTTAGGAAATTTTGGTCTCTGTGCCAGGCCTCTGCTCATACACCTCATGGGAGGAAAAAAAAAAGTTAAAACCAGCAAAAGATGCACGGGTGAAAGGAGGGATCATAACTTCTTTGGAAACTGGTGGTCAGGGAAAGGATCAGAAGGCTCCAGGACTCCTTCCCTCGTGGTCTGGCCGCGAACGCGTTCAGTGCAGGAGACACTGGAGTGAGGCTGCGAAGTCTGGGTGAAAAGTTTGACCCAAGACTTTGCTGTTCAGCCAGGTTTTATTATACAGAAAGACAGCAGTTCTTAATAAGAGGGTGGTGCGGGGCATGGTTTAAACCTTTCCTTAAAAATCTACTGTGACAAAAATCCAGTGAGTCAAGGCGTCCATTCGTTCATTCAGCAAATATGCCTGTTACTTACCAAGCTCTGTCCTAGACACAGGGAGTATAACCCGTTTGCACTGTGGCGAATTATCGGCGGAGACATCGGTCACTTTAAATATATAGTGAAGGCCACATGGTTGCCAGAGATAATAGTATATCGGAAGGTAAGTGTGAAAAATCATGGGAGTATAAAAATACAGAGCAAATAGAATTAAGTTTGGGTAGGCAAGTTTTCTTATTTGGGGGCCAGAGAATATGTCTAAACATTGAGAAATAGAGGTTTAGGTACATAGCGTAAAATTAGAAAGGAAACCCCTAGAAGGACTTAAAGAAAGAAAAAAAAAAAAAAAGATGCAGCACGATCCCCCCGCCCCCAAGGCAACAGGAAAGACAGTTGTATTGTAGGAGATAAAAACACAATGTAATAATAGCTGAAAACCTCAAATAGGATGACCAGATTTAGACCGTGTCTTGTATTTTCAGTGAACACCAATGGAATAAATACTTTTTAAAATAAAAAGATTCAGATTGTCCCCCAAAACAAAATCCTACTGTGTACCTCATTCAGGAGACATTAGACAAAGGCAGATCCTGCGTTTCCAACCAAGAGAAAACTGGGTTTACAATAAATACGAGAGAAGTTGAGTTCAAGGCGCCGTCGTGTAAATGGCTGACCATGGAAGGGAAGGGAGTGCCTGGGGAAAGAGAGTAGGTGGAGACCTCCTAGGAGGCCTCGACAGATCAGGGAGACGGGCAGGTGCAGGGGCGTGTATCTTCTTATTCTACTTTGTACCTGAAGGTATCACCGCCTCTGAGAGGCCTGAAGTCACTCCTTAGTCACGTGCTGTCAGACCCCCTTTCTGTGGTCTTTGTAGTGCTCTGCACTCTTTACTGGTGCATGACCTTGGTTTGTTGTTGTTGTTCTGATTATTTGGCCAGAATGTCTGCTGTAGCCCCAGTGGCCAGGACAGTGCCTGGCAGATGAGTCATTCTTAATTCAACAAACAGCCACCGTTCTCAGTGCTCAGGGTATTTCCGGAAACAAAACAGAGGCCCCCCCCCCCCCCCCCCGTGATGCTTGCCTTCTGGCAGCGAGTGAGCCTGTGGACGACCAGTGCAGCAGATGAGAAGCCTAGAGCATGTTAGAGGTGATGGGCGCTGTGGGCAGGGCGTGGAGCAGGATAGGAGGGGCACGGGGAGGTGGGTCCCATTTTTAAAAGAACGGTGAGAGGAGACTTAGTTGGAGACGGGGACATTTGAGAAATGTGACAGGGCAAAGGTTAGCCATGGAGGTCTCTGGGGAAAATGTATTCCAGGCAGAGGAGCACAAAAGAAGGGGGAGCACTGCCCTTCGTTTGTGAAGACGGGCTGGGGCCTTGAACGCCAAGTGAGCATGCCTGGACTTGTTCCTGACACTAGAGGTCAAAGACTGGCCCTCATCAGATACAGCTGAATCCACTGGTGCCACGTGGGGAATTGAAACTGCTACATGACCTTGAGCCAAGCCACTGATCATGGGCAGTTATGTAATAGAAACATTCATTCTTGTTTTATAAATTGTTTTGAGGGGTACAATATGTGCTCATTTCAATTATTAAATTGTCCATTTAGAACATTTATTACCACAAATGAATTCAATTATTTCAAATATAGAAGCAAAATATTTTGTGGAATGAAAATATATGATATAATTAGACTATTAATGAAAACACTTGCATACCTCTGCGTGATCGAAAATGAAAGCCTAACAGTCTCAAAAGGATGGTGCTAAATATTTACATATCTGTCTGAGATGCTCATTTTTAGATGCTAAAAATATTCATTGTTAATGACTGGAAGGCAAGTCTAGGTTTAATGTAGTAATAAACTTCCATATATTTGTCTCACACAAAAGTCAAAGCCAATTTTGTAAGTATTCCAGGCCGCCCTAGAGAGCCGCAGCTGGAGTAAGAGCACGTCTTCACGGGCAGGTGGCAGTGCCGCTGTAGGGCGGGGAGAGGTTGCAGAGCGGCTGGGAAGTGAGAAAGTTTGCTTGGCAGCTTGGCTCTTACTCTTCCGGGGTTGCGTCCACGTCTCAAAATCTTCCCTAAGTGTGCCGTCCTTTCAGGGCGAGTCCCCTTTTTAGTAGCTAAAGCAAGTCCCAAGATCATGGCAGACTCGGGGGCGAGGCGCAGCACTACACAAGGGCATAAACAGTGGGAGAGGGTCCCCGGGGCTCCATGAGTGGAGCGGCGGCTGCGTGGAAGGGCGTGTGAAGTACCTAATGAGCGGCTCCGCGGCCACCGTTGCTCCCGCTGCTGATGCACATGCGTACATGTGGGCTGGTGGGGGGGGTCTGAGGGTGGAACGGTCCTTTCCCTGGATGCTTTCTCTCCTGATGAGAATCCCGTTTGTCACCTTCCCTGTTGCTTCCTTATAAAGTGGGAAGAGAACAAGTCAGTCAGTGGTCAAATTTGGTTGGATCTCCGAGGACTATTTCGTTAGAAATCATGGTAATTCCTCACCTGGCAACGTGCCCCTCTCCCTAAGGCCCTCTTGCTCCCTGTGGGTGGTAGGAAGATGATTCTGGGGCCTCACAGCTGATCAGGGTCCTCCTTCCTCGCTTGGCAGCATTGCTCTGTGATGCTGTCAGTGTGAGAAATTGCCTTCCTGCTCTTGTGGGTGCGGACCAGCTTTAGCCACCCAGGTGGTTGTAAATTCCGGGAGCCCCTCTGATCCAGTAATTCCTTCTCCTTGCAATAGCTGGTGAAGGAAGAACTCTCTAGCTTGCATCCGTTAGGACTGTTACTCACAAATGGCCATAGTTTAAAATAAACAAACTGAGGGAAAAAGGAATTTTGGATCATCTGTGCTTTTTCTTATGCATTTGACTTCTTCATTACCAGAGATGACATTTTAGTTACATTTCAGCGTGGGAGCCCAGACCCCATGGGGCTGTACGTATGTCATGTGCCAGTTTTGAGGGAGAACGTCCTCAGCCATCACCCTGTGCAAAAATCAGAAGCATGTCATTTGTTGTAATTGATCCAAAACAAATAGTGGCTTCCTTAAAACTTGCAACAATCGCTGTGAATGAGCAAATGTTTATACAAGGTGTGAAATTAAGTCTCATATAGTTGCAAAATGTGAGTCCTAGCCAGCATCTCTGAAATTATATTTATATATTTAGAAACAATGTCATTGGTGTTCTTTGTTGCAGTTAGGAGCCCTGCTGCTTCAAGAAATGATACCCTCCTCCAGATTTAGCTCTTGATAAAGAAAGCTGCGTTGATTTCTGGTGGAAAAATCTATGGTTTAATCGTTGCTTTTAAAATGTAAAAATTCTGTCAAAAATTGGGGGTGACTGAAACTCTTCCTCCAGGATTTTAGTTCCTAATGTGCTCCATTGAACTGTTTCTTCCACTAACAAGGAATTAAATTGTGTCTTTGCTGACTGCTGTCTACTTTGAGAGGTGTCAGAATTCATTGAACTAAAGAGGCTATAGCAGTGAAGTAGTTAAAAAGCTCGACATTTCTGGTGCCTTTTTTTTTTTTTTTTTTTTTTTTTTTCTTAAATGGGACTAGGCAGGCTAATGTTTCTATACAGCTTTTCCACAAAACAGTCAAAACCCATTTTAAAGAGATCACTTCCAAGACGAGCAGAATTCACAACATGATTGAATATGGTGCACTGATTTTTAGGAACTAATTGGGAAGCCTAACTGTCTCCTGTCAGATCCTTCCTGATAAGTGAAGAGTGATGTGTTATTTTGTACCCCTTACCTCTTTGCCCTAAGGTCCCATTTGTTTTATGGAAAGACAAGGTGCAGACACATGCAGTAGCCGACTGTGGACATGAGCTGGTGTCTGCCGGTCTGTTTGCAGATCTCCTGAATGCTGGAATCTCGTCACCGTTGCAACCTTCTGCTGAGTGTGGTAGTCCATGATTTGGGGTCAAGATCAGGCGTGCCCTGAGTGGGAGGAAATGTTTGCCTGGTCCGGCATTTGATACTTGATGAACTGGGTGGCTGGCGCCTTTCTAAAGCGGGTTAGTGCCTAGAGCTGCTGCTTTTGTGAACGGTGGCTCCTCACTCTCCCCTCCCCTCCCCTCCACCCACTTCCCTTTCTAAAGGTCGTTTGCACACTGTAGCTCGTAGATACATGTGTCTGTACGCGTGCGTGTCTCCATCCCTCCCCCACAAGAAACGGCGATTTTCTTGCTTGTGATATATTTGTACTTTGTCAGTTTGCAGACCAATAAACATTTAAATAAGCAGGTACAGTTTGAGCTGGAATTCTGAATTGGAGATTTGTAAACTTTTATTATGTTTCAAATGAAAAGTGGAAATGTCAGTTTGGGCAGACCAGCTAGTTCAAGGTCTGGAGGGAAAAAAGGAGACCCTGTTGAGTCCTGGGGGGGGGGGGGGTTGGATTCTATTAAGTATCTACCTATCCATCCATCTTTCTCCCTGGTGCCAGGTGCTACTCTATAAGGAGGCAGCATGTCTGGTGGGAAAGCCCTTTTCCAAGAGAGGGGATATTCCAGGTGCGTGGCTCTGCCACTGAGCAGATGTACTTCCATGGGGGTGTCACATGATTTCTCCGAAATGGGGGGTGAGGTTAAATCAAGAGCTCCATTCATTTCTTCATTCAGCAGATACTTTATTGAGCACCTGCTAAGTGCGGGTCGCTGGGCCAGGGGCGTAGTAAATAGCACTAAGCCCAGGATTCCCTAAGTGATCTTCTTTCAGTCACAAAACTCAGGGATTTAAAAAATATTCAGTGGCAGTATTGTGATACAATAGAATACTCAGTAAGTAAGGTGACTTAATTGGAAAAACCGAATATTTGCTTTTATATATCATATGCTTCTAATACAGAAAGAAAGATAAACACATTTAGGTTAAATTTCTGAATCTGCATAAAACAAGCGCTTACAAAGATACTCTGGGTCTTATCTGTCGTAGTTCATTGGTTGGTGTGATGTTGTTCTTAAGATGATGAGACAAGAAAGAAGGTGGTAGGTCTCCTGTTTGACCTAGATGGGGTGTCTCCAGCCTCTGGCCTCTGCCTCCAGAGAGCCACATGATACCCTCGGGAGCTCCCGAGGCCCACGACCTAGGTCGGAGGGAAACAGGGAAAGGCACGAGGTGCAGGCGACAGCCGTCGTCTCTGTGGGGTGTCACTTGCCTGTTCCCAGTTGCGCACCAGGTTGTCACCAGATAGCTGTAGCCAGATCAGCCAGCGTACACAAAGCTTAGGACCGGAACTCATTTCTGCGTACGATGGGCTCTTTTTTGGCATAATTTTTAAGGTTTTGTGTTATTAAACAAAGGGCAAGGGCTGTGGGAGAAGGAGTGTAGATGACCTAGCCATATTAAAAACAGAGATGACATTTTCTTTGCCGGAAGCTCTTTATATATGTAACGGTAAGGCTGAATGAAAGATCCCCTTTGAGATGGTTCGTCCAGGTCTGTAGTTGTTTGGACGAGTAGCAGGGTGTCTCTGCCAGTATGAGTTCAGGCGCACTATGGTGCAGGGTTCTGCGTTGTGGTAGAGTGCCTGGGACGGTCTGTTAGTATTTTAACTTAATCAGCTTTAGAGTGGTTTCAGGTTTACACCAGAGCAGAGGGAAAGGTGCAGGGAGTTACCCCATACTCCCCTGCCTCCCCATGTGCACAGTCCCCCAGCAGCCTGGCACATCTGTTACACCTGAAGACGCTCCACTGGCCCTCGTCACCACCCAGAATCTGAGCTTCACGGACTCCCTGTTCGTGGCCTTCGGGCTCTGCGTTTTGACAGATGCCATGACATGGATGCACCGTCATCGTTCGGAACGGTTTCACTGCCCTAATCCCGTGTGCTCTGTCCATTCTTCCCCCGTAATTCTTTTAAATGCTTTACTTTTTAAAAGTTTGTGATGGAGAACTTTAAACGTGCGCAGAAGTAACAGAAGCTTGTGGCAAATGCGTCGGGTACCCCGGCAGCCACCAGACTCTATGTTAGTTTGAAGCAAACCTCAGACCCATCACTTTATCCTAAGTCTTTCAGTGTGTCCATGTCCATGAAGTAGAAGGACCTGAAAATACGTAATCCTGAGACTGGTGCCCCACTTAGAATAAAACTAACGAGAGTTCTGTAACCTCAGACATCCAGCCAGCCCTCAGAGTCCCACTGGTCTCCGTTTATTATTATTATTATTATTTTTAAAATATTTTATTTATTTATTTGACAGACAGAGATCACAAGTATGCAGAGAGAGAGGGGGAAGCAGACTCCCTGCTGAGCAAAGAGCCCAATGTGGGGCTTGATCCCAGGACCCCGAGATCATGACCTGAGCCTAAGGCAGAGGCCTAACCCAGTGAGCCACCCAGGCACCCCTGTTTTTTATTATTTTTAAAAACATTTTGTTTGACTTGGGATCCTAATAAAGACCACATCTTGGTGGCAGGGCCTTCTGTGTCTTTTATTCTATAGTTCTCCCCCACAACATTTCTCTCTCTTTTTTCTGTCTCTCTTAGTGTCTGTCTGTCTCTCTCTCTCTCTCTCTCTCTCTCTCTCACACACACACACACACACACACACAGACTTTTGTTCCTGCTCTGACCAGGTCATTTGTCCTTTAGAGCCCCCTAGCCTGGGTTTTGCTGATTGCGTGGATGGAGTCCTCATCAGGTACCCTAATTGCCAGCTGGACCAAGAAGGTCGGTCAGAGTCCGGTTTGCTTTGCCTGGTGGTTTTGGCAAGGCTGTGTCGTCCGTTGGCGGTGTCTTCTATCAGGAGGCAAAGGATGGCCCCGCACCCCTCTCCCTGCTGATGTTAGCGGCCGTTTGTGCGCAGTGTCTCGGTTCATCAGGGTGCGCAGTGGGGATGGATTAATGCCCGCATCCTTTGTGCCTCTATTGCGTCTATAAAGAGAAACTTCCCATTATCAACTATTTGATTACCCAACAGGACAGGAGAGTAAATGCTTGATTTTGTACCATTATTGACCAATTTTCAAAACAGAGTTGGTTTTCTAGCATCCTTCAGTAATAACTAATCCACTTGTTTTCAAATTATTTTAAAACTAAAGTTAAAAATTTTTTTTGTTAGGGGCATTCAGTTTTGAGACAGTTTAGATGCTCTTTTCCATGGACCCAGAGCATCCCCAAGCTGTTAGAGAGCTGATTGGATCTGGGTTCCAGAGCCTTCCCGACAAAGATCCGTACACTGATTTCAAAGGGAGGGAAGAAGCCTTCCTCAGGGGCCAGCCGGCAGAGCACATGGGTCCGGACCACTCAGAGAGCCTGTCGCAGACGGGGCTGGATAAATCAGGTTGCCCTAACCTTGGTTTTCACGAGTTGGACACTCCATAGTGATTGTCTAGACCAACTTAACTTTTACAGATGAGGAAAATGAGGCCCAGAAAGATGGCCTGAGGCCACAGCCGTAGTGACAGAATGACCACTAGAAACCCAGTTTTCTAATTTTCGACAGTTTAGCAGTACTAATTGCCCTGGGTTCTTCTAGATTTGCCGCTTCCTAATTTGGCATAGTCGTTGCCACTTCACGGCTCTGTGGCACAGAGCAGAGACCCCGTCAGAGGATATGTCTCATGCGGAATGTTCCTGCAGAAGCAACTTTGCCTGAAGTCTCAGAAACCATGACTGGAATAACGAGTGGCCTAAGGGTGACCTTCCTGACTCCCGGGCTTGGCAAGGCCATCCAGAATTCTGCTCAGACTCAGCCTTATAACTGACATCAAAGTAGTGCGGCTGCTACTAGAGTCCCAATTAGTGCTTTTCCTGTTTAGATGGGGCTCCTGCAAGTCGAATCTTGAAGTAACTGTGTTGTGATCAGGGCTTGGGAGAGCAGATTTGGGGGAAGGCCTCTTATAATTACAGTGTTCTTAAAGCATAATGATCCGTTTTTCAGTCTTCCCTGATTAGATAATAACATCTTAGCTTAGATGCAGAACCGGCTCAGTTTACTGCTGTGCTCATTTGTTATTTGGTTGCATGCCTTTTGGTAGTTATTTCCTTAATCACTGTAAATAGTTTACATTTACAGGTTTTTTAAAAGCAAGCAAGGAAGCAAATTGGTCAGAAGTTTAATGTGTCAAAGAAGAAAAGGGACTTTGAAGATATTTCTTCGCTCACTTTCCTAGATTGCCTTGTTTTTCCCAGTAGGATTAGGTTTTTTTGAGGGTTTTTTTTTTTTTTTTAAGATTTTATTTATTTGAGACAGAAGGAGTGAGCATGCAAGTGGGGTGGGGGCAGACAGAGGGAGAGGGAGAAGCAGATTCCCAACTGAGCAGAGCGCCATCTCTGGGTTTGATTCCAGGCCTGGGATCACGACCTGAGCCTAAGGCAGATGCTTAACTGACTGAGCCCCCCAGCGCGCCCCCCACCCACTCCCACCCCCCTGGCCCCCCCACCCCCGCCAACAGGATTGGACGATTGGATCAGTGACGGCATCCATTCTGGTTTGGTTGCAGGACTGGTCCTCAGGGACCTGGGAATAACCCCATCACTCATCTCAGGAACAAAATAACCTAATGCACCCACTGCCCAGTATCTGTTCTCATTTTCCTCTTTTTTTCTTGGCCTTTGATTTTAAGAGCATAACTTATCATCAACTGATCAGGATAATGGAGGGGCTAATTGAATCTCTCGCATGAAAGCGTTTTAGAGCTCGAGTGTGGTTAGGTTCCGGACAGAGGGAGAGACAAGGGGCTGGGCCCTTCCCGGGCTTTCTCAGTTTGGCCAAGAGGCCTCGGGCCCACCTGACTTTAGTTCTCCTGAATTTACTTCGCTTCTAACCATGAGAAGTTGGACCACTAGGGTTCTAACTGCTCTTTCAACTCCCCTCTATAGTACCACTCTGGTCCTCACAGAAATTCTCTCTCCTGGAGTGGACGGTCATCGTCTGTACCAGTTGTTACTGCTGCCCTCGCCACCTCTGCCTTCTTGGAGGACCTGCCTACCCCACACCCCACAGCCTTCCCTCACAGACCCTGCTGAGTGGAACGGCCACCAAGTCCCCAGAGAATCAGATAAAGCTAGCCCTGGGAGAGACAGACAGACAGATGCTGCCTAGACCCCAACACCCTCAGTTCCTAAGCTGTGTCTCTTGGAGCTGGCAGCGTTTCTGTTATTCGGGTCTGTGAGAGACATTTGGGTGTCCTGCCAGTGGACTTCCTTCCCCTTTGTCCTGCATTTGGTTTCAGTGGATTCCTGTTCCTTACAGTTGATCCACTGACGTCCATATCGTCCTCGTGCCCTGACCTCCCTTTCTGTTTGTCGTTCCTCATCTCGCTGGAAGTGAGGTGCCCATGTTTCTTTTCGCCTCTCAAGGCTGTGGACTCTCTGAGGGCAGGACTGGATCCTGTTCATCTTTGCTCTTCGGCTCTGACGACAGTATAGGATGTGGTAAATGTTGGTTAAATGAACGAATGGCTCTAGCTGTCTTATATTTTTTATAAATAAATTGATTAGAATCATGTTTAAAAAAAAAAAGAATGACTCGCTCTAGACCACAGTATTTTTTTTTTTTAAACTGGACAACTGAAACCCAGAGAAATGGTATTTGCTTAAACTTTACGAAGCTTGTTTATTTAGAAGCAGGAGCTAGATCAGAATTTGGGACTTTTATCAAACTGTGCTTCTCTGTAGCTATGGGTTTTAGGCCCCTTTCTTTTCTGTCCGTTCATTCCTTGAGTGTTCCAGCATGGAGCAAAACCATTCTCTTTGTTTCTGCCCGTTGTCTGTTGACGATGTTAACAGCAGTAGGGTTGGCCAGCAGGAGTAAAGGAAGAGCACCGTGGTCTGCGTGGCCCAGCCACAGCCCTGCACCAGCCACAGCCCTGCACCAGCCACACCCCTGCACCAGCCACACCCCTGTACCAACCACAGCCCTACGGAGCCCAGAGGGATCACTATTTACAATATTAAGAATTAGGTGAACTTCTCAGATTAGAGAGATGATGCAAAGCTGCCATTTATTTGGTGATAAAATTGGAGACAGATTCCTTTTAAAAAATATTGGTTCCAGGATATTATAAAAACTTACGTAAGTATTCAACAGACCTTCTCCAAATCACATATTTCAGGATAAAAAAAATAAATAACAGGAACCAAAACAAGTTTTACAAGTGACTGCAAAGTAATTAAGTTTCTTTTTCTGGTGTTTTACATTGGCTTAAAGGTCAGTGAGAATGTACAGGAGAGTTCAACTTGGAACCGCTCACACAGACAGTGTCCCTTGGGCTCTGCCGACCACCCACTCCCACCCAAGCTTTTCACGCCTGAATCACACAGTTCTCCCTGGTACTTAAGGGCTTTGCTGGGCTTAAAAAGTGCGGATGCCCTTCTGAACTGATGAGAAATGGAGGAGAGATCTAGAAAAGCAGCACTGAGGAAGTGGTCACAGATGTAGCCGCTAGTGAAGGTATAAGTGGAGGGCGGGGCGCCCACTGGGACACAGTGGGGGTAGTGGGAGAGACCCCAGGGTGGAAAGAAGGTCTGGGAGCCCAAACCGGAGGAGACAGTAAACTGTTGGCTGAGCCTAACCCTCGGTTACCCGTTCTTCTCTCCTGCGCTGCACTTCTGGGCAGACGGGCACGGGAGCCCCAGGGAGGGGCGGTGCTGGATAGCCCAGACCACACAGTCAGAACTCCTCGATTCCACGCGGGCTCTGTCACTTACTGGTGCTCGCTTCTCTCTGGGCCCGAGTTTTCTCCTTTATTGAGAGAATTAAGCTCGGCAGTCTCCAAGGGCCCTTCGTTCACGCTGTAAAAATTTGTGTAGTTAGGTATAATCACACATCCTGAGTGCCCAGGGTCATTAAAACCTCAGCCTCGTAGTAGAGCAGGCAGTCAAGGGCGGGAATGAGGATGTGGCTCAGTGTGCCCTGCAGCGGCCGGTCATTCCGAATCCGGACGGCAGCGAAGCCTGGAAGCTGCCTTCACAGGTGTCAGAAAACCCAGTGTCATTTAAACAGTAGGACAACTTGTTTATCAGAACAGTTTGTTCTGTGATGAGTTCCAAGGCGGGGTCCCTCTGGTGACTCGGGTGGTGCACTTACGTCGCACTTACGTCGCGCTGCGTTTAGTCAAATCTAAGGTGTCTCCAGCTGTACGATGCGCCCTTGTTTTTCATTCCACTAAGAAAGGAAGATCTGTCAGTTCAGCTATGCCGCACTTCTGATTACAAAGCACATCTGATTTGACTTCAGAGATGATTAACTGTGGAGGAAAATGTATCTTAGAATCCAGGGAAATACAGGAATCCGGTAGCTCGCGGATATCGTCTTTCCAACTGCCGTCCGCATCGTGTCGGCCTTGCCAGGCTAGCCCCTCCTCAGCAGTCACGACAGGGCTGCAGCCTGTCCGGTCACGATGGGGTCAAGGACTTAGGTGGTTCTGCCTCTTCTGGAGCCCCCATTAAGACAAAGGAAACCTTCCCCGGAGCCCCGCAGCTGACTGCCCCACATGCCCATGGGCATCCTTGTCGTTGCCCGGGGACCCAGAGTTCCCCTGGTTGTGGTTAGCGTCAGACTGCTTCCGGTTTACCCTCCAGATGGGGATCTGTCACCTTCCGAGGGCGATACCTGTCGTAGTCAGGGTTTGGTTCCCAAGGAGGCAAGAGGGAAGCCTAGGTAACTATTGAAGCAAGTATGCAGATGAGAATTGAGTTTTTTTTCAGATGGAAATTGGCGACAAGAAGATGGTTTGTGATTAATGTCAGCTGTCTTCTGGCTCTGAGCATGGGTGTTTGAAATTTTATTGCTATATTAAATTGTTTATGAATTCTGCTATGGTAATTACTTTCTTTACATTTCAGTGGCAAAGAACATAATCCATTTTGGAAAGATTATCAACTTTTTTAAGCCATGAAGTTTATTTCTAAATGTTTAGTGTTTGATTATATTATGACGGGATACCCTTAAAATTCCTTTAAAGGGGGTTGCTAGATTAACAGTGTTTGAACATTTCTTATCTTTCTCCCCGCATACATTTTTCGGCTTAATTTTTATTGTTTTTAAATGCTTTAAACAAAGGAAGTAGGTGTTCTCAATGTTCCTGCCTTTTTTAACAAGATTTTATTATTTATTTTAGAGGGAGAAAGAGCACACAAGGGCACATGTGAGTGAGCAGGGGGAGGAGCAGAGGCGGAAGGAGAGAGAATCTGAAGCAGACTCAGAGCTGAGCGTGGAGCCCCGGGAAGGGCTTGATTCCCGACTGCGCGATCATGAACTGAGCCGAAACCAACACCTGGAGCTTAACCAACTGAGCTGCTCGGGGGCCCCAGTGTTCCCACTTTTTTATCTGCAATAGTGTAGCTGCTTACTCTTCTTTTTCTTCTTCTTCTTCTTTTTTTTTTTTTTTTAAGATTTTATTTATTTATTTGTCAGAGAGAGATCACAGCCAGCAGACAGGCAGGCAGAGAGTGGGGGGAGGCAGGCTCCCCACCGAGCAGAGAGCTCGACTTGGGGCTCCATCCCAGGACCTCCGGGATCATGACCTGAACCGAAGGCAGAGGCTTTAACCCACTGAGCCACCCAGGTGCTCCTTACTCTTCTTTTGTTAGAGGTCTAGGAGATGTCCACCCTGTAGCCCACTTGCTGCTCGATAAGGAAGCCGGTTGCCTGGCTTTCCCTCTCAAGCCCTCACCTGCATGCCCACAGGGCCTCTTTTCTTCAGGGGCAGAGAGGTGACCCACTTCATCCACCTTCCTCTTAAAAAGATTTCAGTGACTTAGTTATTTCCTGCTCCTCCCCCTGTAGGTTGGTGAATAATTTGTTCCTGGTTTTCTGGGCAGGACTGATAGAGCAGACTGTAGGCAGCTGGGGGTCCAGACAGTAGCTTTTGTGCTATAATAGCTGTCTGTGGATGTCAGCCACGGTCTTCTGGACCTTGTTCCCCCAGGAGTATTACCCCTACTTAAGGCTGTCTTCATTCAGCCCAGGGACTTGAGAGTTCAGGGGAGAAGGATGGTTAGAGTCAAAGACAACGTTCATTCATTCGTTCAGTGGATATTTACTAATAAGCCTCCTTGTCTGCGAGGCCTGGTGTCTCGGGCTGCGGACCACGCACCGCAGAGGTTCCGTGGGTGCATCACTTTGGACTTCAGTGCCCTGAGGAGGAGGATCTGGCTTTTGAGAAATCTGTTCCTGGAGGGGACATTTGTTCCGTGCTGCCTTGGAGGTGTTTCTACACTTTGTCCCTCAACCACACGGGTATCTCCTTGACACTCTTTGTTTATAGCGCAGCATCTCTGAAAATCGGCATTTGATACGGGAATAACAGCAACGTGACAGCTACAGCTGTCATTCTCCAGTAAATCTGAACACACTGCTTTGTGTAGAGGACTTGCTCCAGTTGGAAATCGGAATATGAAATTCGACCTCACTTCCCATGTAGGGAGAAGGGACAGATCATTTTAGTATTCATTCCTCCAAAAGGATCTGAAATAAATATTCATTGGTTCAGACCTCTCAGATTTGAAACCTTTAGGTTCATGATGGAACAAATCCAATTAGAAGACGTCTGTACTAGAACTAAGAGGGTTGGGAGGGAGACAGCAGTTACCCACATGGACAGGTTTCTGAAGGTGAGGGAGTTCAGTTGGCCTTGCAGGAAAATCTTTTCCGAGTTGCCTGCAAAGTCTGCGCGTTTATGGCCTTATTATCTGTGGGTCGGGAGTGGCCTCAGCTGGGGTACATGTAAATCAGACTTCCCAGGGTGATTTAAATCTGACAGTGCTTTTGAGTTTTCTTTTTAGAGATACAGGCTCCTTTGCATAGAACACCTTTTAGAGATGACTGAGGAGGGTGCAGAGCTTTCTTCTTGTTTCTGGGGCGAAAGTTACGATCCCACAGATAATTAAGGCAAGACCAGCATCTAAGAGTCAACGTCTCTTTTCTTATCCTGGCCTCCCCCCCGCCAGTCTAGCCCAGGAGCAGTATCTCCAAACCTTCCCTTCTCTGGGTCATCACTCGTGTGGCCGCCACAGCCCTCGCACCTGTCTCCCTGCTGCGATTCTTGCTCCGACACGCAGCAGCCAGAACGGTCTTTTCACGATGTCAAAGTCATTGTTTCTCTTATAAACTCTCCAGCGGCTTTCCAGCACACTCCGAAAATATTCCACACTCCTCCTAGTGGGCCTCTGTGGACCAGTCTGGCCCCTCCCTGGTTCTACAGCCTTCTCCCCATCCACTTCCCCCGTCCTGCCCTGTTCTAGCCACAGACTCTCCCCAGTTCTGGAAATCTCCATGCTTGTTCCCTCCACGTGCCTCAGCACTGTCTTTCCTTCTGCCTGCTGTGTTTTCCCGATAACCACCCCCTCTTTCAAGTCTCAAACATGCATCAAAGGAGAAAATAGTAGAATGAACTCCCATGGGACAGTCTCCTGCATCCTAAATCATCGTCATTTGGACACGTTTTCTGTATCCTTTTTTCTTTCTTTTTTTTTTTCTCTTTTAAATTGTTGCTCCTGCTGTAATTATTTTTTTAAGATTTTATTTCTTTCAGACAGAGAGCGCGGAGCAGGGAGGAGTCGATAGAGG
This sequence comes from Mustela nivalis, assembly GCF_964662115.1. Classification (NCBI taxonomy): domain Eukaryota; kingdom Metazoa; phylum Chordata; class Mammalia; order Carnivora; family Mustelidae; genus Mustela; species Mustela nivalis. The sequence continues at coordinate 89,164,434 of NC_139032.1, read as the reverse complement.
CAGATGGAGAAGCAGTGCCCCACCAAGCAGGAAGCCTCACGTGGGGCTCGATCTCAGGACCCTGGGATCATGACCTGACCCAAAGGCAGACACTTCACTGACTGAACCACCCAGGCACCCCCTGTAATATTTTATTTTTATTTTATTTTATTTTTATTTCATTTTCAAGTAATCTCTCCACCCTATGTAGAGCTTGAACTCATGGCCCCAAGATCAAGGGCTGCACACTGTACTGACTGAGCCAGCCAGGTGCCCCACTACTATATTACTTTAAAGCTAATCTCTTACACCATTTTATTCCCAAATACTTGTTTCTGCCACATAAGGGCATTCACTTTTATAGTCAAAATGTCATCACCACATGTAACAAAATTAACAAAAATGCCCTTTATCATCTACTCAGTCTGTATTCATGGCTCCCCAATTGTCTCCAAAATGTTATTTCACACTCGACGCAGTGTCTCCGAGTGTCGTGCCCCCCCTTGTCTCCCCCTCTCCTCCGTTTCCCTTCTGTGCTTTCCGGGGTGTCTTTGCTCTTATTTTTCTTTTAATTCGTTCTTTATTCCCAAAGCTTCCCCCACACACACACACTTTACTGAGGTTTCTCAGTTTTCTGTCATATGTTCCTGTTGTCTGGCCATCTCAGTCCTCAGAACGTCTATTTCTGACTTGTGCTGGTTTTCAAACCGGTTAGTTTTTATGATTTCATTTGCTTGCAGTCACTTTTCATAGTGTGGACTGTTTGTTCATTGCACCTTTTTTGTCTTACTGTGTTGAGTAGGGCAAGATCATTTCTCTTGTGTCCCCGTGTGATGGAGGACAGGTCCGTGGACAGAGCATGGTGGCCAGAGTGGCCTTCCCAGCTCACAAAAGACATGGTTGCTGGGTGCCCAGCCTTTCAGTGCTGTGTTTGCTACTCTGCCCTCGCTCTGGACAGCCTGTCCTCCTGCCTTTCGGGGTTTCCTACCCTGTTCCATTTGATCGCTCCTCCTAGCACGTGCGTAAGGAGGAAGATCTGCCTTTCTGAGTGGAGTGTTGCTGGCTGGTTCTACTGCCCAAGCAGCCCTGGCTGACCCTCCTGCAGCCTTCAGTGAGTCCGTCTCGGGTGTGCGTGTCATCTGTACCTCAGACCTCAGTGTGCCAGCGGTTTCCACCCCCCACTACAGGGCTTCTGCTCACAGGGGGTCCTGCTTTTTGGAGGAGGGCATTTCCTGGTGGCTTGGAGGCTCTGTGGGGCCTGTAGGCCAATCACTTGTCCCATTTCCCATCACTCCACCCAGCCTTACAGCCGCTGACCCTGGCAGTCCTATCCATTTGTATTTTGTGGTTTGTGGAGAATTTTTTAAAATCAAGTTTTACTGAAGATTCATCCATCTCTCACTCTTCTAGTTGCCCTGTCCCGTTTCTAGGAGGAGATTTAGAGAGATTCCAGAATTATGCTGCCTCATCAAATTCATTGTTGCCTCAGAGGCCTCCCTGACCACTGTCGAAGTAGCGACCCCCACAAGCTGCCTTCTCACTCCCCACCGCCCCAACCTGAGCTACGTGCCTCATAGGCATTTCCACCTGAGCAGAAGCTCCTCTTCATTCTCTAGTTCCTTGTCAGGGACATCTCATCCACTCCTGAATTCAGAATAGTGGTGGCCCTATAACAGGAGATCGGAGGTCTTGAGCACAAAAGACCCTGTCTCTCTCTGGCCAGCCCAGACGTTGTGAAACTTTTCCCCCAAACTAACCCTTTTAACCATGATTTATATTACCCTGAAAAACAAGTAAAAGAAAAATCTTTTTCTAAAATGTTGAGGGCACATAGCTGGGGAAAAAACGCAAGAGGAGGGACACTTGGGTGGCTCAGTTGGCTAAGAACCCAACTCTTTTTTTTTTTTTTTTTTTTTTTGAAGATTTTATTTACTTGACAGACAGAGATCACAAGTAGGCAGAGAGAGAGGAGGAAGCAGGCTCCCTGCCGAGTGGAGAGCCCGATGCGGGGCTTTATCCCAGGACTCTGGGATCATGACCCGAACTGAAGGCATAGGCCTTAACCCACTGAGCCACACAGGTGCCCCAGCACCCAACTCTTGATTTTGGCTCAGGTCATGATCTTGGGGTCATGGGATTGAGTCCCGTGTTGGGCTCTGTACTGGGCGTGAGTGTGCCTAAGACTCTCTCCCTCCCTCTAGCTCTTCCTGCCCGCCCATGCATGCATTCTCCCTCTCTCTTAAAAAAAAAAAAAAAATGCAAGAATTAATTCCACTTAAGATATTAGAGGGGCATCTGGGTGGCTCAGTTGGTTAGGCGTGTGACTCTTGATCTCAGCTCAAGTCTTGATCTCGGGGTCATGAGTTCAAGCCCTGCGTTGGGCTCCATGCTGGGCATGGAGCCTACTTAAAGGGGAAAAAAAAAGATACTAGAATGGTAATGAAATATGCACTGAATTAAATATCAAAAAATTTAGTCAGTTTTACCTGTCCCAGAGAAGAGTGGTGATGTCTTGCTCTCTGCCTTTCTGCCCTGGAGTCTCATTATGCCATGTTTATGCACACACACACATCCGCTGTGGTTGGAGACAGAAGAGTAGCAGTCATGTACCACAGTGTAGACTCTAGACTCGCAGGTAGAGCATTTCCACTGCAGCCCGGTCGTACGGCAGGAGGAAAGATGGACTTGGAGCTAGAGGCAAAGCAAGATTCTTGCCCCGCCTCTGCCCCTTCACAGTTAGAGGACCTTGGGCCTTCCACTTACTGCCGTTAGGTTTCTTTCCATCAGCTCTGCATACTAGGATTCTTGTAAGGATCAGTATCTGTTAGCTTAAGACAGACTGTAACGCCACGTGCAGGTATCTTTCCCGAGGGGGCGTCTCTGCTGTGAATGCAGCCTGTGTTGCAGAAGGGACGTACCCCTCCAGGTGCATTTTACAGCTCTCCGTGCGCGAGTACCCCTTGAGCATTTTTGTGGATTCGTCATGGTGTCATGGGGGATGCATTTAAGGGATATTTCTTGGCGAAGTAGAATTCTGAAAACAGTGCTATGCTTTTCTGATACTTTTGAATTAACAGTCACAAGTTGGAATGGCCCTGGGCTGCATTTTGAGTAGGCTTGCGGCATATCGTTTATTCAGGCACGAAGACTCGCGCACAGAGAGCAGTGTGAGAAAGCATTCGGTTACTGATAGAAGCTCCATGATCGCTGCTGCATACCGTGTCGAGCACATGTGTACGAGGCCCTGTGCCGAGCACATCACGTGCCTCGTTACTTAGCCGCATCATGAGAAAAATATTACTATTCTTCCTGTTTTACGGAGGAGGAAACCGAGATCAGGGAACAGTGCCGCACAGTTAGCGCAGAGTAGTTCTGGCGAGCGTGCAGCTGGCACTGACCAGGTGCCGTGCTCTGTCCTAAGTCCCCTGCACCTGCTACTCCAGCTCGTCCTTCCGTGTCCCTGTGAGGTCGGAACCCCTTATCTGTGTGAGATCTGTCCCAGGACCCCCAGTGGATAACTGAAACCGCAGTTAGTACTGGACCCTGTATCATCTATGCTTTTTCCAATTCTTGCATACCCATGAGAAAGTTTAATTTCTAGATTAGGCACTGCAAGAAATTAGCCACAGTAACTAATAACGAAATAGAACAAGTGTAACAATGTATTGTCATAAAGTTGTGCCAGTGTGATTTCTCTCAAAATATATTGTGTTCACCCTTCTTCTTGTGAGGATGTGAGCTGGTAAAATGCCTGTGGGATGGGACAGAGCGGGGAGTGACGTGGGCATGGGGGCGTAGTGCTCAGCTACCACTGACCTTCTGACAGCACATCAGGAGGAGGGTCGTCTGTGTCTGGACCACAGTTAACTGCGGGTAACTAAAACTGCAGATAAGGGGGCTGCTCTGTTGTGCATCTTTTACAGAGGAGGAAACTGAGGCACAGAGAGGGTAAGTGACCTGGCCAAGGTTGCATAGCTAGTTAGTGTCAGAGTGAAGATCGGGACTTGGGCAGTCAGGGTCTCTCTGCTATGTCATGACACCTAGCAGCACCATGGTGACTGACAGACTCCAGAGTTCTTACTGCCAACCATGTCATTAGAAGTGTCGCTAAAAGAGCGAAAAGAATCCTAAGAAATTTTAAACTTGTTCTTCCTTCTGGTAGGGCCAACAGTGAGTTCGTAACCTTATTGCATGTGACCTGAAATCAGCAAAAATAAAACTTCCTCTTGCCTGGTGTTGAAATCTCGAGTTAGGGACCATTATTAGCAGGAATGCACCCTTCATCTCAGGGGTCAGAACCATATTGTGAAGTGGATGGCCTCTCTAGATACCCACGGTTACTGAGAAACATTCGAGACTCCTGAGTCTGTGATTGTCACCAGCTGTTTTGCTGATAAATGGTTACCGTCACTGGGACTTTCATGTTTCATAGCTATTAACTTTAAAAAGAGAACTCTCAGATGGGGGCAGGGAGGAGGAGGACTAAAATTAATGGCATACTTTAATGAGAAATTTGAGGTAGTACTTGTTAACAAATGGGAGTGGCCTAGGCTTTGTCATTTAAATGGAATGCTTTTGTGTGTGTGTGATTTGAGCTCTTTCTTAACTTCAGGATTGTATTAAAAAACAGGTGAAGCCCAGCGATGCCTTTGAACATAAGGTAGTCCGAGAGTCTCAGCGACCTGGAGCCTCCCAGGAGACAGATCGAAGCTCTGCATCTTGGCTGGCTCTGCTCCTGTGCCAGCAGCAAGCCAGCAGCACGGACCCAGGAACCGTAAATGACAGAGAAGGGCCAAGATCAACAGATCAGCATGACTTGGTTATTGAGCTGATTGCTTGGAAAGTCTTTAGTGGTTTTTCAACTTGAAAAGGACAAATTTGAAATAAATAAATTGATCCATTAACCTGTTACAGGAAGGTTCCCAGTGTGCTTAGTTCCCCCAAATCATCTCAGATAGGGTTGACCAAGCCACACTGTAATAGATTTTCAGGGTAATATGTGGACCATAAAATGACCATTAACCAACTTGTTTTGTTGATGAGAGGCAGGCACTTAATGCCACTGGCCCCGTGCTGGAAGCACATTCCACTGTGGTATGTTTCAACACTGCGAAGTCATTGATCAGATGAAAATGACCAGTTAGCAAGTAAGTGTTTCCTGGGCTGTAGGCTTTATGAATAATGTGTTCTTCAGTTAAAAACAGCACTTTAAGCAATTGTTTAAACCTAACCATTTGGGAATGAGGGAAAGAGCTTCATGAATAATTTATTTTCAAAAGAAAAGATTAAGGGATCTCAACTTTTTCACCTTCCCAACCTTTTTCCTGAAGTTGAAAATACCTGCAAATGATACAGATCCAGATAAATAACTCATCGTATACAGGCTCTAAGTTTATGTACTTCCACTTTCAAAAAACCTTTACTGAGAAGGGTGCGTGCGAGAAAATACAGTGAGTTTAAAATAAGTGAGTATAGAATTGCTGGAAGGGTTGCAGGATTTCAGATGTAACACTGAGCAGGCATTAGCATAGTGCCATGGGAAAGCTTGAAATATGGTTAATATGTCCTTGTATCAGAAAGGACTCCATCAAAGCGGACCAGTTTGATCCCTTGTGCTTAAACATTCTGCTTTTCGTTTTCTAAAACAGACCACCATCTTATAAGAGTTGTGCGTCCTTGGTTCAAGGTTTAAATAAGAAGAGTTTGGGGTGGGGATTCGGTACCAATCATGATGCCAAAATCCCCCCCCCACCTCTTCTTCCTCTTGCTCTTACATCGTTAAAAACTCCCATGGTTTGGTACTTGTGGACCTGCTATGTGGCCAGGGTGATTTGTCTCAGTGGATGCAACTTTCCTTGACCATCTTGACCTTGAAGAAATTAATCAAGGTACAGACGAGCCTAGATGCTGCCTCACTGTCATGCCACCTTCGCCACCACCGTCAGTACCATCACCACCCCCTCCGCCACCATCAGCGACATCATGGCCGCCTCCACTGCCACCATCACCGGTGTCCCTGACAGCTGGGATTTCTTGAGTGATTTATTACTTGGCTTCAGGCCTAGTCTGAGCATTTAACACCTTATTGAATCCGAACAAGCTGCTGGGCTAGGAGCAGCTCTAACGATCACTTGCCCAAGTTCATGGAGCCGATGGTTTGCAGCCCTTCCTGCGCCTGTGCTGCCCCCTCCACAGCCTCACGGTCAACCAGAGGCGCTCACGCCGGGTGGGCAGTTGGCACACCTTTGTGGTCCCTGCTTGGTGTTTGATGCCGTTACAGATTGGAACATAGTCTGGAACCAGGAAGTATGAAAGTTGGCCTAACCGGCATTGCTGTGGAAGACCCTCTCACAGAGCCGGTTGTTTTCAGGTTGTCAGGGCAACGCCTTTGGAAACAGGCAGCACACATAGTAACAACAGCCAGGAGCCGATGCTTATGTAACAGGAGGAGAAATAGGGGAAAAAAAAAAAGATAAATATGAAGCAGAAGTCTTCAGTCGGTGCTCCTTACATTAATGAAAAATCAAATTGTTTTCTTGTTAGGAATAAGGAGGTTGTCGTTTTTAAAAGACATTCATAAAAACAGATGACATTAATTTTAGGCATCCAAAGAGACAGGCGGGAGGGATCAGAAGCTCTTGCTAATGAAAAAGCAGTGTCCGTAGCTGTGGACCAGTGGGCCAGTGGGGGTAGCCCGTGAGGGCTGAGTCTCGCACCTTACAGCCACTGGTGGTCAAAATACTTTTGCCATGATATAGGAATCTTGATTGTTCCCATCTTTTTCTTTTTTTACCCACCCCCCCCCCCCCCCCCCCCCCGCCGCTCGCTGCTTCTGGGGGCTTTAAAAAAGTTCAAGTTTAAGATGGTGGGCCTCCCATTTGGAACCAGTCACACTTGAAAAATATCCCTTGAAATTATCTAAACTTAATTTCTGGCCATTTTGTTTCAGAAATACTAACCTCAGGGGGTCTTTTTTCTCCACACTAAAACTTAATCTATTTGGAAAAATTCCATTTGCTCTCTGTAGAAATTGACTGGACATGGCTTCTGCGAATGATACAGTTGCTATTATCCCTGAACACCGTAAAAATGAACTTTGAAACAGTTGGGTAGGACCCAAACAGAAAGTGATGTATGGCTTGAAAATGGTTTAGTTGGACATTATGCTCCAATATTTTACTGGTCATTGCGGCACAGGTTTTAGAAATACATGTTCGGTTTTTTAAAGTTTTATTTTTGGATTGGAAACTTTCTCGCAAACCAAAATAGATGAATCAAGTGTGCTTGAATCAATGCTGAAATGTCATCCACATCTGCGGAATGAAAATCATTAGCCAGTTACTTGAAATCCACATGAGATGAAACCATCTTCCTGTGTATGCCATCCAGCTTTTCTTCTTTGCTGAAGGGAAGAATGCTGAGAATCTTTACAAAGACTGAATTATTATTTTATTCCAAAAGTTTTTCGGAACATATCAAAGCAGCTATTAATTGAGCATGGGGTAGCTCCCAGCATGGACTGATTTGAGTACATCCAAGTGTACATTCAAACACAAACTCATTATTTCTCCCAAATCTGTGCTTGAAAAGAGATCAAGAAGATTCCCTAAAACCTCGTGGCGTAGTTTCAATCACACCTAAACTGTGACTAGAATTTACTGTTGGAAAAGCAAGAGTAGGTATGAATATTATAAAAAAGAAATGCAGTGGGAAAATACACGGAACACTTGTTTACATGTGGCTAAAAGAGGCTCTTAAATCTCTTTTAGAAGAGTTTACTGGTTCGTAATCTTTATTAGTGGGCACATTTGAAAGGGTCTCTATCCAGGACAGTTTCAGAAGGTTTGAGTTCTCATCTCAGCCTTGCCTACAGCCAGCCAGAAGGCTTTAAACAAGTCAGCCAGCCCCTGGGTGCCTTGTATCACTCTCCAAAGAGTAAAGAATTTGGACTAGATACCTCTCGGTTGCTGCCCAGCTCCACAATTATGTGATTCCTTTGGGGGCTATTACTATAATTCTCAAATCTGTCAACTTGTGGAATATAGTTCCAAGCAAGAATTGATTCTCTAAAGTGCCTTCAGTCCTCGTGGAGGCAATACTGCTAGAATACACGTCCACTGTAGAGAGCAAGCAGAAGGCCTCCATAGCCTTCGGGAGGTACCATCCCAGTGGTCATGAATGGGCGCTGCTCTTTGGGTGCGAAGGGATGTAGAAAGCTGAGTTTCCCCAAGACTCCTCAGCTAGTTAATGAAGGCAGAAAGTTCAGTCACACACCCTGCTGCCTTCATTAGGCCTCAGAATGCAGAGGCCAGTGGTGGATCATTATTTACTGTGGATATCTAGAAAAAGTCCCTATTTCCCATGGCTGTCAGCAGGCCCTTGGAACTTTCATGAAAATGATGAAAAGTTTTAGAGTCATGCTAATCAAGCTTAAATGCTTTACATTGTTTAACAACAAATAATGTGCTACTGTTTTGAACTCAACAAAGAAAGAAACCTTTGAATTAGGGCTGAAAAATGTCAGAGAGCATTTCAGGCAGGGAAGAAATATTGTTCAGTGGTTGTGATGTGCATTACTGAGAGCCACCTTCCAGACAGCTAGCCTTTCTTTCCTCTGAACGGAGTCACCATTGTGTTGATTTCTTGCCAGTTGCGGCATATGCAAGGCCATTGTAAGGGGCATATGATGGGTTTAAATGTCAAGAGTTTGCCCAGTGGGCGAAACCCTCACTTATACCGGAGGGTTAAGAATGTTGCAGAGCAGGACTTTAACCGCCTTGTTTTCATTCTCATTTAGATCCAAATAGACCTCTCTAATGGGACATTTCTCCCGTTCTTGTCAACTGTGGCAGGAATAATTCCACTCGTAATTAGGCAGGTGTCTGAGTTTTAACCCCGAATGCCTCTACAGGCGGTCATTTGCTTGCCTCTCCCAGCAGCCTCTCCACTCTGCTGGCAGTCCTTCCTCCTGTAAACTTTTGCCTAATATTGAACCTCAGTGTTCCCTGCCAGAACTCTCTCTCCTCTTATTCTCATCGACCAAGAATAATTGATCTGTCTTCCCTCGGCAACTTTCATTTGCATGTTTTAGGAGTAACTATGTGATCTGTCTCATCTCGGCTAAAGACACACTCTCTTCCCTTGTTGTTACATCTCTGTCCCCCTTGTTTCCAGAACGTATTACTGGTTGGTTCATCTTCTGTGCACACCCTCCGACTCGTCATCCCTTTACTATTCACATTGGTGTGGCACCTGTTTCCACCCGAATGGAATGATTATGTGTCCTTTTTGCACATAATCCTCCATATTAACATTGTTCCAAGCAGTTGACGTTAACACCGTAGTGGTGTTGACTCATTCACAGGGTGATTCACTGCGGTCCTCCCTGTCGAAGACAACTGTGGGATCTGAGCAAGAGAAACTGACAGTGTTTTATCGTTAATGAGCTGTGTCCCGAACTCTTGAATAATCTGCTCCGCCCACTGGAATATTGCATGTGCGTGTGTTTGCACATGCGTGCATGGGCACACACACACACGTGCGTGCCCGCCCACTCCTTCCCAGGTCAGAGCTCGAGTTACACCTTCATGAGTAGATGCATATGGTGATATTTGGAGAATTAAGTGGAGTGATTGCTATGACACAGATCAAACTGAGTTATGTCTGCGTCTATTCTCGCGGCAGATCTGTTTAAAGAGTGGGTGTTGGAAATATAGGCACTTAAGGACCTGGGTGCATATGCTCCTTGTATTTCTAAAGCAGTTAACGTTTAAATAAATAATTGTTTTTATCTATTTTATGCTGAGGTCCTCAAGCGAAAGGCATATTAGATATGTACCCTTTAATCACACATGTTCTCTGAACATCCTCCTTGGCCACATTAGAGCAGCCTACACAGCCACAGTCAGCGTTCACTTGTGAACCGTAGTGGGGGGAGGCCTTCCTGTAAATTTCCTTGATTACAAAATTCTTGTTTCCTGGGCTCTCGTTAAGACACTCCTCTTTTAGTGCTAAGAGTTAACTACAGTGGTCTTTTCTGGTCACAGATTTCTTCAGAAGTATCTAGCAGTGCCCACCCCCCGCCCCAGACAGTGATGAAGGCAGCATGTTCCAGTTATTTGCAAAGGCTAAGGAATAGGGTATTCTGATGGACTGAGTTTTCTAGCATGATTACCGGATGTACCATTCAAAGATGGAGAGTCTTTGAAGCTGTGTAATTGTTTCTTTGTGCGCATAGCGCGCTCTGAGGAAATGTATACTGACCTGACTAGAACTGGAGGGACCGTCAGAGACCTTCCTCTTCTGAAGACAGAAGTGAGCCCACAAGTGAGCAGGAGAGCGGGGGAGAGCCAGGCCTTCCCATACCCACCGCCCCACACACCATGGGGTAATGGAGGAGCAATGGAGGACACATTGGCGAAAGGACCCCACTATGTGGATTCTAGGTGAGGGTTTGATGTGTCCACTTACCATCATCATCGAACCTAGTGTTAACCGTGTGTGAGAGATACTAGGAGATGCGCTGATTCTTCCTGTGCTTTATGTCCTGCGGTTCTCACAACCACCCCCTGAAAGATACTATTTTTATCCTCATCTCGGGAGGGTTGAAGCCCAGTAATTTGCCTCACTTAGTGGAGCCTCAAGTGGGATTTGAACCCACCCAGTGGGGCTCCGGATCACCTGATCTGAACTGCACTCCTGCCTTCCTCACTTATCATTGTTCTCTCTCAATAAGAAAAGAAAATATTTTCTATCCAAAAATTATTTTGAGGGACGCCTGGGTGGCTCAGTCAGTTGAGTGTTTGCCTTCAGCTCGGGTCATGACCCCAGGGTCTTGGGGTCGAGTCCCACATTGGGCTCCTTGCTCAGCAGGGAGCCTGCTTCTCCCTCTACCTGCTGCTTCCCCTGCCTGTGCACTCGCGTTCTCTCTGTATCTTTCTCTGACAAATAAGATCTTTAAAAAAAAAATTATTTTGAGCGAAATATCTTATTTTTGATAGTGATATACAGATCTAAATATACCCCAAATAATTTCTATATTCAAATGCATGTGAAATGCTTAATAATCCAGATGGGCAAATACAGAGGCCAGAGGGCTTCGCTGTATGAGGTCGCCCTGCTGAAAATCAACCGCTGGGGAGCGTGCTCGGCACTTCGGGGCCCGCAGCTCCTCAGGTCGGATTCCTGTCCATCTTCCCCAACCAGAAAGATCGGGCCCAGGCTCCAAAGAGAAGGCAGAAGTGAGGAGGAAACCTGGCTTTTGTTAAGGAACGTTGTGTCTTTGATTAAGAGGAATATATTGCTGTAGTGGCTTTTTCTCATTTCAGTTTCAGGGAGGGTACTGGCCCCATTAAATGAATTGAGAAATGTTCCCTCCTCTTTTTTCTGAACGTTTCTGTACAGTTCATGTTACTGCTTCCCTAAATTTTTGATACAATTAACCAGTGAACCCATGTGGGCCTGGAGCTCTCTCTGGAGAAAGTTTTTGATAACCACTTCAATTTTTAAGGAGTAGATATCAGAGCTCCTTAAGTTTTTATTTCTTCTTAATCACTTGTCTGATTTATGTCTCAGGGGCTGTCTGTGTCATCAGAGCCACTGAGTATATTGGCGTAACATCGCTCATAATACTCCATACTACCTTTCTGATATCTCTGGAGTCTGAGTTGGTATCTCCTCATTCAGTCCTGATATTGGTAAATTTTGTCTTTGCTTCTTTTTCTTCCTTGATCAGTCTAGCCAGAGACTTCTCAGTTTTATTTAGTTTCTTTCAAATTATCTGCTTTTGATCTCAGTGATATTTCTCTACTTTTTGTCCGTTTTCTGTTTCATTTATTTACATACATTATTGCCTTCCATCTCCTTACTTTGGGTTTAATTTGCTTTTCTTTTTCTAATGTCTTAAAATGCAAGTGTAGATTTTTGATCTTTCACTCATTTTTTGTTGTTTACGTAAGCTCTCTTGAACTATAAACTTCCCTCCAAGCATGGCTTTGGCTGCACTCTACACATATTCATATATCTTTTATTATCATTCAGTTCAAGATATTTTCTAATTTTCTTTGTGAGTCATTGTCTCATGAGTTATTAGGAAGTAGGTTGTTTAATTTCTAAATATCTGGGAGGCTTTAAACATATATGTATTTTTTTCTTTTAAATATTTTATTTATTGGACAGAGAGAGAGAACAAGCAGGGGGAACAGCAGGCAGAGGGAGAGGGAGAAGCAGACTCCCTGCTCAGCAGGGAGCCAAATGTGGGGCTCTCAACCCCAGGACCCTGGGATCATGACCTGAGCCGAAGGCAGATGCTTAACCAACTGAGCCACCCAGGCGCCCCGATTCCTGATATATTTTTGTTATTGATTTATAACTTCAGCTGTGGTCAGAGAACAGCATATTCTGCTGATTTTTAGACTTGTTTTTGGTCAGAGAACAGCATATTCTGCATGATTTTTAGACTTGTTTTAAGACCCAGGTTGTGGTCTGTGTGAGGGAATGTTCTCTTTGCACTTGAGAAGTGTGTATATTCTACTGTTTGGGGATGGATGTAGGATATATATGTCACTCAGGTCAAGTTAGTTGAACACATTGTTCATATGTTCTGTCTTACTGATTTCCTATCTGCTCCTTTTAATAATACTAAGAAAGGCCTGTTGTCTCCGTTTAGGAGCATTTAGGATTTGTTGTGTCTTCTGGATGTAGTGGCCCTTCTAAGCCATTATTCTTTTCTTTGTCTTTTAAATCATTCTTATGACCTTCCTTATTTATAAATGATGGGCTTTATTCCCCTGAAGTTTTCCCCCTCCCTGGACAGAGGAAAGTTTCCTTGGAATTGAGGGCCGCAGGGACTGAACTCATGGGTAGAGCTCGGAGGAGTGGTGATGGCGTGGGTTAGCAGGAGGTCAAACTGATTAACTTTATTTCTCCTCTGATTTGCAACGTGTAAGAGTTTGTACAGGATTTGAAAAGACAGCCACGGATTTCTCAGTTCAGGGAAGTAAAGAGAAGGGTTGTTTGTCGTTTGGTGAGGCCAGTATACACCTGTAGAGGGCGCCCTCCGAGAGTTCTTTTCAGGGCCGGCGGGCATCACCCACCTGTTTCAGGTAGAACCCTAGCTCTGGCGGCACTGGGAGAGATGTGTCATGGCACAATTTTTTACTCCTTTTAGATGACAAAAGGTATTTTGGGGCCAGTGGCCATCCATGCTGCTGCCTGTGTGAAAGCCATCTGACCTTCTGTTATGGAGACTCATTCCCATGCCCAAACTGCACATTCCCAGACACACGTTCCAGGGTAGCCAGCTCCCGGGGACGGATCGCCCCCAGCCGCTGCTCCACGGGATAGCCGGCCCAAACATCCTGGCCCCTCCTGGTTTGCTTATCCGTTTCTCTCTCGTCAGGAGCTCTAGATGGATGCCTGAAGATCTTTTTTTTTTTTTTCCTTTCCTTTAAGATACAAAGGTGAAGATATATTTAGAATGGAAAAAAACAGTTTACAAAGACAAGCAAAATCTTCCTTGACCCAGGCTGTTTAATTACCTGCCTTACTAGAAGGGGTTTTCTCTACTCAGTCATCTAGAAGCCACCTTTAGGATTTTTGCCATAACCTTGGTCGGCTCTTCTGTTATTTGCATAATATTTTCCTTTAAATAACCTCATCATTAAAACGTAGCCTCATCCTGGAAATGGAGTCACAGGTTTTATTTGCTAGTATGTATTTTTCTGTGTACATATACATTCAGATGAAAAACGCTTGTCCATCTGCGTCACGTAACAGCACCTCATGCACTGCTTTGTGAATGTACACGTCCCACTCTGGGGACTGTAATCCGAGGCCATTGTGAATTCGGCAGTGGCCTTAGAAGAGCAAACTAGTGCTTGCAGTGGTCCAAGAGGAAGTGGCCCTGCCTGCAGCTCAGGGGTACTGGTCCCTTTGCGAAGAAAGAGGGAGGAGGACAGGGACAGAAGATGAGACTGGGACCCCCATTTCTCGGGGACGGTCCTGTCCTTGTGATTGCTTTATCCTGTCTGAATGCCGTGCACTTCCGAACTGCCCGCAGCCACAGTTACAGCATCTAGGAAATCCCTGTTAAACGAATGATGTTGAATCAAGTAGTAAGCAGAGGCTCTGCAGAGATTTATTTTGTTCCGGGTTTAGACTTCTCATATCACCATCCCCCTCAATTCATTTGACTGTTCTTCAGTTTGCCATATTTCTTACTGTGGCAGGGAAATTACAGGGTGGGTTTGAATGTCGTAGGTTTTACTGGAGAAGAGTCTTCGACTGTCCCAGGAGGCGACTCCAACAAGGGGACTATTTCCAGTTTGAGGAGACTTCCCAGAAGACCAAGGCGCAGGGGGGTGGGGAGAGGGGCAGGAAGGAGTGCAGTCCCGCAGCTTGTTCTTCCCCAAAGGGTGCGGCTACCGGACACCTGAGTTAGAGCGGTGATGAGGGGTGCCGGTGATGTGCCGGCGGCATAGCTACCCGCAGCACCCACACCGGCCGCCTTCCACGTTGCCCAGAAGCTGGTGGGAAAGGAGCCCATTGTGGAGTCCACATGGCTCTGCGGGTCGGGACAGGGAACACTGGAGGAGTAGGCTGGTCTGGAAGGGAGCGCATCTCCTTGGCCTTACCCCCACCCCATGCTCTCTGTGTTTTTGTAAGGTGGCAGTGGGACGGGGGGTTGAAGAGACAGGGAACAGAAAACATAGCTGTTACCCCCCACCCCCACCCCGCAGCTGGAAACAAAATGGAAGTGGGTCCTCCTAGCCGACTTGTGCCACCACCAGTCCCAGTCCTCTTTACTCTCTGCTGCTCGTACCTGTGCCGTATGGGTGCGAAGCAAACCTTCATCGCTGTGGGTTGGAGTCCTTGGTATGTGTCAGCACTGAGCTGTCACAGCCCCCCTGTGCCACCCGAGCCTTCGGGCTTCTGTCCTCTGGTTCTCCAGCTAGTGCCTTCTTCCATGGGCCAGAGCCCAAGTGGAAACCAGAGGTTAAAAGACACTTGCGAGGAGTTCGGGTGTCCCTGGAGAGCTCGGGTATCCCTGGAGAGCTTGCTGTCCACCGGTAGTGTGCCCGGAGCTGGTGGCAGGGAACACGACGGTCTGAGCCTCCCTTCATGGAGTTTCCCGTCTGGTGGAAAAGGTAAGCATTAAACAGTCAGTGTCCCAGATGTTGTGTGAGACCGGAATATGCTGCAAAGGCCACCATGAGTGGCGGTGCTGGGTCATCATTCACTGGGCGTCTTCTGCTGAAGGTTCGGGCCAGCAGAGAAACGGGGTCCGATTTGGGAGGAGTCGGGCAGTGAGTGCTCCAGGCAGCCTTGTGTGAGAAAGCCCCCTGAGTGCCCATCGAGAGACCCTGCCCCGGAAGTCTGCTTCGGGTTCCATTACTTTCCATTTGTTGTCATCAAGCCTGTCTCGTAGCCCAGCTGCTGGCAGAAAGGGGAGCAGGAAGATACAACCTCACTGTGTCCGCAGACTGGTGGGTGATATTTTCTGGTTTTGAATTTTTTACTTTCTATTAAAGGAGCCATTACAGAACACAGTTCTGCTGACTTTGTTTTTTGTTTTTTGTTTTTTTTAAAAGATTTTTATTTATTTATTTATTTGATAGAGATCACAAGTAGGCAGAGAGGCAGGCAGAGAGAGGGGGGAAGCAGGCTCCCCGCTGAGTAGGGAGCCCGATGTGGGGCTCGATCCCAGGACCCTGGGATTATGACCTGAGCCGAAAGCAGAGGCTTTAACCCACTGAGCCACCCAGGCACCCCATGACTTTGTTTTTTATTTAGCCTTGCTCCAGTCTGCTTAACCCGGTCCTGTCCACGGAACGCTTATGAAATGTGTATTAAGTGCAAAATCATTGGCAGGGACTGCAGACGAGTGGGCCTCTGACTCGCTCCTCAAGCAGTAGTGGCCTGAGGAATGAAAGTAAAACTTGTACAAACAAATTTGTCCCAGGATTGGGTTTGGAGGGTTAGTTTTGTGTCTTCCTGAAATGTGTTGGCTGTTTCTGGCCGTTTCTGCATTTGCTTAATGTGTTGTTGTGGTTGGAACAAGTTAGGTGTTCAGCGATTATTTGCATTACCTTTGACATTTCTCTTCGTGAAACCTACCACATATGTTCTCAGGTACACTAAAAGTCAGATAGGATCCCAATCTTGTCCTGTGCGTGTGCAGCAAATTCTGAACTAGTGGAACAGTCACCCCGTGCAAGCATTGCCAAGAAGTGCCCAGTGTGAACAGTCTACCCCTGGCAAACCAGGCCTCGGCTATACCCGGGGCTGGGAAGGAAAGCTGTGGGAAGTTGGGAAGGGGTATAGCTTTCCAGCATGCCTCGTCCAGCTCCCTGGTTGAAAGTCAGAGGCCCGGGGGTGCTTTCTCACGGCGCCATTTGTTCACACATGCCCCACTGCCCATCTGAGCTCCGAGTGTCCTCTCACCAGCTCGGACCAGAGATGACTGATTTAGTAACTATTGCTAATTGGTGTTGCTGGAAAGCTCAATATGGGTTTTTTCTTGTTTGGGTTTGTTTGCTTGTTCTCTTTCTCTGTAACATGTAAGGGCTTGCAGAGGAGGTAGATGTTGAGTGAAATTATAATCCTTTCCTAAGCTTAATATACTGTCCAGATGTTTTAGGAAACACTGGGGCCCACAGATACCGGAATCAGTGTTCAGTCATTAATGTAAAATGCACAAGTGTTTCACCCCTTCCTGCTACCTGACATTTTGCACATTAATTGGGGGTCGCCGTGTCAAAACCCAATAGGAGAATGGAAGGAAATTTATCTTAGTTATCCTGTTTTTCTGGAGCTCAGCCTGTGGCCTTGAAGGAAAATGGCTTGTCTGCGAGTGGGGCGTCAGCCCCGTGAGGATAGAGACCACCTTGCTCAGTGTTGTTCCCTGCTCACTTAGGCACCGAATGAGTATTTCCTGAATGACTGGGAAGAAGGGACATCATAGATTGCTTTCATTTCGTTAATGTGCTCCTAAAATTTCTCTGTTGTTATATGAAAAGTCTGGGGAGTGACAAAAATGAAATTTGTTTTTCCTGCAGACCTAATGAAAGTACAGTGGTGCACAGGAATCAGACAGAGGATCGGGGCTCAGCTCTGCCTCTCCCCTGCGCCGCTCCCTTGGGCAAGTCGCTTGACCTTCTTTTTTCTGTCATTTATCAAATGGGAGTTTTGGACGCGCCTCTCTTACTTCCCAGAGTTGGTGAGCGAACAGATGAGGTAAGGAGCACAGAAGTACTGTGAAAACTGGAAAGCGCTGCCTGCTTTCCTGCTCATCCTGACTCCCCAGCAGAAAGCACGGGCTAGAGCCATCCCTCCGGCCATCCGGTGCTCACAGAAAGCCTTCTGTGGGCAGCTCATTGCACGGTTTCTGTCCTGAGTATTTAACAGCATTCCCCGAACACAGTCATTGCTTGTCGAGCACCGTGGGCACTCAGTACATCTGTATTAATAGATCTGATAAGACTGTTTAATAATGTATGACCTCTCTAAATCGTGCTAAAATCATGTGGAAGAAGAATCCTGGTTTTATGATGGTATTTGCCATGTGTTCTTGTTCGTACACACGTGGCCCCTACCTGGGAAGAAGGAAGGCAGGCAGGTTTGTTTCTGTGTTTCTGTATGTGATGGGTCTTTGTGCATGGATTTTAGCTTGAGGAAAAGCAGGTTAGCTTTTGTTGGGTGGTTCCCTGCATTTGTTCCAGCAACATATTCATATCGTTGGAAGTTCCCAAGGGAAATCTCCCTCCACTTCTCTGACCTGGCCACTGTGTCACTCCAAGGAAGCAGCTCTTCCTAATCTAGACAGCCCTCTCTGCTGGCGGTGAGTTTCTGTAGGAGATTGTGAAGTTTTGAGTGTTTCTCTAGGCGAGAGTGAGAGCACAGTTGGTACTCTGGGCAGGGAGGGCCAAGCGGCGCAGCAGAGTATGGAGAAGAAGCCTGAGCAGAAGCTCTCATTCCTGTCTCTGGTACATCTAGCCTTGCCTTTTCGCATACAGTCGAGAAAATACGTTTAATTTTCTCGACAGAATAACCAGAAGGCTTTCACAGACACGATCCAAATATCTTACAAATCCAAGAAGTTGGCCGTAGGTTTCCCATCTTCTTCCTTCAGCGTATACTGAGACCAATTGTTGAGTCTCAGGCAGCTTCGTTCTCATGCAGTAATTAAACCCCCTTCTGTTCCCACCCACTGGCAGCCCTCTTGGACTCATCGTTCTGGACAGGTGTGGAGGAAATCTTGAATCGTTTTCAGAGCGTGCAACGGTTCTCTTTTAGATAGCTGCTGGGCATTACCCTCTCCCCAAAAAGGTGGTTTATTAATACATGCACTCCTAGCTTTCAGATTTCGTATGGGTGGAGAAAATGAACAGCATGTGTCGTACACACTGTGTGGGGTAGATGCTATTTAAATCTGGTTTGAGCTGCTAAACGTCTCACCAACACGGGATCCCTGGCTGGAGTCCAGGTTTGTTGGTTGGGTTTTTTTTTTTTTTCTTTTCCTTTTGAGGAGGGGTCAGACTTTAGAGAACCAAGCCATCTGTCCAGCAAATTATTTTAAGGCTTTTAATAACAAATAGTTTGCAATATATTTTAATGTGTGGAGTAGAAAATTAATGTTTTGCAGAACTGGTGTCTTTAGAAATGTCTTCTGCGTTCTGTTTTGTCATCATTTTGGTATCGTGATCCCAGTTTGGTAGCACGCATCTTCGTACGAATGTTTTTGCAGAATTAATTAGTTCATTAAAAGCGACATTTTGAAACCGGCCTGTCAATAACACAGTGCACTTCTTTAGAAGCCTCTTGCTTCTAAGAGGCATTGAGCTTCTACTACAACAGATGTGGGGATTTTGTAGCTGCATGTAAAGATGTAAGACTTTGAAGACTCTCTCCTGCTCTCTTTGAGGTTTGTCCCTAGAGCTCTCCGGTTGCTCTGGTTAGTGTTTTTTGGTGGCGAACGTGGTGCCCTGTCCACACCTCCGATCTCCGTCCGTGGCAGAGAACTCTGCATTTTAATGGTTTCCTTCCTGCCTGGCCTGGGCCTCCATGGCTGGCTTTTAATGCCCTGTCCACTCATTCAGCCAATATTTAAGGAGCATCTAGTAGGTACCCGGCGAGGTGCTGGGATTCAGCATTGAGCAAAGCAGCCAGCTGGCCTGCAGAGAATCCTTTCAGGGAGACAGACACTAAGCAAATAGTCACTAGAAAAATTGCTTCATGAACCTGGGACAGGAGCGACAAAGAGAATTAGAAGTGAGGTGGGGACACTGACGGCTGGGGGCTGAGGGGAAGGTCGGGGACACTGACGGCTGGGGCTGAGGGGAAGGTCCGGGGACACTGACGGCTGGGGCTGAGGGGAAGGTCCGGGGACACTGATGGCTGGGGCTGAGGGGAAGGTCCGGGCGGGCTCCCTGAGAACGTGTCATTTAAGCTGGAAACCAAACTTGATGCGTGGGCTGGACTGACCTGGGCCTGAGAGCAGAAGTGGTTGTGGGACGACTTCTAAGCAGAGAACGCGGAGCGTGCACCGCGTGCAAGGTAGTGCAAGCCTGCTCAGGCTCGTGGAAGCCGGAGGCCGGCTGAGGCTGGAGAGTGGTAGGAGCCTCCTCGGCCCGCTCAGGACTCGAGACCTAAGCTCAGCATCGAGCCATGTCTTACGCAGTGATGCAGAAGGTGGAGACCTCTTTCTTGATACTAGCAAGGAGCTTCTGGAAAGCACGGGGATGTGACTTTGGAGCGCAGAAATGGATACTCGCTCTAGGATGGTCTCTAAGGTCACAGAAGCAGGTCCTTGACTTTGTTGGAAGGGCTGAGTGACAGTGAGAGGCAGGTGTTCAAACACAAGCAAACAAACAAAAACTAACCTTGGACACCCATCATGGAAACATGATTTTAGGGTCACAAGAACTGTTTGAGTCATTGTACCCCGATTGCTTCAGTGTGTTCACTTCTGGGCTGCAGCAAGAACGAGCTTATTTCTCAAATGAAGGGAGCTTTGTTGAAAAATAAAGCTCACCATTCAGAAACAGAGAAGAAAAACCAGATACCTCCATTCCAAAACAGGCCAAGAACAGTTATTCTGAACTTGGGGTTCAGGAATGGACTTCAGGGGGCCCATGAACTCCAGTTCATGTAAAATATAGCATGTAAAATGCTGTACAGATGTGCATTTTAGTTTGCAGTACCTTTCCAGAGGATTCCATGACCCGGGAAGATTAAAAGACACCGATAAAAGAAATTGGAAAACCTGATAGTCTTTATGTGTTTGCAGAAAGCCTGGAGGTCTCGGAGGCGGTGTCTGTGGGTCCTTCCTCGAGGCTGCAGTGGGGTGCGTGGGTGGAGATGCTGGGGTGGCGGTTCAGGGACGGCCTCCTGGGATGTGGTGGGGGAGCCACCTGTTGGAGATGTCATAGTCATTTGTAGAGTGATGGGTCCTCTGATGGGAGGACCTCTGAGTGCCTGGTATTTTTCAGTTCTCTGAATAAGGACATTGAAAGGAGCAGGCCAAGCTACTTGAAGACAGTCAGAAAGAACAAGGCTTATAGGGCTTCAGAAATTAATGTTAGAAATCTGAGGATGGCATCATCATTTCTGATGCTGCCAAGATGTTGAAGTGATTGAGATGGAAGCTTGGTCCTAAGGAAGCCTTTACCGAGTCGAGACAGTTGGGGTGGATCGCACTGGAAAAAATTGAAGCGGAAACCGTTGAGAGTCTGACTGGAACTGGGGAGAGCAGGCAGATTGGATTCTCTAATCGCTTAAAGTTAACTTCCTGCCTGAAAATATTGACGTTCAGAATCACACCTTGATCTGAACCTGTGATTTCTAGGACTTCGTGTTTCTAGCCCAGTTCTTGGACCAGAAGCCGGCTCACCGACCAAGTGCTCTAGGAGGAGAGCGTCAAGCAGCTCTCCGTTTCGAAAGGCCTCGGTAATGTAAATAGGAACAGCAATCTTTCCAAGTTATTACCCTGTTAACAGGTTGACAGATATGTGCAAATTGTGACTCACTGCTCAATTTGGCACTAAATTAATGTCTTTGCGCGCCGCGTCTGCTCAAGTGTAAACTAGTCACCGCTGCTGTGTTACTGCTTGTTTGCCTATATTCCAAAGGTAAAAATTAAGGGAATTTGATCCTGCCACAGAACGGAGTGGAGCATATGGTGGACGTGTAGGAGGAGAGCACGCTGTTCCTACCTGTCCTCAGCCCTGCGCTCAGAGTGGGGCGCGACACATTGCCGAGCTCTGTGCAGACGCTGGCGAGCTCGCGGGCTCAGGAGGCAACATCCCTAGAAGTGCTGAAGTGCTGGCAAGGAGGTGGGACGGCAGAGACCACCTCCCCTGCCAGCCTGCCCTCCCCTCCCCTCCCCTGCCAGCCCCCCCACCCCCACACTCCTGCAGCAAAAAGAAGGTGTCATTCTCTCTTCAGCTCTCTCTCATCTGATGTTCCTGGCTTTCCTTATTTCTGTCAAGTAACTGGTGGTGGATTTGCGTTTTAAAGGTTGGGTGTATCTGAAAATGAAATGTTTTGATTTTTGCTTCTAGGATTTAGACATTGTTTGCCTCAGTTAAAAACGCAGCTGACTTTCTTTCTCTTTTTGGCAAATACATAATGTCACCTGTAAAAAGAAAATTTGCATCTCCTTTATGTTAGGCGTGTGAATGAAAAACAGTTTCCTTGAGGTTCATTTTTCCTTCACAAAACCTTTGGATTGAGTTTTCGGAGCTTCATCTGAGATCACCAATGGGAGAGGAAACCAAACGTTCTGCCCCAGATCTCTCTGCTGTCCTGTGTTTAGAGATCTCGTAAATGAAGGAATCCAGAAAGGCAGGGGACATTTCTTGTCTGCTCATGTAGAGCTCTGGCCCTCACTAACAAGTGATCGAAGTCAAGTAGTTGGTAGGAATCCTGGAAATCCCCACTCTGAGCTTGGTTTCCGGAATCGTCACATAACCTAACTGCCCCCCTATTTCTCTAGCCTCCTAAAGAGCCAGGATTTCCAGAAAGCATTTTGAAACCTTCAAGGTGAAAGGGACAAAGGAGCGCAGATTATGATGGTACCTTTGTACTGAAGTCCCACGTGTTCATTTGCATTCTCCTGTCCAGAGCTATGATGGTTATTGATTGAGGATTGGTTCTGAAGACATTGCCCGCCCTCTCCTCATTAGTATATGCTTTGCAGTGACCTCCAATCACACAGGACAGTGGATTGTTGCTTCCTGCTGAGTCTGAAGTAATTGGGTTTCAACCGTACACACAGATTTAGAAAGGAAGTATGTAAATGCAGGAGTGTTTCCAGTGACTTGACATGAAGTTTGCCTTGTGTCATCCACCATTTCAAAAAACATCAGGCAGTGACGCAGCATGATTTCGCTTCTTCCTTCCTTCCATCTTTTTACCTGTTTATAGCATTTACGCTTAAAGCCAAGGTTGTATCATGAATCTACAAATCTAGAAGGGGACTGCGTGAGGTGACATGCAGTGTCGTGGTCTGTTCTTTACAGGAAAGGTTGTTTCCTCCGCCATTTTAAAAATCAACTGAATGGGAGGGGGAGCCTGGCTGGCCTAGTCAGTTAAGCATCTGACTCTTGATTTCGGCTCAGGTCATGATCTCAGGGTCATGGGATTGAGCCCCGCATTGGGGTCTGTGCTAAGCATGGAGCCTGCTTGTCCCTCTTCCTCTGCTCCTCCCCTGGTTCGCACCCATGCGTACGTACTCACCCGCTCACTCTCTTGCGCGCCCTCTCTCTCTCAATCTCTCTCTCTCACACACACAAATAAATAAATAAATCTTTAAAAAAAACGGAATTGGTGGGGGCCTGTGGCTGGCTCAGTCGGTGTTGCATGTGACTCTTGATCTTGGCGTTGTAGGTTTGAGCCCCACATTGGGTATAGAGATTACTTTAAAAAATAAAATCTTTAAAAAAAAAATCAACAGCATGGGGCCTTGCTTTTAAGAAATACCGCTCATTCTTTCTGAGCTAGTTCACTTTTCAAGGCCTGGCCCTTATCCTACGGTCCTTTCTAGAGGTAGGAGAGAGCCGTTTGGTACTGAGTTACTAAAAGCCGCTCACACACTCGAAAGGTTTCAGTCTCCCATCGACTCCCTTTCCCAGGAGGAAGTGGCTTTCCGCACCCCCCCCCCCCCCCCCGCCACTGTTGCTCGGGTCTGCTCACTCTCCTCGTTACTTAGCCCTGGGCCTCCTGGGCCTTTCCCTCCCTGCAGCTCCAGGTCTGAAGCTGGAGGACATTCTCTGAGGAAGACCTGATAGGTTCCTCAGTACAATTACTCCCTGCCTTTTATAACTGACACATTGGTGTTCACTTTTTAACAAATGGCATTATGTTGTCTCTTATCTCTTGTGAGCCCCCGGTTTTGAGCTGAAATCGTCATGCTGTGAGTGGAGAGTTAATCTCCCTCTTCTCCCAAGAGAACATAGCTTGTATATGTCCCTGATCTAATGGATATGTAATTTAATTTAACATGCCCAATGGATTCGAAATCCAATACAAAGCTCTTAATAGATAGTTTTGCATCTCAGCTATTGTATTATACCTCCCCAGTGTGATTGGGTGGTGAGCACAGATGCTGGTATGATTTTATTCTCAGAGGATGTGAGCCAGACCCAGCTCTGTTGGTGCTGTGGGTTGACGTCATCACAGCGAGCCTCCACTGGTGGGGAGAGTTCATCCCGCTAAGAGAGGGCATTTCTGCAGAGCAGGCCTGTGATGGCCCAGTACGAGCGTAGTATGTGCCAGCCACCGTGCTAAGTACTTAGTGTCAGTGATTAGTAAACCTTGAGAGTTAAAAGTTCCATTTGGGCCAGAAAAAGAGAAGATTCTCTTTCAGAGGAACGTGTCCAGGAAAAAAAACGGAACTGACAGGTTGCCTGATATGTCTGACCGTAGCAAGAGAAGTTTTAGAGTCAGGCAGAGAGTTCGGGGGTAACGCGGGTAACATTGTAGTAGGCTCAGAGAAAACTAACCTAGTGAAAATCAAGGCAAAACAGGAAGCTGTACAAATGAATGTATGTACCCATGCGCCCCTGTGTGGCTCAGCTACTTAAAATACATGCAGGGATTCGGGGCGCCAGGGCAGCTCAGTCTGTCGAGTGTCCAGCTCTTGACATCGGCTTGGGTCATGATCTCAGGGTCATGCACTCAAGCCTTGCATTCGGCTTCATGCTGGCCATGGAGCCTGCTCAGGATTCTTTCTCTGTCTCTGTCTCTCTCTCTCAAAAATAAATAAATAATATATATGCAGAGATTTTTAGCATGTACACACCAAATTCTGACTTAAGCAAAAATTATGATATAACTTGAGTTAGAGTCCAACCAGCAAGATAGGAATTCAGGTATCTAAATCCAAGAGAATTCAATCCAGGGAATTAGTTATGTCGGTAACTCAAGTGAGAAGCCAAACAGGAGACAGCGAGGCTCCTACTGTCCCTAGACCAGAAGGGCAGAGGGAGGAGCCTCTGTAGTGGAGCCCAACGGCCAAGATGGTGACAGCTAAATTCTGATCTCTGTAGAAGAAAGTCACTAGGTCATGCTTAAAATGAAAAAGCATCCTTGCCACAGCAGTAAGATAGCAAAAAGAAAAGGCACCCAGACCAGCAAGGGAGCAGTAAAACTTGGACTATTTGCAGATGACATGATACTATATATGGGAAACCCAAAAGACTCCATCAAGAAACTGCTCAAACTGGTATATGAATTCAGTAAAGTCACAGGATATAAAACCAACATACAGAAATCTGTTCCATTTCAATATACCAGTAATCGAGCAGCAGAAAGAGAAATGAAGGAATCAATCCCATTTACAGTTGCACCAAAAGCAGTAAGACACCTAGGAATAAATCTAGCCAAAGAGGGGAAGGCCTGTTCTCTGAAAGCTAGGAAACACTGATGAAAGAAATTGAAGACACCAAGAAGTGGAAAGACACTCCATGTTCGTGGATTAGAAATGTCTGTACTACCCAAGGCAATCTACACATTTAATGCGGTCCCTATCAAAATACCAACAGCATTGTTCACAGAACTGGAACAAACAATGCCGGCATGTGCATGGAACCACAGAAGACCCTGAAGATCCAAAGCCGTCTTCAAAAAGAAGAGCAGAGCTGGAAGTGTCCCAATTCCAGACTTCAAGTTCTATTACAAAACCACAGTAATTGGAGCAGTATGGCACTGGCTCAGAAATAGACACGAAGATCAATAAGACGAATAGAAATTGAGAAATGAACCCACAGTTAGAATGGGCAGTGAGTCTTCGACAAAGCAGGAGAGAAGATGCAGTAAGGAAAAGACGGTCTCTTCAACAGATGGTGTTGGGGAAGCTGGACAGAACATGCAAGAGAATGAAACTGGACCATTCCCCTTCGCTCCACACAAAAGGAAATTCAGAATGTATTAAAGACCTAAATGTGAGACCTGAAACCATAAAAGCCCTCGAAGACAGAGTAAGCAGTAATTTCTCTGACGTCAGCCATAGCAACTTTTTTCTAGATAGGTCTCCTGAGACAAGAGAGACCAAAGCAAAAATAAAGTGCTGGGAGTACATCAAAGTAAAAAGGTTCTGTACAGTCAAAAGAATCAGCCAATAAAACTAAAGGGCAACCTATGGAATGGGAGAAGGTATTTGTAAATGACATATCAGGTAAAGGGTGAGTAACCAAAATATATAAAGAACTTATAAAACTCAACACCCAGAAAAAGAATAATCCAATTTAAAAAGTGGGCAGAAGACATGAATAGATATTTTTCCAAAGAAGACATCCCAATGGCCAACAGACATATAAAAAGATGCTCAATATCACTGATCATCAGGGAAGTACAAATCAAAACCACATAAGATACCCCCTCACGCCTGTCAGAAGGACCAAAATCAACAACACGAGAAATGGCAGGTGTCGGCAAGGGTGCAGAGAAAGGGGAACCCTCTTGCATTGTTGGTGGGAATGCAAACTGGTGCAGCCACTCTGAAAAAGAGTACGGAGGTTCCTCAAAAAGTTAAAAATAGAGCACCCCTACCATCCAGCAATCTCACTTCTAGATATTTACCCAAAGAATATAAAAATGCTAACGCAAAGGGATACACACACCAGGGTGTTTATAGCAGCATTATTTACAATAGCCAAATTATGGAAGCAGCCCGAGTGCCCATCCGTTGAGGGATAGAGGAAGAATGGATAAAGGAAAATACACACACACACACACACACACACACACACACACACACAGGAATATTACTCAGCTGTAAAGGAGAACGAAATCTTGCCATTTGCAGCGACATGGCTGGAGCTCGAGAGTACTATGCCAAGTGAGAGAAGCCAGAGAGAGACAAATATCGTATGATTTCACTTATCTGTGGAATTCAAGAAATAAAACAAATGAGCAAAGGGGGAGGGGAAGGGGGAGACAAACCGAAAAACAAACTTGTTAACTATAGGGAACACACTGCCTGCCGGTCACCAGAGGGGAGGTGAAATAGGTGGTGGGGATTCAGGATTGCTCTTGTGAGGAGCGGCGGGGGGGGGGGGGTGTCCAGAATTGTGGGATCACGGTGTTGTACACCTGCTAGTGGTATCACACTGTATGTGAACTAACTAGAATTTAAGTGAAAACAAAAAAATAAAATGAAAAAGCAAGAACTGGCGTTAAAAACATATCATATAGAAATATGGCAGTAAGTACCAGAAAAAAGCACTAAAAATGGTTGGCACTGAAAAGGAGGAATAAGGGAGTAGTATTTTTTGTAAAAACACTTGTAAATCCCACTTGCCTTCTTGACTGCATCACACTGATGAACAGCTGAAGAGGGAAGCCTTCGGGACACTGTAGCTTTGGGTTCTTTGACTGAGGCTCCAGTTCAGACGTGTGCATTTCTTTTTCCCACTCAGGTACGTTGATGACGTGATCAGCCGCATTGACAGGATGTTTCCTGAAATGTCCATCCACTTATCCAGGCCCAATGGCACATCAGCAATGCTTCTGGTAAGTTCTGCTTGACCTGTCTCTAGGGCCACGTAGAAGACTGGCCTCAAGATCAAGTCTCCAGCTCTGTGTCATAGGATCCAGAGAATGGAGACTGACTCCCAGTCTGATGGTGAATAGCGTGTTTCTCTTCACTGTATCCTGTAGTTTCAGAATTCTGCACATAGAAACTAGGCTTTTGAATGAAACCCTAGAGCCCACGTGAGAATGACCCAGAGAGGAAATACACTGTAAGACCCTTCTGCCCGTCAGTCAGTTCAGGATACTTTGGTGAATCTTTTCTATTGTCTCAAAGGTATGCCCAACTGTTGGATCCTGCTAGGAAAAACACCATCTTAAAATAGAACCAGGTTCAGGGCTCCTGGTGGTTCAGCTGGTTGAGCGTCTGACTCTTGGTTTTGGCTCCGGTCGTGATCTCATGGGCCATGAGACTGAGCCCCGTGTCAGGCTCCACACTCAGCGCAGAGTCTGCTTGACGCTCGCTCCCTCTCCCCGCCCCCGGCTCCTCCCCCACTCACTCATGCGCTCTCGCTCTCTCTTTCTCTCTCAAATAAATAAAATCTTAAAAAAAAACGTAGAACAGGTTCTGTGGAACGTCACTTATAAAATCTATTGTGTGCTACTTGAAGAAAGTGTTCTGGGACCTTATCCCTGATGAATTCCAACCTAGTTTCTGGTTTTGACTTGCTCTGAGCAAGTTGGCTTCACAACAGCACCACCAGTGTTTGCCTTTCCGTGACTTCCCCAAAAGCAGGTGTGACTGGGAAATACGCTGAGACAGAAATGCTGGATTTGACTAGTAATCAGGAAGGCACAGAGAGCTCAGGGGTGTGAAGCTCTTCTAGCACTCTGTGTGATGTGTGCTTGAAGAAGACTTCTGAACAGATTTTGAGGGGCCCCACATTTTACAAAAAGCAGAATTAATTGTATCAAGAGTGGTGGTTTTCCATGGGCATCAGGGAGGTGAGCTTCAGGACTGAGCGTTTTTTGTGTCTTGGCAGTTGCTGTCGCGTGGGCCCCTTGCGAACTCCCCATACTTCAGTGTTTCACTTGGCACCATCTTATAAAGAGCCAGTCACCCGGGACGAGCTGCGACTCCCTCCAGCCGCTCCGCTGAGCAGAACAGCCTTGCCGTGTGTGTGTGTGTGCGTACGTGTGTGTCTGTGTGTGTGTGGCTTTCTCCTAAGAAAGGAAGAGATGTGGGATGCCTGGGTGGCTCACTATGTTAAGCATCTGCCTTCAGCTCAGGTCATGTTCCCAAGGTCCTGGGATCGAGTCCCACATCGGGCTCCCTGCTCAGCAGGGAGCCTGCTTCCCCCTCTGCCTCTCCCTCTGCCTGCCTGTGTGCTCTCTTTCTCTGACAAATAAATAAATAAATCTTTGGAAAAAGAAAAAAAAAGACAGGAAGATATGTGGGTTTATTAAATGGGTGATATCTCTTTCGTGAGAAAAAAATTAGTGAGCATCTGGGCCTCATGCTACCTTAAATTCTTTCAGTTAAAAAATATAGTGAGTGAGGTAACAGTGTTCTTTTTTATTTTTTTTTTAAGATTTTTATTTATTTATTTGACAGAGAGAGATCACAAGTAGGCAGAGAGGGGGTGGGAAGCAGGCTCTCTGCTCAGCAGGGATGCTGAGGCAGATATGGGGCTCGATCCCAGGACCCTGAGATCATGACCTGAGCCGAAGGCAGTGGTTTAATCCACAGAGCCACCCAGGCGCCCCTACAGTGTTCTTTTAATAGAAAAGGAAAACAATTTGTATCTGTCTACAAAGCACGTAATATCTTCTGCCTCAGTTAAATGTACAAATTGTCAAAATTTTGAGATCCTCCAGACCCAGCAGCTAAAACATAAATCCTGCTTTCAGCGTCCTTGACAGGGACCAAGGAGTTAATGAAGATAAAAATGAGAGCATCCTCGGTGAAATAGGTTTGTTCAAATTATTTCTGGGTCGTTGGGCTTCCATTTCCTGGTGGGGGTGGGGACTCGGCGTTGAAGGGAGACAGCCGAGGGAGCAGGGTCGTAGGTAAACTGAGACCAGGTCTGAGATGAGTTACTTCCACCCAAGGAAGCAGCCTGTTACCTCTCTGCGACTGTCACCCCGTCTGCTTTCCCACGGAGCTGCTGTTTTGACAGCCCCGAGGGAGGAGGTTAGGGGCTCGATTCAGGGGAGGAGCCCCATTGGACCCGCGTGTGCCTCACTCAGACGGCGCTCTGCATCTCGCCAGCGAGCTGCCGCCTTCCCCAGGGGATGCAGAGCTCACACGAGGTGGGGCAGTTTAGAGGAGGAGCAGTGGGGGAGCTGATTGGGATCAGCCCGCGGGGTGGGTAACCATGATTTTATTAACATAACCGCTCGCGTTGACTGTTACTTTGACAAGACGGCATTTTATCAGGCCGCGCACCTCTGGCCCATTTGCTGCTGCACACGGGCGCCTTCTGCCAGGCCGGAGGGAGTTCTCGCCGGGCGGAGGGGCAGGGCCAGCCGCTCCCTGTCTGCCCGCGCCCGGCCACGGCTGCCCGTGCCCAGCGGAGGGTGCTCGGGCCCAGCACCGCAGGCAGTGAGGGCACCCGCGGGAGGTGCGGGCAGGAGTTGGGAGGGGTGTGTTCCGGAGATGAGTCTGGGTGGGTTGTATACGTCTGGAGTCCAGTGTATTCTGGAAAGCTTCGGGAGGTGAGCAGGAGCGACCAGGACAGACCGTTAGGACTGGTGACTCTGGACACACAGGAGCAGTGTCTGCTGACGTCTCCTTGTACCTGCTTCGGCCAAGGTACAGAGTGCACCCGTGCCTTTTAATAAAATGACATTTCCTCCTGAGCCAGAAACCTGCTCTGATTAACTTAAGCAAGAAAAGGGCTCATTTCTGTCTTTGTTTTGCTTTCTAATGATGCTGGCTGCTCACAGCCCGGAAGGTAGAGGTGCTGTGCCAGGAGGGACAAAAACCAGGGCAGCCCTGGGGCGTCCAGAGCAGGGTGACGGCCCTGTGGGGACCCTGTGGCCCAAATGACTCAGCAGCCCCGCCTTCCATCCTGTGCCCGTGCTGCAACCCGGACGGAGTGCTCCTGCCGGGCTCTCCTGAACTTGTCTGTGATGGGAAGGAAGTCCTGCCGTGGCGAACTGCGTGGGGTGGAGGAGGGGATTCCGCGCAGGAGAGCGGCAGGCTGGGAAAGAGGCAGTCTGCCTGGTACGGGAGATGTCCACGTGCCCGTTACAAGGCTCCAGGGTTCTTTCCTCCTCCCATCGGTTATAGCTCTTGGTGGCGGCAAGTAAGATTTGGACTACCGGGCACTGAGCTGGCAATTTCTTCTTCAAGTTTTATTATGGCATTTCCTATATACAAATGAATGTTTATAGTAAGTGTCGATTAGAAAGCATGCCGATAACCCAAGGAGCTCACCACTCAGTTTAAGAAGCAGAGCATAACCAATCTGCGCCTCTTCCCAGTCCCCGCCTCTCCACGCGGAGTCACCACCATGCTGATATCCGACCTCTTCCCTTCCTTCTTTCGATGCCTTTTGCCAGCTGGGCGTGCTTTCCTGAATAACACACGGATTAGTTTCGTGGAGTCCTGAACCTTATAAAAACTGTGTCATGCGTGTGGATTGCTCCCCCTCCCTCCCTCCCTTGTGTGTGGTTTCTGGGGTGGATCCCGAGTCCGCCAGGACACACCTGCTGGGGCTCGTACCTGCTAGTTGGGTCATCTTCACGGTTACGTAATGATCCATTCTGTGACTGGACGCGCTGTGTTCTTTCTCTGTGTGTGTTTGGGTTGTTTCCAGCTGTGCTTTCAGAGTAACAGGGACCTGAGCGTTTTGGCACCAGAATGCAGGTGGCCGTTTAGCCCAAGCTCCGGAGCCAGTGTAGGCCCCCATCGGGAGGAGGAGGGGCAGTGCTGGGAGCAGAGCAGAACAGACCGCCTTTTCCTCGGGGCCACTCGAGCTGTGGAATGCAATGGCGTGGTGCCCACAGTGGCCTAGGTGGGGGCCTGGAAACGGCTCTGATAAAGTGACCTGTCTTCTGCCGTCAGCACGTTCTGCTGACTTGTTCCAGATCTCTTCTAGTTTGGGTGTGTGAGTACCTGCCAGGGGGGTTTCCACACACAGTAAAACGACTTAAAGTCATCGAACTCCAGGGCATCTGTGAACAAAAGGCAGGTGTGGTGTTCCATTCTGATCCTCCCTCCCCCCACCCCCAAGCAAGCCACCAAGAAGCAGCGGAGGGCCTCAGATGTACCAAGATCTGTAATCGGGAGCCACTGTCTGGCATCAGGTTTCTTCACAGTGAAGAAGGGGGAAAGGGAGGGTGCAAGTTTGGTACTTTTCTGGGGGATTGGGGTCACTTTGGCTCATCAAAAGCAAAACCAACCTTTCTTCGTTGGCTGTAGGCATCAGGGCCAGCTTCCGGCCTGGGCACTGCATTCGACTTGATGCACGTGTATGTAGTATCCCTTTCACATGTGTGGCCCCCCAGATGGGGCATCATGGGCGGCGCAGCTAGAGGATGGAAGGGAGGACTTGTAGCTGCTCAGGGAGTGTCTGCTGCATAGATACGCGGATGACAGAGAAAAGCATCTTTCTCTTCCGTGTGTATCAGTTTGTCCATCTTGGCTGCAGGGGGCCTGCTGCTCAGGGGACAGGCAGCAGCTCTGGTGCTAGTTTGGTTCCAGACTGTCAGAATCATTATCGCCCTAACTTCTTCTGGCATCCTTGTGAGCCTTAGGTAATTGGCTGTATCCTGTAAACCCCGAGTCCTAGCTGATGGGAAATAGAAACTTTCAGCCTCTTACATAATCTTCAAATGCACTGTGGCTGGCTCTCTGCTCTGTTGGGGGGTGGAGGGGGCTGTTTTGGTGTTGTGTAAGTTAATAACTCATGATATAATCAATCCTGTTTCCGTTCTTTGAAGGGATGAGTTCAGCCATCCAAAAATAAATCTAGCTCTGTTGATATTTAGTTTCAGTTAATCTACCACCTAACATCCCATTATTAATTTTCTTCGAACAGTCAAAATATTGTAAGAGCTTAACTGAGTCAGAGACTAGAACAAGCAGCTGGCTTCTTTTGGCATTTAAAATATTAATCTACAATGTTTGACTGATCTACTAGGTATACGAACGTAGAAAAGGAGGAAAAAATGAAGCCTTAACCATGATATTTGAAATATACCTTGATATTTTATAAATTAATCTTTCTTGATGTTATATGATTTACACGAGATAAAACTCATTTATCAATCTTTCTAAATACACATTTTCACTAACCTTTAACTTCTTCAACATGTTCATGCATTGCTTTTGAATAACGCATCTTTTTCAAACTGTTCAGACTGACTATCTCATTTTGCTCTCTTAGAAGCTCTCACGGTAGGAAAGACTGTTGAACAGCTAACTGCTTAACTGTTCTGGGTTTTGGTTTCTCCACTGGGTTCCATAGTTCTCAAATGTTAGATCCAAGAATCACTAGTCTTGTTTGTGGGAAATGCACATCCCTGGCAACAGCACAGAAACTCCCGTTCTTCGGCTCCAGAACAGAGCCCCAGGGACACGTCTCACAGGTGCCCTACCGAAGCCTCAGATCATCTCTGCAGCTCCTTTGAGAACCAATATTCAACCCATTGTATCCGTGGAGTCCCGGTGAAGGCGAGCCTGTTTGCTAAGTCCCAGCTGTGGCGGCAGACTGTTTTCTGAGCCGGGTTCCTAAAGCATTCCTTCACTTCCTCAGTGGTACCCGGAGCGCCGGGAGAGGAGAGCGTGGCTGTGGGCGCTGCTCAGGAGCCAGCAGAGGAGATGAGACCGTGTGGTGGACCAGAATCACGGACTGTGTGGAGGA
Source organism: Mustela nivalis (assembly GCF_964662115.1). Classification (NCBI taxonomy): domain Eukaryota; kingdom Metazoa; phylum Chordata; class Mammalia; order Carnivora; family Mustelidae; genus Mustela; species Mustela nivalis. The sequence continues at coordinate 89,131,612 of NC_139032.1, read as the reverse complement.
ATCGGATTGTTTTAAATTTTATTTTATTTTTATTTTATTTTTTTAAAGATTTTATTTGTTTACTTGACACACAGAGATCACAAGTAGGCAGAGAGGCAGGCAGAGAGAAGGGGGAAGCAGACTCCCTGCTGAGCAGAAAGTCTGATGCGGGGCTCGATCCCAGGACCCTGAGATCATGACCTGAGCCGAAGGCAGAGGCTTTAACCCACTGAGCCACCCGGGCGCCCCTATTTCAAGTTTTATTTTAACCTTAGGTGTAGAATTGAATTGATCATGACCCTGATTCCGGACACACTGCCCTCGTTGATGCGGTGTGGCCCTTTCGTATTTCTTCGATAAGACAGTGACGTTTGTGAACCTGCCACCCCGCTCCAGAGCTGGAATTTAACCTGCAGCGTGTACACCCAGTGGGCAGCCCCTCCTGTCCCATCCCCTGCCTCTGCCCCGCAGGGAGGTGAGCAGCCCCCCCCCCCCCCCCCCCCCCCCCCCCCCCCGTCCCGTCCCCTGCCTCCGCCCCTGCCCCGCAGGGAGCTGTCAGCCTCCTCCCCCCCCCCCCCCCGTTCCGTCCCCTGCCTCTGCCCCGCAGGGAGCTGTCAGCCTCCCTTCACGCGTCCTTCTCTTCCTTGCCTGTCACGAGGGAAGCTTTAACACATACGTATGTGTTCTTGAATGATGTATTCTTTAATTCTGCCTGTTGTTCTTAATTATTTTTAAAAGCTATCAAATGTTGTCTCTAGGGACTTAATTTTTTCACTCTGTTTTTTTGGTTTGTTTGATATCATTCAAATAGTTGGTTTAGCTATAGCGTATTCATTTTGCTAAAATGAAATATTCTATTACATTGCTAATTTAATTATCCTTCTTCCTGTCAGTGGTTGTTGATTTGTTTTGGTTTTGGTTTTTATACCATGAACAGTCTGCTCTGAACGTTCTTGTTCGCATCCTTGGGACCCCAGGCTTGTGTTTCCCTGGAGCTACCCCTAGGAACAGAGTGCTCGGTTTAGGGTGGTGGTTCTCAGCCGGGGTGATTTTTGCCTCGCAGGGAACATTTGGCAAAGTCTAGAAACACGTTTACCTGTCACAGCTCGGGGGGAGGAGTGCTCCCGGCATGCAGAGGGGAGAGCCCAGACCTGCCGCCAGCTATCTTACCGCGGGCAGGGCCACCCCCCTACCCTCGAAGGGCCGTCCAGCCCAAAATCAAAGGGCCATAGTGGAGAAACCCTGCCTTAGGGCATGCGGACGTGTGACCGCCCATGAAAACGCCACAGGGTTTTCCTAGGTGGTTAAACTCCTTTCCACCCACCAGCAATTCCAAAGGAGCAAAACGTGCCTTCCTCAGACATAGAAAGATTCAGATGGTGACTTCAGCTGACCTTCAGACATTCCTGAAGGCCTTTGGCGGCTGACGTTCTGTGACGCAACAGCAGTCACTTGCGGAAACTCCACCCATCTGTCGGCATTTTTGTCACAGCACAGAACATTATTGGAATTGTTTGTTAAATGCTTTTTTTTTAAAAGCCGTTTTGTAAGATTTATTAAAAAATCCTGTCAAGAAATGGGCAGAAGACTTGAACATTTTCCCAACGAAGACATACAGATGGCTAAATGACACATGAAAGAATGCTCAACATCACTCGGCATCAGGGAAATACAGATGGAAACCACGAGATGCCGCCTCACACCAGTCAGAACGGCTAAGACGAACAAGTCAGGAAACTGGATGCTGGAGAGGGTGTGGAGAAAGGGGAGCCCTCTCACACTGTTGGTGGGAGTGCAAGCTGGAAAACAGTGCGGAGGTGCTTCAGAAAGTTAAAAATAAGGACGCCCCAGTGGCTCAGTTGGTTAAGTGTCTGCCTTCGGCTCAGGTCATGATCATAGAGTCCTGGGATCGAGTCCCCCGTAGTAGGGCTCCCTGCTTAGCGGGGAGCCTGCTTCTCTCTCTCTGCCCCTCCAGCTCATGTTCTCTCTCTTTCTCGCCTTCACTTTCAAATAAATAAATAAAATCTAAAAAAACAAAAAGAAGAAGTTAAAACTAGAACCACCCTATGATCTAGCAATTGCACTACTGGGTATTTAGCCAAAGGATACAAACGTATTGATTCAGTAGGGCACACGCACCCCAGTATTTACAGCAGCAGTGAACACAGTAGCCGAACTGTGGAAAGAGCCCAGATGTCCATCAACAGATGAATGGATAAAGAAGATATGGTCTGTGTGTGTGTGTGTGTGTGTGTGTGTGTGTGTGTATACACATGCAGTGGAATATTATGCAGCCATCAGAAAGGATGAAATCTTTGCATTTACAATGATGTGGATGGAACTAAGGATATTATGCTCAACAATGGAAGTCAGAGAACAATACCACATGATTTCACTCATATGTGAAACTTAAGAAACAAAACAGATGAACATGGGAAGGGAAGGAAAAATAAAGTAAGATAAAAACAGAGAGGAGGAAACTGTAAGAGACTTTTAACTCTTGGAAAGAAACTGAGGGTTGCTGGAAGGGAGGTGGGGGTGGTAATTAGGTGACATTTACGCATTGGGCATTAAGGAGGGCCTTTGATGTAATGAGCTCTGGGTGTTAATATTAGAATGATGAATCATTAAATTCTACCTCTGAAACTAATAATATACTATTTGCTAAGTAAATTAAATTTAAATTGTTTTTTAAATCTGTTTTTTAGTTCTACTTCATTTGGGGCACATCAAAATTGCTTTACCAAACCTTGATCCAAAAGACATTTGTTTCCAAAGATCAGATGCATTCTTTGTGGCAGCAGCTCTCAATCGCGGTTTGGCAACAAGGCGTCATGGAGAGCCTTTCAGGAGGTCTGCAGAACCAGAGCTGATTTTGTGGCGGCGCCAAGACGTCGCTGTCCTTCCTTCTCTTGTTTACCCACACATCCACAGCGGCATTTTCTAGAACTTCTGTTGCATAAGACAATGTCATCACACAGACACCCATTGATTGGCTCCATCTTCAAACATTGCTGTTTAATTTTAATACGGTGAATATTGGTAGCCATATCCCACAGAAACTGAAGTTCCTTGGGGTCCTCAGTAATTTTCAAGAGTGTAGAGAGGTCCCGAGACCAAACTGTTTGAGAACTACTACTTCAGGGAGAAGTATATTCAACTGCTAAGCCTATTCAAAGCAGTATATCGAACTAAATTTCAAAAAGGTGGTTCCAGAAGTGTTCGTTGCGATGGCGGTGATACGAATGGAAACGTATTAGTGATAGAAAACTTTGAGGTTTAAAAAAAAATAAAAGTCAAAAAGTACAAGGGAAAGGAATGGGGAAAAGCATACCGGGCCGGTAGCTCCGTGTCTTCGGCAGCGTCGGTGATGGGAGAAGAGGAGGGAGTGCTGTGGAGGCTCCGCAGCCCACGAAGTGTGGGCCTCGTTTGGATCCTGATTCAGCCAACCAACTGTAAGAGAAAATTTTCTCAAGCAATCCAAGTGCTCTTCTCATCGTCTGGATTTCACCTGATCGCAAGGAATTTGGGGTAATTTTGTTAAGTGAAACAAAAGGTTTGTGTTTTAGAGGTGGATACTGAAGTTTTAGAGCTGACACGACATGATGTAGGAGGTATGCTTTAAAATACTGCAGCAGAAGGGGAGGGACGGATAAAGCAGGTGTGGCAGAATCTTGATCGTTTTTCAGTCTGGGCAGTTATGAAGCAGTCTCTCTTCCTTTGTGTCTGAACGTGTGCACAGAAACCCTGTGGATGGCCATCTAAATTCAAGTCTCTCCACAAATTCTCCAAACAGTACAGAAAAACAAATACAACTGCAGAAACTACACATTAAGCACAATTAGAACACCAAGAATGCCCGCCCTCCAAACTATGTGTGATTTAAAAAGAAAGAAAGTACAAACAATCCTACTGCACTGTATCCTTTGTGTCCTCACTGTTAAGCTTTGCTGAGGGGAAGACGCCTCACGGAAGAGAATATACTGTGTAGTTACATTACATGAAGTTCTAGAATGGACCACGACTAAGGTGGATAGAAGCAGAAGAGTATTCCCCTGGGAGGGATGGGGCAGGCATCAAAAAAAAAAGTTAAATCAGTGTTAAACTCCACTTGAGGATGTGCTTGCCGGAGTGTTTAGGGATGGCGTATACTAATGACTGCAACTTTAAAATGCGTCCAAAAAACAAGATGGGCTGATAGATGACTAGATAGGTGAACCTGGGATGGACGGACGGACGGATGGACGGACGGATGGATGGGTGACTGAGTCTGTGATAAAGCAAGCAGAACGAAATGACAGTCACAGGATCTGGCTCACGGGAATATGGATGTTCACTCTGCCGTGCTTCTCACTTTTTAGATATTTGAAATTTTTCATAATGAAAAGTCGAACAAATACATAACCTCAACTGAAGATATGCCGCACCCCCCAAGGAGAAAGACACCACAGAGCAGAAAACGAACTGTCTAGTGTGGCACACCGAACTGGTTTTAATATCCTCAAGCATTTGGGGTAAAAGACTTGAATCAGAAATTAAGAACAGAAATGAAAAGGACTTAGTAGACTCTGGAAACTTGGAAGAAAATGATAAAACTGTCTCGGAAATTAAGGCTAAATTTCAAGATCTTTGAGGAAGAAAATATTCACATGACGTTGAATAGAGAACATTGAGGCAAGGCGGGAACAACCTGGAGAGTGACAGACACCAAGACCGAGAAGCAGCACGGCTCAGGGGGGAAGTGGTTGAAGTGAGACGCAGGCACAAAGCAGACAACGCGGACATAATCAGAGTCTGTGGAGAAGAGAAGGAAAGAATGGAACCGATGTAAGTATGGAAGGCTATGAGAAGATATTCTGAGTTCAAGAAGGGCTGAATCAGCACCTCGGAAGGGCTCGCCAGATGCTTGGGAAATTGACCAGCAGCAGTGAAGTCTCAGGTACATGCTAGTAATGCCGGCAGACTTCAAAGACAGAGGGGAAAGTCCTCAAAGCTTCTTTAAAAAAAAAAAAAAATTGCAATAACTCACAAGGCAGAAGAATTAGATTGGCATCAGATGTCTCCAAAACAATACGTAGAGCAGAGCAGTGACGGACTGACGTTTTCAGAGACGGTGCGAATCGACGATGTGTGTGTCTTTCTAGTAGCAAGGCCTGGAAAGACCGTTTTAAACGTACAAGAATTCTCTGTGCAGTTTGCCCGGGGTGAGCTACACCCCCACATGGCTGGGTGGGGAGCCTGAGCCTAGGGACCGACTGTGTTCAGTTGTTGGTCCAAGACTGTTTGGGTGTGTGTTAGTGACCACGGAAGGACACCATTAAAAATCAGGAAACGAGATACTAAGAAAAATGGGAGTCTGCGGGCATTGACACGTATAGGTACAAAGGTGAGCATGAGAACAGAAATAGAAGCCCTCCTGAATACAGTCCATCAGTCAGGAGCAGAGTGAGCTGGCAAAGACAGCATCACTCAGAGGAGGTGGTGTTGGAAAGGTAGAGTTCATGATGGCGGTATGGTTATGTGACTAAGTTGAGACCGTACACATCAGTAAATGTGAAGAATTTAATGCAATCATGAAAAGATTTTTTGGGGTTGATAGTAAAGGTCATAAGGAAGAGAAACATGGAAGAGAGGATCGGAAGACACTGAAGAAGACCTTGTCTCTTGGGCACTGAAACATACTCTAAAACTTCTGTGTGGCATTGGCTTACCCGTAGACAAACAGGCTAGCAGAATAAAGTAGGCACTCAAGTACGTATGAAACTTTAGCATAAGGGCAGGGTAGCATCTCCAGTGGGTAGGGCCTCAATCACAGAAAGGAAGAAGCCTTCATATAGTAGAGTCAAGGCAGCCGGCAGTCTAGGAGGAATATTTGCAACATGTATCACAGAGGCAGAGCTAACATCCTTAAGATCAGTTTTTGAATCTTAAAAATAAAGGGGAAAAAAACAAAATTGGGGGCGGGGGGAGACAGTTCATGCCCCCCCCCCAAAAAGACGTAAAATGGCACTTATGCACGAAAAGATGTTCACCCTTCCCGTCAGTAGCGAAATGCAGATTAAAACTGCACTGAGGTACCATTCCTCACTTCCAGACTGGCAAAGATTTAAAAAGTATCGTAACACGTTGGTGGGCCCAGAGGACCACAGAGCGCTGCACCCCCTGTGGACAGACTGGGGCAGTGGCCGACACACCCGCATGTGCATTGCACCTTCCACGCAGCAGTGCTACTCCGGGAAGGCGCGCCGCTCACATGCCTGCAGAACAAGCGTGCACGCCCGCGGGCTTATGAATTGCAGCTTGTCTGTAACTGCAAAACCAGGAAATGACCTCCATGCCCCAGCAGAGAAGAGGGGCTGCATAAATTATGACACAGCCACACCATGGGGCCACGCCGTTCCTGGTTTTTTTGTTTTTATTGTGTTATGTTAGTTCCCATACAGTACATCATTAGTTTTTGATGTGTGTCCCATGATTCATTGTTTGCGTATAACACTCAGTGCTCCGTGGTGTTTTTTTTTGTTGTTGTTGTTTTTTAAAGAACACAAAAGACCTCTATGACTCCTACGAAGTGAGTTCCAGGATATATTGTTGGGAGAAAAAAAGCAAAAGTGTAAGAGTGTTCTTCCTTCTTGGTAAGGAAGAGGATATCAGATAACCATCATCTGCTTGTCTCTAAGGGGAAACACAGGAAAGGTAAAGCCGCGGCAGAGAACTTGGGGAGAGGGAGGTGTGTGGGCAGAGAGTAGGTCGGATGTGTGTGGGGAGAGGTGACAGGGCTCTGAATGTACTTTTTGTATAGTTTGGACTTTCAGAACCATGTTAACGTTCCACATGATAAATAAGCATTTATGTCATCATGCATGATTCCAGGACTAATTTGTAAAAGAAACACTGTCCTTCCTGGTGTAGAATTCACTGGGCACAGAGGCTGTCCTGATACTAGATGTTTCTTCCGTAAGGGTCCTCGTATACTGAGTGTGTTGTCCATGCCAGGCTGTTGCTCTGTTCTTTACGTGGCCCCAGCAGGGACCCCAGGTGCTGGGTGGCTCGGGGCACACAGCTGAAAGATAACCCCCAATCGTTAGTGACAATGTGACAGCTCAGGCGCTAGTCTGTCAGACTCGAGAGTTCAGACTTTCCTTGGTTGGTGGGACATCAGCTGAGGGAAGCCCTCACCTGCTGGGCGTGTCGCTTACCCTCGGAGTATCCAGCTTCCCTGGTGCCAGAGACCAACTTGGGACTCAGCACCCCAGGAATGGGAAACCATGCTAGGGACACAGAGAGGGGGTCGTGGCCTCGGTGACTTTTCTGGACCCACTTGATTTGAGGTTTCTTAGGCAAAGTATGTGTAGTGCTTCTGCTAAATGTGTTTGGCTTTGGCTTTGAAAGCGCATGGTTTTAAGTTCTGTGTAGATACAGTTTTCTGTTAGAACATACAGATGTTTTGTGGGGGCTCCCTAACCCGTTCCTACTTAATCTTTTAAAATTAGCTGTTGCTGTAATGGCAGGGGTCTTAACCTTGGTCTGTGACCCCCTGGGAGGTGATGGATAAGCTTCCAGAAATCTCTGCAGTTTTTGTGTATAGAAGCACTTGCTTCCATGCTTCTTCCTGAGGGACAGGGGCTGTGGCTTCCATTAGAAAGGGCGCCTGGTGCCCCGAGAAGGCTAATTACACTGCACTTAAACCCCAGCTAGAGCCCCGAGTCCTGTCTCTTTAGGCTACCTGGTCGGTCACCTGCTGACGCAGCTTCTACTCTTAGAGTAAGTACTTCTTTCTACTCTGCGTCCTCTCGTTTTATATTCAGTCTGTCTTACTGAATGGCTTCCGGGTGAGTTTCTGGTGGCTTCCAGGTTATAGCTCAGCGCTGGAAATTCTGCTGCTGGCCGTGCACGCTGTGGATAGGAAGCAGGTGGATTCGATACTTTTGGACACCAGGATGGAGTGGCTTAAAAAATGCTTGGGCATTAAATCTGGTTTAGAGTTTACTGACAACTGTCTTTAAAAACATTTTTTTTGAGTTATATAATTTTCTGACACAAGCATTGTTTTTTCTTAGAACTAATTTCAAAGAACAGTTTATACTATTTCTCTCCTTCCTTCCTTCTTCCTTGTTTTCAAATACCATTTTCTAGGTATATGTTTCGTCTTTGGTTTCTGTGGCTGCTAATTCAACATCGTCGTTCCGAGAGGCAGTGGCGCACTTAACATTTGTCATTTGAATGTATGTTTAGTTTGATAGTTTTCCTATGATTCTCTAGAAATACTTAACTGTAGGGGTGGCTGGGTAGCTCAGTGGGTTAAAGCCTCTGCCTTCAGCTCAGGTCATGATCCCAGGGTCCTGGGATAGAGCCCCCCATTGGGCTCTCTGCTCAGCAGGGAGCCTGCTTCCTTCTCTCTCTGCCTGCCTCTCTGCCTACTTGTGGTCTCTGTCAAATAAGTAAATAAAATCTTTAAAAAAAAAAAAAAAAGAGAGAGAGAGAGAAGAAGAAGAAGAAGAAGGAAATATTTATTCTAAATTAGTGAAAGCCCCCAGAGGCACCCTAGATCCACACCCCAAAATACCAGTATGCCAGTAGTCGTCAGGTTCTGCCATTTCTTTCTTTCTTTTTTTTTTTTTTTTTTTTTTTTAGATTTTATTTATTTATTTGAGAGGGAGAGAGACAGTGAGAGAGAGCATGAGAGGGGAGAAGGTCAGAGGGAGAAGCTGAGTCCCTGTGGAGCTGGGAGCCCGATGTGAAACTCAATCTCAGAACTCTGGGATCATGACCTGAGCCAAAGGCAGTTGCTTAACCAACTGAGCCACCCAGGCGCCATTTCTAATGATACCCGTTAAAGCCCAAAACTCAGATCTGTAACTTCCCTCAACACATGTCAATTGCATGTGTGCCCCCAAGCAATGGGAAGCGTATTCCATCAACCTTAACAGGTGTATTTCCTTAAGTCGGTGTTTATGATAGTGAATAGAAATGTTGGAGGAAGCTATTCCAACTCCAAAGGGGTTGGATTTTACTTTAAAAATATTTTGAGTGCTTTATATGAAATTAATGTCTGGTAGAAACAGGTGGCACCTACCTTTGTGAGCCAGGGTGAACGGTGGCTTGAGAGGAATGCACCATACCACAACTACCATAACTTTTCTTTTTTTTTTTTTTTATTGTCTAATTCAGTTGTATTCAGTGCTAAGTGTTGGGTCTTAGTTCAGGGTACCTGGTTTCTAGACTCCTCATCTTATACCCTGCCCCCAGTGTGACAGCTCTCTGTCCCAGTACTTACTTCATTCTTGGAACAAACACTGGTCAGATACCATGTGAAAGATAACCCCCGCTGTCATCTCTAGCAGTGAGCATCTCCGAACACGCGGAGTGCCACAGACACACTTCCTGATGTGCCGTCCCTCCTGTCTGGCGTCTTCCAGCCAGCGCCTCGGCCTGTCTGCCCTGCTGTCCACCCTGTTGCCGGAACTCTTGGCATAGCCATCCATTTGGTCTCCTGGTCTCGTTTCTGGACATGCTGCCTCCTTCCCATCTGCCACATCCGACTGATCATCCCAGAGGGTGGGTCTCACCTTGCCCATGCCCTACTCTGTTGGCTTGCAGGATATAAAGCCCTCCTCCGTAGGGAAGCCTGTGTGGTCTCTATAACCTGGCCTCAGTTTACCTTTCCGCCCATCCTTCCCCCACCTGGGCATTCTCAGTGCTCTCGAATGCTCCCAGGGGAGGCACGGTTGGCATTTTGGATGGAATGATTCCCATGGTGGGGAACTGGCCCACGTATTGCAGATGTTTTAGTGTCTCTGGCCCCAAGCTGCTGAATGCCATGGCTCTCCTCCACTTACTGTGACAAGTGCAAACACCTTTGTGCTTCCAGAGGCTCTTTGAGAACCACACAGTCCAAATACTCCATGCCTGTTTGCTTCTGTGTTTCGTGCATGTCCTTAGCTCTGCCTTTCTTGTCCACCTCCTGACTTTCTGGCAAACTGCTCTGCATTCTTTAAGATTGGGATCTAATGTTACCTGTCAAGAAGTTTCAGGCTAAGATGTTTCTTCCTTTATGTTCCTAAACCCTGCGCGTGCCTGTATTAAAGGAATATACTCTGTACAGAGATGCCATGGATTGATCTGAAATGGATCGGTTCGCTTTAAAATGCACTTGACCGTACGTACAGTATCATCTGGTAGTGCATAAAGCCGTCCTGAAAACCCTAAAGGGGAGGTGCTGTGGTCTGGCCAATGACCCATGGGCGTCTGTGTGTCCACGTCACCATGTGGCATGACGTGGCCCTCAGTACTAGACGTCGGGCACTTCACAAAGAAGGAGGGTTCCCCTGGGGCTCCATAATCACCCTAGGACAGAGAGACAATGTACATTATTACTGTTGGTCTTGTTACTAGAAGAACAACGATACGGATCAATAGAGTCTCCAAATCCCTCACACCCGGCCTCAGCCTTTGTATTTGACCAAATGGAGCCGTTTCTCTTGGCGCCCGCTGCAATCAATACTGCGAAGCCAAAATGATGTTACTCTTCCCGAATCATAATCTTTGTTTTGAAGAGTTATTAACACAGGAGCCCAAGCTGCTGTTTCCTTTAGACAATCAGGTTGTCCTGTTTCAGATTTATACACAGCAATTGAATCTCATTAGCCCAGATATACACTGCATAGACCAGGCATGTAAATAATTGAAACCTTCCAGAGCTATATTAAATCTTCAGCTGATTTTAAAAGCAGTTTATCTTGGCATTTTACTTTATTCCCTAATCCCAATCTACACAGTTGATTTTTCCTCCAGTTAATCTTGTCCTTTTGTCTGGGCGTTGAGATAAAACAGTCGCTCGATTCTAATAAAAGTGACATACACAATCTATTTCCATTGGCAATTGGATTAAAAGATGAGTATGAGTCTACACTAATATGGTCTATGGTAGTATTAATTATATAAACTATATAATGTTTCATTTTAATTACAATTAATTGAGCGAACTGTGCTGTGTGCAGTCATCTGCGCAGTGGTGGTCATCATCGTCATTAACCCAACCCCTCGTAAGCAAACCACAGTGAGGACGCGGCCTCTGGAGCCAGCGCTGGGGTCCGGTTCCTGGCCGGGCCGCTGCCGGCCGCATGACCCCACACGGTCCCCTGGCCTCTGTGCCATCATTTCCCTGCAACACAGAGCTGCTCCGAGACCTCTCTGGGGGGCTGTTGTGAGAGCTGCCTCCACTACTACCGGTCATCCCCAGGTGGCGTGCTTAGGGTGCCCTGGGGGCCCTGCGGTGAATCTGCGGGACCTTCGGTGAGGATCGTGGCGTTTCATAGTTGTTGTTCATGACATAGTTCCCGTGATGACTGTCAGTCACAAACATTGTAAATAAGAAAATTCCTTTGTTCCTGTTCAGAAATCTCTTGTGATCATGTGGGACCCTTTTTAAACACGAAAAGACTTACCTTCTGTTTTTGCCCCTCATTCTTGCCTCACCGTTCTAGCTAAAGTTACACAGCGATGGTCGTGTCCGTTTTTAAGGTGGCTGCTTGTTGGTTGTGGTTTTTACAGGAGGTATGATGTCCCATCTCTCCGGTTCGCCCAAGCGGGGCTGCTCGGGTTGCGTCTGTCATCACAGCCCCTGCTGTTCCTTCAGGGTCTCTCCTCCCTTCCCTGCGCACTGGTTCTCAGTCTTCGCGGATCCCTCTTCCCAAAGCGTCAGTGTGTCCCGGGCTCAGTTCTTGGACTTGGTCCTTCCTTTGTCTACTCGTATTCCGTAGATGACGTCAGATACCCCATGACTTTAAATATGCTCTGTTAGCTGGTGACACCCCAGTTGACAGCCTCAGTCCAGGTCTTTCGCTGGGCTTCAGCCTCAAATCCCCGCATCTGCGGACATCGTACTTGGTTAGTGGCCCCTGCATCAGTCCGTGACGTCTCCCTTCTTCCTGCTGCCCAAACCGGAACCCTCGGAGCTCTCTTACCTCTTCTTTCTCACCTGGGCTATGACAGCACCCTCCCAAATGGCATGTCTGCTTTTGCCCTGGCACCTCTGTCATCTCTACACCCTGCAGCTGGAGACTGCCCAGAAGACTCTGCTAGCTTCCCGTCACACTTAGAGACCTCTTCGCCATGATCTCTGAGGCCTTACCAGGAACCGCCCCCTTCTCCCATGTTAGGTCAGGCCCCATCTCCTACCTCCTGGCCCCTGGCTCACTCCACGACAGTCACACTGGCCTTCTCATGGCTCCTAGAGTACAACAGGCCTGCCTCTGCCTCAGGGCCTTTGCACCAACTGTGCCCTCTGCCCCGGCTCTCTCCTTCACTTCCTGAAGGTTCCTAGGTCTTCGGTGAATACACTATTTTAAAACAGCACGCTACCCACCCGCAGCCACTCTGTCTCTGCCTCTGCTGTATTATTCCTCACAGCGTTTGACCGTATGGCATGGTCCTAACTTCTTGTCAATCTCCACCCACTAGAATATAAGCTCTGTGAAGGCAGAGACCTTGTTTTGGCCACTGCTCTATCTCTACCGCCTAGAACAGTGCCTAGCACATGCTGAGTGCCCAGTAAGCATTTTTGAAGTGCAGGAGTCTGCTGCCTCGCAGTGTAACCCACACCAGCCTTCCCATGTAGGTGCTACACCGAAAGACAACATAATTGCCAAAGGCATGTAGCACGTAAGTGGCAAAGTTAAGGTTTAACCTCCATCAGTTTGACTCTAAGTTGCATGTTCTTTCTGCTGTCCCACAGAGCTTCTCATTTCTAGGTGCTTCTGAGCTGGCACAGAATCTCTAGAATGTTAGCTGTGCTTTTGAAGCCTCCCATCTTGATTTTGTTCACCATTGTCATCAGATACTTCTCGGGCGCCTGGTTTCCCCAGAGCTTGCCCCAGTCACAGAAGATAAAAGGTGGGGGTCAGTGCCTGGTGTCTGCCTTTCCACTCCCAACCTTGAGCAAGCCCCCCACTAGACGGGGAGGTCTTCCAGGAGAACATAAAGTTACCGAATTCTTTCCTGCTCTAACTCTTACTTCCGAGGCTCAGAACTGCGCCTAGCACAGAGGGGGCACCTGTTCACAGCTGCCGAACTAGCGAATGAACACGAGGAGCACAAATGACCGCCGGGCGAGTTCCATGTTCTGTGTTTGTTTTAATCCCACAAAGACCGACTTGAGTACCGCCCCTGTTGGGCACCTCACCAGAGTCACTGGAGTCCCCAGAGCTCGTGGGAGAGGTCAGTTTGAGCCCGGCACTCACAGGGTAAAGCAGAGTTGGGCGTCTGATTCCGAAGGGGTTGGATGGGACTTGGCCTTAAGAAACCCACCCGCTGCTGCCCAGTGAAAACACAGACTGCAGGAGAGACGTCACAACTGCACCGTCAAGGAAGGGGTAAGATTGTGGTGAGCAGGCAGGAAAGCTTGCCGTGCAGGGAGACATGAAACTCACAGGGAGACCTGTGACCCTAGAACACTGTGCCTCTGCCGCCACTGTGACTATGATGCTGAGCGCTGCTACCCCATCAGTGCCTGCCGTGTGCCCCTGTTGTTGGCCCTGCTTCTCTGAATGCTTAGTGATTTGATTTCCCCAACCGGCCCCCATTGCGAGATGTTACTGCACGTCACTGTGACCCAGAGCGTAGATAATGAGTTCAAGGTCACATTAAGTGGTGGGGCTAGGGTTTGAACTTGAGATCCAAGAAGCGCCAAAGTCCTGGGCTTTCTGTCACTCTCCTTCTGCCCAGGAAGGGGTCCCGTTGGATTCAGAGAAATACAGGAAGCTCCCATTCCAGCCGGTACCTGGGGGGATGCACTGAAGTGCGTCCAGTTTCCTTTAAAGCTTCTTAAAAGAATGATGGTTTTGCTAACATTTAATTTTGGTAGGCAGTGCTTTCTGAATATACTCCCGACTTTCCCGATTCTGTTTCCCTCTTTCACGCAGGCTCTATCAGATGATTGTTCTGTTGATAAATTTAGTGTGCGGTTGGGACTGCTATGTAGATTGTACCTACCCTCAAAGGGAGAGAGGATTTTATAGTTTCCATTCATTCTCATTAAAATCAGAACATTTGCATCTTAACTTTTACATCTTGTTCCAGGAATTTTAAGCAGTCTGATTGTATGGAAGTGGGTCGTATTAATTGCAAATGGGCTAGACATCTGCTCACTAACACGGAATGATTTTTTTTTAGCTCTATTTTGTTTTTATATATGATCTACCAGAGCGATTAAGTGAGGGCTGTCGGTGATGCTGTTTCAAGACTAGGGTTTTCAGACTTACAGTGTAACCATAAAAATAAATTTAAGAGTGAATCTTTGGAAGTTCTTGAACTGGGAGTAATTAAATGTGTTAGAGTTGATAGATTTTTATCCACAGCCTATCTGGGAGCCATTTTCGATCCTTGGAGCCTCTGTGGGTCTCGTGCACGAGAGCCCGACCCCAGTGGGTTGCAAGCTCTGGGGTAAGGGAGAGAGAAGGATTGCTGTCTTGTGTCTGTCTGCAGGGAGTGGATGAGAAAAGGTGTGTGTCTAACTAGAAGAACAGGATCCAGGCTGCTGTTGGCTGGTTCAATTCGGCAGGTGATTTGTTTCCTGCTAGTAATGGAACAGTGGACTTCTTGGAACGCTGACTCTTAAGGAAATTGATATGTGCCGTAGGTTTAGGAAGTACTAACTGGTTAAGTAAAGGTAGAAATAAGGTTCCTTTTGTTAACTTTAAAAATAAAAGTTACTTTACCAGCACAAATGGGTTTATTCAGAAATAGCAGAGAATAGCAATTCAGGACATGCATGTTACAGCGAGACCAGAGGCAAATCCAACAAAGAAAGCAGGGGAGCGTGGCTTTATGGAGAGGACGTTGGGAGGGGCTGTTCTGGACCAAAGTGCCCCGGAGAAGCAGGACTTCAGAGTGAGGACGGTTCCTCACTGGCTGAGTTGCTGGGGTAGTGGATTTCTCGTTGGAGAAGCAGCGTCCGTCTTTCCCTCTTGGGCTTGTAGTCATGATTCCCTCCTGTGGCGGGGGCCTCTGCTGGGGTCTCTAAGTGATGGTTCTCCTGCGACTACTGTCAAGTGGTGCGGGTCCCTCTTCTGGCCTTGCGCCTGTACTTCAATGGGGTTTCCCTTAACTCACTTCATTTTCTCGTGGTCCTCTTAGAACATCTAATGTGCTTGCATGTGCTGTGGATCTTCAAGAGGAGGACGGGCTATATAGAGTTTTCCCAACATGGTTGGCCACGGCCTCCTTTTCATGGAATACACATTGGGAAATGTCTTGGTGAACTCCTCTAGGACTTCTTTTTAATTTAGGACCTGGAGAGTCCCCGTTGATGCAGTCTTAGTCATACAGCATAATGTCCAGTCTCAGTTCTTTGGGGAGATAGCCACAGCCATGTTGCCACCCTGGACCTTTAAGGGCCTGGCTTTCTTCAGAGTTTCGGGTTCCAAGCCAGTGGTGCTTGGCCCAGTTGGGGGTCAGGAGGGAGTTGGGGCCTCTGTGTACCCATACATGTCCACGTCTGGCAAGGAGAAGAAGGTGATACGTGGGTTATATAGCATCAGTGATTAGGAAAGGACAAATAAAGTAGGTAAAAGGTAAAAAGAGTTCTAGGGCAAGTGACATTTTTTCCTAAAGTAGTTTCCTGACCCTGATCCAGTGCCTGTTACCTAGAGGGGCCCCAATCAGTATTTGTTATATGATTAAATTGTTAGGTGCCTTGAGGCCTTTGCAGAAGAGATCTAATGTTGATACACCATCATATTCTGTTTCAGGTTAGTTGCCAAATGTATAGTCTTTCACACCTTCTGAAATTAGAGGATAAAGCACAGTAACTTATATTTCTGCAAATAACAGATGTCCTTTTCATACAGAAAGATCTATGTGTACTTCCTTGCCACATAGCAAATGTTCCCGGGCATTATTATTCTAGGAGTGGGAATGGATTGTAACTGATTGATCCAAAACCTTTACTTAATCTGTCTTGGAACCAGTGACAGAAAGCTGACACATGGAAGAGCTGTCATCTGCTACCATGGACCCGAGCAAAGCTAGTTGACCCTCGAGAGGAGTAAGGCTGCAGCTTGAACCCGTGGCCGAGACCTCATTAACGCCCGGCATCTGCAGCACCAACGTCATGGTCCTGGTGCAGCACCCGTCTTCCCAGCCAGACCCTTCTCCTGTGCTCAGCTGTGATGTTTTCCCGCTCAGTGCCTGCCGGCTGCTGACTGGGGCTTGTTACCCAAAGGAAGGATCACTTGCTCACCCTTAATACAGGGAAATCATTTAGAGCACTTAATTTGTGTTGACTCTCTATTGGTGCACTATTGCAATTAAGTTAGATTAATGAAAGGTAAATTGCAGTCTATACATGAAAAAAATCTCTTGTAAAGATCCTAATTAGTATGTGTGTTTGTTCAGCCTCTCATGGCTTAATTGCATCCCATCTTGCTATTTACAAACAGGCATCATTAAAGAGTAATGAGCGTGTGAAGAGCAGTAATACTGGCAGCGGATGAGGTAACTGGAGGTTGGGGGGGCGCGCATGGGAAGGCCGCGGGTTTGCGTTGTTGCGAATGAAGGAGAGTGCAGAGTGACCGAGCCTCTGAGGCAGTCCTCGCGGGGAGGACAGAGCCGACGTTGTGCCAGGCGGCAGCCTGTCCTCTGGCTGCAGAGCCGGGCCGCTTCTGGTGTGTCGCTGCAGCGTCGTCTGTAGGGGCAAGCACAGCCGCACACAGCCGTCTTGTGAGCTCGGCCTGGCTCAGATGCAAGCGGCCTTCTGCGCCCCGCTGTGCGGGACACCTGCACCTCCCCTCCGAGAGGGCTCCCAAGGAGGCCCAAAAGGCTGCCCCAAGCGTGTGACATTCCGCACAGAGTTGCGCACCAGTCCCTTCAGGAGCCTTTTTGTCTTTTCCCTAATGTCTACATGCAGGATCAGTTGAGAAACCAGTTTCTCCTTCCCTGGCGCGCCCCAGTATCTCCTTCCAGTTTTAAGTCATTTGCGGTCGTTCCTGGAAGTCCAGCGCAGGCTTCCCTTCATGAGGTGGCCATGTGATCAGTCGTGTTCTCTCCCAGCTTGGCTTACAGCGCAAAACCTGGGATTCCAGACGGGACGGTGGCGCGGCAGAAGGACTCCAGTAATAATGCGTTCCATCTTTTCTTGCAAGGCTCCGATTCAGGGCATAAAAGAAGTGTTTCTTGTTACTAAGAAACAAAGTGTAGACATAGAGGCATACATCTGAGGAGGAAGCGTGGCATGGCGTCCCAGTCGGCTATTGCTTGCGTGAGAATAAGACTTCTAAATTCCAGTGCCTCAGTTTCCCCTCGTGTTACGGTTGCGGTTGTGAGCAGTTTTGTGGACATATTCTATATAAATGCAAATTGCTGCTATTCAGACTGTAGCAATGCCTTAGGTGTCTCCAGGGATTCTGGGTAAGAAGTCCAGGGCTTAATTTATTTAAAATCGGGTTATAGGAGTCCAGTTTTCAGTACATTTTACAACTTTCTTCAAACAAACTACAGTTTAAATTTAAGCTACCCTAAATAGAGGCCCATTCCCCCCCCCCCCAAAAAAAAAGTTTGTCGGTCTTCTGACTCCTGAATGTATTTAAGGACACAGCTAGCTGTGTTATCAAACGCAGAAGGACTGGCCGGCCTTGTGTGGACGCCTCTTTTGTTGTTGCTAACTTGCAACTGTTCCATTTTCTGCTCTCGGAACCGTGGGGCATATTTTCCCATTCATATTAATTGGATTTTAAAGTGACCTTGTCCCTGTATTGATTTGAATTAAAATTTTCTACACCAAGGTCAAGTTGGCTCACATCCTACAGTCAAAATATTAAAAAGCCAAGTGCTGCCTAACGGCATATCAACAGAAGTGGATGTAGCAGGGCCACGTGTGCCACACACAGCTCTGCCGGTACCGCTCGAATGCCTGTGGCAAGAAGCACATGTGCCCCCGGACCACCTCCACCTGGGCCGGAATGTGCCTCATTGAAGGGACCCTTCCTGTTTCAGTTCTCGGACCTGCCTCTCCCGCGCACGGGGCTGTGGGTTGAGATGAGCTTTCAGCCCCTGTGCACTTACACAGGCGCCTTGAAAACCAGCGACTGTTATCCTCACTCGTAAGCTTGAACTGTGAATCCTTATCTCCAGACCACCCGTCTAACACATCTCCCTTTAGGTATTTCAGAAGTACCTTCAGCTTGACAAAAAGGAAGTGATGTTCCCCACTGCCTGGTTTTCCTCTCTTCTTCATCTCAATTCAATAAGTAGCAAAACTGTCGACCTGGTGCTCCCGCCAGAAACCTGGAAGCTTCCTTAGCTTCTAGCTCCCTTTCCTTCACCTCACGTCCAGTCTCTGCAGTTTGTGTCACTTGTGTCCTAGATCCATCAGCTTCGTGCTGTCTCTCCTAGCGTCGCCCCTGCTCTGGGTCCCCCCGCATTTCTTCTCTTGCTCCTTCCGTGCAGCAGCCAGGGGCGTGTCTTGTAAAAGCACACGGCAAACTTGTCACTCCTCTGCCCAGAGCTCTGCGGTGGCTTCCCGTTTCTCCCGAAGTCAACTCCTTCCCAGAGCCTCCAAGGCACCTGATGGCTAACCTGGCCTGCCTCCAGCCACGTCAGCACGTGCCACCTTGTCACCTGCCCCACTGACCCTTCTGCTCCTGGGACCCTGGCTGTTCTGCTCAGGTCTTCACACAGGCGTCCCCCCAGCCCGGGCTGCCGTGCCCCAGCACTGGACACGGACTAGCTCGGTTTCAGCCCAACTTGAACCACCCCCCTGGTCCAGCCTTCTTGTCATCCCAGCCCCTGCAGTGAAATGGTCTTAGGTTTGTTTGCAGTCTGCCCAGACCCACCCCCCGAAGAATGTCCACGCGTGAGACTCTCTAACCCTGACACACAGTTGGTGGCGGCATCTGTTGGATAAATACTTGAGTGAACCGAATGATCTGATCTAAACGTCACTTTTCGCACACACAGCTATTACCTCACTAACCTCTCTTTAAGCTATCCCCTTTTCTGCCTTTCCTTCAGAATTCTTGCAAATGATGTTTCTTTGTATACGGATCTGTCGGCCGTCAGCCCCGTGAGTGTGTGTTTCTCATCTCTGCGTGCGTGCTGCCCAGCCTGCGTGCTCCTGCGTATTGAATAAACACTACCGGGTAGCAGGAGGGAGAGGAGGAAGCAAAGTGCAAGCCGTTCGTGGCCCAAAGGCCGCTCTGGGCTGCAGGCTGCACCTGTCTGTCCTTCTGCTCTCCTTCCCCACCCGTTCATTCCTTCCCTCTCTTCCTCCACGGCCTCCTCCTCATGGGTGCTGTGGCTTCTTCCCACCCTTCATGCTCTGCAGACCGAATTCTGGAAGGAGGCAGTGGATTGGCCTAGCCAGAGTGAGCAGAGCCTTCTGTTCCAGGCCACCATATAGGGTGGCCCTTGGACAGGCCCGCCTCCGCCACCCCCCGCCCCCACCCCAGTGCAGGAGGCAGCAGCTTCCCTGGCGCAGGTAGGCTCCGTGAGGCAGGACCATCGCACGTTCCTTACCTGCATGGCCAGTGTCGGGGACGAGGAAAGTGCACCTGTCCTTGAAGATCCTTTCAGATCTGATAGGAGAAACTGACCATCTTCGGTAAGTTCGAGAACACAGTCCGCTTCTCCTTTTGTCACCTAACCTGAACCCCACTGCAGTCCCTTAAATCATCCTGGAACTGGGACACCCTGTTTTCATGCAGGCCGTGCATCAGTTCCGTACTCTCCTCTTTCCCAGCAGAGCTGTTCTTACATAGTTGAAGTTACATTTTATAAATTAGAGTGCACTAAGTGTTATTTTGACGATTTGCGGTATCTTTCCTAACAGCAGGGGAAGCCCAAGGTAGTTGGAGACCCAGATCAGGACAGACAGCCCTTCTCCTTCCACTCTGGTTTTTGTTTTTGTTTTTTTACCTCGTGTGTGGATTTTTGTTACTGTTTTGAGGGGAACCTGGAGGGAGCAGGGGTATGAAGATTTCAAGGAAATTTATGTTCAGCACATGAAATAGGAGGTTATTTCTCAGGCCATCCTTCTCAGGAAACCTTTTGGCCAGACTCAGCAGATGAGTCAACCCTCTGTAGTGTTCCCCTCCAGCCAGGTTAGGTTTGACCTCAGAAGAGAGGTATGGGGGGGCTCGGGAGGGGCAGGTGCCCAAATGGTTAACAGGGGCGCCTCTTCGCAAATGAGTCCATTCAACAGAATACTCCACTGAATGCAAAATAAACCCCATCTTATTAGGCAAGGTGTTTAATAATTATTAAAAACATTTGCTACCATGTAGCGAGGGCCAGTAGGGACCACCCCCCACCCTGGCACCGGATCACACCAGCTGTCCAGTTCACGTAAAGATTCCGTTTCAGAGATGAGAAAGCCAGAATTCCACCGGGGTTGCTTTTCCCAGGGCCACGCTGCTCTCCGTATGTGGCAGGAGCAGAATTTGAACTTGGGTCTCTGGACTCCAATCCCGTCTCTTGCCCCTGCGCCGTGCTGCTTTCCCCCAGTGACAAGGGGACCAGTGGGAGGAGCCCAGCTTGACCTCTGCTGAGTACGGCACGTGTCTGGTGTCATTTCCTCTCACAACAACCTGATCCTGGGTTTACAGGGGAGAGAACGGGTTTTGAACATCCCAGATGACTTGTCCCAGGTCACAGGGTCAAGAAGGGCAGAGCGAAGATCTAAGCTCCCGTGTCTTTTTGTCCCAGAGTTCATAAACACAATTCCCGTGCCTTCTTTCCTTGCTGCCAGTTGATTTTCTGACTTGTTGGTAGACCGAATCTAAAGTTGACTTATCTGCCTCCTATTTCCTGGGCCTTTGTCAAAAGGAAAAATAGAGTTCCTGTCTCGGGGCTGTGAGGACTCTGTATCTCAAGTCCAGTCCACACGTTGGGGTTGCTTTCCGGTTTCATTTTTCCTTATATCGCATTGTGCTGCATTGATCATCAGAGGTCCATCCCGTTGAGCAAAACGAGTGGCCTTCAGCGTGCAGAAACATCCATCTTATCTCTGACACTCCCTTGCTTTGATCCCTTGGTTTCCAAGTCACATCGCCCATTTCCCTTTTACGATTCTGTTACCGGCCAGCTCTCTGCCGTGCTGGCGGCCTCGTCTCACAGGCCGCTGACAGAGAGCGGGTCTGCACCTCAGCCTTCCTGGAGTGTCAGCCTCGGGGTGGGTCTGTGTCCGTTTCCTTGTAGCTGTATCCAGTGTGAGCGTTTGCCTAGAAGGAAGCAACAGCGCCTTTCCCTCTGCCTCTACTGTCAGTCCCCCTCACTGCTGTGAGGGAACAACAGCGAGAGGCACGCTTCTGGCCCTGCACAGAAAACAGGGAACTTAGACTCGAATCTTTTGAAACCTCAGCTGCCTTCTCTTGAGAATGATAAACACCCAGCTTGGCTACCTCCCAGGGTTCTTAGAGGGGAAGCTCCGGCCTCCTGGGCATGCCCCATCCTCGTCCTAAGTCAAGAGGTCAGTGAGGCTGCGGTGTGCAGGGGAAGACCCCCAGGGGTCAGGGAAGCCTGCGTGGGCTTTGGACATTCTGTTCTAGGCCGCATCTAAGAACATCTCTTGCACGAATGTTCCATGAAATACCGCTTGTGGACCACTCGTCTGTACAGCCAGCTCCACCTTTCAGAACGTGTGCTAAATTGGACTGGGGCTAAACGGAGCATTTTCTGATGATGCCAGACGGGCTCGGTGATGGAGCGCACCACCCTCCCCAAAACTTTTCATGCCCCGTGAGCGTGACGTTGGTCTAGTACTTACGTGCCCTGCAGTTAACTCAAGGCACCTGCCAGCCCTGTTCCCCCAGCAAGGCAGGAGCCATACTGGACCCCTAACCTCCGTAGGCTTCAGTTCACCCCTTTAAAAGTGGGAGAGTTGGGAAAAATGATTTTTAAAGTCCTTCCCAGCTCTAAGGTTATATGATTCTCTGAATCCTCGTCTTCCCTCAGGGCCTCACGTAGCACAGGCACAGGTGTCAGTAATCACTTGCTGAAACTGTTCACTTTATCCTTCTCTTTGTGTGGAATTAGTACGAAGATGAAGGCTCTTAATACGCTGTATTGAAGAAAAGTTGTCCCGAGCCCCCATGGAGCTGCCTCTCCCTCCCTCCCTCCCGATGCCCCGCCCTTCCAAGGACGCTTGGAAGAACGTCATTTAAAATACAGCAGACCCATTAAGGACACCTACATGTTCCACTTGACCTTGTTTATACTTGGAAAATAACCTTCGTAGATGACCACATGTTTGAGTTCTTTTACCCCTCCTTTTTTAACGTACCCCTCCCCTGAAGCAGAGCTCGGCCCTCCAGCCTTTGTCTGAATGACGGATGTCGTGCTGCCCCCTTCACCTCACATACACTTGCTTTTTGCCTGGTCAGGGATGCCGTGTCTGGTACCAGGTTCCACAGCAAAGGACCTCTTGCTCCCCTCCCCTCCCCTCTCTGCCAGACGTGCCCACCTCCCTGTGTCCTGGACACAGATACTGCTCAGTTTCGAAGTGCCTTTCTCCCCACACCAGTCTCGAAGGGATAGACTTTTTAAGTGAGCCATTTCTCTCACCTCTGACCTTGTAAGCTCACGTGGTCTGCTAGTCTAGGTAACATCTCAAGTACCAGATTTGTTAAGTCTGTGTTCTACAACAGTTGGTGGCAGAGCACAACTAAATATTTTTGCTATTATCCTCAACTTTCCTCCCACTTTCCCTTCTTATCTTGTGACTTGCCATGCCATCACGAACAGGAAGTTCTCTTACTGGGATTCAGCTCAGCAGGTGGCTGTTAGACCTGATAGAGAAGACCACCGATGCAGCCCCGGCTGCCCAGAGCACAGCTAGCCCACAGGCAGTGAGGCAGTGATGGCCTGGTTGAGGGCATCTCCGTGTCAGGGTGATGACCGGCCTGGAGGCCCGCTGGCTTCCTCTGACTCTTCCCAGCCTGACATTTGAGCACTCTTGGGGACACAGGAGGAGTAGTGAGTGAGCTCTTCGGAAACGCGCTGCTCGGTAATAGAAGTGTTACCTTGGTAACAGCAAGCCCGCTTCATTGCCAGGTGGCATTAGCTTTATTTGTGGTATCCCAGGCAGTTGCCAAGAATCAGCCTGTAGCCCCTGTCACTGGGCATTTTGCCCAGGACCACGGCCGGCACTGGCTGCTTTGTGGGATGATGTCCGTTGGCCGGTTTACGATGCATTGCCGGGTCAGGTACCAGAACTCCGAGGTCATTACATCCTGGTGCAGCCAGTTTCGTTCGAAGCTAGCGTAGTCTGGATTCGTGAGAATCTGAATCCTTGTAGAGTGACATGAGAGCTGGGAAGAACATCAGTGTGCGTTAAGCTCCATCTCGATGGGAGCTGAAAAGGCTCCTGTGGCCCTTTCCACCACAGCAGGATCAAGAGAATCAGAGTTCAGCCGCTCTTGGCTTTGTCCTGTGCCACGCCCGCAGCCACGCTTCAGGCAGACCACCTCGATGGTTCCCTCCCCCCTCCCGGTCCCTCCGCATTTCGCAGCTGAATAAACAGGCCTGAGAGGTGGTTTGACTTGCCGTCAGTCACACGACCCAGTGACAGAGGTGGGACTGAAGCCCAGTGTACTTGACCTACACACTAAATGGCCTCTTTTGGGTGTCAGCAGGGTATGTCTAGATCAGCGCACAAGACAGCTTCATCCATGTCTTCCCCTAAACTGACCCGACTCTCGGGCTTGCAGACTCCACTCGGCAGTCATTCGTCAGAAGGCACATTTTTATTCAGACCTCAGGGCCCAGCACCACTGTCACCTTCTCTCTGCAACTTTCTTTCAGCCCCAGGTCCCACAGCAGAAGGGTAAATTACATCAGTGGCAAGATCACTGAACTGGTTCCAGCTTTGCTGTTAACTAGCTTCAATCGTTTCACTTCCACCGAATCCAGACTCTGTCTTGGGTGGAGGAAGCGGCAGTTACTGCCGGGAACTCTCGTCCAGCCTGTTCCTCACCCTCGCCCGGGGCATTGTCTTGCTGACCTTCACAGTCACTCTGAGGTGGAGCTGTCGTGACCTTCGCCGGGTGAGAGGAAGCCCACATTCAGAGCTGGTAGATGGCCGGCCAGGCCTTCCAGCCTCCCTGAGACCTCCCAAGTGCATCTGATTCTGGAGCCTCTCGCTGTCAGGCTTCAAAGTTGTGTACATAGTTGCATTACGGCCATGCTAAAAATTCAGAAAGCCATAAGCCTACGCATATTGCACCCAGATGAGCACCAGGGTCCTTTCTCGGTTTCTAAAAAATAAGAATGGACAAACCTGCGGCACCTGGGTGGCTCAGTAGATTAAGCATCTGCCTTTAGCTCGGGTCATGATCCCACGGTCCTGGGATCGAGCCCCACATAGGGCTTCCCGCTCAGTGAGGAGCCTGCTTCTCCCTCTGCCTCTGCCTGCTGCTCTCCCTACTTGTGCTTGCTCTCTCTGTGTGTCAAAGAAATAAAATCCTTTTTAAAAAAGAAAGAATGGACAAACTTCATCGAGCTTTACCAATTTGAAAGATAATGGAGTTGTCCACCAACTGCTGCAGTCTAGTAGGGGCACAAGCTATGGGCACACTCACTGAGGGAGAAGGTGGAAAGGAGAATACAGACCTAATTCATACTCATAAAATGAAAAACAAAAATTTTAAGCCATCAGCATTCTTTGCCCCTCTTACCCTGGCCATGGTCCTGAAATGCCGTTTTCTATTGAAAAGAGCAAGGGTTGTGGAGAAGATGGCTGACTCCTGACCTCAGGCAGGAATTGTACTGGACCAACCTGGACTGGCCTGTACCAGATAGCAGGGGAGCCGTCACAGAGACTAGAGTGTGTCAGAGGGACTCAACCTCGCCCATGGGCCACAGAGCAATATGAGCATCAGTAAGAACGTAAGACTAATGATTGTATCAGGTATGAAGACGCCAGATATGTTGATATCCATGAGTTTGTAATAATGCTGGGTGGAAAACTGAGCCGTCTGCATTGGAAGGAAACTAGTGGACCAATGCCTTGTTTTGAAAACTGGTAAATGGAAAGAATGAAGCATTTATCCTGCCTTTCCTGTGTAACAGACTTGATCACTGAGTAGCCAAGTAGTACATGGGGGAAGTTTTTCTTTATAAAAGTGTCCCAGCCAGTAAACAAAGACAGAACGATCACAGCAGTATGTGGCCGGCTGGAGACCCTGGTGAATTAAAGGGTCGGCCCCAGGCGCCTGGGTGGCTCAGTGGATTAAGCTGCTGCCTTCGGCTCAGGTCGTGATCTCAGGATCCTGGGATCAAGCCCCACATCGGGCTCTCTGCTCAGCGGGGAGCCAGCTTCCCTCTCTCTCTCTCTCTGCCTGCCTCTCTGCCTACTTGTGATCTCTGTCAAATAAATAAATAAAATATTTTTTAAAATAAATAAATAAATAAATAAAGGGTCAGCCCCTGCCAGCGTCACGTGCTGAGACACCCACGTTCGCTTGGCCTCCATTGGTAGACCCTAACACCTCCCGTGAACTCGCCATGCCAAAAGAAATCAAGCCTGAATCCCCTCTCACACCAATTTGCAGGAAGTACACAGTAAGGAGGAACGCGTAAAGTACACCATGGGGATGCCGTCAGCGAAATCTAAACTGCGGGAAATGCCGTAGAAAACAATGACCCAGTTTCTTCAACAAACAAAATAAGGCGTGGGAGTAGAGATGGGGAACCTTTAGTTTAGGAGAGCCTCTTGAGACTTGTCGGCCAATCACATTGTGTGGGCTATATTTGGATCCTGGCACAAGCAGACTTTTTTAAAAGTGGCATTTACGAAACTATTAGAAATTTGAACCCTGACCACTTCAGTTTTGATAATACTGAAAAAGAATTGTTGATTGAGGTGTGGGATGGCATGGTAGTCTTGCATTTTTTTTTTTTTGTTTTGAGAGTCCTTTTAGAGACACAGAAGGATATGTTTACAGATGAAATGACGATACTATGGCTGTTTCTTGTTTTGACATAACACAGGAAGGGAAAAGTAGGTGGGGTGGAGGAAACAGGATTTGCCGAGAGCTGTGGTTGGTGGACAGTTTGGGGGCAGGGGTCGGTGGAGGTGTTTTCTTCTGCTTTACTTACTTTGTATATGTGTTTGAGTATTTCATAATAAATGGGTTCGGGGCACCTGGGTGGCTCAGTCAGTTAAGCGTCCGACTCTTGATTTCTGCTTGAGTCATGATCTCAGGGAAGCTGGGCTCCACGCTCAGGGGAGAGTCTGCTTGCGGATTCTCTCCCTCTGCTCCCCCAACTCACACGCACACACTGTCTCTCTCTAGAATAAATAAATCTTTGTTAACATTTTTTAGATAAATAAATGGGTTCAAGAAATTAGCTAAATTGCTCCTTCCAGGCAGGGATGGCTTTGACTTTGTTTTCTTTTGGTTTCATAGTACCTGTTATTGACAAGAGAGGACTGAAGTAGGTATGTTTGTACCTTCGTAGCTGGCATAAATAACCCTTACGGCTCATGTTGGCAGATTGCATCAGAAGACTTTAAATATTTGTACTGTTGGCCCTAGTAATTATAATTGTACAAAGCTGTCTCCAGGACATAATCCCAAACACAGAAAAAGCTTGGTGAACAAAAGCGCACATTGTAGGCATATTTATATTGGGGAAAACTTGGAAGCAACTCATGTCCAGCAATAGGAGAATGGTTAAAGAATTGTAAATGGGCGCTGTTAGTAGAATACCAGCAGCACAGACTGCCGTTTTTGAAGACTGCACAGCAGTAAAGAACAATGCATACATCGTATCTTTAAATAAAAAATTTGAAATTAGATATATAGTTTCAGGGTTGTTTTTTTTTTTTTAAGATTTGCTTATTTATTTGTTTATTTGACAGACAGAGATCTCAAGTAGGCAGAGAGGCAGGCAGAGAGAGGGGGAAGCAAGCTCCCTGTGGAGCAGAGAGCCCGATGTGGGGCTCTATCCCAGGACCCCGAGATCATGACCTGAACCGAAGGCAGAGGCTTTACCTACTGAGCCACCCAGGCGCCCCTATAGTTTCAGTTTTAACCATGTTAAAAATTCAGACACAGAACTCAGAAAATCTTTTTTCTCCCAGTTTTATTACAAAGTAACTGACTTACCCCTCATTTAAGTTTAAGGTATAGGACACAGTGGTTTGATATGAAATGATGCCCACTGTAGGTTCCGCCAACATCTGTCATCTCATACAGATTCGGTAAAAAGAAGAGAGAAAAGGAAGAAAAATCTGTCCTTGTAATGGGACTGGTAGGATTTACGCGGTACACAGCTTGCCTCTGACCCCCCAGCAGCACTGGCAGTGGTCAACATCTCCGCATCGCACCCCCAGGACATATTTATCTCGTAACTGGACATTTGGGCCTTTTGGCCCCTTTTTCCAGTTCCTCCTGCCCTCCCCTCTGCCTCTGGTGACCCCAAGTCTGACCTCTTTTTCTCTGAAATCCACAAATCTTTTATAGTAAAAACATGGAAAGGAAATCCCCTTGAAATGTTAGTGGTTTGGAAGGGCAGACTGTGAATGATTATTTCCTTCCTTTTTACTCTAATTTTAGGTTTTTCTATTACAAGCCTATTTATTAGTTAAGTTTTTAGTATTCGTTAGCTTTAAAATACCAAAATTCACTTCTAAAAACAAGAATTAAATATAAAAATTTCTTGTACCTCTAGTGTGTTTTGGGTTTTTTTTTTTCTGAATTCCATCTTAAAATACTTGAGAAATGACAAAGGCAGTGTATTGGTTAGCTAGACCTTGGGTTGTTCTGTTCTGTTTTGTTTTGTTTTGTTTTAAGATTTTGTTTATTGTTTTGACAGAGAGAGATCACAAGTAGGCAGAGAGGCAGGCAGAGAGAGAGGCGGAAGCAGGCTCCCAGCTAAGCAGAGAGCCCGATACGGGGCTCGATCCCAGAACCCTGAGATCATGACCTGAGCTGAGGGCAGAGGCTTTACCCACTGAGCCACCCAGGCGCCCTAAGATTTTTTTTTTTAAAGAAATAATAGCTTAGTTATCTCTGCTAATTGGCAAAGAGTATTAAAATAGGCAGTTGAAAATGGCGACCCTGTTGGAGACGGTGTGTTGCACCTCCACTGCACCTCAGTGAGAGGCCCTTAGTTTTGGTGCTTAGAATCACAAACCTGTGAACTTGATTCTTTTCCTCCCTCTCTCCCTTCCTCTGTGTAGCCTCCATGTGAACTAGAGAGAGTTGGGGCTCCTATCTTGGTGGTTTACTGACATCCTTATCTAGTGATTTCTAGTTCTTCAGGAGATGCCCCATTAAATGTTACATGGTGTAGCAGTATTTGGAAGTACTATCCAGAAGGGAGATGTTATTATGAACATTCTCTTGAATGTAAATAAGGGTATCATCTCTTTTTCTTAACGCTGTTTATAATTCTGGACCGTTTTAGGCACACAAAAACAGAGAGATCCTCTCAGCATTTAGAAGTTATTGAAGGAACCAGATACTAGGAACGTTTGCTGATACCCAGGACTCATCAAGGAAAGGGGAGGGTTGTTGCTGGGGACATTCGGACAGCAGAGAATAGGGAAGTAAAGAGAGGGTGCTAGAAGGTGGCATCAGCAGCAGCAGAGTATATATATTGGGTCAGAGGAGTAGGCTTGGGGGGGGGGCCCTTTTCAGCCCATTCTGTGATATGAGAGCCCCGTCAGACAAGCTGGACCGTGGGCCCTCCCTGGGTCCTGTTCCCACTCTGCCTCCAGGGTCTCATCTGGGGAACGAACAGAAGAAGTACAGTAAAGCATCAGAAAAGTTACATGAGCCCCCAAGAGAAAGAAAGGCGCTGTTTCTATTCTTAGTGCTGAGCCCTTTCCAGCAAGCACAGCAGGTTACTTTTTCCCTGGCATTATATGAAACTACACTTTTTTTTAGGTGTGTGGGTTTTGTTTTGTTTTTTTTTATCCATAATACGTGCTTAGGTTCTGAGAGAGTAAAAGCACTTAATATATTTCCAGGATTATGTTCCTTTTTAGAGATGAAATCCAGCTACTTTCCTTTTACCTTCAGAAGTTACTAGAATCGCTTCTGCACTTACTCTGGGCTATTATAGATAGACAGTTCAGCCGGGTGGGCATCTGGCGCCTGCCTTTAATCTCTCCGCTCTGTTCTTCTGCGTATTCCATGGGTGTACATAGGGCCATGAAATCATAGGAAAACAAATGTGCTTACCAAATCCTAGGATGCCAGAATCCTAGGATAGCCTTTGAAAAAGATCATCTTAAGACAGAAAAAAAAAAAAAAGAAATTTTACTTTGTCCAGCAGGTATTAAACATATGGAACTTATCCTGAGATTTATAAGCCAAAAATTCACGTACACTCAGTGTAGTTCGCCTGCAGGAGGGCCGTGTTGTTCAGAGCTCGTTCCCGAAGGCTCTAAGATGCCCTCCCTCGAGGGCCCTCCCCTGTGTCCGTCAGCAACGAGAGGGAGAGGTGAGCCTTTCTTCTTCACCGAGTCTTGCCAAGCTCATGCATTTGCATGTTCGAGTGTAAGCTTTCATGTTTGCATGCATGTGTTTTGACAGGTGACCTTGGGAAAGGTGTTGAAAGTGATCGTCGTCATGCGGAGTCTGTTCATTGATCGAACAATAGTAAGGGGATATAGTGAGAATGTCTACACAGAAGACGGCAAGGTAAGCATTCTGGAATCTTTTGTTTCGTTTTCCTTTCTCTTTCCGTGTCCCAGAACAGACATAGTCGAGTCCCAAATGAATGACATTAAACACCAGCAGTCATAGCTGAAATGGTCCACAAGCATGGTTTCTCAGTATGAAGATGAACGTTTTACAGAAAAACATTTCTCTCTCTCCCCTTGCATTTTTCATCAAGCTTCTGCTTTTCCCTTTAAGCCTGATGCCCTTAGTTGAATTTCTAATTTATCACCTTAGACCCCAGTTGCCTCATTAAATGTGTCTTCTGAGGAAATGGATTTCTTTCTTTCTTTCTTTCTTTCTCCCCCGACCCCCACCCCGGTAGCAAAGCACATCAATAGCCCAGGGTTTAGCATTTCCGGCATTTTGCTTTTCCTAGAACGATGAGGAAAATTCGAGCTACTTTGACTTACAACTTGCTCAGGATCTCTTCCCATGGAGCTAACAGGGAGCCCTGAGGAGGCGGCTTGTCCCCCGAGGTTCCCACTGAACACTGCAGCTGTTTGGGTGGTTTGTCTCGTGGAAAACTCACCCATGTGAACCCCTAATTTCTCTTGACTGCACACTGGCCGTATGGCTCTCCGGGGAGCTTCAGAGGGTGCTAATGGGAGCTGACAGCCTTCGTCTGTGTTGGCGTCCGGAGCCTGGCGAGGGCTCCGCCTGAGACCCCCAGCCGGGTGCTCCTGGGCCGCTCCCGGTGCTGAGCCTCCGTCAGACCCTCTCTCCTGCGCTTTCCCTTCTCTTCACGAGCCTGTTCCGATTCTTTTTAAAGATTTTATTTATTTATTTGACAGACAGAGATCACAAGCAGGCAGAGAGGCAGGCAGAGAGAGAGAGAGAAGCAGGCTCCCTGCCGAGCAGAGAACCCGATGCGGGACTTGATCCCAGGCCTCTGGGATCATGACCCAAGCTGAAGGCAGAGGCTTTAACCCACTGAGCCACCCAGGCACCCCGCCCATTCCAATTCTTAAAGTTTGTGGTGGTGCGTGCTAGTACCAGTGCTAGTACCAGTGCCACACTACAATGAAGGTAGAACACTCTTCAAAAAAAGGTCACCAGTGTCGCTTAGCCCGTAACGGTGCCTGCGCTGAGAGCTGGGACCCGCAAAGCGATGAGGTTTGTGTTTGGAGCAAGTGACCCCGCATCTCCACAGCCCACACAAGTGTTGTCAACAAGGGAAGCTCCTCTCACCTCAGGGACCCGGCCCAGTCCTCCTAGCTCTCCCCACTGGACACAACGCGCTCAGTGCCCTTTTCCTTTCGGGAAAGCACTGGAGTGTCTTCAGCGCACGTGTGTGGAGTAGGCGCGTCCCTGGGGCAGGCGCGGTCTGTGCGTGTGATGCGTGAACCCCGGGGCAGCACTCGAGTTGTTCCCAACTAGGGAGCAGGCGCAGAAGCCACCCGGGTCAGAAGCCCCCGCGACCCTGGTCCCAGCCAGGGTGAGATGTGGTTCTTGTTGCCTTTGTCCCAGGTTCACGACTCCTTAGTCACACCGGGTTTGAGTCAGGGTCTTTGCCCTCCAGGGACTTGGAAGCAAACTGGGGAGAGAGGGCTCGAAACACAGGAAGCCACGAGGAGAGGTGCGGACTCGGGGGACGGAGGAAGCGCTCTCTGAAGTTCGAGGCCCAGGAGTGAGGGTTCACCTACTTGGCCGATCTCTTTCACGCTGTATGTTCCTCCACACCGAAGTGTCCTCACTAAGCCCTGTAAAGCAAAGCACTCAGCACGCTGCCACCAATCACCACGCTGCCGCCTAGCACCACTCAGTAAATCACTAATACCATTTTTATTGTGCGCTTAGAACAAGGGATTTAGAAAATCGTCAGGTATGTATGCTCCCCCTCAGGCGCTTCCGACCACCCCCCCAGCCCCGCCCCATACCCTGGTTCCCTGTGTCAGCCCGCGGGGACCACTCCCGACCTGTGTCTAGGCAGGACCTCTCCTCCCCAGGCGCACCTCACGTTCAGCCCGCCCAAAACTCTGCTCACTGCTTTCTTCCCGAAACTCGGGTTCCCCCCGCTGTTCCTCATCTGGCGTAGCTGTGCCACCACCTCATCACTCAAGCCGTCCTGCCTCTCCCCCAAATCTAGTCCATCAGTGGGTTCTGGTTTTGCCCTGCTTAAATCTCCCCCAAATCGGGCTCCTCCTGTCCGTCTCCCCTTCTTCCAGTTCTTATTTCTCAATGGAGCAAGTGCACTGGCCACCTCATGCCTCGTCTCCAGTCTTCCTTCCCTCCCATGGTCTGTCCTTTACCGGGCTTCCAGAGCAGTCTTCCCAAAATACACATCCAAGCATATGATTTCTTGCTCGCACCATCCCCTGTTGCCCAAGGCAGGCAGGAAAGTAGAATATTAATAGGTCTTAGACACAGAGCAGTCCATGGTCAAAATGTCTGTGAAACTTGGGGTTCAAGAATGTTCAGTAGGTTTCTTCACTAAAGAAATTCTTGGAAACTTCAGTTTGCTTAGGGTGCTATGAATCTCCCAAGAGGCGCATGTAGTATGGGGTATTTTCCTAACTTATTTTAACCCCAAATTCATTGTTTCTTCCTTTCATCTCAGTATATTGTGACACTGGCGTTTTACGGAACACGCTTCTGAAAACCCTAACTTCTAGAATAAAATCCAGACTCTTCAGCAACACATAGAAATGCCAGGTGATCTGACCCCTGCCTTCCTTACTGACCTCGGCTGCCATCATTCTCTGCGCATGTTTGGTCTCACTGTCCAGCCTTTTGTGCTGTTTGTGGCTCCCACAGCTCTCTCCCTCTCTCTCAGTGCCCTCAGGGCCCTCAGGGCCCACAGCCTGGGATGCTCTGTGCTCTCGCCTACCTCACACGCCCGCTCTTCCCTCCACCCGGGCTTACTGCTGTCCCCTTTCTCATCCTGCCCCGTTTCCCGGGGTCTCTTACATGAGCCCAGACTCCGGAGCCGCCTCGTAAATACATCATGGAATTTTGAACAGTCTTTTTCTAGGACTAGAATCAGTACATCATGTTATTTGTTGACATGTTTCTCTTGCAATTAATAGAAACACCAAGTACTCTGTATGTTGTCCTCGTGGGCGTCATGCTAAGCAAACTTTGCCCACAGTGGTCATTGAGTCCTAGGTTCTGCTTAAATTAGTCTTGTTCTCCAGAGAGGGCAGCTGAGACCTCGAATGCACAGGGACTTACCTGCAGGCACACCCGCCGGGCCTCAGAGCTCCATCTGCTGGGAGCACCTCAAGGCCAAGACCCTGTCCCGTGATGCTGTCCCAGGGAGATGGTGCAGTGCCTGGAGTGCTGGAGAAGCGGGGGGCTGTGTGGGAGGGGACAGTGGAGAAGCCTGCTTGGGATGTGCCAGTGCTTTAGCCGGAGTGGAAGGGTGGAGAACTGAACATCAGAGACGAGAACCAAAAGAAGCAGCCGGGAGTGGAGTCGTAGTGCGGAAAATGAAAGAGAGACACACGCGTGTGCACACGGTGTGCGTCTTCTTAATGAGAGATTAGCGTGGGTTCTGTGTTCCTCAGAAAGAAAATGAGTATGTGTCTGGGAACCTGAATTCGGCTCTGACTCATATCACAAATGTGATACAGGAGGCCTCTTGATGCATTTCACAGCTGCACACATTGGCCCAAGTGGTCAGCAGGGACCCTAACACGGGGAATAGCAAGATTGAGAGGGCCAGGGTGCTTGCTGTTGCAAAGGCACACTGACCGCGTTTGGCAGAGGAGCTCTCCGAACGACCGCTCTGCCCAGGATCGAATCCTAGCCAGTTTGGTTAGCCCCTTCTTTTTTTCAGAGCACTTTACAAAACCATGCAGACGTTATTAGTGTTCTATTTTGAATACTGATGCTGGTGTATGTGAACTTAACGTTTGGTTATACACATGTGAGCCTTAGTATAATTAACATGCTTAAATGTCTAGCCCATCCCAAACAAAATGTAACCTTTGGAAGCAGCCCCTGGAGCATGGGGTGTGGTCCTCCAGACCAGATTGCCCCTTGCAGTTCTGTCCGCCTTTGCTGAGTTGGTGCCTGAGCGCTTGTGGGGGGGTGGGGGGGTTCGCCGCAGTCTGAGCTCAGCCATGCATGCCAGATGCCGTGGGCGTGGCTTGGAAAGCCAGACATGCTGGGGTCTGCACTTCTATGACTGCTGGAGTCTGTGTCCCCCAAACCCAAAGCAACCAGCACCTCCTGAAAGGTTTAATTATCCCCCTTGCTACAATAGTGGCCCGGTGCCCCCTCCACCCCTGAGCCCCAGCTTTCCAGAACTGGCAGGATTTTTCCCCATCAGAATGCCAGCGAGGCTGTCACTTTGCACTTTGCAGTCACCCCTGCTGCCGCCCTCATCGTCTGCCTCTTTACCTGGGATGCATATTTTTGAGACCAAGCTCTAGTGGAGTAATTCCTCTAATAAAATATAAAAATGTTTTTTAAAACTTACCAGCCTGCTATTCACTGTAACCAGGGAGGCACAGAGAGCCATGACTCAGCATGTTAAAAGGCAGATTTAAGTTGAAATACCTGGCCATTGTCCTGACTTTATACCCGCCAGACTTAAGTGAAAAAATGTGTGTCTCGGTTGAATTTATCTTATTAGGGGATTTAGGTTATGTTAATGCTATAGCTTCATTAATTACCCCATATCAATAAAAAAGGCAGCTTTTAGCCTCCTAGCGAAAGAGAGGAAAGAAATAGTGGTATCAAAGGGAACCTTCAAAGACAGCCAGAGCTGTCTCCAGGGTAATTTCTGATCCCCGCATCCTTCCCACTTCAAAGTTGGATGTGTGTGTGTGTGGGGGTCGAGGGGGTTGGGGAAGCTTGAATCTGATTTCTCTAATAAGTGTTGGCATCAGCCCCGTTTGATATTAGATGCAGGGAACATTTTGATTTGTTATAGCCTTTGAAATTGTTCAGACGACCTTCAGAAAAACGGCCTCTTGTTACTTATGGGGGAAGGGGGGAAAGCTGGGGAAGGGGCCTCCTGTCTAATTCACATGCGGACGGGGCCGGACTTGTGCCTTCAGCACTCGCTAGTAACAAATGTGTGTCCTGATCGCAGGGGGAAAGTTGAAGACCAGCAGACCCATAGCACCGGTTCTGGGGTGAGACTTGTTCTCTTCCTGATTCGCCAGGGCGGCCAGGGCACAGTAAGAAGGCGACTGGGTAGAAGTTTATGGTTTTGAAAACTTTTGCGTAATCATGGAGAGACGCCCGACCACTCCTGGTTTACGGCCCTCGGTCCCACTGACGCGCCACCTGTTGACCTCACAGTCTGCATAAATAAAAGCTTCAGAAGTTGAAGGCCCTTGTGAGGCTGAAGGATTTTATTTGGAATTGTCAGTTTTAGATCATTTATGGTACCTTGTACTATTTTTTGGAATGAAGAATTGGTAACTTTCTGAGAAGCTGCCAGAATTTCCACTGGCTGCTAAGTGAATTTCGGTGGCGATGATTGTCACATGAGCGGGCCTCGAAGCACATTTGTCATGTGGAACTTCTGCAAGAGCGCCACCCCCCGCAACAGCTGCCCCCGCTTGGGGGTGGGGCTCGCAGTCATCCTGAATTCTAGCTCCGAGGCGGTCTTCCTCCCAGGTTGAGAGCGGGGCCTCTGGAGACAGAGCTGGTTTTGAATTTTCTTCCACTACTCGTGTGATGTTGGACGGGTTACTTTAACTTCTGGGAGCCTCGGTGTCCTCTTGTGGGAGACGGGATAGTTTCATCATCCCCGTCCAGATCTCTGGGAGGATTTCGGAAGCAGCGCAGCCCCGTGTGCTTGGGCTCCGCGCTCAGAGGGGCGTCTGCTTGTCTCTGTCCCTCTGCCCCACCCCATAAATAAAATCTTGGAAAGAGAGGGAGGGAGGGAGGGGGTGAAGGAAGCGCAGGGGCGTGCGGGACGCGTGCTGGTCCTCAGTGAGTGGTGTCTGCCCTCACGGGGTGTGCGGCCGCGCCGATGGCAGCGGTCATTGTCATAGCCGGCGTGCCATCTGATACTAGGCCATTCTGATTTTTCTTTTCGATAAGTCACTTTGCTCGTCACCATTCTTATTAGTCGAGAGGGCTTTTGACGTCTTGATGTTTAACCTGAGAGCAGATTGTGTCTGTGCTAGAGTGGTTGGTCATCTGTGGGGTTTGTTTCCATTTTACCCGAGAATAGAGCACATTCCTACCCCTAAAATACTCATTCCGGTCCCCAGGGTCCCAGAGGCTACTCCTGAGACTGCAGATTCAGCCACCAATTACCATAAGGCTGGCTTTTCCATTTTAAGAGCTTTCTAACTCTTGCCCAGAATACTGAGAGGTGCTTTACTCTCTTTCCCTGACATTACAGTTAAGAATAATTTCCCGTTCACCCAGCTGAAAGTTTACAGCTTCCAGAATGCTCCTTTTTGAATATCACAGCCAGCAAAAAAATTGGTAGCCATGCCCGCCTTTGCGGTCCATAAGCTAATGCTGATAAATATTCACTTGGGTCAGTCCGGGCTCCCTGAAATGAATTTCTGAAATCTTCTTGGCCCTGAGGAGACGCAGGGCACTGACTCCAGAACGCTCACTTAGATGGCTTTCTTTGGCATAAATCTAGCAGAAAATGAAGTCCAAACTGCCTGCTGTGCCGTCGAAGCAATAGGGGGACCCATTGTTCCCGGCTCCCTTTCTTACCGTGTGCACCTGGTGCGTGGGGCGTATTGTCTGACATCCTCCGGTCCCAGACGGCTGCGGCTCTTCCCCAGGGCCCTGAATTATATATTTAAACCGCCTTTCAGAAAGAGCAGCCCACTGCCTTTGAATGAGCGTGGTGTGTTTGAGAAGCCGCAATTAGGCTGGAGAGTGCATCTCTTAATTAAACTTGGGCGCATTTCTCCCTAGATGATTTCTCTATTAAAACATTCTGCAGATCCTGAAGAGTTGGGGGTGGGTTTTCTTTTTTTTGTTTTAATAATTTCCTCTTTTAAATAAAAGCTATAACTTTTGGGTTGATGTGCTGCTTCTTCTCTCGTTTTCCACAGCCCCATGTTTAGGTCTTGGTCTGCCTACACGGGGTGGGAGCAGGCAGGAAGAATAAACAGCGGAGAAGCTCCGACGAAACAGCTGCCGGCTTCGAATGAAGGGGAGCTGTGTTGGTTCCGAGTTGAGACACTGATGTTATACTCTCCCTAAAATTTAGAATCTTTGGCATCTCCCAGTCGTCTTGGCAGGGATTTGGCAGAACTGAGAGATACAAAAAATCATTCTTATTCATTCTGCACTCTCTGAATAATCTTTAAGTGCTGCATTTTGTAAGCCCTGGGCTCCGCTGCGGCACGGAGAGCCCGTCGGAACTGGCCTTCTCCTCCCCAGGATGCTGGCCGGCAGTTTTCTTCAGCAGAATTGACAGTGTGGGGTTCATTCCATTTGTCTATTTTTGAGGTTTCCTTCAAAGTTATCTGAAGTAACATGTCACTTTTCCCTCTACAAATTGCTAGCCTACCAAATTAAAATTCTAATGCCTAAAGATTTTTTTTTTAATCAGCTGGCTTGCGGGGGGTGGGGGGAGGTGCAGTGACTGAAAATTGATACCACCTTTCTGAAGAGCAGCTGAGCCAGGGTTGAAGGAGAGGGGTCAGCTGGGGGCTTCTCTGGAAATCCCGGGAGGAGATGGTAACACCGGAGGGGTTCGGGAGAGGCGGACCCATTCGCGCGACTGTTCGGGCGGAGTTCTTCCGATCCTTTTCCCGGGCGCGAACCAGCTGACAGGGAAACCCTCTCAGGATCCTCTCAACCTCTTCTGTGGCCTGAAAGTTCTCAGACACGAAGCAGCGTACGGGCAACTCATTCTGAACAGGAGGAAGCCAGGGAGGACTGAGTGGGCTCCTGTGCGCAGACCACCTCTCAGTTCCAAGGACCATCTTCAGGAAACCAGATTTTGGTGTTTCCCTCAGAACAAAAACAGAACTGTGAACCGCCCTTCCCCCCCCCCCCCTCCCGTGTCAAGTGCAACACTTTTCTTCCTGTCTTAGAGGAATCTTCCCGTGAGATTGCTGCTCGGGTTCCCAGGCGCTCCACAGTCAGTGACTCAACCTACGGGCCATACAGCCGTGTCTTGGGTTTCCACCGTGACCCCTGGCCTGCCCCAAAGGCAGGTTCCAAGACGCCCATTTTGTTCAGCTCAGGAACTCACATATTACAGTTGACTTTCTAGCCCCCGGGGGACATACTGACTCTTCTAATCTGCACTGTCCTTGAGCTGTCTCCCAGCACGGTATTGGGGCAATTCTGTTTTTGTTCTACTTAATTTATTAGTATAAACTCATGAAACAATGAGTTTGTTTCAAACTCAATAATAAATAAGTAATACATCAAGTATTGACTTGATTTATCATATGAAACTGTAAAACAAAAATCCTTTTGATTAAAGTAAGCCGCTGACATGCTCTGTGCAAGACCCAGTGTAGCCCGAGGAGGATGAACCAGGTTGACTTCGAGCCCTAGCCACGACCTCCAGTTTCCTCACTTGGGAAGGAGGGTGCCCTCAATCAAGAGTCCCTGGCCTGACCAGCCATCAGGTTCCACCACTGCTTGGGGAGCAGACAGACAGATGAACAGATTCTCAGGCCCACTCTAAGCCTACTACTTCCGACACTCCAGGGGAGGAACCAAGGAATCTGTATATCAAAAAACAAAAAATTTACCCCGGCAGCTTCTGATGCCAACCAGCTTTGAGCACCCTCAGGGGAGACCATCCGTAAGAAGCCCCTCCAGATTGCCATGGACGATTGAATGGCTCTGAAACCATTGTTTCGTCCTCTGGAAAGGAATGCTAGTGGGACCAGCCAGCCCCACTGGCTTGTTCTGGGGATTAAATGAGCAAGTGCAGGTAAAGGGCCCGGTGTGGTGACTGGGGTGGAGCAGGTGCTTGGCAGCTGGGAGCTAGTTTTCCTCCACTCAGCACAGACCTAATGATGCCTGCGACATGCTAGGTCTCACACCGGGACAACATGAGCAAAAGAAATAAACTTCCAGGGGTGCCTGGGTTGCTCAGTGGGTTAAGCCTCTGCCTTCAGCTCAGGTCATGATCTCAGGGTCCTGGTATCGAGCCCCGCAACGGGCTCTGTGCTCAGCAGGGAGCCTGCTTCCCCCTCTTTCTTTGCCTGCCCTCTCTGCCTACTTGTGATCTCTTTCTCTCTCTCTCTATCAAATAAATAAATAAAATATTTTAAAAAGAAAGAAAGTTCCAGGTGGTTCTAAGTGCAATGAAAATCTCAAATTTTTGAAACAATGAGAAGACAATACATACGGAAATAATATTTTAGACAAGGTAACTGGAAAATGACTCTCAAGTTTAAGTTGACATTTGAACTAAAGAAAATTAGGAGGAGCCATATGAGTGTTGGGGGGGGGGGGAGAAATCTGTGCAAAGGTCCTGAGACACGGTCGACATGGCCATGCAAGAAAAGTATGGTAGGAGTCCAGGTTAGAGAAGGGAGCCAGGGGCTCTGCTCATGCAGCCTTGGATGCAACAGCTGCCTCTTGCTCACTTCCCTATATCCCTCTGTGGGTTTCCTTAAGTCACTGAGAGGTTGAGAGAGAAGAAATTTAAACAGGACATTTAAGATGCATACACAATGCCACGATCCTATTATTCCATAATTGTGTTTATTAGTTCAAGCTGATGGGTGTAGAGTGGTTACAGTGTCCTCTCTCGAAGCTGACGTTTCTAAAATCGATGCTGATGATGTCTTATATCTTTCCCCCCAGCTGGATATATGGTCCAAATCCAACTATCAAGTATTCCAGAAGGTAAGCTCTACTCTTTCCTTCTTATTCAGGAGCAGGAAGGGAAATATGAATGCTTAAAGGTATAAATATTGGTCTTAAGTTAGAGGCTTTTTCAAAAGTGGAAAAAGCCAGACATAGAAGGCCGCTCACGGTATGACTCCACTGATAAAACATTCTGGGAAGGATAAAACCGTAGGGACGGAAATCAGATTGCTGGTGTCCAGGGGCTGGGAGTCAGGGCAGGAGATTGTCACCAAAGGGGCAAGAGGAAATGTGTCGGGGTCACTGGAATATTCTGTGTCTTAATTGTGGTGATGATTACACATTGTATTATGTTCCCAAAGTCATGGATCTAATAATGTACCGACTGTAGAGAGAAATCTGTGCTTTCCTTCCTGTATAGGGAAGACCCCCTATTGTGTCTTCCCTCTTGTGTTTGTCTCCAGTGAATCCCCATTACTGTGCACATGAAACACTTCACTTCTGCCCCTCCTGGTCACCGAACATGTGGGGTTTGTCCCCACGGAAATAGGACACCAGCTGGGTGTCCTCCAGTTCAGCTTGGCCTGACACGATCGCCCCAGAGCTACAGACCCCAGTCACAAGTTCGGTGACCTATGCTTCCGCCCCACCAGTGATAGATCGGTGATAGATTGGAGGTTCCCGTGCCCACTCCTCAGGCTCTGTCAGTCTGCCAGAGCAGCTCACAGAACCCGGGAAATGCTCACCGAGGTCTCCTGGCTTGTGAGAGCACACGATAAAGGGTATAGATGAATAGCCCGGTGGAGGGACACCCGGAGGAAGCTCTGAGAGGGCCTCGAGCCCAGGAGTCTTGGTCCCCATGGAGCTGGGGTGCCTCAGTCTTCGGGCATTGCGTTGTCTAGTCTGGCAGCTCTAAACCCCCTACGGCTGGCATTTTACGGAGTCTCCCTCATGTAGACATAATCGATCATGAACTCGGCTTCCAGCCCCACTCCCTTTCTCTGGAGGAGGCGGAGCGAGACAGAAAATTCTAAGTCTCTTATGACCCAAATCATGGCTTGGCCTTTCTGGTGACCAGTCCCCACCCAGGGGCCCACCCAGAGTCACCTCGTTAGAACAGGATATGCCCCAGTGCTCTTATCACTTAGGAAATTATAAGGATTTCAGGCGCTCTATGCCAGGTACCAGGGGCAGAGATCAAACAGTGTATGTATGTATTTTCTGTTACCTCACACCTACAAAGGGTGACTTCTGCTGTATGGAAACCATAGCTTCAACAAAAACAAGAAGCAGAGGCTTTTGAGTTGCTCCAAGCTCAGCCGGTTTTTATAGTTTGTCAGAGCCCTGTGGTCTACACGGGTGCCTTGTATGGGCTGAGGGGGGCGGGCTGGCCCCATCCTCACCCCCATCCCACCCCTGCTTGACAGTCTGGTCACCTCTTTTTCTGATGTCAGGATTCCCCGTGAAATGCTGTTCGGGAGATGTCAGAAGAAATGGGACTAGGGAAAACCCTTTCCCGGCTTCTGATGGTGGACGGGGCCCTTCCCTGGAGCAGCTTGGCACCCGGGGCTTGCAAGGGCTGGCCCCGCCCCCCGTAGCACCCAGGCCGGCTCCCCTGCAGGGCACCGGCCGCCTCTGTCTGCTGCTCTCCCTCCTTTCTCCGCTTCTGTCCAGTGGCACGCGCGGCGGAGGTGCTTGTGATTCATTCGGGGCCCCAGCCGGCTCCCCGTCATGACTTACTGGGCCCCTTTGCCATGAGCCAGGCGCTCTGCTGGGTGCTAGAATTCGAGGGAAAACCAGACGGGGAGGCAGGAGAAGGAAGGAGGGTAACTGCAGGGCGTTCAGGAACGGCAGGAGGGGCCCCTCACGCTGGGGCAGCCACGGGAGGCCTCGACGGGGCAAGACCTAAACTGAGATGGGCCGCTCCTGCGAGGGCACCGCTCACTTGAAAGGCCGCGAGAGGAGATCCCCAGGCAGTGGCGGCCGCAGCTACCAGGCCCGTGTGGAGGAGCGCGTTCGAAGAGCTGTTGGAAGCCCGTGCGGTGGGAGCACACAGTGGGCCGGGAGGGAACGCTGCGGGGGACAGAGGCAGAGCCAGGGGTGAGCCTCCGGGTCTGGGGACAGAATTCAGATTTTATTCTCAAGTCCGCTGAAGGGGTTGGTGTGGAGATGGGACATAATTTTGAAAGCTGAGCCCAAATCCTTTCCACTCGAGTATTAGTTATGTCCAGGGGACGCTGGGTAACTTAGAGAGAAAGCGTAGAACTTTTTTTTATTAATTGAGGGGAAATTCACATAACACAAAATTAACACAATTCCATGACTTTCATAGTGCTGTGGAACATTACCTCATCTAGTTCTAAACCTTTTCATCACCCCAGAAGGAAACCCGGTCCCCACTGAGCAGTGAGCATAGGACTTTTGTAACAAAGCAGCATAATGGACCAGCTCTCTAATGGTGTTTACTACATCACTTCACATTGTTCCCGGACCTTCTGCACAAAAGGCTGGGCGGGTGCCTGCGGCTCAGAGAAGAGTCTGAGGCCCAACAACGCACCTTTAGGGAGCCTGCTTAAGCAGTACAATTTCACAGTCTGGTCACAGTTAAATACAACATGCTGTCCAGGGCTGGATCCTGACAGAGAAAGCGAGACTAATGAGAAAATACGCTTAGTCCCTAATAAGGAACCAGTGTTGGTTTCTTAGCTGTGGCTGAACGTACCGGGCCGTGACGGGTGTCACCGTGGGTGAACCTGGGCGAGGGGGACATTAGAACTGTGCTTACTGTCTTTGCAGCTTTTCTAGTCCACGATTAAGTTTACCTTAAAAAGAATATCATCGGGGCTCCTGGGTGGCTCAGTGGGTTAAGCCTCTGCCCTCGGTCAGGTCATGATCTCAGGGTCCTGGGATCAAGCCCCACATCGGGCTCTCTGCTCAGCAGGGAGCCTGCTTCCTCCTCTCTCTCTGCCTGCCTCTCTGCCTACTTGTGATCTCTTTCTCTCTCTCTGTGTCAAATAAATGAATAAAATCTTAAAAAAAAAAAAAAAAAAAGAAAAGAAAATCATCATCTTGACTCTTCTAACACTCTTCTACCCAGCTGAACTAAAGGGAAGGTGTGTGGGGTCCTAGGTAGGCTTTTGGGACCGGCGGCTACATTTGAATCTTAGCCTTCTTATCGAGGCCACCAGACCTGAGGCATTTACTTGCTCGGTATGCCAAACACCTCGGCCTTCAATGCTAACAACTTTGTCCATGCTGGCTGCTTTTGTTGTGTTTTTCCCCAGCAGTGGGTGGAAAAGCGTTCTAAAGAGAAAGAACCTGGTCATTATCTGCATCGTGTTTTGCTTTAATAAGAGAACACTAAAGCAGTTTTGGGTTTTTTGCCTGCTTTATCTCCGTGTCCTCTGTGGCCTTGCAATGAGTTACCCCCTTCGGGCCACGGCTTCGGGGAGCCGTGAGCATTACAGACCCTAACTGCTCTTTTCACCGTGGTCCGATTTCCATTCACGTACGAGGGGCTTGCACATGCTCGCCTTTGCATAGATACATTTTTTTTAATGTTCCTTGTAGTATTAAGTATTTT
This sequence comes from Mustela nivalis, assembly GCF_964662115.1. Classification (NCBI taxonomy): domain Eukaryota; kingdom Metazoa; phylum Chordata; class Mammalia; order Carnivora; family Mustelidae; genus Mustela; species Mustela nivalis. Next base: position 89,088,664 of record NC_139032.1, on the reverse strand, counting down.
TGAATGCCAGCAGAAAGTTTATTAGGAACTTGTAAAATGTGTGAAACACAGATTTGTGAGGCGTGGATGTGGAGAGACAGGCTGTATTTTTATTCTACCTCCCCTAAAAATAACCTGCCAAGTGCTCTTTGTGTTTGTTGAAAACTACAAACGCACACCGAAGCAGCGTTTAAAATCTGACGTTAGTCTAGTCGGAGCGACGTGGGCGCCGGCCGTGCCTCCCTTGCAGTCTGTGTGGCGCATCGGACGATCGGTCTGTGGGGATTTTACCTCACCTGGGGCATGGCGTGTTGTCTGTGTGGGCAGAGCCCTTTCTGGAAGCCCTTCGTCACCCCTGCCTTGACCTATTTTAACTAAATGGGCTTGACCTGACACTGACCTGTACTCAACAAACCACAATTTGGGGACGGAAGACAGTGTCCTCTGTTTACAACTGCCTGCCCGTACTGAAGTCCTTGTCCTGTCCCAGGGGCAGGTGAGAGTCGGTGGGTTCGTGAGTCCTCCGTCTTCCCTACTAAAACATTGTCTTTTCGCTGTCCAAGTCAGGAACGTATCGGGAAATAGCGTGGTACAGAGTTAAGCTTCAACCTTAACGCTTTCAGCTAATCATCATCACATGGAAGAGGTTTGGGATTTTGTTTAAAGAAAAAGTCACACGCGTGCAGGAGACACTGGTGGGGAGGACGGAGGACACTAGGGTGGCCTCCCGAAGAGGCAGGGCAGTCCGTGCTTGTTTTTCTTCTCGTCTCGGGCCGCGTTGGTGGACAGAGGACAGACCGAGCCATGAAAACAAAGTTGGTGCGATGCAGGGGACGGTGACTAGCATCGCCGGCCCAAAAATGCCGAAAGAAAAAGATGGGTTGGCAGCATTTCCAAACTCTGCTTTTCAGCCTCAGCTTTTTCTCAGACCCTATTTGCTTCTTGTCCACCCACTTAAACTGCGGGTGTCCCGGTCGGTGTTACTGGTAGCATTGCCCACAGAAACACGGAGAGCTCTGTGGTAAGCTTCCCCCGCCCGCCGTCGGTCTGCTCACACCCGTGCACGGACACCGGGCAGGGGAGCCCTCGTTGTCTGCATTGTCTGAAATAGGGAAGTGACATGGTCACTCAGACCACACTGACACGGTCAAGGAGGATCCTTGATCGTCGGTGAGAAGGGATCTCTCCGGCAGAACAGAGTTCCCGAATGTGCTCGCCAGAGTGAGGAGGTGGCGATCAGTGCCAGAGTCAGGAGCTGGGCCACGGGCACGGGCCCTCCCCGCAGGGTTGGAGGAGCGCACTCCCGGCATGGCTCTGGTATAGAACCCCAGGACCTCCTTTCTTTGGCGGTCATTGTGTGGTCGCAGTTTCTACAGACTGCGGGTTTCCCTGCCCACGGGCAGCAGCAGTGGCCGCCGCAGAGAGATGCCTGCTGGGAACGTGGGACCCCTCCCAGGTCTTTCCCCTCAATGTGACAAAGCAAGGGGGTGGGAGGAGCGCTGCCTCACAGAGCCCACCTGCGCTTCCACTGCCTTCTCATCCCTGGAAGACAGTGTCGGGAGCTAAGAGAATGAAAGCACACCTGTCACATTGTCCTCGTCCGTGCGCGCGGGACTCCCTGGGTCAGAGACAAGCTCACGAGGTCCTGTCGCAGATCCCACCACGTGAAACGAAATGTGGCCTGCCTTTTGTCTGCAGCCGGGACTGTCAGCAAGCCCTCTCCCTCTTCCTCATTAGACCCCTTTCCCCAGGCGCAGGGGAGCGGCGGAGGGCTGGGGACAGCTTGCTGTGGGGCCGCGGCTGCCGACAGGCTCCGTCATTGACTGCGGAGCCCCGGAGGCTCTGTGCACTTCGTCCTAGGGCGAAGAGGCTTTTTACAGCCAGCGCGTCCAGCAGAGCAGACTCCGAGAGTGGGGCTTAGAAAGAGGGGCTGTCTGAAAGGGCAGAAGCACAAAGAGGCAAGAAGGGTTTCAGGCGTGCTCATATTTTTCTGACATTTAAACTCTGCGGGGGCAGTCACCGTTTTGATCTTTAACCTCTTCCTTCCCCCAACACTGCATTTTCATCCAGGAACTTAGGGAGAGGGAGAGCAAGTCTGCAGCTCCTTACTGCCTTAAGTCTGGCGGGGAGGCTGAGGAAAGGGGGGGTCTGCGTGCGCAGTCGCAGACGGGCCGACGGAGACGGGAGAGGCAGTACGGGGGGGACCAGCCCGTCCCCCGCACAAGCGTGCTCACCCATGCACGTCCGGCTCGGAGCCTACAGTCGTCGTTCCAGAGGCTTCGGGGCAGGGAGAGCAGCCCTCTCGCGGCTGGGCCCTCAGAACTTCGCTGTGGACGGGTGGGTCGTCCGGTGGCAGAGAGCACTCCGTCTGCTTCCTCGTGCCTTCCCTCACGGGTTCATTCTCGGAGACAAAGACCGACCTCGGCCTCGCACAGACTTTGTCGGGGGTGGGGGTGCTGACCGAGGGGCCACCTGGGCCTTTTCCATGCAAGAGACGGAGTCATCCGCAGGAGAGTCATTGCTCTGAAGCCAGGGATCCATCGATTACTCCCCACAGGTTGAGTGCCCGCCCGGGTAGTACATGATAGACCCACTTGTCACTAGTGCCAGGCCGCAGGAAAGGGAGCTGTCCCAACCAAGGGTGGCTCCCGGAGGACGGGACCCGCTTTCCGGGAGGAGGCCGTGTGGCGGGTGTCACGGGAGCATGCGTGCCTGCCACAGCATTGCATGTCGCTGACCAGACGCAGCAGTGACTTCCAGTCTCCGTCTCTGACATCCGAGCTGCGTCCCGCGGGCCCCTGTACGCGCCCTCCACAAGCGCCGTGAATTGCCAGGCAGACCTGGCAGCGCCGACGGCTGTGACCAGAGCTCCAGGGCCCGGCGCCGCATCTCTGTCCTTGCCCTCGCTCAGCATCCTCCTTCCAGGAGGCCGTCGGCAGGGCCCCCACGCCTCCAAGGATTCTGCAGCCTCCAAAAAAAGGGTCTCTTTCAAGTTGTAGAAGGGGCGTCCACTTCTTCCCGATCCCGTCACTCTGACAAGTGCTCTTTTCTCTTAAATGCTGATGAACTTTTCTCAAGGAGGAGAATGTAATGTTTTTAGACCAGATATGGTGGCAGTCAGTGCCGCGTTTCCATGATTCCCATGGCCGCCTCACTCGTGTGTCTTGGTGCTCCCAGACAGAGGAAACCGAGGGCACCCCTCAGCAGCGTGAGGGTCGGTGGGCCGACAGCAGGCGGGGGTGATGCGGGAGGGGGCGTGTGGGAGCCCAGTGTCATCGAGCTGTTGACGCATTTCAAGGGGGGAGAGGAGGCAGACGATCCCAGGGACAGCCCCAGTGGCGGCCTTTCCTAAGCTGGCAGCTGGGCTGTACTGACCAGGTTGGGAGAGGGAGAGCGCTTGCTGGGGGCTGTCAGCCCCAGGGGCCGTGGGTGCCGAGGACGCTGGCGGGGATCACCGCACTCCCCCTACAGCTGGATGCCTGCTATCACCACCGGCTCTCTTCAAGGGCAAATTTGAATATTCACACGCTTCCAAGCCCAGAATAGATTGGATCGCTGATTTTCCCCTTGACAACACCCCACTACCTTCCTTGGCAAGGCTCCCTCCACCACCACTGATCGTGGTAATGACCGAGACCGCCTTGCTCAGGTCCACACACGTACCCAGTTCCACGGTTCAGGTGGAACAGGAAAGCCCAGGCCCACCTGCTGGATCATGGCTCTCTGCCGTAGGAGTCGGTCTCTCTGGAGCTCATGTCTTCCTGAGGGCTCGCACGAACGAGCCTCCGGATACCCCAGGTCAGAATCCCAGCAACAGCCTCAGGGAAGCCTGGCCACTCAACCTTGCCCAGTCCCCGTTCCCACTGCCCAGCAGCCCTGACAGCCTGTTCGCCCCGTCCAGGAGCTCCTGGGCAGAAGGCCGCGGGCGGGGCTCCCTCCGTGCTCCGCACACTGGGTTCTTTCCCCCGCGGTTGCCTTGGCTTTGGTAGGGAAGTCGGTGGGATTGTCTGGATTTTCTTGGGAGCCCAGATGTCTCTGGATGAGTTTCTCTAACTGCGAGGCTGTTCCTGCAGAAAATAACATCACACCAAGTGGGTACAGAACAGTTCAGGTATCTTTGGGGCTTGGACTTTGCTGGCAGCCAGCAACAGAATCTGGCATTTTACCATCTGGAAAGCGTTGAACTTTTTTTCATTCCTCTAAATGAAGAGCTTTAATTCCTTAATCCTGGGAAATGTCAAGGACCTTGTGTGTGCAGCTCCTCTCAGCCCCGCACAGGGCTTCGGCAGAAGGAGGCTGGTCGGGACTCTGGAGAATTCCCTCATGGCCACCCTGGGCTTTCCTGTTACCCCAGGCCCTCCTCCCCACCACACCCCATGACCTCAGCTTTTCCCACTCCCAAACCCCCTTCCGATCTGCTCCCCCAACACCGCTGGCCAAAAATGAAAGCATAGAACCCGCCTTATCGCTCGCTTGCTCGTGCCGCCCGGTGCGTGGTGGCAGCGTGGAGCCACGTTTTTGAGCACTGTCCTCCCCGTGGACGCCCTGAGCCAGGCCCACGGAGGCCGCACGAGCCCAGCATGGCTCATCCTCACAGAGAGCACAGCCCGGGTGAGGCGGGGCTCCTGGTCCCAGTCAGGCCAGCGCAGGGCTGGGCCGCCCACGGGTGCTGGGGCACAGGCACAGGGACAGAAGGAGTTCAGGGGAGGAGCACCCCCGAGCTTGAGCTCGAGCCGTAGGGAAAGCAGGTTTGGGAAGAGGAGTCCTTGGGGCGGCCGGCGGGGTGGGAGCGCGTCACGGGCTTGGGGGAGACAAAGCTGCAACCCGGTCATCCAGGCCCTCACACGCCTTTCCATGGTGTTTCCATGTTCCCTGCAGATGCGGGGGCTGTTGTTGCTCGGCCTCCGGTCTGCCACCGGTCTGCCCTCAGCTCGGGGATCTCCTTCAGGGTGTCCGCGCGCCTTGGCTGCAGCTCTAAAGAGATTAGAGTGAAACCCTCAAGCCAAACAAAAGACACCTTTACGGAGGCCCTGGCACGTGCCCCAGGCTGTGTTCGGTACTTTACAGACATGGTCTCACCCTTCTCACACAGAGCTTGATCTTGAAACTGTGGCCACTTTTCCAACAAATGAAGCAGCAGGGCCCGTGTCCACCTGTTCCCACCCGGACGGCCCGGCCTCTGCTCTCACCCCTGCCGCACCGCCAGGCTCTGGGGGACAGTTAGAAGCCCTGCAAAGGCCGTGCCGATGGCCCCTTCATCGGGCAGAGAGGGAAGTATTGATCTTGTCTAAGTAATCCCTAGTCCCTCCGGACTTCGATGCTTCCTCCTCCGGCCTCCAGGCCTGGTGAACCCGCGGCATGCAAATCAGGGCGCAGATTGGAGACTAGGGCCGCATGATAAAAACGAAATTGCCTGCCTCTGCTCTACTGCACTTTTAGCTCACTTCTAGAAGCATGTCCCTCCTCCCTTCCCCATCACCCCAACCTCCTGCCCCCAGCACTGTCAGGGCTGACTTCATAGCATTCCCATTTTGAAGTCATGATGGCTTCTCTTTTCACGGAGTGGGTACTTCGGGGACTGGTTTTATATATTCTTCATAAAGCCAGTGCTCCTCCTTGGAGCCGTGTTGCTGGCAGGGATCACGGTCTCTTGAAACGTTTAACACACAAGGTTCACATCTTGGACTACTGGACCCACACAGAAAGTTCTCATTCCATGATGTTCCCAGTGGCCCTCTCCTTAAGGGGGGGTCTGTCCTTGGCGGAACCCTGAGTAGAGACCCGAAGCTCTTGGGCTGATCTCCTTGTGGAGCATTCGAGCATATCCAGTGAGTGAAAGTTTCATTTTTATTCTTTGATTTGCGGCGTGGGTACAACCAAGTGGACTATGTTTGGTTGGTGCCTCCTTGAAGCCCATCCGGGAGGCTTCTAGCACCAAGAGCTGCTCTGCGCCGACGGTCTCCCTGGTTCTGAGCTGGGTTCTCCGAGCTCTTGGTAACTAGAAGCTGAGGTGGTAGGTCACACACATCAGGCAGTGGGTGGGTTCCTGGAGTGGGGCAGACAGGCTCATCCTTTTTTAGAACAAAGGGCTTTAATGTCCCCGCTGGTTGGCCTGAGGGTGGAATTCTGCACGGATGTGCCCTCAGGCCGTGCAGCCAGGCCCTGCAGCGGCGTCCACTGAAAACCTAGACCCGGGTCTGCCAGTGATCCAGCCTCCTGCTCCTGTACCAGGGCCAGAGGGAGAGTGATGCGGCCAAGGTCACCCAGATAATTAGCGATGAATCCAGGACTGAACCCCGTCTCCTGACAGCTGCACATCACCTTTCCCAGCACACGCTGCCTTTGGTTATGTTAATGTAGGCCACAGAGAATGTTTTCTTCTGAGGAAGTAGAAGCAGGTATTGGCTGGAGGAAAGCCGGAATCTGGACTTCAACCGGCTTCTCTTTTAAATAAGCAACTCCTAAACACTTGGGCACTTAACTTTCCCTATTCATCTTGTGGGACACACTTTTAATAGAAGCCTCAGCATTGCTGGCTTAGTGGGGGTGGCCTTGGGCCCCATGGGCCGTGTGCTGGCAAACAGTTGGCTCTGTGCCATCGGCCCGTCGCAATAGGAAGCGCAGTGTCACTGCCAGAGCCCAGAGCCGGCTCAGCGCCACTGGCCGCAGCCCTCGCCCTGCTGGCAGAGAAGCAGGCAGTGGCCCGCAGCGACGCATTCAGTTGTGGTCCCTAGTCGTGCTGCCGTCACAGTCACTTTGGGGAGCTTTGTAACCACACACATCCTGGCCCCCAGCCTGGACTCCCTTTTAGAAGCCGAGGGATGGTGCCCCCCGCGCGGCCTCACCTCTGTGCTCCTCGCCTCGCTGCTCTGCGAGCCTTCCACCCCGGCCTGGAGGGCCGCACACAGGCAGGGTGATGCCTACACCCTTGGGGAGCCCAGGAACCCCTGAGAACAGGCCCGGGGCCACCAAATAATGCAGTGCAGCCACTCCCTGACTCATAGAGGCTCAACTTAGGATCTTTCGCCCTTACAGGGTGCGAAAGCAACACACGTTCAGTAGAAACAGTACTTCGAAGTTTGAGTCTGGGTCTTAAGCTAGAGACGAGCGAGAGCTCTGGTCCTGTCTCCTGACGCTGCTGCCCTGGGTCAGCCCCGCCTTCATGAGGGCCACCGGCCCCCCCACTGCACGCTGACGGCCGCTCTGTGCGGTGCTCTCAGCAGAGTCTTCAGTACGTCACATAAGACACCCTGCGCTCCATTATAAAGTCGGCTTTGTGTAAGACGAGTGCCCAGCTGTAGGCGAGCGCGGGCGCTCGGAGCACGTGTGAGCGAGGCCGGGTGACCGGCTGCGTCTCCAGCTTAACACCATCGCGAGTCGAGAAAAATCTGCAGCACGGACGGTCTTTTTAGAAGAGGAAACTGCTGAGGAGTGAGAGCGTGTTGAGAGTTTTGCCCCCTCCGTGTGTCGCCGACTCTGTTTGCCACCTCTCCGTCCTTTGTCCTTCTCCAGCAGGTTAAGCACAGTCTTTGCGGTTGCCATGACCTTCAGCAGAAAGTAGCCCTGCCGGCCCCAGCCCTGTGCTCTCGGCCCTGCAGCTGGCCAGAGGCCACCAGTGAGGAGACGAATTTGGACTCGATGAGCCAAATGTAAAAGAGGATCCCCTCTGGGTAGCAGCCTGCACCCCCCCCCTGTTCTGTCACACCTTCATTAACGTGTGTGCAGCTCTCAGAAGTTCGCCCTGCCCTCCCTCATTCTGCGTGGCAGGGAGACTCCACCCAGAGACCTTCTGGGGGGCCCAGTGGGATGGGCGCCGGGGCTGTGACGGGGCAAGAGGGAGAGGGAGAGCCACATGAGCGGCAAGAGCTGGGCCCCGAGTCCTGCCTCCTCCAAGACCTGAGGGCCTTTCCCTTGTAGGGAGGGGGTCGCCTGGGTGTGCCGCTGCCTCTCCGCACCCCTGCAGCTTCTGTCGGGGCGCAGGCGCCTGCTGTGCGGCTCTGGAGCTGCTTGAGCGGCCGGTCACTTGACCTCCCGGGACTGCTTCCTCTCTCGGGAACGGCGGGCTCATCACAGCGCCCTCCCGCCTGGGCCGTGAGGGTGGGGCCCGAGAATGCCGCGAAGACCCACGGCAGGGCGGGTGCTGCTGTTCTAGTGCTTTCCCTGCCCTGGCCACTGAACCCTTGTCCGAGGTCCTGCGGCTAAAATGTAGCAGACCACACTCAGATCCGCTCAGACCCGCGCCGACTCCTGCCACGCTGTGTGGTGTAGACCACCTCGAGCCGGGCTACGGCTCCCACGCAGGCAGCTCCGCGGAGCCTTGGGCTGACATGACTCGTGATGTCCCGCGCACCCTCTCACGCTCGGGCTGGAGACGGCAGAAGCTCCTCGCACACAATATGGTGCAGGAGCTTCAGGAGCCTGTTGTGACTGGCATCTCCTTCGCCAGCGTGTTGACTGACAGCTGTTTCAAGGGCTCTTGAAAGATTCGTTTCTCCCTGGGAGCTTAGTTCCCCGCCAGTCTGGGTGCCTGAAGACCTTCCCTACCAGTCTGCGCTGGGGAGAGAATTTCGGGAAGCCCTGGTTGGCAGAGGAGGAAGAAGAAGCTGATGGGGAGACTGATAAAGCCCCTCAGATCCATGATGGCCGCTGGGGTGTCCCCTCCTCAGGAACCGACCGGCGGTGAGCCAGCCGGGGAAGGGCGCCCCACACCGAGCCCCAGGTCTGCAGTGGTCCTTGCCCAGAGGTGGAAAGAGACCGCTCTTGGCGGCAAAGCCCCTGTGTGGCTGTCTGCTCACTGCTTTTTGGTTTTATTATTTTTAAATAAGTTCTGCCCCCAAAGGAGGGGCTCAAACTCACAGTCCGGGGATCAAGAGTTGAACCCTCTACCGATTGAGCCCACAGGGCGCCCCGCCCACTGCTTTCTGAGTGGCCCGATCCCTCTGTGCCTAAACTTCTCCTGCCCTCACTGCTGACCTGGCATCAGGTCCCCTCTGCTTTTCTCTACGGGGTCCCCTGTCTTGCTGGTCTGTTGTTACTTTGCTCCACCTTCCCTTGCCACCGCTCAGCTTGAGGTCTGCTTTGATCTGCTCTCAGGGCTTTCCTAACCGCACTCGCTGGAGGGATGAATGGCCTCCCCTCCGGGAAGCATTAGTGCCCTTCCTCGGCCTCCCCCACCGGGCAGGGTGGCTTTGATCTCCCGGTGGAATCCTGGGAGCTGTACCTTACTTGGGGGCCATTGTGGTGGGGCCCAAGCCTCGGCTGGGCTGGCACAGAGTAGATTTAAATTAGATTGGTTAATAGCAAAATGTTTTTGTTGCCTCCCAGCCTGGTTTTTTTTTTCCTTCAAAATCTTGGATGCTGAGCAAAATACAAAACAAAACAACAAAAAAATTTTCATTATTGAAAAGTTTAAAACAAGAAAGCAGTGAAGGTAGAATGCTTGACAGAAAGGAAGACCATCGCGGGTGACTTTCCCCGCACTCTGCAGCCATGGGCGAGTCTGGTGCCCCCGAGTCTGGCCGCAGGAACCCCAAAACCAGTAGTGAAGGAGCTTGTGAGGAAGAGAGAGAAAATACAACAAATCTGTCCGTTCGTTCTCCTTCTAGTAAGATGTCTGTCATTTGTGATGGGAAAGTGAGGACATTAAATGATCGTATCAGCACAAGAAAAACTGCCACCGTTTAGCAATATAAAGGAGTAGTTTGTACTGGACCTTGTGAAGAAGTGGCTAAATTGGGGCGGATTGCCAGCCTACTAATAGAGAAACTAATGAGGCACCCTCTCCAGGAGCCAGAGGCCGAAGAGCACTAAGCTGGATCTGGAGCAGGACCCAGAGGATTTTCTGGTCCATTCGGTCGGTTGTTCTGCTCTCAAGTGCCCAGCTGTCCAGCAGCCACGTTTGCACATCTCCTGACCTGGGCTTCTCATCGGGCCTCTGGTGCACTGAGGACTGCACTGGGCTGGGACACGAGGCAGACGATGCCCGGGCCCCTGGGGCTGTGCCTTTTCCAGAACCTGCATTGCAGGCCAGGGGTCCCTATTGGGAGGGGTGGTCCCGGCTTGGGGCCCCCACTGCCCCTCCCCAGCTTTGTGAGCAGCCGCCTGCCCAACCTCTGGAAGTCTGAAGTCTCCATCTTCTCCTCTTTAAAATGAAAAGCAGAGTACACCCACCTCAGTTAACTTTCAGTGTGCTGCCGAATTTTATATGTTGGTCATATACAATGTTTCCTATTAAAAATTCTACAAAGAAGAGCAAAGAAAACATGCAGCCAAACAAAGCAGGCCAACCTGGGCCGTGGCCTCTAGACAGCCAGTGTGACTGGGGAATTTGGCCCCAGGACAGTTGCTCAGTCTGCTGAAGTGGACAGATTTAGCCCCGTCCCAGGGGACTCCTGGGACTAGTGATGAGCTCTCCGCATCTGAGGAAAGGAGCGTACCCGTAACTAGGGGACAGCATGCCATGGGCAGGCAGTGCCTGGCTTCCCGGCTATGACAGCACTGACACGGGGGGCAGGGCTTGTTAGAAGCATTGTAAAGTAAACAGCAGGGGCTGGAGAAAGAATTCTCCAGAAACTCTCTTTCGTAAATGTTCCACAAAATGGCATGTGCATGGGTGGTTTTATTTAGCAGTGGGTCTGGGTGGACAGGAAGCAGCCTCCAAGCTCAGGGGCCATGGGGCCCAGTTTGCTTTGCTGTGTTTTTATGGCCATAATTTCACCCCACCGATCACCACCCACCATCTTGCCAAGTTATCATTACTACTGTTTAAAAAAAAAAAAAAAAAAAAAGCATTGCTCATTTTAGAAAGCTGTCTGTCAGAAATGCTTAAAATAAAAACAGTCTGCACTTGGAAGGATAAGTACCACTTATCTGAAAGTCACTTGGGTAACAATTTCTCAGCAGTGTTGGATATGTGACCTGTAGCTTATGTTTCCAAGAAAGTCAGCACAGGTCTTCCTGGTAGGTGGCCTTTGGCGAGTGGGCGTTTTTAGTTTACTTCTTGATCCAACAAATATGTATTTATTGAGCAGCTGCTGGGTGCTGGGCGGTGTTCTAGGGCTTGGGGACGTAGCATGGACAAGATGGGCCTGATCCTGTCCCCGCAGAGCTAATCGTCTTGTGGCTTCACCAGCCACCAGGCAGGCCACGAAGTCCAGCAGGGAAAGAGTGCTTGTCCGGAGACGAGAGGATCAGAAGGGAGGGGAGACAGGCAGGGCTGCAGCCTGGCTGGGCCGGAGATGCTCTCCACGCACGGCCATTTATTTAAGGGAAGTGAGGCTCAGGTTCCGTAAGCTAGGGAGCCTGTGTCCTCTGTCTGGAGCGTGGCCTCTCTGACCTTGAGCGTGGACACAGCTAGACTGACTACTAGATTGTTTGCAAACTCACCACGTGGAGCCTGGAGCAGCCTTTCTGGGTTCCTTCCACCTGATGGCTTTGTCCCCTGCCGCTTAGGTCCATTGACACATCACGTGGTGTCCGAGGACATGTAGAAACTGGGGAAGTCTACACCAGGTAGACCCACGCTACTCCTGCTCAGAGTTGAATATTTTACATGGGGTTTTATTGTTTGTGTGTTTCATTTTGTTTTTTAACCATAACATTTACAATGACAAGAATCCTACTGAAGGCAGTCAGCTACACCAGGACTTTGAACAACTGTCAGACCAGGTATTAATTATTAATTTGCTGCTTGGTGGCAGGCATTAGCGATTTCAGAACTACAAGGGATCTTAGATTACTCCTTTGTTTTTCAGAAGGGACACTGAGCCCCAGAGAGATGAAGTAGTTGGGGGCTTCAGCCCACGGTGCCTTGTCTGGTCACCGGTTGCCTCTAGAAGGCCTAAAGTAGTCTTGCCCTCAGCCCTGCTGATAAAGCCTCTACTTGGAGTTTGGAGATAGTGGGTATGGCCCACCAGGATGCTGAAAACGGGCCACAGCTTTGGGAGAGAAAACCACATTTTGAGTGGCAAGGCACCTCGGAAGGGTAGTAGGAACTGTGAGACCCAAGGGAAAGATCGTGAGAAATTGCCAGATTCTGGGTGATGGAATCATAAAATCTCTCCAACAACAAACTGTGAGACAGAATGAGAATTACAGGAAGCAGAAAGACCAGTTCCCCGCCGGGGACGTCGTTCCAACGTGAAGATGAAGTCGAATGTGGACAGGTGGAAAAGCTTCTTTGCATCCGTGCAGTCTCATCCTGCAGTGACTTAGCTAAAAATCTCTGGGTCCTGCTGGCCTTTCCCGCTCCGCTGGCTGTGGGCCATGGCCCTCCTGTCAGGTGCACACCCCCCGCCCCCCGCTGCGGCTTCCAGTTGTTGCTGAACTCACTCCTCTACCTCCAGGCCTGAATGCTTGGTGTCCTCCGCCTACGACACTCCTGCTCCCCAGCTTTGTTCACTGATTTTTGTACTTGAGATTTTGTTTTAGATGCTCTTTCCTTCAGATCGCTTTATCACAGAAAGGGAACGCGTTGGTTTTCTTTTCTCCGTGCTGCTTTGGAGTGGCCTCTAACCCCTGTCATTGTCCCTGGTTCCAGGTGACAGACCACGCCACCACCGCCCTGCTGCACTACCAGCTGCCCCAGATGCCGGACGTCGTGGTCAGGTCCTTCATGGTGAGTGGCCGCAGGAGGCACGTCTCCTTCGAAAACCTTGGCTCCCCCCAAGTAAGAGCGGGCAGCTCGGAAAGTAGCTGTTCTGCCTCTGGGCCGCGGGGCCTTGCTGTGGGAGACGGGCCAGCCCAGAGAACTGAGGCTTTCTTTACACTGGGAAGGAATTTCTGAGAATCGTTTCCCACTTAATTAACTGGTGTACTCTGTCAGGCTGAACAAATGGTGGTTTCAGAAGTGATCTCCCAACACAGTTACCCACATTGACTTAGTCAGTAGATATTTATTGAGCGCCTCATCTATGCCAGACCCTATGCTTGGCGCTGAGCAGGTGCCAATGACTAAGGCAACTCTTGCAGTGCCCCCCAAGACATGTACATTCTCAGGTTGGAGCTCAGGATGGGGAGTGACCCCAAAACAGCCAGACAGCCATTGTACTGGTGTGTTGGAATCGGCTCCGGCCAGCTCTTGTGAAATGTCGAGAATTTTGCAACCTGGTTATTCGATTACTAGTAGCTTGAAATTGAACCAGAACATTGGCACTGCCGACGTCAGCGAGCACTGCAGGTCAGAGCCCGCCGCCGCCCCAGGGGCTGGCTCATCTGCACGCCTCTGCCCAGGTCTGCCATGTGACCCCCCGGCCAGCCCGCGCTAGGTCCTTCCAGCCAGAATGGCAGCTGTGCGTGTCCGCATCATGCGGACATGGCTTCGTGCTCTCCCCTTGGTAGGCTCCTTCTCTCGCTGCGGCTGAAGCTCCCTTCTCAGTGCATGCTGGGAAGGTGCCAGTTAGAGACCTACTGGAAGACCTACCTGTTAGCAAGTCCAAATCAGCGTTGACAGCCAGGTGGAGTAGCGCTCAGCCGCGTCATCACGTCAGTTTGCCTCAGCAAGTGAGCTTCTTAGAGAACCCGCAGTTCATTTCTTGGAAGACACAAACCCGACTTATTGATCGGCCTCACGGCACTGCGGGGTGAGCGAGCAGCCCCGGGCGCTCGGCCGAGCCGAGAGGGAGGATGGTCCTCTGACAGCCTCCGTGAGCTCTTCCTTTCTGGACGGATAGAGGGTCTTGCTTTTTAACCTAACATGTTGTTATGCCCAGTTTCCCTTTGGTAACTGACTCTGGGATTTGGGGAGGATCTGGCTTTGGTCGCCACTGGAGGATAAACAGTCCAGCTGAACGGTCATCAGCCACCGTGCACTTAGAGCCAGAACCTCGGCCACCTGGCCATTGGAAGGGGGACAGCAGCAATGGGCCACAGTCGGCCACCGCCAAGGCAGCTGTGGTGGAGACAGAGGATTTGTATCAATAAACTCGACCTCCCTCTTGAAAGAGCAATTTTCTCTTATCGACATAATTCAGGAGGACATTAAAGGATGAGATTCATGTGCCCCTATCACAGGGAGAACTTGCTTAACTTGCTTGCCTGTTGTGGTGGGGTTTGGGTTGGGTTGGTTTGGTTTTGTTTTTCTTTTTTTTTTGTAGCAAATCTCCTTGAGTTTGAGAATTGAGTTACGGGAGTCTCATCCTTATGTATGACGCCCGGGAGAACCCTGCACTCTGAACCACTCAAGTGCATATTCGCCTCTTATTATGTTATTTGGTGGCACCAGGGTGTCCCCGCCCTCCCCCAGGTGCGTTGGGCCTCATTGTGACAGTGAGCGATGACCTCTGAAATCAGATTAGAAGAAGGCATGTTGACCTCAGGAGAGAGTTCGAACACTGTTATCGACGCAGAGTCTCCCTCCACAGCGTCCGTGCCTACTCCTTGGCCAGGAGCGGGGCGAGGACCAGTGCGCATCTTCAGGGGACACGGGACACAGGACTGAAACATGGTTGCATGCGGCCCCGAGCCCCAGGCTTTGCGCCAGTGCACAGCCGCTCCTCCAGGGAGCACTTCCTGCCCCTGGGAGCAGGAATTCCTATTTTAAAAATACCCTCAGCTGTGGGGATGGGGGACACTGGGACAGCACCAGAACTGAGAATCAGTAGCCTTGTGACCTTGTGGACTCTGCGTGCAGCGCTCTCTGAAATCACGGGCCGTCTTTTGGGTCACAGCCAATTTGAGTTCTCTGGCCTCGAGGTCACTGGGCTTGACAGGAAGGATGACACTGGAAGCACCCAGGTCCCATTTCTTCTATTTCTCTCCCCACTTCTCTTTTTAGACCTGGTTAAGAAGTTACATAAAGCTGTTCCAGGCCCCGTGCCAGCGCTGCGGGAAGTTTCTACAAGATGGCCTTCCCCCGACGTGGAGGGATTTCCGAACCCTCGAAGCCTTCCACGACACCTGCCGACAGTGACCCAGCCCCAGCCCCAGCCCGGTGGGCCTGTCAGCCCCGCCCAGCACCTTCCCAGATGAGCCCTCCGTCGGAGGATGGCTCAGACCTGTCCTCACGGCCCCAGACCCAGGTCCGGCACTCTGCCCCGACCGTCAAGCAGCCCGTCCTACGTTAAGGCTGAGCTGCTTCCCTGGCAGATTCCATCTCGTGTGTTTGGGACTAATTATACACTGTCACTGGTTTATGGAAGGCAGAGAGGACCTTTTTAGAACTCAGAATAAGACAGTTATGCAGCCTGTTCTTTCTCGCATGTTAGCAGCACTGGCAAATTGATTCTCCTGGGTCTGTGTTCTAAGTCATTTTCATGAGCCGTTATCGTTTAAATGAGCCCGTGTTCATGCATATTGTCACGCTGGGTGTTTGGTTTGGTTTGGTAACTTATTTTTTTTTTTTAATAAGCACTAAACCTTTTGTATCCCGGACAAGGCTTTGTCTTCTATTTCTTAAAGCACCTTCTGCACTCAGTTGAGTGAACATGTGAGCGAATCTGGGCCTTTTGAAAACAAACAAACAAACAAACACTTAGTAATGTCTGTGTTTAAAACATTGTTCTTTCCGAGGACACATTTCCTTGCTTCTTGCTTTTAGGAGAGAGGACAGTGTTGGCAAATACGCCATTTCAGAGATGTTTTTGCAGTTTGCAGAATGGATTGTTCTTTTTGAGGAAGAAAGCGCACACATGTTTCTTTCTGCTAAAGCAATAACACACATACTTCCCAAAGGGGAAGGAATCTGCCCATGTTACCAGCCAGAACACATGTAAGCAGGCATGAGAAGGACGCCTGGCTTGTTTGTCCCTCCCATGTTTTATCCTAAATATTACTGTGAACAGATGCCGGCCCAGTTCATGCAGAGCCTCGACCCCAATACGGAAAGCCGTAATCTGTTTATATGAAGAGACATTGATCTGGTGAGGGTCTTGAAGGAAGGGGGAGTTTCCTAGAGCGTTCCCAACCCAACATCTCCTTGCTATGAAGATGCCAGCAAGGCACTGCCTTCTCGAGATGTCCAAAAGAATGGGTGGTTCGTCCCTGTGTGCCAGGACCTCTCGCGCTCTCCCCACCTGCCTTCTCCAGGCTCAAAGGAGCTAAGGACAAAGGGGATTTAGTGAGGAGGAAAGGGCAGGACCCTGCCTCTCAGGGTGTGGTCCAGCAGCAGCATCCTGGGGCTGAGTGAAAACACGGAGCCTCAGGCCCCTCCCCAGACCAATGGAAGAAGATGCTGTGGGGTGAGGTCCAGCAGTCTGATTGTCAACAAGCCCCTGGGGGACTCTGCTGGGGGCCGCAGTCTGAGAACCCCGTCCAGGAGATGGGCATGCTTCCAGTGCCCAGTCTGGGAAGGTGAGAAGCAGCAAGAGCGCTTCCCGTACAGCCAGTGATGACAGACTGAATACCGTCCCAGCTGTTCCCGCTCGTGAGAGGCGCCACGACCTCATGAACCATTAAGAAAGGCAACATGCCGCCAGTTCAGCCACGACACAGGCCTTCATGAGAATCCCATGTGACACAGGAGTCGCTCACGCCAGCCTTTCGTTGCTCTGAAACGTCTTTCATCTGTTCCAAGGGGGCTGGCCACTTCTCCTGCCCGGGGTCTCCTTATTGAGCAGGGGACAGACTAGAGTACGGCTTCGCTGGCTTGCGGGTCTCTTGCCTTCTTATTCTCATAAGACGCTTGTTTGTCGCTTTGTGAGAACATCCCGAATTGAGGCCGTGGGGTCTGTGACAATCTCTTGTCCTGTTGCTGCCCGTCCTTTCTAAGGCGTTGAAATGGCGTGTAGACTGGCCCCCCACCCCCACGTGGGTCTCTGTGTGCGTTGTCATGTGCAGTGAGGACAGTATCACCAGCTGTGACCAGGTTGGAGCACGTGGAAATGACAGTACAGTACGTCATGACCGCCAGCTGGCTGACGGCACCTGTCAGAGGTGTTGAAATGGGGGGCGTGGGGCAGGGGGAGGGGAGCCACTGATGAAATCACAGTAACGAGAGCGCCTTCTGGAAGGCTGTGTGGATTTTTAACTGTTTAGGTCCTGACTGCACCAGACCTGAGCAGACCCCCTGGTCTAAGTCCCGCCAACCTCCGCGTTCAGGAGAGAACGAGCCAGCTTGACAGAGCCCCCGGCAAGCGGGAGTTGCTACTTAATGACATTGTCTTCTCTGTGTCACCTTTAGGGATACCTTTCATTTGTGACAAATGATGCTTGTTTCCCATGTACAGGAAGGTGTAAAGTTTCCATTTAAATAAATGTATTGAGGCAGGAAAGTGTCACCATTAGAGAGAAATACAAATTCTAGCGCAGGTGCCTCTAGCAGCGGGTGGGGGCGGGCCCCCAGCTGCGGGGGGCACGCACGGCCAGAGCCTGAACTCTGGTCCCCCGCTCCCGGTGGTGGGGGCTCAGACAAGTCACCATTCCTTGGTATCCCCCTGTCCGCGTTCTGTAAGGTAAAGAGCGACCGTGCGAGAGGGAAGCTGGGGGGTGGGGTTTCACAGACGAACCAAGACTGGCCGTGAGCTGGTCACTCACCGCGGCTGGGCGTTGTGTATGCGGGTGATGATTGCTCTTCTGTTCCTGTGTTTTATAATTTTCCTATATTTTATATACTTTCCTAACAATCTTTCCCTAATTAAAAGCAGGAGGAAAAGTACAAGGGTTGGGCCAGTCAACCCCTAAGGCCTTCCCATTGCGGCACTTGCGCTCTTCGGCGCTGAGAGAGGAAAGCTGAAAGGAAGTGTAGTGGGGGCCGGAAGGGTGAATGCTTGGTGCTTCAAGAGAGGGACACGAGGCGCGCCTGGGTGGCTCAGTATCTGCCCAGCTCAGGTCGTGACCCCAGGGTCCTAGGATCAAGTCCCACTTCAGGCTCCCTGTTCAGCGGAGAGCCTGCTTCTCCCTCTGCCTGCTGCTCCCCCTGCTTGTGCTTTCGCTCTCTCTCTCTCTGACAAATAGATGAATGAAACCTTTTTTTAAAAAGAGAGAGACAGAAACCAGGCAGACTAGCTTTGTGTCAACCATTAAAGTCCAGAGAACCTGTTAACCCAAAGTCAGCCGAAGTAGAGACCAGTGGCTTGGGACCAGCGCCACAGTGGTAAGTGGCAGGGGAGCTGGGAAGCCTGCTGCCTCTGGGAGCAAGGCATCG
This sequence comes from Mustela nivalis, assembly GCF_964662115.1. Lineage (NCBI taxonomy): Eukaryota > Metazoa > Chordata > Mammalia > Carnivora > Mustelidae > Mustela > Mustela nivalis. Next base: position 89,070,606 of record NC_139032.1, on the reverse strand, counting down.
GGTCCCAGAACCGTCCCTCGTGCCCCTCCCAGAAAGGAAGGTGCCCATCACTGAGTGTGCTACCCAGGTGCTACTTCTTAGGCTGTCTGCTGTGACCTTTAGACCAGACCTACAAGGTCGTACATGACTTAGTCATCGCCCAGCAGCTCAGCCTCTGCTCTGTGCCAGGTGCTCCGTCCCAAATGGGTACGTGGTGTTTCCCCTCGTTGTGTAGACCAGGAGCAGCACACCCTGGATATGGGCTGGATATGGGACTGACCACGCCATCGGTCCCTGTGGCTACAGAGCAGCAGCCTCCCGGCCAAGGGAAAGGGACCAGTCCCCGCCCTGCTGGGGTGTGTCTGCTGGCGAGTGCCCTTGGCCAGGGCTTGGGTGTCTCTGTCCCGCAGGTGCTTTCCTGCTGCGATAAGGAGGAGGCCTTTACCTGTGCCTTCTGCCAGCCCGGCGCCTGCTGACGAGCAGGCGGACCGGGAGGAACGGACAGAGAGGAATGAGGACGTCTGTGCAGGGCTGTCCAGATTTTTTTCCTAAACTAAATCAGGAATTGGCCTTTCGGTATCGAGTGATATTTTTCCACTTCACACCACTGACGGCGAGCTGCAGGCACGAAGCAATGAACTTTCAGTGTTAATGTGCAAACTTTCCGTTGCGTTCAGACTGGCAGAGTGCGGGCCTGATGCTAAATCGAGAGCCTCGTAAGGTCACCCTAGTTGGGAGGAGACGGGACATCAGCCCCACCACCAGGATTCTCACAAGATCCGGAACCGTGGCCAACTTGACGGAAGGCGCCGTCGGGCCACCGGGTCTGTGGGCGAGAGCACGGAGCAGGACGACGCACCTTGCTCGTCTGCGTCTCCGGGGGCGCGATCTCCGTGGCGGCTGATCTCGGGGGACTTCCATTGTCCTGCATTTGACAGGAAAGGGTGGACCAGTGCCCCGGCACCTGGTGGCTCAGTATCTGCCCAGCTCAGGTCGTGATCCCAGGGTCCTAGGATCAAGTCCCACTTCGGGCTCCCTGCTCAGCGGAGAGCCTGCTTCTCCCTCTGCCCGCTGCTCCCCCAAGCCTGCACCCTTGCGCGCCTGGAAGATGAGCGGGAACCTAGCGCTGTGGCCCAGCCCGCCGGCCGTCAGTCCTTCCCGTCTGTCTGTCTGCGTCTGCGCGGGGAGTAATTAGGCTTCGCTCTCTAGGACAGGCGGTTTCCTTCCCGTCTCCTCCCCACCCCCGCTCTCCTCCCCACCCCGGCTCCTTCAGTTAGTGGAAAGGAACCTCAAAAATCACTTTCAAGTTGAATTTTAAATTGCAGGTTGGCTGCTCCCTGTCATTAGTGCTAGAAGAGATAAACCGGAAAGTTCACGAGCACATCTAGGCAGAGCACCGTCTCGGCAGCTTTCTGCTGATTAGTTACTCAGGAGCAGCTCCCGCCTGTCTCTGTGCTAATGGAGTTTGAAATTTCCACTGGAGATGGGCTGTCTTCTGGGACCGCAGGAGCTGGGGTTCGGTGCGAGCTGAACAGGCAGGTCCTGCCGGCCACAGGCTTCACGGGCGCTGCGCTCGCCCCAGCCCGACTGAGGCAAAACAGTCGTGTGTCCCTGGTGGGGAAGGGGTCGGGGGAGGGAGGAGAGAGGCCGTGAGCTTGGGAGCTGGCCTGGGCCACCAGCGAGCCCTGTCGCCGAGGGACGGCTTGTTCCTTAACTGTGCTGCTCTGTTTCTCCGGTTCCCAGCCGTCCGCTTGCTTTCTTAATTACTAGAGGAGTGCGCGAGTTCCGTTTATAGAAAATTAGATCACGTGGATGAGCGAAAGGGAAACATCCGTAATTCCCACCAGCGCACGACATGACCAGGCCGCTTCGCCGTCGGTCTTCCCGGACCCGCCTACCCTCCTGTGGCTCTGTTTGTGTGTGTCCATTTTTTGCCAGAAATATGAGCGTCCTGTGTACTGTTTTGAAACCTGCTTTTTTCCATTTCACAAAGACTAAGTTGCTGTGGCACAGAGGTCCCAAAATGCAGCGGCTGAAAGAATGCAGACGCGTCTTCTCTCTCCCTGCAGAGCTCCGGAGGGGCTGGTTCCGACCGGAGGGCGGCGCTGCTGCACGCAGAGATCGCGAGGACCCTGGTCTTGCCACGATGCCTGTCCCGCGCCTGACTGAGGACGTGGTCCTCGGCGGGGTGGGGGGTGAGGTGGCGCGTCCAGACCACCTCCCGCTCCAGCGCACCCGGCAGAACCGCATGTCCCACGTCCCTTGCATCTCAGTGGGGCTGTGGAGCGTCCGCGGCGGTCTCCTGCACCCGCAGCACCACAAGAACGCCTGCCTCTCCTGTGCGCTCTCCTTTTCTGAGGCCATGTCGGAAGCGCCACATGGCAGCGGGACGTGAAGGAAAGATCGAGAACCCCTGAGTCCTTCCCTGGAGAAGAGCTGGCCCGTGGGCCTCCCAGCCAGAAGCTTCTGCAGCGGATTCTGTGTGAGGGGCGTGAACTCCCAAACCCTTCGTTGTGTTACATCACTGAGATCTCAGCTGGCGGAGGTTGTTTTAAATAGCTGCCGGTTTTATGTACCCCAAACGCCATCTGCACACGCTGGACACGGGCCACAGGTCATAAATACTGGATGGACGGCAGAGGTCACTGCTTCCATCGCTACCGCGTCCATTAGCTTGAGTCCACACCGCCTTCACTCCGCATGGAAGAGGACCGCATAAACGCCACCTCGGCCTGGCTGTTGCGTTCCCCCGGGGAGAGCCACCCTGTCCGACAGCCCTTCCCTGACCGTTGGCTATGGGAGTGCGTGTGTCCCCGTCCCTTCCGTCGCCTCCACGGCTTCCTCAGAGCATCCGTGGCCTTGGACGGGAGCGGTGTATCTTGTCATTCGCACCCCCACTCGAGTGTCTGGAGGGCAGGGACTGGGTCTGTCTCAGGCACTGCTCTGTCCTAAACGGGTGGCCCTGGGCCAGTCCCTTGATCCTCGGAGCCTGCATTCTTCATCGGGGAGTTGGGCCGGTGAATTTGGCCTTCCAGGTGCAGAAGTCTTGCAAGTGACCACACCAGATAGGTGTTGTGCACCTACTGGGTGTACCTACTGGGTGCGAGGGATAGTTGACATGTCCCTGGGGAGTGGACCCTATGGCACAGACGACCTTGTCAATGAATCATTGCAGGCAGGAGCACGGACGCTGTGGGGAAGTCGTCCGTGTGGGGCCCGTTCTGTCTCCTGCCTTGACTTTGTGCCTCCCTCCCGTTTCTCTTTACCACCAAAGAAAAGCCTCAGAGAAGAATCCAGAAGTTTGACGGCAGTGCCGGGGGATGGCCTGCCCCCTGCAGACATGGCGGAGCAGCTTGGGCTGTGCATGGAGACCATCTCTTAAGCACAAGAGATTTAAGACACCATTTCGAAAATGCGAGTGTTCGGAAGAGAATGTCAGAAGCCCAGACCGCTGCCCCACTTTCCAATCCTATCTGCATTTCTGTGACTGTGCCGCCTCTCTCTGCCTTGATTAGAACGGGGTCCCTTTTTTTGCCATGGCCTTTTGATATTTGACTTTGCACTCGATGCCCCTAAAGCTAATAGGCGCTGGCCTTTCATTTCCAAAGGGTAGTTGGTCAAATTAATGATTGCTAAAAGGCCATCGTTAATTTGCTGTCCTTCCTGTTTCTTTCCATTAGTTTGCAAACCAGCAAAGTTCAAGAAAACTTCCGAGCATAAAAGAGTAGGGATCTAATTAGGAAGCAGGCAGGTAGTTCTAAACGTTTTCAAAAACTTAGGGGCCGTCGCTAAGGGGGGGCCGGGAGACCGTACCAGCAAGAGAAAACCAGTTCACTGCATGGTTGGTTCCTGGCCGTGGGGCTGATGCACTGAGGGCTGGGCAGCCCTTAAGGGGGTGAGTGTGTGACGCCGTGTGACGCCGTGTGACGCCGTGTGACGCCGTGTAACTTGTCCTCAGCGAGGGATCCCAGCCCGGACTGTCTGGCCAGACCCCAGGGCGCCTTGCTCGGTCCGCGGGGAAAAGGGCTGATGGCACTGCGGACGAAAGTCCTGCCGGCCGCCTTCCTTCCCGGGATGGAAATACTGACGATCGGAAGCTGGCGGATAAGGTTAACAGTTTGCACTTATCCGAAGTGAACCACACCTCACTGTGTACAGGTTCTGGGTCCTCATGAGCCTTAGCCCCATGACGACCCCATGCCCCAGGCCACCAGGCCCTTGTCAGCGATGCCATCCTACCGCGAGCTGTGGTGGTGACTGGCACCTGCCCCGTGAGAGCACATGATGACAGGAATCCAGACCCCACGCTGGGGTCACCCCTTCTTAGAATAAAATAAAACCTCACCTTGCCTGTGGGGAACCCCCCTCTGTTCCCTCATCAGTCCACGTGCTTCCATTAGATCGGCTCCGCCAGTCCCCCCTTCCCGCCCCCACCCCACAGTAAGGAAATCCTGGCCAGTCTCGGTCCCAGACGCACACACGCACACACATGCACACGCACACACACACGCATACACACACATACACTTGCTGTGATTGGCTCAGGGACAGCATGCTATCTAACGTAGCCGGAGGTCCGCAGTTGTATCTTCCTGGGGACGAGGAAAGCAGCCACCATAGTTTCTACTGAGCTCGAGCAGAGGGAATTGCGACAGAGCTAGGTCCCGGGGTGGGGGCAGCCTCCCTCTGTGGGACCCCAGCTCACTCCAGCACGGCTCCAGCCACGGTGGGGAGAAGGTGAACACGCCTTTTCTCGCAGTGCCTGTTGTCCATGCTTCACATCACACCAGTGAGCAAAGAGAAAAACATGTAAAGGGCCCGGATCCATCTTCTAGATCAGGCGGTGACGGATGAATTTGGAACTGAAAGGCCATCAGTTGGTACCTGGCAAAAGGACGCGCTGTGTTGGGTATGTCTAAGCTATGCCTGGGTTCGATCTTTGCCCAGAGCCTTTTTTTTTTTTTTTTTTTAGATTTTTATTTATTTATTTGAGGGACAGAGATCACAAGTAGGCAGAGAGGCAGGAGAGAGAGAGGGAAGCAGGCTCCCTGCTAAGCAGAGAGCCCGACCTGGGGCTTGATCCCAGGACCCTGAGATCATGAGCCGAAGGCAGAGGCTTAACCCACTGAGCCACACAGGTGGCCCCAGAGGCCATTTTTTGATTTGAGATTTTTTTGCCATCTGGAGAGGCCGGGAATGAGAAACCATTTTCTTCTCAAACCCGGCAAGTTATGGCTCTTTTATATCGCCTTTCAATTGTCTTAAAAAAAAAACTGGAAAGTTTCCTTTTTAACCCATCCTTCCTCATGCATTTTGCTGTCAGCAGCCAGAAGAAATGAAGCCACGTCTTCAGCCCTGTGCTGCGAATCTGCGGGTTCCCCCAGGCCCTGCACTCGCGCTTCCCGGCGCCACATATGTAACAGGGCTCCCTTTCCTCTTGCTCCCAGTAGCCTTCCCCTTGCTCCTCTCTAAGCCCTCTCCCGGGGGGCACCCTCAAGCCCCCTCTGGCTTCTGCCACGCAGCCCCCGGCCCACTATCTCCCGGAGACACTTGTGGGTGCCATCGTCTCTGTTGTCACCTACAGCCACTCAACAACCCCCTCTCCCAATTTAGTGGTTCACCCCCCCATTTTGAGTGTGGGCTGAACTTAGTGACCTGCTACTAGTGAAGACATGGAGAGGTGGAGAAACCCAGCAGGCGCCTCCTTAACCATCAAGGTCAAGGTCGCCAGAACCAGCCGTGGTGTAGCTGGGCTCTGACGGCACGGAAAGGGCCCTCCCCCTCTGTGGGGCTCTTCTCCAAGATCTATACCCCCGTCTGATCTTGGGAAAACACTCAACAGACTCAAACTGAAGGGCATTTTGCAAAATACTTGACCGCTACTCCGAAAAGTGTCAAGGTCGTGAAAGACAGGCGAGGACGTAGAGAAGCTGTCACAGGCGGAAGGAGACCACGGACACGGGCCGCATCCTGGACGGGGTCCCAGAGCAGAAAACCAGCGCTGGCAGGAAAAGAGGAGAAACCCTACAACCTCTGAGGGTAGCAGCAGCACATCAACGCTCGTTTCTTTCTTTTGATAAACGTGGTCATTGGAAGACGTTAGTATCAGGTGAAGGGTCCATGGGAATTCCGTCTACTGCGTTTGCAGCTCTTCTGTAACCCTAAAACCGTTTCTAAATCAGAAGGTGCAGGGGCGCCTGGGTGGCTCAGCCCGTTGGGCGTCAGGCGCTCGGTCTCGGCTCGGGCTCTGATTTCCCTCGCCCCTGCCCCTCCCCCGACTCGTGCTGACTGGCTCCCGCTCTAAAATCAATAAGTCGAATCTTTCTAAAAATAAATCAATAAAAAGTATGTGTTTGTGGGGCGCCTGGGTGGCTCAGTGGGTTAAGCCGCTGCCTTCGGCTCAGGTCATGATCTCAGGGTCCTGAGATCGAGTCCCGCATCCGGGCTCTCTGCTCAGCAGGGAGCCTGCTTCCTCCTCTCTCTCTCTCTGCCTGCCTCTCTGCCTACTTGTGATCTCTCTCTGTCAAATAAATAAATAAAATCTTTAAAAAAAAAAAAAAAAAAAAAAAGTATGTGTTTGTTAATTCAGTGTTTCAAAATCTACAACCACCACATACTGCGCTCACAGATTTCCAGTGTGGGCGGGGCTTGGCTGGGAAGACGCAGCTCAGCTCTGCGCCCCAGGGGACCACAGGGACCAGCGAGGGCGGCCCCTGCAGGGCTTAGAGGAGCTTTCCTCAAGATGGCTCACCTGCGTGGCTACAGGCAGATGCAGCCATTGGCCGGGGGCTTTGGGCCTCAGTTTTTCCACTTGGGCCCCTCTGCCCTGTGGAGCTGGGCCCCGAGCGCTGGCAGCCCAAGAAAACCATGTAGACTCTGTATCATTTTCTACGCCCCCAGCCTCGGAAGTTACACAGCGTCACTGATAGCCAGCCGGCCTCTAACAGCCCAGAGTTGAGGGAGGGGACCCACGCCCCCACTCTGATTAAGAGGGACACCTGGGTGGCTCAGTTGTTGGGCATCTGCCTTCGGAGTCCTGGGATCGAGTCCCACATCAGACTCCCTGCTCAGCAGGGATCCTGCTTCTCCCTCTCCCACTCCCCCTGCTTGCACGATCTCTCGCTCTGTCTCTCTCTGTTAAATAAATAAAATCTTTAAAAAAAAAAAAAAGAGGGGCGTCCAGAGTGTGTGACCTTGTTTGAAACCCAGGAGGGGGCCCACCCCTCCCTTTTCCTCCTCTTGTTGTGGGATATGGAACTGCCGTCTCGGACCGTGCAGTGGTCTTGGGAATGCAGGCCGCATGTGCAGAGCAAGACAGAGCAGACTTGGTGTCTGATGGCCCCGCAGAGCTCCGTGCCAGCCCTGTCTGCCCACCTCCAGGCTCAGACGAACGAGAGGAGGAAAGTCTGTTGTGGAAGCCGCTGCTCCTTGTCTCTGTCCCTGCCGGCCCGACCCCATCCTCACCGACACGCCCCTCTGCCTGGCTTTCCTGGCCCTTACCGACCCCATGGGACATGTCATCTTTATTCCTGTGAGGGTTTGATCAGAGTCTGACTCGGTTACCTGCCCCAGGAGGTTCTAAGCGCACAGTGGGTATATATTACGAACCTAAGCTTTTCTTTACGGCTTGTTTCATGGTTAACTGGGGGTTCAGAGCAATGGACAGTCTTTCCCACACTGGGGAGCCCAGGGTCCAGACTGAGGACTGCGCAGAGCCGTGCGCACAGCGAGACTCAAGTATGAGGGTGCTGAGGGCGTGCCAGACTGTAGACTACTTGGATCGGTCAGGGTGAGTTTTGGTTTTTTGTCTAGATAAAGGTTAGCATTTTTACACTGTGCAGCGTGAATAGCGCCATAACTGAAATGTCACAATTTACATGACTCATTCCATGTCCTTTTAACACTCTGTCGTGTTATGTTTTGCCCCTTCAGGCTGGTTCACGCTCCCTGATCGTCAGCCTCCCCATCCCCCATGCCACACTCAGAGCAGTGTTGTGTTCTGACCTGAGACCTCCCTTTGGTTCACGCTGACTGTATTCTGACTTCAGGGCATGCCAGAGTCCCCCGTCTGCCTTCCCAGTAGCCACACTTCCATCCTTCCTTCCAGCAGAGCTCCCTTTTTGGACCTGGGAAAAAGACTTCCTATCCCAGCTCCTTTACGATTAGGAGTGGCCATTGAGATGTGACTGTAGTTACGTACAACTCCTGGGAGGTATTCCTGAGGAGGTGATGAGAAGAGGGAGGTCATTTCTGCCCCTTCCTCCTTCCTGCTGAAGTGTGGGCCTGATGGCTGGCACTCTCGCAGCCATCACAGACCATGAGGTAGAAGCCACATGCTGAGGATGGCAGAGGAGCCTGGCTGGCAGGCAACTCTGACGTCCATCGCTGGTCGTCTTTTGTGTGGGAGACAGCTAGGCTACCTTGTTGAAGCCACCATTGTTCTGGCTCTTGTGTCATGGCTGAATTTGATCCTAATTTATATAAGGATATCTGATGGAAGTTGGCTTTTTTAAATAGTCATCTGTATGAGCTTGTTTCCCTGTGTCTCTTTCTCACCTTCCCGAGGAGCTAATTGAGAGTCCCAGTTAATTGCCTTTTTTTTTTTTTTGCTCTTGTGTGCGGTGTTTGTCGCAGGCACACGGAAGGCCCAGCCTGCGCTGAGAGCTGTCCTCCTCCTGTGAGTTGTTGGCTGCTGTCCCCAAGATCATTAACGCCCCGATTCCATCAGCCTCTTTGAGACCTGCACAATTTCGGTGTCTGCTGGTGTTTAACACTGCTAAAGGTTATTGAATCCATCTTTAGTCAAGAAAAGCGATTTAATGAGCATGTTTCTGCCTTATGATGAGACCGTGGCTGCACGCATGTGCTCTACGCTCCAGTCAGCCCCGTGGCCGTCCATCTCCTCCTCGCCGATTTAATTTCTCGGCTGGTGTGGGGCAGATAGAGCAAGCTGGCTTTTTCATGTGCTCCTCCCAGCCCCCCCCCAGCCCCTCATGCATTTTTCATCTCAGCTCCCCACTCCCTCTGCCCTGAGAACAATATCGATCGCCTGATTAAGCCATCAAGTCACAGCAAACGGCAGGGCCCCCGCTCTTTCCTCCCCTGCCAGGTGTGCCTCTCTCACACATTACAGTGGAGAGACGCTTCCACAACCCACCCACCGCTGACCTCGGCATCCCCCGCCCTTATTCCGTGGTGTGGGGATAATCAGCAGATGAACTTACCCAAAACCAGGTCCTCCGTCCCCGTCATCTAACTAGAATACTTTGGGGCTTTATTTTTAAACCAAGCCTCTAAAGATCCCCTTGCAAAGACCTCTTTAAAATGAAATTCAGGGGGCACCTGGGTAGCTCAGTGGGTTAAGCCTCTACCTTCGGCTCAGGTCATGATCTCAGGGTCCTGGGATGGAGCCCTGCATTGGGCTGTCTGCTCAGTAGGGAGCCTGCTTCCCCCTCTCTCTCTGCCTGCCTCTCTGCCTACTTGTGATCTCTTTCTCTTTCTCTCTCTCTCAAATAAATAAAATCTTTAAAAATAAAATAAAATTCAGTATTACTTATCTACTGCCATGTAACAAATTGCCCCCAAATTTAGTGGCTGTAGGAAAAAACCTGGAGAACGTCACATTTTCTGTAGGTCAGGGATTCAGGAGCGTCTTGGCTAAGTGATTCTGCCTCCGGAGGCCTGGAAGTTTCCATCAAAATGGCAGCTGCAGTTCCCGGAAGGCTTGGCTGGGGCTGGGAGATAGGGGTCCACGCTCACCCGCCCGGCCGTGGGCAGGAGACCCCAGTTCCACACCAGGAGCTTCTCAAGTGTCCTGCTGGCTTGCAGCGGACCTCCCCCAGGGCGAAGGATCTAAGAGGACAAGCAGGAACCCACAATGACCTGGTGTCACCTAGTGTCCCTTCCTCCTCAGTCACCTCCACCTTCAAACAGTGTCTGCCCCACCCTCCTGGGCTCCTCCTCTCCCGGCCTGGCTGCTCCTTCCCCACCCCCTGCTGCCCCCGTGCTGCGGGTGAATCCTGCCTCTCCCGTCCCCAGCTCGCCCAGTGCCTGCCGGCACAGCCGGGGCTTCCCTGGGCACTAAAGGCAGGGACCGTCACCCATGTGTCCCCAGCATCTCCTCCGGGGCTGGCCTCTGGTGGGTCTGTACCAACGGAACCAGGGAGCCCTGAGTTCGCCACTCGCTCTGGCCTCCGCGGGCACCATGTAAAACCTCCCTGTGTTCATCTGCTCCTGGGAGAGGGAAACTGGTGCCGGGTGCAGAGGGATTTGGACACCAGCACAAGGAGCGTGTTCCTGACTGTGCCCCCCAGCTTCCTGGAAGGGCCCGAAGGGGGCCCAGGGTCTGCCTGGATTCAGGGTGGAACAGGGAGGCACTTCCGCTGCCGGCGGGGTTGGTCTTGGTGGGTGTCCGGGGCTCCAAGCCCAAGGACGGCCCAGCACAGCTCCCCACTTCCCTCTCTGCAGCCCTTCTGCAAGTCTGTGCTCAGGAGGGCAGCTCCTTTTCTGGAAGCAGAGGCTCAGCGAGGGCTGGGACCGTGCTTGGGCACACTTACCGTGCTCCCCGCCCGGGGCTGCCCAGCACATTCTGGGTCGCCCACGTTGTCCTAAAGGGAGACACAGAAACAGAAGGACCTCATCATCCATTCGCCCTGATCAGTAGCTGCTTCCCAGGTTCTCACAAGAGCCGCCCCGCTTCCCCTGAGACGGTTCCCCGAAACCCACATCGATGACTCCCCATCTCCGCCTTTCTGTCAGGGGCCGACTGGCCCCCAAGTGCAGCCCCAAGCCATCCCTGAGAAACCTGCGAAAGCAGGGCCTTTCGTGGCCAATTTCACGGTGTTCACGGGAGGACAGAGGGCAGGTCACTTACAGCAGCGACTCCCCTGAGGCTTTCACCAAGCATTTTGCAGCAAAGTTCTTCGATTTCCTGGCACCCCCCCCCCCACCACCGCCGTGTCCTTTCCCACCATTACTAAATACCAAGAGATATTCTGGTCCGAGTTCCCACTCCCCCAAGCCCTGATTCACACAGTTGTATGTGCTGGGGAGTATGAGACTTGTCACCCTGCCGCCCGTGAACTCAGATGGGCGGGCGACACCGACAGGAGCACCAGGAAAGAAGCTGGCATTTGAGCTCAGAACAACTTGGCTCTGCAGACATCACCCGAGCCCCAACTTAAAACACTCAGGAGCAACCCATGTGACCAATGACGTCACCTCCCATTTAAACCACTTCTTCCCCTGAGCTTCTTTCTCTTACCTCAGTGTGTGCGCGTTTCTAGCTGCCCGGCTGGCTCCCGGGCTGAGTCTCTGCCTTTCTTGAGGGCAGATGGCCCCAAGCAGTCGTGTCCCGGACAGGACCTTTTCCCTGGTCTTTGGACATCGCACCTCGTTTGGGGCTCTGGTTTGTCATCTCCACCCGATTTTGAATTCATCTACTTGTCTTCCATCCCGACTTGTGAGTTGGGAGGGGTTTCGTAATAGTACCGATAACGTGGTCACAGTAATACTAACACAGTAATCGGACCCTCCCCGGAGGCCTGCCGCACGCCTGGCACTGGGAGAAACCTCTGGAAGTTGGGTTCTCTGGGCGCAGGTGCTGAGATGTTCATCGTCCTGCAACACCCGTGAACAGGGGAGGGCGGAAGGAAGATTGGCCCGAGGGAGTGGCGGACCCGAGATGCCGGCCAGCCCCGAGAGGGAGCTCAGGACGAGCACGAACTGTCCACGTGCCCCACACTGGCCCACGCCCCACGTCTCAGTCTCTGGATGCCAACTATCCTCGAAGGACATGGCTGAGGTGGGTCTCCACAGCCCAGGCCCACCCTAGAGGAGCTGAGAGCTGGGACCCTCCTGCTCACTGCTCTCCTGCAGCCGGGGAGTGGGCCCTCCCTGAAGATGATGGGGGCAGAGCCTCTCCACCTCCGCGGCAAGCCTCCCGTGTCTACGGTCCAGCTTGCACCTGACGGCAGACCTCTGAGGTGCTTTTGCAAATGAAAGAGCAGGCTCAGAGAAGTTAAATCACTCCCCCGAGGTCACACCGCTCAGGTGCTGTCACACATCTTCCTGACTGCAAGGTTCAAATTCACAGCAGCGCTGCCTCTCAGGCGGATTAGTGGGATTTTAAAGATGAAATTGAGGTGAGTGGCCCTCCCTTATCCTAAGGAGCAGACGCCATGCTCTGCTGACTTCCTGGCTCCCTCCTGGGAGAGTTTTATAGTTCTGAGTTTCCCTGTCCAAATAGTGGGTCAGACCAGCCGGTGATCCTGCCTTCCTTCCCATGTCACATCTTCATTCTGCCGTGAAAACTGAGATGCTTGGCTCCTCTGCTCCCCCATTGACTCTGGGAGCTTTGGGTGTCCCTCCAGGTCCCCCTCTTTCCTGTAGAAGCTGGAGTCTGTTTAGGCTGTGGCCACCTGGAGTGCTCACTATCTGAAAGCCAGAAAGCTGTGACAGTGGCCAGAACCCCCGGGAAGACAGTGGACACATATGCCTGCAATATTTTACACAGATCCGCTGCTTGAGGTAGTGAGTTCCCTGTCTGCAGAAGCAAACAAGCACAGGCTAGAAGAGCAATACTGGATTTTGTGCAGATTCAGCAAACACGTTAGAAAAAATTTAGCGATTGCCAACTGTCCTCGTCGTGTTCTCACTGCCAGCCGTAGCTTGTGACAATACTTTGGTGTCTGTTTACAGCCAAGTGCTCGCCTTGTAGCCCAGCCCCATGTTTGGTTTCCAGGCTGAAATGGAATGTCCTTCAGAGGGAAGGAAAAGGGTTTGTTTGTCCTTGTCAAAATCAGCATCGTTTCACCTGGCGCCGTGGGATGAGGCTCACAGGGCTGGCTCCGTCCCGAGCTACCGCCAGAGGTGCCCGGCTTTCGAAATGTGTGGATGTTTTGGGTTTTTTTTTTTTTTAAGAAGATAAAGTGGGGGGAAAATAGGAAGTGAAATACCAGATCTGTTTTGTTCTCCCGAAAATCAGTCGTCCTAAGGGCCAGAATTTTTCATGAAGCTATTGTCAGTGTTCCGCTTTCAAGGCCGGTGTTCACACCGAGACGGCCTCCTGTTTCTCAGCTGCATGGGCTTCGGGACTCGCTGAGGCCACAGGCCAAGGGTCATGCAGAGGGAGAAGGTACAGAGACACAGGGCCTGTCCGCTCCCAGGGAGCTTTCATCACTGGGAAGCACCATTCACGAGGAACTAGAAGCAGACAGCAGGTGCCCCCAAGCCACGCCAGGCCTTCCTCCCCACAAGCTCAGCTCTGGCCTGGGTTGGTCAAGACACGGGACTCAGACGACTCCAGCTTTAGGCCTGCCTGGCCCCTGTGGCGTGCAGGCTACTGAACAGGCCAGAACCTTGGCTCCTTCCTCCCTCCCACCCTGTCCTGGCATGTCCTCCGCTCCCCACCACGGTGCTCTCAGCCCTCTCGGAGTCCGGGTCCTTGTGGCCGGCAGCCCAGCGGGGTTGGCCGGCTTCCCCTCTGCGTCTCTACGGGAACCTTCCCCTGGTCCCCAGTCTCACTGCCCACCGACAGATAAAGCACTTGCCTCAGATCACAGGCTACGAAGTAGAGAAGGTGGGATTCAGGCCTGTGGTGCCCCAAAGCTGTGCTGCTTCTGGTGTGGGCCCTTTCCTCAGGACATATCTGGTCCCGTGAGGTCACAAGGCCCTCAGAGAGGAACAGACATCAGGCCCCTGGGAATTCAGAAGAGGGTCCTGGGTATCAAGGGTATCAAGGAGGCTTCCTGAAAGTGGTGGCATCTGAAATAAACCTGGAAGGTCAGATGGGCTTTGAGCAAGAGCCGGGGATATGAGCATCGTTGGGAAACCCAGAGGCTGGTCCAGGAAGCTGATCGGCTGAAGACAGGGGCCACGGGTGAGTGCCCCGCCCCCATGCCTGGCACACCCTCCACCACCCAGCAGGCCGGGCTGTCCAGGATGGAGAAGAGGCAGGAAGCCCTGTGTCTGGTGCCGTTGGGAGTAGGGAGACCATCCGAACCGGGTGCCTGGGCCCCAAGGGTGTCTCCCAGCTCCAGGGCTCCGCAGCAGGCCACCCGCCGTCGTTGGCAAATCTGTGAGATGTGGGGGAGGGTGTGCAGCCTGCGTCGAAGGGATCCAGGACCCGGAAGTTTCCACAGCGCCAGGGTGAGAGGAGGGCGCAGCCACGGGACGGGCTGAGACTAAGGGGAGGAGAGGCGGCTTCTGTCCCCGAGGGGCTGAAGGTCGGCATCCCCAGTCTCCGAGTCGCCACCGCACTTGCCCGCTTCTTCAGAAGCTCTGGCTGGGGAGCAGCCCCCGGCCGGACCATGGCTCCTCCAGCCTGTCTGGGGCTCCTTCCCCTCTTTCCAGAGGAGCCTCAGCTGTGATCGCGGACGATGGGCCTCTCAGGCCTGACACAGCCTTTCTTCTGCTAACGTCTGCAGCTAAAAATGCCTTGGGTTTTATGGACTGCGTCTCCCCCCAGAGCTGGGGTCACTCTCCAGAGCCTCCTCCCAGGCCGGTGGCTGCGCCCACCTTCCCTCGGCCCCCAGGGCCCCTGCACACTGGAGGCGGCCAAAGGCTGCTCCCGCCTGTGAGGGGGGCAGTGAGTGGCGGCCAGCCGGAGCCCAGGGGGAGAGGTGGGCTGCCTGGCCCCGGGGCTCTGGGGAGCGGGGAGCTGTGCTCAGGGCCCAGGCAGAGGACCCACAGCTCAGCTCCCTACTGGGGTGAGAACTCAGCAGATCGAAGAGGGGACGACAAACCAAATATCCGAGATGGGACGTTCCCGTCGCACAAGGACTAGAGTGTTAAGAGCGTGTCCTGAGGCGTCTGGGGGGCTCAGCCGGTTAAGCGCCGACTCCTGGTTTCGGCTCAGGTCATGGTCTCTCTGGTTGTGGGGCTGAGTCCCACGACTGGCTCCGCGCTCAGCAAGAAGTCTGCTTGAAAGATCCTCTCCCTCTCCCCTCCCCCCATCCCTCCAATAAATTAATAAATCTTAAAAAAAAAAAAAAAAAAGAGCAGGTTCTGGTTCCTCCCCTCCCCACAGCAGCACGGTGTCTGCACCGTCACCGGACCTAGCCGGGCGCCTGCCTCGGATTTGGGCGTGGCTGTCAGACTGGCTTGGGCTGGCGGAGGTTCGTGGACCCTGAGCACCACCTTGACGTGCATTTGCACAGCAGGGCTTGCCTTTCATGCTCAGGGGGTCCACCTGGGAAAGAGCTGCCCCCGGAACAAACCTGGGGTCTAGCCAGCAGGCAGGCCCAGCTGCGTGACCCAGGAGCAGAGTCGGCTGCCGAGCCAGCCCCGTCAGACCTCCGGGAGTAGACTCCTTACCGGGCCCCTCGCCGCCTGCCTGTCAGCTCTCGGGGGCTGCTCAGACGCCCTGTGCCCCACCTGCAGTACGGGCCGAATCAGAACCTCCCAAATTACTGAAGGTATCCAAACCCCAAAATATTCAGGCCGTAGGAATGTATTTCTTATTCACCTCTGGTTATCTACTGATTTATTTATTTTTTAAAAGCTACTTTGAAAACCAACTTAAAACGGCAACCGTTCTATTAAATCTCACAATTTTGTGGGTCAGGGACTTGGGCAGAGCTGGGCTGGATGATCTCGGGTTCCATGCAGCTTTGACCAGGCCATTCACAGGGTTTGGCTGGTGCTGAACTTGTCTAGGGAGTTCAAGATGGCTTTACCCGTCAGCCGGGTACCTAGGCACAGCTGCCTGGAGGGCTGGCTTCTGCTGGCCTTCTCCCTCTCAGGGGTCTCCCGGTTTCCCCTGTGCACACAAGATCTCTCCTTGTAGTCGTATGGCCTGTCGCTGTGGTCTCTCCAGCAGGGCGGACATTCTGCACAAGACAAGAGACGGCAAGTTTAGTGGGCCCAAAAATGGACAGTGTCATTTCCACCAAATTCTATCGGTCGAAGCAGAAACAAGGCCATCGAAGGGGAGGAAATTTAGACCCCTTCTTTGAGAGGGAGAAGTCACAGAATGTGTGGCCCATGTTTAATCTACCACATGCATGAAAAGTACAGTCAGCATCCCAGAGGGGCTCCGCTCCACACGGTGACTCAGAGACCTAGGCCAACAGGCAGTCTGCCATTTCCTGCGCGTCACTTCCAAGCTTGTGGTGGTGTCAGCATCCAGCCAGCAGATGCTGGGAAGGAGGAAGCACGCATTCTCATGGGACAGTCTGTGAGCCAGCCCTGGACGTGCCGTGCATCACACCCACACGCATTCCGTGGCCAGAACTCGACGCATGGTCTCACCAGGCTGCAAGGCAGGCTGGGAAACGTATGGGGCCGTGAGCCGGGAGGAAAGGGAGACGGATCGGCCAGACCACCCGCTTCCCTCTCGAGGTGCCTGAGGAATGAATGGCTCAATATGTGGAAAGGGTGGCCGGCACGCCACCAGCAGCCCCACGTAGCCCTCCTCCACCCTTCCAAACGCATCTAGAAGTGTTCAGGCACACATCGCACGTCTGCGTCTCTTCGTGGTTGGCTTGGATGGGGGGCACCTGCCAACACACCACCATGTTCTCAGGGAAGCCTGTCCCCGTGGATGGACAGCCATGGGCGTCCATACCGTGTGTCTCGTGCTCCCACCTTGGCCACAGTGGAGGGGACCAAGAGTGGCCAGGCCCTCGCTGGTCCCTGGCCCTCAGAGGGCCCTGGTGTCAGAAGCTTTGCCTAGATAGGCTGGACCAACCAGACAGAGAGGAGCCGAGAAGACGCAGAGACAAGGCCATGAAGTGCAGCGTGGGGCGGGCAGGGCCCGGAGCACCGGAGCGACCGGAACCAGAAGCCGAGAGGAAGCAGAGACACGGGGCCACAGAGGAAAGCTCTAGAGAAGAAGGGAAAGAGGTGGGTTGGTTGCAGAAGTTCTGACTAGATACGGAATGAGAAGCAGAGACCAAAAGACAGCTGAGGCACACTCATGACCACTCCAAAAACGTCGAGGATGTGGCTCTGTCTCTGAGAAGCCGTCCTACATCCTGCCCTGGGCACAAGCCCCACGAGGTGTCTTGGTCAGGGGTCAGCAAACTTTCTGTGAAGTCGGTTGTTGGCATTGACAGCTCTGCACGTTTCTATCGAAATTGCTCAACTCCACCATCGTCGTGCAAAAGCAACCACAGACGATGGGTGAGCAAACAAACAGGGCTGTGTACCAGTAAAACTTGATGGACATGGAAACTTGCATTTCATAAAACTCTCACATGTCTAGAAATAGTCTTTATCTTTTGATTGTTTATCTTTTTTTACTTCTGTATTTAAAAACGTGAAACCATTCTTAGTTCACGGGCTGTATAAACACAGGTATTAGGTGAAATTTAGCCCCTGGGCCATAGTTTTCAGACTCCCGCCCTTAGTTCCTAAGAGCTGAGGGTGCCATTTTGTTTGGTCACCAGCACCCAAACCCCCCTTTCTGGGTCAGCAGACAGCTTCCCGTGATGAGGCAGAGCCCACCTTCCACTGTCAGAGCTGAACACACAGAGGTGCCCCAGACCCAACCCAACCCACCTGCCCCAACCTCCACCAGAGGTGAGTGGTGAGAAACAGAGACCTTGCAGGATGGGTCCCAGTGATGGGCAGTGACCTTCCAAAGCAGGCGTGACAGTGCCCGTGGCAGTGGCAGCAAGGGTCACCCACAGCATCTCACCCCCAGCGGCACTGGCGCCCTTGTCAATGAACTGGTCTTGCTGTCTTCAGTTCTCCCGGGCTCTGAGCCCAGTCCTCAGGCCCCGTCCTATAAGGCTGTGAGCCCCAGCGCCCTTGTGAGGAACCCAGGTCTACTCAAATCAGCCGGCGGCTACTCCCTTTGCTGATGAGGAAGAACCCCAGTGGCTATGGGAATTTCTCATCAGGGTTTTCTCTGGTGAAGTCCCGGGACAGTAAAATATACTGTTAAGATCTTCCCTAACAAGTTTTTCTTTAGAAGTTATCACATAAACATTGCATGTTCATTTTTTTAGAAGGCAAGAAATAAAAGAAATAAAAAGTGCCACAGAGGAGAAATAAACATTCCTCGTCATCATAACACGCGGAAAGAAGCACAATTAGTCTTCCACGCAAACCCTTGCAGGTAGAGATCTAGATTTTTCTCTCCACTCGCCAGTATCTTGGAAGTGTCGTGAATTGCTAGTAAGCATGTGTTTCCATCTCTTTATAAGTAACTGCCTGATATGCTCACAGACCCACATACCTAATGTTTCCCCCAGTCCCCTGCTAGTGGGCACGTGGGCTGTTTCCGGGTTTCATTGCTAGAGGTAATGCTTGGGTAGGAGAATGCTGTGGACAGCCTTGCACCCCCGCCCCACAATTCAGATGCTGATGTCCTAACCCCCAGCATCTCAGAATGTGCCGATTTGGAGATGGGTCTTTAAAGAGGTAATTGATGTAAAATGAAGTCATATAGGCGAGCCCTCATCCAACATGACTGGTGTCCTTATAAAGAGGAGACGGGGACACACGCGACACAGACTGATGGGGGAACGTGTGAGGCCACGGCAAGAAAATGGCTGTCTGTGAGCCAAGGAGAGAGGCCTCAGAAGACACCAACCCTGCCTCCACTTTGATCCCAGAGACTGCAAGAAAATAAATTTCTGTTGTCAAAGCCACACAGAAAACAACCTAGGAAACCCTAGGAAACGAATACACCGTCCTTTTAACTCAGTCTTTGAGTACATGTAAAATTTTTCCTGAGGCTAGAATCACAAAACAGGAATTATGAAATCAAAGGGTATACATGTTTTAAAGACTTTGTGTTTTGAAATCATGATAGGCTCACGGGAAGTTGCACAAAGAGCCCAGAGCCTGTGGGGACATTTTATAGAACTAGAGTGCAAGATCCCAGCCAGGAAATTGGCGCTGGGGCAGAGCTGTTGCCTGGTCACAGGCTCCATTCAGTCAAGCGGTGGGTCCCATACACCCTTCCACAGACGGATGCCTCCGACTTTCATTTTTGTACGCTATTGCAAATGTTGTTTTCTGTTTCGTTTCCTTCTCGTGTGTTCCTGGAAGAAGGAAACCGAATGATTGGTCTTGCTCCTGCCGTCTTGCTACGCTCACTTATCAAGCCTGTCGTTGTAGATTTCTACTGGAATTCTAACGTATGTGATGATAGCGTCTCTAGCTAATGGCAGTTGCTGTCCCTTCAGTCCTTATACTTCTTTCCTTGCTTGTCACGTTGGTCAGGAACCCAGGACGATGTGAAATGAAAACGATGGTGGGAAACCTCGTTCGCTTCCAGTCTCGGCTGGGGGAGGGGACGCTCTGTAACACGCTCCCCAGTGTGATGTCTGCAGTTGATTTCCAGGATCTCTGTTTTATCAAGTGAAGGATGCCCCCCCCCCCCCGCCAGCTCTGGCTTCTCAGAGCTTCCTCGCTTGTGGATGGTCCTGAGGCCCATCAGATCATTTTTCTGCATCGATGGAGATGATACCCTCGTTTTTCTTCTGGTTTTTATTATGATTGATTTTTGAATGTTAAGCCAACCTTGCATTCCTGAAATAAATCCCACTTGGTTGTAACATTGTTTTACTTGACTTGCTAACATTTTGTCAAGTATTTTTATGTCTGTTGTCATGAGAACAGTTGATCCATAATGCTCCTCTGTTATGATGTCCTTATCAGGAGGTTATGATAACCTAATAAAATGACTTGGGAAGGAAATGTTCTTTCTCCAGGAGATCTAGTGTACGATTAGGATGTTATTTCTTTTTTAAATGTTCAGTAGAATTTACCACTGAAGCCATCTGAAAATTTCTTTGTCAGTTTTAATTTTGGATTCAATTTCTTTAACAGATAAGGTTTCTTCCTTGCAGCAGTTTTGATAACTTTGTTTTTAAAGTATTTTTTCCACTACATTTGATTTTCCAATTTATCAGTGTAAAGCTGTTCCTGAAATCTTCTCCAAGGCAGTGTAAGCGTTAAAATTCCATATTATTACGGTACGTTTCTGTGTGGTTACCTGTATTACTCCATAACACCTCCTTCCTAGCGCTCGACGACTTGTATCTGCATGTTGTGAGCCTGTGTCTGTTTTGGCCACCCCGCCCCGCCCCCTGTCCCGCAACTGTCACCAGATAGAGCTCACGGTCCAGACAGACCCATCACCGGCAGTGCCGAGCCAGAGCCACAGAGAGCAGCTGCCCCCCCAAGATTCCGAAGCGACCAAAGTGACTGGCATCTCCCGAGCATCTCCGATCTCTTGAAAAAGAAGCTTCCAGATGCTGTTTGCATTGAAGTGTCCAAGGGTTCCCCAGGCCGACCCAGCCAGAGAAAGTCATTGATAGATTAGTTTGAATGAAGACTAATCAATGATTTATGCTGATGTTTTTTCTCATGTAGCAGGGAGACCCGTTTGGATGTGATTTGACGGGGTCAGGCACACCTTGGTTTAATTAAACCTGATACAGAAAATTAAAAGAAAAAAAAAAAGCGCCCACCAGCCCTCCAGTGATTGGTTACCCAGGGTGGACTCGATCTACAATCGATGAAGAGGGATTGAGGAGCACATGGGGGCGCGGCAGGAAAGTCCAGAGTCAGCAGACGCCTCCGCACGGCCGCCCTGATGGAGCAGAGCAAGTGTAAATACACTTATTGGCATCTCCTCATAACGTGGCCTTTCGGAGGCAGGCCGTTTGCACGCGATGATGGATGGTTCTGCTCGCGGGCGCGTACGCCGTGTCTGGAAACCAGCACGGCTTTGACCTCTCTTGGAGGAGCCGGAAGGCCGAAACTCACACCCCCAGCGCGGCCGCGGAAAGCAGCGGGTGGAAATGATCATTGTCTTCCTGACGGCCCGGAGACAGTGTTGGGACGTGGCGGAGAATCCGCATCAGGGCGAGCCTCTCGGTGGGACCCGCCCCGTTTTCTGCTCCCCCAGGCTGTCCGCAGGGGCTCCCTCGTCTCTGTGGTGCCCTGTTAGGTCCCAGCCGGATCTCCTCCAAACGCTTGGGATCTTTCTGAGCTGATGGAGCAGCTGGGACATTCTCATTCATGGCCTCCCTGTCCTCTGGACATGGGTGTAAATCTTTGAGGAGCCAGGCCGAGGGTAAACTCAAGTAACTGTCCAACTCAGAATGGTGGCTTTGCCCCAGGCCACTGAGACTTATCGCTGAGTCAGGCTAGTCACCTAATGTCCCCTCCCAGAGGACAACTTCTCACACAGGGGACCCTCCATCCCACCCAAAAGGTTTGCTGGAGGTGGCCAGAGAGGTCTCAGAGGCAGACCTGGATAAACCCCAGGCGACAACGGAGTAGCGCACAGATGCCCTCCCCGCATTGCTGTGTCTGCGGCAGACTCCGCTAATCTAGGCCTGCATGTCCTCCGGATGCTGGGACGTAGGAAGCCCGAAGCCCAGCCTTCTCTGCCCATGCCAAGTAAGTTCTAGTTCCAGACTGGACAGGGAGGGGCAGAAGGTGGAAAGAGACAAAGAGACAAGAGGTAGGAGGTGAGCACACATGTCCCCACGCCTCCTCTCCAGACTCGGCCGGGACGGATGCTGCTTTGGATAGGTCAGAAGGAAAGCGGCCAGCAGGAAGGTTTCTGTTCGGGTTCACGTTTGGGACTCTGGAAGGGGATCACCTCCCAGGCAGTGCCCCCCACGCGCAGGGGAACCTCAGCAGCATGGTGTCGGGTCCAGTGGGCTCTGTCTGACCCCAATGCCCCCCCACCCAAGGCCTGGATGGGCTGCAGAGGCCCCCACGTGCCTGGAGGCAGCAGAGAGTCCGTGGGGCACGCCGGCCAAGGGCGGGAGGACCCTGCAGCAGAGGCTGTGCTGGTCGGTGGAGACCAGGGGTCACGTGGAGGACACGGGGGAGACAGAGGGAAGAAGGACTGAGGCAGCCAGCGAGCAAGCTAGGGCCCGGGCAAGAAGGACCCTCCGGGACATCACCTGTAGCCACACCAGCAGGAGAGAGCGCGGTCCGGGAGGCTCCTGCGCAGCCACAGCCAGCAGAGAGCGGCCAGGATGAGGCACCCTGAGCCTGCGGACACCGTTCCCCTCGGGCGCCACGCGTCCCCTGCTCCACAAGCCGCTGTGTTGGGGAGGAGCGGGGGGACAGCGATGGTCTGAGAGATCGGAGCTCCCTCTGTCCATGCCAGGCCAGCCGGCCCTGCTCCCTGGCATGCTGACACCTGAGCTAAGGGACCCAAGGCCAAACAGCTGGAGAAGCTTCTCCCCAACTCTGGCCCCCCAGGCCCCGGCAGCTGCCTGCCACCTGCCCCTTCCTCCACTGGCTTCTTCACCTTGGATTTTTTTTTTTCTTTTTGGTAATGTGGCAACGTGGACATAAGAGTTACCGTTTTAACGATTTTTAAGCATGCACTTCAGTGGTACTGTGTACCTTCGCACTGCTGTGCAAGCTCACCCCTGTCGTTTTCAGAACTCTCCATCTCCCCGGACTGGAGCTCAGCCCCCAGTGCACACCAGCTCCCCAGCCCCTGGCACCCATCGCCCCCCTTTCTGGCTCTGTGAATGTGATGCCCCTGGCGCTTCCCATCAGAGGACTCACACAGCATCGCTTAATGGACTGAGCCACCCAAGTGCCCATGCACTTGTTATTAGAGCCCGTATCCCAAATCAGAGGCTAAAAATGCCCAGATATCTGCCTTCCCAGGCTTCCTTACTTGTAGACCTGGGCAGGTGGCCCACTTCTGTCATTTGGGACCTGGGAACCTTTGGGGGCCTCTAGGAAAGTTTTGACTCCCTAACAGGAATAGTATGGAGTAGCATTTTTCTCTTCTTCCCTGTGGGCCTTGTGGGAAGATGTGATGTTTGGAGCTGTGGCAGCTATCTTGCCACCATGAGATGAAGTTCCGTCATCATGCCGGGGAAGTGGAAAATTAGGAAGATGCTGGGTCCTTGCTATCACTGAGCTTCTGAGTCAACCCAAGGTACCTAATTAGGTGAGAACAAGAAGCCCTTGTCATTAAGGCTACTTTTCACAGAATATTCTATGACTTCTGGCCCGGGGCATTCTCTCTGAAAAGAAGAGAACTAAAACAAAGAGTCACATACACAAATGGAAGATTCCAGTTGAGCTGCATCCAGGGAAGGAGCTGTACATGGTGCATTTACTAGGGGGTGAAGACCCAGACAGAGAGGTCAGGATAGCCTCCCCGAGCAAGAGACCACTGAAGTAAGGTCTGGATAGAAACCAGCGGATCTCAAGCAAAGGGAGCAGCCAATGCAGAGGGGTGATGGGAAGTCCCTAGACATGCACTGGAGTCACTTCCAGACTTTTAACAGTTAAGAACACACCCCCCCATTTAAATTAACTGTATCTCCAGGGCTGTGATTCCAAACGTGCAGCGGGCTTGAGAACTGTGGACTACAGGGCAGGGATGGCTGGCCTGCAGGGTGTACACGAGGGAGGGACAGAGGAGGCTGGGGGTGGGGACAGCTACAAACATCGCAGACCGTGTTCCCCCATGGCCGGAGCTCTGAGGGACCAGAGCACAGCCAGGGAGCCTGGCGCGAGAGAAGGTGACCTCTGAGTCACAACAGTGCTCACTGACCTTCACCAGCCGGCCACTCCCTGGCATGGGACACACTGAATTTTACCTTCCTGATCTGCGCTTTGGGGACCACAGCATCCCATCCAACCCAGAGCAACTGGAACCTGGGGACAGTGGCCTGCATCAAAGAGCCAAGCAGCTTCTGGTTCCTGGAGGTTCCCTTTCAGGGTCGTGGGACTCTGTCCCCAGTGGGGCTTTGGGCCCAGCTGTGCTCTGAAAGGAGGTCACTGCAGCCCTGAGGCTGGGCGGTCCTGTCCCTACTGTCCCACTCATGCAACTGTGTCTCCCACTGAAGTGAGTTAAATGGTGGCCCCCAAAAGATGTGACCACCCAGAACCTCAGAACCAACCTGATTTGGAACAAGGGTCTTTGCAGATGTAATTAAGATAAGGCTCTCGAGTTCACCTTGAATTAGGGTGGGCCCTAAGTCCGAGGACAGGTGTCCCTCTAAAAAGGGAAGAGCCACAGATACAGAAACACAAAGGACAGAATACCATGTGAGGACAGAGGCAAAGACCAGAGTAATGTGTCTACAAACCAAGGGATGCCTTGGGTTGCCGGCAGCCTCCAGAAGCTAGGAGAGAGGCATGGAACGGATTCTCCCTCAGAGCTTCCAAAAGGAACCCTGCCGCCAACGCTTTGGCCTCTGGCCTCCTGAACTGGGAGAGAAGACATTTCTATTGTCCTCAGTCAGGCAGTTTGGAGTCATGTGTTCCGGCTGCCCTGGGGCCCTCCTACACCACCCTCTGGGGTTCCTCTCCCCTGCCCCCCCCCATCAGTCTTGGGGCCTGGACAGAGCAAAGCCTAGCATTCTGGTTGAGGAGCCAGATCACTAGTCCTGCGTGGCCCGCGTGCCTGGCACCGGGACGGTGGCCCAGGGGAGGAGGGCCCAGCCCGTCAGCTCGCGGGCAGCTTGGGATGCTGTGGCTGAAACCGGCCCCACCCAAGGTGACCTTCTCATGACAAACCGGGCACTGGCATCAATTATTCACAGGGAACATCTTGGAATGGGCTCAAAACACATGGGCCCAAGCTTTTTGTGTTACCCCCTCCTCTGCCTTTAAAGACATTTGTCAAATCCGTGCCTGGCAGAGAAACAGAGCCGGCTCGTTGGGGAGGGGCGGGGCGCGCAGCGCCCACGGGCCAGGCCCACTCGCCTGCAAAGGGCTCTCAGCGGCGGCCCCTCGGCGGGCCTTGAAAGCTCGTGTCTCCTCGCAGAAAGAGCTGTCCGCCGGCCACCGGGGCCTTTGATTCCTCCCTGACAGGGCGCTGACGGATTGATCTGGCGTCCGTACATAATTCATGAGCCCCTGAGCAGCTGTGAATTCTGAGCAGGCCTTTTCCGCCACCGCCACTGCCGTGCAGATGGAGCTGGGGGCAGGGGAGCAGGGGTGGGGTGTGGGGGGTGGGGTCTGCCCCACGGTCCGCTCCCCCATCCCCCACCCCCAGTGTCATCACCGGAGGAGTCATCAGGAAGTCAGGAGCTAAAGGGAATGCTGGGGGGGTGGGGCTGGGCGGGGAAAGCAGTCCCCTCCGACAGGACAACCACCTGTCCGTGATGGTCGCCGTCTCAGGAGCGAGGGCTGCGGGGCTCATGCCCGGTGCTCCCCTCCGTGTTGGCCTGAACACGCCCCTCCCAGTTGCCTACCAGGGAGGGGCTGCAGCCCCGGAGGGGCCCTCAGGCCATAGTCCTGCAGACACGACTAGCTGGGTGACCTTGGGTGCATCACTCAGCCTGCCCGAGCCAAGCCCTGTCCCCGCGGAGGCACCGTGATAACATGCTCTAGGCAAAAGGCGCTGTCCCGCCGCATCAGAGCACATGGGGCTGTCCTATGAGAGGTGAATCTTCTAGCACATCATGCCAGCCTTCCACTGGGCTCCCTGGGGGTGACGGCCCCACTTCCTGGAGTGTGGCCTGAGGCGCGCCCGCAGGACCTGGTTCGCACTCGGACTGCGGACACGGACCAGGATCCCAACAAAGCAGGAGGAAAGCCCGCGGCAGGCGGAGAAAGGATTTTCAAACGCAGTTTCTCAGAACCTGGGGATATGGGCTCCCGTGAACACCCAGGGCTTCAACAGGGCAGCACCTGGGCCTCCCCGGAGACTGCAGCCGGCGCTGCCGGTGGCCAGGAGTCCACCAGTCCTCCGGATCCTGACCCAGCAGAGGCCCGGGACTGCTGCAGAGTGTTTTCCAGTTAGAGCGTGGCTTGGGTGTTTTTGCAAAACAATTAGGTTGTCCTTGTTTTCCCTATATTTCTGTTTGGTTGAGGACATTGATTTTTTTCCTCACTCATAGTATTTATTGTTGATACTTTTTTTTTTTGTCAAATTGCAAAAGCAATACTTATATAAATGTTTGTTCTCTCTTTTTCATGCTTTTCTGTATTTAACGTTTTTTGGCATGAAAAAAAGCAATATATATCTCGTGCCAAAAGACAAGGAAAAAAGAGAAGCAGAGAGAGATCAGAATGTCCCGCAATCCCTCCCTCTGGACACGATGGCCGCAAGTGAGCATGTCAGTCTGCGCCTACCCAGGACTGTGCCGATGTGAATCCAGAGACATCCTGTTTTACTGTGATTTTTTTTATTGTGCTAAAATGTACCTAACGCCAGGTTTACCATTCTGACCACTTTTAAGTGCCTAGTTCAGTGGCCTGGAGTACATTCCACCACCCCCATCCATCTCCAGAACTTTCTCAGGTTCCCACACTGAAACTGTCCCCATAAAGCACCGATCCCCGTCTCTCTCCCCAATCCCCGTCCCTGACAACCACCATTCCACTGTCTGTCTGTGTGACTTTGAGGACTCCAGGTACCTCCCACGTGTGGGGTCACACAGAATTCGTCCTCACCTAGCACCAGGTCCTCCGGGGCCATCCACGGTGTCGCAGCTGTCAGACATCCCGCGCATGAACTAGAACCACACCGGGGCGCCTGGGTGGCTCAGTGAGTTAAGCCTCTGCCTTCAGCTCAGGTCATGATCTCAGGGTCCTGGGATCGAGCCCCGCATCAGGCTCTCTGCTCAGCAGGGAGCTTGCTTCCCCCCCCCCTCTCTCTCTCTGCCTACTTGTGATCTGTCAAATAAAATCTTAAAAAAAAAAAAAAAAAAACCACACCGCGTGGGACAGACTGTGCTGCCCCACATCTTTTTCATACGCCGTTAGATGGAACAAAACTGGCGAAGGGAGGAGGCGAGGGACAGATCCCAGCGGCAGCCGGGCACGGGCTCCCGAGGGTTCTCTCCCAGCAGCGTCACACAGGACACGCTCAGCCTTCTCCACAGCGTGTTGAGACAACACGTGTGAGGTGCTGTCTGCCAGGGGGGCTCCATCACAGGCTGGTCACGGAGGCCAAAAAATAGCCAAGAAGATGGTGAAAACAAAGAGCAAGGTTGGCAGACATGTGCTCCCAGGTGTCGGACCCAAGATAAAGCCCCAGCAGTTAGGACACCATGCGACTGGTGCAAAGACAGACACTGACCGATGAAGCACAGAGTTTCCAGAGCAGAAGCCCCTCCCCACAACACAGTCAACAGAGCCAGCCCTGGACAGTGAGGGTAGAAATGTCCTCTCAAAAACATGCCTCCCAAGTTTAAAAAAAAAAACAAAACAAAAAACTACTTTCCAGATGGATTGCATCTCTACATGCGAAAGGCAAAGCAGTGACACACTTAGAGCAGACACCTTTGTGACCTCCGAAGAGACAAAGATGTTTTAAACAGGATTCAAAATGTACTCTCCGTACATGGAAAAATATTAATAGGTTGGACTGTTGTAAGGATGTCCCGTCAGCAGAGACGCCCACTGAGAGAAGGGAAGGGAATCCACCCAGTCGAAGGTACTTGCTATGGAAGGAGAAAACTCGGCCTGAACAGGTACCTCCCAGAGAGGGTAATGGCCAAATGGCCTTCCCAAATGGCCAAGAAGCATATAACAAGAGGCCCAACATTGGCCGTTGGGAAAATGCAAGGGTAAGCCACAGTGTGATGCCCCTACCCGCCCACCACCACCAGAACAGCCAAAATGAAGAAGATGGAGAAGAGTGGACAAGAGCGTGGAGCAACTCGAGCCCTCATCCACTGCGGGGGGATGGGGAGGACGACACCGCTTTGGAAGGCTGTGTGCCAATCTCTAATAATGCTTAAACTTCTATAAATACCCCGTGGCTCTGCTCCAACCAGTAATGCACGGGCACACTCGGGAAAAGACACACAAGCGTGTTCGTCCCTGTACACCCACCCAGAAAACCAACAACAGGAGAATGGCTGAAGGTTGGGAGGGACTCCCGGCCAAAGGAATACTATACAGTCATGCAAAGTGCCCATGAGCCACTGCGGGCGGCAGCATGGGTGAGTCTCCCGAGCGTGATGGCACAGACTGGAAACCCGGCACAGTGAGCACGCGCTGTGTCACTCCACTTACACAAAGTACAACCAGAGATGTGTGGCAGCTTCTGAGTGATACAGTCAAGAAATGTTCAACTTTTAATGTCTGTGGCACAGCTCCTGGATTCCCAGGGAAGCTATACTTGAACATTTACCAAGGTCAAAATGACTTGGCACAACCTCAAGGCATGGGCTCTATTTCTGCCCTGAGCACACATTGTACATCTGCTTCGTTTAAAAAATAACCAAAAAGGAAGCATTCCAAACATAAAGATAAGAAAAGGGAAAGAAACCTCCCTGGTACCCGTAGGTTAAAGTCATACAGCCCTGTGTGTACTAGAAACGTAAGGTCTGCAACTTTCTGAAGGGTCCTAACAATTTGTAACTTTTTTGTATAAAGAATGTATGTTCCTTTTCTGAAGACTATCTGTCCCAGGCAGCCGTCCCAACTGGGGCTTGAAAGAAACTGTCTTTTAAAGGTTCTAGAAATTTACAAAACATTTGTTCAATTTGCATTGACATGAGGTGCTGTTCCATGGGTGTTCAGTGTGTGAAAATTCGTATGCTCGTGGGCACTAATTCATATACTCATGTATACTCATGGGCCCTTTTTTTTTATGTGTGATCGACTGAAGAGTAAATACAAATCGGGGGAAAGGAAAGACGGGGCATGGCCCTGGTTTGCCCCACCAGGGGCCGCCTTCTTCATTGAGCACTGTGACCTCTAACATGAGTGACCTCTAAGGTGCCTCCACCCTATCTCTTGAGGCCGCCAATAGAGTGTATCTGTTCTCAGCTACAGCCCAGAGTCGTGCCCACAAGCCAGGCAATACCATGTCGTCAGTGGATCCAAGTACCATTGTGATTTGTTAAATTATAAAGGTTCTAGCAATTCAGAAAGTCTAAAATGTCCTGGGTGAGACCCAGTCCTGGCTCAGGGTCCAGGTCCAAGACCAGGAGTCCAAGAGGTACCAAGGGAAGGAATTGGGCAGCCCATGCTCGTGCCTCCCCTGGGCTGGCACTGTAGCCTCCACGCACCAAAGCCAGGGCAGCCCGATCCCACCACAGACGGGTCAGAAGCAGAGTGGCCCCAGTCCCAGCTCCGACTCTTACTGACTGGGCAAGCCTCTCCCGGCCTCCATTCCCTTCTCTGCAGTGTGGGACCAGTAGCACTCTTGGATGGGGCTACTGCAGAACTCAACTGGAATCACTTAGCACAGAGTCCGGCACAAGGCCAGGCCCTGGCAGGTGGCACCTGGCACTGGCACTGTCGTTACCGTCAGTGTCGTCTTTCTTAGTCTTTTCTTCATTTTCTCTTTAGATTTCACCATTCTGCGTGAGGACTGTGGACCCCCCTTCCCTCCCTCAGACCCGGAAGGTAATACAACCTGTTCGCCTACAAAACACCACCACCGGCTTACTTTACCGATAAAGTGGGTTTGGTTGGAGAATTGCAGTTTGGGACACGCAAGCTACGGCAAAACCACAGGCAAGTCCAACAAAGAAAGGAGGGAGCGTGGCTTTATGGACAGGACGTTGGGAGCGGCTGTCCTGGACCGAAGTCCCCTGGGGAAGCAGGACTTCAGGGCAGGGGCGGTTCCTCACTGGCTGAGCTGCTGGGGTAGTGGATTTCTCGTCGGAGAAGCGTCCGTCCTTCCCTGTTGGGTCTGTAGCCATGATTCCCTCCTGTGGCGGGGGCCTCTGCTGGGGTCTCTGAGTGATGGTTCTTCCTGGAATTGACATGCAGGGACACGGCGTGGAAACGCCTCTTTCTGGCCTCCTAACTTGATTCTACTGAGCTTTTCCTTTATTAAGTTGCACCAAACAAGGGTAGAAGACTGATTTATGAGATGAACTACTTGGTAACCAACCAACCGGGTACAAACATGCTTGCTCACCCCCTCCTTCCGTTGTGCAGCACACACGCAGTCCACACCACTATTACCAGGGCCGGGGCTGCTCCCAGCCCCGCAGCAGGTCAGTGAGAAGGCTCCGCGAGGGCACTTTATTTCTGCAGCTTGGAGATGCGGAAGCAGCCCGAGGTCATGGGAGCCAAAGGTCACTGGAGCTTGCCTTTCATTTGGCTTTGATGAAAGTGGCGTCTGCATTCCACCAGCCCGTCTCATATCCACCACCCCGGGGGAGTTCTTTGGCCATAATATGGACCAGCTCCAAAAGGTGTTCTCTGGAAAGGTTTAGTAAAAGCCCCAGCATTCTCCCTGTTGTGGGCTCCTTCCCAAAGCCAAAGTGCATAAAGCTTTGAGCATAAAGCCTTGGGGCGTCCCTGTGAATGCCCAGCGCACATACCAGCTCGGTCCTCACCGAGCCCTGGGCCCCTCTGTGAAGCCCCCGGACGGCAGCTGTAGGTCCAGTGGGCAGGTAAGGCCTCAGGGAAATCACATGCATGTCTCAACTTCTAGGGCGGGAAGGCACCTGCCAGCTCAGGGCCAGCAGGAAACAGTCCAACGAGGCAGCAGCTGGTGCGCAGGCGACTGCTCCCTGCCCAAACCCAGGGCAGACATCGCTAATCAATCCCCGTGCCCATCCCCACTGAGCCCAAGCACGGCTTCTGGGCTCTCAGTGCAGGGCTCCCCACAGCCGGACAGACTCGTGGGAGCCAACCAGTGGACTGTCTGCCATCCCCAGTGAGGGGGAAAGAACCCTGGTTCTATCTTGAGGTGGTCATGGAGCTCACGGGGCCCCGTTTTCTAGCCTGCGAGGGAGAGAAAAGCCGGAGAGCACTGGTCACCCGCCTGCTTCCGGGGCTTTCCCTCCCGCTTGGGGGGGCCGGTCCGCACTGTCGCCCAGTGCACAGTCTCGCTGTTTCCTTCCTCGTTCTGCTGAAGATTAGTCTTGCGTCGTTCATGCCGCTCAAGCAGCAGAAAACAAAGACCCGAAGCCCCGCCGTCCCTCCCCACCCCTCCCTGCCGTGTGCATGTCAGTCGCCTGCAGAGGAAAGGCTGGTCTGTCAGCACATGCTGACTGGGAGCTTGGGAAGCGGCTCAGACACGGTCAGGCCCTCAGACTTGGCTCACTGTGCTCTAGGTGTACAATGACCCACCCCCACACTCAGTGGGGCTGGGAGAAGTCCAGGAAGACTTCCTGGAGGAGGAGGGAGAGGTGTGGCCAGGGGATGGGGGATCATGGTCAGAGGAGTATGACAGTGGCCAGTTGCTCACCTCATGACTTCTCCCACCAGCATGATGGCGAATCCCAGCAAGAAGTGGTATTGAGGGAGGGGAGAGCAGATGCTGGCCATTTCATAGGCAAACATCTGCTCCCTGGCCCCGGCAGCGTGGCCTGCCAGCCATGGGGACCCAGAAAGGCCCCCTCTCTCACTCATACTTAATGGTCACGGGGAAGGTCCCCTCACCTCCTGTCTCCCCTTCCTTCCCCCGCCGGCTCTGCTCCTTCTCCTCCTTGTTCTGCTTGCCTGTGGGCAGGGGAGACGGGGTGCAGAGACGATTTCTCCCCCAGCTCTGCCCTCATGCTGCCCCCTCCAGCCCAGGCCCTCCTCAGCCCACCCCCTCCACCTGTGGGCAGCGGCTGGCTCCTTCCCACTGCGTGTCAGCCCGGTGCCCCCCACCCTGCTGCCCCCATACTAGGAACCAGGGGAGCCTGGGCCGGCTTCCAGTGCCCTCTGCCTAAAAGCGTTTGGAAGCCGCCTCTGGGCCAGCGCCAGAAGCTTCCGCACAGACTGGCAGGTTGGCCAGGGTCGCCGCTCCTGCAGGAAGGTCCTGGAAAATTCCAGCCCCCCCACGGCCTCAAGGGCTAGTTCTCCCGAGAGGTCCCCCACCCCCACTCTCCACCCCGGCTGGCCTGTTCCCTGACGCAGTCTCAGCTCACGTTGTCCTCACTGGCCGGGCCCTCGGGAATGCCAGCGCGGCTCTGGGAGAAGGCAGCTCGGCTTATGGGGGGAACAGAGTTTGTGGGACACGGTGACCTTGCCCAACTCCCTTGGCCTTGCGGGCCCCCCGCTCCATCTGGAAGCCAGTCCGTCTGTGAACACGGTTAGCCAGTCCAAGGGCAAAAAGTTATGTATGTTTTCAAAGGAATCAGGTTGGTAGGGGTCTGGAAGTGCCCGCCCCTCCCGAGTCGCAGCCACATTCCCTCAGCCTTGCTGCTTAGGAGACAAGGGCTTGAGGCTGATGAATCTGTCGGACGCACTGCCAGCTCCTGGTAATGAAAATAAGAAAGGCAGCGGCGGTGACTAAGAGGAGCAGAGCGCTCGCCACGTGCCGGGCGCCGGGCTCCAGGCTTCCCGTGAAAAGCCCGCGTGGTCCTCAGCGAACCCCCCCCACCCGTGGGGCAGGAATCAGCACCCGCTTTCATCCACGTTTTACAGAGGAGGAAACTCAGAGAGGTCGAGAGACTGGTCCGAGGTTACACAGCCAGAGAGTGGAGAGGCTGGGATTTCATGCCTCATCTTGGGGGGACAGTGGCTCTGCCTCTCCTGCCGCCCACCAACTCGTTCTCATCAAAGCCATTGACTCACGGGCAAAACAGCCTCAGCCTGAAAATCTCCTCCACAAATGCCAGTCCTGAAATGTCACCATTATCCCTGAGTTCCCTGGGCGGATGGCTTCTCTCACCAGCACTGCCTCCTGCTGGGGAGAAGCCCGTCTGTGCCTTAGCTCTGCCCTTGCAAGGGGACTGGGATCTTTCCTAAGCCTGGAGGGGAGTCTTCTGCTTCTAGAATGTAGGTGATAGGATCGGAACCCTCGGGGGGAAGCTGTGGGCAGAGAGAAGAGAGCCGAGACTGGGATCTCTTTCATGCCAGGCAACTTCAAGAACATCTCATTGTGCACAGTAGGGGTTATGACCCCCCAATTTACAGATGAGGAAACTGAGGCTCCAGCAAGTATGTGAGCCACTGGCGTTTGTGCTGCTGGTGGATGAGCGAGCCGGCGTCTCATGGGGTCCGATGAGGGGAGAAGAACAACTTTGGGGAAGCACCGGGGTCCCCGGGAAGAGCTCCCACAGGCGTAGGCGGCCTTCAGGCGCACAGAAGGGCTTTGTGTCCTACAAGAAGCCCAATCCCCTGGTTTCTCCTGAAGTCTTTGCTGGCCGTGGATGCAGCGAGGCCGGTGGGGGTGATGGCAGCTCCCACAGAGTCATGGGCCCAGAGTGGAGCCACTGTCACCAGCTGTGCCCACAGCCTGATGCCCTTCCAGATCTTGGCGGGGCCCCGTCCGTCCTGCCAGCTCAGGGCAGCTGCTGCTTTGGACGGCTCAGGGGCAACCAGAGAAGATCCCTCCTGCCCCCATCCTAGGGCAGGAGTGAGCGGCCTCCAGGCCTGGAGAACAAGAGACTAGCCAGGAGAGACGGCCCCCCTCCCTCCCGAGCCCACTCTGCACTGTCCTGCTCTGTCCCTAGGGCTCCCTGTCCCATGTCCTCTCATTGACTCCTCCCCGTACAAGGAACAGATGACAACCCCTGCCCAGCGAGGGAATGATCACTTGCTCAAGGCCACCACTAAGCCAATCAATGACAGAACAGAAATTCGAACCCAGGGCTGGGTCTCGAAGCCATCTGGATGATTGAATGCCCTTGGCAGGCATCCTGACCCCTCCACATAGCCTTGCGTCTCACTCTGATAAGCATCCTGAACTACCGGCACGCGTTCTTTCCTTTGAGCAAGGGTTTGTGAACGCCTGTGCGAGCCAAGCCCCACGCCGGCATGGTGCTGCTGGTGGAGGAGCAATGGCGACTGTCAGAGCAGGTCGGGGGCAAGGTGCACGACGCGATGCGAGCATTGGGTGATAGCTGAGCCGTCCTCTGAGGGGCCCCCAGAGGCTCACTTCCTTTGTGGGCCGCTGTTGTCTCTGTGCCCAAGGGGCCACATCTTGCAGGAACTGATGCCCCCTCCGTTGCTCCTCTGCCCCGCCGTGGGCAGGACGCAACCCCTCCACGTCTCCTGATCACCACAGGAGCCCCTTGCGAGCAAAGCGCCTGGGCTTTGGGGCCGCTCTACTGACCCCCTGAGGGGTTTTACCTGCTCTTTACTGAAGTCTAGCCTCTGGGGGCCCGCCCCCATGAACTTTGAGTGGTCTCGCACACCCCGTCCCACGGAAAAGGGGGCTCCCGGCCGCCACAGACGTGCCCCTCCGAACCCCATCTGGCAACGTGCCCAGCCTGCGTGAGCCCTGGGACGCGTCCAGTGCTGCCCGCCCACTGGGGGGCACACGCCCTCCCAGAGCCCACGGGGGACCAGTTCTGCTGCTGCCTTCACTTCCCACACACACACCCGGCCCCCCAGGCCCTTGTGGGTCATTCTGCAGCTGTCAATGACAGGCATCGGGAACTGTCCTCGAGGGGCAGAGTCCCCACCAGGGGACGTCCAGGCAAAGCGAGGCTTACCCCGCACGAGCCACGGGCTGAGCCTGCTGCGGGGCCCCCTCCCTGCCCCGAGCACCTCCGTGAAAAGCTCCTCCCATACGTTCAGCCCCTCCATCTCCTTGTCACTTGCCGCCTCCTGTGACTGATTCAGATGCCATCCAAGCTTCTTGGCAGCAGTTCTAGATTCATCCTGGAGGCAGGACCCGCCCCCCCCAGAAGGGCAGTCAAGAGGCCTCTCTTCCGCCGAGGGAAAACAGAACATTCACCAAAACTCGGCGTTGAGCAGATTCCTACGAAGCTAGTGTGGTGTTTTCGATTGGCCGGGGGCCTAGAATCCGACTGGCAGGGACGGGGCGGACAGATGGGATCCTATATGAAGCTACTGACTCATTCAACTTCGAAAGAGAAGAAAACCTTATTAGTCAATGTTTCAAAGGGCTGTGGCTTCACAGGAAGCTTCTTCAGCCCAGCCAGCTGGGGCGGCCTCCAGGCTGGCACCCCCATCTTTGTCTGGCCCCACTGGAGGCCCCCAGCCCCCAAGCTGGGTGCCCCCCAGCCCGTTCTCATCCCCAGAGCTGCTGCTTCCTGTCCCCCAGGAGCCCCGGCCGCTCTGAGCCCAGAGTGACCTCTTCTGTGTTGAAATGTGCCTCCCCCCCCATTCATATGTTGTCATTCTAACTCCGAGTGTCTCAGAATGTCACCGTATTTGGAGACAGGGTCTCGACAGAGGTAACTGAGTTACAGTGGGGTCACTGGGGTGGGCCCAAATTCAACACGATGTCCTTCCAACAAGAGGAGACTCGCACGCAGAGATGCGCACAACCGAGAAGACAAAGTGAAGAGACACGTGGAGAAGGGGCACGTCTGCAGCTCAGGAGAGAGGCTGTGCCAGGTCCTCACAGCCCTCCGAAGGACCCAGCCCCGCCACCACCCGGATCTCAAGCCCTCAAGCTCTCGGCCTCCAGAACTGAGACATAATAAATGTCTGCTGGTTAGGCCACTGGGTTTGTCACAGCAGCCCCAGCAAACGTGACCTCACCCCGGGGGCTGCCGATGCCATGGCGGGCACGGACACCTGCCCAGCCCAGCCCGATGCTCACCGGGCCTGCTGTCCTCCCCAGCCCCCTCCGTGGCCCCCACAGCCATCCACTGCGCCGTGGATCTCTCTGCCGAGAAGCTAGAGGGGTGGTCGAGGCTTGATTTTGTTCAGCATGGCCGTCTCCTGCGCGCGCTGTCCACGGGGTGTCAGCATCCTGGACGGAGCCCAGGAACCTCAAGTGTGAATGCGTCCCCTCGCCAGCGTCTGCACACCTGCTGTGTGCCGGGCTCCGTGCACACTGCCGACGATCCCAGGAGGCAGGTGATGTGTTTCCTGTGGTCTCAGAGCTTTCAGGAATCCTGTGTATTTGTTTTCCGGGAGGGTGCGTTCGGGAGATCAGTAAGGAAACCACAGGACAGGGCATGCATAACTGTGCCGGTGGGCCACTGCTCTGCTCTGGGCACGCGGGGCCAGTGACCTCATGGGATCTTTCAGGGAAACTTCTAGGGTAGATCATGTCTTCCCATTTCAGGGATGAGGGGAGCCTGAGCTTGCAGAGCATGACAGAGCTGCGAAGTGACCAAGAGGGGTGCTGAGACCACCCCGCATGCTGTCTCCGGGCCCGGCCTGCACGCCCCGCATAGGGTGGCTCGGAGGACTGGGGGGATCCTGCCCAGGCTGGGCGACTTCCCCACCCCACGCCCTGGCGCCCCTCCCAACCGCTCCCAGAACACACAGCGCTTCTGCGGTTTGCTTTATGAAAAACTTGTGATCTTTACTGCCACCGAGCGTATAGGACTGTGGCTTCATTTTATGGGGTGAGGAGCCGGTTTTATGTTTTATGTGCCCTGGACAGTTTCAAATTCGCTTTTCTCGGAGGGATGGAGGCCTGGATATGTAGCCCCTACCTGGCCGGGGCTCCGCAACTCCGCATTTGTGCCCAGCCACACACGGAGCTAGGAGCCAGCCGTCGGGGTCCCCAGGCCTGCGGGGAGCCCCTGGGGCCTTGCCCCTACAGGACAGCGAGGGCGGAAGGACTTCCAAAGTAAGAGTCCTCAGGAAGGCAAGAGCTCAGCTTAAGGGGGCTTCCAGGCCAGGCCGACAGAGGGGCTGGGACAGTGGGGAGAGAATGAAGGCTTCAGAGAGGCAAGGGCCCCCCTTCTGACTCCAGCAAAACTGTCTTAGAAAACATTGCGTTCAGTCTCCCCATTTAGAAGAGAGGAAAACCGAGGTCCACTGGTCCCAGCGGAAGGTTCAGGGCCAAGTGAGGTGAGGGGGCCTCTTGGCCCCTCCCCTACCCCTCCACCCCACTGCACCCCTCCACCCTCCACCCCTCCACCCTGACGCTGGGAAGCCTTCGAGCCCCCGCCCCTGGCCCAGCCCCTCCCCTCACTGGGGTCCCATTTCCCATCCTGCTCACTGATCCATTCAGGTCAGAGCAGAGGCCAAGCAGAGGGGTCATGGCTAACTATATGCTAATGACAGCGGGGACCAATCAATCTCCCGTTAATCAGGCAATCAATGTGCACTGCAGGTGTGTCCGATCCGGGCCTGCCACGGGGGGCGGGCGGTGGGGTTGGAGCGCCAGAGGAGGAGAAGGAGGAGAGGGGAGGGGAGCCAGGAGGGAAGGGGCGGGAGGGACAATGCCCAGGACCCCCACCCCTGACCCCGCCAGGGGCCGCCTTGAGCGCAGGGCCTGCCCTCCTGCCCACCCGGAGAGAGCCAGCGGCAAACTGAAATCGCTGCTCGGGAAAGAACCAAGAGGGAAGGGAAAAAAGGGGGAAAGACAGAGCTTTTTAATCAAGGCTCAGAGCTGTAGCCGCTAATGAATTCAAGGTTCTCGGGAACCCCAGGGCAAGTCTGGGTGGAGAGAAGCCAAAGACTCCCCCGCTCCCCACTTCCGCCCACAGCTCCCCCTCCACAGAGGCAAGGGGTGGGGAGCTTTTAAAACCTTCCCCATGGAGGACCTTTAGACCTGGAGGGGCCGGCCAAGGTCACAGGCAGGCAGAGGCTTTTCAGCAGCTCTCACGCCCACCACAGCTCCTGGGCAGGCTCCCTCTCAGCCTCGGTCCCGAGGGGCTGTTCTTAGAAGACACGACCCGTTTCCTGGTCCTTCCTCTGAATCGGAACAGTGGTTCTTGGCCCGATTGTGCACCTCCTTCGGCACAGCTTTACATGCAAGAGCGCACTGAATTCTCCCGACACCCTCGTTGCTCTGATCATGCCCATTTTATAGACAAGGAAACTAAGGCTCGGTCAGGATCACGGAATCTGCTAACGGTTCAGCCAAGTTGGGAGCAGGGAGACACAGCCTCTTGGCCTCCAGACTCTCTCCCGGGGACCCCCATGACGGTTCCTGCTTCAAGGTCCCGGTTTG
Organism: Mustela nivalis; assembly: GCF_964662115.1. Taxonomy (NCBI): domain Eukaryota; kingdom Metazoa; phylum Chordata; class Mammalia; order Carnivora; family Mustelidae; genus Mustela; species Mustela nivalis. The sequence continues at coordinate 89,032,982 of NC_139032.1, read as the reverse complement.
GGCCGGCCCCACCCCTCCCCACCCTCCTCCCGCTCTGGGGTGTCCTGATGCTCCCCATCTCTGCAACTCCTTGGCCCCCCAGCACCTGCCGCAGGTCGGCTTTGAGTTCAGGTCCTGTTTTCAGAGTGTGAAGGCACGAAGGTAGGACTGGTTGGAATTTAGCCTCTGTTTGGTCCTCACTGGCTGCGTAATTTTAAGTAAATTGTTGGCCGTCTCTGGGGTCCACAGGCCACGTGTGGCACGACCCAGCTGCTCTCCCCGTGCCCCCTGTACGGCCTTTCCTGTGGCTCACGTGCCCTTCTCAACAGGGGTCAGCTGGAGCCCAGAGGGGTTAACTCACTTGCCCAGGTCACCCAGCAAATATGGCAGGACAGCTGCGTATCTAGCTCAGCCCCAGCTTCCCCGCGCCCTGCCAACCCTGACAGTCCCCGCCCCTCTCCCTGGCTCTCTTTGCCACTTCCAGAGATGCCCGATGGTGAGGCAGAATGAAAGGCAGCTCTGAGGAGGAGCAGAGTAAATGATGCTGGTTAAGGAATTCATGGCCTGGGAAGCGTATTCCCAGAACAGCTCGTTTCGGAAGTTCTGCTGTTAAGAGCTCTGTGCGGTGGGGACTGTGGGCGGAAACTGAGGTTCAAGGCCACACCCATGGAGGAGAAAACGTGGGCCTTGTCTGCTTCTCCCGCACGCCGGCCTTCCGGCTTGGCACTTGGTCCCACCGCAGGTGCAGCCCCAGACGCCGAGCTGGGCGGACCCTGGGCCCCAGAGAAACCCCACTGGGGGTGGCTTCCATCAGAGGGCGTGGGCTAGGAAAGGTGAGAGAGGGCCCAGCAGCCCAGGCCTGGAGAGGTCGGCGGCAAAGCTCTAGGACTGCCAAGACAACAGGCACTCGCCGTATTTGAATTAAAAGTAGTGAAATAAACGTGAGTCGAATTTAAACTCACGTCAAGTCACTGTGGTGCAAAGTCCAGTTCCTCTGTCTCACCTGAAGGGCTCAGTGGCCACATGTTGGAGACCAAGGCTGTGGCCCAGAGACCTGCTGTCTGCCCCAGCAGTCAGGTACAGATGCAGAACCTCCGAAGGTTCTACTGGGCAGGTGCTTCCAGACACACTGGGTTTTCCTTTCTGGGGGTTGGATCCTCCCGCTTGTGCCTCGGGTGCATGGCCCCGCGTGGCTGCCGGCTGCATTTCTGTCCTCGTGGGTCAGAATCCCGGGAAACCTGTCACAGGTGGCTCAGCCCAGTCTGCAGATGAGCCCTGGTGGGCCCCTTGTGCAGCTGTGCCCAGGGCCTCAGGCTGTGACCAGGGGGTCTCCTCGGAGGGGATATGTTTCCAGGGCCCAGAGCGTGGACAGTGAGAGCTGGAGAAAAGTGACACTCCACAAATGCCGCTGCAGGCGGGGTGTGCCTCTGCTGGAGACTGCCTGTCGCCAGCCACTCTAGGAGGGGAGAGTCCAGTAACTTACCTAGGACTGCGCAGCCAGTGATAGACAGACCTTCAAGATCAAGTTTCCTAAGATGACTTTCCTGAGAGCAAGGCTGTCTCTCCAAGGCCAGCAGGCTGGCACCAGTGCGGGCCCCCCCTCCCTACTTGCAGCTCCCCTTAGTCCTTTATCACTCCCTTAGGAGACAGGGGCCCCCACCACTCTCTGAAAAGTCACCAGGTCTGAGTGACCATGGTCCCACATGGACCCTGGCCGGGAGACCGTTGCCCTCACACGGCCTGGGGTGTGAGGGGAACAGAGTGAGCAAATGGGCTGACAACCATGCTTCTGCTGGTCCCAAAGTCACAGCTCCCTGGGCGGCATACACCGACAGCAGAGAAACAGAAACAGCAAATAACCCCCAAATCTGAGAGACCCAACACAGTGAAGGTGTCTTTCTCACTCATGTCACAATCCAGTGGAGCTGATAGCAAAGGGGACACTGTGCTCTATGGACTCATCTGGGAACCTAGTCTCTCTCTAACTAGTGGCTCCACCGTCCCCCAGGGCAGGGGCCAGCAAGCTTTTTCTGGAAGGGGCTAAATAGTACATATGGAGCACTGCAGGCCATACCGTGGCAGCTACTTGATTCTGCCGCTGTGGTGTGGAACAGACACGGACCACAATAGAAAGGAATGGGCATGATCATGTTCCAATAAAACTTTATTTATAAAAACAGATGGAGGGCTAGATTTGGCCCCTGGACCACAGCCTTCCCACCCTCATCCTAAAGCCTGAGAGATCCTCACTGGACCCTCTGCATCTGATGAAGACACCAGAAAAGAGAACGCTATGGGGGATCATGCAAAAGGTTTTGGGGTGAGTCCTGGAAGTGGCATATATTGCTTCCGCCTATTGGCAGAACTCAGTGGCAAGAAATAGTTGGGGCTAGGAAATGTAGGTCTCCTGTGTGTCCAGGAGCAACACAGGCTAGAAGTTTTCCATGGTCACCTGCTCCCAACTCATGTCCCTGGTCCGTGCTGTAATCATCCCCAGAAAGGCGGCCTTCCTCATCAGTCTTCGGAAGCTTTAATAACAAGAATGCTTTTCCAGCATGCCCCTGAAACTGTTCTTCTAGTTTGACAATAGAGGCCCGGGAGGGCTAGAGAGAGGGGCCCACCTGAGCAGCCCAACCCCAGGGGAAGCCATCAGCCTCTATCAGGTGGGATAAAATGAGTACTGTGATCTGCTGCCCTTGTGTTTGGAAGCTGACATCGTGGTCAGCTCTTATTCATCAGTTATTGTGGAGTATGGGGGAGGTGTTATCATAAGGAAGACCTGCTTGAACCCTGCTCTCGTTCCCCCAAAACCTGTGTGTTTTTGTTTTTAAGCTCCTTTTTCGTGCCTCACATGAAGTAGGAGCTGGGTTAAGGGCTTCATGTCCTTCTTAGATCATCTCCCCAAGAGCCTGGGAGGAAGTCTATGATGGATCAGAAAACGAAGCTAAGGCTTCACCCTCTCTCTGCATCCACATCTTTTGCCAGTTCTCTCTCACCCTGGAATCCACAGGGGGCTGCCTTTTGCCCAAAGGAATTTTAGCAACTGATTCCACAGAGCTCCAAAATCTCTCACAGAACAGAGTCTGTGCTCACCCTGGCACTCTACAAGTGCACTCAGAACGCGCATGGGCTAGCCTGATGGAGAATGAAAGCCACATAAGGTAGAACTGTCTCCTGAGCCACCCCAGCTAACAGCCCCAGATGCCAGAGTGAGCCCAGCCAAAGCCTGCAGAGCTGGAAGACCTGTGTCCCACCAGCTGACTCCAGGGGTGTGAGAAGTAAGAGCTTCTTGTCTCGTGCCACTGAGACCTGGGGGTTATTCGTCTTGCAGCATCACTGCAGCAGTAGATAACTGATACATTCTTCTTCTTTGCATTTTGAAGATGAAAAATAGAGGCTAGGAGATGTTAGGTAATTTTATCAAGGTCTGACAGTTGGTAAGTGGAAGAGCCTGGATTTGCCCCTGTATCTGTCTAAACATTGCCCTTGCTGGTAGAACACAAGCTCCATGAAAGCCAAGCCTTCTGTCTAAGGATTTAAAAACTGTGTGATCCTCTCAACTGTAATGGTGTCTGGCACATAGTAGGTGCCAAGATTTGTTCAGTGAGTGAACAAATTCTTCTTTTGAGTGGTAGCAACTGAGAGGCCCTAGTTGTTCTCAGGAAACATATGAGGGCATTGACTCGTCTATAGCAAGGAGAGGAGGAAGCCACTGAACCAGCAATCAAAATCCTCCCATCAACAGGACCCTGAAGTCAAGGTCAACACTAGGGATATATTACCACTCATTCATGCACTCTGTTCTCTAGAAGACCCAGGGAAATGAGCAGAACCAAAGAGTAAGGAGAGAAAGGTTCTTTAAAAGCACTGAGCTGGGGCACCTGGGTGGCTCAGTGGGTTAATGCCTCTGCCTTCAGCTCAGGTCATGATCCCGGGGTCCTGGGCACTCTGCTTGGCAGGAAGCCTGCTTCCCTTCCTGTCTCTCTGCCTGCCTCTCTGCCTACTTGTGATCTCTGTCAAATAAATAAATAAAATCTTTTAAAAAATAAAATAAAATAAAATAAAATAAAAAGCACTGAGCTTTTGACATGATGACAGCTCCTTTGGGAAAAATGTAGGGAAGAGGGTGTGGTGTGTAGCTCAAGGGGTAGGCTTGAAGCAGGGAGGTTGCTGCTTGGTACAAACCAGGATGCGACAAGCTGAGGCCAAGGCAGTGCCCAGAGGGACATCTTGGGGGACAGCGGGGGAGAGAGTCTTGATCAAGCCCTTCACATGCATCCTGTTCACCCCAACCTTGCAACTCTAGGAGCTCCCAGAAAGCCCTTACTCTGCTCACCCTCAGCTCTGAGAGCAGAGGAAGCAACATTTTCTCATTGGCTGGGCTTTAACACACACACACACACACACACACGAAAATCGATTTTCACTTATCTTATTTCCCCCATCGTGCACCCACGCTCCAATAACCTTATGAGTTCATCATGTTCCTGCTCCTGTTCCTTGTCAGCGTTGATATGTCTCTAATTGAAAATAAAAATGCAGGAGTGCATAGACATACATGTGCACCCATCACCACACAAACACATATGTGCACACACAGAAACCTATTCTCAAGGACAAGCTTGGGCTGTCTGGATGGTCTGATGTTATTCAATAGCCTAACAAAGCAAAGCAGCCACCAGATAAGGCATGTCTATGGTTCACTGTCTCTTGAAAACTCTAGAGATGCAGCTCAAATGTCCTTCTTTTCTTCCTTGGAGCCCATGCAGTTTTCAGAATATGCCAGGGTCTTTCTGAAAGCATAGAAGCTCATGTCACCTATTGATTGAGCCCCCAGGAGAGAGACAGGGCTGGGCCACTGAGTCCTTTTCTAATTCTTTCTCCAGAAGTTTTCAGGCTGACAGTGTCAACTTGCCTTGTATTTATGTCCCTCTATCCCAGTACTCACTGTAATGCAGGATGCATAGTATGCAGTGGCTGCTTAATAAATGTTTATAGAAACTAATGTAATTTCTAAGTGATGAGAATGTTCTTAGAAGCAAGGGAAAGATTGCAGTGATCTCTGTTCCACCATGGAAAAACAAAAAACAAAAAACCTTGCCATCTCTGACTCTTCTAGCACTGGTTCTTTCGGAGGTACAGTTTCACCATAGCAAGCAGCAGAGCTGGGCTGGTTTCAGTGTGTGTTTCAGTTATGGGTCATTGCTATGAATCAGATAGACTGGCAGTTAAAAGCTGGACTCTGAGGCCAGACAGACCTTTGCTTGAACCCAAGCTCTGGCGTATGTATGGCTTCAGGCAGGTTACTCAATCCCGCTGAGCCTCCTATTATAAATGGTAATAATAATAGGACCTGCTTCAAAGAGTTATTGTGTTCTCAGTGAGATAAAGCATGAAAAGGATCAACACGGCCCAAGCACAGCATTAGTGCTTCTTCATGGTGGTGGTGCTGCTGCTAATGTGGATGTTCATGCATAGCGCAGGCTTGGCTCTGCTGAGCAGAGATGAGAAAAGGAAGAACCTGGTCCCCTGTGGGCCCACAGCTGGGTGTGGAGACAGAGAAAGCTCATGAAGAACTAGAGAAGCACTGCTCGCTAAACTTGGCTCTAAATTTGGTAGGAACTCAGAGGAGAGAGAGGGAAGAATGGGCTGAAATGGTCAAGAGAGGCTTCCTGGAGGATAAGATACAGGGGAAGATATGTGCCTTGAAGCATGTGAGAGATGAGTCAGATGATGAGATGATGGAGGGGGAGCAAAAGGCCAGGAGCTAAAAGGAAGGGAATGTGTGCAATGCCTGCAAAGAGCTACAGGACAAGAGGAAGAAGTGTGAGCACAGAACATAGGTCTGGAGACATGTGGTGGATTTGGCTTTCCCCATAAAGGTGGCATCAGAAACACAGTGGGTGTGGGAGAGGTGCCCGTGCTTCCCACTGGGGAAGTTATTGCCTGGTGACTGCAATAATGTGAAAACAAAAGTCTCTCCTTCTAGTAGTCTGGCAATGGTTGTGTCTGACCAGAAGCCTTTGTTTGGTGTCACTTCACACTCTTTGCCCCATCTCCACTTTTTCCTTTTTCCTCTGGCTCAGAATTCCCAAAAGAAGGCGGCCAGGATTCACTGAGAGCAGGCAGAAGTGGGACAGCTGGGCCCAAGCCGGCAATGGTTGCTTCAGCACCACGGAGAGCGCTCTGGGCCGCCATGCCACAACTTTCCCCTCAAAAGGCCTAGAATGTTCCCTTCCTCTCCTCTGGGTACTGTGTATTGCTCTTCTACTGTCCCCATTCTCAGGTCTCCACTCCTGCCTCTCCCCCCCCACCCCGTACCTCATACTTCTTAAAGCCTAGTTCTGTCTTCCAAGAGGTCAACTGATACATCTGCCTTATTCATCCCATAAGTATTTCCCGGTGTCCTGTCTGTGCCAGGCTCTTTACTGACACGTCTAGGCTTATCTGCTGATGGGAGTGGGGGCCAGTGAGGTCCTCTCTGGTATCAACTAATGTACACTTCCCTAAGCTCTCCTGAGACCCCTGGGTATCTTCACCAGAAGCACAACTTCAAAGAAGTGAATGCTGGGCACCAGCCAGAGGAGAGTTGCACTCTCCCAGTGACCCATGACTTATTAGTCAATGTAAAAAGAGCTGCTTTTGAGAGTGCACTGTTACTGCACCAGCCACTAAAGTAGGCAGAGCTACGTAGAAACTCCATGTCTTCCTTGCAAGCTGGTACCCTGATTACCTACACTTAACAAGTGTACCCAGAAAGTTGGGGCCACTCTCCCCACGCCACACAGCTGACAAGTAGCAGAGCAGGATGAGACACCAGTTTCTGGGTCTAAGTTCTGCTCCTTCTTCCTCTCTTCCCTCTCTATCAGAGCAACTTCAGATGGTCCTATTGCGTTGAAATCCCATTCTTATGGGTCAACCAATGGCTGAATATCAGAAGTATCGCCTTAATTTTTTTTTCCTTTGAGATCATCCCTCCCCCTGTCAGGTGTCTGCTTCCTCCCAAAGATTCCAGGCCACTGGGTTTGGCCAGCAGCAAACTTCCCCTCTGTTGATAGTCTGGGTAGAGCTTTTCCTCCAGGGCAACTGTCTGCTCAGAGGTGGCCCCACTGAACCAGCCAGACTGCATGACCCTTGCAGCAGCTAATGAACACAGGTCACAAAGAGAAAAGCAGCTTTGTGAAATAATCCTTGATCTGGGAAGCTGCCTGGCGTAAGCATGCGGCTTCATCAGAACATTTCTGGAGGGGAATTAATCATGAAGCTCAGTGGTGTCGCCAGAGGTGGGAAGGGGTGAGGAAGGCGGTAGGGTTTGGTGGTAGGGAGGATATTCCATGTCAGCAATCAACGCGGGAAAGAATTCTGTGAATATCAATGGTCCAAACACAGTCTGGAGGCTGGGTGAGGACACAAGAAAGCAGGAAAGGCCAGGCTGAGATAAATGCATGAATGAGAAATCTCCTATCGGCCTTTGCAGCTGGAGAAAAGAAGGATTGGTCATATTGGTTCATTCATTCAACTTTCCATTCAAGCAGTCTATGTTCACAAAGTTCCTCTGTGTACAGGTGCCTGTGCTGCGGGCTAGGACGGGTACAATCGTGACAGGACAGGTGTGGTCCTGCCTTCACAGGCTTGCAGAAACATTCAGAATGAGGGGTTCTGGACCTATTCCCAGCTTTCTGAGTTCCCCCTCTTCTCCGCTGACCTCTACCATGTAATATCATTAATATTGAGCCTTTGCCACATGCCAGGCACAGTGCTATGCTCTCAAAAAATCCTGACAGTACATTGTAGAATTGGACGCTATTTTCTGATATTACAGGTGGGAGAATGAGGCCCAGAGGGGTACGGAACTCACCCAAGATCCCTGAGTCAGGAGGTGGTGATCTGGGTTTCAAACCCAGGCCAGTCTGAGTTCAGAGCTCACTCTTAGCCACTTCCATTTCTCTAAGAGAACGAAACTTTTTCATGCTTTGCCCAGACTCCAATTCCCTCAGCCTCCACATCCCCCCATCCTCACTTCTCCAAGCTCACAGCCTTGATGCAAAGTCCTCTTGGCCCTCCTTAATCTTTCGTGTCCTCTCACTCGCTGTGAGGCTGGCAGATAATTAAGCAAAGTGAAAAGATTTAAAGGAAAACTGAAGGTCTTTGAAGACACAGAGAGGAAACCTCTGATGGCTAAGGAGGTAGGAGTACCTGCCCTGGCTGAACACCATGAAGGCAGCAGGAATAGCCTGATCCAGACCTGAAAGTCTCACCAAAACCACAGACATCCAACAGATAATGACAACCAGTTACAGTTCCTTTCCAATTACGATGGATTCTTTGCAGACAGGCTGTGAGTTGAGTAGGATCCCCCAAAGGTTGCATCCATCTGGAACCTCACAATGCAAACTTATTGGGCATCAGGGTCTTTGCAGATGTAATTAGGGTAAGCATCTGGCGATGAGAGCATCCCAGAACAGGGTGGGCCCTAAATGCAATGACAGTGTCTGGAGGGGACCGAGAGGAAGAGAGGAGAGAAGGTGACGGAGGGCAGAGGCAGAGGCTGGAGGGAAGGCATGACCAGCAGTCGTCAGAAGCTGGGACAGTGGCGTGGGACAGATTAGCTCTGAATCTGCAGCGGGAACCAACCCGCCAACACCTTGACTTTCCTGGCCTCCAGAACCAGGGGAGAATATATTTCTGTTTTAAGCCATCCATTTCATGGCAGTTTCTCATGGCAGCCTAAAGAAACTAAGACAATGTCCGAGGCTCTGTCCTCATCTAGGGAGTCAAGGACAGTCCCTTGAGGAAGTGACACTAGATCAGAGACCTGAAGGTGTGTAGGAGTTGGCAGAAGAGTGCGTTTCGGGAGGAAGGACCAGCAGGTACAAAGCCCTGAGCCAGGAAGGAGGACCTGGGAAAGGACCGAGAGGGCTGGCGCTCTGGGAACCGAGGTGGTGGTGCCAGATGTGTCCGGAGGAGTGGGCAGAGGAAACCCAGTGGAGTGTGGACTTCTTGCTGAGAGAAGCAGGTGCTGCTGCAAGCTGGGAGCCCGAGAGACCTCAGCCCCGTGGGATCGGAGCCGTGCTGGTCTCTGCCCTGCAACACAGGAGGTGCTGGGTAAATATTAGTTCATGGGTTCTGGGGTGTGTGTGTATGTGTGAGTGCATCTGGGGACTGTCTGTGGTGTACATGCCGCCTCCCAGGACAGTGTGCCCCACCTGCTTCCAAGCCCTTGCTTCTCCCTGCGAGCTGCTGCTTCATTTCGGCCTCCCAGACACATTGTCCGGAAGCCCCCTCTCCACCTGTGCCTGCCTCCTGGGTCCTTTGTGCATGTTAGACAACCCCCCAGATTCCTGTCCCCTCCCCTCCAAATTCCTGTCCCCCATGCTCGTCCTCTTAACATGGTGCTTTCTCGGCTTTGGTCATCCTCAGACTGAATTAAAATAGCATTGCCACGGAGCCGTGTCAGATGTGCCCAAGGAATTCCGAGTCTCCGGTGACTTCATTAGCTGCGGCGCCGTGAGTCATTCGGGCCACGGCGCTTTCTTGTCCCGAGCCCCTCCCTCCTGCAGAGGGGTCCTCATTAGCGGGGAAATATGAACCACTTAGCAGCTCCATTAACCGGGTGCTTCTCCCACCTTCCATCTCTGCCTTTCTTCCCCCGCTGCCCCTTCACCTGTGAGTCTCTGCTCTCCACTCATTAGCCGGAGTGGCCTCGCGGCTTGCCACCCCTTCCTCTGCGCAGGGTCAGGAGGCCGGCCCGGCCCATGTGGCCCTCGACGTGGGTCTGGGAGTTGCTGAAGTGGGCGTCCCATGCGCTCCACACCTGTCTGCGGCTACCCCCGCTCCTGCGCCCGCTCGTCCGCTTCCTCTACCCACGCCCCTGCCTGGGACCCCCTCAGGAAGAACAGCAGGGATCCTACTGGGGGGCGCTCCTGGGGGCTTCCAGATCTCCCATCCCCCAGGGAACGAGATCTTCCCCTGATGTCCCCTGATGTCCCCGACCCCACAGCAGCGTGGCTGGCGTGCGGTCTGCCCCAAAGGCCACCTTCCGTGACACCACTGTGAAGTTTAGAGCGACGGGGCCGTGGGTCTGGGTCAGAAAGGCCTGGGTTTGCCGCTTGTTTCCGCCGTTCCCAGGCTTGCGACCTCAGGCCAATCACTCCACACTTGGGACCTCAGTTTTGTCATCTGTAAAATGGGGGTCCTGAATGAGTCATCTCAGTTCATTCTTGCAACAACGGGGTGGACAGGAGTTGTTGTTCCCTGCCGTCACTTGGTATACGTGCGAAGGGCAGGGAGTGTGGACATGCAGGGGAGGAAACTGCCTGACTGGCATTTGAGCTGAGCTTCTGAGGGCCTGGAAGCTTCCATCAGGTGAGAAGCATTCCTGTCGGTTGGGGAGGGTTGGCAAGTCTGAGCGTGGAGGCCTGAGTGTTCCCTCCTGTGCCACATTGCTTGAGTTCCTGCCAGCTCCGGAGACCAGGGCTGCTGAGGGGCAAGGCAGCCGAAAGGAAGGGCGCCCCCTGAGGTTGTGTCACAGCAACCCCCACCCCGGGGGCTGTGCTGGCTGGGCGCAGGGCAGACCAGCCCCTGACTCACGGGGAGCTGAGACTATGCAGGAAGGAGGTGGAAGAGCAGGGTCTCAGCCGGGACTCGCAGCTTCCCTGACACCGCCCGTTCCCCGGGAGTGGGGCCCCCCAGCAACCTGCAGCCTCCCTGCCTCTCCCCGCAGAGATGGTGGTTCTCACTGTGTTCTGGCGTGTCCCCGCGGATCAGGGAAGTAAGGAGCACGCTTGCCCTCCCCTCACTTAGCTCAGGGCTCTGCGAGGCCAATTAAACCGTGCGCTAATCACCGACACGGGGGAGAGCAGAACCAGGGTCGATGGAAACAAAAATACTTCTGTGCCCCGTTGTGGAGAGGGGAGCTGCCACCCCAAGTCCAGCTCACACGCTTGTGCAGAAACACAGACAACGGAGCCTCATGGGGGTCATGGTCCTGCTGCAGGGGGCAAGCAAGCAGCCAGCCGGCCGGCAAATCCGGATGGGGGCTCTCCTGTACCGGGCGTGGGGGACGCAGCCCCGCCTCATGGGGGCTCAGCTGTAGTTGGGAAGGAAGGCATTAACAAGTTCGAGAATCTTAGAAGATGATTCGCCACCGAGAGAAGACTAAAAAGCAGGGCTGGGGTGGGGATCAGGAGTGCGGGGTATTGTGTGTTGGGGTTCTAGCCAAGTCTCAGAGAAGACAAGAGAGCGGGCTGATAGGATCTGCAAATGGGGTAGCTTGATACAACAGAAAATGATTCTTAGTCTGGGGGCCAGAGCCCAAAACCAACGTGTGGGTAGGGTCGGTCCATCGGGAGGACCCGAACATTCTGACCAGACCTCCTTCCTGGTTTCGGTGGCTCCAGGCGCTGTGGTCTGTGGACTCATCACTCCAAACGCTGGCTCCTTCTGTGTGTTCCCATGTCTCTGCTTCTTCGTCTAAGGGCATGGGCCACTGGATTTAGGGGCCCCAGGATCCAGTGTGGCCTCTCTGAGCTAATTACATCTGCGAAGACCCTATTTCCAAAGAAGACTGCATCCACGAGTTCTTGGGCATTACGACTTAACCCATAGCACTTTGGTTTTCTTGAACATGGCTTCAGCCTGAGACTGGCCTTGGGCAAGCAGGTCCCCCTCTGGTCATGAGGCAATGACGAGAACAACAAAGCCCCCATTCCCAGCGCCCTCTCTCTGGGCCAGGCCCTGCGCAATACGGCCCCACATGGACTCACTCGGGGAGGCAGGGTGTGGTGCCCTGTTTGTGCTGTAATCTGTTCCTGGACCTACAGAGCTTGGGGGACCCTGGCCTCCCTCCGCCTAATCCCGTGCCCCGTGGGACCCCTCTGTCAGCTGCAGCCTTGGTCCCAGGACGGTCCCCAGGACACGTTTCAGCAAGGTGGGAGAAAGAACCTCCACTGTCGCCTGGGCGTGGTGGCCCCAGGCAGTGCTGTGAGGAAGGGGCCAAGAGAGCCCCAGCCCACTAAGTGCATTATTTCTCCAAATCCTCTCATTCGCCCAAGTTAGGCGACAGGGTCACCCCCATTCCCATAGAAGAGGCAGCCAAGGTGTTGAGCAGCAATGCCACATTGCTGGTCACGCAGCTGTGTCAAAGGAACCCAGCTGGGGCCACTTCCTGCCAGTGCCCACCTGGTCCCCCGTGGCCCCCCGACTCCCCCCCCAGCCTGGTGTGCAGGAGGAGGTGGTGCCTGGAAGCCGTGATTACGTCATCAGCTCTGGTTCTCCGTTTTATCTGTATGTGTTTTAGCTCCTGGGCACCATGAGGGCAGGGATTTGAATTGTTCTCCCCCAAGTCCCAGCACCCAGAAACCTTTACTGCATTCTTGAACCTCTGGGCCCTCGGAAACACTCATTATTCCTTGCAGTGGTTTCCCCGGACTGCCTGGGTTGTGAGCGCCTTGAGAGCGGGGCCTCGATTATCACCTCTGCAGCCTCCCGGGGAGCCCAGGACAGTGCAGGGTCCGAAGGGTTGGAGCCAGACAGCAGCCCCACCCCGAGCAGGGAACGCCAGAGTGGGGGCTGCAGAGCCCCCGTCACCGCCCCTTTTATAAATGGGGCTCGTGTCTCTGCCTTGCCTCTCCCTCCCCTGGCAAAGCCAAATGAGCCCAAACCCCGGGCTGCACTGGGGTCCTCCACGTGGGAGGGAGACACAGAAGGTGCTCCCCGAGGAACCCCCCCCCCCACCAAGTCACAGCCCACGGCCTGGCTGGATGCAAGGCCCTCCTGGGAGCTGGTCCTACTCCCCCGCCACTCGCTGCATCCTGCACCCACCCCATGTTTCTCGCCCCCTTGCCTGGACGCCTTCTTCCCAGCCCCTCTCTATCTCCCGGATAACTCCAGGTCATGCTGTATGACTTCAGCCACTGGGTGGCTAAAATCCCAAAGGCTGACAACACCAAATGTTGGCGGGGAGATGGAGCAACGGGAACTTGGCGTCCGTTCTCGACGGGGAGGGAGGTGGAAACCCTCTCGCAGGACGGCCCGGCCATTATCTAGCAGGCTCTGCGTCCACCTCCATGGCCCGAAGTTCCCCTCCTGGGTCTTCACCCAAGAGAAATGGAAACACATATTCACGCAAAGACTTACCTCGGAAGGCCCGTCGCAGCTTTAGTTATAGTGCACAGAAACAGGAAGCAACCCCAAGTGTCCACCGGTAGAGGAATGGTTGGCGAACTGTGGTCCACCTTCTGGTGGGACACCGCCCAGCCTGGAATGACCTGGTCCCTTGCCCAGCAGCGTGGAGGACTCTAGAGACAGGCTCCCTGTCCGTGGTTCATTTAAATGAAATCCTAGAACAGGCAAAAATGGATCTATGGGTCCAAAAATCAGAGCAGCAGAGGAGGGCGATTGGCTAGAAAGGGCATCAGAAACTGTTTCTAGGATATTCTGGGCAGCAGTTATATGGGTGTGGAGAACATATTGAAGTGACTGTATAAGATCCGGGGACTTGATTGTACCTTGAATATACCTCAACTACTTACGTGTATGTATGTGCCTACATGTGCAGGGGTGGGTAGAGACCCTCCCCCTCCAGCCTTCCCCACCAGGACCCCTTCCCCAGATCTACACACTCTCAGCCCAGTAGAACCAGGAGCACCTTCCTCTTGCTCCAGTCAGCATCTGTGTCCCGAATCTGCTTCAGTGCGACCCACCCGTCCGCCTGCTCGTCACCCTGGCCCTCAGGGCTACCCTGTGGACCCTTCACACGTGTGTCTCCCTGAGCCCACGTAGCTCCTGATGCATCTCGGGGATCGACAGATGTGTACTAAACAAATGAGGAAATGATCACGGGGTCTTTACTCATAACCGTAGCTGCAGTCTAGACCCGGGTTTGTACCCACAAACCCCACTGCTACCTCCGTCTTACATCGATCTCCATCAAGCCCATATAGATCCATAAACTCAATTTCTAGCGCATCTGCATCACTGTCTCTGAACCCCTCGAGCTCCTGGGAAGGTGCAGGTGCGTGTGCCCTCAGGCTGACAGATTGGCAGCCTCTGCCAGGGCCTCCCCACAAGCTTGCCCTCTCTCAGAGACGCTGCGGGTCTGGCTTCCCCTCCCCGTGTGTGCTCCGCTCCTGTCCAGGGATTCCAAGGTCGGGCTCTGATCTGGACACAGCTGGGTTTGGTTTCCAGCACTGCTTGGCAACCTTGAGCAAGTCAATTCTCTCCAGCCTCGGTTTACTCGTCTGTGAAATGGGGTAAGAGTAGCGCCTGCTTCGCAAGAATGTCAGGGGCACTTGGCGAGGTTTTATGTGCAAAGAACGTAGCTGGGTGCTTGAGGGGAACTGGGCAGCCGGGCAGCCCCTGGCATCCCCCAGGGTTGTGCGAGTGGAGTGTGTCCCCCAGCCAAAGGGCAAGTAATTCCTGTCCCACCACCCCTGCACCCGGGTAGCCTCCAATGGCCTTCTCAGCTCAAAGGGCATTTTCAGCTCAGGGGCGCCCAGCTGGCTGAATTGGTAGAGCGTGTGACTCTTGGACTCAGGGCTGTGAGTTGGAGCCCCACGTTGGGTGTGGAGATCCCTTAAAATAAATAACTAATTTTTTAATGGCATTTTCAGCTCAGACCAAATAACCGCAGGCTAATTTGAAAAGGAGACTCTTGGTGGAACCCCAAACGCTAGGGAGGGGCAGCAGGATACAGCAGACATCAGCACTGAGGAGCGGGCGAGTGGGGAGATGTTGGTCTGGGGCACCCATGCCCCGTCAGGAGATGAATATATTCTGGGGATCCAGTGTAGTGGGGAACGGCAGGTGATGGCGCTGTGTTCCGTACCTGGAAGTTGCTAAGAGAGCAAGCCCTGAACGCCCACACCAAGGACAAGAAACCATGATGTGATTGAGGTGTTCGCCAGCTCTGCGGTGGCGAGCATTTTGCAGTCAGAAGTTTCTCGGCCCGACAGGTTGTAGACCCTAAACTTACACAATATTACGCGTTGATTACATCTCACTATACATGTTAATTACATCTCAAATAAAGCTGAGAGGGAAAAACATTTTAGTACAAAAAATTAGAAAGGCATCATTTTTAATGAAAGGCAATTATTTAAATTGTAAGAAAGTAATTTACATCTCAAAAAAAAGCAGATTATAGATTGAGATTAGAGATTGCAGAAACTGCCCTCACGGCAGGAAAAAGGAAGAAATGAGAACTTTGCAAGAGCAGACGGGCAAACGCCGAGTGTGAAAATCACTGTGGGCAGAAGCGGGCAGTCCGAGCAGGACGTGGGGAAGCTCTTCTCTCTTCCCCAGTGGGGGCCACAACCTGAAGGCCACCATTTCTCTGCCAGGCCCTCACCGCATCGCCTGGCCCTGGGCACCTCCAGTCGGTCACCTCAGACCGAAGAGGAACAGAGGCAGGATGGGTGTCATGGGCCCACAAGGTCTGGGATGCGGCTGGCAGCTGGCCCCACCCCTTCCTCAAAGCTGTGTGACCTTGAGTAAGTCACCGAACATCTCTGAAGTGTTTGTTTGGATCTCAGGCCCCGCTCAAGGATCTGCCACAAAAGCGAGCCTTGATACAGACTTGATATAGCATGAAGGACAGTCCCAGACAGACCGTGCTCTGTGCCGACGGAGAGCATGGGGAAACTGAGGCATGGAGTTGCTGATGGTGACCCCGGTCATAAGAGACGCTCGGAGACACGATGCCACATGTCACCGCGGATGCTCCAGGCAGGGCCCCTGGGGGCAGTTGTCCTCTCTCTCCTGCGGACCCTTCAAAGCTTCTTCACATGCAAGTTGGTTTACTCTCCTAATAATCGCACAAGAAATACATGTTCAGAAGAAATTAAGAAAATGCAAAGAAGTCCCAGCACCCCACACCAACATGGTATCCCTCTCGGGGAGCTTCTGTGGGCGCGTTCATAGGCGGCCTTGTGGGCACGATCTTACGGGAATGGGATCGAGGGCCACGGGGCTTCAGACCCGGGGCTGTTCACGGCACAAAAGTTGTAGCCATCTCTGTCCGTCAGTAACACACACCTCCAGCATCGTTCTTCCCAGGTGTGTGATACTCCGCGGTGCGGGAAGCTACTGACTCAGTCAGTCCCCAGCCAGGGTAGAGATCTATCGGTGTTTTTCCAGATATAAACCCAGGCAGCAGGTGACATCCTTCTCAGAAACACCCCGAGCGACAGGTGTTTACTACACCCCAGAAGCCTCTTTCCATCTCCGCGGGGCTCCAGGGTGAGGGAGCCCTTCCTGCGGACGAATCCGTTTCCCAAGAACCTCCCCCTGCTGGTGCCAGTCTGCGCTTGGGGTGACCTGGACTCTCCACCCCTGGGTCTCGGCCTCCTGGTCACCCGCGCCCCGAAGCCCACTAGCATTCTCCCAGCCCACTGCACCCCCACCTGTCAGAGGGAAGGCCACCTCCCCCACGTGCCTTGGGAAGCGCCCCCAAGGAAGTGTGAAGTTTGCAGGTTTTGAGGTCAAGAGCCCTGGCTTTAGGGCCAGACAGACCAGGGTTCGGATCCCAGCTCCACCCCTTCCTGGCTGTGGGACCTGGGGAAGCCGCCTGGCCTGTGTGAGCCTCACTTTGCTCTTCTGTGAAATGAGTTTAGTAACCGTATCGGCCTCAGGCCGCTGCGAGGATTTCCCGGAGGCTGTCGGTATAAACCGTTTAGTGCAGGGCCAGGGCCTGGAACGGACGAGGTGGCGGCTAGATGCTGATGCTGTCCATGGCGGGGAGTCCCTGCTCCGGCGCGTCCTGGAGGACGAGCATGGCGGGGCCGCGGGGCCTCGCCAAGACACCCCAGTCCTGCCCCCTGACCCCTGGCCATCAAGGTCCCTGACGAGCTCATTTCTCCTGGAGGGGAGGACCCTGGCGGCTCAGGGAGGAGGGGGAGCCGCAGACACAGAGCAGCACTGATACATTATTTAACAGCAAGAATGCAGATGAGGAAAAATTAATGAAGGGGCTCCCTTCGCCTCCGCCCCCAGCCCCCACTCTTCCTGGGCCCCGCGATTGCTGACAAATTCTCCAGAAAATATCCAAACAGCCTCCGGCTGGAACCTGCCACAGCGAGGCACCATTATCTATTATTGATGTAAGCCTTGACAAGTTCTCTTTTTAAGGAAGGCGAGCGGGGGAGGGAGCTGCTAATCCGTGTTTAAAGGGAGAGACCCTGTTTCCCCCTCCCCAGGGCTGCAGCCAGAGGGGCCCCTTCCATCTGCCCCCACCCCCATCCCAGCCGGGCAGGGAAAGGAGGATGGAGACCCGGAGACCCAGAGGTCAGGAGGGGCTGGTGCCTCTCTCGGACTTCCCCCGTGGTGCCTCAGTTTCCTTCTGTGTGCATTTTCTGAGCCAGCAACTAAGGGCATGGCCTGGGGACAGCTGGGTGGGGCGGGGAGGATGATAGGAAGCGGGAGAGCTCTGACTCTTGCCTCGGGCAGCGGAGGAGAGGCTGGCCGGAGGCAGAGGGCCCTCAGGCCGAGCACCAACAACTCACCCCGCCAGGACCCTAAGATCCATTCTGCAAGATGGGAGGGAGTTCAAAGCGGGTGATCTTAAATTTTTAATACTGGAAATACCTCAGTCGTCTAGAAATCACTTGATGAACAACTTGAGTCGTCCAGAATATTGACGAGAAGAAAAAAAAAAATGGAAAGTAAAATATTTTCCGAAGCACCCATTTCAAGCTTGCAAAATCTAAGCCTCAAAGTCGACACGCTTGACCCACAGGGGCGTTCTGGGGTCCCATTACGCTTGTTCGAGAAGATTTCTAACCAGCACGGGCTGTTCTTTTCTCTGCTCCCGGCAGGTGATACTCAGAGGGGGCAAGGAACTAAGACTTGGTCAACAGCACCACTGAACCACGGGGACCCAGACAGGAAGCGGCGCCATCCGGGGCCATTTAGTGTGGGAGCGAGGGCCCTCGTGGGGCTTCCAGTTCGGCCAAGAGTTAGACCTGAGTCTAACTTCCTTACATTCAAGCAATTACAAAAACCGCTTCAGGGAAACGGCATCTCTGAGAAATGTGGGATCACACTCTCCTTGCTGTGTCCACGGACGATCACCGCGGGCAAAGATCGAGAATTCGAGAACACAGCGGCGGGAGGTCACACCCTTTGAATGTCTGCATGGGGAGCAGTCGGGCCATACAAATGAGAGACCCAGGAGGGGGCGGTCATCGGGAGCGGCGACCGGGGCAAACAGGAGACCAGAGCCTGGCTCCGCGGGGGACGCCATCCCTGCACTCTGGTCCCCCCGCGATGGGAGGAAGTGGGTCCACTTTTCGAGAGAAGCAGAAATAGAAATTCAAGATGAGAGGACCCAGGCCCCGAGGTGGAGGTGGGGGAATCCACCCGAGGACTGGACCGTGTATTGCTTCACCATAAAAGGGGAATTAAGGGTCGGGGGCAAGTACAAAGCGGGGAAGTTATCGTGTCCGTTTCCTGAAGCTACTCTAGCCAATTACCCCAAACCCGGCGGCTTCGAACTCCTGCATCTGTTATCTCACAGTCCTGGAGGTCAGAAGTCCGACAATCTGGTGTCAGCAGGGCTGGCTCCTTCCGGAGGCTCCAGGAGAGAGCCTGTTCCTGGCTTCCTCCGGCTCCTGGAGGCCATCTGTACACCTTGGCTCCCGGCCCCTCCCTCTGTCTTCAGAGCCATCTCTCCCGTCTCTGACCTCTGCCAGGGCTCTGACCTCACCTCCTCTGACCCCCTTCCTCCCTCTTATAAGGAGCTTTGTGATGACACGGCCGCGCCCCACCCCCGCAACCCGGCGGTGCGTAAGTTCATCTCATCAGTGGTGTCCCTTTGCCGTATCAAGCCACGTTCCCCCAGGTCGCCGGGATCTGGACACAGCATCTTCGGGGAGCACCGTTGTATCCCCCACAGTAGCCCGCCCCACCCCATTTGTCATCACTGAGTTTAGGGGTGGCCAGGAGATCCGCAGCGGAGGGTTCTTTAGAAAGGGTTCTTTTCTTTCAGAAAAGGTGACATTCGGTTGAGGGCAGGCAGGTCCCACTGAGAGGCGGGAGAAGCCCGTGAAGGAAGCCGGTCCCTGGACACCTTTAGCAGCAGCTCGGGAAGAGCTGGTATCCCTGGTCCCACTACCCCAGCCCCGAGGCTGGAACGACACTTCCCTGAACTCAGGGCCAGGCCTTTAGCAACAGCTTACCCCCTGCCAACCCTGAGGGGTCACTTCCTGGGAGAGGGGCTGGGCTGGAAGCCAGCACTCCCTGTCCCTACACGCCCCCCGGGATGGAGGCCCCCTCCGAGTCTGGCTCTGTGGCCCCAGACAGCACCAAGGACGCCAGGGGCGGGCAGGGGACACGCAGCGGCCATCAGCCCGTGCGTCAATCCGACACGCTGATGAAGCCCCGCTCTGGGCCAGGCCCCACGCCAGGCCCCGGGACACAGCTGTAAGCCTGGCAGATGGGGCCCATACCTGGGGGGCGCCGGGGGTTTGGCGGGAGAGATGGGGATTGAGCACATAATCATTTAATTTCAGATATGAAAGAGTGCTTTGGGGACATGGACCATTTGAGAAATGAGGCCTCGTAGGGTCCCTTTTCTGGAGAACTGAAGGCTCCTCCTTGACGGAATGTTCTAAGAGGTAGAGGAGGAGTGGGAGGGGAGTGACGTCCCTCTGAAATGCACGACTTTCTCCTCCCCTCCCCCCTCACACCTAGCTGGCTGTGGACCGACCTTTGACCTTCGATGCCTCTGGGCTCGTGCTGACTCCCTTCTCTCATTTTGGGTTCTTTCCAGTTTTGGGGTTCCACATCTCTTTCCCCTCCACCTGACCGTGGGTACCGCTTCTCCCAGTGAAAGGGGCCTGGCTCCTGGAGCAGCACCCACACCTACCCCGCTGCACCTCTGGGGCTGGTGCCTGGGGGGGCAGGGCAGAGACCTCCATGTGCAAGCCCCTCCAGGCTAGGAGGCTAGGGGAGAGCAGGGGAGCTCGGGTCCTGGAAACTATCCCGGTCTGGCCGCACCCCTGGAAACCCAAGACCCATGTCCCGTACCTGATGGCCCTGGATGAGCCCCGCCTCAGATCGAAGCCCCAGGCTCTCCACCTGGAAAGAGGCAGAACAGATCAGACCATGTCTATGGCCCCTCACCGCTCTGCCCCGTAGGGCCCTTCCTTGATTTCTAAGAGGGGTCTCGTGGTTCTCACACTGTCTTCCTGGACCAGATTGCTGGCATCTGGATGCAGAGCGATGCCCCCACGGGAGCACTGGCAGGAGAAGCCCTCGAGCTGCCGCAGGGAGCGCGGGCCTCCCTGACGTTCTCAAATGATGCTCGCGGTAGGGCTGGCAGCGGCCCCGTGGCCATGGCCCAAGGCTGCAGGCACCCCGTGGGGATGTGCCATCCTGCCACTCCACGGGGGAAGCGCGGACGCTCTGTCCTTGTCCAGGCCCGGCGAGAGCTGAGGCCGGCGGGGGACTCCCAGGGTGCCCTCGCTGAGTTCCTTCGGGGCTCAGTGAGCTGAGTGCGGCAGCCGTCAACGTGTGCGCTGGGGAACCTAACAGCTCTGGGTTCAAGTCCTACTCTCTGGCTGGCTAGCCAGTGACCTTGGGTGAGTGATGTAAGCTGTAGACTCCATTTTCTCATCTGCAGGAAGGGGTACCCACCTCCCAGGGTCACTGTGGGGCTAAATGAGGTCTTGGGTGTGCTGTAAGTTCTCAGGAAATAAATGGCGCCCAATAAGATAATTAAGTTGACCAATCAGGCTCCAGTGTCAAGGTTGGCGCTAGGAACTCACTGGCGACCTTGGGGTAGGCCCTCTCCCTTAAGAAGTGGGAGGGGCGGCAGTCCCAAGGGTCTCTGAAGCTCAAAGTTCAGTGGCCTGTGCCAGCCGAAGCTCTCCTGTCCCTTCTCTTCGTGGTACTAGACTATGGTCTTCTAAAAGGCGGGACTACCCTGCCCCCGCCGCCCAGCCAGCAGTCGGCACCCCCCGTAGGGACCAGCGGACAGAAGCAGGGGGAGCAGCAAGTGGGGAGGTGAGTGAGGCTTGGCTGGGACAGGAGAAGCAGCCGGTGCCACCAGTGAGGACAGGCCCCAGAACAGAGGTCATTCCTGCCCCCAGGCCAGCGGTCATTCTTCTGATCTTCTGGGCCCAACATTCAGATAAGCCAGAAAAGCTCCCTGGATTTAAGAGCTTATGGAGAGTTTAATTAAAGAACCTCAGTGTTACTTTTGGAAAAAACAAAAAATCCTTCTGCCTGCATTGATCTTCCTTTGAAAGATGTTTGCTCCGACAGAGCATCAGGCTGAGGGAGGAAGGGGACTCACCAAAGGGTCACAAGAGGATGTGCTTGGGCAAGAGGCCTGGCTGCCTGGGTCTGCGGTCCGGTGACCAAGGCCTGCCACTGGGGAAGGGTGTGCCTCCTGGAAGGATGACTAATTCAGAGAGGCCTGGAGGCCTCCCTAGCCGGTCCCCAGGGCCCAGCTGGCTGGCCAGCCTTCTCCCGGTGTCATTCTGTCTCTCGTCTCTCCCCAGGAGAAGCTGGGGTGGCCACAGCGACAGAGCGGACAGTCTGGGCTCTCAGCGAGGTGCCCAGGACAGTGAGCTCTGTCTCCCGCTGTGGGTTGCTGGCCCATGAGGCTGGGCTCCCACACAACACCCAGAGCTACTGTGGTTTGAGGCAAGGCCCCTACTCCCAGCCCAATGCCTGACTCCTTCATCAACGCCACCCGGGCTGCCCCAGGTCCCCCAAGCCCTGGGGTTGGCCACTTGACCTCTCTGTGTCCCCGGAATGGGAGTCACCTGTAAAACGGAGACTTTCGTGAAGTCGTAGGGAGAAGCATTGGGGCCCTGGGGCTACCAGGGCAGACTTTGCAGGTAAAAAGCAGCAACCCTTGGGCACAAGGGGACATTAGAAGACGCAGGTGTCCCCGGGATGTCCAGGCTCTGGACAGGGCAGAATCTAAGACCCGGAAACCAGGCACAGGCCCTGGCTCCTTCCTTCCCTGAGAAAAATGGCAGCTCACTAACCCCAGATGGACCCAGTGCCAGTTCTGGTCCTGTCTCCAGTCTCCTGGTAGGGCGAATTGACTCTCCTTATGCCTGCCTTGTCCGATCAGCCCAGACACAGGCTGGGAACGTGCCCCTGAGATGAGGGAGTGAAGTTCCCAGAGGCTTTTCTCGCACAGGAAGTCACTCCCAAGGAGTCCCTGAGAGGTGGCGTCTGTCTGTGGTCTGTGGTCAGGAGTCTGAAATAACAGGGTGTGTGTGTTGGGGTGTGGGGGGCTGCGGTGTCCGGCCCAGTTCAGCACCTTGGACAAGACTCTGGCTTCTGACTGGGCCAAAGGGCCATCCTAACACCACTGCCCTGTGCCCTGCCTCCCTCACAGCAAGGCCAGCAAGGAGACACCAAATGGCCAGAGGTGGGACTCACGTCCTTGGACTCCTTGCTAAGGGCAAGCTCTCAGCTGTCCACCCAGCCGGGGATGGAAACAGGCATTCACAGGTGAAGGCGTTCTAAAATGCAAGTTTTCCTGTTATTCGGGTGTGGTGAGGCCAACAGACCAGGAGACAAGCACGCTGAAAGGCTAGTTTGTCACCCTCCCGGATCCCAAGGAGGGGGGCGCGCCACACCACACGGGGCCACACGAGGAAGCGCCGGTGTGGGGCAGGAGGCAAAGCAGGGTCCGCAGGCTTAGGATGGACCCGTTTGAGTCACTGCAGCATGCTATGGGGCACAGGGGGCTATGGCTGTCTGGCACCCAGCCCTGGGTGATGAGGGCAGGCAGAGAGTGACCCGGAGCGTGAGAGCTGCATACAGGAGGCCAAGAGTGGGGGCTCGGGACCGGGGGGCACAGGCAGGGCATCATCACAGGCATACCATTCTAAGACTTGGCCAGCCCTGGGAGGGACAGTCCCCTCCAAGGTCAGCAAGACCCCGATATCACAGCATCAACAGTTCAGAAAATGAAAAGGCACGATTCACAGAAGGATGGAAGTCTGGGCAGAGAAGCCGCAGGGCCCAAGCTCCTGGGCAGGAACTGACCCCTCTGCCCGTCAGGAACTGACCCCTCTGGGTCCCATCTGCCCCACTGAGGAAGGGCGGAGGAGCCCTGAGGGAGGTGGCTGGCATGGGGTAGGTCAGCCCAGTGTCTATCCCCAGGGCCCACTCTATGCACCTGAGACACTGTCGTTCAGCTCTGCACAGCCCTGGCCTCCATCTCCCCCTAACCCCCACCCCAGAGCGGCTGGCGAGGGCAGCTGTCTGACGTGCTTCACGTAACCTGCCGGGGACAGCAAGGGCTCCAGTCAGACCCAGCCCTGAGACTGAGCTCCACAGCTGGGGCACCTGACGTGAACTACCTTTCTCTTTAGACCATCAAAATGGGACCACCGAGAGCACCGTCTTCTAGGGGTGTGCCATGGGTGAAATGAGATGGTACTTGCAAAACTCTGAGCACAGGGCTTGGCACAGAAGCTGCCCTCAGTAAGAGGAAGCTGACAACAGGGTTATTTGAAAGGCCCTTCATGATCTGCCCATTCCCCCTGCCCTCCACCCTGGAACTTTCATGGCTTCTTCATGCTCTATGCTGTCATTTGCCCCTGGACCTTCGCACCTACTATGCCCTTTGCCCGGATCCTCTTCCCTGCTCTGCTCTCCCTGACTCCTTCCCTAGCTAACTCCTGCTCTAGCTCAGATGTTCTCCCCATCAGGATGTCCTCTCAGCCCCTGACCCCTTACCTGGGGAAGTGTCCCCCTCACAGGTGCCCAGCACACCCAGTCCCCACCTCCGCCAGGGCACTGACCACACTGGATTGAAACCGCCTGCTTTCCCCATGAGCCAACTAGACGGAGAGTTCCTGCCTCTGTATTAGTTTGCTGCCGCGGCTGTACCAAGTTACTCCAGACTGGGCACCTAAAAACAACAGAAAACATATGCAGTCATGGTTCTGAGAGATGTTCAGACATTCAAGAGCCCAGAAGTTCAAGGTCGGTTTCACTGAGTCAAAATCAAGGTGTCAGCTGTGCTCCCTCCTCCCTCTGGGAGAGAATCTTCTTCCTGTTTTTTTTTCAGTTTCTGGTGGCCGCCTCCTGGCCAATATCACTCCAGTCTCTGCCTCTGGCTTTTCATCCCCTTCTCTGAGGGCGCGCCACCTCCCTCTGCCTATCTTACAAAGACACTCACGATGACGTCTAGCCCCCACACGGGTGACCCAGGATGGGCTCAAGTTAAGGCTCGTAAAAGCCTTAACTTCATCACCTCTATGAAGACCCTTTTCCCTAATGTCACTCACTCATTTGCCCAAAAGGTAGTAGCCACAGGTCCTGGGACCGGAAAGTGGACACAGGTTACTTCTCACTTTTCAGAAGTTCACACGGTGCCCCTTCACTGCTCCAAAAAAGCCTGTATTAGTACCTGGTTTCATTAACTGAAAGAAATCCAAAAAGGATTTTTGCTTTTCCAAAAAAAAATAAAGACAAAAAGCAAAATAGCGCTCGGCATAGGTTTCACAGGGAACCGCAATAAGACAGGGCACCCCCAGCAAGGGGCCCAACCCTCTCCTCTGGGAACAGTGGAGGCTCCGGGCCCGGCACCAAGTCGCCATAGTTTTGAGCCGTGTCTGTGAGCATCTGGGTTTTACTTTCATTTATTTCATGCTTCCATTAGCAAGATCTGTCTTAAGGTTATCAGAAGAGCCTAAGACATTGTTTTTGGGGTCCAGGAAGGCTCACAGAATTTTCCGTATAAATTGATGGTAATGGTTTCTGTCCCTTACACCATCGAGGCTTACGAAGGGCTTCAGAGGAGCATGCTACTCTCCGAGAGCAGAAGAGACCCCTGTGTCTTTGCAGAGCCATTGTTTCAGGTGACCACAGTGTCCTGTTCGCTGCTGGCCGGAGCCGGTGCTGGGCGCGGTGCTCACTGGGCACCTGTTGCAGGGCCGGGTGGAGGCCGTGTGGGACAGCGGGGCCCAGGCTTTCCCCTTGGCCAAGCTGGATGGCTCCAACCTCACAGCCTCCTAAAACTGGAAAGAGCCTTTGCTTCAACCTCCTCCTCCTCCTCTTCTTTTGAAGCTCGGGCAGAGACGCGCCCAGGCCGACAAGCTGGTCTGTGCCCACGGTACCCGGGAGCAGGTTTCCCGGGCCAGAGCCACATGTCTCACAATCCTGCCGGCCAGAGACAACACGGCCCCGTCCGTCCCCTGCCACGGGCGACAGAGAAGGGGTGAGCAGAGCCTTCCCCTGCCACTCGTGCCGGCTCCCCGCAGCTGCTGGCTTCCAAACCTCATTTTTGTGACCTCGCTTTGGAGCATCGACTGTATTCCCTGCTGGCCTTCCTGTTTGTTACTCGGGCTTTTGTTCCGACGAGCCCTCCCCGAGGCAGCCTGGGTCACCTTCACATCCCGCCGGCCCTGCCAGAAGGTCTCCTGGCCCAGAGAAAAGCAGGGAAGAAAGGAAGGACCCTGGGGAGACCGCAATCGGTAGGGGTCTTTCTCCGGCCCTGCGGCAGCCCAGCAGCGGGCCTGGCTTCCGGGCGGGGGTGGGGAGGGGCTCGAACACCTCTGTGCACCTGGGACTCTGCAGGTTGAGGGGAGAAAGAGCTGGGCCCTGCAGACGAGCCGAGCCAGGGCCCTGGAAATTTCCGCAGTGGCCAAGTGGGAGGGTCACAATGCCATGGGCCAGCGTCTGAAGGCCGGGGTGCCGGCCTCCGAGTCCTGTGTTGTCCCCGACCGGGGCCTTCGGGGTAAAGCCACGCCCCTGCTACACCAGGCAGCGAATGGGCCCCAGTGGAGGCTATGAGCTCTGGAGTCAGACAAGCCTGGTGACATTCGGGGACAAGCTGCCACTCCACCCCTGGTCCAGTGACCACATCTGCAGAATGGGGCTGATAACAGGGCTTCCTCCGAGGCTGCAGGAGGAAGGAATAGAACGATAAGGTACTCGGCGCTTGGTGAGATCCACTGCTGTGGTTACCACAATCATTACAATGTCCAACGTGACTGCCGCCCCACGCACACCCCACCCTCCGGCCCTGAACTTCCCTCTGCTCGCAGAAGCTGCCACGGCCTCTCACACATCCAGGCTCACGCACGTGCTGTGGAATACTCTCCCTGCTCCTCTTACCCAGCCTCTGGGTCTCAATGTCGCCTGCTCCAGGAAGCTCTCCTGGGTTAGATGCTCTTGCTTTCGGCCCCGCCGTGTGCCCCGTGGCGCCTGTGATTCCTGCTTCTCAACACTTCTCATGAGGGACTCATCGGTGTGGTTGTCGGTCTCTCCCCAGGGCTGTGAGCTCCCCACGGGTGGGCGCATCTGTCTTGCGTGCCCCTGTAGCTCTGGCACCAGGTGCCCGAATGAATGACATTGCAGATCACAAATGAATAAACTTGGCCGAGTGCAGAACTCCATCCCCGGTGTCGGGGCTGATTATGACCCAGGAGGGGCCCAAGAAAGTCCCTGGTGCCTCGTGGAAGGGGTTGACAGCGATGGCTTATGTGCTTCGAGTTTTCAGGGGAAGGTGAGCTATTTCCTGGGAGAGAAGGTTGTTTCCCATGAGGCTCAAGAAGCTGCATCAGCCCCGGGGAAGGAGAGAGCTCTGAGCCCAGCACAGCGGGAGTCAAGTCCCACTTCCTCACCTCCTCCCTCAAGGTGGATGGGCTCCCCTGGCCAGCGAGGACTTTGGAGGGAATTAACTGATGCTCTAGTACCCAGCACAGCGTCTGGCGTGGAGCAGGTGATCAATTTTTTAAAAGCAACAATTGTTAATTTTTTAAAAGACACTGTAAATCAAAACCGAGCATTACATCTTCTCCTTAGACGTTTTTTTGCCGACCCCCAATACGCAGTTCATAATTCCTTCCCACAACTTTATCTGCAAAATAATGTGCTCAATTTATAATTTATTGGGAGTTTTTTCCCCCTGAGACAGACATCTTCAAGTTTTGATCTAAAGAATACAATCGACAAAATTAATATTTAAATCCAGAAAACTCCAACTTTGGTGACTGATCTCGGGGATTTGAATTGACAGCAAGATTCTTAGGCCTTCTGCGTTCTGCATGAGGCACCGGATTTTATATGACTCTTCTGGGCCAAGGAGGACAGGAAGACCACCCCTCCGCGTTGCCCGCGGCTGGAGTGCTTGGCATGGAAGGGCGCAGTTAGTAATTAATGCGGGATGACAGCCGGGAGCCTGGATGGTCGTGGGCAAATGGGGAGCTCTGGTCCCCCTCCCGATGGCTGTCATCCCGGAAGAGTCCCGCCTTCTCCCCAGAGAGCCCCACTGGCCTCAGAATACTCTCTTACCCCAGGCACCTTCTAGCCCCGCTAGACGGGATGCCGCACGTGGTCCTCCGTTCTGCCCGTGTTGTTCGAAGCATGTCCCCAGAACGTGGCCTGCAGCAATGCCTGGCCCGTGGTCGTGCTCAACGGATGCACATTGGATAAGTGAGTGACTGAGAGTGGACTCGTGAGATGAAGCCTTACGCCAAACCTGCCGAAAACGGCGCGTTCGGTCTTACAGCTCTCATCACTTCTGGGGTGCCCAGGTGGCTCCGTCGGTTGAGCCCCCAACTCTTGGTTTCAGCTCCGGTCATGATCTCAGGGTCCTGGGATCGAGCTCCGTGTCGGGCTCCGTGCTGAGCCCAGCGTCTGCTTCTCCCTCTGCCCCTTCTCTCGCTCTCTCGTGCGCTCTCTCTAAAATAACCAAATCTTTACAAAATAAAAAAATGAAAAAAAATAAAGTCATTGTTGCCTCTGACCCACGTGGTATCGGTATTTTCTCTCTCGGGTTTTCGTCCATTTCAAACGTATTTATGAAAACTGAGGTTTAAAAACAACAAACTCACAACAGCCAAGGGGGTCCTTCCGCGGATGCGCGGACAGACAGACTGTGGTCGGTCCAGCCCGTGGAGCGTGCCCCGGGGCCACAGGGCAATGAAAGTGGGGTGCACGTGACGGGGCGATGACGCCCACCTGGGAGGAGTACGGGTGATCGGTCTCCAACCGCATGACATTCCGGAATGACGACTCTGCGCGGACACGGAGACTCCTGGTCGCCAGGACGAGGGAGGAGGGGGGACGAATTAGGGCAGGGAGACTGCTCTGAAGGATGTTATCAGGGTGGATTCGTGTCACTACACATTTGTCCAGACTCAGAGAATGTGCAGCGGCGAGAGTGACCCCTGATGTAGAGGATGGACTCCGGGCGATAATGACGTGTCACTGTCGCTTCGTCAATAGGACACATGTCCCTGCCACTCCAGAGGGGCACGTCCACAGTGGGGAGGCGTGTGTGCGTGTGTGCGTGCGTGCGTGTGTGTGTGTGTGTGAGAGAGAGAGAGGGAGAAGGAGACGGGGTGTATGGGAAATCTCTGTACTTTCTGCTCAGTTTGGCTGCGAACCGAAAACCACTCTCGATAGAAAATAAACTCTAGGTTTTTTTAAAACGCAGTTCTTATTCTTATTTTCTAGCCAACATAGGAAGGAGTAAGAACTCTTACTCCATCTGAACAGAGTACCCACGTCCCCTGCAGTTTGGGGGAAAGTGCTCCCCTGACCAGGATGCCCTGCTGCTGTCCCGTTCCTCTGTGAAAGTGCTTCTCCCCCTTGAAAAATGAAGCATTTTTGGCTTCGTTCCCGTTCCGTGCCGTGGGTCCCCTCCCCCATCACAGCACGGATAGTCGTCTAAGTGTGATATGTTTGTTTACTAGTTCTTCTAACAGCGTTGTTGGGGAATAATTGACATAGGCATATTTTAAGTGTTCCCTTTGATAACTTTCTGTGCCTGGGAAACCATCGCTACCAACAAGACAGCCAGCGCACCTGTTAGGGGTGAACCGTGTCCTCCGAAAAGTCCTATGTTGGGAGTCCGAACCCCTGGGACCTCAGAATGTCACCACGTTTGGAGACCGAGGCTTTACAGAGGGGATTACGTTAAAATGAGGTCACCAGGGTGGGTTGCAATGACAGGACTGGTGTCTTCATAAGGAGAGAAACTCAAGACACAGACACCGCCGAGGGATGACGGGTGACAGTGTGAAGACACAGGGGGACGGTGTCACCCAGGTGCCCAGGCGAGGAGCCTCGGGGGAACCACTTCCGTTGTTCAAGCCGGCCGGGCTGTGGTGCTGAATTACAAATGGCCCAGCAAATGAATACAACAAAGCCCCCCACCCCGCCGCTGTGCCCCTTTGTGGTCCCTCTCAGGCCTCAACATCCCCAGAGAACCACTGACCTGCTCTCTGTCCCTCGGAGTCGTTATGTTATGTGTGTCAGTGGCTCATTCCCTCTCCTTGCTACGCGATTGTCCAGTGGACTGATACGCCATCTTTTGTAAATTCCCGACAGCCAAAACCTGGGAGAAAGTCCGGACGTCCACTAACAGATGAGTGGATATCTCTTTCCCACTTGGAGTGGACACTCTGTGAGAGCAGGACTTCACCTATAGCTGTACCCACAGCATCCAGGAACCCGTGCCTGGCACAGAGTGGGCCCTCAATAAACAGTGGCTATATTAAGGATTGAAAGGTTCATTGCCACGGACGGGGCAAGGCCAGACCCTGCAGCCAGGCGGATCCCTCTCCCCGGAACACAGTGGCCGCTGCTCCATCTCTAGCCACAACCTCCTCCTCCAGGTGGCAGCTCCTTGTCCCGCGTTCCCCCTGCCCACCGGTGTCCCCCCTACTCTGGGAGGACCTAGTCCTGGGTCAGATACAGGATTTACCTCCTGGGAAGCTTTCCTGGCAGTGTCTGCCCAGGAAGATTTCCCCTTCACCCCTGCCCTACCTCTGGGTCCGGCGGCTCAGTCAGCCCACTGGCTGACATTCTTATCTATTCAACGAACTTTCGCGGGGCACCTATTGTGGGCACTGCACTGGGGGGCTGGGGAGCAGACAGACATGGAGCTCATGGTTGGGGGGAAAACTAAATTAAATGGATACTGTATCCATCCCCCACTTAGATCTGCTATCCTGTGCCATGAAGGGCAGGGGTCCTGGGGGAGAAGCAGATCGTGGTGGAGGGACTTAGTTTCCTTTGGGGGCTGTCTGAGGGGTGGCATAAGGTTTGGGGAGAGACCAGACGCTATGGGACAGAGTTGGGGGAGAGGACTATACGCGTGTGCGGGGCTGGGAGGGTACAAGAGGGTGGCCCACTGTCGTGGCTGCGGGAGACTGTGTGTGTGTGAGCACCGTGAGCAAAGCAAAGGGCCACCAGGGAGGGCCGGGACAAAGATGGGGATTTTGTTCTAATAACCGCTTTCTCTCCTGGGTGACACCGCGCTCTTCAGCTGTGCCCAGAGCGGAGGCCCTGTCCCTGTCACTCTTCAGCTGTGCCCAGAGCGGAGGCCCTGTCCCTGTCCAGCCCGGATTCCCTTTCGCGTGTTGGGACTGTTGATTTCCTTATGCCTGCCGTGACCCCAAGGCACCCACCACTACGTAGTCCACGTTGGGCCAATAATGGACATTTCTAGATGGATGGGTTGCTGATGTGGATTGATCGTCTCATTCTTATGCCAGGGAAGGGGAGACTTTTCGGGGAAGGGCGCGGTGTCCTTCAGGGCCAGTGGCGTCCGAAGAAGTTCCCACAGAGGGAATGAGGCTCGCCTTCGGGGCTGGGCTGGCAGAGAGTTGACTTACAGGCAAAGTGCCGTTTCTGGCCGCCCCACTCTCTTCCCACTGGAATAGACGCTATTCAAAATGTTCCCGGTGCCAGGGTACAGTCTCACCCTCTGTGTCATACACCTTGAGAGTGGCTTAAAGTGGGGAATTTCTTCCTCTGCATTCAAAGGAGAGGGTTGGAAGCGTGGACCAGAAAAGGATCATGAAAACAACGTGCGTGTCTCTACGATGCTCACTCTCCTTTGTGTCGTGGGAGCGGCTCCTTCCGGTCTCGCTTGTTAATAACACA
This sequence comes from Mustela nivalis, assembly GCF_964662115.1. Lineage (NCBI taxonomy): Eukaryota > Metazoa > Chordata > Mammalia > Carnivora > Mustelidae > Mustela > Mustela nivalis. The sequence continues at coordinate 89,002,127 of NC_139032.1, read as the reverse complement.
TTCTCTCCCAGCAGACCCCGGTGCCCCGTCCCCGAAACGGCATAGGGTCGCCTCGCTGCTGTGCTCTTTGAGAAATACCGCGGCTCTGGGCTAGGGAAGCGGTCGGTAATGTCACGGGGTGACCGTGTGGGCAGCTCCCCAGGGACAGGCAAGGCTGCCGCCCCAGAATGAGAAGAGACTTCACGGAGAACCGGGGGTGCCAGAGCCAGATGTCGGAGTGGGGACTGCCTGAGACTCGAGAAAGGAAGTCTTAGGGTTAACGACAACAACAACAAGAAATCTGCACCTGATCGGGAAGAGGTAAATTGAACTTAATAGCTAAAAATACAAACAGCCTCAAGAAAGGTTTTCATAAAATATTTAAAACAAGAAGGGACCTCAGAAATGATGTAGTCTTGTGGTTTCCAACATTTGTTTGGCTAATTTTAGCATCAGGCGTCTTTTTTTAGAATAAAACACACAAAGCCCATGAGAGCTACTTTGGAAGAAGTCGGGGAGAGGGCTTGAGACCACGGGACCCCACGGCCGCTGACCCTGACCCCCAAGGCCAGAAAGCACTGGTGTTCTTCTAGTCTCTCACACTCCGGGGGAAGAAGCGGAGGTTTGGGGGGTGAAGGGAGCCCCCCGTGATGACATAGACATCACCCCTCTCCAGCATGGTGACGGCAGGTACAGAGGGCACCTGGGGGGTGACAACCACCTTGGAGGAAGGGCTTCAGGCCTTCCAAGTGGCCGCTGAGCGTTGCCCTGCGACCCTGAGGGGGGCTCTGTGGCCAGACTGCCTGAAGTGGGGTAGGGGAACCCCAACCTGGCTCCCGAAACTGGGACGGATTGTCTTGCCCCTCCGTTTCCTCTCTGTCCAGTGGGGGTGATGACGGTGCCCACCGCGGAGGGCGACGGTGTGAAGGGAGGGCTCAGGGCACGCGGAGCCAAGAGCAGGACACCCAGCACGTGCTCAAGGGCCGACCCCTGGCCACAGGTGTCACTTTGGCCATCCTTCCCTTCTTCGGCTTCTCAGGGGCCAGCTGTGACGATCATATTGGAGAAAACGCTTCGGAAGCACCTGCCAGGTGTCCGGCACAATCTGTCACAGTTAGTGTCACAGCATTAGTGTCACCACCGCTAATGTCATTATGAGAACTCTCCGGTGACCCACAAACTGGGTGAGGCCTTATTGCCATTTTACAGGTGTGGAAACTGAGGCACAGGGGGTTGAATGGTTTTCCCCAAGTCTCAAAGGTGGTGAGTGAAAGAAGCCAAGTGGTCCTTGGACAGCCTCCCCAGGGCTCAGCCCACCACACCAGGGTCTGAGGTGGCGGGAAGAGTGGGCTCCGAGGGGTGAGAATGGAGATGGGCCGGCCCCTGTCTGCTCGGGTCCCTGCACACCGCGGTGGGGCCGGCTGCACTGTCCTTCTGCAGGACTGTGCTGCCCTCTAGTGGCTTCATGTGCACGACTCTGGCCAGCAGAGGGGAGGTCCGGAGGAGCGTAGGTCCCCGCCCATCCCATCCTGGAGCTGTGCGCTTGTGACCCAGCGCTGTGGGGCGGAGGACCACACAAAGACCCCGCTCAGAACCGATGTCAGCCACTGCCAGTGTGCAGCCTCCAAGAGCTTGCTAGATGCTGGGACAGGTGGGGCTAGAAATCGGGCTGGGTCAAGGAGCGGCATGGCATCTTTGTTTAGGTGCCTGAGCTCAGGTGTGCAGGTATGCAGGTGTGCGTGCGTGCGTGTGTGTGTGTCTGTGTGGCTGTGCCATGTAATGGCAGCGTAACAACGTGGGAAGGAAAACAGACAGCATTTCAGCCCACACCCTGCCCCTCCTCCCCTGCTGATTGAAATCAACACCGCAGTGGCGTTTCGGGAGATACTGGAACTCCTCCAGGTGTATCGTTCACAGCTGCCTGCGTCGTCACCACACATTCCAAAGCCAAGAGACCGGCAGGAGTGTGCATTGATACAACTACTTGGGGGAAATGCTTGAAAGTAGCGACACACACACACACACACTTGTGTCCACTGCAAGACGGACACAAGGATGTTCACGGCTGTTTTCGTGGTGGTACCCCACCCCCGGAGGCATCATGCACGTCTGTCAACAGCAGAATGGATGAGCAGGTTGCAGTCGCCGACCTTTCAGATGGCCGAGTCCCGCCCAGTAGCGAGGAACTTCGTGCAGAACAGAAGTGAATCAGAGCAATGGAAAGACCCAAACTTACTATTTCATCAAGTTCAAAGCCAGGCTAAGCGAATCTCTAGTGGTGGAGGTCAAAACAGTGACTTCCCTGGGGGACGGGAGGGTCTGATTAGAAGAGACACAAAGTGGGGGGGAGATGTTCGCTGAACATGTTCTAGATTTTGTTCTGGACAGTGGCTGCGTAGGTGTACACACATGGAAAATTTCATCAAGCTGTACACTTAAGATTATCCTGCTTTAGGGGCGCCTGGGTGGCTCAGTGGGTCAGGCCTCTGCCTTCAGCTCAGGTCATGATCTCAGGGTCCTGGGATCGAGCCCTGCATCGGGCTCTCTGCTCAGCAGGGAGCCTGCTTCCCCTCTCTGCCTGCCTGTCTGCCTACTTGTGATCTCTGTCTGTCAAATAAATAAATAAAGATCTTTAAAATAAAAGATTATCCTGCTTTATTGTATGTCTGTTAAACCTTAAAAGCAATCTAGAAAGAAAATAAAGCCAAGATAGACTACAGGACAAGAGGGGTGGCAGGCTTGCTGGTCACTAGAACAGCAGAGTGGTTGTGGCCAGGACTCCGAGGACAGGTGGACCTGGTGACCATCGTGGGGCCTCGCTGAGATAATTTGCATGCAGTGTGGGCCCAGAGAAGATACCAAGCAGCTTGGCTTTTATTTGTTGTTTTCAAAACGCCAAGGATTCTCTGAGATGTCTTCTTTTCTTGAAATGTACTTAGCTGTTTTCCTAGTTCAGAGCTATGGCAGGGGATTGTGGCTTCTTTGGTTGCCTCCCCCTTTTTTCTGCGTATCTGTATTTTTACATTTATTTCTACCATGAAAGCGTTATAGATTTTGTAATATGAGGAAGAGCAACAAAAGCTATTTTAATTAAAGGAAAAAAGCTGTGAGTGCAGATTCTGGTGTGTGCGTTTTGCAGAAACGTTTTGCTACATTTGGTAGCAAAGCCAGACTGAGAAGTTACAGTCGTCGGGGTGGGGGGGGGCGGACATGGGGACTTGGAGCCTTTTGTCTAGAACTGCTCCTGCCTGCTTGGTCTGTCTAGAAGCAACCTTTGTATCGATACACCAGCAAAACCAGAGCGTGACATCATGACTCACCACGCTATGTCATCCCTCCGGTGTTCACTCAACCAAGTGACTTTCCCTCCCTTGACTTTGTAACAAGTTAGCAGGCTCAGAGCAACTTCAGTGACAGTGGCTTAGACGGCCATGGGTGGGAGTCGGGAGCTCCGTCTTCCGGTCCGGCCTTTCCCTTGAGCAGGTTGTACTCTGCCAATCACTTCCTTTTGGCTTCCCTTTGTCTGGCCTTTCCTGCAAAGGCATTGAATTAGAGTATAAATATTTTCTCCCTGTCTCGTGCGAGCAGTCACTATGTTTATACTGATTATACATTCAAGGACACAGGTTTAAGAGTATTTAAATAACTTGACCCAAGCCATCCGACCTGTAACTGACAACACAGGGAGTCAGTGACCAGAAGGAAGTCCTCCATCACCCAGCTGATGCTTCCTCTGGCCCTGACTGTAGGGGTTCCCTTATTCTGCTGTTCTGCATGTGGTGGATGAAGGAAAAAATCACTTTTTCCCATCTAGGAAATGAAAGATTGCATAGTTTCTTTTTCCGAGCAGCAAAACTGAGGATAGAAAGGATTTCAAGAAAGCTTCTCAGATAAAGATGAAAGGAAATGTCATATCAAAACTAGGAAAGGCTGATCTTTTTTTAAGTCTAAAGCATTGACTTTTTGTTCTTAAAAAAAAAAAAAAGGCAGTCTAGGTGATGAGTTGATGTATTTGCCTCTCAGGAATTTGGTAAATAAGGAAGGTGTGTCTTTGTTTCTCATTCTGACAGCCTGGACTGTATGTAATATAGAGGTTAGATTGTCCAGGGTTTTCACTAGCTGTGCCCTTTCTTCACTTAAAGTGTGGGTGAGCGAAGAGAGAAAAGGATTGTTCAAGCCAGAGGACGAATCTGTCAGGGAAAGGTAAATTGATACACTCTTTCTCAAGAACAATATGGCAACATGTATCAACATTTCATATATGCATATTTCCTGACCCAGAAATGTCACTTCTGACAAAGATACATACACCAGGATGCTCACAATAACATGGCTCCTAACGATGACAATTAGAAAAGATGTGAGCTCTAACAATGTGGAATGGGTCCAATGAAATACGCACCCAGGGAAAGACGGCACAACTTTTATAAACAAAGATGCAGAAACTGATAATGGTGGTTCTCCCAGGGAGGGTGGCAAACCTACCTTCCATTCCTAAATACTTTAGGTATTTTAAAAAAAGTCTTATTTTGAGATCGTTGTAGATTCACACACAGTTGTAAGAAAAATAGGAAGAGATGCCTAGTACCCTCTACCCAATGGTAACATCTTGGTAAAACCATATTGTTTTTGCAACATCTTAACCATGATATTGACATTGACACAGTCAAGATACAGACATTCCTTTTGTAGCAACCATGGGTTGCTTGTTCTTTTGCTAATGTTGAGTGTGGAGAATACTGTGTGTATTCTAGATACTAGTCATTTATCAGATACGTGGTATCTGGTAGCTGGTCTTTTCAATCTCTTAAAAGAGCCTTTAGAGCCAAGTGCTTTTTTCCCTCTTTCCCCTTCAACTGTTACACTTTTACATTTTACATTTAAGTCTGACCTATTGCAAGCTCATTTTTGTATAAGCGATGAGACTTAAGGCCTTCCTATTTTTGCCTGCGGGTGACTGGTTGCTTCAAGAACTTTTGTTAAAGAGGCTCTTTCCTTCTCTCAATTCTTCTGTGCTTTTGCTGAGCCTGGGTTGGTCATACTCTCAGGGATCTATCTCTGAGTTCCTAGTCATATGTGCTATCTATCAAAAATTAATTTTAAAACTGCATTGCTTATATGGCTCCATATGCCCATACACATAGAGTAGGAAAAAAAAAGTCTATTTAGTAGAATCTGCTTTTTTGGTCAAACTTTTTTTTTTTTTAAGAGTGCATTTATACGTGTGCATGAGGTCAATTCATAGGAGAGACCCTAAAATAGTGTTTTCCAAACTGCGTTCCTGGGGGACCCTCTGAAGGGCTTTAAGGTGGAAACTGGTTAAAGCAAAGCCAAGGGGCACCTGGGTGGCTCAGTGGATTAAGCCTCTGCCTTCAGCTCAGGTCATGGTCTCAGGGTCCTGGGATCGAGCCCTGCATCGGGCTCTCTGCTCAGTAGGGAGCCTGCTTCCCCCCTTCTCTCTCTGCCTGCCTCTCTGCCTACTTGTGATCTCTCTGTCAAATAAATAAGTAAAATCTTTAAAAAAAAAAAATCTGAATTTAGCAACTTTACCCTGCTGGTGAGCTATGATCTTTGGAAAGCAAAATGCAGCTCTTCCTGGGGACGTTTGACTGTGGAATCGCCATTTCCCCCTATGGAGCTTCTCACAGGGCTCATGTTCAAAGGGTTTTCCTTTGGGAAACTGGTTTGAAAGGCTTATCTGCCAAAACATTAACAGTGGTTATCGCAGAAATTGCAAGATTTAGAGTGGTGTTTCCTTTTTCCTTTCTCCTTCTAACTTCTGTTAACTAAAAAAAAAAAAAAAGAAAAAAAAATTTTTTTTTTTTTTTTACAACAACCAGGTGTTCATTTGATAAATGAAAAGGGTGATAAAGATGTTTGGGGGTGTGTGTGGAGGGGGCCAAGCAGGTACCAGAGGACTAGAACGGAGAGGCAGATAGGAGCCAGACGCAGGAAAGAAAGCCAGGCTGGCAAGGAGGGAAGGAGAGAGATGGAGGCCGGAATTCCCACGGGCCTCCCCAGGGCTGCCTGGTGATGGTGGGCGTCGTCATGCCTCACACTCCCGGCATGTCCTTGGGAAGACCTTGCGGTGCAGACAAGAGAGGAGCAGGGACTGCTGGGAAGAGCAGATCCCGATGCCACCCACTTGGGGGAGGGGGCGAGAGTAGGAAGGCTAGCGGCTGTTCCATCTCTGAGACTTTGTAGAATAGTATTTTGATGAAGTCAGTTTGAAGAAGAGACTCCTGCTAATTATATCCACAGACCATTCTTTTTTCAATTTTTGCATTTATTTATTTTTACCCTGCCTTGTTCTGGGCAGGGAAAAAAATAACCTCGATTAAGAATGGCTCACGGGTTTCATAAAATAAGATAAGAGAGCAGAAAATTAAACACAGACGGGAGAAGAGAGCAGAGCAAGGATGGTGCCAAGCAGAGCAACAGGTGTTCTCGGCTCACTCCTCCTTATCCGGCAGAGCAAGATGGCCCCATGGACTTCCTTACCTGAGCTGGGGTTGTCAGAGACCACCGCACGTCCAAGGCCAACTCTGCAATACGTACCTATTGAGTGAATATGCATTTGACATGAAAACACCAAAACTGCTTCAGGTTTGCACCGGGGACTCCCAGGCTGTGGAATTTCTGAGTGGACAGAGCTGAGGTTTCCCAGCATTGAGATCTGTATGGCTTGGAGACCAGGGTGTCCCAGGAGGAGAGTTTGGAGAGGGATAAAATCAATCCTCAGAAGGTGACTTGCCCTCATACCCATTAAAATGGCTATTACCAGGGTACCTGGGTGGCTCAGTCATTAAGCATCTGCCTTCAGCTCAGGTCATGATCACGGGGTCCTGGGATCGAGCCCCACATGGAGCTCCCTGCTTGGTGGAAAGCCTGCTTCTCCCTCTCCCACTCCTGTTGCTTGTGTTCCTGCTCTCGCTGTCTCTCTCTGTCGAATAAATAAATTAAAACCTAAAAAAAAAAAACCCACAGAAAATAACCAGTATTGGCCAAGATGTGGAGAAATTGGAACTCCCATGCCCCACGGTGGGAACAGAAACTGGTCCAGCCACGGTGGGAGGCAATATGGCGGCTCCTCAAACAAGTGTCTATAGAATTTCCATGTGGTTCCGCCATTCCACTTCCGGGTATATAGGTCTTCCTCACCTTATGCTGGGTTCACACTCTGATAAAGACACATAAGTTGAAAATATTGCAAGACGAAAATGCGTGTGATACGCCTCCCCTACCAGACATCGTAGCTTAGCCCGGCCTGCCTTTAACGTGCTCTGAATGCTTACATGAGCCTACAGTTGGGCAAAATCACCTAACACAGGGCCTGTTTTATAGTAAAATGTTGACGATTTCATGTAGTGTACAGAAAAGCGTACTGAAAGTGAAAAGCAGAACGGTTGCGTGGGTACAGAATGGCGGTCCTTGTTATCAGCTGCTGACTGTCATGATTTCGGGACTGACTGGGAGCTGCCCCTGCCCAGCGTCACGATGAGAAAGCATCGCGCTTCCTATCGCCGGCCCAGGAAAAGATCAAAATTCAAAATTCAAAGCATGGCTCTCTACTGAACGCGCCCTGCTTTCACAGCGTGGTAAAGTAAAAAAACAGTAAGTCTAACCATTGTAAGTAGGGAAACGTCTGTATACACTCAAGAATCAAAAGCAGGATCTTGGAGAGATATTTGTACATCTGTGTTCAAAGCAGCACTATTCACAACACCCAAACAGTGGAAGTAACCCAGATGTCCTTCAAAGAATGGACGGATAAGCAAAATGGGAGATACACACATGCACGCACACTAGAATATTATTCAACCTTAAAAAGGAGGGAAATTGGGGTGCCTGAGCGGCTCAGTTGGTTAAGTGTCTGACTTCAGCTCGGGTCATGATCCTGGGGTCCTGGGATCAAGCCCTACGTCGGGCTCCCTGCTCCGTGGGGAGTCGGCTTCTCCCTCACCCTCTGCTGCTCCCACCCCTGCTCATGCTCTGGCTCTCTTTCTCTCTCTCAAATGAATAAATTAAAAATCTTAAAAAAAAAAAAGGAGGGGTGTTTCTGACACCTGCTATAATGTGGATGAACCTGAGAACATATTGCTAAGTGCAATAAGCCAAACACAAAAAGACATGTACTATATGATTTCCAAGGCACCAAACACCTAGAGAAGTTGAATTCATAGAGAAAGAAAGTAGCCTGCAGAGTGCCGGGTGGGGGGGCTGGGGAAGGATGGGGATGGGGAGTTAGTGTTTAATGGACACAATGTTTCAGTTTTACAAGATGAAAGGGTTCTGGAGAGGGCTGGTGCTGAGGGATGCCCAGCAACGTGAGTGCGGTCCACGCCACTGAGCTGAGCACTTAAGAGTGGTTACGATGGTCAATTTCACGTCCTGTGTATTTTACCACAATTTTAAAATTTAAAGGAAAGAGGAATAACTTGACTTCCAAAAGGAAGCTGTGTGCTGGGAAAGGCGTGCCCACCCGCTGTCCAGAGATGAGGCAGGGAGCATGGGGTGCCGGAGAGGGTAGGTGTTCACTAGGCCCCCCAAAACCGAGGTATCCCAGAAGATAATTTTGTGCCAGCAAGCTCCCTGCCTTTTAGCTGGCTACAGAGAACAAAGATCTCCCTGATCCAAATAGCTCTTGCCCCAGAGACACTCCCCAAGGCCATGGTCACGTTGGTTTCCTCAACAAGTTTTCACTGAGCACCTATCACGTGCCGGGCCTCGGGCACAGTGCAGATTCACACGAGACACTCTCCCTGTGTGTCTGACATGCGGACCCCCAAAGCAAACAAGAAATTATAACATCGAGATAGTGCCAAGAAGTACACACCATATGATTCCATTATATAACATTCCAGAAAAGGGGTATCTGGGTGGGTCAGTCGGTTAAGCATCTGACTCAGGTCATGAGCTCAGGGTCGTGGGATTAAGTCCTGCATCAGGGTCTGCACTCGGCTTGGATTTTGCATGTCCCTTTCCCTCTGCTCCTCCCAGCTTGCTCTCTCCCTCCCTCTCCCTATCTCTAAAATAAATAAATTAATTAAATCTTTTTTAGAAATCCCAGAAAATACTAAGGAATCTAGAGTAACAGGAAGCAAAACAGTGGTTGCCTGTGGCTTGTGGTAGACGAATGGACCCATGGCCGGGACACAAGAAAACCTTTGGAAGTGATGGAAATGTGGAAATGTTCTACATCTTGATGGGGGGTGGTGATTTCACGGGTGTGTACATCTGTCAAAACCCATCACATTGTACACTTCAAAGGGATGCAGTTTACCATGCACAAATTCTATTTTGTTTGATAAAATATGGTTTTGGCCGAGTGATAAGCTAGGAACTGGTGGCTTTCATTTCAAGTGAGACCTGAAGGGTGAGAAGGGCCATCTGGACAAGGACGGAGGTAGGGGAGGACAGGGGAAGAGTGTCCTCGGCAAAAGGGACAGAATGTGCAAAGGTCCAGTGGTAGCAGGAGACCTAGCGCATCAGGAGAAGCCAAGTGGTTGAGGCTGCCCAGAAGGTCCCGCACGAGCCTCGCCGCTTTTGGTGAAGGAGAGCCGAGGTTGAAGATGAGAAGGGCGGTTCTGCTTTGTGCCGAGGCGGGGGTGGCGGGGAGGATGTCCTCCACTGGCCCCATAACTTCTGCTTCCCAGCTCTCGGAGGCCAGCTGCCATGTCCATAGTGCATCTTCCAGAAGACCCTATGCTATGAGAAACCCAAGCCACACGGAGAAGCCCTGGGGAATGAGATGAGCTCTGGAAACAGAGAAGAGGTTACAGGAGAAAGAGAGAGGCCAAGAGTCACAGAGGCCCCAGCGCGTGCTGGAAAAAGCCAGCTTGCTCCACCCTGGCTGGTGGTGCCAGGGGCGGGCATGGGCTGCCGGGGAGAATGCTTCCTGACCACAAAACTCACAGGTTTACACCACTAAGTTTGAAGGTACTTTGCAATTCAGTAAAGAGCCAGTGTAGACAGCAGCAGGTGGGCTCATCTTGGGAAACAGGTGGAGGAATGGAGGGAGGGTCCACTCTCCGTCCTGAGAATCATCCCAGAGGCAGGAGAGAAGGGTTGCGAGCTCCGAGCGGTCAGCAGCACTGCCTCTTCTCCATTCCTACTCCCCTCTTTCCTTCCAGCTAGCAGAGCTCCCCTGGGAAGGAGACGGGGCCTGAGCTGGTAGGTGAGTTGGGAAGGAAAAAGTGGGTCTGGGGGACTATGCCCTTTCCATCTCTTCCTCTGGAGCAGGCGGCCTCACAAGGCCTAGTCCGTGCTCTCAGCCCGCACCACGCTTTGGAGAGGCGGCCTGAAGCTCTCCCGCACCTCCTTGCTCTGGCGCTCTGTCCTGTGAAGTCTGGCTGCTTTGGACGCCCCAGACTCACAGCTCTGTCTCCTGGACCCACGCTCTGCCTGGGTACCCCCTCCCTGCAAGGCAGCCTGGAAACTGTCTCCAGGAATTACGCTGGGATGTTTGCAAGGCTCATCCCATTCGTATCCAGCCCGCAAGGGTCACTGTGGTTTCTTCCTTCCCTCCCTGCTTAACCTCGATCACCTCATGGAGTAAGTGCTCGTGTCCTTATTTCTTATCCCCATTTTACAGACGGCAGCATCAACATACGGCAGGCCCTAGCGCTACCCCCGTTCCACAGGTGAGTAAACGGAGGCCTGGAGAGGTTCAGTGGCTTGTACAAGGTTGCTTAGCAAGTAGCAGGACCAGAACTTGGACCTGGTTGTTTCTTTCTCCAAAGATTTCAAGCACTATACTCTTATTACCTCTCCAAATGCATGCCATAACCAAATGTAATTATTCCAGATCTTTCTCCAGTGCCCAGGTTGTTGTGTTCCCGGATCCTTATCAAAAATTATAGGAAATGGGGCGCCTGGGTGGCTCAGTGGGTTAAGCCGCTGCCTTGGGCTCAGGTCATGATCCCAGGGTCCTGGGATCGAGCCCCGCATTGGGGCTCTCTGCTCAGCAGGGAGCCTGCTTCCTCCTCTCTTTCTGCCTGCCTCTCTGCCTGCTTGTGATCTCTGTCAAATAAATAAATAAATAAATTTTTTAAAATGATAGGAAATAAGAGCCCGCCCTCTAGAAATACTGGCATAAATGCACACAAGCTATACCAACCTTGATATTCATCACAGTTTATGAGTTTTAAAAAGTGGAAACAACATAAGTGCCCATCAAGAAGGGAGTGATTAAATACCTTTTGACACATCCACACAATTGAATGTATGTTAGAGCTCTTAAAAAGTATCAGAGAGGGGCACCTGGGTGGCTCAGCAGGTTAGGTATTTGACTCTTAATTTCAGCTCGGGTCATGATCTCAGGGTCGTGAGCTCAAGCCCCATGTTGGGCACCATGTTGGGCGTGGACCCTACTTTAAGAACAAAATTATCTGTTAGATTCATCCGTATGGGCATGAAAAGTGTTCAATATATCTATATGTATATAATTTAATGAAAAATGCAAGTCGTGGACTGCATGCCTCATTACTGAGGCAAATTCATTTCAGCTTTGTCTCTGACTCATGTCATAATCTTTCAATCCTACGCAGGTCTGAGGGCAGGGGCAGCACCGTGTCGCAGTTCAGGGCCCCTCCCCTTTCATTGTCACTGTCAGAAAGAGAAGAGAGACCAGAGGATCAGGTGTGGGAGATTTTTATGGGCCGGGCATGGCAGCGGCAATCATTATTTCCACCGCTTTCCACTGCCTGGAGCTTGGACATGAGGCTACCCCTACCTGCAGGGGGAGGCTGGAAGAGTTTGTGCGGCTGTGTGCCCAGCGAATGGGCCTGGCGAGCATTTAGCTAGCCTCTGTCATGCACACTGAGATGCACCAGATAACCCCATTTGTGCAAAAAACCACAAAGGTGCCTGTGGAGGTATTTTTCAAAGGGAAAAGTCTGGAAGGATATCCACTAAAACTGTTCCCTCTCCTGAGTAAAGGGGAGACTTTCGCTTTTGTTTTATTTGTCTCTGTTATCTTTTAAATGATAACACGTAATTTTCTGTGATTAACATTTAAAGACTCGTAAAATGATAGTAGATTGCTTTTCTTTAAAAAGGACTTTAAGCCAATGGAGTTTAGAATTCTAAACGTTCACTAGGGGGCAGGAGAGATGCACATGAGTGTACGCGTGAGCCTGTGCCTGGGCTGTTTGCTAATAACTGTTTACTACATTTCTTGCACAATTTCCTCATTCAACAGGCCATCTGTAACATTCGCCGAATTGTTTAAGGACATGACAGCAGCCAGGCGTCACACTGGCAGGCTTCAGCTGTGGGCTCCACCATCCCATTTTAACGCAATTCTCAAGGCTGTGGTTACCTTACGTGTCCTCAGAGAAAATGCCTCGGTTTCAGACCAGCTTTGGAGCACTGAGAGCGGGAAATCCGTTCACTGGACCGAATCCCCACTGGTGAGAGAAAAAGCCAAAGGTAGCACGAAGCCAGTCGGTGTCTGCTCTGCCGGGGTCAGCCTGGGAGATGCCCGTTTAGATGTGGAGTAATGATCAGACATCTGTCCCTGCCTTTCTGAGGATGTCTGTCTGTGGCCATTTCCCCAGTTCCCTGAGCTCTGGCACCAGATCTTAAGATTAAACTCTTTGGAGTCCTGGGGCATGAGGGAGCGTGGGACCCTCATGCTCATATGAACAGATAATCAGAAAATCTCAATGAAAACAAAATCTCTGGTCCTTTAAAGTTACTAAAATATTTGTCTCTTCCATTTGAACGTTCCTAGTGCTCCAAACTGGCACGAATACTCCCGCACCCAGATAGCATGGTGGGCACTGCCTGCTGGAACGTTCGTCCTAGCCAGTCTCATGGGAAGCCGGCTGGGACCTGAGAGGCCCCCAGCCCCAACTCCCTCAAAACTCCCAAAGACCAGAGCCCCAGTCTTGTTCATCTCCGTTTTCCTCGTGAGGCCCAGCATGCTGAGGACATATGGCACACACTGAGGACATATCTCTGGGACGGCATGGCACAGGGCGGCATTGCATGGCATCAGATGGGAAGGGGAGGACGGTATGGCATGAGATGGGTGTCATGGTGTCATGGTGTCAGATGCGATGGAAAGAGGGTACAGCTGCGGTGGGAGGAACAGACAGAGCACCGCGCGAAACACCCGGGTAAGCCCGGTTCGGGAGGTTGTAGCCCAGTGGTGAACACGAGAGTCGGAGCAGGCTGACTGCTTACTAGAGACAGGTCCTTGTGTTATCCACTCAGCCGAGGGGATGGTTAATAATCACCATAGAAGACAGAGAACTGGACCCACAAAGGTAGACCCTAGCAGGTGTGTTTGTACCATGGAACCCCACCAGCCTGCCCATCCTGACTGGACCGGGGGGGGGGGGCCCTGACCGGAGCCGGGTCTGTCCACGGGCTGGGGTGGGAGAGAAGGGACGGGGAGGGGTGGGGGGTGGATAAGCGACTGTGGGAGTGGGGTGCTTCCTGCCCTTCATTCCCACCCATGAGACCCCCACTCCGTGCTTTTCAGTAAACTCCTCTGTTTGCGAAGCCATGATTAAATGGGTACCTGTACCTTGTAAACGAACACTTGCTGATCTACACCCCTAGCCTCCCAGGATTCCCGTGAGCACCACGGCGGAGCCAGAGCCCACGGCAGCCCAGGCAGCCCTTGCCCCTATCACTCCTCCCGCCACGCGCTCCGTCTCCTCCCTTGACCAGCAGTCAAGATGCCGTGAAATGATCACCTCCATCCTAGGCCCCCGCGAATGGACTGCCAACCGTCCCAGCTGAGCCCTGGAGCCAGCAGCCCCGCTTTGCCTGTTTTCTGCCTCAGTCTCCCTGAATTCCTCTTGTCCCAATGGCTAAAGCTTGTCTGCAGCCCCCAAGACGGGAATGAGACCCTTTCGGAAAGGGCTCTGCCTTGGCTAGGCTCTCAGCACATGAGCCAGATATGGTCCCTGGGCCAACGATGTTTCTTCGCGTTCTTTGATGTTCTGACATCTCAGAGTCTGCCGGCCTGGGAGAAACCGCCCTCCCCGCCAGTTCTCAGAGATGGGAAAGAGGGCATGCCTTTGTGCACCTCTCGCACGCCCAGCCAGGATTTCCCCTGCTCTAAATCGACCTAGGGCCAAACGACTGACACCCCCCACCCCCATTTCCCAGAGCCCGCTGGGCTTATTCAACCCTGAACTGTCGACTCGGCCCTGCCTTGCCTTTCCTGAAGAAAACACAATAAAGGCTCGGGCCCCACCACACCGCTGCTTCTGCCCCCTGAGCCTCTGGGTGCTCCACATGCGGCCCTGCCTGGGGGGCTAGGCCCCTCCTCTTGGGAAACACGAGGAACACTTTCTTCCAATGGCATGGGCCTCCCCTTGTCACCACCAAGTCCCCTCTGTGAATTAAAATCCCATGGGTACAAATGAGCCTGCCCGCACCCGCGTGGATTCAGTGTCCTAAAGGGGCCAGGCATTAAACAGGTCCCCGAAACTGGAGAACTCCCGCGAGGTATGGTGTGTGCAGGAGAAACACAGGCAGGATGCGGAGAGCCTCTCAGCCACCGGAGACGGCTCGCCGGTCGTCTGCGGGCTCTGCCCGTCAGCGTGCCTCCTCCCTCCGAGCCCCGCCCCAGGCCCCAGTACTGCTTTGAGCACCGCACCCCTCCTTCCCCTCTGTGGAGGTTGGTTCTACAGCACCCAGTGGGAGCTTTCTTGCACTTGGGCTGTCCCCAGGTCTGGCCAATTTACGTATTCTACCCCCTCCCCTGCGGTCCTTGGCCCAGGACGACCCAGGATGAATCTGCCGGGTGCCCAGCTGGGCCACTGTGTGGAGAGAGACCGCCCCCCCCCGGGGAAGAGAGCCAACCCAGAGGAGCAAGGCCATGGTTCCAGAGCCTAGAGGTAGCCGTGTGGGTCCTTCCCTGCTTTGCCAGTTCCGGCTTCCCCCAAACTCCCTTTTGGTCCCTGAGCTGGGTTTCCGACACCCAAATCAGGCATCCTGACCAATGCAGAGTGCTGACCCTGTTGGGAGTGGCTGGAAGGGGTCCCCGTGGAAATGACCGGTGCAGAGGGAAAGGTGAGTAGGAAGCATCCGGGCAGAGCGGAGAGAGAGCGCACCGGGCAGGAAGGGCAGCGTGGGAGAAGGCCCCCAGGTGGGTAGAGCTGGGCTTCTGGAGTTTGCCCGCGTCAGGACCCTGTGCGTCTTCTGTTGTCACCGCTCATACCTTTGACGAATCATCTTTGTTAGGCGAGTTCCATCCCTAGAGAAACCTGTCATTTAGAAAATCCCCCTTGCCACTGGATATGTCATGATTTACTGGACAGATTTGGTTTTACACTCATTGGACCCCTGACTGGGCCTACGTATTTGTTCAGTTTCATTCTCTACTTTGCACCTAGGATTTGGGGCCTGAAATCCTGGCCGGTCTCAGCTCAGTCCCCGAGAAGGATCAAAGCGGCGCTGGGAGTGTCGGGAAGGTGGGTGTGGGACCAAAGGCCAGTTTTGCCTGGCGATGCGGCGGCAAGGGGAGCTGGTCGGTGCCACTCTGGCTCAGAGCAGCTGTTCATCAGCTCGAAAAGAGAAATGAATTTGTTTGTCTTTGGCTTTGCCTTTGACCCCCCGAGGGCCGAAACTGACAACTCTAGAAACGTGGCTGCCTTCAGGGACAGAATCAGTAAGCCCACCGGAGTAGGCAGGGAGATAGAACTGGGGATCTCTTACAATGTCAGCTACCCTCCTCCCTTTCCCTGGACCTTGCCCCAATCCTGTCCCCATCACGGATTATTTAATTTACCTATGTGGCGGGGGCGGCAGGGGGATGGGGAGAAAACTCGCTGAGTTGGTTGTGTGTTCCTTCTTTGGATTCCACTTTGGGCCAGGGACAGTGAGCAGGGGGCAGAGGAGTGTCCCACACACGAACATCCCTTGTGTCACTAACATTTGTTACTAAGATATACTTGCATTATAAAACTTAACTTTGATGCCCCAAGTTTGAATTCTTTGGAGGAGAGAATGGCCCATGCTCGCTTTCAGAGGACACACAGCACCCAACACAATGCCTAGCCCTACTAGGATCCCCGGTTCTTAAATCAGTGACTTTAAATTAACTAATCACCATGCCAGAAAACATCCACACCAGGGCTTCCGACTGGATGATGCATCAAAATCCCCATCTGGGGGTCAAATGCGTGGGGCAGGCAGGGGTCGCTTATCCTAGTGGGCCGGGCCCAAGCCTTGGCATGGAGACTCTGAGGCTTTGGGGACACTGAATCCTGGGTGGGGTCAGGCCTAGGCCGGTGCAGGTGGCTCCTGACCTCAGGCTATACTGGGTGTCAGATGGGGAAGAGCAGGGGAGGGTCTGGAGCCCCTGAGACGGCAGGGAACAGTGAGTGTAGAGTGGGTCAAGCCTAGGCTTGGCCAGGTGAGCTGCTGAGTCCCAGGTGATGGGAGGGGAGATTGGTCCTATGACTTGGCAGGGTGTGGGCCAGCATGGGGCTCTGTATCCCGGGTGGAGTCAATCATAGGTCCTGGTACGGAGGTGGAATTTGGAAAGGGGCAGTGTGTCCCATGTCAGGGGGTGTGCCAGGCTCTGGGCAAGGGAGGACACAGAACTCTGGGTTGGGGATGTCAGTCCCCCACCCTCGCTTGGAGACCAGGCCAGCAGGGAGTGCTGTGTCTCGGGTAGCAGGGTCAGGGGCTGAGAGGGGACTGCGATCTGGTTGGGGGCGTCATTCCCAGGCTCTGACGAGGAGCTTTCATCCTGCAGAGGACTCTGAGTCCTGCGTGATGGGGGCAGGGATGTTAGACCCAAGCCCTGACTTGGACACTCTGGGTCGGCAGGGAAAGCTGTGCCTTCCGTGAGATGATCATGTTCCACAGGCAGAGGCCACTAAGACCTGGTCGGGGTCCATCTCCGGCCTCGGTGCAGGCAGCAAGGAGGGCAGGGTTGCTGGTGCGGATCGGTCCCTCGCCCGGGCGTGGAGACTCCGGGCCGACAGGGGGCGCTGCGTCCCAGACCCGGGGCAGGAGGGGCGGCGGGCTCCCGATCGGCTCCGGGCCGGCAGGGGGCGCTGGGCTCGCGGCGGCGTGGCGGGCGCCCGGCAGGTGGCGCTCTGGCCGCGGCCGAGGCGGCCGAAGCGGGCGGCGGCAGCGGCGGCAGCGGCAGCGGCGGCGGCGCTGCGGCCGGCTCGCGGGCCCCGGGGAAGCGGCGGCGGCGGCGGCGGAGGAGGAGGAGGAGGCGGAGCGGCGGCGGCGGGCGGCGGGAGCAGCGGCCCCGGGCGGGCGGGAGCGCCGCTGGCCGAGCGCACAGGCCGCGGCCCGCGGAGCCCGCCATGCCGGCGCGGGTCTGAGGCGCGGCGAGCCAGGGCCGAGGCGAGCGGCGGCCGCGCCGGCCTGTGGCCCCGCAGCGGCCCGGCCCGGGCCCCATGAGCGGCGGCCTCGGCCTCCGGCGCAGCCCGGAAATGTCCGGCAAGCTCGAGAAAGCAGGTGAGCGCGGGCCGCGGGCGGCGCGGGCCTGGGGGCGCGCGGGCGGCGGGGACGAGCCGCCGCCCAGGCCTGGGGCCCCGCCGCCCCGCCGCGGCCGCCTCGCCTCGGCGCGCCGGCCTGCTCGCGCTCCCGGGCCGGCGGGGTCGGCGGGGTCGGCGGGGTCGGCGGGGCGGCGGGGGCCGGCGGGGCGGCGGGGCGGCGGGGCGGCGGGCTCGGTCCCGCGGGGCGGCGGACGGGAGTCCGGCCGCGCGGCTGCCGTGCCCGGTGGCCCGAGCTGAGCCCGACAAGGTGTCACTTCGGCTGCGCCCGTGTAGCCGGGAGGAGCCCCTGGGCTGGCGGCGGAGGGAGCGGGCGGGATGTGCCTGGGCGCCTTCGGGGCTCGCTCGCCTTCCCCCGCGGCGTCGAGCCGGGCTCCGCAAGCCGGGCCCCGGGGAGCCTGCGGCTTTGGGGGCGAGGACAGCCTCGTCTCTTTGTGTGTTCCTAGAAATCTCGGAGAGCTGCCTTCCGATTAGCAGCTCGGAAAGCCCGTGCTGGGAGTGGAGGCCCCAAAGGCTCCGCGAGGGCGGATGCCTCCCGCGGGGCCCGGGGCGTCTCTCGCCGGCGACACCCCGCAGGGTGCATCCCTGGGTCCCGGGAGGCGGGCGGGCGGGCGGGCGGGCCAGGGCTCCTGGGCCGGGGAGGGGGGTGGGGGGACACCCGTTGCTCGTCATGGGCGCCGGCTGCAGGGGGTGGGGGCAGGTGGCATTGGTTTGGGAAGTTGCTCGCGCGTCCCAGGTGGAACCGGGATACTCTTCTGAGATGGGCCCCGGGGCGGGACTCAGAAGGCGGTGGGGACTTGCCGGCTGTGGTTGGATTCAGCACAGGAAGGAAATTTCTGTTGCCTTTACTGAGGGTTTTCTGTATATCCGGCGCGGTGCTGAGCACCTTCTGTGTGTCGCCTGGTAAATCCTTGGAGGTTCTGGGTGGGAGAGGGTTTGAGCCTGGTTTTACGTGCTCCCCGGCAGGGGCAGTGAGTTCCTGCAGGCCACCCAGCGAGAGGGCAGCAGGCCGGCAGCAGGCCGAGGGGCTGGAAGCCTGGCTCCCTTCCTCAGGGGCAGGGCCGAGGGCTTCGGGGCGGGTTCTTGGGTCTTTTTCTCAGCTTTTCGCTCAGGGCCATGCCCGGTGACCACGAGCTGCCTCTCTGCCCACGTGCCAACCCAGAAATATCTTGGGTTAATTTGGGCAGCATTTCTCGGAAACTCCGTGAATAGCATCTCTGAAGGGTACTGTTGGGCAAGTTGGATTATTTTACATATAACGTTAATGGGGTTTTCTTTGATTCTAAGGATACATTTCTTACCCAAAACGTGAACGTTGTGGCAAAGTAAAAAGCGAGCTGAAAAGCACCTGTCATCCCATGAGCCGTTTGGCGCAGCTCCGCGCGCTCGGATGAGGCGAGTTTTCATTTGTGTTCCGCCTCACCTGGAGCAGGGAGGCCCGAGGCCAGTGCACTGCAGCAGAGGCTCTCCCGCGGCCTTCTCCGGGCACCTCCTTCTGCCGGGGCTGCAGCAGATGCAAACACCATAAGTGCCTGCTTCAGAGAGGCTTGTCTGAGGCCAGGAGGGCCGGACCTAGCGTAACATCCTACGCCCAGGCCACCAGAAATGCCCTGTGACAGGGGGCTGGGCCTGGGCATAGGAAAGGGGGCTTCACTGGCGGGGCAAGGGGGAGGCCCTTTGTGGGTAGGCTCCAAAGAGAGGGTAGGGGGTCCCCGGGTGGAGTGCGGAGAGGGTAGACTCAAAGGAGCTGACCAGGGGCTGTGGGAAACTCAGGAGGCCGACCCACTGGGTGAGAGGCAGCGGGGCAAGCAAGCTCTGAGGCTGGCAAGAAGTCGGTCCTTGTGGTATAAGGCCTTTGGCGGTGATCCACACACAGCGTCGTCAGGACACTCCTGGAACAAAGGGTACCTCTTCCTGGTGTTTCTGCTGGTCCTTGTAGGTGGATTTCCCTTTGCACTTCAACGAGATTTCTGTGGGAGTTTTCTAGCGGACCTGCTCCTCTTAAGTCACCAGCAGAGTATCTCATTCAAAGGAAAGGTCCTTGGGCGAAGCGGGGACTCCTGTTAGCAAGTGAGCAGTCTCTGTAAGTTACAGAGCCTGACGCCCAGGAAGCAGTTGTTGTCGGCCTCTGGGCGAGGTTTTCTTGAGTCTGTTCTGCTGCTCTTCAGTACGCGGTGCCTGGCTGCGGGAGGGGGCTTTCATGCTTCCCTGGTCATCTCTGCTCCAGGCCTCACCTGGGATCAAGGCAGTCTGGGTTCCAGACGGCAGCAGAGGGTCAGCTTGCTGGCTGGTTGGGACCTGTCCAGTGAGGCTTAGAGGAAGAGGAGGACCCAGGAAGAAGCCTGGTGTGGAGGTTGATAGTTCAGGGAGCTCCCTGGGGTGAGCTTGTGGGTGGGCCTGGCAAAGAGAAGAGGCTCTTCCCTAGGAGCTAAGAGGGACCTGTTTTGAAAGACCACGCTAGCAGGAGATGTGTGTAGCTGCTCCAGAGGCTGCTTTAGAGGAGTCAGTGACTGGTTCTGGTCACGCACACAGGTACATTTTGTCCGTGCTTCTAAGAGACACGTCGCCTATGCACTACTGATGTTCCCTAGTGTTTCTGGAGCCTAAATGCCTCTTTATTTTTTTTTATTTAAAGATTTTATTTATTTATTTGACAGAGATCACAAGTAGGCAGAGAGGCAGGCAGAGAGAGAGAGAGGAGGAAGCAGGCTCCCTGCTGAGCAGAGCGCCCCGATGTGAGGCTTTATCCCAGGACCCCAGGATCATGACCTGAGCCGAGGGCAGAGGCCTTAACCCACTGAGCCACCCAGGCGCCCCTTAAATGCCTCTTTAAATGCTGGTGGGTTCAATCCGTAGATGTGTTGTATTCGATCCACACCTGTTGAACAAAGGAGACTTGGTGGTCAGTATTTAAAAATCAGGAAATCACCCCTATATCTCAGATTTTTGGTTCTCTTGAAAAGTTAAAACGCCCTTGTACCTCTGAGGCCTTGTTTCCTACAAGGCCCCGTGGGTGGGGAGGGGATAGGGTCCTCTTCCCAGTTGGGCTGTTGACATTTGAGTCTACATCCCCTTCCTTGGAGAAGCCATTTGTGTCTGTTTGCTTTTCCTCTGGACTTTGAAGTCCTTGCCCCATTCCTTCACCGATTCATTCCTCAGTCCCTCCATTCAGCACTAACGGGCTCCATCAGGCTCCGCACCAGGCTCTGGGGATGTGGCATTGAACTCGGCAGACATCACAGTGTAGCCCGGGCACCGGCTCTGGCAGTGGGGAGTCCTGGGGAACTTAGGAAGGGTCCCATAGGACTTACGGTGCGGGGAGGGGTCAGGGAGCCGGCTCTGTGAGGAACTGAGATTCAAGGTGAGCCTTGGAGGTGGAGTCGAGTTAGCAGGGCCTGGAGGGGTGGGGAAGAGAGCGGCTTCCGTTCTCCTCGCTGAGCTCTTCAGTCTCTTGCTGCTTCGCACATTCATCCCTTCATCAGATACTTCATCCAGCATCTCCTGAGGGCCTGGAGTACCCTTGGAGTACAACAGAGATAGCTGCCTCCTGGGCCTTACCTTCTTCTTACGGGGGCAGCCAAAACAGACATCCTGAAGATGGACATTGTGCAGGTGTTTTTGGTTTTTTGTTTTTCTTAGATTCTCTTTCCCTGGCCTGTGTTCCCAGTAGACCTGTCTGTCTAGGAGTTTTATCACTCCCCAAACCCCTGGCCCGTTCGGTCCCCGTGCCCCCGAGCTGTTCACTGGGGCTGATGCGGCAGGCTCACCCGTGCACTGCCGGAGGACAGAATAACTTTGGTGTCTCAGACTCAAGTGTATGTGTTTCAGATACGTGAAGAGGCTTTTATTAAAAAGAAAATTGCCTGCTGACTGCATTCACAGTAACTTTCAGTTGTGTATTTTGTCAGAACAGAGAAAAATGCAGGTACTGTCGCATGAGGCTATAGGCTTTTTCGGCCAAGGAAAGAGTCCTTGCAGATCAGTAGTCACTGTACTTTTTTTTTTTTTTTTAAGAGTTTATTTATTTATTTGACAGAGAGAGATCACAGGTAGGCAGAGAAGCAGGCAGAGAGAGAGGAGGAAGCAGGCTCCCTGCTGAGCAGAGAGCCCGATGTGGGGCTCGATCCCAGGACCCTGAGACCATGACCTGAGCCGAAGGCAGAGGCTTTAACCCACTGAGCCACCCAGGTGCCCCCAGTAGTCACTGTATTTTGATCCATTTTAAACTTCTTTCAAATTTAACACTACCCCCCCCCCCCGCCCCCCGCCCAATTAACAGTCTCCGTGGTCAAAATGAATCCAGTCAACAAATACAATGTTTTTATGGCCCGGGTCGTCCTTCATTTACTCACACAGGCCACACTTACACGGAGTCCCTCCTTGTTGGCAAACACTGTGACGCCTCAGAGTGGCACAGAGTCCGCAGGAGACCGGCCCTTCCAGGGTCACAGTCCAAAAGGAACATCAGAATGGGCTCGCGCATTTCTGCGGCGTCCCATGGTTTTTGAGAACGCATCGAGAGCGCGCCTCAGTTCCCGCCTTCTTCAGGACCGTCCCGGGGTGGGGTCAGGGCCGGGCATATCCATTCTGCACCTGAGGGCAGCTGAGATCGGGGCGGCCTTGGCCACTTGCAGGGGTGGCAGCTCCATTGCGGTGAAGTGGGCGGGGCCTCCGGTCACCTTTCTGCCTTCACGGAGCACCGCTTAGAGCCTCTGTGGTGCTGGACACAGCAGCTTTCCATCTCGATTCTTTTTTTTAAATATTTATTTATTTATTTATTGGACAGAGAGATCACAAGTAGACAGAGAGGCAGGCAGAGAGAGAGAGAGAGAAGCAGACTCCCTGCTGAGAAGAGAGCCCAACGCGGGACTCGATCCCAGGACCCCAAGATCATGACCTGAGCCGAAGGCAGCGGCTTAACCCACTGAGCCACCCAGGCGCCCCTCCATCTCTATTCTTGTTCATGTTTCTGCATTTCTTTTCTGATCTTACCAAAGTGGGGGCCCCTCGGTTAAATGAAGGCAGGCCCAGTGCAGTCTCCAGGGTGCACATCAGACCGACGGTACCGGCATCATTGGCAGTCCTGTGAGGAGATGAGTAGCACGATGTGGCCGGCGCGGCACAGAATTAGCCACAGGAACCCCAAAGGTTTCCTGGTCTCCTGAGCAGCTGTTGGCAGCGGTGGTTTGAATGGGATTCCTTGCAGCCGACAGACCTGATAGGAGGCCTAGAAAGATGAGTCATGTGTGAGCTTGCAGAAGAATCCTTTCCCAAATTAGCCCGGCTTGGAGAATGTCTTGAGCATGGGGCCGGTCTTACCCCGGGCCAGCTGGATGTGTTCCCCGTTGCCATAATAAGATGACGCACTGCAAAGCGCAGCGGGCCCGGCCCGGCAGCCCCGCCCGGGAAGCCTCGGGGCGCCGCGCTGCTGGGACAGGTGTTCCTCTGCTTCGTCACTCACCTTGCCCCAAAGCCTCTTTTATGGTTAAAAAACAAAACCTGCAGTTTGGGAATTATTAAGGGATCTGTCATCTTCGTTGCTGGCTCTTTGTTCCAGGCCGTTTGACTAAAAATCTGAGGCCCGTCATCGTGACCTTGGGGAACCCTTTTCCTTTTCTGGGTCTCATTTTCTCGGTCAGCGCTCTGAAGGGGTGGACTCGAGTTAGTGCTTCCTTGTTTTGCTTGAAAGCAGCAGGTCCTCTTCTGTACATAAGAGGGCCATTAGATAGTGGGTAATGGGGAGCCACTTTGAGGACAGTGAATCCTTCCTGCTCAGCCACGGCCCCCGAGGAGCCTCCTTGGTCCTCCGCTGAACAGTGTGAAAACCCGCCTCCTGCATGTGCGCAGCCTCCTCTACCGAAACCAGCTTCCTCTGGACACCTGGTGCCGTCTCTTCCTCTGGCAGATCCTGAGTCCCATGGGAAGGCCCCAGATAAGCACTTGGGTAGAATGGTATTGTTCAGCTCATTCAGAAACCAGAGCTTCGCTTTCCTTCCTGAAAGTTAAAAATCAACAGAGAGTCTTGACTTGACTATTAGCTTCTTGAGGGAACGTACCTGTCTGGTCCACCACGGGCTTGCATGGCTGTGCCTGGAATGTAGGATGAATGATACTAGGTGATACTATCCTAGAATGAACTTAGGTCTCTGATTCCAAGTCTCAGAAGTAGTCTTTTTTTTTTTTTTTTAAAGAGAGGCAAGCAGAGAGGAGTGGGGGGGGGGGAAGCAGGCTCCCTGCTGAGCAGAGAGCCCGACGCGGGGCTTGATCCCAGGACCCTGAGATCATGACCTGAGCCGAAGGCAGAGGCTTGAACCCACTGAGCCACCCAGGCGCCCCAAGATTTTATTTTTAGATCATCTCCACCCACTGTGGGGCTCGAACTCAACCCCGAGATCAGGAGTCACATGCTCCACCAGCTGAGCCAGCCCGGCATCCCAAAATTACTTTTAAGTGGAGCTTCTTCTGGGCTTTGAGTTGCCAGTTAGGATGTTTCTTGGGGGATTAGTAGGACCAGTAATCTGGCAGGGATCTGCTAATAGTTGGGGGTTTGTGTTAACCATGTACGTCGACGGCTGTTTAACTGTAGTTTCCTCAGCTGTCATGGTGGTGCTGAGATCAGAGTCCCAGAACATGGTTGAGAAAGCTCTACGGTGTGTGGCGAGAGACTGAGCCACACTTGGCTGACTCCTAGACGCGGGTCTGCAGGACACGCGGGACCAAGGTGCTCTCCGGCAGCGTGCTCACCGACCCATCACGACTCCGTCTTCCGTTTACTGGCCCCTGGTTTATGCGGGTCCCGCTCAGCCTGCTGGCCACGGCCAGGCCCCGGTCAGAGGCTCTGTGCCTGCTTGTCTTTGTCACTTGGCCTCTGCATGTTATCTAGGACAGGCCGCCCGCACCGCCCGCTCTGGTTCCCGAGCCCGCTCCCTGAGGGGGAGGGGAGGTGGGCTGGCCGCGTGTCCCGCTCGCGTCGCTTCTTTGGCATGGGGCTTTGGCAGAGTCTCTCGCGCCCTCTCCTCCTCCTCTGTGGGCGAAGGCGTAGTGGAGAGACTTCCCTGCCGGACTGGAAGTCTGCTATTCGATGGCCACCGGTCCTCTTTCTCCGCATGGTTTTCTTCCAGGCTGTGGTTCAGAAGACAGTGATGGTTTTCTGAACCGGAGCCCTGGCTGGCGGTCCGGATGCATCTTCCTAAAATCCGGGGACTGCCTCTCAGCAGCTCAGACCCTCCGTTCTCAGCGGTTCCTCGCGGGTGACCTTTCCCCTTGCTTTTCACTCGCTTGCTGGCCCCACAGTCCTTTTACTGCCAATTAAGTTTTGCGATCAGGAGACTGCCCCGCTTTTAAAGCACAGGAGACACGGAGGTGTCGAGTGCCGGGTGGCGGGCGCTGCCTCCCAAGCCGGGAGACGAGGGTGTGGTGTTCAGGCATTTGCTTTCTGGCTTTTCAAAACTGTGTGCCATCAGCGTGGGCTTGAGAAACGTGGCCGCGAGCCGCACTTCCCAGTGCTGAGGAAGGCAGCCCGCCCGCGGCCTCCCTGAGCCGGCGACGGACGCCGCCTGCCTCGCGGAGAAGGCCCGTGCGGATGTGCCACGGCAGAAGCCCACTGGACCGTGGGACAGTCTGGGTCCCAAGTGCCATGTAGTTGGCCCCAAACAGGCAAACAGAAACTCCAGAACTTGTTTGGTGGCAGTGGCTGTGCTCACTGCTGGCTCTGGATGCCCACGTGTGCCCTCTCCTTCACGCGGCTGCCTGTGCGTGGAGAGGGGGTTGTACGTGCGTCGTGGACGGGCTGCCCTCAGCTCCTCCTCTCGGTGATGAACGCGGGTGACAGCAGCAGCTCACTTTCCCTGCGCACTTACCGCGATGCTGGTCCCAGGCTCTGTGCTGCGTGTGTTACACACTCGGTCGCATTTATCCGCAAGGAGGAGCTTCTCATTCTGCAGAGGACACTGAGACACACAGAGCTTTCCTTTTGTGTGTGGGGTCCGGAGGAGGAGAACAGCTGAGATTTGCCCCACGTCCCATGCAGAGTGGGGGCCGCGGCAGGACCTCAGCCCACAGGACTGCTTCCCATTTATCTGTGTTTTCATTGGCTGTGGGGACACGATTCTCCTGACTGCTGTGACTTGGGTAGAAAAGAGCCTCCAAAAAGAAAAGAAAAGAAAAGAGCCTCCACATTTCCAGGGACTCCTGTGCTGCTGAGCCAGTCGCTGCGCCAGAAGGGCCGCTAGATAAGGCTGGTGGGGTTGCTGGAAGAGACTGCAGTCCCGGCTTCCGTGCTCCAGCTCCCGAGGGG
This sequence comes from Mustela nivalis, assembly GCF_964662115.1. Taxonomy (NCBI): domain Eukaryota; kingdom Metazoa; phylum Chordata; class Mammalia; order Carnivora; family Mustelidae; genus Mustela; species Mustela nivalis. The sequence continues at coordinate 88,976,369 of NC_139032.1, read as the reverse complement.
GCCGGGTAGCCCGGCTTCATGCCGGGTGACCTGGGGCAGCTGGTTTACTCTTCCCAAGCCTCTGGCGCCCCTGATGTAACCTGATTGGGCAGGCGAACCCAGCTGAGAGCAGTTTCCAGTGCTGATGCCATGTGGGCCCCATCTGCACTGTAAAGGGGGGAGTTGGACATATTGGGTTGTTTTGTCGGTTTTTAGCGATACAGATACTGCGAGGCACTTAACTGTCATCACAATAAAAATTTCATAACCCTTTATAGCTTTCAGAACACTTCTGGAGACGTGAGCATTTTTCGTTTGTTTGCTTTTGTTTTGGGTTTTGTTGTTTATTTGGTTGCGATAGCGTTCTGGGGTCCCTCGTGCTCGTGGATGACAGCCCACAGCTGCCGGATCCGTGTGTGCGGGGCACGGGGCAAAGAGCTCTCCCTTCAGAGAGCGCGTGGGCATGTTATTCTGTTCTTACAAAGAGCAGAATGGCAGATATCGTGTCCATTTGCCAGTTGAAGAAAGGGAGACGGCAGGGCGAGAAGTGACTGGCTGAGGTCACGTGCTGAGTGACAGGCTGAGCGGGTTGGGGACTCCGGGTTTCTCGCACTGCTTGTCTTCCCCTCCTCCTCTGTGTGTGCTCCGTGGACCTTTAGTGCGGGTCCTCTCCAGGACCACCAGGAGGCTGGCGTGGGGCCACCCTCTGGGACTTTGGTTTGGCGTCCCCTGGGTCTTTCCAGCCTCTCTGAGAACCGTGCAGGTGTGTCAGCATCTGTCTGCAGGGTTTTGAAGCAGCTTCTGGTTTCTCAGAGGTGACTTAAAAAGTGAATTTGCAGAAAAGATTGTACGGGAATCTGCTTTGGATGTGTGCAGTGGGGACAGCCCCTTACCTAGAATAGCTCCACCCGCCATCCACCCATCTCGGCGTCAATGGCTCAGTGCTCACTGGGTGCCAAGTCGTCCGCCGGGGCAGTGCGGGGTATTGAGAAGATCAGAGACATCTGTTGCCCGTAGGGGTTTGACAGTCTGACCGCCACCTGTGCTGTGTGCAGGAGACTTTTGATTTAGGCTTTCGTACTTGTGGGAAGCATTGTGGGCCTGGGCCAGAGGTTGGAAGACCTGCCTCGTGGGCCCTGGCTCTGCATGCCAGCCCCGATCGGTGCACCTCTGAGCTCTCAGGCTCCCCACCTGCAGAGAGAGAGGCTGGACTCAGTATGGAAGGGTGGGGGGAGCCTGGGCCTCCCGGTCCCACACCTGCGGGTTGGCATCTAGCTCTCCCGTAGGGCAGTGGTGGGATCTTAGACAGTCACTTTGCCTGTGTAAGTCTCCGTTCCGTCATCTGTGAAATGAAGACAGACATCAACATGCCTGCCTTACGGTCTTGAGGGAGCATTAGATGAGATGATGGACGTAAAGCATATTAACGGAATCTTGACACGTAAGTGCTAGAGAACATTATTAGCTTTTGTTCTGCCCTAATAGCTCCTTGTACTTTAAAATGTCAGTTTCTTTGAAAAAGGTCATATGTAAGTGACATTCAGACCTCCACGTTCACAGAAGAAGGGGAGGTCTTTGGCTGTTGAGGTATTTCCTCCTAGGGTTTCTCTCTCTCTCTCTCTTTTTTTACATTTGAGGAAGCTGAATTCCAGGGAATAGGTTTTCATAACTAAGAAATAAACCTCCAAAAAGGTCATTCAAGGAGGAGTAGATGGGGTTTCATTTCAGCCGCACGTGGCCCCAGCACATGTGGGTAGATTGAGGCAGATCTGATAATGTTCCTACCTCTGTCTAGAAGGAACAGGCCAGCGTCAGGGGTGGGAGCTTTTCTCGGGGTCAGAGCCCCGCTAATGACCTGCAGGTGTAGCTTTGCTTCATCCCAAGAGACCCCACCTCAGTTTCTCCTTGCAGAGGTGACGCTCAAGGGTCATTAAACCGTCTTGGTTCAGCTTTGAAGGTGAAATGGTCACAGTATGGTGCTCTTGTCTTGGGCCGGTTAAAATGCCGCACGCCATTCAAGGCCCCCTTGTACAAGTCGCTTGCAAATTGTGCCGAATGCGCAAGCAGGTGATTTCATACCCTTTATTTTTCCTCCTTGATAAATTTTCGCAATGAGGATGAATTGAGAAATCCTCGTGTATTGTTCTGAGTCCTCCCTCCCCCGTGTTCCCCTGGGCGCCTGTGACAGGTGAGAGGGAATGTGGGTCGTCTCTGTGCAGGTTTGTCAGCACAGCTCGCTCCCAGCACGGGGCTGTTTACAAAGAGCCCAGAGACCAGTCAACCCTTTTCACTTTCTTTAATCACTGGGTCCTGGAGCTACAGGACCTCTCACTTAATTAGCGTAACCACACTAATCTGTGCTCCTGCCCCAGCTTGTCAGGAGTGCCTTACAAATATTAATTCTCTGAGCTCATCAGAAAACCGAAGGCGCAGATCAAAAGCATCGTTTCCTGCATGATCTCTCCTTGTTTTTTCTATTCATCGGGAGCTGTCTCTATTAATTACCTTAAATGTGCAAGGTTGTAAAATGCAGTTTTTAGATTTGACCAAGATAGTAATTGGGCTGGGGACCTGAAGCACATTCAGCCCTGTGTCGCCGGGAAGCCCCAAGTTCCCTGGCTCCAGCTTGGCAGGTGAAATGCACCTACCAGTGAGGAAATTGTGTGACCGAAACGCCGAAACCTCTGTGGGGAGCACATCACTAGGAACGCCTGGAGCTGTGGCATCTTTGGGCGATGGAGAGAGAACTGGCCTGAGTTCTCTCTGGCACGCGCCTGCTGTGCCCTGTGGAGCATCCCTTCCTGGAACTTGGAAATGGAGCGGTGATTCCCCAACTTTTTAAGATCATTGAGTCCTGCTAAGGATCTGGCAGAAGGTCTGTAGGCCCGGTCCCAGGGGCAAAAGGGTTGCCCCAGGTTCTACCATGGTTCTACCCGCACTAACTTGCTGCCACTGTAGGAGAAATCATAGCCAGCAGCTGCTCCCCGCCTTGAAGAGCTCACGTGGGGTCTCATGTGTCCAAAGTAATCAGGGCTTAGTTCCTCTGGGGCGGTCAGACCTGGGTTCAGGTGACCATTAATAATGACACAGTCCCAGGGGTTTGTGAGGGTTCCGTGAGATGGTGCCTGTAAGCTGCTTTAGCATAACATCTGTGTGGGTAGGACAAACCCTTTTGCCCTCTGCGCGACTACTTCTTAATTTACATGCAGTTAAACGGGCCTTCTTTTAAAGGGGGTACAGTTTGCCGAGATCCCTCCCCGTCTGTGTAACCACCGCCACGGTCAAGGTTGAGACCCGTTCCATCTTGCTGTCCCTCCGTGGTCAGGCCCTTCTCCCCCACCCCTGACTTCCAGCAACCATCAGTCTGTTTTCCATCTGTATGGTTTTGTTGTTGTTGTTTAAGATTTTATTATTTATTGGACACAGAGAGCACAAACAGGGGGAGCAGTAAGCAGAGGGAGAGGAAGGAGCAGGCTTCCTGACGAGCAAGGCACCTGACGTGGGGCTCAGTCCCAGGACCCCACGATCATGACCCTAGCTGAAAGCAGCCTCCCAACTGGCAGAGCCACCCAGGTGCCCCTGCCAGTCCTTTAGTTTTGCCTTTTCCAGAATGTTACATTGTATGTAACTTTGGGGATCAGCTTCTTTTACTCAGTGTAGTGCCTTTGAGATTCATGAAGTTGTTTTCCTCAGTTTATTCCTTTTTATGGCTGAGTAGTATTCTATTGAATGCACATAGTCAGTGTTTATCTACTTAAAATTTGACCTTGATTAACTAGCTCTGTTTTTTGAAAATAGATAAAGATGACATTTGACCCACAAAAATCAAGCAACCCAATTAAAAAACGTGAGTAGATCTCTCCAAAGAAGACACACGAATGGCCAGTGCCAGTAAGCATTTGAAAAGGTGCTCAACATCATCAGTCATGAGGGACCTGTAGATCAAAACCACAGATACCATCTCACACCCACTTTCAAAAGAAAAAAAAAAAGCAAACAGGAAATAATAAGTGTTGGTGAGGATGTGTAGAAACGAGCCGTTGGGGTGGGCCACCATCCTTCCACATGCACAGCTCCAGAGGCGGACCTCTGACCCTGGCTCCGGGACTCCCTGAGACCCCTCCTACCTCGGGTCCAAGGCGCCCTGGCACTCCAGTTTCATCCTCCATGGGGCATTGTGGCTGCAGAGATAACAGACCACACGGAGAGGGGGGGCTCCGAGACGGCGTGGAGGAGAGGTAGGGACCGAGTTACCGACTAGAGCCTCATGAACGCATCCCAGCTCAGGGACAGTCATTGAGGAAAGAAGTTGTCTGGCTCATTCCATCCGAGTGGTTCTTCCTTACCCGAATAGAGTTCATATTGGACATCTCTGTGCGCAACTCCAGATCCTGTCAGGCTTACCTGTCGTCTAATCCGGACATTGCTCCCCAGATCAGTTCTGTCGGGGGGCCAGCCAGCTGCGCACGGTGTTCCCCCGGCCCCTCTCCCGGGCTTCTCTCTACTGCTGCAGCCTGCGAGATCGTAGAAATCTGCCCAGCCTGCACTACCCGGAAGTGCCAGGGACTTACAACTCTTTGAGGCAAACTTCGACCGGTGGAGATGAGCACCAGTGGACAGCTGCCTTCTCTTCCATCCTCTCCGATCAGAAGTCCAAAGACAGGGGCGCCTGGGTGGCTCAGTGGGTTAAGCCGCTGCCTTCGGCTCAGGTCATGATCCCAGGGTCCTGGGATCGAGCCCCGCATCGGGCTCTCTGCTCAGCAGGGAGCCTGCTTCCTCCTCTCTCTCTGCCTGCCTCTCTGCCTGCTTGTGATCTCTCTCTGTCAAATAAATAAATAAAATCTAAAAAAAAAAAAAAAAAAGAAGAAGTCCAAAGACAGAGTGCCTGCAACTTCTCAGAAGGTCTGTGGGGTTAAGGAACAGATTTTTTTTTTAAAGTGGAGCCCAATGGGATGGAGGGACTTGAACTCACAACCCTGAGATCAAGACCTGAGCCGAGATCCAGAGTTGGATACTTAACCGACTGAGCCACCCACGCGCCCCAGGAGCAGATCTTTGATCATGCCTCCTTATGCTTCCCTGCACCTCTTTCCTGCCCTGAGATCACGCTCTTCCACGCTCTTCCACGCTTCAGTAGTGTGTGCGTGTTAAAGAAAGAAAGATATTGGAACCATTGTGCACTATTGGTGGGAGTGTAAAACGGTACAGTTGCTATGGAAAACAGTATGGCAATTCCTCAAGAAATTAAAAATAGAATTACCATGTGATCCAACAGTTCTACTTCTGAGTATGTAGCCAAAAGAAATAAAAGGATCTCAGAAAGACATCCGTACACCCAGCTTCACAGCATCCAAAGGTGGAAGCAATGCAGGTGTCCCCTGACGGATAAATAGATACAGTGTGGTGTGTGCACCAGGCAGTATCATCCAGCCTTAGAAAGGAAGGAAAGTCTGACACGTTTCGTCACAAATGAACCTTGAGGACATTATAGCCAGATGAAATATGCCAGTCACAAAAGGACAAATTCTGTAGGATTCCACTAGTACAAGATACCTAAGAGTAATCAAAATCATAGAAACAGGAAGGAAGTGGAATGGTGGTTGCAGGGGCTGGGGGAAGGGAGAATGGGGAATTACTGGTTAACAGTGTTTAAGTTCAGTTTTGTAAGACAAAAAGAATGATGTGGCTGGATGGTGGTGAGAGTATGCAGGAGTGTGATTATACTTATTATCATTGAACCGTGCACTTAAAAATGGTTAAGAAGGGGGAGTGCCTGGGTGGCTCAGTCATTAAGCATCTGCCTTCAGCTCAGGTCCTGATCCCAGGGTAGGGTCCTGATTGGGATCGTGTCCCAAGTCCCGCATTGGGCTCCCTGCTTGGCAGGAAGCCTGCTTGTCCTCTTCCTCTGCCTGCTGCTCCCCCTGCTGTGCGCTTACACACACAAACACACACACACACACTCTCACTCTCTCTCTCTCTCTCTGTCTCCATTAAATAAATTAAATTTTTTTTTTAAGATTTTATTTATTTGACAGACAGAGACCACAAGTAGGTAGAACAGGCAGAGAGAGAGGAGGACACAGGCTCCCTGCTGAGCAGAGAGCCCAATGTGGGGCTCGGTCCCAGGATCTCGGGATCATGACCTGAGCTGAAGGCAAAGGCTTTAACCCACTGAGCCACCCAGGTGCCCCAATAAATTAAATTTTAAAAAAAATGGTTAAGATGGTAAATTTCATGTTGTGTGTAATTTTGCCACAATTTATAAAAAATGACCATGGTTAACATATTTCTCAGTATTTATTTACATAATCATTTAATCTTAAATGTCTTTTTAAATTAAGACGTTAAAACCACTATGGTGTATGACAGCTGTATTACGGGGGCACAGTGCTCATGGTAAAAATGACTTCTTGTTTCATAATCGCATCTGCGCTGGGAGAAACTAGAAATAGTCTGTAAACTGGTGGGACGCGTACTTCGGACTGCCCTGAGCGCAGCGACTCCTGCAACTGGGCATGTCCCTAGAGGACACCTGTGTGATTATGAGATGTTGGTCCCTATGGGGCAGGCGGCTTTTAAGCCGGGCTGGGTCCTGTACCCACCGAATGTGGGTCTCGTTGCCTTGTACCTGCATCTCTCAGCTGTGCTGGGCTCCTTCAAGGACCCCACAGACAGTACTGTCCAGTGCTGTCCGGGCAACCTCTTGTTCCCTCCCTGTGTCTGTCTGAGTAGACCGCTGCCAAGAGTGGCTGGCGGAAGCGCAGGGAGCCTGAATATCCGCTGGGACCCCGGAGCCTGGTGGGTGCTATAGACCAGCACATGGCGAGTGCTTAGCGCGTGTCAGCCCTTAACGAAGACTCTCACTGCCCATGGCTTCCATCCCAGCCTGCCTGGTTACCACTGTCGCCACGTACTCTGGGCTGACGACACAGATGGCGTCCACTCCAGCACCGTTTGGCAGGTTCCAGGCTCTTGGCCCCTTTCATGAGAGGGTAGCACTGACTTGACGGGGAGGGGAGGGTAATCTATGGAGAAGCAAGGTCAGGGCTTTCTTCAAGAATTTTCAGGCCAGGCAGACTCCATTTGGGAGCTGCCCCTTGAGTTGCTGCGACAGGGTCTCTGGTCCCGTGTGTATCAGTAACGTGTCTCTTTGAATCTGGGTTGATGGGCCGTTACTGTGTTGTTTGGATCCTGTGGCACCAACACCTGTAAGATACATTATTCATTTAATAACACTTCTGAGGGAAACGAAAACTCCCATCAGCAAGGTAGATTATGAAAGAGCACACCCTGGTTTCGGAAGTTAATTTGTGAAGAGATACACATCTGAGATTCAGGGAAATACAATGGGAAGCATTAATTCATTCTTTCAGCTGGTTTCTTGAGCACCTACTGTCTGCCGCCCGTGGTGGTCGACGCTGGGGAATGGGGACAGTAAGCCAGGGCTCCTGCTCTCATGGAGCTCCCTGCAACGGGTCCAGCCTCCGCCCTGCAGTCAGCACTTAGCCTTTGCTCGAAGAGGCAGACTCTGCAGCTAATAAATGTAGCTCTATTCTCGGCTCACGGTTAGCTGTCTGGACACCAGAGGAAAATTACTTTAAGGATCGCTGTGCTCATGTGGACTGTGACAGATGGGGTGACGATCACGCATTCCGGCTTACACCTGCTGTCCTGGCACAGTTATTAATAGCACCCTCCCTGTCAGTCCCCAGAGTGTCCTGGTTTGGATGGGAAAACACTGGAGGAGGCCTCATTTACAACTGCTGAGCTCCACGTTTGTGTCGGAGAGGGTCTTGGTTTGCAGTGAGAGAGCTATTTCAAAACTAGGGTCTGTTCCAACACAGGATCAAGCTCAGAGAAGCCACAGGAGGGTCAGCTGAATTTGGTTTGGGTCCCATTCTCCCTGTGGCATCTGCCACTTCATATGTTCCAGTCACTCAACTCATGGAAGCATCAAAATCTGGGACAATTTGGTTTAAAAAACAATAAACATGTACATACAACAATCAGAATGTGTTTTCCTTATGAAAATTAGGTTAACCAGATCTTAAATTCATATTCTTTGGAATGGCTAGAAGGGATATCAGTGTTTGTATCAGGCCTTACAGGGAAAGTTGAAAAATAATTGTGTAGCAACACTAGTCTAGGTTGAGTTGGAAATTTTGTTTTCTGTGTTGTTATAGAAAGGAGTATAGGGATTGAATTTTTACAAGAAGTTTCATTTTTATTCCAGTAATAGATTTGACATTTAAAGAAAATAGTTGGAAAGACCGGAAGCTTTGCATTCATGGTAAATTGGTAACCCGCAGCCTGTGTGTTAGTAGGCACTGATCCCAGAATCCTCTGGGGCCAGATGGTCCCTGCCTGAGGACCTAGGAGTCCCCAAAATGCTGCCCACCTTTCGTAGTGGGTCTGAGAGTTTAGCACCTGAAAGTGCTGGGCTCTGGCCCCCAGAGTCTGATTCGCTAGGTCTGGAGTTGGGCTGAGAGTTGGTATTCTAACCCGTTCCGCGGTGATAATGCCGGAAGGGTGGGCGAGCAGGGAACAGCCTCTGGGATCACTGCTTACGGCCACGTATGGAGAAGACAGAAGGGGTCTCAGGAATTTGGTCTAAAATGTCCTCAAAATAGGAGGGGCGTGAGGAGGTCAGAGAGAACCTCTGGGCATTGATTCCAGAAGCTGCACGATGCATGATGCATTTAGCCATCTTTTTTTTTTTTTTTTTTTTTTAAGATTTTATTTATTTATTTGACAGACAGAGATCACAGAGCAGCAGGCAGAGAGAGGAAGAAGCAGGCTCCCTGCTGAGCAGAGAGCCTGATGCGGAGCTCTATCCCAGGACCCTGGGATCATGACCTGAGCCGAAGGCAGAAGCTTTAACCCACTGAGCCACCCAGGCGCCCCGAGTTTAACCATCCTGATGGCTCTGCTGGGAGGCAGTAGTGGCCTCCTGATACAGACGAGCAGCTGAGGCCCAGAAAGGTCTGTGGGGCTTGCCTGGCTGGCATGTGGGAGAGCTAGGCTGAAGCCGCTGCTCAGTAACAAAACCCTTACAAAACAAGGAAGTGTCAAAGGCATCAGAGAGTGAAGACGGTTCGAGGGAACAGCAAGAGAAGGACCAGGATGACACCAGCTTCTACTTGGCAGTCCATGCTTTTGTCCTCTGTATTAGGAGCTAATTCGCTCTGACAAGATGGTGAGAAGATTGGCAGTGATGAAGAAACTCTTCGATGAATCTCACGCTAAGTGGATATTGTGCCCCGGAATATTCGCTAATTAATTAGGTTGACATATTAGTCATCATTAGCAAGATGCTTTAAAACTACACATCTGGAACTTGAAGACCGAATCTAAAAATTTAAATGATGTTTGGAGTCCCCCAGCATTCAGTGTAGGACTGGAACCCAGGGCGGTAGGTGTCTCCAAGCTGCTCCTGACGGTCTCACCGTACATGCGCGTCCTAGTAACGTGAAGACACGCCCATCTCAGCCCTCCTTTCCCGGCGCCTCTCTTCCAAAATCAGTGTGGAATGTTCTAGGGCTGAGTCCTCTGATTTCTTTCTCAGCAGTCTTAGGCCCAGGTCTTTAAATGCCATCTGAATGCTGGTCGTTTCCCAAAATGCCTGTTTCCGGCCCCGGACTCTCCCCCGAGCTGCAGACTGCCCACTTACCATCCTCGCAGGGGTCTCGCAAGCTCCGAGCTCCCGCTTCTCCGCTTCACCCCCTGCCTCACTGGCTCCTCCTGGGGTGGCCGGGACAGTAAATAAGGCCCTTTTTGACCGAGTTGTTCAGGCTCAGCCATCTTGGAGTCGTCCCTGACTCTACCCCCAGCCCGCACCAGGGCACCTGGAAGTCCCCTCGGCTGCCTTTCGATGTGCCTGCCTCCTCCCTGCGGCTCCCTCCGGGCCACCACTGTCTCCCCTGGACCGCTGAGGCCCCTCCTCACTGGCTTCTTGGTTCCCGCTCCTGCCTCACAGCTGTCCAGTCCTTATTCAGCTGCCGGGGCGTTCGTTAGATCAAATCAAGCATGTTCGCAGTTGTTGAATGACTGCCTCTCGCGTGGGGAGGTCAGCCGTGGTCCTTACCAGGGCCGGTGGCACCCTGTCCTCTGGCCCCTGAGCAGGCTTTGAGCTTTCCTTCAAGTGATCCTGGAATATACCAAGTATGCTTCTGCCTCAGGGCCTTTGCACTAGCGGTTCACGGCCCCGGGTAGTGCGGCATGCCTCCTGAGAACCCTTAGTCGGCAGCCGTGTCCAAATGTGGCGTCTGTCATTCGCGGGCTGTGGGCCTTGGAGAGCGGCTCACCCCTCCTCCTAACATCCGTTTTCTCATCGGAGAAGTGGAGCCAGTGTTTGGGTCATGGTGCGTTCCCGACGGGAAGCACTTAGACCCTAAGTGCCGAGGAACCCAGGGCTTTTCTTGTGTGTGTGTCTGTGCCGCGACTCCTTCTGGCTCTTGTTTGCCTGTCACTCACAGGGGCCTGTCCTACCCCGGGGGGCCGAGGTCGCTCTCCTGTCACTGTCTCCTCAGCCCATCCTTTTCTTTCCTTTCTTCTAATGTGTCGCATGTGTTTGCTGCCTTTTGGTGATCTTTTCCCTCATTGGGAGGTGAGCTCCTGTTTCTCCAGGGCCCAGAGGGCGCCTGGCATATAGCTGAAGCTCACTGGTATTTGTTGAATGAGTGGTTAAAGGCACATGTTGGGTGTGGGCTCAGCCGCTTGCCGGAGAGGGGTGTGCTTCTGGAAGAGCTCAGAAAGCCTGGCCAGGGCTGACTGTCCTGTGCCCATCCAGCTCAGGGTAGAGGCTGGAGCGAGTCAGCTGCTTAGTCAGGGGGTGACTCTGTCTCTGGAAGTCAGGAGCTGTTGAGGGCCGGAGGGAGGGCCGGGAGCCTTTCCGGGGTGAGGGCTTTGCCTCTTCTGCCACTGTCGTGGTCCAAGCAAAGTAGAGTCTGTGGGAGCCCGGTGTAGTTGCCCATCGAGGGTCTGTTGCTTAGCTGGAGAGGAAGGAGGTGAGGGACCGTGCCGGCAAGCAGGAGTGGGTTTGGGTGTGGAATTGAGTCCTTGGCCCAAGTGAAAGCCCCAGAGTGGGGAATGTCAGAGGTGGGAAAGGTCATTTGGGGGCCAGACTCCACAAGGCCTCGAATGCCAGTCCACGCACTTGAGAATTCTGGGACGCATCAAAAGTTTCAGAAGTGTTCTCCATACGTAGTTAGACTTTTCCCAAGTATTCCGTTTATCATGAAATAAGTGGCAGAGAGGAAAATTACTATTGTTGACTTAAAAAAATAGTTTGTCTCAATTCCCAGCAGAATTATAGAATTAGGGGTGTGGGCTTTTTGCCTTTCATGTCCTGTGGGCTAGATTTTATCCCCGGCCCAGTCCTGACTTTGAAGAACAACAAAAGAACAGCTTCTTGAGAAGGCCGGGTGCTGGTTGAGCAGTCAGGGGTCTGCGTGATGGCTCTTCTTGTGGTTACCCAGCGGGCCCCACTGAGCTCCTCAGAACCCACACGGCTGTCTCATGAGGATGCCTTGGAACCAGAGGTTCTGACCCCTTGTATTTTGCAGGTTAGGTTAGCCCTGAAGAAAGGTGGAGCAGCCGACTTGACAGTTCGTTTCTGTGGAATGTCTCTGCCAGGCCTGCTGGGGCAGAAACCAAGCAGCCTTGTTTGGGATACAGTATCAGTATTCAGTGAGGGTTGATACTTTGTCGTTGTTGGCACACCGCTGCCAGAAATAAGACCGTGGCTCCATGTGGAAAAGCACCAGACTGGGAGAGTGATTTGGTTCTTTGCCTGTCTATGGAAACCTTGGGGAAGTGTCTCCCTGTGTGGATCTCAGTTTCCTCATTTTGGAATGTGAGGGTTGGACTGACTTTGTGCTTCTTAACCTTCGGAAGTCTTTTTGTTTTTGAGAGACAGAACAAGAGCACGATGAGGGTTGGGGCGGGAGGAAGAAAGATCCAAGCGGACTCCCTGCTGAGCATCATGACCTGAGCCCAAACCAAGAGTCTCACGCTTAACTGACTCTACCACCCAGACGCCCCTTAACCTTTGGGACTCGTTGAGGCTTTGATGAAATCTGTGGACTGAACACTCATGGTTTTGATGAAATCTGTGGACTGAACCAAACTGAACACTCATGGTTTTGCCAACACTTTAGGAACACCCTGAAGCTCATGAGATGACCTATAAGACCCTGCCCCAGCTGACCCCCACTTCTGCCTCCCCACATTGGTCTACTTCCATGTACAGTAGGGCCTTTGCAGATGCCCCTGTACCCAAAACACTCTTCACGCCTTTGCTTGGGCATGTCCTGCTGATCCTCTGAGTCTCACCCTTCCCTGACCTCCCAGATTAGATTGGGTTACCTGGCTAGACGTGTTTCCCTTACCCTGAACTTCTCAGCCCTGATCACAGTGGTAACTAAGTGGGCCCTAGCACGTATATCTGGCTCTCCCTAAGTTTGGTGTTGGTAATTACTGGGTGAATCCCCGAGGTCCCTCTGGCCGTGACATTCTGTGACTGATCTGTGACTATGTGAGTGTGTCAGAAGAAAATACCAATCTGTGCTTCCCATGACACACGGCACAAGATGTGCCTGTGCCGTGGATGGTTTCCTCTGGGGCTGGGTGGGGAAGGCACTTCAAAGCGGAGCCGAGAGGGCTCAGAAGCCTGGCTCCCAGACTTTGTGCCTTACTGCTCTGGTGGGCCTGACCTTAGGCTGGTCATTCCCCTTTGTTTATGTCCTAGACTGAGCTGGAACTCCCACTTGGAACCTTCCCACAGTGCTCGGCGCTTCCGCATATTGTTGTATTTTTCTCCAGAGAGGAAGTGACCAACACAGACTTTCCTCCTCACAGACAAAGTCCATGCACAAAGCCTTGCATCAGCTGGTGGGCACCTGCCTCTGCCTCCTTGCCGCTTGGGGGAGGTGACTGTGCACAGTACAGCAGTCCCTTGCTTTTCCCATGATTTCCCTCAAGAAGTGATCTGTGCCCTGCGAACTCCCCGACTTGGGTCCCTTCTGAACCAGTATGTTGTGTTCGGAGGGGAGTCTCATTCAGAACTTTGGTTGTCACAGTATTACCTCCCTGCTTTAGGCCACTTTCCGCAGTCGAAATGTGATTCTGCTGGTACAGATGTTGTAAATGAAACTTTATTTGCACTAAAGGAATGAGTTGTTTGCTAGAATATTGCAGCAGATCTTACCCTGATAAGGGAAAAAAAAAGATCCCTTGTGAGGGTGAGTAGTTTTTCTTCAACATATCTAGGGCTGGATGTTTACAGATAAGAAAATAATAAAACCAGCAAGAGTAACTATTCTTTAAGAATGTCTGCTGTGTGCCGGGCACTTCTTCAATACCCTGTTTAACCTTTAACCTGCCCTCTGAAGCCGGCAGCGTAATTGTACACGTTACATAAGTGAATAAAATGAAGTCCAGAGAGGTTAAGTTCTTGTCCCAAAGTTGCCCAGCTGGGAAGTGCCTGCCGAGATTCAGATCAGGCCAGCTTCCCTCAGGGCCAGCACCTTTCCCCTGCTCTCCCACCTTCTCCTGTCACGAGGAAATGGGTGGTGACTTTCCCAGTCAGGGATGAACGTGGAGCTAGAGCCAGCTGTCTCACCAGCTCGGTGGCCTTGATTCCCTCCCGCCCCATGGGTGGAATAGGGGAGGAGTTTGGGGGGCCTTGTCCTTCTGTGAGTGATCTGGGCTTGTGGTAGTGATACTTCAAGGAGGAACTGGTAACATGTGGCCAAGTAGGGTCTGCAGCATCCTTGAAGCACTTGTGCGAGTCATGACGTGTCAAATTGGCTGTGCCATGAGCATCCTACTTCGGATGGCGTTTCATTGTCGATTCATGTCATCCAGTAGAGTCCCAGGTTGCCTCCCTAATATGTGGACCGGAGATGGTCCCCCACCATATTCCTAACTGTGCTTTCATGAGAAAGTGCAACTCAAATTAGAAACAGTTGATTGACCATTGAACCTTACAAATGACTAGAAATTTACTTGAGAGAACACCGTTGAGGTAAGGACCGTGATTTAGCTGCTTCTCAAGGAGTCATGGCCTCCCAAAATGATTCAAATGTAAACTTTCTGGAGGTAGGTAAAGATAAGTGAACTAGCCTGTTCTTAAGAACTCCTCACTAGGGGCGCCTGGGTGGCTCAGTGGGTTGGGCCGCTGCCTTCGGCTCAGGTCATGATCTCGGAGTCCTGGGATCGAGTCCCGCGTCGGGTTCTCTGCTCAGCGGGGAGCCTGCTTCCTCCTCTCTGCCTGCCTCTCTGCCTGCTTGTGATCTCTCTCTGTCAAATAAATAAATAAAAAAAAAATCTTTAAAAAAAAAATAAAAATAAAAATAAATGCACTAAGGCTATGGATAAGAAGGAAATTTAGTTAATCTTCTTCTTAAAAAAAAAAAAAAAAAAAAAGAACTCCTCACTAAATCTTGGGAAATGTTTCTCACGGCACAACCCGAACTGGTCCGTTTCTAGCTTTCAGCTCTCTGACCACCTGATTCCCCACTCCTCCCCCAAGGAAAGGCAGCACTGAAAGTGTTTGGAAATGCAGTTCACTCTTAGGCGGCCGCTGTGCGGATGAGTAACAGTGTCAGAGGAAGGCCGAGGAAGAGCTTCCTAATATAGACGGACGGACGGACGGACGGACGGGGACGGAGACCCACCCGTAGGGCGATAACAAGCCTTTTCTTCTGGCTTCCTCTCGGGAGTGAAGGGAGTTTGGAAGGCAGGAGGCAAGGGCCTCTGTGAGCAGAATTCAGGTTTTTCTTGGAGGGGGTTTGCCAGGGCTTGCTGCTGCTTGCTGATTGGGATGTGGGAGAGAGGAAGCCCCTTCCAGCCGGTGCCTCCGTCCTTACTCTGTTCAGCGAAGACACCTAGGTTCAGAAGGGGCCTTTGAGCTCCTGACTTTAGAATGGGCAATGCTGCTGAGAAACAGAAGCCCCGGAAACGAAGCCATCTGTGCCCCTGGAAGCAAGGTAAGCAGGCCCTGGGCTTCATCTCCAGAAAGAAGGGGGCAGCATTGGGATATTTTGGCTCAGAACCAAAGCTGGAACTGCTTGGGAAACACCTTTCATGCCAGAAAGCTCTGCAGGTCAGCATAGTTTAAAGAAAATGAACAGACAGCTCTCCCAAGGAATAAAATGATTCATATCTCAATGTGATAGCACAGCTTGGCTGAGAATGAAGTGTGGCTGGAGGCTTGTGTTCAGTGCAGCATGTATCTATTGGTTGAAAATTTTAAACTTTAAAAATATCCCAGGGGCTCCTGGGTGGCTCAGTGGGTTAAGCATCTGCCTTTGGCTCAGGTCATGGTCTCAGGGTCCTGGGATTGAGCCCTGTATCAGGCTCTCTGCTTAGCGGGGAACCTCCTTCCCCGCCCCCCGCCTGCCTCTCTGCCTACTTGTGATCTCTCTCACTGTCAAATAAATAAATAAAATCTTAAAAAAAAAAAGAGAGAGAGAGAGAGAGGAAGAAAAATATTCCAAATAAAAATATATCCAGGAGTTTGAATTTTTTTTAACAGTTCGGTGAGAGGATGTTATTAATAGCTTTTAAATATATAGTGTCTTTCTTCCAAAGAATTCAGAGTCCTTTCTGTAAGAAGTCTCATGGTTACCCATCCTGGATGCCCCTGCTGCTGGCCAGCCTCCACCGACACCCGCTCTGTGTCTCAACAGGGCTGTTAGTGTCAGTTCTGGGGAGGAGGATGCCAGTGGGACCCTGGGCACTGCCACGGTGCCCTTGAAACTGGGGGCCCATCTAACCGTGTCCCAGGGCAGTTTTGTCTTCCCACGCACCTGGCTGCCTTTTTCATGGTCATTAACCCCTCAGACCAGCTGTTGGCCTTGCAGACTTCAGGTCTTGGCTCTTTTACCTCCCGTTGCCACATTTAAAAGTAGAGCTGGCTCTCGACTGGCAGCCAGACAGTTTGATTGCAACTGTATATATGAGTGTGTGTTTACGTGGAAAATACAACCTGGAAGAGAACATAAGGAAATGTTAACTGTCGTTGTCTTTGGCGGTCCAGTTACGGGTAATTTATTTTTCTTTTTGAAAGGGAAAAGTAGGTAGGCTGCTAATTCCATGCCAGGTTCCTGTGCCTGTGACTTTCCATCATTCGTTCTATGTGTCCCGTGTTACTGTGAAACCGGCACTCCCTAGCAGTCTTTGATTGGGTCCTGGTTTGGACGAAACAGTGATAAAGACATTTGGGGACCGTTTAGGAAATTTGATGTGAACTGGGTAGTAGGTGATAATCTGGGGACTGTTGCTAATTTTATTATGTGTGATAATGGTGATGAGTCATGCAGGAGAATGTCCTTCTTTGGATAGTCATGCTGAAGTGTCTAGGGGTGAAGGGTTATACTGTCTGTAATTTTACTCCAAAATGGTTCAGGTGAATGAGTGCATACCTACACACAGAGAAGCAAAATAGGATAAGTTTAACAAGTAATAGATATATGAGGTTTGTTATACTTTCTTCAATGTATTTTTACTAAAGGGGGAACCATTAGAAAAAATGGTTGCTGGCTGCATCATTCTACCATCTCCTTCAGAAGAATGGATCTTAGTAGACATGGTTATTTACGGAGGTGGGTCAGGATCCAGCACTCTAATTCAGTGCCACATGGCTGGTATCTCTTGCCACCAATAAGCAAATTGTCGTAAAAATCTGGCAACTCAGAAGCACCACTTACTATAACAGGCATTTAATGTATTTATTTTCAGGTAGTTTCTGGTTTTCCTTAGAAAAATGTATAAGAGTTAAAACTTCTTGAAATTTCCATTGGAAGCAGCTGAGTTTACAAACAAAACTAGAGCCGGGGTCTGTGTTTTATTCTGCAGTTTGTGCATGTATGTTCACTAGTTCCAGCGAGAGCGGCTATGGGAGCATGGTGAGTGGTAGCCGGCCCTGCAGCAGGGTCCGCAGTGAATTGGGGTAAAAGAAGGAGCAGCTCCCTGCCCTGATTTCTATGTCCACATGGATCCCTTTGACCAGGAGTGCGTCTTGGCCGGTGTCGTGTCAGGGTTGGTTGGTTGGTTTGTGCAGGGTTAGACCCCGGGACAGTTTGTCTCCCTGATCCAGGGTCCCGTGGAGCCCTGCCGGGGACCCACAGTTGCAAGGCTGTGAGGCAGTCCTCCGTATTATCTGTTTGTCTCTGTCTTTAAGGGTTGTTGATGTTTTGGAAATAGGATTTTAGAGTGGTATTTAGGAATCAGATTTAGTGCATCCCAGACTCCACAGTGACCTGATCTGTGCACACGCCAGCATGACTGAAATCTCAGTGTGTGACTGATGACTCCAGGCTCCAGGGCAGAACAACATGGTGTCAGTGGCTGCTTTGGGGGCAAGTGAACGGGAAACACATCTTTGCGTTTGATGCAAAGAGCTTAGGCCGCCCCTGACTTCTCCCTCCAGTCTGTTGCCCTGTAGTGGCAGGGGCTTCTGAGAATATAGACTTTAATCAGAGCCAGATATTTGTAATGAGGAAGGTCAAGCCCAGAATACATTCCGAAAGCAAGAAATCGTTATTTCCCCTTTAGGTCATTTACATTTCTGTTTCTAGGTTGTGTGCTTGGGAAGTTGAAAAATTTAAGTGACAGAATACTAGTTCGAGAAACATAAATCTTACCACCTCTGCTAGCTGTCTCCCTCAAGAGCATTTTATACCTGGTAGAGAAATGTCTCTGTAATGACTTTATTAATTTTATGTTTTTAAAGATTTTATTTATTTATTTGACAGAGTGACAACGAGAGAGTGAACACAAGCAGGGGGCGGGACAGAGGGAGAAGCAGGCTTCCTGCTGAGCAGGGATCCTGAAGTGGGGCTCGGCTCCACGGGATCTTGACCTGAGCTGAAGGCAGATGCTTAACATCTGAGCCACCCAGGCGCCCCTGTAATGACTTTATTTATTTATTTTTTTTTAAAAAAAAGATATTTATTTATTTATTTATTTATCAGAGAGAGAGAGGGGGGCGGGAGAGAGCGAGCACAGGCAGACAGAATGGCAGACAGAGGCAGAGGGAGAAGCAGGCTCCCTGCTGAGCAAGGAGCCCGATGATGTGGGACTCGATCTCAGGACGCTGGGATCATGACCTGAGCCGAAGGCAGCTGCTCAACCAACTGAGCCACCCAGGCGTCCCCCCTGTAATGACTTTAAACAGTGTGCAGTGTAGTGTGCTCCCTTTGAGGGGACTGGCATTGTGCTCTCTCTTACTCTTACTTTTCTCATTGTTCTTGGAACCCAGAACATAAGGAGAAAACAGTGCTGCTCTTTTTGGTTTTACAATACCAGGTGCTTGCAGTGGTTGATAAAGGTGTGAGTCATCTGTAATACCATAGGGCGCTCTAGCAGGCCCCCATACCAAAAAAAAAAAAAAAAAAAAAAAAGAAGAAGAAGAAGAAAGAAAAGGATGGAAGGTAGACGAAGTCAGGGGCTTCCAGCGTGATCCTGGAACTTCCAGCCAGAGTTCTGCCCCACGCTTGCTGTCCAACCTTGAACATTTTGGATTTTGTAATCCCATTCCCAAACTGTGCCTACCTCCCACGGCTTCTCCAAATGACTGTGTTTTTCTGTGATTTCCTTATAGCCCTCACCACAGGCATTTTTTGTTGATCTGTTTATATGCTTATAGTTCTGTCTTTCACCCCAGCACAGGGCCTGTTGCTTGTTACCTGGGGCCTTCTGTGAGTGCGCTCGGTGACAGAACTCTGTGCTCCCAGGCTGGCTGTGCTACCACGGGTATAAATGAGGTGCGAACGGCAGAGCCTGGTTCTGGTGCATCTTAGGTGCTCACTAAATGCTAGCTACCAATGCTGGCTGGTGTGTGGTGGTTACGTGGACCTGGAAATGTCCTTTCTTCATCCTTCTCTGCTCCAGGGGGAGACATTGGTGTTGAAAATAGGTACATCTTCCTCTGTTCCGCAGCAGTTCTGAATTTACAAAGAGTAAATCTATTGATGATTATTCACATTTGAAAGATTCACATTTGAAAGGAAAAGGTTGCTTCACAAAAGCACTTAAATCATAGCGAACATTTAGATGCTGATTCATTGGCCCAGACACCTGGTGAAACCTTCCATTTAGAGCGAACTTGAACTCTGAAGACACCTACAATCCTGTCCCCTCAGAGCTCCTTTAGAGCTCTTTTTTTTTTTTTGTTCTTTTAGAGAATTTGTTCTTTTAGAGAATTCATTTGAAGGGTTGCTTACAATGGCTGTTTTGGCTCTTGGGAGTATAACACAGGCAGAAGTTTCCTGGGGAATTAAAAATTGCAGGAGTAATTGCAAATCGAATTATCTCCTCCAGAAATCCCAGCAGCTTGGGGCCACAGCAGCCTGGTAAACGGAGATGTTGATGATTTCCATGTTTGTACACAGTTGGGCTTGAGCGCATGAAATTAACACCCTCCTGGAAGAGCTGATGGGGGCTGCCTGGGGAGAAGGAGATTGGCTCGCTGGAGTGGGGAGGGGAGGAGGGAGTCTGGGGTTCACATGAATTCCTCCCATTCCCTGGTCCCCTCTCTGCTGAAGGGGCAAAGACAGCGTTGTTTGGATTCCAGTCGGCGGTGGTGTTGAGACTTGCCACTGCAGAGTCAGGTGGTGAACAAGCACCCAGGGCTGCCGTATGCCTGTGTGCCAGGCAGTTAACACTGATGTCTTTTCTGGCCAAAGCTCAACCTGGCCCACCTCCCACCATCCATTTTCTGGTCTTTATTCCATGGCTTTGGGGCTCCAGGGGTGTCTGGTGTCAGCCTCTCAGCTAGTACACCAGAAAGCACAAGGGCTGGGTGCTGCCCTCAGGCCACCCAGCTCAGTGCCTTTAGCTGAGCCAGGTGAGCCACGTGACTGCTGCTGTTTCCAAACCCGTCTCCTGGTCTCTGTGGGAGATTAATAAGAACTGCTTTGAAGGGCTGTTGAGAGAATTAGATGAGATAATACAGCCTTTAGCGGACAGCAAGCACTTAATGAATGATAGTAATTCTTGTTATAATACATCCACGAATGTGGATCATGGGCCGGGCTCTGTTCCAGCCCCAACTCGCCATGTGAGTTTGCCTGATTCTGCCTGTTTCTGTCTCTCAGTGTAAGAGACCACATGTAGCAGATAGCAGAGGTGCTCGTGAGGTCTGTGAGTCAGTGACCATCTGCACTGGCCAGTGCTGTTCCTGCTGCAGCCACTCTGAGGGTTCAGCGTCTGGAGAAGGCATCAGTCATGCTGAGCACCTGGGACATGGGGGGATTTTTATGGCGTTGAAGTTCTTTGAAAATGATTATTGCAGGGCCCACCATCATTGAATTGTTCCTACTTTAACAAGGGTATTGAACTAATCAGGACCGTCCATTTTCCTGTTCTACGTATTGTAGTATTGCCATCGTGATTAGGAGCCCGGATGCCGGGGTTGAATCTTTGCTCCTCCACTTGCTGGTTGGCTGATCTTGGGTGGGTGAGTTCGTTAACTTCCAGGCCTCAGTTTTCTTGTAAGTACCAGTAAAGTGCTTAGACAGCTCCTGGCACATAGTAAGTGTCCCTTAAGTATTTATGACTGGTGTTATTTTTAGGTTACATACAGAAGAATCCCATTTCCTTTTAATTGAAAAGATGGTACTTTATTAAAGATTCGGGAAAATGGACAGACGCAAAGAAGAAAATGCACGTTGAGCGTCTAAATCTAAAGGGCCCAAAACGTAGTGAGGAAGTCGAGTTCGCCGCTACTGTTGATCTTCTCCAGGGCTGCACATGGTGCGCGTCTTTCAGAGTTGGGATCATGTGCAAGTTGTTTTTTTAATTTCATGCTTCTGTGTGGTCTTCATAGCTACTGTGATGACTGTAACATTTCCATTATGTCAATATTCCATAACTTATTAAACCATTCACCTGCCACTGACTATTGAAATTATTTCCCCTTTTCACTATTATTATAGGTGAGGCAACGATAAAGTAGCTTCATTCATATATTTTGTGATTACATTGCATGACTTCCTTAGGAAAGACCCTAGTGTAACATTCCTAAGCCAGGAAGGTAGGAATAGCTTTAAGTCCCTAAGGGACGTATCTGTATTTTCATGAGTGATCAGGTTATCTGTTAGCCACAAGCACATCAGCATTGAATATTATCATTTTGAAATTGTTAATCTTGTAAAACTTACATTTACTAATGTTTTGATGAGTTATCTAATGGCATGAGACTCAGAGATGGGCATGGGCAGTTCAAAACTCAGTATCAGTGTTAAGAATCTGGTTTTGATTTAAGATTCTGTTTTTCTCATAGTCCTTTGCATGGGATTTGGCTCAACCTCATTCAGGTGCTGAGTTTCACAGAAGAGAAGCATGAGATTTTATTTAAGAATAGGCATTTACCATCACAACTTTTTTTCTTCTGCCTCCCAGGGAGCAGTGAGTATTAAATAATACCCATGTGAAAGGTACAGAGTGAGGCCCCAAGAGTTGTTCACATTGTTGCTGTGATGACTGCCCTTAGTGTGACTAATGAGCAGTTCTTCCTCTCAGCTCCTGTAGGGCTCTCTCCCCTGCTGTCCTCCCCAGCTGCTTGCGTGTGACAGGCTGCCAGCTCAGGCAGTGTTCAATTTTTTTTTTTTTTTAAGATTTTTTATTTTTTATTTGAGGGAGATCACAAGTAGGCAGAGAGGCAGGCGGGGGGCGGGGGAGCAGGCTCCCTGCCGAGCAGAGAGGCCAGTGCAGGGGCCCAATCCCAGGACTCTGCGATTATGACCTGAGCTGAAGGCAGCAGCTTAACCCACTGAGCCACCCAGGCACCCCTCAGGTGTTGTTAAAATCGGCACATTGCTATTAAACAGCCTGCTGCCGACATGGTTTGGATCAACGGATGCAGCATCAGGGCTAGAGTAAATAATCATGGATGAAGGCGATGTCTAAGCCTGTCCCTCAGTGGGGCTTGGCCATGGTTGGATGGGACCTCCTTCATGGGAGGAGGTGGTTCTGAAGCCGCATCTGTTTACCACGCTAATGGAATCACAGATGCCTTGACCTAGAAGAGAATGATAAAACAATTTCTAAAATGATTCCTTGGTTTAACCAATGAGGAAATTGAGGCTTGTAACTTGTCTGAAGTCCTTTGTGGAGTTTGTGGCTAGTGCCCCCTGTGTCGGGATAGTCACAGACTGTGGTATAATATGGATGTGCCAAGGGTACAGAGCGGCGCCATGCATCGTGTGTCTCATGATTGCATATCTTAGGCCTGTGTTCCATATTTCCATGCTGTAAAATATCATAACGTGTTCGATACGTTATGCATGTGATGCATTGCTGTGTCACATCTATGCACACGATATGCCACAGTAACATTTGTAATAATAACGCGGTGGTACTATGTTGGGATATAATGTTGCAGTAACGCTGCCGGCTTCCTGTCTAAAAGATCTGTATACATAATGGACTTCCATAAATTGGATTTTGTTAAGCGAACGATCAGATGTAGGAAATGGAGACATAAGTGTGAGGAATTTTTCTCGTGAGAAGTGTGGGGTGGTGTTTTGGGTGGGGTAAGAAAAGGGAAGGAAACTTCGCTCTGTCATCAGATGTTTCCAAATTTAGAACAATATCTGTCCCTAGCCTTTGGCTTTTGTGTATGCTTCACCCTGGGAACACGCGTACATTTCCGGGTTCAGCTCCTTTCCCAGCTGTGGAGAAGGTGTCACCATTACCCTGGGTCGGAGCAGCGGCCGGGGCCACGATATATCTAACTCCATTTCGGCAAGTGCTTCTAGGGCCCTTGATTTCAGAGGTCACTTCATACTGAAATAGCAGATGACTGTTTCTGGAGGCTTTGTGGACCACAGCTGAAGGGCACCAAGGTCAGGGATGGGTCCGTTTTGCAAAAGGTCACATAGTGACTGTTGTGGACCTTGCAGGGTCAAGAGGCACAATCGGGCCGACTACGGAGGCACTTACATAACCAGCAGGAATGAAACCAGCTCCAAGTGTGGGGACCGGCGTGGGGACCGGTGCGGGGACCGGTGTGGGGACCGGTCTTCACCTCGCAGCTGGTAAACAAGCAGCCCGGAACAACCGCCAGGAGGCTGTGGGCTTTGGGCTGCAGGAGAAGTTTGCCAGCCCCTTCTCTGTGGGGTCCTTTTCTGTCTGCGGTCATTATTATGAGTCGAGCTCTGAAATAGGTCACTCATCAGTTAGGAAAAAAAAAAAATCTAAGTTTTCAGGCCAGAAGACCACTTAAGTATCATCTTCTGGCTGTCTCATTGTGATAATCGGGATTACTTAGCTGAGCCTTCTGGCTTCTAGTCTAACACAAACACATTCAGGTCTTTATTGATACAAATAGTCGTCCGCATCACTACAGGCATGAGAAGATAGATGACCGGTTTGAAGAACCCGGCGCTATTGAATGTAGATGCCTTAAGTAGGCTTCCTTTACTGGAAAATGGGACACGTACTAAAAAAAACTCCGTTTTCTATAGTCATTCATTCCTTGATTGATGGATGTTTGCTCACTCAACTAGTACTTGCGGAATAGGGCCTGCGTCAGGCATAGTTTTAGACACAGGAGAATGCCTGATGAGAAAATGAGAACTCGCTGCCCTCTGGATTTTATAGTATATACATGAACAAGTAAAACGCAGAGTCTCGTTGGATGACAGGCATTATGTAGAGAAGGGGGGAAGCGGGTAGGAAGTCCCGGCCAGGGGAGTGGTCCTCCATTCAGGAGGCTGCAGCCAGGGAGGGGAAGCTGCTACTGGGGAGACGGGCAGCAGGTGCAGAGAGCCCGAGCGCAGCACAGGCCGCGCGGCTGGAGTGGAGTTGCCTCAGAGACCGTGCGGAGAGCTGAGGTCAGGGAGTAGAAGATCATGTAGGGTGGGCCCTGCCGCAGGCCTGAGCATTCTGTCTGCTGTGAACACGAGGGCACCAGCAGAGCAGATGGGGCACGGGACCAGAGACCAGGAGCTGCGTGTGGAATCATTTGAGATAGTTCGAGCGGAGTTTGAGATGTCTTTAGAGAGCTGAAGGAGATGGCTGTTAGGCAGTTGAGTGTAAGCCTCGAGAGGTCAGAAACGCCCAGGCTTGGAGTCTTTGACATAAAGATGTTGTTTAAAGCCGCTCGACTGGAAGAGATTACCAAGGAAGTGAGTGAGAGAGGAGGAGGGGCCGTGCGCTGGAGAGCCCCAAAGCGCTCCAGCATTAGGAGGTGAGGAGAAAGACCCTCTGGGAAGGTGGGAGGAAATGCTGGAGGTTGTGGTGTCTCAGGAGCCAAGGACAGGAAGTGTGCTAGGACGGAGCAAGGGGGACAGGTCCTGCTGATTGGAGTCCTGTCCCATGAGGACCGAGACTGGACCATGGTGGTCACTGGGAACCTGGACATGAGGACATTAGAAGAGAAGGGGCAGAGAGGAATTAGACACCGAGCACAGCCAGTTCTGTGCGGGGTTTTGCTGCAAGGGCGAGCCAAGGTGGTAGTTGCTGAACATAGTGGGGCCAAGGGAAAGCTTTTTTTTTTTTTTTGGTAAGATTTTATTTATTTATTTATTTATTTGGAAGAGAGAATGAGAACATGAGCATGGGGCAGGGCAGAGGGAGAGGCAGAACCCCTGCTGAGTCCCCCCCATTCATGACCTAGCGGAAGGCAGATGCTGGGGAGTGAACCACCCAGGCGCCCCCACCCAAGGGAAAGCGGTTTTAAAAGGGAAGAATAATGGCATGATTGAATAGTGGCGGGAAAGTCCCCGTGGAGAAGGAGAGCCTGGTGGAGAACTGCTGGGCAAGAGAGAAGTCCCCATGGTCTCAGCTCCTTGTCCTGGAGCTCTGCTCCCACAGGTGGTCAGCATGGACACATCCTCCCAGTGTTTAGTGGGTAAAAACGACTGGTTATTTAGTTCATGCTTCTGCAGATGGCGGTTGAGGTCGGGGTTCCTCGTGTGTCTGCAGTCAGCTCTGGGAGGACTCGCGTCTGGGCCTCTGGCAGGCTTGGCCGGGTCACTCGCTGGGCATCCGGCAGGTTTCCTAGGAGGGACATACACAAGGCCTCTTGAGGTCCGGGGTCAGAACTGGCCCAGTGTCACCACCAGCTCCTGTCACTGGTGGAAACAAGTCCTAAGGCCAGTCCAGACTCAAGGATAGGGAAGAGGGACCTCACTTCTTGATGGGAGGTGCCTCCAGTCACGTTGCAAAAAGGTGTGGATGCGAGGCAGAGACTCCTTTGGCTCTTGTTTGTGAACAGTCCCCTCCAGCCGTCTGGGAGCGAAGCACGGGCACTGGATCCCCACAGGGTTGGTGTGTGGCGGGTGCGCTTCTCTTCCTTTCGCAGGTGGGGAAGTGGCCTCGCCGCGTGTTCAGGATCGCACAGCTACTGAGTGGCAGAGCTGGGGCCCAAACCTTTGTTCTTAGTCTCTCTGATGGCAAAGCCCCTTCCTTCTCTGTTTGCCTTCCCGACAGTGTTGGTTTACCAGAGCAGACGAGAGTGTCAAGTCTTCTCTTTTCTTTTTTGGCAAGGGGGTATTTTTGTAAATGATTATTATCTCAGAACAGACTGAGGGTGGTGGTTATCTTATGGGATTTACGTGTTTACTGTGCGGAGAATAGACTCCGTGTTTATTAGAATCTCATGGAGGACACCATGGTGGGCTAAGTTGGTCTTTCATTGACAGGGTTCCTGTCCCCACTCTCAGCTGGACCCTCCATGTCCTTTGACAGTCTTTTCTCTTGTCTTTGGTTCGCTGGCCCTCCTCTTCCTCTTGGCAGCCTGTCTAGACAGTCACCGCTGTCTACAAGGCCTCCTTCAAACCTCCTTTTGCCTCGAGGACTTCTGACTGTATGTCTGCCTTCATCCCTGACTCTTTCTGTCCTTGACCTTGGGACCCCGGCCTCTAACCCAGGGTTAGCCGCCTCTGCTCAGGTCCTCCTCCCGCCAGAACATGTCCTAACCAGTGTCTGTCTCCTCACCCCGCTGGACTTCCAGTTCTGAGACCAAACTCCAAAAAAAACAAAACAAATTGCCTCTGCCTCAGGGAACTTGGACTCTGTCACTGGTTGAGTAGCCTTGGGCAGGTCACCGTCCCTCAAGTTCACGAATCTGAGGATCCTGAACAGTCCACTTAGGGAGAAGAGGGTCTGCTTGTGTCTGCGTAGGAAACCCTCGGCCTAGGGTGCATTTCTGTGTGCAGTGGCTTCCTGTGTGTCCTGGGTCCCGACCCTGTGTGCGTGTGGGACAGCTGTGCAGCCCACGGCAGCCCTTGTCACTCCAGCGCCAGAACTTTGTGGGCTGTGGGGCTGGAGAGGCCGCTCTGCCCGTAGTGCCCTGGGAAAGCCGCTGGAGGGGGGGGCTGGGCTGGGCGCTGGGGCTGCAATCTCGGAAAAGATGCTATTTGGTTAGAAAGTAAAAACCACAGTGCAGATATTTTTTTAAAGCTCTCTGGGTAAAGGGAACAGATAAGCGAGTCATTAGATGAAATCAAGCATTTCTAGTCTCTCTGACCTTGCTTATTGGGAGCCTGGGAGCTTTGCCCTTGTTTAAAGCCCCTGGTTAGGATCCCACGGCACAGAGGGGCAGCGGGGCTTCTGTCGGCCTGCTGAGCTCCCGGAGCTGGTGCACGTGTGCGGGACTGCCGACGCCGAGGGTCTTTCTTCTGATAGACTTTGCTGGGAGAGTAAATAGTCCCGCTACTTACTTATCATGTAACCTCGGGGAAATTACTTAATTTCTGTCCGGTTCGGTATGCTTGTCTGTAAAAGGAAGGCAACTAATGACGCCTGCCCAACAGTGTGAGCGGCGAGGGAGGGAGGACTTGGTGTAGAGCTAGCCCCCCGCACATCTCCCCTGTGACTGTGCTTACCGTGGAAGACCGCGTCTTGTTTACGTGGTAAATCATTTGTTGAAGATTTGTCACACTGCCATGATTACTCTCTGCTTTCAAGACGTGTCCTGTAGCTCTTACTTATTTAGTCGTTCATTCACTGCGTTTGTGTTCATCGAGCACCTACTCACAGCAGGGTGCTGTAGATTATTTTCTTAGTGCTCAGGTTCATTTCTGACATTGTGTACCCAGAGCTATGGCTTGGTGAGTACCTGCGTCAGTAGAATTGATTACCTGCGGGCTAGTTTCTAAGATCAGGGTATAAAAGGGAACATTGTGTCTAGTCAAAATTACCCTTGAAACCCCTTAAATCTGTAATATATCAGGGGGTGATCAAACCTTTTCTCTGCAGAGTCGTATGCGAAATATTGGCTTTGTAGGCCGCACATTGCCCCTATCACGTATTCTTCATTTTCTGAGCCTTCCAGAAACAAGCCTTGGTCTGCATGAACAGCCTGTGGGGGCAGGTTCCAAGACAGCCCAGCGTTGCCTGCTTTGTGGACATACAGGAGCCCAGATGCAGTCCCTCCCCTGCATCTTGTCTTGGGTTGATCTTGTGACCGCGTGACTACGGCAGAGACCGTGCCTGGTGTGTGATTTCTGACTGTGGCTGGGCTCTGACTCCTCGATGCCTTGGATCCTCTGCTCTGGGGAAGGGCAGCTGCTAGGTGGAAGGTAGAGGCTCAGGGGGTGAGGAGCCCAGGCTCCCTGCTAACAGCACGGGGATGGGTACTGAGCTTGGAAACAGCTCCTCCGGCCCTGGGTAAGGCTTCTGTGACACAGGCCTGGCCAGGACCTGAGCCAGGACCCGCCAGCTCATTGAAATCATCCCGTCTGTGGGTGATTATCAAATCTTCAGCAGTGAAAAGGGAACAGTGAGGCATTCTTTTTTTTTTTTTTTAAAGATTTTATTTATTTATTTATTTATTTATTTATTTATTTGACAGAGATCACAAGTAGGCAAAGAGGCAGGCAGAGAGAGAGGAGGAAGCAGGCTCCCCGCCGAGCAGAGAGCCCGATGTGGGGCTCGATCCCAGGACCCTGGGATCATGACCTGAGCTGAAGGCAGAGGCTTAACCCACTGAGCCACCCAGGCTACCCCAACAGTGAGGCATTCTAAAGAACGCCTGCTTGCCTGCGAAGGTGATCAATTCAGTCAATCACAAATGCAGTCAGTTCCTCTGGTACTAAGTATCTGTACCAGTTCACCGTGTCACCAAGTCTGTTAAGGAGTGGGAGAGTTCACGTGACCTGAGAGGAAGATGCAGCCGTTCTGGGTGGGCCAGCCGCTGCAGAACAGCACTCACTACCACAGCCCCCGCCAAGGTCAGCACTGGGGGCTCAGTGTCTAGTTTGATGGCTCGCGCTCTAACACAGCAGTGTGCTTGTCTGTGGAGAGCTTGCGCCCCCCCCTCCCCGAATGGCTCCAGATGGCCATGCTCTTTTTCGGTCTCACCCCGAGGACCCTCTGTACTTAATGGCTCTTCCCCGGGCAGCTGGCGGCTGACCTGTGTCCTGTGGCCTGCCTCGGAAAGACGAGCTGTGCCAATTGGAGTTTGATCCAGGCGTTAGACTGTGTGATCACTGGCGGGCACTTGAGCTGAAGAGGCTTTCAGAACTGGAGGCAGGCAACCATGCTCTCATCCCAAATTATGAGGAGGTAAGGTTCAGGAGCGTCTCATGCATGTGTTTAACATACTGGTTCGAGCACCTGCTGTGCGCTGGGCCTTGTTTCAGTCACTTAGGTTATAGGCCTCCATCCTCGTGGCCCATGGGTTTCTAGTAGAAAAAGAAGAGTCAAGGACGACCCTAAGGGTTTTGGCCTGAGCAGCCGGCTGTAAGGATGGAGCTGCCATCAGTTCATTCAAGGGGAGAGGCAGTGGAGGAAGGCTGGAGGGCAGTTAGCAGTGCCTCCTGGATATCCGAGTGGAGGTACCGAGTGCATTAGCTAGGCAAAGAAGTCTTGAGATACACACTTAGGAGTCTTGGCAGAAAGATTGTTTTTAAAGCTGTAGGATTGAGGATGCTCCCTCTGGGAGTGGGCTTCTGGGGAGAAGGGAGGCAGGTGCAGAGAGACATCAGCAAGAAAATGAGGCCTGCTGGTTCTCGGGGCCGCCTGCCTTCTTCGTTCCCGGCCTTCCGGACAGCTGGCTGGTTCGCTGTCCTTGGATTCCCAGCAGTCTCCTTGCGTCTTCTTTATCCTAAACCTTTCTTTTTACTTGAACATGTTCATTGGGTTTCTGTTCCTTGGAGAAGCCGTGGCTAAATGGTGGTATCATCCCCATTTTCAGGTAGGAAACAGTTTTGGAATTAAATTTACTGAGGGTTATCCCAAGTGGCCTAGCTGGAACGGGTATCCACCCCCGTCCCGCTCCAAAGCTTGTGCAAAGTGTCTTGGGATCCATTGTTCCTGAGCCGTGGGTGGCTGCTGTGTGTGGTGTGTGGTGTCGTGTGAGTGGTTTCAGGTGTCTCCGGCCGATGAGGAGGTGTGGGCGGCGGTGCCCAGCTGGAGAGCTCATTGGCTTGAGCTTGAAATTTCAGAGGTCCCAGTGCAGTGAAAGGAAGCATTGAGCGGGTAGTTCATTGATTAATCTTTTTTCATTTTCAGTCAACAACTATTTCAGTACCTCCTCCGTGTCCGATCCCATTAGTCACGAATCTTTCTGAACCTGAGTTCTTCATCGGGACCACAGAACACAGAACTGAGAAACTGTTCTCAGATCTTCCCGGGGGCGGGCCGGGTCATTCTAGTTGCAGCAGAGAGAGTTCATTCATTACACCCGACAGGTACCTGCCTTAGCGTCTCAGGCTTCATTCTCTCCTGTTAGGGTCCTTAGTTGAGAAAGGCAGAAACCCAAATAGCCCCAAGGTGGTTCGAATTGTAGATGAGTAACTTCTATGACAGGTCAGAGCCGAGATGTGAAGAGTTAAGTCAGGGTTAACCAGGCAGAGTGAGGGAGGGTGGGTTGGGGACTGTCTAGATGAGGAAACCTTGTGTAAAGGTCCTGAGGCAAAAGGGTGGGAGGGGGGAGGAACCCTCAGTGGAAGATGACCAGAGCCTTTGTTGACAAGCTGAAAAGCCATAGAAGTTTTTTCGGTGTTTTATTTTATTTATTTATTTATTTTGAAGATTTTACTTATTTGAGAGAGAGCGAGAGCATGAGAATGGGGTGAGGGACAGAGGGAGAAGCAGGCTTCCTGCTGAGCAGGGAGCCCGATGTGGGACTCAGCAACTGAGCCACCCAGGCACCACCAGTGATTTAAGTGGGCCGCTAGTGCATTTGTGAAAGCTTGATTGAGGTCGGATGTCAGATTTGTGCTCTAATGAGATTACCCCAGCTTCAGTGGGAGAATGCCCCGGAGCAGCAGGAGTCAATGCCCCTGGCTGCTGCAGGAGCCATCCCAGCAGTTGATGCAGTGTGGACGGGGTGGCCGCAGTGAGCAGGTTCACTGGTATTTGGAGGCGAATGGGCAGGACTTGCTGACAGTGGGGTTTGAAGGATAACAGGAAGTGAGGTGGGTCAGGGATGACAGCCAGATTTCTAGCTTGTGTTAACGGGTGGCACAGTGCCTCGAAGTAGGGGAGGAAACCCCCTTGTTTCTTTGGTTTAAATATGAACAGTAAAGTATGGTTCCTTTAGGGCTCTCCCTGTTTTTGTTAACCACAGGAGCAAACCTTGTTGCAGGTGTGTGCAGGTTAGTTCTCCTTGAAGTTCTTAACTTGTGGGATTTGAGGGGCTGCTCGAGGGAGCAGTTTGGAGGGACAGTGCTCCAAGTCCATGTTGAGAGAGCATCCCTGAGCCTGGCATGACCTCTCTGGGGCAGCTCGTCTATGGGACCCCGCTCGGGGATAACTGCGCACGTCCTGACCTTCAGAAGGTACCAGAGACCTGGCTGAGGCTCATTATATTTCTTTTCATGGGCAGTTGGGCTCCTAATGAGAATGTTTTCTATTAGGAGGTCCCAGGAAACCTCCATTCATGAGTGAGATTTATTGGAAGAACTGCTGTGTCCCGTGCTCCTGTGGGTAACTCATGCTTGCTACAGGCAGCCGCCAGGGTGTTGCCATCCAGTGAATGGGACCCCTGGTGCTGCTGTATCAAGGCTGACAAGTTGATTTTTCTATTTATATGAAAATGAACTTCTTTTAAGGCATGTGGGTGGAGACCCTGGATAGATAGCATGAAGGGCGGGAGGATGGGAGCTCTGCCTTGGCCTTAAGAATTTGCCCACTACATTTACACCTGTCATCCTTGGCGGCCTCCCGGGAGCTGGGCACCTTCTGAGTTCTACAAAGGATCACTGGAAGCTGGTGGTACAAATTGGCTAATGTCCTTCCATGTCTCCTTTACTTCTTCCAATTAAGAAAGCGGAGGACCACCGTACACTTAACTCTTGAGACTTTTTTTAAAAAAGATTGATCTGTTGGGGTGCCTGGGTCGCTCAGTGGGTTAAGCCTCTGCCTTCGGCTCAGGTCGTGATCTCAGGGTCCTGGGATGGAGCCCCACATCGGAGTCTCTGCTCAGGGGGGAGCCTGCTTCTTCCTCCCCATCTGCCTGCCTCTCTGCCTGCTTGTGATCTCTGTCAAATAAATAAATAAAATCTTAAAAAAAAGTAAAGATCAATCTATTGATTTGTCAGAGAGAGTGAGAGAGAGCACGAGCACAAGCAGGGGGAGCGGCAGGCAGAGAGATGAGCAGACTCCCCATTGAGCAAGGAGCTGGATTTGCACCTGGATCCTAGGACCCAGGGATCATGACCTGAGCTGAAGGCAGGCGCTTAACTAACTGAGCTTCCCAGGCGCCCCGAGACGTTTTTTTAAAAAATGAAACCCAAGGGGAATGTACTCAGCTGAGAACGGGCATGAGGGGAGGGTGAAGAGAATTCCCTGGGTAGGTCACTTGATTGGCCACTAAAAAATTGATTATTAATTGAACCCATTGCTTGGGCTTGCCTTCTCCAATTTTCCAGTCTTGCTGAGAAGCCAGTGGTTAATAGTTTGACTTAATGTGTTAAACAAAATCCAGCTGAGTAAATGAAGATCTGATTGGCTTTTTTGAACATTCATGAATTGGGCAGCATCCCATCTAGCAAGTAGAAACGAGCTCGGAGAAGAGGTGTGAAATGGGGGCGCCTGAGTGGCTCAGGGGGTTGAGCAACTGCCTTCGGCTCAGGTCATGATGGTGGAGTCCCGGGATCGAGTCCCACAGCGGGCTCATCTTGTGAAGACCGTTTGTGAAGCAAACTCCCCTCTCATGCTTTCTCTCTCTCTCTCTCTCAAATATGTAAATAAAATCTTTAAAAAAAAGAATGTGTGAAATGGAAGGGCTTTATAGGCAGAAGTAGGGCGGGAAGCTATTAGTAAAAGAAAAGAAAGGATCCCTTTGGGTTTGGTCGCCTTCCTTTGGGGGCTGGGTGGGGGTCTGTCATGCAGATTACCTTTCCAGGGCAGATCAGGAAATGCAGACTGAGTGGGTTAATGGTCACGTTCCTGATGTCAGCCCTTGGTTTGCTGTTATGGGGGCCCTTGACTCCATTTGAGGCCTGTTTTCTTTTTCTATCTTCCTTCCTTACTTCCTTTCTTTTTAAAATAAACTGACTGACTGATATTATTGGTAGTTTTATTATTTTTGTATAGTCTTGAACTTCAACAGTTGAAATGTTCAGCTTCTTTTGTATCTTCCTTTGTAGCAGAACCTGCTCCTAGACTAAGTATCGCGTGCCCTTGCAGTGCCATTTAAGCGCCAAGAATGAAGAGTTTCTGGGGGCCGAGAAAGCATGTTATGGGACCCAATCTTCTACTTCATTCAGCAGATATTAATGAGGACTTTCTATGTGTCTAGCACTATGCCGGGCACTGGGGATACAATAGTGAGCAAAATAGACATAGCCAGGCCTCTCACCGCCCAGTGGAAAACAGAGGCCATCAGCCCAACCAGCAGCACAGTGGGATGGTCACAGGATCTCTGGCCCAGTGACCAGCCCAGGGGGTCAGCAAAGGTGTCCGAGATGAAGCAGTTGCTTAAGCAGTAGGAGCTGAGCAGATCCTAGATGGTCTGGGCGGCAGCTTCACAGTGGTTCCAGGGCTGATTTGACAGCGGTCTGTGTCGGTGCCAGGCTGTGTGGTGGAGCTGTACTTGATATAGGCGGAGGGGCTGGGTTTGAATAAATGTACACAAGGCGGTAATTGTGCATAGTCACAATTACTCTTAAAAATCCCAGTGGAAGACTAGCAAAGTCAGTTATCCTTTCAGAACTAAAAGGATGCTGTCTCTTTAGAGCAGGGCTCAGCACCCTTTCCCCCCTCCAAGGCCCCAATGCACTTGGTTCCCTGCATTTGTAAATAAAAAGTTTTATTGGAACACAGCCACACCCACTTATTCACAAATCAGCTGAACTGTTTTCCTACTAAAATGTCAGAGTCCCACAAAGCTAAAGATCTTTACTCTCTTGCCTTTTAAAGAAGACATTTGCTGACTCCTCCTTTGAGCAAATGTAAGAATTTGTTTTATATTTAGGCATCATATTCTAAAAAGAAAATTGTTTTCTTTAAACACAGAATCCTGTTAGTGAGGTGAGACTTTCACACCACGGAAGGCGAGAAGGGGCGGCGCAATCAGTCTCCGTGCCTCTCTTGCCCGACTGTCACCCGGGGTCATATGCTTATTAACGGAAGAGAGAGTGACTTGCCCAAAATATTTATCCTTCCCCTCTTCCTTCCTTCCCGTTCTGCGTGTCCCTCTGCTTTTTCAAGTGCACATAATGGGGTTGGCTGGGGTCAGTGGAATGCATCATATACTCTTCGTACTTCAGGTGGAGGGCTGGTGAAGAAAAGAACAGCGAGATGTTGGTCTTAATTTGCAGACGATGTGGTTCTACTACCGGGAAGCTAAAATGTCCTAGTGATGCAGGAGAGAAAAGTGGGAGAGAGCGAGAACCCAGAACACTGCCCTGCGGCTCTCCACTGCATTGTGCCTGGCGGCGCAGTCTCAGGGGGTCATTGGCCCTACGCTCGGCCAGTATTGTTCACCTCAGCACTGGGAAGGTTTTAGTTTCATTTGCATTGAACTATAAATGTGTTTTGATTTGATAGTTGTAGAGAAACTAATCATGTGGCAGGCGGACCTTCAGGTGGCTTCCTCATCTTCCCGCCGTTGTCTGTTGAGCTGAAGGGACCTGTGAGCAGGGCCAACCCAGAGAGTATGGCAGAGGTGATGGGGTGTCACTCCCTAATTGTGTTTTGTTACGTGAGACTCTTGCTAGCAGACACACTCTGGAGACATCGCCCTTTGTGTTGGACAAGTAGGGCGTTCCATCCTCCAGACAGCAAGAAGCCGAGCCCTTACCCTTCTGTCTCCGGGGAAGTTAATTCTGCCGGCCACGTGAGGGAGCTTGGACACGGGCCTTCCCTGGTTAAGCACCATGTGAGACCTCAGCCCTGCCAGCACCTTGCCCGCAGCCTTGCAGAGGTCCCATTTAAAGGCACATCGTCGGGCCTTGACCCACAGAGAGTGTGACATAATAAATGCACATGTCTTTTGTCACACAGCAATAGAAAAATAGCACAAGGCATAAAGAGTTTACCCCAGTTGTTATTGGTTCATATTCAACATTATAAAAATCTAAGCTAATTCCAGGAATCTGGGGTAGGTTGGGCCTCGCCCCCCACCCCTTGAGAGTTGACCTTAAATCCTTCAGTCATCAGTCACTTGGCCGAAGTGGACTGAGTGGAAGCTTCCATGAAAGTGTCACATGATGTTTGGTGGGTTGACGGCCGCACCGCAGTGAGCCGGAGAGTACCCGTGTTTGTGGGAAGTGCTCACGGAGGAACTCGAAGGAACACAGCGTGCTCGGTGTGGAACTGACCTCGCATGGTTCCGGAGAACAGGAGTCCACGCGTCGTCTGTCCGTCTGCACGGCCGTGCGTCCGTGGTGGTTAGCCCCGGCCGTAGAAGAGCAGTCAGAGAGGTCGAGAAGGTTTTTCCCCGTGCAGTAGAGCGTCTTACCTTTTGCTTTTACTTTTCGTCTCTATACCTTCTGGAGCAAAGTGGGGGGGGGGGGCTAAAAGTAGCCCTTGGTGTTTGTTATTTTGTGCGGAAGCAGAAGAGGCCAGCAGAGGGAGGACCCCTGTCTGCTGCAGGTGCTGCGGGTGTGAAAAAGCTTGGTTCTTGGGTAAATGTTTTCTCATTCGCTGCTCACAGCAGCCTGTGTTGTGGGTGTTGTTGCTTGTCGCCTTGCTGCTGGCCGAGGGGGGAAGCTGATCGGCCCGGTTTCCTGAGCTGTAGCGGTCCAGCCGGGCCTCACCTCGAGCTGTTCCCCTTCTAAGGAACTGGCCTCCAGGAAGAGGCCGAACTGCCGGGGAGACGCTGAGCCCGCATCCTGCCCTCCGATGGGCGCTCAGCTCACAGCCCTGGTGAGCCTGTAGGCCTTCGTGCGCCCTGTCTCGTCTGGCCGGCAGATCCCCCGGGGGCTCCTGCCTCTGTTTCCGTGGCGCCGACAAGGGACTGCTGATGAGCCCCTGCTAGCAGGTGCCTTGCTCCTGGCCTGCTGATGGCCGCCCTGTGGGACGAGGTGGGCGCCGCACACCAGCCAGCCCAGCGTTCTCCCGCGAAGCGCACGTGGAGGGTAGGGCCCGTGCTTGTGCCTGGCGCCCCCGAAGTCAGCCCGAGCTGCCACGCTGGTCATCCCTCCTCCTCCATGCAGGTCCGCCTGTCCCCTTCTTGTCCACACCAAGTTCCCCTTTTGGGCCTGCTTCACTGGAGCTTCAAAGCAGGGGGGCGCCCGTTCCAGCATTTGGGGGCCATACTGACTGTGGCTTTCTCGTTCACCCTGTTCTGCCCGTGACCCTCCTCCAGGCTGAAGAGTTCCTGACCTTGTGGTTTGTCTTGAGCCTGCTGGTCTGTTTGGTCTGGCTGCTGCCTTCCTGGACCTCATCCACTTTTCCTTAAGCTGTGGGAAATGGTCCAGCCCCGCTGCAGCCTCCCTCTAATCCTGCCTGCCGGACTGAGCATCAGGCTCCTTGAAGAGGAAGCGGGCTCCTGGTTCTCCCGCCCCAGTCCCCCACCTTCTGTAGCTGTGAGGGCTGGCCCCCAGGGGGCCGTCCGCTTGGGCTTTCTTCTGCTTGCTGAGGTTCTGGTGGTACCGGAGGGCGCCCCGTTCCTGTGGGCGAAGAGCACGTCGGGCCTGAGTGGCCAGCGCTTTAACCACACCAAATTCAGGCCTCAGAACTCAATGTCGAGGTGACTGACATCTCACTTCTGCCAAAAATAGGTGGGGAAAGCCCCAGTTATTTTAGTTCTTTAAGGGCGGATTCTATATTTACTTGGGGCTCCTGGAAACAAAAGACAGGGTCATATTAATAATTGAGGTTAAACCTAAGAAATGTATTCACAAATAGTATTTGGGCTATTGATTTGTTTAATAGAGAACAGGTATTAAGTGGCTACTTGAAGAGCATTGTAGATTGTGTAAAACCAAGATTGAAGACCAAATTCTTGGTGTTACTTTATATCCTCCCTGAAATTTCTTCTGGAGTGTCGTACCAGGGAAAAGTTTCCCTCTTCTGTTGAGTTCATATATTTTCTTTGGAAGGTCAAATTAATTCCTTTTTACCTTTGCTACTAGGAAACTCAGAACCAACTATCCATGGCTCAGTTGCAGTAAATCTTTAGTTTCAAGCTTCTGATTCTCTTCTCTTTTAAACCCTCTTGTTTTGTGGTTAGTGTTGCCTAAAGAAATCCCTGCATGGGGGGGGGGGGGTTGCTTTGTCACTTTGTGCCTTAATTCTGTGGTTTGCCTTGGCTGCCCGGCCCCCCTTCTGGGTAGAAGCAGCTGTATGTTATGTCAGTGATGAGGTACATGTTTTAACCAACGTAGACAAGAGCTTGTTGACCTGTGCACTGGGGGAGAACTCTGATGCCCACGTCTCCTCTAAGGCGTCCAGTCCCATGGCACAGTACCGACTGAGGAGGACTTTGTTCGGACCGAGACAGTGTCTGTGGGACCCATAGCGACCGGAGGCTCTCTGCCCAGGTGTGTTAAGGACCGGTGGCTACAGCTACGCCCGGGGCTTGCCTTCTGGCTGCGTTTCCTTTGCCCACCTTGCTCACCGGACAGAGGGGAGAGGAGGAAGATTCGTGGCAGATGCTTTTAGCAGGACCCCTGAGGCGTGACGGAGGAAGCGAAGTTTAGTTCCATTTTTAACGTTAAGGTAGTTTGGTTGCATCTTTCCTCTTAGGGTAGAGCATTTGCGCTTTTGTTTTTGATTTTGCATTTCCTGTGTGTACCTCCCAAAGCAAAATGGACTGCTAAAAATGTCACTTGGTGTTTTATTTTTTGCCTAGAATAACATTCAAGACTTGTGAACACTGTGAGTCACAAGATAGTTTTAGGAGAAAAGAAATGTTATTTGTGTTTGTATTTCCTTCTAGAAATTTTCCAGTTGATTTTGTATGCTTATTTAATTGCACATACATGGGGGCGCCTGGGTGGCTTAGTCATTAAGCATCTTCCTTCAGCTGAGATCATGATGCCCAGAGTCCTCGTGTTGGACCCTGCATCGGCTCCCTACTCAGTGGGAGGCCTGCTTCTCCCTCTCCCACTCCCCCTGCTTGTGTTCCCTCTCTCGCTGTGTCTCTCTCTGTCAAATAAATAAATGAAATCTTTAAAAAAATGATTGGACGTATATAATCTATTTCTTTCATCAGTAGCAATATAATAATGTTTTATTTGCTGGTACCTTGCATCTCTCCTTGTATGCTGAACAGCCTATTTTTAAAAGTAGAGTAAGTTTTGTAGGAAGACAGTTAGGAAGGTAGCTGGAAAACAGGCCCTGTGCATGTCCATCATCTTCAGAGCTTTCCCATGGGCCTGCCACCAAGTGGGCTTGGGGTTGTGCCCCTGGAGTCCCCAGTGTCTGGCACGGTGTAGACACTTTATCAATGCTCGTTGGAAAGTGAAGTCAGTAGCAGTACAGGCAGGGAAGGGTTAAAGAAGAATGGCTTTCTGAGACTAAGTAGGTAGGGATATCAGCCAGGCCAGTGGGTCTCAGACTTAGAGTGTGTCAGAGTCACCTGGAGGGCTGGTGAGAGCGGATGGCCAGCCCCACCTGCAGAGCTTCTGATCCAGCGGGTACGGCCTGGGGCGCAGGAGATCCCGATTCTCGATCCCGATTCTACCCATTCCGTAAGTGAGGCCGCTGTTGCCACTGCTGTTTCAGGACGAGACTTTTGAGAACCACTGATCTATGCTTATTGCCCTTCTTTTCCAGAGGAGAAAAGAGGCCAAGAGGAAGTGTGCTTTGTCTGTTTAACCAAACCAGTTAGTGGCAGAACCTACATGAAAAGCCAGCCTCCCACTCCCTAACTTCCAGGAGAGAGGAATGTGTTCTGGTGTCCCTAAATGGGCAAACTGCTGTGGTAACCACATGCTCTGGTTTCTTTCTTGGAAATGAATCCCAGATCGCTGCCCACTTTGGGCCAGGACAAGAGGGGTGGTTCCAGATGTTCGTTATTTAATCCTACAGACATGCTTTGTACCAGCTGCCCGTTTGTGACCAGATGACGTCCACCACCCATCAAAGGAGGTGGTTTGTTTGGAAGCCGATTAAAGCCCTCTCAATGTGGCCAGTTGTGTTCCTGAAGTGTCTTGCCCATCTTGGAGATCTTAGCACAGCCCTCAGGCTTGGTCAGCTGTGGACGGACACACTGCCCCAGGGCCAAGCCAGCCCCTACCCAGCTCATTTCTCCGCAGCATGGTAGGCACCGAGGTTGGGGAGGGAGGTGCGCTCCCGACAGACCCCTGGGCTTCTCAGGATCTCTTCGCCTGGGTGAGACGCTGAGAATCTGGTGGGCAGGCAGCCTTGGAGCGCAAGCTGTTCGGTCTGGACAGAGGGAGGTTATTGTCGGCATTTCCTGCTCACACCTTTGTCTTTCATTTCCCATGCGTCGTGTGTACTGTTGGCACCCAGGACCGCGCCTGCACATTCAGATCTCACCTGGAGGAGCTTGCTGTTAAGACAAGGTTAGGGGAGTTCATTTGGTCTCAATGTCACCAGCACACTGGGGAAACGATCTTGTTGGAAGGAGGAGGACTTTAGGGTGGCTGCTTTCTCACCCTGTGGATAGCGTGTTGAGATCTCCTCAGAGCAGGAGAAGAAGGTGTGCCGGGAACCCTGTGCTCTGTCCCCCTCTGTAGAGCGCACTGCCCGGGAGCACCTCTGGGAGGCAGGCGGGCTCCTGGGTCCTGAGGACTCACCCTGCTGGCACAGGCTGGCCTGCCGCCTCTCCCCACTCCCTCCCTCTGCCATACTGACCAGGTCTCCTGACTCACCTCTAGCCAGCTGGGCCAGGGCCTTCCAGACATGCTGGTCCCTCTACCAGAAACACTTTCCCTCAGTCCACATCCCCCACACACCCCCTATAGAAAAGGAAAATCTGGGCAGTTGTCGTGAATCTTTCTGGCTTCAGTTTAAACCAGTTTCCTTGCAGGGTTCATGGTGGTTGCCTGCGTGAAAGATGGCTTCAGAGCACCCTCTCCTGCCTTCCTACCGCCCCCATCAGTGTTCCTGCACTTTGCACGTAAGCGGCTTGCACTAGAAGCCCGGCTCTGTCTGCCTCTGGGGGCACTGAGCTGAGGTCCTTCAGCACTCGATCTCCAGCTGGGTGAGGGGCCTCGGCCTACTCTGGAAGCATTCGGCCCACTTGGGATGGTGTGTTTCGTTCAGGTCTCTTCCCTGGTCCTCCTAAGCCTTGGGGTCATGTCTGCCTGACTCCCCGCTGCACCCTGGGCACTGAGCACGAGGGGCTTGAGAAATGCTTTGGGCCCTGTGACCTCGTACAGTCATCCTCACAAGTTTCCCTTCGGTCCAAAGAGAGAGGGAATGGGACAGGATCTTCTTGGCGCACAACAGCCAGCTCAGACCGGACTTGACTTGTAGGAGCCTCTTCACTTGGGGCCATGTGGAGGCCATCCTGGCCCGGGCAGGTGGGACCAGTGCTGGGGACACCGACCTTCACCAGACTGGATGTCATCAAAGGCCTCGCACTTCTCCAAGCTTGGCGACCCCTCAGCTGGCAGTTACCTCGCCGCCATGTGCCACTCATGGCCACAGCCCTGGAAGGAGAAAAAAATTTGTCCTAAATTAAGTGTGGGGCTCTAGATTTCTTTGTACCGGGGGAGAGGCCTGAGTAGGGGCCCCTTATACTTTGGAGAGTTGGCTCTGGGTCAGCTGTAGAGCACAGAGGTGTGAGCTCAGTCTTCCCAGATTGCCCTCTTTGGGTAAGAGATCAGAATTTAAACCCCAGCAGCGCTCTAGTACATCGGTCAGAAGAGGAGATTTGAGCATTTCAGAGCCGGCCTCTCCGCGGATGGGCTCGGGCTCACCGCCGCCAGGAGCGAGTGTTGACGGCAGAGCGGCCAGCCTGCCGGGGGCAGCCGGGCTGTAACCGAGCTTCAGGACACGCCGTTCTGGGCTAATGTTTTTGTTTTGATGAAAAATTTTAAAACACCGCTCAACCTCCATCACAAAGAATATGAAAATATTATTATAAAGAAACTAAATCTATTTCAGTCCCTGCTTTGTGGTGATACTCAATTTGTAAGGAGAGTTGGAACCAAAATACTTTGAAAGGTCACCTTCAAACACGTGCCGGACTTCTGCAGAGGGTAGACCCGTTTATATTTTCAATCCACTGATTTTCATGCATTTTTCAAGTACAGCCACTAGCTTTCTGGCAGCTGCGTATTTTTATTATTAAGGCGCCCTTAGTTCTCAGGACACTGGGGCCAGCAGAACAAAATCTCCTTTGGGGGATTTTGGTCAGGGTGGGTACAATGGGCCCAGGCGACCTGGAAGAAAATGAAGTGACACGGTTTTCTCCATGGTCATTTGGTGGCTCTTAGACATTTTCAGATGGACCCCATGAGACTTTCCCCTGCCATTGCTCCTCCTTCCTAAGGAAGGGTTCCACAGACCCCCGCCACAGCCCACGTAACGGGAACCTGTGCTTGGGAATGCTGGGTCCTTGGCAGGTTCCTTGCCTTCCCAGTCGACTTTGTTTTCCTGTCTAGAAAATTCAGGGCTTTCCATCTTAAATATAAAAATATGGTTATCAGCTTAGAATGTGTTTTGAGGACTATAAATACTTTTGTTTTCCATTAAGAAAACCATTAATTCGTGGGTTGGGGTCAGCATGGAATAAGGACCCAGCAGAGTTCAGGCCAGGTCGCTAGGCCAAGCGGTGGTAGCTTTTCACCCAGCCTTAATCTTGGACACTCTGACACCTCAGCCCCTCTGCTTCTAGCTTCTGTGTATTTTGTCCAGGTTTGCTTTCTTCCTTTTTTTTTTTTTTTTTTAAAGAGAGGGAAAGACTGGTGTGAGCTGGGGCTTGAGGGGGAGGAGAGAGAGAGAATCTTTTTTTTTTTTTTAAGATTTTATTTATTTATTTGACAGAGATCACAAGTAGGGGCAGAGAGGCAGGCAGAGAGAGGAGGAAGCAGGCTCCCTGCTGAGCAGAGAGCCCGATGCAGGGCTTGGTCCCAGGACCCTGGAATCATGACCTGAGCCGAAGCAGAGGTTTTAACCTCTGAGCCACCCAGGTGCCCCGGGGAGAGAGAGAATCTTAACCAGACTCCTGACCTCATGACCCTAAGATCATGACCAGAGCCAAAATCGAGAGTCGGATACTTAACCAACTGAGACACCCAGGCGCCCCGGGTTTGCTTTCTTCTGATTGCAAATATGACTGTGTATAGTTGCCTTGTGTATGCTTTTGGCAGACACCATGCCATTGACCCACTCTCTTCCCTCATGAGAATCATTGCCTTAGAGCAATGGCTTGAGGACAGAAACCATGTTTTTCCAGCACAAAGTAGATGCTAAGCAAATATTGTAGCCAGGTATAAATATGCATGGCCTAAAGCAGAAGGGAAAGCAATGAGTGA
Organism: Mustela nivalis; assembly: GCF_964662115.1. Lineage (NCBI taxonomy): Eukaryota > Metazoa > Chordata > Mammalia > Carnivora > Mustelidae > Mustela > Mustela nivalis. The sequence goes on along the minus strand of NC_139032.1, from coordinate 88,934,586 downwards.
TCACTTTGGTCCCACTTCTGGATGAAATTTGTTGTCCGAAGCACTCACGCATACAGTAGGTCTTGAGAAATACTGACCGGCTTACCTGCACTCTGGGCCTTGTACTAAAGAGACGCGTTTCGGCCAAATATCTTCGCTTGGGGTGGCTGGTTAGTTGGAATTTGGTGACTGGGATTGGTGACTAGGGCCGTCCCTTCCCCTCAACCCCCATGGCTTGGCTCAGGCAGTCCTGTTCCAGGCACAGTGTTTCTAGCCTCTCTCCCCATCAGAAGGGGCTTGTCCGGAGGAATGTTTTGATGTGAAATTTGAACTTCCCTGTTGGAGTCCAAGGACCCACCTGCCCGTCACTTTGCGCGCTAGGCTCTGCTGATTTTGCAGCTTGCCCATCTTCCACTCAAGATTTGGAATTTCGTCACAGTTTCTCCCCCCCCCCCCCACCCAGTCCTCTGTTCCCCTGGAGGACTAGTTAAAACCCGGGTCCTGGGTCCCTCCCCCGGAGGTCTTGATTCATGAGGTCTGGGTTGGGGGTTGGGATGGAACTGGCATGCTGACCAGCACCAGCTCATGCCAGTGCTGCTGGTGGGACCCAGACCCTTCCCTCCCCTGCCCTCCCCTTCACCCTCAGTTGGGGAAAGGATTAAGACACCGTTTGGTCAGAGAATTGATTCATAGGACCTCAAAGTGAAATTGAATTTCAGTCGAAATCGAATTTTTAGATTTTTGATACATTTGTGTATGTGATTATAGTATTTCTTACTGTGGTTGGTGGTCAAGAGAGGCCAGAAAGCCACCGATCGCCTCCACCTTGGAAACGGCCCACCTGCTGGCGCTATGCCCATGCATGGTCCTTGGTTCCAGACCCAGAGCAGGACGCTCAGCCAGGGTCCTTGTGACTCTGGGAAAGGACTGGATTTGTGGTCTCGATCGCCCCTACAGGCCCCTCCCCTGCAGCAGTTCCTCATTGTCCTAGTGAGAAAATCCTCTGTGCCACACTCCCCAAGAAGGGTCTTCAGCATTTTGAGTTAGTGGTAATGGAAATAAATTGCATGAAGGTGATATTTAGCCTTAGTCCCTTCTGATCGATTCTGTTCTGTTTCATGTTTTAATCCACAGAATTGGTTTGGGGACCTGATACTATGTCCGTGTGAGCAGGAGGAATAGACCAGGCGTCGCCCACTAACCCTTTCTGCTGGGGCTCACTCCGTTCCGTCTGTCAGAGATGCTGAGATGCCTGTCTTACCCAAGGCAACCCCGTCTCTTCACACATTTCGGGGTCCTTTCCCGTAATGTCTGCTTGGCTTACAGCCTTGGGGCTTTCTTCATGAACTTTCCCATATCTTTCTGGAAGGAAATGCTTTATTTCTTCAGCATTTGACTTGCTCTGCTGCGTGTTGGAGCGCTGGGTGTATGGCTTTACTTCTCGGTTAGCTTATAAACCGTGCAAGGGCAGGCTCTGCTTTCCCGTTCAGCCACGGACCGGGCCAGGTCTTCTGTGGCACCAAATGCCCAGCATGTGGCTGGCGGAAGGAGCTCAGCCAAGTTGTGCTGCATTGTATCAGGGGCCGCAGGGCCCAGATTCGGTTTCTAAGCTTGTTTAACTGAGGAAGTGTATTCCGATTCCGAGGAACGGAGTTGGAGAACATGAGTCTCTGCTTTCTTCGTTCTCCAGTGTGTGTGGCCTGTGCTTGTTCTTGCTCCTTGGTGTGCTGAGACAGAGACCGCCTCCTGTGGAAAGATTCAGTCCTCTACAAAGAACTTCAGTTCTAGGGGATGCAAAGGCTACAGCTGCCCAGAGAGAACAAGGGAAAACTAGGTTCCCTCTTGAAAAATGTACATAGTGTCCTGCTCTGAGGATTCCAGAATGAAGCATCTGGGTTTTTCATAAAGGTACTCTTTGAGGTGGGTGGTTTTCTGGAGGGTTCTAACAAGAGAGAGACTTCGGAGAGAGTTAAAGGATGTTACTTGGCTGAGTGTAAGACCCAGGAAGGGAGATGGCCAGCCCCTGAAGAACTGTCTTTTAGAAGCACACATTATGACACCGGTTTGTTATTAGTCATAGACTGTAAAGGTATAAATTCATGAGAACTGGGAGGCCTTTTTGACTTTGGAAAGCCCCTTATTAATGCTTCCTAGCCAAACGGCAACTCCAGCTGTCACTCAACTACACTTTCTTCCACAACCTGTTGTTTTTGGAGTTGTTTAAAAAGAGCGTCTGGGTTCCAGCTATAATCCACCTCCCGAGGTGAGAGGCTCGGACTGTTACTTTGGCCTCCCCTGTGGGCTAAGAGACTGCTTGAGATCTCACCAGCAGGCGTATTTTTAGCCCGGGAGCTAGCACAGCAAGGAAGTCTTTGATGTGCTGCTGCCGTGAGTGAGCCATCTTGGTCTTGGACTTTTCCAGAAGGGTGTGATTCACTTTTATAAGCAGTACTGGCCTGAAAGTCTTGTCTTCTACTCTTGTTTTGACCTGCTTACCCATGCATCAAAGTTGTGAACACATCTAATAAACAGCGTATTGGCTGGGCTTTCATTTTGAAAGGAGGAAGAGGGAGCCTACCCTGAGATCCGAGGTCTGAGTGGGAGGCTGGGGTGGGTGCAGGGCCGCAGTGCACGCAGCCAGGCCCAGAGCTGGTTTCTTAGAAGTGAGCCCTGACCCGGAGACAACAGGCTGTTCGTTCAGGGGACAGAGTGTGCATGAGTCGGCCTTCCCCCAAGCCCGTATTCTGCTTGACCCACCTTTAGGGTACTTCTCCCTTCCACCCGAGAAGACTGTGGCTGGCATGTAAGCTGGGCTCAGACCCAGAGTGTCTCTCCTCTCAGCCTCAGTTTCCCTACCAGGAAACTGAGAGTCACCGTGAGAATTGAATGCGGAAGGCCTATGAGGTGCCTGGGGTGGTGCTGGACACGGTCCCTGCTGTCGCTATGTGGTCACTTGGTACCTAATGCGTTCTGCACGCGGAGCTGGTACATCTGACTGGAGGTGAATTGGTTTGGATGTCAGGCTCTAAGCCGGTGAAATTCTGGCTTTGACCAAACCAGCGTGTCTTCTGACTTTAGTCCCAGAGTGTCAAGGGCCCTCAGAGCCTCTCGTGGGTGGTGAGACCTCCTGTGGCTACAGGTTTCGAAGAGAACAGCTGGGTGTCCCCGGTCCTGGAGTGGGCTTTTTTTCCTGGCCCTCTGCATGTGTTTACTTATGACTCTGAAGTTGTCTCATGAGGAGGAGAAATGTGTGGGAGAGGTTGGTTGATACATCTTCAGCCATTACGGAGGAAGGAGCCCGGGACTGGCCTGGTTCAGGATGACTGGGTCCCAGGATGGGGGCACCTCCAATTCCAGGGCCTCCGCCGCCTCCTTGGTAGGCAGACTCCGGATCCTTTCCGGTGCTCACAGTGCAACGCCAAGAGCCCTGCCCGCCACTCACCTGGTACCTGCCCGGGTGCCACCTTGGCCGTGACTGTGGAGGAATGGGATTGATCAGCACTTGCTTCTGAAAGTGAAGAGCAGAGTGTGTGTCTGGACCATCATACATAATCAATATTTCTGCCAAAACAGGCCTCCTGCCCCAAACATCTTTGTGAGACAGGAACAAGGGGTCAGGGTCCAGGAAGAAACTCGCGTTGAAGAACAGCTGAGAAGATCCTTTCCTTGTTTTGCTCCAGAGAAAAATTCGCTGCCCCTGGTTGGGTGAGACTAAAGGCTCCCTCTCCCTCACCCCCTGCCCTTTCTGCCCTCCACCCATGTGCCTGGGAAGCCAGAAGTTTGCTTTGGAGAACTGGTCATTTTCAGATCCCTCTGTGGTCCACAGAGACTCCTGTGGCCATTTCCAAGTCGGCACCTGTTTGCTGACTCTGATGCTTTTTGTGGGTCCCTGCGTGAAAGGAAGCCTGGAGTTGTTCCTGTAAGCGGAGCCCAGCCCTTCCTCCTGCCCTGAGGAGCAGGCAGGGCTGTCTTTCAAGGCCGGTGCGCCTCAGAGCCCTTCCACAGCCCCCCACCCCACCCCCACCGCCCGTCCTCCTGCTGAATGGTGGTGCTGGACACGGTCCCTGCGAGAGGCTTGAGCAGCTGAAAAGGCGCTGTGTTTGCTGGTCAAGTCTCCTTTGTGGGACTCCTCATCTGTGTCCTGACGGAGGACTTTTCCCAGCGCCCCCCACCCCCACGCCGGGATTAGGAGGTGCTCCCTGGAGGGAGGAGCTGTGTCTTGCTCTTTCTTGACCCTGGCTCTTTGCAAATATTTGGCGTGTAGAGATGGAGGGAGTGCATGAGGGAGGGGGTGAACGGGGATGCCCGTGGGCTGCTGTGGGCTATCTGGAGGGGAGGGACTCTCCAGGCGGCCCTTGGCCTTTCACTTTCTTCCTTCTCTGCCCAGTAAGCACCTCTTACAGTATCCCAGGGGCTGCTGGGGCCCGTGGCTCGCCTCTCCTCCCCCTGCTGCTTGGGAAATAAAGAAAGAACATACTTGCTGACAAATGAAAATTTTTTCCTCTGGAGGTCCAGAAGGTAGCCTGACAAATAATGGGTTCTTTGGATTCCTGAGCAGGGCCAAGTGCACTGAGGCCGGCCCAGGCACCTCAGCCTGCACTGTTGCGGGGCCCCTGCCTGAGCCCTGTCACCGTGGCCCAGCCCCAAATACACGGGCCTTCCTGCCCCAACTTGGGCTGCTTTGCTGGTGACATGATGTGAAAAAATATGCTGTGAGGCCCTGGAGGAGCATTGTTTGAATTCTGAACTGGCACCGGTCCCAACGTGCAAGTTCCTCTGAGGGACAGAGGCGGCTCCAGACAGCTCCACCCCAGGGACAGAGGTCAGGGCGGACTCCGCTTCTTCCTGTGGTCGTGAGCCTGGACCGTGCTCTGCTTTGGCCCTGTCTGCTTTCTGCCAGTGCGGGGGTGTGCTCACTCAGAATGCACCGTTACTCCGCCCTGGCTCCGTCCCCCACTCCCCACTCTCTCTTGCTCTCTGTGACTCTCCTCTCTAGAAATAAAACTCTGGAGAAAGGGACAAATTTGCATCTAGGGATGTCTATAGAGTCTGTGGCTTTAAGAATCTCTAGGCCACTCTATCTGTCAAATAAATAAATAAAATCTTAAAAAAAAAAGAAAGAAAGGAAGGAAAGAAAGAAAAGAAAGAATCTATCTTTAGGCCATTGCCAAATGGTGATGAGAAAAAAAATACTTTCTTGGGAGGAGACGTTGAGGCCTCCCTGGGCGGGCTGACCTTGAACACTCACCACAGGAGCCAGCGCGCTGGGGTTGCCTCGGCTGTGCTGTGTGCTGTGCTGTGTGCTGTGCGTGCTGCCTGTGGGGTTGGGGGATGGTGCTGGGGCCCTGGGACTTGGTTTCCTCATGTGTCTAAGGGCAGTGAAAGCCCTTTCCTTGCAGTGTTAGTGTGAGGGTAGGGGTGACCACGGGCTCTCTGCACAGTGCTCGGCCTGTAGCGGGTGTTTGAAGCGAGAGCTGCTGATGGCGCCTCACCAGGAGAGAAGCAGTTCTCAAGGTGGAGGCTCCGCTTTCCTCTCCTCTGGAATACTTGTCGATATTTGATGAATGTTTGCTAAAAGGAGTAAGTCTTGGGGAAACTTTCGTGTGTGGATTTGTTCGGATCCCTCTGCGACGGTGTGCGCGAGGGGCTGTGGGCCTCTGAAGGGCTTTGCTTTCTTCTCTGAGGGAGAAGACATGCTGCAGGAGGGCTTTGGGCAGCGAGGCGGTGGAACAGGGTCGCCCTGGTTACTGGGTGGAAAAGACTAGAAAGGCAAGGAGCAGGGGTTCTTGGACAGCTGTGGTGGCGGGTTAGGCACAGAGTGGCTGTGGTTTGGGTCAGGGTGTCAGTGCTGCCACTCGCTGCAGTGGTGAGACTTGGGATGGACGGCTGAGGCGGGATGGATGTGCGGAGTTGGCTGCAGGACTGGAAGGTGGGTGTGAGCCAAAGAACAGAGTCAGAAATTTTGACCTGAGCCGCTGGAAGGGTAAACTTTCCTGTTTCACCAGGATGTAGTGGCAGCAGGTTTGGGAGGGAGTCTCGGGCAAAGTTTTGTGCTTGTGCTGCCTGATCTTGACATCCAGGACAATGACCAGGAGCTTGTGTGTAGGAAGAGACCACTCTCACCTCCGAGGGGCCGACCTCTTCTCTGCGCCGGGCTCTGGGGTTCCCATCTGGCTTCCTGGCGTCCTGTGTCTTCTCTGTGCCACCGGTGTGCTCACGTGGATGTCTCCAGCCTCCATCTGCCTCCTTGACTCAGACTCCTCCATCCAACTGGTGACACCAAGTTCCCCGGGGTCTCTGCAGAGGAGAGTTCCTCTGTCCCCATCCAGGGCCTGACCCAAATGAGAGGCTCAGGTATTTGTCGAGCTTGAATATTGTCTATTTCTTAGACCAACCTCATGTATAGGTGCTGTTATTATCTTACAAAATACATCGATTCAACTCTTGGTTAAAAGCGAACTGTAGGACACAGATATATGTACATTTAGTTCTTTGAATTTTCCATACAATAAGGGAAAGGAAATTAGAAAACACTTATTTACTGGTGATTTAAGATCATAAAAATATTTGTATAGGTTCTTTTATTATTTTTATGAAGATGAAATGGAAACTTCCTAAGATATCCGTAGATTCTTCCTGAGATATGTGGTGTCGAGTTACTTGGGAAGACACTAATTCTGGGTTAAACATGTTTGTTTGTTCCAGCGACTAGGATTTCCTTGAATTGTTACATGATCTGTCAATCTGACCCATGTAAACATCAAATGGACCCTTTAAAAACAACTTTAGATCCTTGTGTCTACTTTCTTCCAGGTTTTTATTGATGTGTACCAGGAGTCAGGAAGGTACATCTGGCATGCAGCTTCAAGACTTCACAAGTCTAACACAAGAATGCAAGCAGCTCCGGTCAAGAAATAGACTAGGGCGCCTGGGGGGCTCAGTTGGTTAAGCATTCGACTTTTGGTTTCAGCTCAGGTCACTATCTCAGGGTTGTTAGATCAAGCCCTACGTCAGGTTCCAAGCTCAGCGTGGGGTCTCCTTGAGATTCTCTCTCTCCCTCTGCCCTTCCATGTGTACATGCATGTGCAGTCTCTCTCTAAAAAAAATAAATAAATCTTAAAAAACAAAAAAACAAATAGGCCATAGCTCCCTCCTGCCCCCTGCAGCTTACTCCCCCACCCCAAGCATAACTGCTATCTTCACTTCTAAAATCATAGATTAATTTGGCTTGTTTTTGTATTTGTATAAATGGAATCATACAAAAATGTACTTTTTGTGTGCGTCTTCTTTCTACATTTGTAGGAAGCACCCGTGTTTCTGTGTGTAGGTGTTAGGTTACGCGTTCTTACTGCTGCATAGTGTTCCACACGTGCAGGGGTCTGTGTCGGCGGGCATTCGGGTCTTGCTGCTTTGCATATTCCGGTACCTGTCTTCTGGTGACTTCACAAGGGCACACACCTGGGAGTGGGATGGTGGGGCCCCCGGGGAAATGGGTGTCAGATGCCTTCCAGATTCTCTGTCTCTGCGGCGGCGGTGCACACCGCCCTTTGCTCGCCATCCTCCTTAGTGCTTAACGTTCTCCATTTCCTATTTTCTACTTTGATCTATTTATCTATTCTGTTTGATCTTTTTATGCATTCGAGTGTGTGTGTAATGGTATCGCTTTGTGGTTTTAATTGATTGTTTCTTGGTGCCTGTTGGAGTGGAGCACTTTGTCATCTGTCTCTTGGCCGTTTGGACATCATCTTCTGTGACGTGTCCGTTCCATGCTGAGTCTATTTTTCATCCTTACCGGGTATGTAAGAGAACCAGAACCAGTGGCTCTGTCAGATCTGAGCCCACATCCAAGGTGGAGCTTGGTCTCTTCCATCAGTAGCGGGCCTGGCCTCCTCTCGCACCCTGGCCCTTCTGCTTCTGCCCCGAGCCTCTCTCTTTGGCTCAGTCCCTGCTGGTCTGCCCCCAGCTCAGGCATCTGGATAGTATCTTACCTTTGACCTAACAATTCCATTTCTAGGGGCCCGTCTCATTATTGCAGGTGCCTAGAAAGGAAACATGAGCGTGTTCATCAATTTAGCATTGTTTCATCAATTTAGCATAACTTGAAGCAAAAGTTAAAAAACCATCAGCCAGGAGTCTGGTTAAATAGGTTTCAGCAGAACATTGTTTAACATTAGCTGTGCTCATGGGAAAAAATGCCCACAACATAATAAGTTGAAAAATATTTCAGCTCTGCCATATGGAGAGTTATGAGGGATTTTTCACTTTCTGTGTTATGTATTCTGTGTTTTTGCAAGGCTTGGATTTTTTTTTAAATTGTATTTATTTATTTGACAGAGAGATAGAGATCACAAATAGGCAGAGCAGCAGACAGAGAGAGAGAGGAAAGCAGGCTCCCCACCGAGCAGAGAGCCCGACGCGGGGCTTGATTCCAGTACCCTGAGATCATGACCTGAGCTGAACACAGAGGTTTAACTTAGGCGCCCCAGGGATTGGATTTTTATAACAAGTTTTTTAAATTTTGTTGCTGGGGGATAAAATGATCTATGTACTGCTTCCAGCATCAGCCACAGCAGCTCAGAGTTACCTGTAGATCGCCTGAACACCTGGGTGATGCGAGCGACTTTCATGGTGTTGCAAGACTCCAAATAGTATTTTCCCTCTGTTTGAACATGAATAGTTCTATAGTAAGTAAGACAGAGGATCTTTTAATATGGAAATTGTTGGAAAAAATGAAACATCAGGTTGCTACTAGGCTGTGGCTGTTTTTAGCTCAGGGTTGGCAGGGGTCTGGCCAGGAGATCAGATAACAGTAATGGCCTCCATTTACTGAGCATTTGCTATAGGTCATGTCCATGGCTACATGCTTGTCATAGAGGATCCTGTTCAGCCCTGAGGTTATGCTTTTCTGTAGGTGAGGAACCTGCGGCTTGGAGAGATACACAGTTTGCCCGTGTCTGCTCCTGAGCTTGGGTTAGAACAGAGACGGCCAGACCCCAGAGCCCCTGTGTTGCCTGCCGTGGCCACTCAGCCCAAACTCTTGGCTTTAGCTTTTCTTTAGTCTGTAACATTTTAAATAAGTAATAATCTGAAATGATAGCTTTAAAAAAGTTCTTCCGGGGCCCCTGCGTGGCTCAGTGGGTTAAAGCCTCTGCCTTCGGCTCAGGTCATGATCCCAGGGTCCTGGGATTGAGCCCCGCATCTCTCTGCTCGGCAGGGAGCCTGCTTCCTCCTCTCTCTGCCTGCCTCTCTGCCTACTTGTGATCTCTGTCTGTCAAATAAATAAATAAAATCTTTAAAAAGAAAAAGTCTTAAAAAAGTTCTTTCTAATGTCCTCAAGCCACTTCTCCACTATAGTTGTTCTTTTTACATGTTTGGAAAATGGGGGAGTGTGGCTTGGGTAGGTAGTTTTAGAGGGAACTCGTGTAAGCGGACACATGGAGGTCCTTCCTGGTTGTGCCACGGTTCTGAACCCAGTACGCTGTAGGGAACAAGAAATTGACAGCCACGCTGTTTCTCAAGATCGGTTGCAGTAATTTTGGAACTGCCTCAAAGTGTTACCCACCCTGACCCTGACGTTGTGTTCCCTTATGTGGCTGATATTTAGAGACTGCCCTTATCCAGAGTGAAATTAAGCCCTGACAGAAACCGCTGCTAAGTTGGGATCCCAGCTGCTGCCACAAGTGACATTGGAAATGCCAGTTGATACGTACATGTGTAGGCACCAGGCAGAGACTGTTGTTAGCCTTGACTGGGGAGCAAATTGAAAACCTGTGAATGAAATATTGGTCCCTGGCAGACTGCTCAGGAAAAAATTGGTGAGACTTTCGGGGCTTGGGGGTTTGTTGAGATTTGCTTCTGTGAGCAGGCTGCATGCCTCTCTTCCAGCCTGTGCTTCCTCTGACGTTCGTCTGACAGCTGGGTCAGCGTCCTGCCGTGGTTGCCCAAGAAAGTGCCTGCTCTTAGTAACACCGTGGCCATTTATACAGAAATCATGAGGCTACGTAAGCCACCCTTCCTCTGGAAGAAATGACTAGCAGATTAGTCACTGGGAGTTTCTGACCTTCCGTGCTGTAAATGCCGCAATGAACAGTGGTCTGAGGCTCTGTTCTCTTAAATTTTCTCGGTGACCTTTGAAGCTGCTCTCAAAGATTTGATAAAGTACCATAAAATAGCAGCTTATGGCGTTTCCTTCTTAAGTGGAGGAGGGTTTTTTGTTTCCTTTGGTGAAGTAAGGCCGTAAAGAAAGCAGACCAGTCTGGCAGTCCCACGTGTTGGTGGGGATAAGGAGCAGCTGGGACCTTGATAGTGGAACTGCAAAGTGGCGAAGCCATTTGGAAAATCATTTGGCAAAATCCACAAAATTAAATACAGTATATACTCTGTAGTTAAGCAGTCTGTTCACAGAGAGCGCTTGCATGTGTTCCAGGAGCAGGTATGAGAATGTTCATAGCAGTGTTGTTTCTAGAAGCTGGAAACAGCCCCGTGTCCATGGAAAGTGAAAGCGTGTACATATATTCCAGTGTGCTTAGATTCAGACCTACCTCTGAGTGAAAAAGCAAAAACATGAGAATATGTACAGTGTATTTCCATTTATGTAAAATTCACAAAGCTGTAAATTAAGCTATACTTATAAACTGTCAAAAAAAGTAAGTGCTGATAAACACAAAAATCAGAATCGTGGGGTGGGGGGGGTGCCTGGGGGCTCAGTTAGATGAGCAGCCAGCTCTTGGTTTCCACGCCGCTCATGATCTTAGGGTCATGGGATTAAGTCCTGCACTGAGCTCCGTGCTTACGGCGGAGTCTGCTTGGGACTCATTCTCTCTTTCTCACTCTCTCTCACAAGTAAGTTAATCTTTAAAAAAAAAAAAAATCAGAGTCACAGTTACCCGTTTTGGGGTCGAAAGGTGTGATCATGAAGGGGCATGTGGTAGCATCAGTGGACTTGAAAACTTTCTGCTTCTAGAGCCATGTTGTCTGATACGGCAGCCACCATCTCAAGTACTCAGTAGACAGGGGCCATCATGTGGGACGGCGCGGATACAGAACATTTCCATCATTGCTGAAAGTCCTGTTTGATAGGCCAGGTCGGTGGATGGATGTGTTTAATTCTAAGGGCTGTGTGTGTGTGTGTGTGGAATTTTTCAAAATTTTGTTTTAATTTCAGTATGAGAAGATCTCTAAAAACGCATGTGTACAAAATCGGAAGTGTAACTAAGTAAGAAGTCAGGGACTAATAAGAGAGTGGTTGATGAAGCGACATGAGACTCCCGCAGTGTGGGAGCTTGGCTTTGGCCTCTCGGCCAGGTGATTGATACACTTGAGGGACTCAAGAAGAGGGACAGGAAGTGGGTGTGTGCACGTGTGCGTGTCTGGTGCCGTTGGCAAGATTACCCTAGCATAGAGACGTCACCCGTTGCTTCCTCCCGCCCGCCAGCTTCGGTCATTATAGTACTCTGTCAGCTCGCAGATGCAGTTTGCGTGACCTTGCAGGCCACCCGAAATCTGTGTTGTTGACCCATTGTTTCAAGGAAAAGATGACAAGCAGCCTCCCAGTCAGAATCTGTCCTAGTTAGTGCTGTCTTCTATTTCCAGAGTTGAGGAGGTCCGTCACCATTACGAAGAACCAGCTTTCTCCACTTGATTTAACACCTTGAGTGTTAAAGGTCCGTCTTTCTAGGCTATTAAATACTCCCAGGAGAGACATTTATTGGTGGATGCAGTTCTTTCTTTAAATGCTGATAGGGATTGCCAGCTGTGCCTCAAGACGGACTAGAATTTCAGGCTGAGGTCGAGAAAGTGCTGTAAGACACTTCTTGCCTCCAGCTTGCTCTCAGGAGGAGGTGCCCTTGATTGCTTTTGGGTCCTGATCAGGGCTGGCTCTGTGAGTGCAGGAACCTGAGAGGTTTTTAGGGGCCCACCGTGCGTTGCTGTTCTGCCCGGTTGTGATGGCAGGTGGTGAATCTGGCCTGTTCATACAGCAGCTCAGGGTCGCAGACGGGCAAAGCGGAAGTTGGCTCGGGCAGCCCAGGTCTCTGGAGGTCTTTGACCGGTGGAGAAACCATGCATCCTGCCTAGACTTCCCCATTTGTGTCTGCTTTTCTGGGTCTGCTTTCAGTCTTAGTTGCGTGGGTGGAAGTCCCACGGATTAGGACATTACTCTACCATCGCCCCTGGCTCGGGAACCGGCCTGGTTAGCACTGTGACAGTAGGGACACTGAGGCAGGCAGTGGAGACGTGCAGCCACAGAGGGAAACAGATTGAGACTTCTGGCCCATGCTAGAGGAAGAGGAGGATGGCATTTCTAAGGCCCTCAATTACTTAGAGTCGTTAAGTGAAAAAAGTTCAATGCTGCAGAATAACCTGATTGCTCCGGGAGATGAGAATTCACCTTGAGTTTGGTCAGCCTCGCTGCCCCTTCCAGCTAGTCCCGTCTGGCCGGCTCCCAGCATGGAGGCACCGTGTGCCCGGTACCTGGGTAAGACCCTCCCAGGCAGTGCCTCGCTTATTCTACATCACGTTGGCCATCTCAAGGACGGGGCCATCAGCCTTGTTTTCCAGAAAAAGGAACCTAAGACTTGGAAGGTGATTTTGAAGTATTTTAACCCAGATAGTCTGACTTGAGAGCTTACCCTTTTAACCCCTGTGTGTATGATCGGACCGGTGACATCATTCTGAAGTATGAAGAAGGAGGCACAGACTGTATGGGGGGCGCACCTGCTTGGGGAGAAGAGGTAAGGTACAGGAGGACGGAGGAGCCCCGCACCATGCCGGTCCCCGCTGTGACTCCCAGGGATGACCGTGACGTGTAAGGGCAGCTGCCGAGAACCCCTCCTGTGCGGGGAGAGGTGCACCAGCTTCCTGTGGATCTCTCTACACCTTTGGGGTCCAAGAAGGGCTTCCTGCCAGCAGACAGCTGCAAAACCGTGTTTGGCTTGCCCGCATATGAACGAAGGTCAGGCTCTGGCTTTTCTCTTTGGTCCAGAGTGCAGTGGGCTTCTAGATAGTTGGTAAAGAGCAGGTAGTTTACCTGATCCTGCCTGCCACCTGGAAAGTCTTTGTCTCTCTGAAGCCACAGGCAGTAACAGACATGGTGACAGACCTGTAGCACAAGGTCCTATGTCATTTATTTGGAAGGGTGTTTTAATAGTAAACCGTTGGAAAAATGGAAAGGGGGGGTGCCTGGGACACCTGGGTGGCTCAGTCAGTTAAGCATCTGCCTTCGGCTCAGGTCATGATCCCAGGGTCCTCAGATCAAATCCCACATGGGGTTCTCTGCTTGGTGGGGAGTCTGCTTCTCCTTCTCCATCTGCTTGTGTGCTTGCTTGGTCTCTCTCTCTCTCTCTCTCTGATGTTTAAGTAAAATCTTTAAAATAAAAAAGGGCGGTGCCTTGTAGTTTTAAAACTACAAAGCATTTATTTTTCTATTGCATAGGATCATGTTCTGTCCCCTAATTTTCAACTACTTTCAAATATTTTCTGTGAATTTCGGGTAGTATCAAAAGAAGCAGTCTGTTTTGTGGGATAGTTCCTGATTGGTTGGTTGAATGTTTACTGTTGAGTGAATGTTTACTGAGCATCTTCTATGGGCCTGGTACCATGTTAGCACGGGGGATGCACGCATGCGCAGCTGTGGTCCTCAGGTGAGTTTGCATTCTTGTGAGGAGACAGGCACAGAAATAAATCACTTAATAAGATGGTTTCAGACCTGGACAGCACTGAGGTAAATGGTGAGGTGAAGGAAGTACTCAGTGGGTTTTTGCTTTTTATAAAAACAGCTTCATTGAGATATAATTCACATATACAGTTGGCTCAAAGTGTGGAATTACGTGTGTGTGTGTGTGTGTAGTAATTTACTGGGGTTTGGTACAACTGTCACCAGATTCTAATTTTAGAACATTTATGTCTGCCCCAGAAGAAAACTCATTAGCAACCTCTCTCCTTCCCTCTCCCATTCCCTCATTCTTAGCCACGAACCTACTTTCTGTCCCTATAAATTTGCCTATTCTGGACATTTCAAATCAATGGAAGATCCTTCAAGTGGTCTTTTGTGACTGGCTTCTCTCACTTTGCATAATTTTATCAAATTTGTCTATGTTGTAGCAGGTCTCAGGAGCACTTTTTGAGCACTTTCTTATTTCCTATCACTACAAGATGCTTCAGGCTCATCTTATATATTTCCTACCCCGATCCTAGACTGGCTATTTCTTCAAGGAGTCCTGGTTCATTTCTTTTTATTGCCAGGCAATACTCTGTTGTATGGGTATGCCACATTTTATGTGTTTGTTCATGGACATTTGAGTTATTTCCATCTGTCGAATCTTATGAGTAATGCTCCTGTGACCTTTTGTGTACGAATCACGTGGATGTGTATTTTCATTTCTCTTGGGCATATGCCTAGGAATAGAATTGCTGGGTCGTCCGGTAACCGTGTTTGATCTTATGAGGAACTGCCAGATATTTTCCACAGCTGCTGCCCCATTTTACATTTCCAGCAGGAGTGTAGGAGGGTTCCAGCTCCCCAGCCATCACACGCTTGGTTACTACGTGTCTTTTACTCTGCACCCTGGGTTTGAAGGAGTAATTTGTGTCGGTTTCGGCATTTCCCTGATGACTAATGATGTTGAGCATCTTTTCGTATGGTCATTCCTCATTTGTGTATCTTATTCGAAGAAATGGTTTTTGAAGTCCCTGGGTCATTTTTAATTGGATTATTTGTCTTTTGTTGTTGAATTGTAAGAGTTGTTTGTTTTCTCTATGCAGGGCCTTATCAGGTGTAGGAGTGCAAACATCTTTTCCCATTCTGTAGTTTGTCTGTTCGTTTTCTTGTGGTATCATTTGCAGCACAAATGTTTTAATTGATAGGTAATATCCTATTAGTTTCAGGTGTACAACTTAATGATTTGATATTCGTAGGTGCAAAACAGCGACCCGGTAAGTCTCATTTAAATTTTACCTTTCAGTGAAGTCCAATTCATTTGATTTTTCTTTTGTCACTTGTGCTTTTGGCATTCTAAGAAACCATCACCAAATCAAAGGTCACAAAAAGTTTATCCCTAGGTTTTATTCTAAAAGTTAATAGTTTTAACACTTACATTCAGGTCTTTGATCCATTTCGAATTAATTTTTGTATATGGTGTGAGGTAAGAGCCCAGGTTCCTTCTCATTCTTTTGTATGTGAAATGTCCAGTTGTGCCTGCATCACTTGTTGAAAAGAACATTCATTCCTCCATTGGATAGCCTGCATCCTTGTTAAGAATTGATTGGCCGTAGACACGTGGCCAATTTATTCTGGACTCTCAATTCTATTCCATTATTCTATATGCTTGTCCTTATGTGAGTACCATGCTATCTTGATTACTATAACTCCTGAATAGAAAGTTTTAAAGTCAGGAAGATGAGTCTTCTCATTTTATTCCTTTTTCCACATTGTTTTGGCTATTCTGTGTCTCTTATATTTCCATGCTTATTTTAGGATTAGATTATCATTTTCTGCAAAAAGCCATCTGGGATTCTCCAAGGGATTATATTGAATCTGTAGATCAGTTTGGGGAATATTGACATTTTAATATTAGTCTTAATTCGTGAACGCGGTATGCTTTTGCATTTATTTAGATTGTCTTTCTTTCCACCATGTTTTATAGTTTTTAGTGTGCGTCTTGCACTTCTTGTGTTAAATTTATGCCTAGCATTTTATTCTTTTTTTTTTTTCTTCAAGATTTTATTTATTTATTTATTTGACAAACAGAGATCTCAAATAGGTAGAGGGGCAGGCAGAGAGAGAGAGAGAAGAGGAAGCAGGCTCTCTGCTGAGCAGAGAGCCCCATGTGGGGCTCGATCACAGGACCCTGGGATCATGACCTGAGCTGAAGACAGAGGCTTTAACCCACTGAGCCACCCAGGTGCCCCTAAGTATTTTATTCTTTTTGATGATATTGTCAGCGGGAACTCTTTGTTTTTGTTTTGTTTTTGTCAAAGTGTAATTGATACACAGTGTTACACTGGTTGCAGGTGTAGGACACAGTAAGCCAGCATCTCCACATGTTAGGCTGGGCTTACCACAAGTGTAGCTACTCTCTGTCCCTAGACAGCGCTAGTACAATATCATTGTTATGTTCCCTATGCTGTACTTTTAACTCCAATGATTTATTCGTTCCATAACTGGAAACCTGTGTCTCCCACTCCCTTTCTCCCATTTTGTCCATCTTCCCGACCCCTTCCCTCTGCAACCATCATCATTTCCCTGTAGTATAAATGGAAGCTTTTTTGAAGATCTTTTTTTATTTTATTTATTTATTTTTGAAAGACCCTTGAGAGAGTGTTTAAAAATTTTATTTGACTGAGAGAGTGTGTGTACACAAGCAAGGGGAGCAGCAGAGGAAGAGGGGGAAGCAGGCTCACCTGGAGCAAGGAACCCAATGCAGGCTCGATCCCAGGACTCTGGGATCATGACTGAACCGAAGGCAGACTCAACTGACTGAGCCACCCAGGCACCCCAAGATCTTATTTATTTATTTTAGAGAGAGAGGGAGAAAGAGAACCCCGTGTAGACTCCACACTGTGTGGGGAGCCTTCCATAGGGCTCTGTCTCACGACCCTGAAGAACATGACCTGAGCCAAAATCAAGAGTTGGGCACTTAACCAGCTGAGCCACTCAGGTGCCCCTAAATGGAAGCTTGGTAAAATTTCATTTTGGAACATTCATTTCTACTGTACAGAAACCCAACAGACTTTTGTATATTGATCCTGTGGTTTATTAGTGCTAATAGTTTTTTAGTGAATTGCTTGGGATTTTCCATACACAGGGTCATCTACAAATAGTTTTATGTCCTCCTTCCCAAGCTAGACGATTTTTGTTAGGTACTGGAGTACGATACTGAGTAAGAATGGTGAGAATGGGCACGCTGGGCTTGTTCCTGACCTTGGAGAGAAACCGTCCAGTCTCGCACTCTGTTCCGGGGGTTTGGGCACCTCAGTGCTGTTTCAGTCTCTAGTGCCGACTCTGAGGCCGTGCCTGTGACACTTGCTGCTGTTCCCTAAACCAACAAAAACGAGGACGTTGACTCAAAACCTCAAAAGGAGGTTGACTCAAAAATGTATGACTTTCATTCCAGTTCATACATTCTGCACATCCATGATTCTGCTTTGGTATTCTTGCTTCTTAGCCAGTTCCCTTAGACTCAGCTCATCAGACAGAGTAAAGAGGATGCTGGAATACTGGCAGATTCTTTTTCCATAGCCATTCTGACTGCCTTTGACTTCCACAATTCTGAACAGCCTAATTTAGATGGAAATTGCAGAAATTAAAACACGTGAGCAGAAGTGTTTCAGTAGATCCGTCTTTCCTTTCCTTTGTAACTATACAGCCAGGGAAGAAGATTTGTCTAGGGACGATGCTCATTTCTGCGGAAGGTCCGCGGAGCACAGCTTCTTCCTACCCTGCTTCTAACCATCCACCCCTCCTTGTTTCCAGACTCCCAGCGCTCCCATCTCTCCTCCTTCACCATGAAGCTGAAGGACAAATTCCACTCGCCCAAAATCAAGAGGACGCCGTCCAAGAAGGGAAAACCAGCCGAGGCGTCTGTGAAAACGCCGGAGAAGCCCGTGAGCAAAGTAAGCCGACTCTCTCTAGGTGTTCCTCCCGGCCTTTGCCTCCTTCGAGCAGTGGGAGTCTGTGCTGTTTTTAAGTTCATTCCCTGGGGATTCAGCTTTCCATGCCAAACACCTGCTCCATACCTACTCCACAGCATTCGTGCTGCCAGGCAGGGACAGCCAGCGTCCTTGCGCAGTGTGAGCCTGTAGGATGGTGAGTGTTTGTCTGTTAATCAGAGTCGAGCTCAGTCGGCTAGAACAGTTCCCCTCTTCCAGATATGTCATCCTCTGGGCACGTAAAACAGCTCGGCCCACCGTGTCTACACCCCGTGGTGCTGCCTCCCTGCCCCAGATGGCCCCGTGTTGCCCTACACACGCACACTTAGAGGGAGATGTGTGACGTCCAGAACATCCTTCATTAGGCTTCAGGGCCCATGCTCTGAAACATGCCAAATTCTTAAAGCCCGGCCAAGGATGTCCTCAAGCACTGGCAACCTGAGCAGGGCTGGCTGGGCCGGCCGTGTCGGAACAGCGGTAGACGTTCACCTCCCCCCCTGCAGCCTCAAATGGCCATTTCAAGCTCTGTAGGAATCCAGGTTTCCTCTCTTCCAGGAGGCAACAGACAGATTTCTACCAGAGGGCTACCCTCTCCCCTTGGATCTGGAGCAGCAGGCAGTAGAATTTATGTCCACCAGTGCTGTGGCTTCCAGGTCTCAGAGGCAGAAGGTCAGTGTGACGCTAAGAACAATTGGGTTTGCCTTGCCTTCTACTGCAGAATCCTGGGCCGTGGTTTTGGGGCTGGAAGGAAAAAGCTACTGCAATATCCTTGTGTTCAGTTGGGTGGCAGCTGTGGGCTTCACTGTTCAGGAAACAGTCCAAGGGGCCTTGGGTGAAATGAAGTTTATCCAAGCCCCTGTGGTCTTTGGAGAGAGCTCAGCATTCCGTGACGAAAGCTTGGGGGTCCTTTCTGGGGTTGTTTGGGTATACTGCTTGGGTCCGGCGGGTTCTGGGGGAGGTGGGTGAGTCTCAGCTCTTCAGACCCGCTCTTCTTTCCTTGAGCTGCTCAGGGAATGGGACTCATTAGGGAGGAGTGTCTGCTGGGACAGGCGCCGGGTTACACATCTGCGAGACTGTGTGCGGTGAGAACGCACAGAACCAAGTACTGAGAACCGGGGACACCTTTTGTGCTGCTAACATTTGTCCAGACTTGCCTGAGCCCCTGCTCGGTGCTTTGCACTTACTCTCTCACTGAACACTCACAGCGACCCTGGGAGGTGGAAACTTACCTTGCAGAAGTGGAAACCGAGGCTGTAGAGGTAGGAAGTCTTAGCCACTGTCGCGCAGGAAGAGGTAGTGGAGCTGAGGTGAGCTCGGGCCGCCTGACACCCTCGTCAGTGCTGGCGGGGCATCGCGCTTCCTCTTTATGAGAGCCGGAATTGATGTTGGGATGTCCTACAAATCCAGATGGCGACTCACACACGAAACAGAGAAGCAGAATTAACCGTAGTAATGTAAAATAAAAGGAAGCCCATAGACAAATGCATCCAAACACTCCGGTGCATGTCACACCTGCACTTGGACACCGCCGGCAGATGCTGCCCCATTACGTAGACACGTAGGCCTTGACTCGTGGAGTGTACCTATATTTTTGTTTTGACCAGAATATCGTAAAATTCTAGTTAAAAGTGGAGAACATTGAAGTCTGAAGTCCAAAAGTCTCTTGTTGAATAACCTTTTTCCCAAAGGAGGCTGAAGAAGGTCAAGTGTTGGTTGTGTAACAGATTGATGAAACCCTGGACCACAGCAGAGTAGGAAAGTAGAAGACTTGGTGTGCAGCACAGTCATTTTCTGGTTCAGTCTGTTCAGCAACCTCTTGGAGCTGAGTTTGGTTAAAAAACAAACCAAAAACAACAACCCCAAGCAGTGTCCTTGGCTGGGTAGAGTAGCGCTGGCAGCCCGGGGTAGAGAGGCTGTGTCCTGCTGGTCCCCTCTGATAAGAGACTGTCACTCCACTCCGTTCTTGGAGCGGTTCCCCCTTTCTGCATCTCTCCAAGAGATGGCACAGGGGCACATTCAGTGTGAAAGTGTCCTTCACCCAGGGTGAGTTCCTGCAAATCCCAGGGGACATTGGCAGTGTCTAGAGACATTTTTGGTTGTCAGCACTAGGCTGGTAAAGCAGGTGCTGCTGGGTCTGGTGGGTAGAAGCCGGGGATGCTGGTGAACATCCCACACAGTCCAGCCCCCTGCAGCAGTGGGCTATCCACTGCAAGATACCCATAGTGCTGCGGCTGAGAGCCCGTCCTGTGGCAGGGGCTGTAGGTACAATCTTCACCCGGGGAAGAGAGTTCCTCCAGTTGTTGGTTGTCATCCTTTAAGAAGGGTTGAATCACCCTGCTCTGCCCCAAGTCAGCTGCCCAGGACTGTGAGTACACACCTGATTAGCAGAAGCCCACAGGCAGAAGTGGAAGTGTTGGCGAGTCTGCCAACACGTGTGAACTTACAAGATGCTGTTGGAGAAATCTGAAAATACTTTTGTCACTGGCTCTCATCATTATTGATTACTTACTAGCTCTCTTACCTCTTAGAGAATATTTCCATTTATGTTCTCATTTTAATCCCAGTTTATATGCATGGCATTCTGTGTTGATTTTATTTTTACTTTTTTTAAACTAGATTCTACACCCAATGTGGGGCTTGAACTCATGACCCTGAGATCATGAGTCGCATGCCCTACTGCCCGGGCCAGCTGGGCGCCCCAGCATTCCCTGTTTAAATACCGGGGAACTGCAGCTCAGGAGGTCACAGATTCGGATTCATCTGCAGCTTCCCAGGGGTCTCTCTTTGCCCAGGCCCTGTCCTGGGTGATTCTACACGCTGTCCTGTTTACTCCTCACTGTAACTATGTGCAAAAGCTTCTTTATTGCTCATATACAGAGTCTGGGCTCTGGCCCAAGTTTTCTCCATCAAAATCTGGTTTTATTTTATGAACTACTTCCACGTGCTTTCTCACTCACTGCCCCACATCAGGCTCTGTAGGTCACCCAGGTTAGGGATTAGCCTCCCTGTTTTGCAGATGAGCCTGAAGCCAGTGGACCTCAAGCCCAGTGGTGGCTTCAGGTCTAGGCCCTCCCCCAGCACCATGACCCTCAGGCAGTTGCCGGGTTTGTGGACGGACAGTGGCGTCATCCCCCAGAGCAGGAGGGGATGCCCCGGTACAGCCAGGTGACATCAGCGGAGCCAAGGCTTTGGGTTCCCAGCTCTAGCACGAGCTCCATCCGGGAGTCTCCCTGTAAACTCTCTGACCGCTGGCTGCGTTTGCGAGGCGCGGAGCTGTTCAGAAGCGGAGGGGCTGCGGGCGGACCCTGCTCGGAGGCCGATGGTTCTGGGAGCACAGCTGGCTGGATGCCCAGCGGGTGGGACCTGACGCTGCTAAGTTGTCGGCTCCCTTAGCAGGAGTGCGGCGCAGGCTGGCGCTTCAGTGGCTCATTTGATCTCTGCAAAGCACCGGAAGATTCTTTGTGCTCAGAAGTGCCCTCCTGCCCCTTTTGGGTGCCCCATCTCCAGGTCAGCCCCTTTCTCCCTGGCAAACCTGACGACACATTTTCTCATGATGTTTGCTGCCTCCTCCTCATCTTTCACCATCGCTGGCCCCGGACATGTCCTGCTGTGCTGAGATGGGCAGGGCTGAGGCCAGGGCCCTCTAGCCAGACTGGCCAGCCGGGGTTTCAGTCACACTGATGTCTGGGTGTGATTCCTTCATAGTCACGTCCTTCCTGGCCCCGGCGGGCAGTGGCAGAGCAGAAAGCTCCTATCTCCATGAGGTCCATGAGGTGGGAAACAAGAGCCTGAATTCTTGGAAACATACAGTGAATGAATGTGTCCGATTGTTAAAAAAAGAAAAAAAGGAGAAAAGGTGAGGGTAAAGTGGCCAGTGATGGGGGTGGGGAAGGGGTGCCCCTACCCTTAGAAAACATCATCCTTGGGGCCTACAGACCACCTTTGGGGAAGTACCCCACTGAGGGTGGAAGTTGCCTCACCAAAGAAGCTGTTTACTTCTTGATCCCATTTGTCTATTTGTCTTTTGATATTCCCATTTATTAAACATGGCAACTTAAATAAATTTACACTGACATTCCCCATCGTTTAAGAAGAGAGCTAGTGTTCCGAATCATAATTACTTCTTGTTATATGTGATTCATCTATTTACAGATTATTGTTTAAATCAGCTTTTTCTAGGATGTTCTTCTTGCCCTTAGTTGCTTTTATTAATGTAGTCACTGGACGCCAAAGAGCCCACAGGTGGCAGTTTTCCTCCTATACAGCCGTCGTAATTTGCACTGAACATGTAACCCGTTTCACTCGGCTAGGGCTTCTGTTTTCTAGACGGCCCTGATCTCCCTTCCCTGCCAGCCAGCCGGGACCTGGGTTGCTGACATTAGGGCCAATAGAGAGGGAGGCTAGGGAAAGGAACCGAGGTGCGTGTGTGCCCACTGACTGTGGATTCGAGGTATCCTGTAGTCGTAGAGAAAAGATTTGGGCATGAGAATTTGAATGCTGGTTAGCGTAGGGCTCTGTATGTGGTTTTCCTCTTAGCTGGGCTTTCTGCAGGAGCAGAGGGACTGAGTGCTGTTCGCGGCTGTCGCCCGAGCAGCGACTGTGTCACTGCCACCTGCTCAGACTCCTTTGCCTTTTCACCTCAGCGCATCCGCCCCTTCTAACCCTGGGGTTTCTAGACCCTTTGAGAGAGCCATGTCATGTCCTCGAGAGGGGGCTGTCTCTTTGGGTTGAATGTGGGACTCCAGTGAGGGGTCCTGGGAAGACGGGTTTTGAACACAAATGCCTCTGCCCATCTTGCATAGTCCCTCAGGTCTTTGAAAGGCCTGGGACCTCTGGATTTGATTTGCTGGATAGATAAGCACCGGGAGGAGATCTAACTGTTGGTTTTCTAAGCTTCTACAGCTGTGAGCAAATTAGTCCTCCCTACACGTAATGAGATGAGTGGTGATATCTCAGGGAGGTAGAGCAGGAGAAGCCATTTTTAAGACCTCAGGCCATGTCAGTCTGTACTGGGGAGGGAATGCAGGAGGATCTCGGCGAACTTTCTTGGGGCAAGCTCCCTTTTCCTTCCTTCAAGCCTAGCCTCTGTATCCTGATTGCAATCCTTAGAAGGTGATTTGGCTTGGTTTCTGCAGCAAGAAGCCTTTTCTGTTTGTACCAGTGTCAAGCTAGTTTATAGGAAATCATACTTTATTTTTCTCAAAATAGCTCCCTTTAATCTCTCTCCTCCCTCCTTATGCTTAACATTTCCTTTCAGAACCTGAGCTGGCTGGAAGAGAAAGAGAAGGAAGTTGTTAGTGCCTTGCGCTACTTTAAGACCATTGTGGACAAAATGGCTATTGATAAGAAGGTCCTGGAGATGCTTCCAGGGTCAGCCAGCAAGGTGCTGGAGGCCATCTTACCGCTGGTGCAGAGCGATCCTCGAACTCAGCACAGGTAAGTTGCGCCAAAGTCCTTGGCTGTGTCAGAGCGAGGGAGGCCTACGGGTGTCTTGGTTTGGGGACACTTCAAACTCCAGGCTTCTGGGGATTGGGGAGAATGTTGGGAGGGAAAGGGGGCCCTCTCCCCGCCCTCCACAGCTATGACTTGATGCTCTCCCAAGGTTGAGGTGGTTGTGGCTCATGAGGCCTTGACACTGAGGGAGATCTCTTGCCTTGGGAGGGATGTAGCCGCAGGTAAGTGTGTGGTGGTTTCTTTGCCTCGCGTCATTGGCAGTAATCACGCCGAGACTTGGACACGGCACATAGCTAGTACCTTCCTTGGGTTTGTGGGAGCATGAAATCTTACTAATACCTGGCCTGGTAGAAACCTCGACTGCTTAGCTGCTTAGGCCAAAAGAGAGAAGAATCCCATTTGGGCATGGATTCATGAGCCATTCCATTGTGTCAAGCCAGGACCTCCTAGACAGCGCCCGGAGCCCCTGGAAGCCAGGTGTGTGGTGTGGAGTCTGCCTTCTTCCCAGGGAGCTTTCGTGGAGGAACGCTTCTCCTGCTAGAGGGCATTTTCCTCTTAAAGGCTGGGAGCAGCTTGCTACCGTCTCTGTTGTTAGGAAAGGAATATTAAATGTGATCGTATGTGAGAGCCTCACAGGCGCTTTTCCTTTGAGAGGCTGTCAGATGCCTGCTGGCTTTGTTTCTTTTCTGGTACCTGCTCAGGATCAACGCATCTCTGTTTTCAGCTCCTTGAGATGGTTTCCTGTTCATAGAGCCCAGTGAGACTGAGCTTTTATGAACCCCTTTCAGAACTTGGTAGTTTCTTCTTCTGGGAGATAGTGCAAACAGTGTCTTTATTTCCAAGAAGCTCTCTGCCCTGGGGCTTCGGCCCTGGGGTCCCAGCTGCCCCCTGCAGATTATACTTTTCAGGCCAGCTGGTGGCAGAGAAAACATTGGTATGGCTTTGCCTTCCTGCTATTCTCACTTCTCCAGGCCTTGCTGCTGTCCCCAAGGAGGAGCCTGAGGGTCTCGGCATGCCCTGCTCAGTTGCCACACACACACACACACAGTGCTTTGTGTGCTGGCCTCCAGACCGAGGACTGTGTCTCCCTGGTAGTGAGCCCCGTGCCCAGCTCATAGGGGGCCCCACATGGTTCTCCTCTGAGGCAGTAGATGGCTTCGCTTTCTATGCCCTGTTCTCCTGCACCTCTACCCGTGAGTTGGTCCCTACCACGGGAGAGTTAGAATCCTGTGGAAAAAATCAACTTTCCCACAGGTGATAAGGTGCTAATTTTATGGTACCAAATGGAAGGTCTGTTGGGATTTGAAAGAGGGAGAGTTAGAGGAGAGCCTGTGGTCCAGTAGAACTTGCCAGAGCAGGAGATGCTGGGGCAGGGCCTGAAGGAAAGGTAGGAATTGGACAGGCCTTCAGGGCAGGGGAGCAGGAAAGGCAAGGGCCTGAGGCTGGTGGGCACAGGTAGGAGACACGGCAGTCGTGTAGCGCACAGCATGGCCACTCTGGGGCCTGACGGAGGGGCTGTGGGCAATCGGGGCTCAGGCGTTGAGCCTCTCCGGGGGGGGGGGGTCGTCGAGCGAACCGTGCTGAGCGTGTGCGGCTGCTGGGGCTGTTGCTCCTGGACCCGGGCGGTTCCCTTCTGGACGCGCCAACACAGGAGGAATGGATCAAGCGATGGCACGCTGGTTTGGGGGCTTTTTTTTTTTTTTTTTTTGGTCTATGGGGATTTTTGTAGGTATTTTGTAATTGACGAACTAGCGATAAAATGTCTAGACCCGTTTCCTAGAGGGAAGCAAACGCCTGGATGTGGCGTGATAGCGAGGACTTTCCTCAGGTAGTCCTGGGCTGATCCCACTTCCAGGACTTTTCCTCCTGAAATTCTTGTAAAACCAACTGATATTTTTCTTGGTCGCCTTGATAGCTCCTCTTCGAAGTTTCCTCTTCGATTTCTTCCGTCCTGTCATTCCTCTCAGTGCAGTTTATAGCCTGAGAACGTGCTTTCCTGGCTTCTTCCCCGAGCTTTCTCTGTGGGGCGGGTCCTAGCTGGCAGGGTCTCGGTCGCCCTCCCCTAGGGTGCTGGGACAGTGGTGGACCAACCTTGGAACAGGCCCCTGGGCCGCTGAGTGAGAGCAGCGCCTGGAGGCTTCTCCCGCGCGGTGGGGCGTCCGGATCGGTGCTGGCCTTCAGTGTGCGTGGCTCTGCTCTGTTTCCGAAGTAGACTGGCCGCGGGTCCACTGGACATGGTCACAGTCCAGGACCCCCCTTTCTGAGTATCTTAGCCCCTAACACAGGAATATTCTGCTTCCAAGGTAACACAGTTGCCAGATTCGTCAGATGCTTTCAGGGAAGTGTTGCCATTCGGTGCAGCTAGAAGTTGTTACGGAAGAGCGTCTCTCTACGGAAGAGTGTCTCTCTGCCTCCTTTTCGGCTTATCCTGGCCAGTAGTTCAGCAGTGTGGTTGGTGCTTTGGTGGGATTCCCCCAGGGGCGCTTTGGCAGAAGGCGGCAGTCTTTGTTCACAGAGCCCTCACCTGGCCCTGCCTGAAGCGAGGAGGAGTGCTGGCTGTGCACGCACGCACGCACGCACACACACACACACACCCCACACCCCCGCAGGATGCTGCCACCTCACGTCCCACCCCAGGGAAGACTGAGTTCTCGTCTCCCTCCCACCACCCTCCTTCCCAAGAGAGTGGGTCCAGCAAACACTTGTTACTCCTGTTATTCTGTGAGGCAGCCAAGCCCCGGCTCTCTCGGGCCCTTTGGTAAACTGTTCTCGGTCCTGATGGGACCCGAGGAGCTGCCTTTCATTCTTTCTGGCTGTTGGGTTTCTCCTGTTGGAACATGCACCGAGTGGAATGCGGGGCCAGATGGAAGTTGTCGTTTGATACTGACCTCGCCAGCCTTGTTCGGTTCAGGTTTTTGTTTGAAATAGCTTTGTTTTTACAACCTGTTTGGGGTTTTTTGGTTTTGGGTTTGTTTTTTGTGGGTTTTTTTTCTTTTTTGAGATTTTATTTATTTATTTGAGATGTAAGCACGGGGTGGGGGCAGGAGGTGGGCAGGGAAGAGGAGAAGCAGGGAGCCCGATGCGGGGCGGGATTCCAGGACCCTGGGATCATGACCAGAGCCAAAGGCAGGCACTTAACCTGCTGAGCCACCTGGGTGCACTTTTAGAACCTTTTAGAACCTGTTTTAATCATATCTTACAATATTGTATCTTTTTCTCAAAATTCTGTCTTTGGCTTCTAAATGTCTACCTCATTCTTTTTCTCCCCCTGCTGCTTTTTTAAGTGGAGAAAGGGGCCTCCCCCAAATCTTCCATAGTTTTGCTCTTCCTCTCTTATAATATATAATATTTAAAATGGAAAAATAATCCTTTCCATATTCCTAGAGAAAATTATCTTTAGTTACCTAAAAATGTGTAGGAGATCTGGGGTGCCTGGGTGGCTCAGTTGTTAAGCGTCTGCCTTTGGCTCAGGTCATGATCCCAGGGTTCTGGGGTCAAGCCCCGCATTGGACTCCCTGCTCGGCGGGGAGCCTGCTTCTCCCTCTCCCACCCCCCTCTCTCGCCGTGTCTCTCTGTGTCAAGTAAATAAAAACTTTAAAAAAATGCGTAGGAGATCTAAAAAGTCTACATTGGGGCCTCCCCTCCCCAGTCATTGAGGCGTCCAGGAGTCTCCGGGCCCTGCGCTCCGTGTGAGGGCTAATCGCAGTGTGCAGTCGACGCCTCCCCCACCACGGGCCTCCTCGCCTCTCATCTGCCGTCTTGAAACGCTCTTAGTGCGCTGCTCTGGTGTGTCTGCCGCAGAGTAACTGCAGGGGTGATGGGGCTGAGCCTGGTGAGGGAGTTCTAGTGAGGTACAGACCTGTCGGAGCTTGTGTCTAGAGGCCGCTGCAGTAACAGATCCTGCCTGTGGGCTCCTTGTGACACATTTAACGTGTTAGTCTGATGGAAAACAAGACTCCTACAGTGCTTTGACCAGTGATTAGCCACGAGGAGGAGCGGAGGAGGGGGCGCTCTTTGACAGAGACCGGACTCTCTTGGGGTGTGAAGTTTGAAGTACAAAAACTCATGGTGGAATTTTCATATGTTCCATTTGGGAAGTGAAAAAATTTTATAACAGACTAGAACATAAAGCTCTGTATGGCATTTGTGGGATGTAAGGGCCTAGGTCCCCGGGGGTAGGGGGTGTTACTAAAAAGGGGGTGTGGCTCTTAAAGACAGATGGAGAAACATGCCCTCGTCCCCAAGAAACTGGATTAAACAGTTGCTTCAGGTGAGGGTCGCTTTAGACGTTTAATTTTCTTTACAAACTCTTCTCTGCCCCCCAGCTCAGCCCTCTCCTCCTGCCATAGCCGAGTGTACCAAAGTCTCGCCAACCTCATCCGTTGGTCTGACCAAGTGATGCTAGAAGGTGTGAACTCAGAAGATAAAGAGGCAGTGACAACCGTGAAGGGAGTCATCAAGGCTGTGCTGGACGGAGTAAAGGTAGGATGCAAGCGCCGGGTAGCCTCCCTGCTGGCGTCTGTCACACAAGACCTTGTTCCCGAACCGAACACCTTGGAATCACCTCTCCCTGCATCTCCGGTGTGGGTGTACTGCTCTGTCCCATAGCCGTTCGCTTCTCTCTGGTACAGATGGCTCACACAGCAATGTAAGTGCTAATGGAGTGCTCGTCTCCATAGCTGGAAAGGCTGCCGGAAGCAGTCAGACTTTATTGAGCACATATTAAATCTTCAGTGAGTCTTTTTATATTACAGCTCTGGCTGTGCATGCTTGCTGGCTAGACAAAAGGCAGAGGAAATTGTTTTTGCAAAATTCTCAGCAAGTCAGTCACTGTCTTTTCATGTTATAAGAACTTCTGGGATTCTTGTTAGAAAAGCGGGATTGAGATGAGTAAGAAGTGAAACTGTCTGGATTTGAAATCCTTGATGCAGTCTGTGACTTTACTAGCCAGGGAAGTCAGAAACAGCATGGTGGGAAATTGTGAATTACAGTTAAGGTGGGAGGTGAAGGCCGGAGAGGGTCTGGAATTGGGGTCCGTGGGACAAACTCTGATTTAGAGATAATAAGTCCTAGTGGGTGAGGAGCAAGGCAGGATATTAAGCATGAAGTGGGTGAGGGCCTTTGGGTCAGGATTAGGGCTGTGAGCAGTGGGAAAGTAGAGACCCTGCTATCTTGTGAGGCCATATTATGTAGTGGAAAGAGAGCTAGTCTAGGGCCTGGCTGGGTTTGAATCCCAAGTTCACTCCTTACTAGTCTGTGAAGTTGAGCGATTTACTCAAAGACTTGTACCTTAATTAACTCGTCTATAAAATGGGTATAATAATAGTGCCTTATATCCTAGGGTTGTGGGAAGTATTAAATTAGTTTCTACATATAAAGCTTTTAGAACAAAGACTGGCACACACTAAGCACTCAGACTGTAACTGCTTTCTTTCTTTTTTTTTTTTTTCTTTTTACTAATTTTGTGGTACTGAGTGTATGCTTTAGAAACTAATCTCTTGGCTTGGGGGAATTTAAAAAAAAAAAGTAGCCGTGTCATCCTCCTTTCTACACCCTTCAGTCCAAAACTGTAGCTGAGGTCCGTAAGAAGTGCTTTCTCCACTCAACCCTGCTATCAGATTCCCGAAAGCTGCCTCCTCTGGTTCTGGAGAGTGGACTAAGGGGCCCCCACACATGGTAAAAACGGTAGAGGAAAGGCTAAGAAAGCATTGTTTAATGTTTTGAATTGCTCCAGAGTGAACCGTGTCAATTGGGGAGGTCTTGGTGGCTCCCTGCCTCCAGCTCTAGGGAAGGAGCTGCCACATCAGCTGGGAGCGTCATGGAGTTCCCCTAGAGGGAGGCTTGATTGGGTGGCAGCAAGTCTCCTCTGATGGCTCCAGGCCCTCTTCTTTCCCCGAGGTTTATGAGGTCCCACGTCGTCTGTTTTGGCCAGTGAGACTTCAGGGTATAGCCCATTATGGCTGTTGTGCAAGACCTTTGTCACCGTCCAGATTTTGGAGTGCATTCAGACATAGTGATCCACGGAATCTTCCCCGCAGCTCTCGGAGGCTGGCAGGGCAGAAGGAGACGTGACCTGGGTCCATGCTTCCTCAGAGTCTGTAGAGATCTGGCTCGCCCAGCCCTGGCTCTTCCTGTCCAGGCTTCTGGAAATGCTGTTATTGAAAGTTGTTGTTCTGCAGGTGACATGGTTCCGGTTTCCTACTGCCGCATGATAATGAGATGTGCAGAACCAGTCAGAATGCCCGAAACAGAGGAGGTGGAGTTTCCGTGTGTAGAGCTTTGTCACGTTCCCAAGTCAGTTTCTGTTATGGAATCATTAAACCACCACAGTGTCCATTGAAAGACATGTCTAAAAGACACATTCCTGATTTCTCAAATTAACCAGTGAGAGCGGGAGAGAGAGAAACTGACAGATTGTGAACGCATCTGTGTCTGGAAACAAGTAACTTTTCCTCAGTTGTTTTTAAAATACTTAACCCAGAAGGAAGACTCTGTAGGTGATGAGCTCTGTGAATTCAGTTCTGTTTCATTTACTCAGGAAGCATTTATCAAAAACCGCCTGTGCGCAGGCCGTGTGATGGCGTTGGGCATGTAGCGGTAAAACGGGTGCAGTCCCGGCCCTGACGCCGCGTCTGTCGGAAGAGGGGAGGGGCGACAGAGGTCGTACTCTGGGGTTGTAACTAGGATGAGTGTTAGAAAAGCAAAAATGGCACATGGTCTTACTTGGCTTTTGGGGAGACCTTCCTTTTTTAGGTTGGTCAGTGACTCTTCCCAGAGGGAGAGACAGGCCAAAGGCAGAGGGCTGTGCAGGAGTCGGCTTAGTCCTGGAGGCTTTAGGGGTTCAGATCAGTTCAGGCCACAGTGACAGTCCAGACACTGTGCTGTTGGCGTGTGTTGCCGGGGCCTCATAGTACCGGCAGCGGACACTTTTTCCCTCCTCACGCTCATGACCATTCTGAACCTGGGCCTCCTTGCCCCCTTCACAGGCGTGGGAGCAGGCTCGGGCCGACAGTGCTCAGGGGCAAGGTCCTGCCTCATGCCGGGGCCTGCTGGACCTCAGGCCCTGGGCTCTCCCCATCACCCTCAGCTGCCTCCCACGTGCCCTGCCTCCACACTGGCTGGCCTCCGGCTTCTCTGCCGGTGTCCCATCAGGCTGAGCACACCGTATAAGCCTGTGTCCTGGTGCTGTGAGAGCCTCAGTTGGCTGGGAGGGTCAGGGCCCTGCAGAAATGAAACAGATTTCTGAGGATGTCTTTATCCCACTTGTAGAAGTGCTGGCACGTTCCTTTAAACTGAGTCATCGCCTTTCAAGTAACCCATTCAGTTGGTAAATGGAATCCTTTTTTTTTTTTTTTTTTTAAAGGTTAAAGAAGTGTTTTACAGGATTACTTTGTTTAGTTTACTATTTATATTATTTATTACATATTATTATATTTATGTTATATAATATATTTAGTTTATTGTTTAAATGTCACTTGTTAGCCCTGTAAGCTTGGGCAAGATACTTCTGTGAGTTTCCGGTAGGTTTTTAAATATTTACCCTGAAGAACTAAAGAAGGATTGAGTAAGACAATGTAAATCAAGTAGCTGGTAAGTGCGAGGTGTCCAGTGAGCGGTGGTGAGTACTGTTAGCCGTGGAAACGTTAGTACCCGGGACGGCTCACGTTTACCAGTTCTTGACAGTGGGTGTGGCTCTTCTCCACGCGTCTCACGTCAAGAGGCAGAGCTGTTATTATCCGACCTAGCCCAGGCAGGTGCTCTGCTCGCGGCCCGGGGCTCAGAGAGGATGGTGACTCCCCGAGGAAGCAAGGTGAAGGCCCGAGCTTTCCCTGG
The DNA here is from genome assembly GCF_964662115.1 of Mustela nivalis. NCBI lineage: Eukaryota > Metazoa > Chordata > Mammalia > Carnivora > Mustelidae > Mustela > Mustela nivalis. Next base: position 88,903,674 of record NC_139032.1, on the reverse strand, counting down.
CACTGGCTGTTGGGAGCCGAGCTCCTCAGACTCCAGCAGGAGACCCGGGTCTTCCTTTTGCAGCCAGCGCCCCAGCTCTCCCTACCTTTGCCGTCTGTCAGCTTCTCCTCTCTTCTCTGGAGCACAGTCTCTTACCCACTGCCCTGCGCTCCGCTCTGTCCTCTCTGCAGACCTCCCAGGGACGTCGGTTCTCAGACGGAGGGCCTCTTCCCCTGACCTCCAGCTCCCCCCAACACACACACCACTTACGCTCACACTTTTTTTTTTTTTTTTTAACCCTTCTAATGCTGACAGCCTTGGAGGAAAATGTGGAACACCTGCAGTTCCGCCGTCTAATCGTCACTTCCAAAACTGGACTTGTGTACCACGCCAGACTCCCTTCACATATCTTAACCTAAAAAAATAAAAATTATTTTACTAGCAGAATGGGTTTAGTTGAGAAGAGCAGAGAATTGCAGTTTGGGACATGCAAGCTACGGCAAAACCACAGGCAAGTCCAACAAAGAAAGGAGGGAGCGTGGCTTTATGGACAGGACGTTGGGAGCGGCTGTCCTGGACCGAAGTCCCCTGGGGAAGCAGGACTTCAGGGCAGGGGCGGTTCCTCACTGGCTGAGCTGCTGGGGTAGTGGATTTCTCTTCGGAGAAGCGTCCGTCCTTCCCTGTTGGGTCTGTAGCCATGATTCCCTCCTGTGGCGGGGGCCTCTGCTGGGGTCTCTGAGTGATGGTTCTTCCTGAAATCGTTGGCAGTGGTGTGGTTCCCCTTTCTAGCCAGCCAGCTCCACTTCAGTGAGGTTTCTCTGTATTAGAATTTTCACCTACAACAGGAATACTTCAAAAGAAATATTTTTCTGGGACGCCTGGGTGGCTCAGTTGGTTAAGCAGCTGCCTTCGGCTCGGGTCATGATCCCGGTGTCCTGGGATCGAGTCCCACATCGGGCTCCTTGCTCGGCGGGGAGCCTGCTTCTCCCTCTGCTCTGCCTGCCATTCTAGACATTCTGCCTGTGCTCGCTCTCTCTCCCTCTCTCTCTCTGATAAATAAATAAAATCTTAAAAAAAATAAAAATAAAAATAAAAATAAAAATATTTTTCTGACTGTATCAGTTAGGATTAGGTTTGACTACAAGAAAATCCAAAATAATTCTGGTTTTTAAAAGATAAAACTGTGTTTCTCCTTCGTGTACAAAATGTTCACAGTTTGCTAAGTAGTCTGAGGCTAAATAACATTTTCATACGATGATCAGGGATGTGGTCCTCTCCTCTCTTGCTTTCCTGCCTGCCATCCTTAGCACGTGGATTCCACCTCGTGGTCCAGAATGACTGCTCAGTCTCCATCCATCATGACTATATTCCAGCCAACGAGGAGGAAGAGAGAGTAAGGTGTATCTTCTCCATTTAAGGGTGCTTCCTCAAAGGCCTTAGGAAATTCACTCACATTTTATTGACCAGAATTTGGTGACATGTCCGGCTGAAATTCTGTTAATAAGGAAGAACAGGTAGCAGGGGCAACTAGCTGTCACTACCACACTGACATCTTAAATAAGCCATCTCTTTTATTCCTCATTCAGCCCATTTTACATTTTTTGATGAAAAACTACAAGCATTTGCAGAGGAAAAGACAGGACAGTGAAGGCCCATCCCAGAGCTTCCACAGTTGTCTGCTCACGGCCAGTCTTCTGTACCTCAGCCCACTCCCCTGCGCCATGGGAAGCAAATCCCAGCTGTCTGTCCTTACGTCTGTAAATGCCTTCGTGTGTAGCTCCAGGCCAAGGCAGGCTCTTCTGCGAGGGGCCAGGTAGTACATATTTGAAGCCTCTCAGGCTACAGTGATTTCTGCTGTATTTGGGTCTCTGTTGCACATTCTTTGGTGTTTGTTCATTTTGACTTTTTAAAGATTTTGTTTATTAGAGAGAGAGAGAGAGAGAGAGAGAGAATGAGCAGGGGGAGGGGCAGAGGGCAAGGGCCAAAAGCAGACTCTCTGCCAAGTGTGGCGCCTGAACGGGGTGGGGTGGGGGGCTGTGATCCCGGACTCAGACCATGACTCGAGCCAAAATCAAGAGCCAGACCCTTAACCAGCTGAGCCACCCAGGCCCCCCCTTAAAGCGTTCTTACCTTGAGGGCCTCACAGGAAGCAAGCCCTGAGCTGGACCTGGCCCGCACACAGCATGTAGTTTCCTATGTAGTAAAGCTCGCGCACATCAGGTGCCTGGATGGCACAGGTGGTGAAGCGGGTGGTGAAGCCTCTGCCTTGGGCTCTGGTCATAATCCCAGGGTCCTGGGATCAAGTCCCGCATTGGGCTCCCTGCTCAGTGGGGAGCCTGCTTCTCCCTCTCCCTGTTCCTCTGTGCTCTCTCAAATAAATAAATAAAATCTTTTAGAAAAAAATAAAGCTCATATACTTACTAGTTTATTAAAATGTGTCTAAAGATCCCTTTTCTCTTTGTTTTTGTCCTTGTAACTTAACTTATTTTTAGAAGGGGTTGGTTGCTGCTGCTGAAAGTCTCCCACATTCTGGGTTGTGCTGGTGGCGCCTGTGCCGTGTTGTTCAGCATGTGCCTCTGTCCCTAGAACTGAGGCCGAATCAGATTCAGGTTTTCGTATTTTGAATCCTTCCTAGGCCTCCCTGCATCTCCATCAGAAGGCATCTTTCCCTTTTCAATGTTAGCAGCCATTGATGGTTATCGTCTAGATCCATTAATTGATTAGGAGTTGCAAAATGATGACTTTCTAATTCTTTGTGCCGTTAATCCATCATCACTCAGCTGGGACACACTTAAATGGCAGACTTCCTGTGTCAATTTGTAGTTATTCTGAGTTCTAATTCTCAGAGGAAAGGCAGGATCGGACCTCAGTTCCTTCCCTTATTTACCAGTTATCAAAATAGTGAGTGTTTCCTAGCATCCTTTTTTTTTTTTTAAGATTTTATTTATTTATTTGACAGACAGAAATCACAAGTAGGCAGAGAGGCAGGCAACGGGAGAGGGGGAAGCAGGCTCCCTGCCGAGCAGAGAGCCCGATGTGGGGCTCGATCCCAGGACCCTGAGATCATGATCTGAGCTGAAGGCAGAGGCTTTAACCCACTGAGCCACCCAGGTGCCCTCCTAGCATCCTTTAACACAACCAGTCAACCGAGCTTTTTCAGATACGATCTTGAACTCATGGCTGTGCCTGTGCTGGTCGTGCTCCAGTCCACTGTGGTTGTCACTCTTCCTGGTGCCCAGGCCTCATCTTGGGCCGCTGAAGACATCTTCGGGCTGTTTCCTGAGTTCCCTGTGGCATGACCCTAGAGGTCTTTGAGAGTTTTCTTACCTTTTCATATGAAAAGATATTCGAGGCTCCTCTGATAGTTATTTTCTTTGGGCGTGGCGGTGGCGCAGGAAATGCCTTATTGAGATCTCATTCCCAGACCATAGAATTCGCTCACTTACAATGTACAATACAGTGATTTTGGGAGGGGTATGTTCACAGTTTGTACAACCATCCCCGTAATCAATTTTACATGTTTATCCCCTCAGGAAGGAACCTCATATCCTTTATGTTCTCCCCAGACCCGCTCTCCATTCCTTGCCGTCCCCCCGGCCTTGGGTAGCCTCTGGACTACTTTCTGTCTCTGTAGATTTGCCTGTCAAGGGAGTCGGATCCTCTGTGGCCTTGTGTGACTAGCTCCTGTCTGTGTTATGGTTTCAGAGTTCACCCATGTGAGAGCGTGTGTTCTTTTTATTGCCAAATAATACCCCATTGTGTGGCTGTCCCACGTCTTGTTTATTTGTGGACATCTGGATGGCTGTGTTGTTTCTACCTTTTGGTGATAAGGAGTAATGCTACCACGAGCACTCCCGTACCCGGCTTTTTGTGGATGTGTATCATCCTTTCCCTTGGTTACACACCTCGGAGCACAGTTACCAGGTGACACGGTGACTCCCGTGTTGCTTCCTGTGTCTTCTAAAGCGGCTGCGTCAGCTCTCTGCCCCGCCGGCAGTATCTGCGGGTTCCAGCGGCTCCAGCTTCTCCGCATCCTCTTGGTTCCCGCTTGTCCCTTGATGTGGCCGTCTCGGTGGGCTTGAAGTGGGACCGCATGGTGGCTTTGATCTGCAGTTCCCTGGCTAATGATGTTGGGTCTGTTTCGTGTGCTTCTTGGTCATTTATATATCTCTCTGGAGAAATGTCTGCTCGAATCCTTTGAGATTCAGTTTTTCATTGGCTTATCTTTTTATTATTGAGTTATAAGTCATCTTGTCCATTTCTTACACAGACCTGGAGTCAGCCATTCCTCGAAGGAGCTGGGGTGCCCTTTGCTGGGCGATGGAGGTGGAGACCTCCATCTGTTCTCATTGCTGCTGCCTGGTCACATGGTTTCTCTGAGACAAAACATCTGGAGATTTTACTGGTACTTCCAACTCACCTTCACAACCACCGGGGTTTTCACTTACCCTCATCAACACGGTGTCTTCATTTTCTTTCCTCTCACACTGAATTTGAGGTCTCCTCTGGCTGCCAGCCAGTGCCTTGTGGCTGGACCAAACCCCTGAGAGCCGACACCAGGAGTCACTGACCACCCAGCCCCCGCGTGCACCTTGCCTGCAGAGGACCGCCTGTTCCTGACTGCATGGGCGAGGGAGGACACTGGTTTGGCTCTGTTGCTGCCTCACACCCCTCACACTCAGGATGTGGGTGGAAAGGTCCCTTTTTGTCAGCATAAAAAACCTGGACACCCTGTGATCGCATTCTGCTGCTTCCGTGCAGGAAGTCCCGCTGGCGGTGCTTCCAGTGGACTCAGTGAAGGACTTGTCCTAGAGCAAGCTCATCAGTAGAGGCCCCGTGTCATGACCTGAACCTAGAGTTCTCACAGAGCCAGAGAGTGATGGAGGATAGACAACAAGGGGACACGGTGAGGGTGACAGCGAGAGGATGGGGTCAGCACAGCAGGCCACTGATGGCAGGGTGGCACTTTTTGGTGACAGCGTATGGAAACTTGGAGGGCATCAGCCACGGTCTGGTGTCCTCATGGTGGGGGCAGCACGGCAGTGAGTCGTACGATGTGAGCGGTGCCCATGGGCACGTCTCCTAAGGAGCCCTTTTGTGTGTGGCCTGTGTCTGCTCTGGCCGGCAGGAGCCCTGTCTTAGTGCCAGAGAGAAGGCGGGAGCAGCTGGCATCGATCGCTCCTCTCTTCCGCGGGCACCGCAGCTCATACTTGGAATGGATGAAGGTCATTTGAGATAGAAGCAGCCCTGTGATCAGTTTCAGGGTGAATAAAATAAGCACCAAAGTAGGTACGACACACTTAGAAAGACATCTCTCCAAATGCCTTTTGGCTTTTGGAAACCACTTTTCAGTGACTGGGTAGCCGTCTGCTTCCAGTCACCGGCTATGGACACAGTTTGGTACCGCCTTCCCCGTCCTTTCAAACCGTGCCTCACGAGGACTGCAAAGTCTGACATCCTGCTCAGAAATTCTGGCATTAGCTTGAGGTGTCAGGCTCTTGCCAAGTAACGGACGGTCAGCTTTGAGTGTAAGCTTAGGGTCGTTGCCCCAGGAGCCAGGGATGTGCACCTTCTTAGGGCTGTCCTTTGTCTCACTGTTCGGCCCGGAAGGTTGGTGGGGTAGAAAGGCTGCCTGCGCCTTCCGCATCCTCTGCAGGCCGAGGCCAGCAAACCGGAGTGAGGGAGCTCCTGCCATCCGTGTCGTCCTCTTGGAACTCGGGTGCGCGCCTGCACATTCGTGCCCGTCATTCCGGGGCTCTTGTGCCATTGCTTATTAGTTGAGTTCACACAGCTGCCTCCCCAGAAAGATGACATTCTAATTATAATTGTTCGTGAATCAATGAAGAATTAGTGGAATTTTTTTCCTACATCAGCAGATGCAAGTATGCAGGCTTCTCCCTGTTCTCTCGCCCTGTTTGTGGAGAAGAGGGAGAGCGGACGCGCGTCTTTCGGGACTCGGGCCTGGCCCTGCGAGCCCTCTGACTCTGTGATCTCGGCCGTGCAGCCCGCCGACGAGCCACCTCTCCCGTCCTCTCGCTGCCTGCTCGCTCCTCGGCGCGCCGTCTGTCCGCCCTCTCTCTGTCCTAGCCTGTTCGTGCTCACCAGCTAGGTAGCTGGTCTTCACCGTCCGTGAAATCGCGTTTAGCTCCTAAGTTGTGGTAACAGGAACATTCTTTCTTCCTCCAGCCCTCGACTCTTAGAGCTCTTGCTCCTGTTTCCCCAAGAACGGGCACCGGCTGTCACAGGCCGGGCCGTGTAGCTTCCAGCCGTGTGTGCCGTTGGCTGCGTTTTTCTTTTTTTAATTAGCATTTCCGAAGTAATACATACTCACTGTAGAACATTGACAAGATGTAAAGAAACAAAACAAGAAAATAAGGGCTGTTTTGGGGTGCCTGGGTGGCTCAGTGGATTAAGCTTCTGCCTTCGGCTCAAGTCATGATCTTGGGGTCCTACAATCAAGCCCCTCGTCAGGCTCTCTGCTCAGCAGGGAGCTTGCTTCCCCCTCTCTCTCTGCCTGCCTCTCTCTCTACTCATGGTTCCTCTCTCTGTCAAATAAATAAATAAAATCTTTTTAAAAAGGGGGGGACTATTTTGGGGTGCCTGGGTGGCTCAGTGGGTTAAGCTTCTGCCTTCAGCTCAGGTCATCACCTTGGGGTCCTGGGATTGAGCGCCGCATCGGGTTCCCCGCTCAGCCGGAGGCCTGCTTCTTCCTCTCCCACTCCCTTGGCTTGTGTTCCTTCTCTGTCAAATAAATAAATAAAATCTTTAAAAAAAAAAAAAAAAGAACCCTTGCTCTAGGGAGGATATTAACTCTGTTGTTACTGTCTACGTTGTGATTCCTGCGTGTGACGGTTTGAGTGTAGAGAGGCTTTGCAGGCTGATTTAGAGACATGTTGCCCATTTACGCCCCTTGCTGCCGCCTCCATAACTTCAGCAGCTGGAACCGCCCCCGTCCCCTACACAAGTAGGTCCTATCCAGATACCCGTCAACGGGAGAGTGGATAAGGAAAGGGAGGTCTGTCCCTGCATTGGAATACAACTCAGCAACAAAAAGGAATGGCGCGCTCGTGCACACACAAACACAGGTCGTCACACTGAGCAGGAGGAGGAAGGGAATTGTGACACGGAGTAGGGCTGCGGAGGCTGGGGGAAGTGAGGAGTGGCTGTAGCGGGTACAGTGTCTTCTGTCGGGGTGCGAAGTCATAAAAGCAGTGCTGGTGGGCTCAGCCCCATGAGCAGACAAAAAACTGTCGGATTGTCCCCGGTCAGTGGCTGGATTTTAAGGCATGGGAACTGGATTCCATAAGGCTGTTCAGAAACTGATGGGCGCCGAAGAGGACTAGAACTTTTGTTCTAGGCAAGAGTATTCTGAGAAATAGTGAAATTGGGGCACCTGGGTGGCTCAATGGGTTAAGCCTCTGCCTTTGGCTCAGGTCATGATCTCAGGGTCCTGGGATCGAGCCCCGCATCGGGCTCTGTGCTCAGCAGGGAGCTTGCTTCCCACCCCACCCCCCCGTAATCTCTCTGTCAAATAAATAAATAAAATCTTAGGAAAAAAGAAAGAAAGAAAGAGTGAAATAACATTGGGGCGGGGCAGCTGGACCGGGGAGAGTGGCGGAAATGCTCAGGATCTGTGATCATCAGAACCTGTCACTCTGGGGGAAACTGCAAGTAAGTCCTAGGGAAAAAAGTAAGTCCTGATCTTTTTGCTTTTGTTTTCTATTAAAATATTTTTTCCTGGGCGCGGGGTGGCTCAGGTCATGATCTCAGGGTCCTGGGATCGAGTCCCACATCGGGCTCTCTGCTCAGCTGGGAGCCTGCTTCCCTCTCTCTCTCTGCCTGCCTCTCTGCCTACTTGTGACCTCTCTCTCTCTGTCACATAAATAAATAAAATCTTTAAAAATATATATATTTTTTCCTAAGTCACGTCTCTGCTGGGTGATACGCTGTTAACTTTCTGTCCCTCGACAAAGACGCCAGCCGGTCACCCCCGTGCACCAGCTGCCACCATGCCCAGCGGCAGCTCACTTTGGGAAACCACCTTCCCGGTGCCAGAGGTTTGCTCCTCAGCACAGGCGGCGTCCTGCACATTACAGAATGCAGTGATTTTCAAGACCTAAAAAGGAGCTCTCCCCCACCACAAACTGACTGGGAATTGGTTCCACTGGAATTTAATTTGTGTATTGAACGTAGTCATTCTGAGACCATGGGGTTCATCATTTCCCCCTTCCAAGAGGAAGTGGCATTGTGCGTTTGAAACTTCTCAACATGCTCTGAAGGTATTTTTGGAGGCTAGGGGACATTTTGGGAAGTCATGCAGCTTACCTAAGTCAAATAGTACTTGCATTTCTAGTATGCGGAAAATGTGTAGGCACGGAAAGAGACTAGGCGGCGGAGGACACACCAGTGACCTACCTTGTGGGGGAAACCAAGCAGCAAGGAGCTTTCTTAGCGCCTCATGACTTCTCTCTTGTGTGGGGTTTAGGAGCTGGTCAGACTTACCATCGAGAAGCAGGGGCATCCGTCTCCAACCAGTCCAGTGAAACCCAGTTCCCCAGCCTGCAAACCCGACGGGTGAGTTCTGACTAAACCCTCCAGTCGCTGGGGAGAGAGTGGGAGCCGGAGTAGGCCGGCTGTTTGAGGCCTGTACTCCTTTCTCGACGACCTTGGGGTGGGCACCCGTATCACTTCAAAGTGTGCATAGCTCACATGCACTTTGAATTGTTGCCTGATTTTGAGGCTAACAGTCCACGTGACTCGGGATACCATGCAAGTGTCACGTGACCCACGCCTGTGCTTTTCTGGAGGAGCTTCCTTTCATCACTGGAGTGAACTTGGAAGGTTTGGGTTTGGGGGATTTGGCTTGAGAGCATTTAGCTTTATCAGGAAGGTAAACTGAGGGCCATGTGGACAGTTTTAAGGCCTTGCAACAGGTTCTAGCATAAGTGCCTAAAAAAATATAAAAGATCAATTTGGAGCATTGGGAGAGCCTTTAGGTCACGTAGTCTGAGGTTTCTTCCTACAGACAAGGAAACTGAGATGCGGTCAGGGGGACTTGGCCAGGCTCCTGCTGAGTGTGTTGGTGATCAAACCAGACTCGAAACCCCGCCTCTGCCATGGAGCTCCAGGCACAGTGTCCAGGGCTCCTGGTCCTCGGCCTGGTGGCTTGCATTATTTCCACGCCCTTCTGCCCCTCCCAGGACCTGTGTGTGCTCTGTAACCTTCTGTAATCCCAGATGTTTCTCATTCTCCAGCCAGTCTGAGCTCCCCCTGACAGATCGAGAGATGGAGATCCTAAACAAGACAACTGGCCTGTCCCAGTCGACCGAGCTTCTCCCAGACTCTACGGATGAGGAGGTTGCACCCCCCAAGCCCCCGTTACCTGGCATTCGAGTGGTTGATAACAGGTAATTTTTATATTTCTGGCACCCTCTGTACCTAAGGCATAATCTGATGAAAAGATGTAGGAGTGAAGGTGGTGCCATGAGGGTGAGAACTTGGAACCCAGCCCCTCGCTCCTTAGAAGCCTTGGAATCTTCATCTTCCCTGGGAAGGCATCTGTGGAGGACGTGAGCCTGGCTGCAGAGCCTTCTCTTGCCACACGCTCCAAGAACTCCCAGTGGAGTGCCTTATAGCCTTAGTACAACTTATGATGGACGGAAAAGAAAGGATTTTTCTAATTTTAGGTTTTTTGGCATTGATAGGTTTATTTTGGCAGCAGTGGAGTGGGACAGGAGGTGGAAGTGTGAGAAGTAGACAGGAAGTGTCTGATAATGAAACATTCCCACGTTCTGCATCCTCACGTCTTCGTAAAGAGCTTTCTTTTGGGTTATCCGGTTTGATGGGATCTCTTGATCTGTTTCAGTCCTCCGCCAGCGTTGCCGCCCAAGAAAAGACAGTCGGCTCCATCCCCAACCCGAGTGGCTGTCGTTGCTCCCATGAGTCGAGCCACCAGCGGCTCCAGTTTGCCTGTTGGAATTAATAGGCAGGTAATGTAGCCCCGTCTTGCAAGGCAGAGGAAGGCTTCGGGTTTGGGAGCCCTGATTATGCTGGTCTTCAGCCTCGGCAGGACTGCAGGACCTTGTCGCGGTTCCCTCGTCGGGGAGGGGGCAGGGGTGGAGAGGCTGGAGCTAGGAGTGTCTCCTGAGGGCATCTGAGGAGATGGGCCCCAGGGTGCTTGCTTGCTACACAGACCCAGCACTCAGCAGGGCTCCTTTCTCAGAAGTCACAGACCTGGCTTTTTACTGTTTACATCAAAGATGGGCTGTTGCGTCCGGTTTCGGAGTGTGGCAGTCTCCTCTAACTAAACGTGCTGACCCCTCTCCCCTGGGCCCTGCCACCATTTCTCAGAAGTGACTTGCGCTTGTCTTTCTTTTTCCACACGAGGATTTTGACGTGGACTGTTACACACAGAGGCGACTCTCAGGAGGCAGCCACTCGTACGGCGGGGAGTCGCCCCGCCTGTCCCCCTGCAGCAGCATAGGCAAGCTCAGCAAGTCGGACGAGCAGCTGTCCTCTCTGGACAGGGACAGCGGCCAGTGCTCCCGGAACACAAGCTGTGAAACACTCGGTGAGCGCCGGGCATCCTGGTCACGCCTCCTGTCTCATCGTTGCTTGATGGCTGCTTTGGGGTCACACAGGGAGGCCAGGCAGTGGTCGTACTGCCCTGGCCATTTCAGTCAGTCTGCTTCCTTGTCTGCAGAGTGAGGCTACCGACATCCACCTCTCTCAAGGAGGTGAGGCATTTGAGTGCAATAACCGTGTGCCTCAACGGAGGAGATGCTCAGGTGGTAGCCGTCATCACAGTCCATCTGCAGTGTGCAGTCTGGTTCCCTTTGCCCACATGGGAGTCACCTGTGCTCAGAGCTCTGGGTGGTGAAGGGGATGGTGAAGGGGAGAGCCCCTGACGACTTCGGACGGAGGGCGAAGAGCAAGCGAGCAGCGCGTGCTGACCTCCTGGTGGGCGTGGGGGGGGGGGCAGGATATCGGGGACGGGGCAGAGGCAAGTCCAGAACCCAGCTGGGCAGGCGGTGTCCGGAGCATTAAGCTGTTTGTGTCCCGTGAGCTCGACGTTCCACTTGGAGAGTTTGTCTTCGAGATCTGTGGCAGGATTTCGATCCAAGGACATTAATGTCAGCATCATTGGGAGGAGTGGTAGACCAGAAACTCAGTGGTAGGAAAGCAGAGGAGTTGTGCGTGTGTGTGGTGGGATAACACGCCAGTCTGAGAAGTCAGTCACGATACACTGATCAACGGACAAAATCCAAGACCACCCACATGGTATTTTCTCAGTTGGGTTTTTTAAAAAAAGAATCCTAGGGGGAAAAAAGACTTTTAAGGAAATACATTAAAATGCAAACAGATTATAGTTAAATTATGGGATTGTGCATGATTTTTTTTCTATTTTGGCCACATATTCTACAGTGGTCACGCATTTTTCTTTCTTTTTTAAATAAGAAATTCAAAAAATACAGGAAAATACAAAGAACAGGGTAGCAAACAGTCATTTTCCTGCTTGCTTTTATGTGTTCAAGCAGGGAGAAGAACGAGGAATATAAAATACAGGGTAGAGATGAGACAGAACTCGTGTTTGTGTCGCGCACGAGTGAATGGGATCGGATAAAGCAGAGAGCTGGATCGCTGCTTTTTGCAGGGCCCTGTGGCTGACAGTCATGTTTTTCCTGTTGTGAATGCAGATCACTACGATCCGGACTATGAGTTCCTTCAGCAAGACCTCTCTAACGCAGACCAGATACCTCAGCAAGTGGCCTGTAACCTTAGCCCGTTGCCGGAGTCCTTGGGAGAGTCTGGGTCTCCTTTTCCCGGCCATCCTCTCCAGTTGCCTCCAGCACCTGCGGAGGGGCCGTCGGCCGCGGGACAGCAGATGGACATGCCGCCCGCCCTCCCCGAGAAGAAGCGCAGGAGTGCGGCCTCTCAGACCACGGACAGTTCTGGCTGCCGAGTGTCCTATGAGCGGCACCCCTCCCAGTACGACAACATCTCCGAGGACGACCTGCCGAACCCAGCCTCGGTCCCGTCCGTCCCCTTCACGCCCTTTGCTGCTATTCTCCCCTTTCAGCAAGGAGGGTCCTCAGCCTCCGTCGAGTTTGTGGGTGATTTCACTGCTCCTGAGTCAACAGGTGACCCGGAAAAACCGCCTCCTCTACCGGAGAAGAAAAACAAACACAGTAAGCTTTAGTCGAGATGTTGTCAGGAAGCATACTCTGTGACCTAAAATGCGGGCGCGTTTGATCTGAGCATGTAAGCATGAGGCCAGAATCAAATGAGCGGCCTCATAATTTCATAAAAGATGGGGCCTGTGGTATGTGGACACTTCTGGGAGCCTTGTTTTGTCGGTCCTGGTGATGGTTTGTAGAGCTTGTTAGGCTGACCTCTCTTACGGCCTCTCTCAGCTCTCAGGCCGCCAAAGAGCCCTGAGTGTCTGGCCTGAACACCCAGCGCCAGAGAAGTCAGTGAGGGTCACAGCTTCAGGACAGCATTACGGCAACATCGGGTAAAGAGGGACGAACATTTGAATTGAGTTAGAGCTCACCGCGCCCACAGACGGGTTTCCAAGGAGCCCTGAGAGTGTGCAGCGTTGCTGTTCAGGGAGGTCCCTGGTGCGCCCCGCCCTCACCCCGTCCCCTGCCTGCCTTCTGTTTGCAGACAGGGACTGTCACAGAATGAGAACCCGAGGCTGTTTGGTCAGAGCTGCTGAGGACGTTTCTTAGACTGCATATTTGTAATTATGCTGTTACCAGGGTCCGGGGGTGGAGCTGAAATTTTAGATGTTTGTAGTTGGAATATTTTCCGACTGTCGCTTTGCCATCAAATTCCCAAGTAGAGATTGTTTTCCTGCTGGCGTCCAGCTCTCTCTGCCCCGCCCCGTCCCCCATTCCACTGGCCCACTGCTCCAACTGTCTGGCGGTCTGGCCGTCACCATTTGGATATATGTGTGGTCACCTGGGCCACACAGCCCCGGGCTCCCTGGCCTCAGCTGACACGCCCAGCAGAGAACGTCCACCAACTAGGAACTGACTCTCCTTTCCAGATTCCCAAGTGAGAGCATCTGATTGGCCCCAGCTGGCATGGGGTCCACCCTCGAAGAAGGGGGGAGCAGTTAATGCGGCGGGGACGGCCCCGAGGGCGGCTGGGTGGGCCTTGTCTCCCAGCTCCTTGCTGGGTGTCGCCCAGGCTGCGTCCTGGCCTAGGGTGGTCTCGGCCCCCAGCTGGAGGGAGAGCTGGCTCTGCAGGGCTGGGGAGGTCATTCCCATCTGCCATTCACTTGTGAGAAACAGGGGACCGCCGCTGCTAGCGGGGGACCGCCGCTGCTAGCGGGAGACCGCCAGCGGCAGCGCCGGGGCTGTTCCCCTCAGTGTCTCTCCCTCCGCGCTGGCAGGCGTCTGGAGAGCTGCTGGCCTTTCCCCTCCACCCCGCTTACCTGGACTCAAGCAGTGTGCCGCCCTGGGTGCACACCCTTTCCTCTCCCCGGAATCCTCTGAACCCAGAACGCAGGGCGCGAGTGATCGTGCACACTGCAGCAGGTGCCTGGTGTGGCCTGGCCATGGAGCCAGGGGCCTCACCTTCTCGGCCTTCAGAGCAGGTGTGGGCCACGGCCCATGTGGGGCTGCGGAGAGGAGCAGAAGGGGAGGCAGCCGCTCTTGCCTTTCCAACAGCCTCAAGTCTCCAGTGGCTAAAAATATTTTCTATTTAGACATCTATTTTTAGGCTTTATCTCTTCCATCACTGTCTGTAGCACTTGTGTCTGCAAACCTTGAAAAACTACTAAGAGCTTAAGGTGTGGCACGCCCTGGGCTAAAGCTTCACACACCATCGTGTTTAGTCTTCGCTGGCTTCAGGCAGTGATACTAGCGTGGTTCATAGAAGAAACCGGAGCGCAAAGGAACTGAGCCTTGCTGGCGACAGCTGGCAGCGGGTGGCAGATCTGGGTCTTCCCAGCCCACGGCGGAGGAAGGGATCCGGCCCTCCTTTGTGGAGACCGTGTGGGTTTCAGTAGTAACTTCCAGGCAGCAGGAGGCCTATTTTTGTGCCCCATGAAAAGACCCCCAAACTTGAGGCCTGGTCCTAGTCTCCAGTCCACTCTTCACTCCCCGTGGGAACCCGTGAGGAGTTCCGTCTTCGACCTGGTGGAAGACTTGCAAAGTCACTTGGTGGGAAAGGAGGGAGCGAGTCATCATCTCTTGTATTTGGCTGACGCTGGACAAAGGTCAGACGTACACAGTCCTGATATCATAGTGTCCTTCTCCTTTGGGTTGCACTGATGTCCTGAGGGTCCTCTTGCTGAGGGCAGCCCTCCTAGCCCGTTGTGCCCGACGAGCTTCCTGATCGCTGCCCGCAGTCCTCGGTGCCAGCTGGCACGCCAGCCTGCCAAGCTTGCCCGGTGACACCTGCTGCTCTCTTCTCGGAGCTCCCGTGCTACCTTTGAAACGGACCCAGTCTTACTTATTTCTTGAAGGTCGTGAACCTCACTGCTGTCTCTGCGCTTGGGAGCAGGTCCCAGCAAGCGCTTAGACATCCGGAAGGTCAGTTCTTACTGAAACTTCCTGTTTTAGTCAGGAAGTTTAGTCTTTTTAGGGAGCACTCGGTGGGCATTTGGGATCCCCTTCTAAGGCTCCACCTTCCTCTAGAACCTCATGGTGTCAGTCGTGCAGCACGCCAGAAGAGCATCACGGGGCTCGAGGGGGTGGCGAGCTACACTTGCCTTCAGGCAGCGGTGCCCTCCTGGGCGAGACCACCATTTCCTACCCGCCAGTTACAGCCACGCTCTGCTCTGCGCTCACTGGAGTGAAGACTTTCTTATTGATTCTTTGAAATAAAGGAGATACTTTGCACCCTCTCCTCCAGTGAAGGGCACCAGAAAGACACTGCAGAGAAGGGTGTTCCCTGTCTACCTTGACCCCAGCTGAGGGTCTCCAGTTAAGCCCCCAGCCTCAGGCCATGTGAAAATACAGAATGAATCTGTGCGGAATTGTACTGGACACTTTTTCTGGGTGTCCAGCAGGTGCTCCTTCCCAGCACTTGTGACATGACCCAGGAGGAAGCACCCGGCTCTGGACGGTACCGTTGACCGCTGCCGTTCCTGTGCCGGCCCATACACGCACCGAAGTTCCTTTGCCTCCAAACCTGGGACCCTTTGTCTTCCCAGCTCCCTTTGTCACTAGCTCTCTCCTAGTGTGTGTGCCGCAGCCCTGCAAGGGAACTCCTCAGCCCTCGTTCCTCACTCATGGATCAAGTGGTCATAACCGCATTTCCCCTGCAAACACGGACATGTTCGTGCTTATAGGGAGTTCCCTCACTCTTGGGCGCTCCCTCCACCTCCAAGACAACGGGAGGGCGGTCCCGCACTTCAGGCCAGCCTTGACCTGGACTTCGCTGTGGGGAGGGTCAGATGTGGGTTCCCGTCCCACAGAGAGAGGGGGATTAGAAAAGGCTTGCTCCCACCCAGCCTCCCGGCTTCATGAGGGGCCAAAGGGCCGGACACAGTCAACTCCGAGCTATCACTTGCCCCGAACCTATAGAGCGTGTAGAAGGGCCTGGCTCTGGAGTTGGGGCTCCCATTGCTAACCCCAGGTGGGAGCGAGGTGCACACTGATGCCCCCATGCAACGGCTGAGGGCTCCGCACCTGCCTCAGGACAGGGTGCCTGCGAGGCAGGGTCCTTGAGATGTTTTGCCTCCCCGGGCGGTCGAGGCCCCTGCTGGCATCTGTGGCTGGGCTCCCTGGCCGTGAGGGTGCCCGGCAGAGTCAGGGAGCCTGCCCCTGGGTGGCCTTGAAGCTACGGGCAGAGCTACCCCAGGGGAGCAGGAGGGTGGCAAGGGCCAGGCTTTCTGAAGGAGGTTTAGGGAGGAGAGGGTGCACGTGTTTTCCTCACGGGCTGTGCCTCCCACCAGGATGTTCTGTAGCCTCTGGGCTCGAAGGGAGAGTGGGACTTAGTGGCTATTACTTTATGTTTACCCGGTGGGGGCTTCACAAGACCCACCCAGGGCCATTGCCTGGTTTGGCAAGTCACGTGGTCGGGATGGATGAGGTGTGTTTCGTTCACTCATTCATTCTAGAGATATCTGTGGACCCTGCTGTGTGTCGGGCGCGGGTGGGGCAGCGGCAGACATGGGCCGGCCCTGTCCTCCGGTAGCTTCAACTCTCCAGGAACAGGCAGTGAATCCTGTTTTATCTGCTTTGAACATGTATCCTGAGTCACATCAACCTCACCACCTCCAGCCACACCATAATCTGTCACCTAAACAACCGCATGGCCCCAGAGTTGTTTTCTCAAGACAAAGCAGCTCCAGGCCAGCCTGAAGGGGAACCCTTCGTAGGTTCCCACTGATACGGCAGCAGGTCGGCCTCGTTGCCCTGTTCCCACAGCCTCTCCTGACCCTCCCAAGTGATTGCCTCACTCCTTCCAGTCTGGCTGTGCTCTGCTTTCTGGACCCCTGGCCCGGCCTTTGCCATTGCCCAGTCTGCAGCCTCAGTGTGGAAGGCCTCAGGTAGCTTCTCCGTGTTCTGGAGAAGCCCCCAGCACCGAACCACTTCACTCTCTGTCCCCAGCATTCACACCTGGTCTGTTTTCTGTCTCCTGGGAGGGTGTGAGCCTCACACGAACAGAAGACTTGCTTGCTGGTCCCGGTGTGATCCTAGCCCCTGAGCTGGTGCCCAAGACGTAGGTGCCCGGTAAAATCACATATGTGGGACAGTCCCACAGGTGGCTCAGGACTATGGGAAGGGCTAAGAGGATGCCATGGAGAGACAAGGAGGGGCTGCTGGGTGGACGGTTGGTGCGGAGCCTCTGGGGAAGCCAAGCCACAGGCAGGGGAGAGCCTGCTCGGCAGGACACATGCACCCATCCCTGATTGTTCCCAAGAGGGGAGGAAGACCACGCATCTGGGGTCAGAGGAGTGGGAAGTGGTGCCTAGCCTTGGGTGCGACCACAGGGTGCCAGGAAACCCCAGGGCTTTTGGGGGAGTGTGGGGGGTCCCCCACAAGCTTTTTAAAAAACAGACTACTTTTTAAAGCGGTTAAAGAGGTTTTTTTGAGTGGTTTTAGGTTCAGGGCACCACTGAGTGGAAAGTACAGAGATTTCCCGCAGGTCCTGGCCTCCCCCATTGTCCCCTCTCCGCCACAGTGCTGTGTGTGAGTCACCCAGCCTGCACCGATGCATCCCTGTCGGCCAGAGCCACAGCCTGCGTGGGGCTCACCCTTGCTGTGTGGCCGTGGGTTTTGGTTGGCAGCATGGTGAGGGCGGGGTGCTCTGTGGGCTTGGCCATGGCTTGGCCGCGCAGGGAGGGGCCCTCTTGGGGCTGGCGGGGGGTTCAGCCGTGTGCCCCGCAGCCGCCCCCAGTAATGCTGGGCCGCCCCCCCCGCCCCGTGTACCCCGCAGTGCTGGCCTACATGCAGCTGCTGGAGGACTACTCGGAGCCGCAGCCGTCCGTGTTCTACCAGACGCCGCAGAACGAGCACATCTACCAGCAGAAGAACAAGCTCCTCATGGAGGTGTACGGCTTCAATGACTCGTTCAGCACCGAGGCCCCGCAGGAGCTGGCACCGCCCCCCGCCCTGCCCCCCAAGCAGCGGCAGCTGGTAAGCCGCCCTCCGCCGGGGGACCCTCTGCTGCTGGGACCGCGCGGCTTCCCACGCGGGTGCTCTGCTTCCTCTGCCGGGCTCCCCCGACGCCCCACCCCGGGGGTGGCGGCGCCTTTCTCTCCCAGAGCAGCCCCGGGCAGCTGGGCCTGGCTGGTGCTCAGAATGTCTGCTTTCTCTGCTGACAGTCTCTTCTATTTTCCCTCTCTTCTCTGGCTCCAATATAGACCTCCCAGAAAGGAGGGACTCAATCAGGGCACAGGGCCTGGTCTGTGTAGGCCCATCTGTGGACTTGATTTACATAATGGCCCAACTACGTGGAGTGACTGACACCCCACCCTGGCCAGGGATGGCCCCGTGGAAACAAGCTCTATTGAAGCACGATGGCCTTACACAGAGCCGTTCTGTGTTCCCGGCGTGGCACCCTAGCTCCTCTGAAAAACCCCCTGTGCGAGGAGCCCCTGTAGGGGCTGTAGGTAACGAAGCCCAAGTCAGCACAGAGGGCGGGCTGTCCTGCCCGGGACCGAGCTGGCGGGCAGGCAGATCACGTGTGCCTGCTGCGTCCCTCCGGAACCTTGTCCCTACGGCTCCCAGTTTACCAACCAGGGGGACTGTGGTCAGATGGTCGAATCCGAGCAACTCACCGGGAGGAGTGCAGAGGGATTCTTGACCCGTTCCGAGCTGTACGTGCCGTCAACACTCATCGGCCGGGCCAGCCTGGTAGTGTTCCCACTGCAGAGGGGCCTCGCCATCTTTCGTCCTTCGTGAGAGGACACAGAGGTGCTGGCCTGCCTTTTCTGACCCTGGGTTACTCCTCGAGCCCCTGCCCCGCCCCAGGGGCCCCTGAGCTTTCCCGCATTTGGTGAGCTCGGGCTGACCGGGCAGAGCCCGGGCCTAGCTGTGTCTCAGGACTTGCACTCAGGGCAAGTCACCCACCTCAGGTCTTCACCCATTCCATGAACACCTGAATATGCCCCAGTATGAATCTATGTGGCTGTGAAAATGTTTCAGAAAACCATCTTTATCATGGAAATAGAAACACCTGCCCCAGGGACCCCGACCTAAAATGTATGGTTGAACAGTCAAATTAGATCTCATTGAGATCTGAAACATCTCAGGTCCTCCTGCCAGTGTCCACAGGTGCCCATCGGTCATCCTCGGACATCTCCGCACCATGGAGCCCCCGGCCTTCACACAGACCCCTAGGGAGCACTCAGAGTCAGAGCCTGAGCCGGGGAGCCCACCGAGCCCCCCCCCCTTGCTGCAGGGCAGTAGCGAGGGGCCCAGGAGTGGGGCCAACGCCCTTCTGAGTACCCCCTGTGTCCGCACTGCGGCTTCTCTTTGGCTTTGTGTGGTGCTCCCCATGGCCTCTGTCACACACACCCCCACCCCCCGTTAAGTCAGCTGAGGCTAAGGGAGCCAGAGAGACTTCACTGGAGCCCACCGGCCACGGGAAGTAGAAGATGGGGACCAAGCCCAGCTCTGGCTGCAGCCTGGCGCGGCTCGTGACGTGGGCTGTGCCTGCTGTGTGGCTGCCCTCTTGCGGACACAGACGCAGGAAGGCTTGTGCTCCATTTCACCAGCAAAAATAGTAGTTCTCATTGTGCCTGTGGCGGGCCTGGCTCTGAGTGCTTTACACACGGACGGGCCTAGACAGTTGTCCCCATTTTACAGATGCAGAGCCTGAGGCACACGGAGCTTTAAATAATGCCGGAGGCCAAACAGGTCCCAAATGGTGAGACCCAGGTTCAAAGCCAGGCGACCCGGCTCTAGCAGCACCCTCTGTGGAAGCAGGAATAACCCCAGGGTCTGCTCCCCAGGGGAGGACCATGAGGCCCCAAGTCCGTGCCAGAGCTGGATCCCGAGCCCCCCTGGCCTCCTTCCACATTGCCACCACTTCCAGTGGAGGGACGGTCAGCTTTCTAGATCCCTCGCAGGGGGTGAAGGAGCGCACCCTCTCGTCCGGGTAGACTCAGGCGGGCATCTTGGATTCCTCTGCTGAGCCAAGAAGCCGTCCCTCTCCAGAACGTCCAAGCAGAGTTAGGCAGCAGCCTGTGAGACTGTGTGTGCCTGCCTGACCGTTCTCCGCTTCTCTCCCTCCTTCCCTGTCTTCTCTCGTCCTCTGTCCAGCAGGCCTCCTGTGCTGCTGCTTCCTTCTCCTCTGTCTCCTACTGTGTCCAGCAAACTAAAGTGGCCTTCACCCCCGAGGACAGCAGTGCCACTCAGGGCATCAGTGTGTCCGTCTCTAACTCCTTTCTCAGCCGGCACGGCACCTTGCCTGTGCCCTCGGTGAGTCGCTCCCTGCTGTTCTTTGCTTGGCAACGTGAGTGTGAGCGTTCATTTGTCGCCTGTGCCTCCTGACTTGTGTGCCGCTGCCCAGCCCTGACTCTGTCCCCTTGCAGACCCTGCACTAGACGGGAAGGGGTATGCGCAGTTGGTCCTCTGTGGCACGGGGGACTGTGTGAAGTGGTGGGGTAGGCAGGGTGGGGTTGGGGACCGGGAAACGTTAGTGGGTCGCTCTCAGCATCACCACTCAGGTGTTAGCTGGCAGAAATACTTTGGCCTTTTTACCCTGGTTTCCCGTTGGGCTGTGCATCAGCCCTGTAAGTGTTCTGTATTGAAAGAGAAGTCCTCCTCCCATAGGAAGCAAGGCCAGGGAGAGCAGGCCTTACCAGGGCAGGACAGAGTTTGAGTCTGAGTCTTCGGGCCTTGCCGGTTAACTTCTGCTGTGTAGTAAGGCACTGCAAACTCTGCGGCTTAAAATGGCAGCAACTGTTTGTCAGTACTTAGGACACAGGCTGGTGGGGTGATGGACGGCCCGTCTGGCTCTGGCTGTCCTCACCGACATCTCTGGGACCTCTGCTGGGACTGCCAGCCGCAGTGGCTGTGGCTGTGCCCCTCTGGACCCACCGGCCTCTGTGAGGCCAGCCCGGGCTTGCTGCGGCCCCAGGAACGGATGGGAGCATGCGGGGATCTTTGGGCCTAGGCTCAGAACCGGCCCACTGTCTGTCACTTCCTGGCTGATCTGGGATTCCAGGAGTAGGGAACTGGGCTCTGCCACTCGCCGGGAGCTACTGCCCAGTCACCTTGCCGAGGAACATGGCTGCGGGAGGGGAACGGGCGCTGCTGTTTCTGTAAACAGTTTCCTTCCGACACATAGCGGGCACTAACCCTTGGAGAGGCAAGTACTGGTCTGTTACCTTCTGCTGAAATCCGCATCTGTCCAGACACCCGAACGGCCACGTTCTTCCTTCAGTGTATTGAGATGAGACTGAGCAGCCCGGGAAGAGCTTGGCTGAGGCCGTGTTTGGGTTCTGCTTGAGATCGGCTTTGCCGTTGGGTAGTTTGTTTATGCCTCCTGCCTCCGTTTCGTTCCTTTGAGATCACACGTGTCTTTTATTTGGTGATTGTGGGGATTGAGTAAAATCACACAGGAAAGTTTTATTATTACAGCTCTTGCTCTCAGAGTTCTGGGTTCTGGGCTCGGCTCCGTCCTTGTTCTGCATGTGAGAGCTGGGACATGGGGCTTCATCTGCCCGGACTTCCTTTTCAGAACTCTACAGCCTGGTGACTCAGAGACCTCGCCAAGCTCGGGCTCCCAGTGTGGTGTTGTCTGGTTTCTGTCTTTGGGAACCATCCATCCGTGGCCCACGTTAAAACAGTCCTGCCTGCAGTGAGGAATGCACTGCTCCTTTGGGGGCTAGGGCCTACCTTTTTAGAGCCCTGAGCAACTGTGCACTTGCCGTAGAAAGGCTAAACGCCCGTTCCTCCACACTCCTGGCCCTACCCTGGCACACAGACACCCTCTGTTTCCTCAGCAGGCATTTCTGGCAAGCTCCTTTCACAAATCCTGCAAAACTTGGCCTTTACACAATCCAGCTCTTGACTGTTTTTTCCCACTCTGTGAACAGAAAGTAAGTGTGAGTTATCCTAAGAAAGTATCTGCAATGTCCCTTTTGAACAGTTTGGGGTTGGAGGGCTGTCAGTGATCAGAACTGTTTGCTACAGAGTTGATGAAAGTTTGGGGGTATTTCAGTGAAGTTGGGGCGTGAGTGTGTCATGGTTTTCATCCCTTGGGACGCAGGGGAGAGTCAGGCCACCTTGCGCTGGAAAGACGGCATCCTCCGTCCCAGTGCTGCAGTGCAGCCCCGGGGAGTGAGCTACTGAAGGGCTTGCTTTCTTTTTTTTTTAAAGATTTTATTTATTTATTTGAGAGATAGAGAGAGAGTATGAGAGGAGAGAGGTGAGAGGGAGACGCAGACTCCTTGCCAAGCAGGGAGCCCCATGTGGGACTTGATCCCGGGACTCCAGGATCATGACCTGTGTCAAAGGCAGTTGCTTAACCAACTGAGCCACCCGGGAAGGGGCTTTATTTCTTAAAAGGAAAGTCCCCCAGCCCCCAGAGCTATTAGTAATGGCCTGAATGTTTGGGACATTTGACATCTAATGTGCTGACACCCCAGAGAAGTGGTTTAGTGCCATGCCAGCATATTCTTCGTGTGCTCTCTGCTTGCATTCTGAGATGAGCCCCAGATGGAGGGCTTTGGGTTGTTCTCAGAGCAGCCCTGTATTCCTGAATCTCATCGTTCTGTCCTTCCGGGGCCTGTGTCATCCTTCCAAGATGGAATTCTGAAGGGGGGCCCCTTGGGAATATAGCTGTTGTCAGATGTGATGACGCCTCACCCTCTCGGCGACCTGTTCCTTCTGCTGGGGAAGATTCTAACCATTGAATACCTCCCGGGAACCTCCTGGCTCAGTCAGTCAAGTGTCCGACTCTTGATTTCAGCTTAGGTCATGATCTCAGGGTCGTGGGATTGGGCCTGGCTTCGGGCTCTGTGCTGAGTGTGGTGCCTGCTTAAGATATTCTCTCTCTCTCTCTCTCTCTCTGTCTGCTCCTCCACCCCCTCGTGCGTGCAGTCACACTCTCTCTTTAAAAAAAAAGAAAACAAAACAAAATCTCTTGAATTAGAGCAGGAAAGCTGCATTGACCAAGCTTAACTGAAGTAGGGGCTGCAAACACGTCTTCTTCCGTCATCCCGGTGTTCCGGGACGAGTTACGCAGCAAGCACAGGGATCCCCCCCACCCCCCCGTGCAGGTCGTGTAGCAGGAGGGATCCTGAGGCAGCATGTGAGTAAGGCCAGGAGAGTCACAGGCTGTCCGTGGGAACACCCTGGGTTGCAGAGCCAGCACAAGGTCAGGCAGAGCTCTGCAGGGGAGGCGGCTGTGGCCTGAAGGACAGTTAGGATCTCAGGTAGGTAAGGGGTAAAGGTCCGGGAGAACGAGTCGGAGATGTTCCACGCAAAAACACCTGCCTGGAGGATGGGAGCCAGAAAGCCTGATGTGCATTCTGGAAGGGGCCTCAGCGGTGAGTGCTCGGGGATCAAGGTTATGGGGAGCTGGCTGAAGGGTGGTGCCCCTCGTCAGCCCTTCCGCGCGTCCTCAGGGTCAGCACTCCTTAACTGAAGCAGACCGCTTCCCCAGCCGCTCCCTCCTGGGCACGGCCCTTGAGGGTCAGGCCGAGGGTGCCCCCCGCCCAGCATCTTCCACTGCGTCGGCTCTGCTCTGCTTCTCGTCCCACGGGTGTTCGCTTGCAGTCCGTGGACTGTCCTGCCCGGCTCCTGCCGCATCCCAGGGAAGTGGAGCATCCGTGCAGACAGGCGTCCACACCCGACGTGTGGTCTCTGGGCCATTACGCCCTGTTCAGTAAAGTGTTTAGGGAAACTAGGACTGAGTGAGAGCAGGAAAGATGTGGAGAGCCATGGGCAGCCTCCGAGAGGCCCAGGGAGGCTGGGCCCGTGTTCCCAGCCTGATCCCATTGGGCCTTGGCCACGTACGTGCCTGGCCCTGGGGGCGCTGGGAGGTGCTTCAGTGATGGGACTTCCTGCAGACGGCTCTCTGACATGTCCCAAGGGTCCTCTCTTTCTGTCCCCAGACTCTCTTGGTCAGTGCTCCCCCCGGAGCTGCCCCTGCATTCTCCCCGCAGCCCTGCCATGTTGGCTGCCTGCCTTCTGCTTCCACTCCAGGTCCGGTCACTCGGAAGTGAGCCCTCTCCCTCCGCACTGAATTCCCACGTGCTGTCTCCTCTCCTTGGGACTTCTTTGGCTTGCATTGGCTCTGCTTCTGAATCCTGGTCTTGTGAATCTAAAAAGAATCTTAAAAAGTTGGATGGGGTCTACGTTCACTTTACTCTTGACCAAGGTAGTGAGACTTTCTCCTGGGGGCCTGAGTGGCTCAGCCGGTGAAGCATCTGGGGCTTCAGCTCAGGTCCTGATCCCAGGGCCCTGGGATCCAGCCCCACGTTAGGCTTTCTGCTCAGTGGGCAGTGTGCTTCTCCCGCTCCCCTCTGCCCCTCTCCACCTCTGTCTCCCTCTCTCTCTCTCAAATAAAATACTTTTTTACAAGTTAAGAAGAGACAAAGAAAATCTCTCAGTAACCATTAAGGTTGCCAGTGCTGTTCAGGTATTGAAGTGTTGCTGTCGGAGAAATCCCCTTCCTCCATCCCCAGACTGTCTTCTGGTGCATCTTTCTTTGGCTGACGGCAGGTGCAGGTTTGTACTGTCACCGAGAGGTCTGTTCGGCTACTAGGAATCTGTGGAAATACCCTTTACCATCGTGGCCTCCAGAATGATTCTGAATAGGGAAAGCCCCTGGAAGACCCAGGTTTTGTGAAGCTTGAGCAGGATCCACAGCAGCAGTCATTTTTTAAAAACAAAAAAAGCTCTTCAGGGTCAGGAAGTCAAGTGTGTATCATTTTGAGGAGTTCAGTTACCAACGGCAGTTTTGGGGGGGGGTGTGTCTCTAGAGCTGCCAGTGTCCCGTTCTGAACAGATGGTGACTCTCTAGGTGTGGAACCCGGGTTTTTGGACGGCAGCACGCATGCTGTCACCGGAGCACCCGTTCGCAGGCGGTGTCTCTGCCATGCCGTCCCCCCACAGTGCCACAGTGAGGGCCCATTCCCTCAGACCCAGGGTAGCTCCTGAAGGCCCGCTGCTGCATCTGTCCCTCGCGGTGACCAGCAGCTGCCGTGGGGACTGCCGTGGGCGGAAACACTGGTGTAACGGCCGCACGGGGAGGGAAGGAGTGAAGGACAGACCGCAGGGCGGGGCGGGGGGAACAGCCCTGATGAACACCCGGATGAAGCAGTCCTCAGGCTCGGCTTGCTTGGCACAGCACCCTGTGTGTCTTCTGGAAGAAAGAAGCCCCCGCCTTCCTCGCCTCTGTCCCTTGCTTCCTCTTGAGGTCACCTTATCTTTATGGCTCCCTGCCCTGCTTGGAGCTCACTCTCTTGGAGAGAGGAGAGCAGGGGAGTGTCCGTGGACAGCACTTGCCCAGGGAGGGGACTATTTCTCCAAGCTCCAGCTCTCCCCGGGGAGGGGCTTTGTTCCATGGGCCTTCCAGACGGGCGGGGGGGAGAGAGCCACACTGCATGCGAGCCTTGGGAGCCAGGGGCGTTCCGGGTCCTGGGAGTTGTAGAGACTTGCGCTCTGCCCCATTTGGGGGGCTCACCACTGAGTGTACTCTGCAGCCACGGGTGCAGCCGTCTCACGAGACTCCGGGCTCCCCGCAGTAGGAAATTAGATCCCACACCCCTAAGCCGTGACAGGAGCAGCACCCTTCTGCTCCCATCCTGCTGATGATTTCTGTTTCTTCTTCGCCTTCTCCTTCTTCTTTTTCTTCCCCCCTTCTTAAAGATTTTATTTATTTATTTATTTTGAAAGAGAGAGAGCATGAGAGGGGGAGGGCCAGAGGGAGAAGCAGGGAGCCCAATGCGGGGACTCAGTCCTGGGATTCCAGGATCATGACCTGAGCTGAAGGCAGGTGCTTAACCAACTGAGCCATGCAGGTACCCCTTTTTCTTTTATTTTTAAGATTTCTTTATTTAGAGAGCACATGTGCAGTTGGGGAGTGAGGGAGAAAGAGACTCTCAAGCAGACCCCGTCAGTGGAGAGCCCTGTGCGGGCTCGGTCCCACAACCCTTAGACCATGACCTGAGCCAGCTAGGCGCCCTGCATCCTTGTTATTTCTGTGAACGTCTCCACCGTCCACTGAGTTGCCGGAGCAAGGCAGTGAGTTATTGTCGTCCCTCCCGTCCACCACGGCCACACGCACACAGCAGGTTTACACGTGACCCGCACGCCCAGGACCAAGCCCCGCCGCACTTCTGAGTGCATGCCCTCAGCTGGTCCTCTGCTCCAGCCTTGTCAGCGCTCCCCTGTCCCCGCCCCCGGCGTGGCCTCTGGCCTCCTTGCTGGCCTTCCTGCTGCCACGCGCCCTTCTCAGCACCAGACTCCGGTGTCCCCTCAGCGCTGCAGAGCCTTCTGTGGCCTCGCCAGCTCCTTCTGCCCACCTCCATGCCCAGGTCTCCCTACCCCCCGCTCTCCCGGCCCCGCTCCCCAGCGCCCCGCACAGACTCGCGTCTGTCTTCCGTCCCGCCCTCCTCGTGACTCCGTCCTCTTCCCCACCGTGTTCTTCCTCACCAGCTGTGTGGACCTGAGCACGCTGTCCCCAAATCAAGTGGGGTGTCCCCTCCGCTTCCTCTTCTTGATGGGAGCCTGGAATTGTCCTGACGTAAAGCATGTAACAGTGTAAGACACACAACTGACGTTTAATAAGAACGGAGGCATTTTAATATATAATCACACTGGGAAAGTGTTTCTTTCTTTCGTAATGTTCACGTTCTTTTTTTCTCAAAGTCGTAAATCCCCTTGAGGGTAAGGACTGGGCTTATGGTGTGCTTGCGGCCTCAGTACGCAGCTCAGGGTCGAGCCAGCAAGTGGCAAGCGCTTTGTGATGCCAAACTGACTAGAAGGATCTTAATTCACCCAAAAGGGACCAAGGAGGCACCTAGCTCTCTTCGGCCACCTGTCACCATGTCCAACTTCCCCACTTCCCCACATTTCATTACGACAGCATGATGCTGACTCATCCACTTCCAGGCGACAGACACACTGGTCCCAGACTGGGGCCAAGAACCCAGCTTCTTTCTTGTTTTCCTTCTCTGCTAACCCATAAGGCCGTGGCTGCTGGCTGGCTGGCCCGAGACCAGAGCTCAGAGACCATCAGCCTCGGAGACTCGCAAAGCAGCCACTGTGACTCAGCCATTTCTGCCCCTCATTTTGAAGACTTCTTTCTGCTTTTTTGTTGGTGCTTGTGGTGTCTTGGAGGGTCATTGCTCTTGGACCAGCTTTAGACCCAGGACATAGCTGTAGCCCCTTGTGCAGATGTGCTCTGACTCCATCTGTGACAGTCCAGCTGGTCTGGCACCAAAAGGACCTGCCTGGTCCTTGTGAAGGTCCTGTGGTGACATGAACCCTAAGGATGCCGTCCTCACACCCGGACTCTCGCCTGGACCTTCACGGTCCAGGCCACTTGTCACTGCTCAGGGACTGCGTGCTTATCCCCTCTAGCGGTGGGGAAACGAGGAGAAGAACCGAACCGTGTCGTCCACTCGGAGTCTCAGAGCTGAGATGAAGAAGCCAGATCGCCACTGGGAGGAACAGTGCTCGTCTGATATTTAGGAACTGCGTGATTGCTGGTCAATAGTGGAGACCGGACAAGGCAACTTGAAAAGCCCCTGTGTCGGCTGGACGGCAGGAAGAGGGTTTTCGTCCTTCATGTTGTGACACCTCAGAGTGCAGCTACTGCTCTAAATAGACTTCTGAGAAGGAGTGTAAATCAGAGTCCCCGGCATGCTGGTTAAGTCCAAGCGGAGCAGAAATAGTTCAGTCAGATTTCTAGAACGGAATTTAAATCATTTTTTAGTCCGTACTAAACGTTTCTGTAAAGAGTCGATGTTCTCAAGGTCAGTATTTAGTGAACGTACAGAGCGTCCTATAATGTGTTGGAGATTTTTGCAAGAATATTACTAGCCATGAAATCATTAGCCCAAAATCTGGTGTTTTCAAGAAGGATCTTGTGATTCAGCTTGCAAAAATATGTCACATGAGAGGAATGTAATACGTTTCTTTCTTTCTTTCTTTTAAAGATTTATTTATTTATTTATTTGACAGAGAAACAGAGAGGGAACATAAGCAGGGGAACTGGGAGAGGGAGAAGCAGACCTCCCGCTGAGTGGGGAGCCCGATGCAGGGCTCGATCCCAGGACCCTGGGATTATGACCTGAGCCGAAGGCAGATAGTTAATGACTGAGCCACCTAGGTGTCCCTGCAATATGTTTCTACTTTCACCAATCCTACTACCTAAAACTCTCCCAAGAAACATTTTGGGTTTGGTTTTTTTTTGTTTGTTTGTTTTACATCCTTTATTGTACAATAGTAATTAGAATGTTCAAATTGTTTTTAAAAATAGATTCCACTAAGAAGTTTATTCAAAAAGAAGCTATTTTTTGGATCCAGGGTGATGCTGGTGTTGCCTTTCTTTGATGAGATGAATACTGTCCCATCACCCCTCCCAGCAGGTTCAACACAAGTGGCCCTCCTTGCCAGGAGCAGAGAGCGGCCTCTGGGGCAGGTGCTGGTGGCATCAGCCTCAGAATCTGCTGCTTGGCTTTGGAAACTTACCCTTGACGTTATGTAAAACATAGTTGTTATAAATTAACACAAAGACATCAAAGAAGGAAGTTGCTTCTGGGCATAAAGGGCACCCCCGCGCCCCCCAGTCAAAGAAGGCTTCAGTAAAGAGGGAGTTGCCTGGGACCGGGGAAGGAGAGAGGAGACACATGGAACACACTTCTTCCAGTGTGCCGCCCGGTGACGAGGGATGTTATCGAGGGTCCTTCCTGGTGACTTTCCTTCTCGTAAGAGCCAGACCAAGTGCGCTTCTCTGCAGGAGACCCATCCCCCAGAGATGGCAGAGGGGCTGTGCAGTGGTTAAAAGCTTGACTTCGTTCCAAGAGAAATCGCTTAGCCCTGTGCCGTGTTGACACTCGCAGTCTCTGGTTTAAGGGGAGCCTGAGCCCAGGACCAGTGCTGAGCTGTGGTTCCCGGTGATACTCTGTGCGGGAAGGAAGCCCAAACCACACTGCAGCAGCAGCCGCCCTGGGGTGTGTTTTCTCACAAATGATGGAGCCAGACGTAAGCCTGCAAACCAGCCGTCCAGTAGCCTGTCTGTGTTGGTAAGCAGCATTCAGAAACACTGAAGTCAGAAGCCTTGCTTGAGCCAAGAGAAGGCAGTAATGGCCAATCTCTGGCAACTTCTGTGCTTCCCAGACACTTTACGACTGTGAGTCCATTCACTTGAATGATTGCGTCGCCTGTGATCGGGAGGGTTGAAAGCCTCAAAGCTCATAGCTCCAGGCGCGGCTGCGGCAGGCCCGGCAGGGTCGCTGGCCCGTGGCTCTGGCCCACAGCTGCTGGCATGCTCTCTGCCCCCCTCCCGATGGTCACAGGAATTAAACGGAATGACTGTTGGAGTGAGGGATTAGAATTTTGCATTTCAAGGTCTCCACTCCTGCTTTCTTGCCAGCACAGGGCTCATCCCTGGTCATTTTTCAGGCCAAACCAGAGAGGAGATAACCGTGTCCTTGCAAACCGCCACCTGCCCAGCTCTAGGTGGCTCTGCGTTCTCGTGCGCGCGCTCACAGGTCAGTACACATGTCCTCAGCCATCATTCCTCCACCCAGAAGGCTCACGGCGGTTCGTTCACGTGTCTGTTTGCAAAAGAGCAGATTGCTTGTTCCTGCATCTTCTTTCAGGAGGGCAGGTGTTGTCTCTGCATCCCTGGCTTGCAGACCAAGCCTGAGCTCCCAGCCAGGTCGTAGGAGTCCCACAGAGCTGTAGGGTTACACGGCTGGGGCCTGTCCCGTGCCCAGAGTGTTCCGTGACTAGGACATCCCTTGCCCCTCTCCTGGGATCCAGGCTGTGTGTTGTGAGGTGTGGCCCGCTCTGTCACCCTGCTTCTCCATCTTTGTGATAAGGATCCCAACAGCCCTTCGTGTCAATGATGTGAGATGATTCCTGCCAACCCTTAGCCCCTCATCTGACCAGCAGGCATCGTCCTCCCCAGATGGTCCTTGCTGGCACTTGAGCTAATGGTGTGATCGTAACTGACGTTGGGGGCCAGGCAGCCCCTCCTAACTGCTTCTTTCCTGGGAACTTGCTCCGGCACTCCCAGATCTTCTGCA
This sequence comes from Mustela nivalis, assembly GCF_964662115.1. NCBI lineage: Eukaryota > Metazoa > Chordata > Mammalia > Carnivora > Mustelidae > Mustela > Mustela nivalis. The sequence goes on along the minus strand of NC_139032.1, from coordinate 88,874,015 downwards.
GAAATCTGCAGTCTCCAGCCAGGCAGCCTCCCCTCCCCCACTCCCGGTGGTATGGCGTCCTCAGCGCGGTCTCACTCTGGCTATAAATAAAGATTCCCGCCACAGAGAGCAGCAGCTCTGTCAGAAGCACAGCCGGGCACCAGGCAGGTCCCAGAATAAACTCGAGGCGGTGATGCAGGGGCGTTTCTGCTCAGTGGCCCCCTGCCTTTCTCCCTGCCGTGATGAGGAAATGTGGTCTTGGAGGCCGGGAAGTACTTCTCGGGGGAATCTGCAGAGACGGACCTTGTCCACGGTGGTGCGACGATGCGCCTCAACATGGCCCTCCCCTCGAGCTGCAGGAGGGCACTGAGGGTGCCCAGTGGCGCTCAGAGAGCCATGCCTTGTCTCTCCCCACTCCGTTGAAGGTATTGTTCAAGCTTGGCTCCCGGCCCAGCAGGACTGCATAGCTGAAATACCGGAGGCTAGAGCTGCAGGGGGTCGGGGGGGAAGGGCAGCTGGCCAGGAGGCTTTGTCCTGGCCTCCTCCAAGGTGGCCCGCTGCTCCTCTGGGGCACACATCCTCGGGGCAGCCGTCCTGGGATGTCCGTAGCCTCCCCCACCCCCGCCCCCAGCAGTGTCCCACTGTGGTGGGGACAGCTTGTCCACTGCCCTTCCACCCTCAGAGCCAAGCCACCGCTGTGAGGCAGGCGCTGTTCTGGACACTTCAGTTACAATCTCAGTCAGTGCGTCCGTGTCCCTTCGTTGGGTAGATACGTGGTGGACCCTGTGACCAGCCCAGCCCTGGTGCCTGGAGGGTTCCCAGACTGGGGCTTCGGAAGGCGAGGAGGGAGAGCGGACACCGTCACAGGCTGGCTCCGTGCTCAGGACCACAGCGCCGTGCTCAGACAGTGCGCACGGACCCTCCGGGGGGAGTGCTGGGGTTTCCGTGCTCCTTCTAAAGGCGGAGGAACTGGGGTACCCGGCTGGCTCAGTCTGAGGAGAATGAGACTTGATCTCAGGGTCGTGAGGTCGAGGCCCATGTTGAGTGTAGAGGTGACTTAAATAAATAAAGACAAACCAAGGCTCAGGAATGTCTGTTATGTACCCGAGGTCCCATGGGTAGAAAGAGAAGGCCCAGAACCCAGTCTGGGTGACTTGAGGATGTGCCTGCCACAGTGACCCTGGCCATCGCCTGGATGAGGCACACTTGGTACGTGTGTGTCTGCCACCCTGAGCTCGTCCGGTCAGACCTGATGCACCATGAGATGGCGCAGGCCTAGCTTCTGTAGGCACGTCGGCTGCCCGGTCGCCACAGGGCCTGCTTGAGTGCTGAGTGAGCTCGTGTGGGCCAGGGGCCGTCTGTGAGGACAGTGTCGGAACTCCCGAAAGGACTGGCATCTGCCCTAGTCTGTTCATGCTGTCTGACACAGTCGCACAGATGGGGTGGTTACACACAGCATGGGCCTGGAGGCTGCAGGTCCAAGGTCAGGCCTCCAGCACGGCTGGTGCCCCCTTTCGGTCCCAGTCTTCTCCTTGTGTTCTCACGTGGTGGGTGACATCATCAGCTTCTGAGCCTGGTGGCCCCTGATCTCCCCACCTCCTAATACCACCATCTGTGGGAGTTAGGATTTCAGCATATGAATTTGGGAGGCACAAACCCTAAGCAACATTGATCTTTAAGTAGTTGGATTTGTGCACGAGTCAGCAGAGCACAGCAGCACTACCCTTGAGGTTGCGCAGACTAGAGATCTGAGAGCTGGGCTCCCGAGTGAGACCAGAGCCACTGCCTGAAGCGGCGGTGTGGACGTCCCTCGCGGTGGCCTCCTGTCCGCTGGCCATTGAGAGAGCCTCACAGTGGGGAACATTGACCAAGGATTCACTGGAGAGTCCCAGAACCCAAATCCTATATCCCACTGCCATCCCCAGCAAGGCCTACGTTGGGTTGGCCTGGGTGGCCACTGGGAGAGGCCAGTGCAATGTGGCACCTGGCTGGTGAGAGCACAGTGGGCGCTTGGCATCTCCGCCCCCCCACCCCTGTCTGAGAGCTACGGAGCTGGGGTTGCCCACGTGCAGCTCGTTCAGAAAGAAGGACGGACACAGAGCTTCTTACGAGGCAGCTGAACACCCTCAGTGTCTCTCAGAAATTTTTAGCATTTTGATAATACGGTCCTTCCAACCATTTTTAAGGCCTAATCTTTCCCTCCTCAAAAGCATTTCAGGCGGATTATGGTATTTGAAAGGCTGCAGTGTTGGACTTTCAAGGGATAAAACCAAGGAGTTTCATGCAAAAGGTTCAAAATGACTAAATATGACCCAGGTGTATGAGTCCACATACTGAATTTAGCCAGGAGGTTCCTGAAGACGTCGCAGGGTTTGGGTTTGGCAGGTTGGGTTCTCGGACAGGACAGAGTGGGATTACCGGTGCAGCGTGGGGGCTGGCTTTTCTTTGGGGGCGCCCGCGTCCCCCTGTTCAGACATGGAAGATGGCGCTGGTCAGTCCTCAGGCCCTTCTCAAGGGAGGATGTGCCTGGGTTGGGCCACCTTGGCCAGAGGAATGCGGGGGTTGGTTTGGCCTGATCGGTGGTCCTCGTTAGAATTACTGTGCACAGCCCGTGCAGCTCAGCTGAGTTAATCTAATGACTTTTTCTCTTGTCTGTTTTCTTCCTCCCATCTTCCCGTTTTTGTGTCTGTCTTCCGCTTTGCTTCCGTAGTATAAATCTGTGTTTAGGTCCTACTCCCAGGATTTCGTGCCTCACAACCAAGCTTCCGTTCAGCCTTTCCTTCCGTCTACCTCCTCTTCCTCTCCACATTTCCCACCCGTCCACCAGTCTCAGAGCTCTGACTTAGCGGGGCCAACCGTAGCCAGTCTGCCTCCCAGCACCGTGGACGGGCCTCTCTCATCTTCTCAGGAGAGCAACTTTCATGGGAACACTGTCTGCCTTCCTTCCGAAACCTCTTTCACTGACTCGCCCCAGACGCCTTCGGTGAGAACTCCGCGCACACCCCCTCCACGTGGGGCTGCCCGTTTTGAGAGACTGGTGTGGCTGTTCCCGCAGCCAGGCCCGTTGCCGGTGCACGCCCCGGTGACAGTGGGGCACGATCCGGGTCCCTGGAAGGTCACAAGGTGCCATAGTAGCTTGTTTCCAGAACAGCAGTGGGAACCTTTTGTACAGAGTTCCTGTCAGGTGGGGAATCTGATTTTCCAAAAACAATTGGTGACCGTTTGGAGACCGTCCTCATAAGGCTGAGACGGAGAGTGCTCCCGCTTTTCTGTGGGGTCGTGTGTGAGGGAAAGCTGCCGACGCGCTGGGAGGACAGCTGCCGACGGAGGGCTCTGACAGCGGTCGGGGCCAGTTGCACGTGCGGTTGTGTGTGGTGCTGGTGGAGGGCCTGCTGCCGGGCCGTGTCACTCGTGGGGCCGTGGACGGGCTGGCCGGTGTCGACTGGGCGGTGTGGCCTCTGCCCCCGCGGCCCTCCTCCCGCCGCAGTGCCTCCTGGGGGCAGTTTGAATGGCCCTCAACCTCTTTGGAGAAGGTCCCGCAGGAAACTTGTGTTCCCCGTAACGCAGAGGCAAGGGGTGACCAAAGCGCAGCCTTCTCGGGCCTGGGAGAAGCTTCTGGGAGCAGCGAGGGCGGCTGCCGCCATCCGCTCCTCCTCCCCAGCGTCCCGTCCCGCTCAGGGCCGGCCCAGCAGGCGGCTCTCTCTGAGCCGTGCGGGGTGGCCGCAGGCCTGTCACATGTGCATTTCCTCTCATCCTGTCTCCCCCAGAGTGAAAACACCAGTGAGGAGGCTGGTGAGGGTGAATACGTCAATCTGTATTCCTCTGGCCAGAGCAGCGAGGAGCTGGCTCGCTCCCGAGGCGTAAGTAACGTCAGGGCGGCCTCGTGCATGCGGCCGGGCCGGGCCCTGCTCCTGCCTGGCCGGGAGCCTGCATGGCTCCGTGGGGAGAGGACGAGGCTCCCGAGCAGGTCCTCCCCCCGCTTGCAGTACGTGTGGCGCGCTTCAGGCCTGGCCGCGGAGTCTTCTGGACGTCCGCAGAGGCAGCATGTTATAGGCCTGGCCACGCATCGGTTGCTCTCTGGGGTCTCTTTCTAGCCCGCCCTGCCAGCGTTGAAGTCCATCTTCTGTCCCCGACTCTCCCACACCGCCAGGGCCCCCGGGCCTTCGCCCCCTCACACTTCCCCCAGCTCGCCCCCTCCCCCCCGACAGGAACGGCTTTCTCAGAAGCTGGGCAGGTCTGGCCGGGAGCCCCCACTGTGTCAACACACCTGCCGCCTGAGAGTGTAGAGAAACACCTGGTGTGCCCCCCCCCCCCCCCCCGGTCGACTTCTGTCCCAGCTCTGCATGGCCGTTCTGCTGAGCGGTCAACTTCCCAGGTTTTGCTGCAGCAAAACGTGAGCAAGTTCAAAAGCTTCCAAAATAATGAGTCCCTTGAGAGGAGGTGCCATGAGGACTCAAGTTTTCCCTGGTGACCAGCTCACAGGGCCAAGCCTGTCTAGTCACTCCTGGTGACACGAAGCCCACCAGGGGCACCCCCACTGCAGACGTTTGCAAGTCCTAGAACTCTGTGGATTTTCACTCCAGTGGGATTCTGTCCACCGGGGACAGGGACCCAGTCCCTGAAAGCTGCTTCTCCTCTGGTGTGTCCTCCTCCCCGTCTCCTCTGGTGACCTGTGCCCCTGTGTCACCCAGGTCAGCCTCCACACAAGGAAGCTGTTCCCTAGCTGGCCTTCCGTGGCTCTCCCTCCACCCGGGACCACGTTCAGTGCTGACTTCTCCTCCGAGGGGAAGGATGATCTCTCTGAGGATGATCTGTGTGTTCTTGCCACCCTGCTTTCTCTTGTGGCCTCGGTGGCAGTCCAGGGGTGCCAGATTGCCATGTTGTCACCGAGTGGGGTGGGCCCAGATTCCCAGGGCCTGGCCGCTGGAGAAGAGGGGGTTGCAGTCATGCACTTGAGCAGCTAGACCGCTTGGAACCATAACTGGGAGGCACTTGAACCTGGCAGTCCTGAGGACTGGTTTAACTAGGACGTCAGTTGAGGCTTGCTGCACACTGGCAGGGCACACAGGTTTTGGGGGCAGACAACCCTTGGTTTGAATGCAGGCTGCAGCCTTCTAGCCGTGCCTTGGGCAGGGCCTTTGACCTCTCCCAGCCTGTGGCGGGGGTGGGAGGGGCCGCTGTGATGCCAGCGAATGGACAGGGTCTTGGTCAGGGCCAGGCGAGAAGAGGTACTCGAAGCCCTTAGTGCAGTGCCTGGCTGAGCTTGGCTGAGTGGCGGCGACCCTGGCTGTCCTTTCTTTTAGGAGGTGCTTGTGATGGCTTTTCTAGGTTGGCAGCTGACAGAGGTCCTAGGCAGGGGTACCTGTTATGTCCGCAGAGGTGCGATGTGAGGCCGAAGAGGGCCTTCCCCTCCTGTGTCGTTGACTGCACTCACAGTTACCCTGCTCACAGCTCGGATTGATCTGTAGGAACTTGCACTTGAGGCCGCTTACAGGCGGAATGCTGGCAAGCAGATCCGCCCGGTGTGGGGCACCTGTCACAAACCCAGCACTTCTGTTCTCAGGAATCACCAGCCATGAAAGACGGTCACCCTAGAGATCCGTCGTCGGCCGGCGGCGCGGCGCGGAAGGAGAGCGGCAGCGGCGACAGGTAGGGAGTGGCCGCAGAGTGAGGTTCCCTGAGAGCCGCAGGCCGGGCTGGGGAGGGCGGCCCCCTGCCTGCCAGCACGCCAGGCCTGTGGGAGCTGGCGGGGTACCTCCTTCCCTTTCCTTCTGACTCACAAAATTCTGCATGTTCAGGGTAGAAAACATGGCAGGTACAGAAATGTGCAGTTCAGCCAGAAAAATCACTAGCAATCACACCCTTTAAAGCGTCCGTTCTGGCGTGCGTCTGCCTTCCTGATTACGGCTCACATACCGCTGACTCTGCAGATGACTCAGGATAGTCTCTTCAATCCCAGGCCAACCTTCCTTGGCCACTTCCAAGTTCAGGCGCACTAAAGGGGTGTCAGAGACCCCCCACACCCAAAAATTTTGTGAGTTACTAGATGTGTATATTGTGTTAAACCATTTGAAAGTAAGTTACAGACGTGACAGTCAGCTTCTAACTTCTTCAGTGTGTCTTCTAGAAGATTTTAATTTTCTTGAAAGACTTATTTGAGAGAGAGGGCAAGTGAGCATGTCGGGGTAAGGGAGGGTGGGCAAGAGGGAGAGAGTTAGAATCTCAAGCAGACTCGCTGCCCAGCACAGAGCCCGCCTGACACAGAGCTTGATCTCATGACCCTAAGATCCTAACCTGAGCCGAAATCAAGATCTGGATGCTTAGGGGCGCCTGGGGGCCGCAATCAATTATGGGTCTGCCTTCGGTTCAGGTCATGATCTCAGGGTACTGGGATCCAGGCCCACATCGGGCTCCCTGCTCAGCGGGGGGTCTGCTTCCCCCTCTCTCTGTACCCCTCCCCTGCTCATGTTCATTCTCACGCTCTCTCTCAAATAAATATCTTAAAAAAAAAAAAAAGGAGTTGGACACTTAACTGGCTGAGCCACCCAGGTGCTCCTCCTCCTAAAATATTTTAAAAGTCTACCAGATTATACCATTATCACACCTAAGAAAATTAATAATAAACTCCCTCGTATCATCTGACATGTAAACCATCTTCCATTTGCCCAACTCTCCCTAAAATTAACTTGTATAGCTTATTTGGGGGGACCAGGATCATTCAGGAGTCAGTACACTTAGTTGTATGTCTCTTTAATCTTTTATAACATTTTTCAGTATTAGCACAAGTCACACTTGACCAGGTTCAGAAATATGGAGTGAGTTTCTCCACGTGTAGGACCCACAGACCCTCTCTGCCGTCGGCGACTTCACGAGGACATTGCCTTCTTCGTGAACTGTTACACAAGTTCAAGCTTTTCCTCCCTCTCCAGGCCAAGGTTCAGCTACCTCTGGGTTCTGGGCACAGAGCGAGGCAGTACGCACTTGTCAGGCCTCAGCATAAATGGCTGAAGAGGGGGCGAAAATAAAATGAGATAAATAAAGCGAGAGACAGGAGGAAAACCCAACTCCGCTCATTCTGCAGGGGCTTGCTGGAGAGGGCTGCCTGCCCAGCCTGCTCGTGGCCCCTCCAAGGAGCTACCCGTGTGGAATCCGTCTGGTCCGCCTGCCCGGGCTGAGATCTCCCCGTGGATTAAGCAGGGGATGATGGGTTTTCTAGTTGAACACCTAGTAGCAAACGGCATCTGTGCCAAGCAGCAGAAGCCCACGGGTCCTGCCTCCAGCTGCACTGAACCCAAGAGCACCATTTTCCAGAATTGCAGATGGCCCTTGGAAAAAAAAAAAAAAAAGCAGAAGGAGGAGCACATTCACTGCTTAGAAGCAATTACAAAAACGTCCTCTTTCCACAGAGGCCAGACCGCGGACCTGACACTGAAGGCACACGTAGCAGATGGTTCTTCCCAGGACCGTGTGTGATTTTGCTCTGGGCCATCCTTGTCTTACTGAAGGCACAAATTATTATGTCTCACATACTTAGGGTTAAAAATGTGGCCCGTGACCGTAAGGCCAGCCTGGGCCTCACAGGCTCCATGGTAGAACTCATCAGAATAAAATGGGAATATGAGAGAAGATGCCGGGGCAGGCAGGGCGCCTGCAGACCCAGGGTCTGTCTGCTCCCGGAATGCCCCCTCTCCACCCCATACGTCCCCTCCGCTGGTGGTTCTCTCCTCCTCCTCCCTCACCAGCAAATTCCTGCTCTGCTCAGTGCTGCGGGGCTCGGCTCGGCTGTCCTGCCACAGGGGCCTGTGGTCGTTCACACTGGCCTGGGTCTTCCTGCTCAGGCTGGTGCCCCTGCTGATTGTTTTAAAGTCAGTCTCTCCTGCTACACCCAGCATCCCAAGGACAAGGGCCGGTCTGCCTGGTTCATGCTTCTGTTCTGCAGGAATGTGGCCTTTGGAAAAGACTTGAGGGAGGACGCTAATAGCCATGTGAGCTCTCTTCCAACCTACTTGCCCTTTTGCTCTTCCTGTCCTTGGATACCCACTGTGCATAGGGTGGCCTTGACAGTGACTGATCCCATCACTTATGTAAATAGCTCAGGGAAACCTTGATCGTTTTTTTCCTTTTCGTTTTTTTTCTTCTTCTTCTTTTTTTTTTTTTTTTTAAAGTAGGCTCCACGTTGAGCATGGAGCCCCACACAGGACTTGAACTTGTGACCCTAAGATCAAGAACTGAGCTGAGATCAAGAGTCAGATGCTTAACCAATGAGCCCTGTAGGCTCTCCAGGCTCCTGCTTAATCCCTTCTATTGACAGAGCATCCACAGAGAGCAGGAAATGTCCCAAGGTCACACAGGTCATCAGTAGCGGTGTTGGCTGTCCAGTCTGCAGCCCGGCTTCCAGCCCCCACTCAGGCCCCCATGCGGGGTGTGGGGAGCGCCGTGGCCTGCACACGAGAGCTGCAGTTCCAGAAGAACCTGTCAGGAGTAATCGTAAATCGGAGTCTTGCAGAGAGCTACAGCCCCCTGGTGTCCTGGACCCCGGGGCCTGCTGGACTCTTACAACACAAACCACTTCCCTCTAGGGCCTCCAGGTCACCAGATGGTTCAGAGTTGGCGCGGTCAGAGGAGGAAGTGGACGAGCTGTCCCTCATCGACCACAGTGAGATTATGGCCAGGCTGACACTCAAGCAAGAGGTGAGTACAGGCCGTGTGCGGCGCGGTCCGTGTAGGGGAGAGGGGGCTGTGAGGACAGCGTAACCTGGAGGTGTCTCAGAGAGAAGGACCCAAGCAAGGCAGTGACAGGGGAGGTTGGCACCCTCCCCACTTCGTGAGCTCTGCACTCGGCATTTATCCTGGGCACGTGGATGGCCTCCTGGAGAGAGTGCGCTGCCCCTTCTCTGACACTTCCGGTCAGTCTTCTTGCAAGTCACGTACGATCTCTAAGCCCCAGAGGACAGGACTCTGGAGGACACTGTAACAGTGGAGCCTGCGTAGGGTGCTCAGCACGGAAGCCGAGTGCAGTGAGCCCTCAGTAGCATAAGCTGCCTTCCCGTCGGTATCAACCGAATCAGCCCCTGTAGTTTCGGTGGGAGCCTCAGACTGATTGAGAAGTCTCGGGCCTGCAGCCGCCTCTGTCCTGTGCCTTGCAAGGAGGACCTGGGCGATTCTGGAAACCAGAGGAACGTCTTAATGTGCTCACCTGACCCGGCCCTGCGGGGTGACTGTGTTTCTGGGCTCTGGCTGCGCGCCGACGCACACACAGAACAGGCAGGGTGGGGCTGGCGGGTCCCTGGGGCAGCCAGCTTCTCTGCAGAGAGAAGTGACGCTTCGTGACCCTTGCCAGAAAAGTTCTGAACAATCGGGTCATGGGCCGCTGCCCTCAGCCTTAGCTGGAAATCCAAGATGCTCTCGGGACTCTGGAATCCAGGGGTGAAAACATGGACGCCCTGGAGAGGCAGGTGCATCTCCGAAATAGAGGGTCTGGGGGGCTCGAGGGTTGGTTTCCATCAGAACCAGAGGTGGAGGGACACCTGGGTGGCTCAGTTGGTTGGACGACTGCCTTCGGCTCAGGTCATGATCCCGGAGTCCTGGGATCGAGTCCCGCATCGGGCTCCCAGCTCCATGGGGAGTCTGCTTCTCCCTCTGACCTTCTCCTCGCTCATGCTCTCTCTCACTGTCTCTCTCTCAAATAAATAAATAAAATCTTTAAAAAAAAAAAAAAAAGAACCAGAGGTGGAGGGGCAGGGGCCGGCTGTCAGGCCGGCCTGCCGGATGACTGCTGTCTCGGGCTTTGGGCAGGTTCATGGGCTAAAGCCTCTGTTTGCCCGCCTGCAAGTATGACTTTTTCCTTAATTGGCAGAGGGCGGCCGATATCCTCTGTTAGCAACATCTGGGACAATTAAACATCTTTGTGACGCTTTACACTCCTTTGAGGGCTCCCTGTACAAGAACCTGTAACACGATAAGCGACTCTTCCTTCCACCTGGGGAAACGGACGGAAGCGTGCGGCGGCTTGCTGCGGTTGTAGGAACATGACCGTGCTCGGGCTTAGCTCTGCTGCCCCTGTGGTCTTGTTGGGAGTGGCTGGTGCAGCTCTGCCTGCCTGCATGGGAGTGTCCCACCATTCCCAGCGTGAGAACGGCCCTCCTCGTGTCCCCGGCCCCGGCTTGGTGAAGAGGGAGAGATCTGTTGGCGCCGTCGTCCCTCAGCTCCGCTGTGAGCCAGCGCAGTGTGCCCTGCTGTCTGGCCAGCTCCCAGGGCCGTCCACCTCCCAGATGAGCTCTGGCCTGTTCTGTCTTTGGCGTGCGGAGTGGCCTCTGTGCTCGGTCATGCTGCTCCCAGGCAGGGGAGGGCGGGGGCGGTGCGGCCCAGGGTCTCTGCAGTGCCGCGGCTTGGTCGTTCTGTTCCACCTCAGCATTCCGGATCGGAGCCCGACGGCTGGATTCTGCTGCATGCTCTCCTTTGCTTTGTCTTCGCAGGGTGACGACGGGCCAGACGTCCGTGGCGGGTCCGGAGATATCCTACTGGTGCATGCTACTGAGACAGACAGAAAAGGTGTGGCAACGCCCTGGGCAGGGGCCTTCGTCCTTGTCACTGCCCTTGGGGTGGGCTGGCCCCACAGACCTCGGGGGGGGGGGTCAGAACGTGGTCCTAGTGACCCGCAGTCATTGTGCAGAGAGCCTACCCCTGGGGATGGGACCAGCTCTCTCAGGGTACACCCTCCGTGGGTGAAGGCCAATGATGACTCCCCTGGGGCCGCAGAGAGCGAGCTTCAAGGGTAGAGCTCAGCACCTCGGGTAACAACACGTCCCATACTGTTCACCTTCCAGCAGCGTGTAGGTGTAGCTGTTTCTACTTTTCCTGCTGTCTGACCCATTATGTTATTCTAGACGCCAGTCAGAGTTTCACTTGTGGCCTCCACGAGGAGACCCCGGCACGTGTTCTGTCCGGAGCTCAGTCTCAGAACAGTGGTGGCAGTGTCTAGGACAGAGTTCTGACCCCTCAGCACACGGCCACCCCATTCAGCGTCCTGATCCCGTTAGCAGGGCTGGGAAGGCAGGGGACCTAGCGTTGGGCGGACTCCGTGCTAGCAGAAGAGTGCTCACTCCGCATCGGGTCCGGCAGGGAGGGGAGAGGAAGGGCTGTGACCTTGACCTCGACCTCCACCAGGAGTGCTGCCTGTCCTAACGTGGGCCCCCTCCACACTCCTTTTCCTACTATGTCTTTGAAAGTTAGTAAAAAGGGGATGTGACAACAGTATTAAAGCCAGTTGTACGAAAAGTTAAAATGCCCCAATCCAGAAACCCTCACCCACCAGTTTTATTTTTATATATGACCATGTCCCATGTTTTTGTAGTAAATTTCCCCAGGTAGAGTACACAGAATGATTTGAGGAATTTTTAAATTACAAAAACAGTACAGAAATGGTCACATTGCAGAAAATTTGAATAATAGGGAAAAAGAAGAAATGACCCCAACAAACTTAGCATAGCCATTATTTTGCCCTTTGGGGCTTCTTCACCCCCGGTTTCTTTGGACTGGGGCAACAGCCCGGTGCTGGGGACTGAGCTCAAAGCCAGGCACGTCCGTCCCTTCCCGGCCTCAGCAGACCCTCAGCAGACCTGCCTGTTGGAAGAGGGTCCCGGTGGGCAGGGAGAGGCGCAGAGCTGACGGGAGGCCACACGGCACAGGCCATCCAGGAAGCAGCGAGCGTGCTCCGAAGCAGCCCTCGCTCTCCTCCGCAGCACCCCACCCCCATGCCTGCCCGAGCAATGGCCTCAGCTGGGCAAGAGGAACAGCTGTCATTTCCATCCAGAGGGCTCAAGGGGGAGCTGGCCCCATCCTCGGCTCGGGGCACCAAGCTCTGCGGTCCTGTAGGGGCAGCCGGCTGCAGCCCTGGGGGCAGGGCAGTCCAGAGCCTTCCAGGTGGCCAGCAGTGCCCAGGACAGGAGGTGCTGCTGCCAGCAGGGACCTCCACTTGACTTCAGTCATGGAGAGATATTGAGGCTACAGGGAAACAAAGTCCCGTGCACATGGATGGATGGTGGAGGCTGAGGCCCCGGGCCACACTGCACATTCCTTGGGCAGGTGGTTCCCTGTGGACCAGAGACCACCCCGGTGGTTCTCCACTGGATCGCCCACGGCTCAGGGCATGCAGACTTGGATCTGGTCTTCCAGAAGCAGCCCCTGGCCTGTGCTGGGCCCATCTCTGCCTCCTTACCCAGCCCATCTCTGAACAAAAGCCCCAGTGGGTGGTGAGCTGGTGAGTTGAGGGGTCCGGAGAGGAGGGGCCTGAGCAGGATGCTGTCGGGCCATGCTGTGTGTTCCCGGCCCAGGAGCCTCCTTCCCAACACCTGCTCTGCCGGCCAGGCCCACCCCAGCCAGACCTCGGATGCCGGAGCAGGTGCTGCTGTTGCTTTCGCTTGTCCTGGAGCTGACCAGGCAGGCCAGGGCACAGGAGCCAAGACTCAGCTGAGCCTGCGCTTCTCTGCTGGGGAAGCAGGGATCCTCTTGATTCCTCCACTTGGCAAGCTGGGGAATAAGTGAGAGAAGACGGGAGAAGGGGGTCTGTGCCAGAGAAGACCAGCCTTATCTTGGTCTCGCAGTACGTGGAAATTCCCAAGATTTTTGTCCCTGGGTCCTGCCATCTAAAGTATTCCCTGTGATTTAGCTTCGTAATGCTGCGGATGAGTTTGAATTATTTCCTCTGTGCCCACAGTCTTAGGTACATGCAGCAGGCGTGCTGCCCGTCTTTGTCCCCTGCCAGCAGCAGGCGCCACTAATCAGTTGTTCTTTGCTCTAGATTTGGTCCTGTACTGTGAGGCCTTCTTGACCACCTACAGGACCTTCATCACCCCAGAGGAGCTCATCAAGAAGCTGCAGTACAGATATCCTTCCCCGCGGTGCCCCTGCCCTGGCCCCAAACCTCTGCCGGCGCAGAGCCTTCAGAGGCAGCCAGGAGAGAGAGGCCCTAGCTTCGGGGCCTCGGACCAGGCTTTCTCTTGCAGTCCCCTTCCTTGTCTGAGTGCTGAGTGAGAGATGTGTGGTGCCGGGTCATGGGTGTGCTGACGCAGCTGCGGTCACCAGGGAGTCCTGAAGAGGAGGTCGGAGCAGCTGACCCCCCAGGCCCCGCAGCTTCTGAGCCCCAGGCCACTGAGGTGACGGGTCCCAAGTGTGCGAGGCTTAGGGGAGTCAAGACTCACATGAGCAGCCTCGGGGGAAGGCACAGTCACCCTGCCTGGTGGCAGACCCCGCAGTGGACAGACCACGTCCCGACAGAATTGGCCCCTACCCCTCAGCTGTCTCTGGCTCGCCCTTTCCAGGGGGACTCTGCAGTAGCGGTAGAGGAAGACCCCGGGCCCTAGGACCCAGTGTCCTGGACTTTCTCTCAAACCTGCTCCTCCTGCGGAGGGTAACCAGAGCCCAGAGGCTAACCAGAGCCTGGGCTCCCGGCCCCACGGCCCCGCCCCCTCCCCGTGTCACAGCCCACGACTGCCATCTGCCGGACAGCTGCTGCTGCTGCTCAGGCCAGGAAGTCCTGAGGGAGGCTGCCTGCCTCCCTTTCCTGTGCCCTGAGGCTCGGATCATGTCTCCCCCACACCCTGTCGTTCCTTTCACTGTCCCTGTGCCCCAGCCCTAGAGGACCTGGTCCCTCGAGATGGAAGGAGATGGTCCTTGCAGCAGAAACATGTTCCTTCGAGCCTCACGCGTTCACTTGCTCCCAGGCCTGGCTCAGCAAGTGACAGTAACTCCCACTTGTTGAGAACTTCTAGTATCGGGCAGAATGCTAAGCCCGTGCGCGTGGAGGCTTATTGAGCTATGAAACTACTTGCTTTTTTATAAAACCACTAGCACATTACTTATGCTGTTATGGTACTACTTATCACGTGACTCGGGAAGCAGCCTTGGAGAGCCTAAGTGACCCACACGGCAGCTCAGTGGGCGAGGGGCCACCCCATGCCCCCACGCCCCTGAGCTCCATTCCCGGCACCTGCCCTGCGTGGCTGCTGCAGGCATCCGTGGGGACGTCGCAGCACCAAGGTCCTGGGCACAGCTGCCTAGCGAGCCCTGTGCGGCAGGCTCTGGGGTCAGCGCTGTGAGGCTCCTACTTGAGCACTCGTGGGTCCCTGGAGAGCGGCAAGGAGAGCCTGGCAGGGCCTGGAGAGTCGACGGTGAACATGAGGGGATGGCGAAAGTTTGCTCCTCCAGGCAGAAACCATGACCTTGGGGAGGAACTGGAGGTGGTTGGGTGCATGGCTGCTGAGGGGAAGGGGTGTCTGAAGCTCCAGAGAGGACTGGGAGGGAGCTCGGGGCAAGAGTGCAGGAGGCGGCTGTGGGCCACGCACCCCGCCCAGTCCCGTGGAGAGGGTGTTCGGGGCATGTGGATTGTGGCCACCTTTTACCACCCGAGGCCCAGCCAGACGGCCTGCTTGGGGAAGCTTGGGGGCCCGGGGAGACCTGACGGAAGGGCAGTGGAAGCTGTCCTACGGGCATAGCTCCTGGGGGCAGGGGCCTCGCTCCCAGGGCCCCTGCGCATAAGCGCCCTGTCAACGGCAGCGGGGACAAGGTAGCCCCCCGCCAGCCCTGCCTGTGTGAGAATGACTTTCCTTAACCCACACTCCACGTACGAGAAGTTCTCTCCCTTTGCCGACACATTCAAGAAGCGTGTCAGCAAGAACACGTTCTTCGTGCTGGTGCGGGTGGTGGACGAGCTCTGGTGAGTGCTTGTGCCCAGGAGGTGGCAGGGAGCCCGGCAGGCCTGGGGCACCCCAGGGTTTCCCAGCGGGGGTCGGCTGCCCTGCTTAGACTGGGACATCCTGTCCCGTTCGTCTGCTTCCCCCAAGCTGTGTGCCCACAGAGGCGCCCCCATGCGGCTCTGGGTCGGGCTTGTGCTTGCCCACCTGAGCAGGACTCTGGAGAAGAATGACCCAGCCACCCAGACCAGGCACGGGCCACACCGATCTCCTCGTGGGGCCATCCCTTGCACGTGCAGCTTAGGCCTGGTCCCCGGCAGCCACAGGGTCAGTGGGCAGGGGCAGCCTCCTGCTCTAACCCAGCACCACCCACCCTGACTCAGCACTCACTTAACAAGCGCATGTCCAGCTGCTCCGGAGAGCCGGGGAGAAGGAAACCGCGGGCCCTGCCTTCAAGGCATTTCCGTCCTGCAGAGAGAATGGCCTCCACCCCGGACGGCACCAAGACTGACCACCGAGCACAGAGCCGTGCAGAGGGAGTGCAGGAGCGCCCTGCGGGCAGGGGCCTCAGTGACTCACCACCCAGGGGACCAGGGGCTGCCTCAGGGTCTGGGCTGGAGTGGGACGGTCTCCCTGACCCAGGCCTGCACGTGGGTGCTGGAGCTTGTCCCATGCCAACAAGCATTTGCTGAGAGTGGCCGTTCTGTGTCACCCGTGGGACCGCTCCCAGTGCTTCTGAGGTGGCCGTCTCGACGCCTTTTCTTGCTCTCTTCCCTGAAGAGGTTTCCAAGCCCTGCTGGTCGCTGCCACATGATCCTTCAGTATTCTGAGGTGGATTGTGGGCGCAGTGGTAGCCGTCCTCTTCCTGGGCAGTGACACAGGGCCCCTCACTGTGTGGCCCTTGGTCCTCTAGCCTTGTGGAGTTGACCGAAGAGATCTTGAAGCTGCTGATGGAGCTGGTCTTCCGCTTGGTGTGCAGCGGGGAGCTCAGCCTGGCCCGCGTGCTCCGGAAGAACATTCTGGACAAGGTGGACCAGAAGAAGCTGCTCAGGTGTGCCAACTCCGACCAGCCCCTGGCAGCCCGGGGCGTAGCCGCCAGGTGAGCCGCCAGCTGTCCTCTTCCGGCAGGAGTGGTGCCTGGTAGCCACCTCCCAGCCCTAGAGCCCCACGTCCTGGTTCTGCCCAGACCCTGTGACAGGTGGTCTTCTGGACAGCCCCGTGGCTTCCCCAGGGCTGGGCTTCTTCTCCAGGGGGTCATGATGGGTGATTTTTAAAAATTCCCCTTTTTAACCAGGAAGCGGGGGTGGCACTTACTGGGACAGGAGACAGGTGCATGCATTTCTGCTGTGGTCGGCTCTTGTCTTCCCGGCACTGATGGGCAGCTGTGCGTTCCCAACCGCCCCTACCCCCGCCCGCCCTCTGGGCCCTGCTGAACCTTCCTATGAACCTTCACGACCTACTCCGTTGCCGGTGGCCTGGCCAGCGAGCATTTCAGCCTTCATCCCTGTGACACCGTCTGTCCCCGCTGGGCCCCGGCTGTGGAGTCCGGCCGAGTTCTCATGTGGCACAGTTGTCTGTGCTACGCCATGGGACCCACCCAGCAGAGGTGCCATGGTCCCCAGCAAGAGTGCGATCTGGTGCTGCCCTGCCGCCGGCCAGCTGGGGGCCAGGCTTGGGGCGGCTGCTGGCTCTGGCCGCCCAGCCGTGAGGCCGCAGGACGGCGCCCAGCTGGCTCCTGTCATCCCCGTCCCCACTGCTCATCTCGAGTCTCTGTCTTCTAGGCCAGGGACTTTGCATGACTTTCACAGCCATGAAATAGCCGAGCAGCTGACCCTGCTGGATGCTGAGCTCTTTTATAAAATAGAGGTATGCAGTGAAGGGGGGGGCCTGGGGGCTGCGGAGAAGGCTGTCCCCTGCCCCGGGATGAGCAGCTGCTGCTGGTCCCTCAGCAGGAGAAACTCGCCAGGAAGCCAGAGGGCTCTAGTTCCATCCAGTCTACTTCCTTTTCCAGATTCCTGAGGTTTTGCTTTGGGCAAAAGAGCAGAATGAGGAGAAGAGCCCAAACTTGACCCAGTTCACGGAGCACTTCAACAACATGTCCTACTGGTAAGAAGGGGCGGCTGTGCGAAGCCCCGGTTCTCCCTGGCAGCACGTCTGGCCGGGTCCCCGTGCTCTCCCTCCCACGGGAGGAGGTGCCCTATTCTTCCCAGCTCCTTCCGAGGCCCTGGGCATTACTTGGGAACTGTAGGCAGCAGAGAGCCCACTGGCTGAGGGGGCGGCTGCAAGGAGTGCCAGGATCGATTGGTAATGTCTGCCGTAGGCGGCGGCAGGGACAGGGGTGTCTGCGGTGCCATTCCGCGCTCGTCACTGCCCAGCTCCCCCACTGCCAGGCAGCCTCAGGGCCGAGCCTCACAGGCTGATGCCTGAAGAGAACAGCAAAGGCATGCGTTCTAGTAATACTTTAATTAGGCCTGAATTCTTAAAGCAAAATGAAGCCAAAGATGTGCTTATACTACAACATGTAACAGAATGGTTAGCTTTTCAAGACGTGACCTGAAGGTGCCCCTGAGCGGGGGTAGCCACGCAGCCAGCACTGCGCCCACTGCCGGAACATCTATGAGTTGTTAAACATGGCGAGGACTGCTTGTTGGAGGGGACCTGGGTCATGTCCCACTTTGCCAGCTTTGCTCCGCTCCCCAGCAACGTGAGCTGAGCCGTAGCAAGCCGCCCTGGGAGGCGGTGGTGTGTAGGCAGGCGGACACTGCACAGAGCCCTGAGCCCCGCCTCTGCCATAGCCCTCGGGGACTTCCGAGGAGGCGGCACAGGGCCCCCCGGAGCCATAGTCCTCAGGGTGTGCACTGGGTCCAAAGACACAGCAGAGGCGGCGCTTGCTCCAGATGCCCTGGCAGTGGCCCCCCGTGAATCCACAGGGTCTCCAGGCCACGGTAAAGTCCTCGTGCGAGGCTGGGCTTGTGGTGGCCGCCAAGGTTCTCAAGGTACCCTCCTAACGCCATGCTCCCTCGTCTCCTAAGGGAGTCCCAAGGCCATAGGAGGAGCATTTCCAGATCCAAGAGTGCTGGGGTCAGCGCTCATCAGGAAAGCCTACTTGGATGCTCCAAAGTGTCCATCAGCACACGTGGCCCAAGGTCCCTGTCACACTGTGTGTGACCTCTCGGCCTGTCCCTGGGATGCTGTGAGCTCCTCGAGAGCACAGATGGGGGGCTGTGCTTGGTGTCTCGGAGGCCCCGGGCATGTGGTGCGGGTGTCTCTCCCTCTCCTCCAGGACCACCTAGGGGTCTAAAAGGAGACCAGTCAGCTCAGCCAGCTCTTCTGCCCTTTGGTCTTACAGGGTCCGGTCAATAATCATGTTACAAGAAAAAGCCCAGGACCGGGAGCGGCTGCTGTTGAAGTTCATCAAGATCATGAAGGTAGCGGCGGCTGGCATCCCGAGTCGGCTCCTTCGAACCCCGCCCAGGAGTCCTGGGCCTGCCTCATGGCCGCCTCTCCCTCTCTCTGCAGCACTTACGGAAGCTGAACAACTTTAACTCCTACCTGGCCATCCTCTCAGCACTGGACTCGGCTCCCATCCGCAGGCTGGAGTGGCAGAAGCAGACCTCGGAGGTGAGTGGCTGGGAGGGAGGCAGGCCGGCCCCTGGGGACCAGCCATGGGGGAAGGCACTCAGGTGTCCGCTTGGCCGCCAGCCACCCCCCCGCCCCTTGGCTTGCTGTGGCTTATGTCCGACCTTTGGGTCCAGAGGGGCTGCGTGGTTGGTGCTGGGGTTGTCCCCTCACAGGGTCCTGCTGCCTGGCTGCGGGCCCGTACCTGGGTCCCCGCTTCACTGCTTGCTTCCTTCTGGAGGGGCTGCTCCGGGCTGGCGGCAGCACTCGTCCTTAGGGACATACTGTGAACAGGCCCGGCCTATTGATTTCTTTAGGGTAATTGCCAAAAGGGCAAGGACGGGGTGGTGTGGCCCGTTCGGGCGCCAGGGAGGTCCCTGAGGAAGGGTCAGTCATACCAAGACCGAAACAGGGAGAGTTTTCTGAGAGGGAAGGGAAGCCCCGGGCAGAGGGACAGAAGCATGTAGAGACTCGCAAGCGCAAGCAGCAGGACAGAGGCCGGCCCGTGGCACTGGGGAGGGGACCTGCTCTGGACCATGAGAGCCTTGGGGAGGCCCCGTGAGGACCTCGATCCTTGTGTGGGGAGGCTCCGTGAGAAGAAAGGCAGAGCCCACGGGGGCTGGATGTCAGCTGGGCCACCCAGGTGTTCCCTCAAGGGGTGACACTAAGGGACAGTTGTACGTCTGGTTTGGAGAAGTGTGGGACCTTCACCGTGGCTGCCACAGAAACAGCCAGGAGGTCCTGAAGAGGTGACGCATCAGGGAGCAAGGTAGCTAACAGGTGAAGAGGCGAGCGGGGTGGGTGGGCCCGAAGCGCCTGCTGTGTGCGGGGGGCGCTCAGGTCACCTGCTAAGCCTCGGCAGCTCTGTCTTGAGTGCAGCAAGGAGCCAAGACTGGCTCGGAGCCGGGGATGGCACCGTTCCCCGTGTGCCCGAGAATTCCCCTCGGGTTACAGTGCGGGGCGGCCCCCAGCAGGAGGCCCGGCGCCAGGCCCCGTACACGCCACGGGCAGTGGGGGCTCGGAGCCAGGGTTCTGCAGTGGGTACACACGGGCCTGGGAGCCCGTTCCCACAGTAGGCCCGGTCTCCCTGCGGCCGAGGCAGGCCCCAGGGTCTCACACACGGTCCCTCCCACCCAGGGCCTGGCTGAGTACTGCACACTGATCGACAGCTCGTCCTCCTTCCGCGCCTACCGGGCTGCCCTCTCCGAGGTGGAGCCCCCGTGCATCCCCTACCTGTGAGTAGAGCCCCCGCAGCTTTGCCCTGCTGGCTGCTCCCCAGGGAGGGGGGGAACATACCGGTAGAGAGAGAAACCCTCCCTTCAGGGTTTCCAGCTCAGACATTGGACTTCTGTTTTAAACTGTAACACGGAGGTGTTTTGAACAGAAAGGAAGGGTCCAGTCTCCCGTCTCCCAGCCCACTGATGCTTCCTTCCGGGAACAGGACTTCTCTTCCCCCGCCCTGCCGCCAAGGGTCCTCAGCCTTGGCTTCACCTTACAGTAGCCGGAGGGCTTTATAGTCAGTCACCCAGGAGGCCCGAGAGCGTTTCCCCACGGTGAGCCAAGGCATGGAGGAAACGCGGAAACAGCCCTCATCACATAAGCTGAAGGCAATAGTGGAAAAAGTCAAAGCTAGACCAGTTTGTTGCCAGAGCCCTTACTAAGCGGGTAGATGCGGGGAACCTCTATGAGGGAGCAGAAGACTCCGCAATGGCCCCGGGCGGGGGCTGCTACCGTGCTCTCCCTGGGGGGTGGCGGCTGGGCTCCCAGCTGTGTGTCACCTGGGCCCCATCACTCACCTTACGGCTTCACGTTCTCTCGGTGAGAAGCACCTGTTAACACAGAGACTCTCCATGCCTCCATCCTCCTGGGCTTTGGGTTTGCTATTTTTTTTCCTGTTCATGTATTAATTTTACGAGGCTCCTCCCACACCCGAGCTGGCTTTCCCACGGACCCAGAGTTTCTGGGTCAGGAGTTCACGCAGGAAGAGACCAACACAGGCCAGATGTGCTCTCCGGAGCAGTGACCGGGCCTCTCTGTCCTCCCAGGGGGCTTATCCTGCAGGACCTCACCTTTGTTCACTTGGGCAACCCAGACTATATTGACGGGAAGGTGAATTTTTCCAAACGGTGGCAGCAGTTCAACATTCTGGACAGCATGCGGTGCTTCCAGCAGGCGTGAGTACCGGGGCGCTCGCGCCGGGACCCCCAAGGTGCGAGGGGGGCGGGGATGAAGGAACACCAGGGCCTGCACCGAGGTGGGGGCCCGCCGCACCCAGGGAGACTGCAGCACGGGGGCCCGAGGAATGGGGGGGTCCCAAGGGCAGCGTGCAGAAGGGCAAGCGGGCTCCTGCCACCAGCCCTCCCTCCGCCTGTGGGGTGCTCGGGTGCCGGGACCATGCGCACGGCCCCTCCGGGAGGCCATGCTGACCTGCTGGCCCCACGCCGGTCCTGACTGGAGGCCCCCCACAGGCACTATGATATCCGAAGAAATGATGACATCATAAACTTCTTCAATGACTTCAGCGACCACTTGGCGGAGGAGGCCCTGTGGGAACTCTCTCTGAAAATCAAACCTAGGAACATCACGAGGAGAAAAACAGACCGGGAGGAGAAGACCTAGGAGCAGGTGCCGTGAGCAAGGAGAGCGCTCAAGAGAGGCTCTGAGGGCTGCCCAGACCGGGAGGGACCTTGGACCTGGCCCCGGGCAGGCTGCACGTGTCCCGGCCCCAGGGCTCAGCCAGCCCTCTGCTGTGCCGGGCAGGAGCCCCAACAGCTTCGGGCTCCTCTTCTCCACGGGAGCGGACGCCAGGCCCACCGTGGAGCCAGCAGGCAGGTCTCGTTCCTGGTTTGTGAGCCCGTGGTTTGGTTTTGGTTCCGGTTTCTGCTTTCACTTCCGTATTCCTCACCCCCTCCCACCCCCTGGCCTGGGAGCCGCACGGGAGAGCGGCAGGCCAAGGCACACTGGCACTCTCTTCACCCCTCCCTTCCGTTTGAGGCTCCCGAATCGGCTGCAATGACAAATGAGTGGACGCTGAGAGGTGGGGGCTGTACCCCAGGGACTGTCAGTCGGGTCGGCAGGAAGCAGAGAAGACCCGGGAGGCTCCTTGTACTTTCCTTGCCCTGCTGCTTAATGCAAGATGGTGTGAGCTTTTGACGTGGCCCGGAAAGGTTCACCAGGTGGCCTTTCAGCAGCGCCGGGGCTGGGGCTCCCGTCACGGTACCGGCCCTCAGAACCGTCCTCCTCCCGGCCCTTCGCCTCCCCGACCGCCCGGCACGTGGGGGAGCTGGGGCAGAAGATGGAGCAAGGGAGGGTGGAGGTTTAGCGAGCGGGGCCGGACGTCCTCCCGGGTGAATGAAGTTGGAGAGCGGAGGGGCGGTTCTGTCCGGGGAAGGCCCAGGTCCCTCCTCTGTCGCTTGCTGTGTGCCTTAAACTCCCGTCTCCTGTCCCCCGGCCCCCGGGGGCTCCCTTCCCACCTTGCACCATCCTGGTGGGGCCCAGGGGTGCCTCTCCGACCTCCCCCCCGGTGTGCAGCGATTCTGCCCGGTTTAGGACGGGGCGCCCCTGAGCAGACGGGGCGGCCGTGGCTCTGGAGGTGCCTGTTGAGGCTGACTGGCCCGGCTCCTACCCCCTGCCCCGGGGACCGCTCGCTCTCCCCGTCTTCCTGGTTGGAAGCCGCACTCGCTGGTGAGGCGGACTGTCGGAGGCAGGTCCGCAGGGCGGTCCCCGCACACGGAGGGGCCGCTGTCCCCCTGCCCCTCAGGTCCTGATTGGCTGACTGAGTGCTGGCTTCTCCAAGGCTTCACCTGCCTTCACTTGGTCAAGCAAATGCCAGGGTCGAACTTCTTAAACAACCGTGTCACTTTGAGTCTTTCCTGGGTTCTGAGCAGCTTTCTCCGCTCTTGTTTTGGGGTCCTGGACCTAGAGGGGAGAACGTGTGAAATGCCAGCGGCGCGCCCTCGGGCAGTGCTCTGGCTGCCTCGGGCCCAACGTGTCACTTTCCTATTTAAAGCGTGTGGTCGCTGTTCTTCAGTGCGGGGGCAGGAGTCCCCTCACTGAGGTCGCGTCCTCCCCCTTCCCGTCTTGCCCCTGCCTGGCCCAGCGCTGCCAGAGGCTGCTGCGTGCGGGGGCGGCCGCCGCGGCCCAAATACTCATGCCGGGTCGGTCTGCCCCTCACACGCCCGTCCGCGGATGGGGATGGGGGCTTTACCTTCCGGGCCCTCCCCTCTGGGAGCCCTGCCAGGCAGAGGGAGGCAGTGTGGGGGACGGGGGTCCCTGCGTGAGGACCGCAGGGGCCGTGTGCGTTTAATTTCTGGCTGGCAGGCTTCCCACCCCGTGCCAGCCACTCATCTGGGCTCTGATCGGTCTGGGGGACCAGTACCCGGTGTTCCCTGTGGGGCGGCCGCACGCCAGGTCAGAAGGAACCCAACCTTTCAGAAGCACCTCCCTCTCCCCCCCACTCCACGCCTCCCCCTATTACATTGTAATATATATGTATCCCCACTAACCTGGCTGATGGTGGTATCTTCCTGCAGACATTTCAAACCTGTAACTTTTATACGAAAGGAGAATAAACACGGATGAAAGCTGCGTCCGCGTGACCATAGAGCTGCCCCCCCATGGGCGGGGCTTCTGCCCTTTGGGAGGGTGGGACCGAGGCCACCAGCCCATCTGGAATTTTCTCTCCCCGTCTTGTGCCCCATAAGTGGATTAGTGCACGTCCCCTACTGCCCCCCAGCCTGCTGGTCAAAACTGAAATTTCTAGAGTAGAATTCTGGGGGCACAGAGGTACCTGGAGCTACTTTCCAAAGCCCCTAAAGCAGGGGCTGTGAAGGCATGCCTTCTGTACCATTCTGTGGCCCGCCTGCCCCAAGGCAGCATGCACAGGTTTGGAAACAGCCCCACACGTTCCGGTTTCTGCTGTGCTGAGCCCTTGGACTTCAACCCAGCCTGTGTGTCACCCCCAGCATCTGAGAGAGAGGTGGTCAGCTGCTGAGTCCTCTACTAGCCGCCAGTACCAAGAACCACCTGGGCTGGCCCCTCTCCTGCAGGTGACCAGGAGGTCACAGGCCGGGTGCAGACATCTGTGCTGAACCTGCCACCCAGAACCACAGGGCACGCCGCTGCCCTCAGCCTGGAGAAGCACCTGGGTCCCACCGCCACCCCCACACGGCACAAGCAACCTGCATGCTTAACCCAGCAGCTCAGGAGCAGAGGACCTGGGAGTGACACCTCCCTACCCCCCCCCCCCAACGCTCAGACCCCGGATCCGTGTCCAGCCCTGGGAGGGGTGCAGTGGCTCCGCACAGCTCCCTCCAGCAGCAGGAGAGGCAGACCCCGCACATTCCCGGAAACCACCCCTCCTTCGTCAGTTCGTCTTACCCACTAGGGGCGCGTGACTTAGGAACCCAGTCAGGCAGGGCATGGGTCATTCTAGTTCCGCATTTGCTGGGGACACCCTGGAGGAACTTCACCCTTGGCTAAGACGGGCTCCGGTCCTGGGTCTGTAGTGAGAGGCCGTGTGACCCTAGGTAAGTGGCTCCCGCTCTGCTGCCCAGGCTTCCCAGCTGGGACTGGGGTGGTGACAGCTTTTACCCCCCAGGTCTCTGAAGGCGCGGTGAGTTAATACCTGGAACGGGGTCTGGTACGATCACTTCTCCGCGCACACACAGAGGTGTGGGTCCCAAGCACTCCGCAGACCCCTTCCTTCATTCACGCTCTTAACTAAATTACCCCCCACCCCACCGAACCATGACAGCCATGGTAAATGCCACATGAGGAGGTGCCTGACCTCCGCTCACAGACCTCCGGTCCACACAGGCTCACCAGCAATTCATGCCGAACAAGTCGCTTTAGTCTTAAGCACACGCGCCTGAGAACAAAAAGGGGAACACCTCCCAACTCGTCGAGTAGAACATAGTCTTGACATCAAACCCAGACAACCATCCGAGAAAATTACAGGCAAATACTTGCACAAAACTTCTAAAATAATCTTAGCAACCCCAAGCCAGGAGCATATAGAAGTCCATACCCCCTGACCACGCTGGGCTTACCCTTAAATGTAAGGACGGAATGTCAGTGAGCTGGCGACCATTCCAGACCTTCGTGCTCCATAGCTTATCCGGGTGCCCCCACCTGGTGAACCTCTGCTTCCTGGGCACCGGGGAGGTGTGCTTCCCAGATCCGCCCCAGGGAGGTCCATGAGACCCAAGGGGCGAGACATGTCACTCGGGCCTGGCAACTCGGCATGGGCGCCCCCTTCATGCTCACTCTTTCCCCTCCCGGACACACTTCGAGTCCAGATGCTGAGATGGCAGAGCTCTAAATGGAGGGAACCAGACAGGGACCACCCCCTCCGTCCCCAACTCGACTTCACATAAGAAGTGACCCTGTGCGAGCGAACCCACTGAGATTGCTGGGTTTATGAACGTTCACAACATGGCCTAGCTCCTCCTGAGTGTACCATACGAACACACTGAAGGAAGAATACATATAATCACCTCGGCGCTCAGAAAGGCCTTTGTTAGAAATGCGACACCCATAATTTTCATTTAAAACTCTTAGAAATCAAAAACTTAATTGATCAAAGTCCCCTTCCAGAAATTCCATGCAAACATTATATTTAATGTTAAAATACTCAGAGCATTCCCGTTAAAATCAGAACAAATTAAGGACCTGCTGTCACTTTGTCCACCACTCTATTGGAGATGCTAGCCAACGCAGCAGGAAAAAGGAAAAACGAGATTACTAAGGAAAGCTACCAGGCTGGCTGGCTGGGACAGTAGAGCGTGTGACTCTCCATCTCACAGTCTTGACTTCAAGTCCCATGTTGGGCTTTTATTTTTTTTTTTTAAGATTTTATTTATTTATTTGTTAGAGAGAGAGAGTGGGAGAACACAAGCAGGCAGAGAGGCAGGCAGAGGCAGAGAGAGAAGCAGGCTCCCCACTGAGCAAGGAGCCCGATGCGGGACTCGATCCCAGGACCCTGGGATCATGAACTGAGCCGAAGATAGTGGCTTAACCAACTGAGCCACCCAGGCGTCCCCCATGTTGGGCTTTAAAAAAAAAAAAAAATTAGGGGTGCCTGGGTGGCTCAGTTAAGCATTCAACTCTTGATTTCAGCTCAGGTCATGATCTCAGGGTCTTGAGACTTGAGTCCTTCCCTGGGCTCCATTCCCACACTGGGCATGGAGCCTGCTTGGGATTCTCTCTGCCTGCCCCCCCACCTCAACTTGTGCCCTGTCTCTCGAAAAAATAATAATAATAAAGGAATCCTCGAAGGTAGGTAGCTGTGCAGTCAGGGAAAAAAAAATTGAGTATGTTCCAATATACAACCAACAACTAAACCAATTCTTGAAGGCTCCCACTTACGCTGGCATCATAAGCCTTAAGTGAAACCATTATCCTCCGAAAAAGAGGATGGAGCAATTGTAAACACTTTTGTACCAGCACAAGAACACCTTTATACACAGCAAATAGTAATAGACCTAGAGGGGGAAAGGACAGCAAGAGAATAATAGCAGACTTAAGTACGCCACTCCCATCAGTGGGCAGATCATCCAAACAGAAAATCAACTCGGAACCGTCTGCCTTAAAGGACAGATTAGACTAGATGGACTTGATGGAACATCCCATCCCAAAGCAACAGAATACACATCCCCAAACACACATGGAGACTCCTCCAGGGAACATACATGTCAGGCCACAAAACAAGTCTTCAGGATTTTTAAGAAGTCTGACATCACATGAAGCATCTTTCCTAACCAGAATTATATGAAACCGAAAACCAGTTACAAAAAGAAAACTGGACAAGCGTTATGTGGAGAGTGAGCAACCAGTGGGCCGAAGGGGACATCAGAATACCCTGAACAGGGCGCTGGGCGGCTCAGTCGGTTGAGCGACCGCCTTTGGCTCCGGTTGTGATCCTGGAGTGCCAGGAGGGAGTCCCGCGCCCGGCGCCCTGCTCAGCGGGGCGTCTGCTTCTCCCTCTCACCCGCCCCCTCTCTTGCACTCTCTGTCTCTCATTCTCTCTCTCTCTCTCTCTCTCTCAAATAAAATCTTAAAGAAAATTCTTTGAACAGGGCACTGGGTGGCTCAGTCAGTTAAGTGTCTGCCTTTGGCTCAAGTCATGATCCTGGAGGAGCCCCAGGATCAAGTCCCTTGCTGGGCTCCCTACTCAGTGAGGAGCCTGCTTCTTCCTCTGACCCTCCACCCCCATGCTGTGTCTCTTATTCTCTCTCAAATAAATAAAATCTTTTTTAAAAAGGTGGGGGGCACCTGGATGGCTCAGTGGGTTAAGCCTCTGCCTTCAGCTCAGGTCATGATCTCAGGGTCCTGGGATCGAGCCCCACATCAGGCTCTCTGCTCAGCAGGGAGCCTGCTTCCTCCTCTCTCTGCCTGCCGCTCTGCCTACTTGTCATCTCTCTCCCTCTGTCAAATACATAAATAATCTTAAAAAAAAAAAAAAAAAAAAAAAAACCTTGAACAAATGAAAATGGAAACACAACGTACCAAACGTACAGGGTGCTGTAAAAGCAGTTCTGAGGGGCAAGGTGATGGGAGAAAAGTAAGATCAACAACCTGATTTGTGAACAATCTCAGCCACTAGGAAGAACAAATGAAGCCCAAAGCTAGGAGAAGAAAGGAAATAACAAAGATGGAAAAAATAGAGACTAAAAAGAAACAAAATTAACAAATCTGTAGCTAGACTCCCCAAGAGACTCCTCAGAAATGAAAATGATGTTACAGCTAAAAAGGGGAGAGGAGGAGCACCTGGCTGGCTCTGTCAGTAGAACATGGGACCTTGGATCTCAGGGTCATGAGTTCAAGCCCCACATTGGGCTTAGAGCTTGCTTTAAAAGATTAAAAATTGATGTTACAACAGATACCACAGAAATATAAAGAATCATAAAGAGACACTATGAACAATTATGTAACAATGACCGGGCAACCTGGAAGAGATCAACAAAGTCCTACAAACATACAAGACAGAATTGTGAAAATACAACAAAACCAAACAGACCAGTGAGTGGAGCAGCCGGAGTCCGTCCATTAAGAACCTCACAACAAACCAAAGTTCAGAAGCACGTGGCCTCACTGGTGAATTCTACCGAACAGCCGACCTCCTCCAACACTTCCACAAACAGAAGCAGAGGGAACACGTCCACACTCTGTTGACGAGGCATCCCGCTGATAGCAAAACCAGACGAGGATGCCACAGAAGAGAAAAATCACAGGCCGGGGCGCCTGGGTGGCTCAGTTGGTTACGTGTCTGCCTTCAGCTCAGGCTGTGATCCCAGAGTCCTGGGATCGAGCCCCGCATCGGGCTCCCTGCTCAGCGGGGGGCCTGCTTCCTCTGCCTGCCACCCCCTGGCTTGTGTGTGCTCGCTCTGTCAAATAAATAAAATCTTAAGAAAAAAGAAAATCACAGGCCAACAGCCTTGATTGACACAGATGCAAACATCCTCAGTAAATGAGAGCAAACCAAATTCAACAATACATTGAAAGTGTCGCGCACACGATGACCCAAGCGGAATGGATTCCAGAGACGGGTCAACGTACACGAGAGTCAATGTGACCCGCTCACTGCACTAACAAAAGGAAGGAAGAAAGTCATAGAATCATCCCAATAGATGCAGAAAAAGTGACAGAAGTCAACATCCATTTATGATAAAAACACAACAAAGTGGGTGTAGAGGGAACACACCTCAGTATAAGAAAGGCCACCAAATCGGACAAGTCCGCACGTGGCAGCATTCTCACTGGTGAAAAGCTGAGAGTCTTCCCTCCAAGCTTGGGAACAAGCCAAGGGTACCCACTCTCGCCAGGTTTTTTCAACTTAGTGCTAAAGTCCTCGCCGCAGCAATTAGGCAACAAAAAGAAACAGAAAGCATCCGCATTGAAAAGGAAGAAGTACAACTCATTTGCAGATGGCATGATATTATATATAGAAAACCCTAAAAGTTTTTCTCTGCCAAAAAAACTTGAAGCTAATGAATGAATTCAATGAAGTTGCAGGATACAAAACCAACACACAAAAAACCAATTGCATTTCTAGTCACTAATGACCTATCAAAAAGGGACATTAATAACACATTTACATTGCATCAAAAAGAAAGTACCTAGGATTAAATTAACCAAGAAGGTGAAACACATGTACTCTGAAAATGAGATATTAATAAACTGAAGACACAAATAAATGGAAAGCTACTCCATGCTCGTGGTTAAGAAATACACTGTTCAAATGTCCATTCTAGGGGCACCTGGGTGGCTCAGTTGGTTAGGCTTCTGCTTTTGGCTCAGGACATGATCTCAGAGTCCTGGGATCAAGCCCTGCATTGGGCTCCCTGCTCAGCGGGAAGCCAGCTTCTCCCTCTCCCACTCCCCCTGCTTGTGGTCCCTCTCTCGCTGTGTCTCTGTCAAATAAATAAATAAAATCTTTTTTTTTTAATGTCCATTCTACCCAAAACAATGCACAGATTATTGCTATCAAAATCCTAATGGCATTTTCCACAGAAATACGGGGATCCTAATATTTGTACAGAACCAGAAAAGACCCTGAATGGCCAAAGCAATCTTAAGAAAGAAGAACAAACCATCGCACTCCCTGATTTCATACTATATCTCAAAGAGACTGTAAATAAACACACACCCATCAGTGAAACAGAGAGCCCAGAAATAAACCCATGCATATATGGCTGATTAATTTACAGCAGAGGAGCCAATAACAGACAGTGGAGAAAAGAGAGTCTTTCATTAATAGTTCTGGGAAGGCTGACCAGCCACATGCAAAGGAATGGAGCTGAATGTGGGCTCCTGGGTGGCTCAGTCAGTTAGGCATCCAACTCTTTCTCTCCAGTCAGATCTTCAATCTCAGGGTCATGAGTTCAAGCCCCACATTGGGCTCCACACTGCATGTGGAGGCTACTTAAGAAAAAAGAATGGAACTGGACCCTTTTTTCCACTATACACAAAAATTAACTCAAAATAAAGACCTGAATTGAAGACCTGAAACCATAAAGCTGCTAGGGGAAAACATAGGCAGAAGACTCCCTGACATCAGCCTTGGCAATGATTTTTTGGATTTAAAACCAAAAGCAAAAGCAACAAGAGTAAAAATAAGCAAGCGGGACTATATCAAACTAAAAAGCTTCTACAGGAAAAGAAACCATCAATAAAATGAAAAGGCACTGTACTGAATGTGAGAAAATATTTGCAAATCATACCTAATGTGGGGCTAATATCCAAACTACACGAAGGACTTCTACAGCTTCATGGCAAAAACCGATGTAATGAGGGTGCCTGGGTGGCTCAGTCGGCTAGGCGTCTACCTTCATCAGGTCATGATCCCAGCCAGGGTCCTGGGATCGAGCCCTGCACTGGGCTCCCTGCTCAGCAGGAGCCTGCTTCTCCCTCTGCCCCTCCCTGCTGCTTGTGCCCTGTCTCTGTCAAATAATATTTAATTCTTTAAAAAAAAAATAAATAAATCAGGGGCACCTGCGTGGCTCAGTCGGTGAAGCAGCTGCCTTCAGCTCAAGTCATGATCCCAGGGTCCCGGGATCGAGCCCCGCATTCGGCTCCCCACTCAGCAGGAAGCCGGCGTCTCCCTCTCCTACTCCCCCTGCTTGTGTTCCCTCTCTCATTGTCTCTGTCAAATAAATTATTTTTAAATCTTAAAAAAAAAATCCAATGAGCTCTCCCCTCACGCTGGTTAGGACGGCTGGAGGTTCCCAGAAATACTGAAAGCAGAACTACCCCATGGCCAGCGAGTCAGCCCACACTTAGTTATCCAGAGGTGAAGAAAGCACCAACTCAAGAAGATACATGCATCGCCGAGTTCGCTGCTTGCTCCGGGGGACCAGAGGCAGAGGATGGAGGCAGGCAGAACGGGGGGGCGGGGTCAAAAGGGACAGACACCCAAACCTCTGGCTCTGAGCCACGGGGAGAGGACCGGCCATGTGATGGAATCCACACTGTACGGCGTTTGAAAGTCACTGACAGAGTAGAACTCCAAAGTCATCATCTAACTTCGTATGGTGACACGTTAACCAGACTCACCGTGGTGATCATTTCACAGGATACACAAGTGTCGGACGCTTCCCTGTACACCTGAAACATGTCGTTTGTCTGGTAAACCTCAGTGTGTACATTAAAAATGATAAGATTTTATTTAAAAATACACCGAGAGGGGGACATCTTCTGTGGGTGGGAAGATTAACTTTCTCAAAGATGTCATTCATTTCCCAGTTAATGTGTACATCAGAAGTATCCAGAGAAATTCCGAGAAGATGTCATATGGTCCTTGACAAGTTTATTCTAAAAATGTGTAAGAATTTCTACTTCTGGTAGATGCAGACTTGGTGATTCAGACCAGCCCTCCTGCGAGGAAAGCTGTACAGAATATTTTCAGTCACTGCCCAAATTTGTCAGAAAGCCAGCCAACGAACGAATCATTGGTCCTGGCTTCAGCAGGAGACAGAAACCCAGAGATGTAAGCTTGACCCTCGGGGCCACATAGTAAAGGCACCTGCTGGGTGGAAGGAAGCTGGGAAGTTCTGCAGCGCTTCTGATAGCAGGAATTTAAAATAAGAGTCTGGAACGCCCGCTCCGCGCGAAGGGAGAGACCACGAGTACACCGCCCTGAGGGACTGAGCCCGTGTCAAATCCTCTCTGTCCCTGAAAGCGGACGCCTGGCGTCCCCGGCACCTGCCAGAAGCAGGTGACGACGAAGCCTCACGGGGGGGGGGGGGCAGCAGCATCCCAGGCCTCCGGTCAGTTCCAGTTTTTCACATGCGATGGAAACCAGGGACTCAAGGAGACACGCAGCATGAACAGAGGAAGCCCCAGGGCGGGACGCCTAAGTGGCCCCGGTGGTTGAGCGTCTGACTCCTGGGTCAGGACGTGTGCCACCCGGCTAGCAGGCAGCTTCCCAACTGCTCACGCACCAGCTCACCCACCAGCGTTGGTCCGTCTGTACCGCCGAGGATCAGTCCTGCTCACCCCGCCCCGGCCCCGCTCTGGTCTGGGCAACACCGTGAGTTTCTGTTTAACCACATCTTCTCCGGGGACTTCTGGATCCCGGCCCTGGGGACTGGGCCCTCCTACCATCGGCTTCCGCAGGAATTCACCCTCAGCCCCGGGGTCCCTCTCCTCATTCTCCTTCAACCTTCCTAGTTCTCTCCTGTCCTAGTTCACAGTCTTTTCTGTTAACCTTTCTCTGTTCAAATTATTCCATCGTTTCTGTCTCTTGATTGGTCCTTGGGTAGAAAAATCAAACCCTAGATTCAGGAAGCCTTATCCCAAGCAGGATAAATAAAAAGAAACAGTATCTAAGCACAGCACAGTTAAACTTCTGAAAACCAAAGGCAGAACATTTTAAAGCAGACAGAGAAGCAAGAACAGGGTGCGTTAGCTTCAAAGGTACAATGATTGACTCAGCAAAAGCAAGGGACAGAAGTCGTCGGAATGAGATCTCCAAGTGCTGAAAGCAAGCAACCCGCCGACATCCTACACCCACTCCAGGTATCTTTCAAGAATGAAGGTAAAAAGCAAGACATCATCGGACAAAAACAGGATGCATCCTCAGACCAACACGAGAAAAACCAAAATCATGTTTTCAGGCAGAAGGAAAATAATGCCAAACGGAAGGTTGGACGTACAAAAAGCAGCCAATGTGCGGACCGACCTAAACGAGCATTAGGTGTGTAAGACAGCAACACTGTCTCATCTTAGAGGTTTAAAGTACAGAGACTCAACACTCCTAACGATGCTGGGGGCTC
This sequence comes from Mustela nivalis, assembly GCF_964662115.1. Taxonomy (NCBI): domain Eukaryota; kingdom Metazoa; phylum Chordata; class Mammalia; order Carnivora; family Mustelidae; genus Mustela; species Mustela nivalis. The sequence continues at coordinate 88,841,953 of NC_139032.1, read as the reverse complement.
AGGAAGGAGACGCATGGAGGTGTTCTAGAATTAGCTCTCGAATGGTCTAGGAAGAAGATACAAGTGCTAAGAATGCTTGGCGTTGAGAAGAGAAGGCAATACGTACTCTCTAGGGGACCACCAGAGCTGCAAAAGGAGGTCTGATTTCCAAGCTAACAGGAAGAAATGGAGTAACACCAGCTGATCTAGAAGGAGCCAGGAAAGGAGAGAGAACGAACTGTGACACAGGTAGAACCAGGAGAAAGCAAAGACATGGTGGTGGGATTCAATCCCAACACGTTTTGTTCGAAGTAGGCTCCACACCCAGCAAGGAGCCCAACACAGGGCTTGAACTCACGACCCTGACATTAAGCCTGAGCTGAATGGGGCACCTGGGTGGCTCAGCTTGTTAACCATCTGCCTTTGGCTCTTATCACCATCCCAGGGTCCTGGGATCAAGCCCCACAATAGGCTCGGCAGGGAGTCTGCTCCTCCCTCTGCCTCTGCCTGCCACTCCCCATGCCTGTGCTCGTGCTCTATGTCAAATAAATAAAATCTTTAAAAAAAAAAAAAAAAGACCTGAGCTGAGATCGAGAGTCAGACTCTTAACTGACTGAGCCACCCAGGTGCCTCCAAACACATTTTTTTAAGATTTACTTATTTGGGTGGCTCAGTGGGTTAAAGCCTCTGCCTTCTGCTCAGGTCATGATTTCAGGGTCCTGGGATCAAGCCCCACATCGGGCTCCCTGCTCGGGGGGAGGCTGCTTCCCCCTCCCTCTGCCTGCCTCTCTGTCTACTTGTGATCTCTCTCTCTGTGTCAAATAAATAAATCTTTCAAAAGAATAAGATCTACTTATTTGAGAAAGAGACAGCATGTGCGTGCACGTGGGGGGGACGCAGAGCGACAGCATCTTCAAGCAGGGTCCCCACTGCGCATCCGACCAAGACTTGGACAGCTCAACCTGAGCCGTCCAGATGCACCAAACACGTTTTCTGTTGCTCCTGGGTGGTGCAGTCGGTGACGGGTCCCACTCTTGGTTTCGCTCAGGTCATGCCCTCACAGCCATGGGATCGAGCCCCGAGCTGGGCTCCCCACTCCGTGCGGAGTCTGCTTCAGTCTTTTTCCCTCGCTGCTCCTCCTACTTGCACACACCCAATCTCTCTAAAATAAATAAATACAATCTTTAAATAAATAAACAAACAAAACACATTAAACAGGGGCACCTGGCTGGCTCCGTCAGTGCAGCATGTGACTCTTGCTCTTGGGGGGGTGAGTTCGAGCCCTACACTGGGTAGAGAGTAGACTTTAAAAACATCTTTAAAAAAAACAAAAACCAAAAACTAAATGGACTGAATTCTCCAGTTGAAAGGCTAACAGACTTTTTTTTTTTTTTAACATGTATGCTGTTAACATGATGTATTTATCTAAAATGTAATGGTAGGGGCACCTGGGGGCCTCAGTCATTAAGCATCTGCCTTCGGCTCGGGTCATGATCCCAGGGTCCTGGGATCGAGCCCCGCATCGGGTTCCCTGCTCAGCGGGGAACCTGCTTCCCCCCTCCCACTCCCCCTCCTTGTGTTCCCTCTCTCACTGTGTCTCTCTCTCTCTGTGGAATAAATAAAATGTAATGGTACAGAAACGTTGAAAGTAAAAATTGGAAAGATACACCCCACAAATACAGCCCCCCCCAAAAGTTAGCATAGCTGGTATTAATACCAGAAGTAGCCTTTACGGCAAAAGGTCTTACTAGAGTTATAAAGATATACTCGACAATACATGAAGTATCTTCAACCCTAACCCTACATGCAACTCATTACACAGTCTCAAAATATCGAAAGCAAAAGCCAACAGAACCGCGAGAGCGAACAGACAGATGAGATCCCAGTGGGCGGTTTCAGCGCTCCTCTCCCGGGACGCGTGAGGAAGGACCGCGATCTTACACGACACTTCCCCAAACAAGAAGAAAGTGAGAAGCATGTCTGAACTCTCGTAACGAGGCCAGCAAAACTCTTTAAATTAAAAAAAAAATTTTTTTTAAAGATTTTGTTTGACAGAGAGAGATCACAAGTAGGCAGAGAGGCAGGCAGAGAGAGAGGGGGAAGCAGGCTCCCTGCTGAGCAGAGAGCCCGACGCGGGACTCGATCCCAGGACCCTGAGATCATGACCTGAGCCAAACGCAGAGGCTTTAACCCACTGAGCCCCCCGGGCACCCCAAGGCCAGCAAAACTCTTGATACCAAAACCATAGCAGGAATGAAATCACAGTCTGTCTCACTCATGGACACAGACGCAAAACTCCTACACAAACCACACTGACTCTGGTGACACGCAGAAAGGATAATACATCGTATTGAGATGGGCTTATTCTAGAAGTGAGAAGCTGCTCTAACATTTGAAAATCAATGCCAATTCATAACATTAACAGAATAAATCAGAATTTTCTCAGAGGATACATGAAAGTAATTTAGTAAAATGCAATGTCCATGCACATTTTTTTTTAACTCTGAGGAAACTGGGAATAGAAGGATACTTCCTTAATCTGAAAAAACTTATTATTTTTAAAAGGCAGAATGTTGAAAGCCTGCCTTTGAGACAAGGAGAAAGGTAAGGTAACGGGACGCCCGGGTGACTCAGTCAATGAAGCCTCCGCCTCCAGCTCAGGTCCTGATCCCAGGGTCCTGGGAATCGGGCCCCACGTCGGGCTCCCTGCTCAGCAGAAAGCCTGCTTCTCCCTCTCCCACTCCCCAACCTTGTGTTCCCTCTCTTGCTGTCCGTCAAATAAATAAGTTAATTAATTAATTAATTAATTACTAATCTTAAAAAAAGAAAGGCAAGGTAAGACTGCCATTGTCGGGACCTTTTCCCAGGATTGTCCTAGAGCTCCAGACCAGTGCAGGAGGGCAAACACACACACGCACAAAGGGGTAAGTCTTGGGAAGGGAGACAACTCGTTATGCAGATAATACTGTGTGAACAGAAAATTCGGTAGAACCTACAGATAAATTATCAGAATAAGTGAATTTAGAACGCTTGCTGGATACAAAGTCAACAATCAAGAATCAATTGTATTTCTGTATACTAGCAAATAACAAAAATATTAAAATTATATTCATAGTAGCATCAAAGCAAATATTCAGGGACACTAAAATATACACAATATTTCTACACAGAAAACTATAAGATCAAGGGGAAAATGTTTTATTTTTTATTTATTTTTTTTTAAAAGATTTTGTTTATTTATTTTATAGACAGAGATCAGAAGTAGGCGGAGAGGCAGGCAGAGAGAGAGGGGGAAGCAGGCTCCAAGCTGAGCAGAGAGCCTGATGCGGGGCTCGATCCCAGGACCTTGAGATCATGACCTGAGCCGAAGGCAGAGGCTTAAACCACTGAGCCACCCAGGCGCCCCAAGGGGAAAATGTTTTAAACACCTAAACAGGGGCACCTGGGTGGCTCAGTCATTAAGCATCTGCCTTTGGCTTGGGTCATGATCCCAGGGTCCTGGTATCAAGCCCCTCGTCTGGCTCCTGCTCAGTGGGGAGCCTGCTTCTCCCTCTGCCTGCTGCTTCCTCTACTCGTGGTCTATCTCTGTCAAATAAATAATATCTTAAAGAAAAAAAAAAAAAAAACACCTAAACAGATAAGGAGATTTACCGTTTTTGTTGGAAAAGTTAGCACTGTAAAGATATCAACTGTTCCCAAATTAATCCACAGATTTAAAACAATCTTAGTCAAAATCCTAATCTTGATTTTGGTGAAAATTGACAAGTTAATTCTAAAGTTCATTAAAAATACAATTGGTTTTATGGGCACCTGGGTGGCTCAGTAGGTTAGGCCTCTGCCTTTGGCTTGGGTCATGATCTCAGGGACAAATGGTTTTAAAGATTTATTTATTTATTTATTTGCCAGAGAGAGAGAGAGAGAGAGAGAGAGAAGGAACACAAGCAGGGGGAATCAGGGAGGGGGAAGCAGGCTCCCCGCTGTGCAGAGAGCCTGATGCGGGGCTGGGTCCCAGGACTCTAAGATGACCTGAGCCGAAGGCAGAGGCTTAACGACGGAGCCCCCCAGGCGCACAATACAAATGATTTTAAATGGCCAAGACCCGTAAAGATGGTGGGAGGGCTTGATGTTCCCAACTTCAAGACTTAGCCGTCCACCGCAGTCACGAAGTGTGACACAGAACAACACTAGACGGACACAGCCCTCTGGGGTCTACTCCGGGGAGCTGACAGGTCCGGATGTGCAAATCCGCCACCAGTGAACCCAGCGCTAGAAGACCACAGAAGAGAATAGCTTCATGACCTCGGAATGGGGGAGTTCTTCCTAAGCCACAAGAAGCTCATCCACGAAGGAAAAGACATATGTGCACCTCGCAACCGAGAACTCGCTTGCGTCGGGCGACCGCACGGAGAACACATCAGGAGCCACTTCCCTCCGTCCGCAGCTGCAGGTGCCGCGGCCTGGCCGCGGGCTCACTACCACCCGCGCCGCGACTTAGACGGAGGACAGCCGCCGGCCCCTCCGCTGCTGGGGTGCGGCCCGCAGCATCTCCTTGCACGTTTCAGCGGACACACACACACACACACACACACACACACCCGACCGCAGGAAAGCCTCTCCTCAGCACGCCCAGGGCGAACCCCTCGACACCAGGCGACCGCGACCTCTCTGCTGTCACACCCGAACCCGCTCCGCCTCGGTTCCACCCGACATTTAGGACTTGCCCAGCGCCCTCCCTTGGGGTGCTCTGGTGACTACACGGTCTGATAAAAGTCTCCCAGGCCGGACTGGAAGCTTCGGGAAACAGACTCCTCCCTCCCCGCTGCAAACCCTAAAAGGCGTGCGCCTTTCCGGTTCCTTTCAGGGACACAGCGCACCAGCCCACCCGTTCGAAAGCGCAGCAACGGACCGCGCAAGCCCTCCTCGCCCGCCCCCTCCCAGGGCAGCTGCTGTCAGCCGCCGAAGGTACCCTTCTAGACTGTTCTTTGCGCGTACACACATGTGAGCGCATGGTGCGTGCATTCTGCAAGGAGGCCACAAACAGCGGGCCAGCGCACACCGGCAGTGAGAGTCCGAGTTGAGTCCGTCGCCGGCTCCCGGCGTATCCCGACCGGTCTGCCCCAGGCTGACGACGGAAGCCGCCTCGCGGTCCACATCCGTACTCGCCGGACACGCCGTCCCCCCCTCTCGCCCAGCGCCCCGAGCTGCAGACCTCCCCGGCCATCCTCTGTCGCCAGCGGAGGGCTGTTTTACACTTAGCTCTTTAACCCGTCTCGGAGTTGTTTTTGCATGTAATTATAAAGAATTATTTTTTCCAACCAGATAACCAACTCTGTAGTATGAGCCTTCCTTGACTCTCCCAATACTTAAAAAATGCCATTTCGATCAGATATTAACACACAGATCTACACACTCGGAATCTTTTCTGGGCTTTCTATTATTTTTCACTGACCCATCTCTGTGGCAAAGCCATGCCGTCCTGATTTTTTTTTAAGATTTTATTTATTTGAGAGAGAGAGAGAGCACAAGTGGGAGAGGAAGGGAGGTGCAGAGGGAGAGGAGAAGCAGGCTCCCCACTGGGCAGGGAGCCCGACTTGGGGCTCGACCCCAGGACCCCAAGACCAGGACCTGAGCCAAAGGCAGAGGATTAACAAGCTGAGCCCCCAGGCGCCCCGAGCGGTCCTGACTTCGGCAGCTCCCGGGGCGGCTGCAGGCTGTGAGCGCGCACGGTCGGGGCACAGTTGATCTCACTCGATCAGTCTTTCTGGTGTGGCTCAGTGGGGTTGGGTGGGGGACTTCCTCCTCGCTATGCGGATGGGTTTTTATCTCGAGTCACAGGCCCCTTTGAGGATCTGGACACCTTCCCAGGAAAACGCCATGAATGGCTTTTCCTCCCTGGTTGGGAAGCTCCGGGCTGTGCTTCAGCCCATGGTGAGGGCCTGCTCCCTGCTCTCTCAAAACCGCTGGCTGTGGGAGACCCTACAGAAGTCCCCACCGTCCGTACGCAGCTGGTCCCGGCTCTGTGCGGGACACCCGTGGGGTCCCCACGAGTCTGCCCACCACTCCCGGATCAGCTTGCACCGCTGCCACCCCATTTTACAGATGGGGAAATCCCAATTTTCTCAAGAAACCAGAAACTCCAGGGCCTGGGTGGCTCCGTGGGTTAGCGCCTGCCTTTGGCTCAGGTCGTGATCTGGGGGTCCTGGGATCGAGCCCCGCATCGGGCTCCTGGCTTGGCGGGGTGCCTGCTTCTCCCTCTGCCTGCTACTCTGCCTGCTTGTGCTCTGTGCCAAATAAATAAAATTCATAAAACAGAAAAGAAAGAAGGAAGGAAGGGGGAGGAGAAGAGAAGAAAGGGAAGGACCGGGGAAGGGAGGGAAGAGCTTCTCTGAAGGCAGGGACCGGGGCCGGGGCCTGGACAAGTGGGAAGGTCAAGGGCCGGGAAGCTGCAGGAGGCCTCCGCGCCCCACTCCCCGAGCCCCCTTCCTCTGCAGACGGCTCTGAGCCTTGCTAGCGCGGAAGGCCATTCTCAGGACCACAGCTGACCGGGGGGTACCAGGCACGAAGCGGAGACACGCACGTGCACCGCTCCAGGCCACCAGCAGCCTCTGGGGCGACCTGAGTGCTCCCCGGCCAGGGTGGCCCTCGCCACACAGGGGACCCCCAGGGGAGCCTCCATGGGTGGGCGATAAAGTCAGGGCCCGGAGGAGCGGGAGTGGGGCCGACCGGAAGACTGCAGGCGGCCAGAGTCAGCAGGAGGCGGGACGGAGGGGAGAAGCCGCCCCCTGAGAAACGGGTCACATCGCAGAGGGGCCACGCAACAGGAGCAACCCACAGACCCGGCCAGAGCTGCCTTCCCCAGACAGTGCCTCAGTGACCGCAGCCAGGACAGCCCCAGAGCCCCGCGGGGCACAGACGCCGCCGCTCGCCCGGCCCGGGAGCCCGGAAGCAGCAGGCGAAGCTCGGCCCGGGGCTGGCTTCTTGTTTATTGACCAGACGCGGGGGCCCTGGTTCCTGCCCCGGAGTCGGCATGAGAGCGCCGGGCTCCGGGGTCGGGGCAGGGGCTCCGAACCGTCCGCCGGGAGCTACCGAGGAGAGCGGACGCCGCTCGGCTCCCCACGGGGAAGAAGAAACACCAGCGGCTCTGCCTTCGGTCACCAGGCCGGGCTGCAGGTGGCTGGGGCCGGAGTCGGCTCGGGGGACAAGGAGAGCGCTGGTCCCTCCGGGGCTCTCCCGGGTGGGAGGGGGAGGCAAGGGCCCCGGGGGCCGAGCCAGCGCGGCCCCCGAAAGACCTCGGGAGGAAGCACGGAGGCCGGGGGCTGCGGCGGGCCCGGGCCCCGCAGCAGGTCAGTTAGGGCGCGGCCGGGGGGCCACCGGGAGGGGTGAGGCCCCGCCGCGGCTGTGCCGAGGGCGCCACACCCCAGCTGTTCCTGCCCCCGGGGCCCCTCTGTAGGCGACAGGTGGCCACGGGCAGGGCTCAGAGTCCACAGACAGAGTCCGTGCGGCTTGGGTGTCCCTGTGCGTCGCCGCGGCCCTCAGGGCAGGTAGAGTGCCACCAGCACGTAGACGACCCAGCCGGCGGACACGAACACCCCGAAGAGCAGGCTGAAGAGCACGAGCGAGCGGGCCTTGCGGGACGCCTCCTCCGCCTGCGCCAGGTCCCCCCTGCTCAGGGCCGCGCGGGTCTGCAACGAGACGGAGGCGGGTGTGGACACAGAGCCCCGCGCTCCCCACGCCCGGCCCGCGGTACCGGCGCCCTGACACGCCTGCGACCTGCCCGCGCCACTGCGCGGGACGTGGCCGCAGCCACGGAGGCCACGGCCCCCGAGCCACAGCCTGGGCCACCGTCACACCGACCCCAGCCTAGGGCACTGTCGCCCCCACTCTGCAGCGGCAGAAGCAAAGGCTCAGCCGGGGCCATGCGGCTAGTGGGGGAGCCAGAGCTCACGGGTGGCTGGGTGGTGGCCTCCCGAGTCCCCTCCGAGCAGTCCCCAGAGCCGCCCTCCCCCCACCCCCCAGCTCTAGGACGGGGGGGAGCCTGACCGGCGCGCGGGCCAGCTCTGCCCCACGCAGAAGCCCTGGGGCCTCGCCTACTCCGTTTCCCAGAACATCCTCATCACCGGGTCCCCAGGGACCAACCCCGTGCCCGGTCAGGAACGTCAGGACGAAGGAAGGAAGCTATGCAGGGGATGGACAGACGGACAGAAGTTATGCAGGGGATGGACAGGCGGACGGACAGACGGATGGACAGGCGGACGGACAGACGGACGGACAGATGGTGGACAGACAGGGACAGCGACTGAGTTCACAGATAACGGAGGCGTGAGTGGGTGACGGAGGGAGAGCAGAGACCAGGGAGGCGGGCAGCTGGGCAGGGGGCGGACGAGGAGACGGGAAGGGGGCGGCGGGCAGAACCGGGCGGACGGACGAACGGCGGCCTCCAGCCCGTGAAACACAAGCCCGCACCGAGGCCGGTCCGGGCCTCCTCAGTCATTCACACCTTCGTTACAAACTGGTTTAGCCGCATTTTCTAGAGCGGCTCTCCAGGGGTGTGGCGCGGAGACAGGAGGGCCGAGGACCCCCCAGGTCCCCTGCCCGGCACCCGCCTGCCCACCCCCGCCTACCTCGTGCGAGTACACGACGGCGATGAGCCCCGTGAGCAGGCAGCAGAAGAGCGTCACCAGCACCGACTCCATCATGTGGTCCTTGGGCAGTGGCCTGTGCTCGGCGGCGGTGGCGGGGGCTGACATGCCGGCCACAGGGCCGTTGTACTGCGGGGACGGAAGCCACGACCCCGCAATGAGGGGACAGTCATCCGGGGACACCGCCACCCCCCCACCCCCACAGGTGAGGCTGCAGGTCACCAAGGGGCCAGGCGAGGGCCCCCCTCTGCCTTCTGGGGCCACAACCGCGCCTGTCACCAGCCCCCAGGAGCCCCCTCGCTTCTGCGCTCTGCACACAGCCAGGGGCCCGTCTCCGTCTCCCCGGCCCCGACTGGGTTCCTACCACAGGTCCTCTAAGCTCTCCCCGACAGGCACCCTGGGGTCCCTCGGTGTTTCTAAAAGCCTAATCAAGTCACCTGCCACTCAAAGGCCCTGGGGCCTGCACTAGAGACCCCACCCTCCTACCCTGTCTCCTCACGAAGCTGAACTGACCCCCATCATCCCCAGAACAGGGGGGGCCTGGCCATCCCCCAGGCCTGTGCCCAGAGAGCCCCTCCTCCTCCTCCCCGCTGCCTGAAAGCTCCTCTTCAGCCCTCAGAACTCAGCTCAAATGCCCCCACCTCTGGGAAGCCTTCCAGGCTTGCCCACCCCCTCAAGCTGCGGAGTCCTTTGCAAGTCCCTCATCTGCAGGGGTCGCGGACAGTGACTTTCCGTCTCTCCATCTCCCAAGCTCTCCCCTGGAGAAGGAGGCTGCGGTGAGTGGGGGGCGGCAAGGGGGCTTCCTGGGAGGTAAGTGCGTGTGTACAAGGGGACTGCACGGGAAATAAGTGGCCCTGGCGCAGGGGTCCCAGGGTGGGGAGGGAGGCGGGGGGCCGGGCCCACTCACCACCGGGAAGGGTGCGAAGAGCGGCGGCGCAGCGGGCGCGGGGTACAGGGGCGCGGCCGGCGGCGGTGGGTACAGGGCCTGGGGCGAGGGCCCGGGCTGGAAGAGGACCGGCCCCTGTGGGAAGGGCGGGTACAGCAGGTGCACGGCCTTGGGGTCCGGTGGCGCGTAGGGCGGGGGCTCGCCCACGAAGCCGATGTTGGGCACCCCGCCGGCTGCCACCTTGGGGCCCTGCTGGGCCTCGCCCGCAGGCTCAGCCTGGGCGGGGGAAGCGGCCACGGCCTCGGCCTGGGCCGGAGGTTCCTCCGCAGCGGGGGCGCTGCCCCCATCCACGGCCACCTCCTTGCTGGGCCCTCCGTCCTCATCCAGGAGCCGCGGGCGACACGGGAGCTGCGGGAGCGCGGGGCTCCGGGGGTCCTCGGAGGCTGCGGGGCCCCCGCCCCCTTCTGCATCGGCTCCTGGAAAGAAACCCCAGGTGCTGTGAGCCCCAAGTGCCCCCCAGCCAGGTGGGACTCCTCCTGCCTCCCTGCTGCAGATCACGGCCCCTCCAGGGAGAAAGTTCCATTGGCGCTGCCCATCCCCGCCCGCCCACATCCCGCACTCGGGCCTCTCCCCGCGGCGGGTGCTAGAACAATCTACCCAAAGCGCAAGTGTGGGACAAGAGGGCAGGGGGCTTGCTGGCGTCACTCGGCCGGCGCGTCACCAGGCTGGGCTGGAACACAGGCCTTGCCCCTGCTGGCTGCTGCTGGGCACTCGTCCTGCGCCCGCGGCCCTGTTGCTGGCCAACTGGACCAGGCAAGGATCTGTCCAGGGCAGCCCCTGAGATCTGCTCTGAGAAGAGCTGAGCCAAAGCGATTCCTGGCTTGAGAGCCAGGGAAGATGGGGGCCACCGGGGTAGCAGACCCTGGCCAATGGGCTGACCTCAAAGAGCCAGGAGGTCACTACAGGGCAAATGCCCGCTGAGGCACAGAGGAAACAGGAGCCTGAATGGGGGTGGAGAAGGGGCAGAGAGCAGAGCAGCGGGTGGGGAAAAGCCCACCAGCAGCGGGTCGGTGGGTGAGAGCTCAGAGGCCCCCAGGCGCCCAGCTGCCCTCCAGCCCTGACCCTCCAGCCCTGACCCTGGCCTGCAGCATCCATGCGCTCATTCCTGGGGAAACCCACACAGGGAAAGCTCACTAACACGGAGACAGGAGGCCAGATGGGAGAACTGTCCCCTCAGCGTCAATTCCAGGAAGAACCATCACTCAGAGACCCCAGCAGAGGCCCCGGCCACAGGAGGGAGTCATGGCTGCAGACCCAACGGGGAAGGACGGACGCCGCTTCTCCGACGAGAAATCCGCCGCCCCAGCAGCTCAGCCGGTGAGGAACCGTTTGCCCTCTCCATAAAGCCACGCTCCTCTCCTTTCTTTGTTGGACTTGCCTGTGATTTTGCTGCAGCTTACCCGTCCCAAATTTCAAGTCTCTGCTCTTCCTAAATAAACCCGTTTGTGCTGGTAAAGTAACAGACTCTTCTTGCCCAGGGTGTCTCTCCGGAGATACCCAAGCAGGTTCTACAAGTCCTGAAGGGCACCCTGACCAGCTGAGTACCTCTGAGTATCAGGAAGGCCCTGCAAGCGAGACGTGGGTGGGCGTGCAAGGCCTCGCGGCAGGGTGGGCGGCCCAGGGCCTGGCTTTGGACGTCTACTACCCAAACGCTCTCGTACAGGTTGTAAGAGGCAGGGAGAGAAGTGAACAGCTGTAGCGGCAGCGGGAGAGGAGGGAGGAGCCTTGCTGAGCCAGCCCCTCCCATCCCTGGCCTTCTCCCCTCCCAGACCCCCGCCAACACCGTCCCCCACTGGAACTGGTAGGCAGAGTCCGAGGCCAGGGATGCTCAACAGAAGGGGTCCCCAAGAGCAAGGAGTGCTGAACCCCAGCGAACGCCCCAGCCTCCCACTCCCAGCAGCCAGGGTGTCACTCCCAGACCTGCGGGGGCGGGGAGGGGGTTTATGCTCCACACTGTCACCTGTGGCCACTCCCTAGCCCTGTGTCCCTTGAATGTGGACGGGGCATGTGACACGCTTTGGCCAACAGAACACTGATAAACACCTTCCAGGGGTGCCTGGGGGGTCCGGACGGTGAAGTGTCCGACTCCGGATTTTGGCTCAGGTCATGACCTCAGTGTCGTGGGATCGAGCCCCGCGTCGGGTTCCACGCTCAGTCCGGAGCCCACTCGTCCCTCTCCTGTGCTCCTCCCCCACTCGCTCAAACTCACACTCGCTCTCTCTCAAGTAAATCGATAAAATATTCTTAAAAACAACTTCCAAGCAGAGGCTTCAAAAACCTCTCCCCACGGCCGGTTACCAAGGGCCGGAGAGCAAGGGCGAGGCAGCGTGAGACGGAGGCGGATTTCAGGCGGGGAAGACCGACGCTTTCGGAGAACGGCCGGCCGGCGGCAGTGGCCACACGGCAGTGTGGACGTGCTCGGTGCCCCCGAACTGTGCAGGTAACAGGGGTGAAGACGGGGCACCCAGGGGGCTCGGCTGGTGAAGCGGCTTCCCTCAGCTCGGGTCGGGATCCCGGGGTCCTGGGATCGAGCCCCGCATGGGGCTCCCTGCTCGGTGGGGAGCCTGGCTCTCCCTCTGCCCCTCCCCCAGCTCATGCTCACTTTCTCTCTCTCTCTCCCTCTCTGACAAATAAATAAAATACAAAAGGAAACTACCTGAAAACACTGAAAGTGACCCAAAGTGGACAGACAGTGGAGTTGAAACACAAAAGCGACCGTCAAAGGTGTGGGTTCCCACAGACCTTCTCTCATTTCCCTCCAGCTCCGGGGGCCACCCCGAGCGACATGATGGGGCAGGACAGGGGACTGAAGCCGCTCCAGAAACCCCGTCACGTCCCGACGGAAGGAAGCCAGAAAGGGCCCCGCAGGCGGAAGAGTGAGGAGGCCATGGAGGGGATGTGAGCATAGATGACCCAGTAGCTGGGCCCCAGCATTCGGAGGCTCCTCACCCCCCTCCTGTCCTGGGAACGTGGGTCCCCACTCGCTTCCCCAACCCCCAGCCCCGCAGGCTTCCCCCAGGTCACAACCCACAGCCCCAGTGCTGAGACCACCCAGACAGGATCTGTGACTGAGCCCAGTTAAGGCCACTCTACAGACTCGTTTAAGATGTGGCAGTGGTGACCCGCCAACCCTGTGGCCCCCACGAGGAGCCTCTTCTGTGTGTCCCCTTGCTCACGAACCCCGCCACCTGCCCATCTGGGCCCCCTCCCTGCAGTCTCTCCCTGCCTTCCAGAGCAAGGGGGCAGCTTCGGATCACACCAGAGAAGCCGCCTAGGAGCAGAAAGACCAACGCCTGGAAAGGGAGGGCGGCAGAGGGGGCGCCCCTGCTTGTGTACGTGAATGGGGGCGACCAGTGGGTCTGTTTCCCCAAGACTCTCAGACGACCAGAAATCACACATCCTGTGAAAACCCTTAGTCTCAAACAAACCGGGACGATTAGTCGCCCGAGACCGGATCCACACGGGTTGTGGACTCAGCCCCGAGCTGCATTTGTAGGGGACAGACCCAGACCGGCATAAAGGACCACCAGATGACCACCAAGCCGGGGCAGAAGTATACACCTATCAATTAATTAAATGCCAATGTCCCCTACAAAGCCTGGGGGGGCTCAGCAGGGGGTCCGCATCTCCCTCTGACCCCCACCCCCATGTGCTCTCGCACACACTCGCGCGCTCTCTCAAATCCATTAAAAAATAAAAGCTTAAAAAAAAACTGCTCAGCAGGGAGCCTGCCTCTCCCTCTGCCCCTCCTCTTGCTGGTTCTCTCTCACTCTCAAATAAATAAATAAAAATCTTAAAAAAATAATTAAGTGTCAATGGCATAAATTCTCCAGTCAAAAGACACTGAGTGTCTGGGGAAAAAAAAAAAAAAGACCCATTTCTATGCTGCCTCCAAGAGACTGACTTCATACGGAAGGACACACACACTTTAATTGAAGAGATGGAAAAAGGTATCCCGTGCAAATGCAAACCAAAAAAAAGGCGAGTGTAGCTGTGTTTATATCAAAGTAAACTTTAAAACAAAGATTGTGGGGTGCTTGGGTGGCTCAGTTGGTTCAGCATCCGACTCTGTCTTGGCTCAGGTCTCAATCTCAGGGTCGTGAGACTGAGCCCGTGCACTCAGCATGGAGTCTGCTGAAGGTTCTCTCCCTCTCCCTCTGCCTCTCCCCTACCCATGCACGCATACGCCCACTAGCTCTTGCTCTCTCTCTATAACTAACTAACTAAATTGAACAAACAAAAACTGTAATAAGAGACAAGGGTATTACATAAGGATACAGAGGTCCAACAGGAGGATACAGCAATTATAACCATGTTTGCTGCCAGCACAGCAGTACCCAGTATACAAGCAAATATTAACAGATCAAAAGGAAGAAACAGAGACGGCAACATTGTAATAGCACGAACTTCAATGCCCACATACATCAATGGACAGAATGTCCAGACAGAATTATCAATAAGGAAACACCAGTCTTAAACATGTCAGACCAGATAGACCTAGAACTACACAGGACATCTTACCCAAGCCCAAGGAAATATACACTGTTCCAGGGCACAAGAGCATCACCAGTACAGAACACATGTGAGGCCACAAGCAAGTCTTAATAAATTCAAGACTGAAACCTTCCCAAAGATCTTCTCGAGCCACAGTGATAAAAACAAAACAAAAGAAGAACCTAAAAAGCAGAGGGGCCTGGGTGGCTCAGTTGTTAAGCATCTGTACTTGGCTCAGGTCATGATGCCAGGGTCCTGGGATCAAGCTCCTCCACATCAGGCTCTCTGCTCGGTGGGAAGCCTACTTCTTCCTTTCCCACCCACCCTCCCCACCCTGGCTTGTGTTCCCTCTCTCGCTGTCTCTCTCCCTCTGTCACAAATGCAATCTTAAAACAAAACAAAAAAACCTAAAAAGTAATTACAGGAAGAAAACTAGAAAAATCACAGGTATGTGGAAAATCAACACTTGCTGCTGACCAACCACAGAGTCAAAGATGGAATCAAAAGGCAAATTAAAAAACAAAATGCCTCATGACTAAGGAATATGGAAATACAACATTCCAAATGTATGGGACGCAGCCAAAGCAGCTCCAGGAGGGAAGTTCGTAGTAATCCATGCTTGACCGAAGAACAAGAAAGTCTCAAATCAACAACCTGACTTTACACCTCAAGAAATCAGGGGGAAATGCTGCCCAAAGTTAGGAGAAGGAAGGAAATAACAAAGATGAGAGCACAAATAGAGACTAAAGAGAGAAAAGAAATCAATGAAACTAAGCGCTAGTTCTTTGAAAAGATAAAATTGACAAACCTACAGATTTGTCACAAAGGGAAAAAGAAACAAAAACACAAGATGTTTCAACAGAGACCACAGAAATACAAAGAATCATAAAAAGACTATGAACAATTATGTAACAATGACGGGGCAACCCAAAAGAGATCAACAAAGTCCTAGAAACATACAAAACAGAATTGTGAAAATACAACAAAACCAAACAGACCCATGAGAGGAGGAGACAGAGTCCGTCCATCAAGAGTCTCCCAACAAACCGAAGTTCAGAGGCACATGGCCTCACTGGTGAATTCTACCAAACAGCTGTCCTCCTCCAACACTTCCACAAATGAAGCAGAGGGGACACGTCCACGCTCCATTGATGAGGCCAGCGTTCCCGAGAGCAAAACCAGACGAGGATGCCACAGAAGAGAAAAATCATAGGCCAGGGCACCTGGGTGGCTTAGTCGGTTACGTGTCTGCCTTCAGCTCAGGTCATGATCCCAGAGTCAGGGGATCGAGCCCCACATGGGTCTCCCAGGGAGCCTGTTTCCTCTGCCTGCTGTTCCTCCGCTCCTGTGCACACATGCTCTTGCTCTTTTTATTTATTTGTCAGAGAGAGAGAGTACAAGTGCATAGGCACCCAGAGTGGCAGGAAAAGGCAGAAGGATAAGTAGGCTCCCTGCTGAGCAAGGATCCTGATGCCCAACCGACTGAGCCACCCAGATGCCCATAAGCACACTTTTTTAAAAGATTTTATTTATTTATTTATTTTTATTTATTTGACAGAGCGATCCCAGGACCCTGAGATCATGACCTGAGGTGAAAGCAGAGGCTTTAACCCACTGAGCCACCCAGGCGCCCCCCTCAAGCACATTTTAAACAGAAAAATACAGAAAGATTGAAAGTACATGGGTGGGAAAGATATACCACAGAAATAGTAAGCAAAAAAGGTTAAAGTGGATTTCAATATCAGATAAAATAGTTTTCAAGACAGAGCATTATCAGTAATAAAGAGGAACCCTTGATAATGATAAAAGGGACAAATCACCAGGAAGGCAGAATAGTTATAAATGTATGTGTGCCTAATCACAGAGCTTCAATATTCAATATACATGAAATGAAAATTTACAGAAATACACAAACAAAATATACCATAGTAACAAAAGACTCTAATATCTCTCCTATAGCAATTGATACAATAACTAGACAAGCCATCAGTTAGGACATAATTGATCTGAGCAAAGTTATAAACCATCTTAACCCAACTGATGTTTACCGAATCCTACATCCAACAACTTTTCTCAAGCACACAAGGTACAGTCACCAAGGACCACGTGCCAGGCCACAGAACAAGTCTCAGTGTTATAGGGATTAAAATAATCCAGACTGTGTCTCTGACCAACCACATCAGAAATAAGTTAGAAACCAAGAACAACAATCTGTGTAGAATCAAATACCTGAAAATTAAATGACATACTTCTAAAGAATATATGGATCAAAAATAAAATCATGCAGTAAATTAGAAAACATCTTGAACTGAAGAACAATGAAAAAACAACACATCAAAATGTGAGAGATGTGGGGCACGTGGGTGGCTCAGTGGGTTAAAGCCTCTGCCCTTGGCTCAGGTCATGATCCCAGTGTCCTGGGATCGAGCCCCACGTCCGGCTCTCTGCTCTGCAGGAAGCTTGCTTTCCCCTCTCTCTCTCTACCTGCCTCTCTGCCTACTGTGGTCTCTCTCTTTCTCTCTCTCTCTGTCAAAAAAAAAAAAAAAAAAAAAAAGTGGGAGATGCAGCTAAAGCCGTTTATAGAGGGAAACACAGAGCTTTAAATGATTATATTAGAAAAGAAGGCAGGGGCGCCTGGGTGGCTCAGTGGGCTAAAGCCTCTGCCTTCAGCTTGGGTCATGATCTCAGGGTCCTGGGATCCTGCAGGACCCCTGCATTGGGCTCTCTGCTCAGCAGAGAGCCTGCTTCCTCCTCTCTCTCTTTCTGCCTGCCTCTCCATCTACTTGTGATCTCTGTCAAATAAATAAATAAAATCTTAAAAAAAAAAAAAAGAAGAAAAGAAGGAAGATCTCAAATCAAGGACATAAGAGTCCACCCGGGGATCTTGCTAGAAAAGGAAGAGCAAAGTAAACACAATGTAGATAAAAGGATGAAAATAATAAAGAACAAACATCAGGGACACCTGGCTGGTGCCTGGCTGAGGAGTGTGTGACTCCTGATCTCGGGGTCATGAGTTCAAGCCTCATGCTGGGTAGAGAGAATACTTAAAAAAATAAAATATTTTTACAAAAATTAATGAAATAGAAAACAGACAATAGAAAAATTAACAAAGTCAGGGCGCCTGGGTAAGCATCTGCCTTCAGCTTCCATCATGATCCCAGGACCCTAGGATCGAGTCCCACATCAGGCTCCTGCTTCACCCTCTCCCTGCTGGTCCCCCTGCTCATACGCATGGGCTCTTGTAGTCTCTTTTTAAAAAGAAAAGAGGGGCGCCTGGGTGGCTCAGTCGTTAAGCCTCTGCCTTCGACTCAGGTCGTGATCCCAGGGTCCTGGGATTGGACTCCCTGCTTGACGGGAAATCTGCTTCTCCCTCTTCCACTTCCCCTGCTTGTGCTCCCTCTGTGTGTGTGTCTCTCTGTCGAATAAATAAAATCTTTTAAAAAAAGAAAAGAAAAGAAAAATTAACAAAGTCAAAGTTCGTTGTTTGAAAAGATCAAAACTGACAAACCTCTAGATGTATCAAGAAATAAACCATAAATAACCATGTTGGGAATGAAAAAGGGGCTATCATCACAGATCCTACAAGAATCCTAAAACAAGGATCCTACAGATCCTAAAAGAAGATTAGGAGAATACCATGAACAACTTTGTGCCCACAAATCTGACAACACAGATGAAAGAAATTTCTCTCTCCAACTCTCTAAAACTAACACAAGAAGAAACAGGAACTCTGAATACTTGTGAATTCACTAAAAAATTAAATTTGTTACCCAAAACAGAAAAGTTCTGTGCTTGGATGGTTTCACTGCTAAAGCCTATCAAACACTCAAAGAAGAAGATAACACTAATATCAGATTTTTTTTTTTAAATAGAGGAGCTAAGATCACTACCCAACTCATCCGATGAGGCCAGCATAAGCCTGATACCAAAAGCCAAAATGTTACAAAAAAGGAAAATTAGAGACCAATATCCCTCATGAATATAAGTACAAAAATATCCTTAATAAAACAGCAAATTAATCTGGGACACCTGGGTGGCTCAGCCAGTTAAGTGTCTGCCTTTGCCTCAGGTCATGATCCCAGGGTCCTGGGTGAAGGACCCTGCTCGGCGGGAAGCCTGCTTCTCCCTCTCCCACTCCCACTCCCCCTGCTTGTGTTCCATCTCTCACTGTGTCACTCTCTGTCAAATAAATCAATAAAATCTTTTAAAAATAAATAAATAAATAGGTAAAATCTTAAAAAAAAAAAAAGAATGAAATCGTGCCATTTTCAACGACATGGGTAGAGCTAGAGGACATAATGGTAATGTCAGAGAAAGACAAATACCCTATGATTTCACTCGAACGTGGAATGTGAGAGAGTGTTAACTACAGACAACAAACAGATGGTTAGCAGCGGTGGGGAGGGGGCATGGGTGAACGGGAGGGGATTGAGAGGACACGTATCTCGATGAGCCCTAGTTATGAAATTGTTGAATCACTATATCGTGCACCTGAGATTAATAACACTGTGTGTTAAGAACACTAGGATTTGTTTTTGAAAAGCCAATATTTAAAGAAGAAAACCATCACTAAGAACATACACAGGCAAGTCACAGAACGGGAGGAAAATATTCGTAACACACGTATCAGGCAAAGCAGTTGTAGTAACTGCATAAAAAACTCTCACAATTCAGTAGGTCAAACATCCCAGGGAAAAACAGATGACAGGTGTGTGAACACTTTACCAAAGAGGATATCCAAATCATCCGTAGGCACACAAAGGATGCTCGGCGTCAGTAGGCACCAGAAATGCCATGAAAATTAGAAATGCCAACTAAAACCAGGTGGTATCACTATACCCTCCTGAGAATGGCTGGAATTAACCACTGACAACCCTGACCCGAGTGAGCTCTGGCGTGTGTGAAACATCCCAGCTCTTGGGAAAGGAAGACTGTGCAACCACCTCGGGCAACACTGAGCTGTTTCTCTAAAAGTTCAGCATATGCCGACTATAGGGTCCAACTACTCAACTCACAGGTATTTACCCAAGAGAAATAAAATATAGGACCACATACAGACTTGTTCACAAATATTTGTAGCAGGGGCGCCTGGGTGGGTCAGTCGATTATGCTGCTGTGGTCAGCTCAGGTCATGATCCCGGGGTCCTGGGATCAAGCCCTACACAGTGCTCAGTGGGGAGCCTGTTTCTCCCTCTGCCTCTCTCCTCTGCTTGTGCACGTTCTCTCAAAAAATAAAATCTTAAAAAATAAATGTAAATGCTCATGATAATTTAATAAACAAAAGAACAAATATTTGCAGCAGCTTGAGAAACATGACATGCCTCTTGTGTGACGTTGCTCATTTGGGGCTGCTTTATTACACGGCAGAAGCCAACGGATAACAGAGAGAGGTTTCCTCTCGCAGCCGGAACCGGGGCATGGGAAGGGGCCGTAAGGAGCACAGGAGAGCTGGAAGGAAGCGGGGGGACAGAGGGAGAGGGGACAGTGGCCTGAGCAGAAGGGAGGGATGTGGGCGAGCAGCCTCCTTAGATGCTCTTGAGAATTCCAGGGCCCCAACCTCACTGCCCCCCACCCCCACCACCAAGGGCTGGGGCTCTTGAACAACCAAGTCCACAACAACAGACATAACACACGGGAACGGAGTTAAGTCCCATCTGCTGTCTACACGGGAGGCTTCCTCTCAGCCCAGAGCCACCACCCTGCCACAGGGAGCCCCCAAACCGCCTTCTGCTTAGGTGACCCACCGAGGCGCCCAGCCAGCCAGCCACTCAATCCTGCACGCTGGTGATGGGCACTAACTGCTGTCTGGTGCTGGGGGCTCAGAAACACAACTCTGCACACCAACCCTATGAAAAGACCACGCTTTCAGCAGGTTCAGGCGCGGGGGGGGGGGGGGGGGTCGCCGCTGAGCAGATGGAGCTTTGCAGGTAAGACACTAACAGCGATGCCAGGAACAGCAGCGACCGTGACGGAACATCTATGAGATGCCGGGCCCTGCGCCCCGCGACAGTCCACCCGTATGACCGCGGACGGGGTCCAGCAAACGCGAGGGGCCTGGCTGCGCCACCGGAGGCCCCTGACACGCCCCCCACCCCTCAGCTGCCTCTGTGCCATGAGTAACAATCACTCCAAAGCAAGACCCGCGAAGCTCTGGCCAGCTCTGTTCTAGGCATCTCAGGTCACGGTCAGGTGCACCTGTCCCGTTTCACAGGTGCGCGAAGCGAGGCGGCCGGCCGCCCCCGGGGCCCGCCAGGTGCAGGTGCTCTCGGGAGGCCGGGCCCCCGCAGAGGCCCGCCCGGCAGCGCCCCAGTTATCGTAACAAAAACCGCAGCTTCCCGGGGCCCCGCCGGGGCAAATACCTGGCCCGATGGCGCGGAGATACGGCCGCTGAGTAAATAAATTTGCTGGCGGCCTCGGGTTCTCGACACCCGAGCCTCCTCCGCGGACATTCCAGCCGAGAGCGGGGCGGGAGGCGGGCGGGGCGGGAGGCGGGCGGCGCGGGGCGCACCCCCCACGCGGAGCTCCGGGCCCGCCGCCCTCAGCTCCCCCCCACCGCGCCCCGCTCCGCCAGCCTGGGGCTCCCGAGGGCAGGGCCCGGGCCCGCGCTGGGGGCGGTCTGGGGGGCCGTCGGAGCTCCCGGAACGAGGCTCTCTCGGCCCCACCCCCGCTGCCCATCTCTCTGCTCCGTCTCCGCACCCCGTTCCGTCCCGCAGCGCCTCCCTCCCCGGCCGGGTCCCCCTGCCCTAACTCTTAAGAACTTCAGCGTGGCCGGAGGGGCGGGCAAAGTCCCCAGGGGAAGGACGGGGCGTGGGACAGAAGAGGGAGTCATGCCCCGCAAACGGCCCGGCGCGGGGCACCTGTTGCCGGCCCTCCCCCGCCCCTCCCGCAGGGGCGCCCCGGGAGCCGGAGGGAGGCACCGCCTAAGCTGCTCGAACTGTCCCCAGCATCTTCCCGGCGTCCCGGCTTCCGGAGGAGGGGTCCCAGGGCCAGGTTGGGGCCCCCGCGGGAGAAGCGGCCGGGCGCCGGGACCCCCCAGGAGCCCTCACCTGCGTCCATGGCGCACGCCGCCCGCAGCCCGCGCCCCGCCTCCCGCCGCCGTCGGGCCCGGCTCGCCTGGCGCCGCGGGCTCGGGTTTCCCGGCGGCGGCTGCGCGGCGGGTTAATGATTGACGCGGGGAGGGCCCGCGGCTGCGCCGGCAGGTGGCCCCGCGCGCGCCGAGCGGGGGCGGGGAGGGGCCGGGGTCCTCGCGGGCGCCCCGCCCCCGCCCCGAGGGCCGGAAGCCGGGGGAGGGGGAGTCGCGGCTGCCGGACCGGCCTCGCCCCCTCCCGCAGCAGGAGGGCCCAGGGATGGAGAGTTTCGCGGGAAATCCGAGTTTGGGAAGGACGCGAGCGCGCGTCTACGCCCTGGGTCCGCGCGCAAACACCCGGGAAGGCCAGAGGCGCGCACCGAGCGGCCACACGTCTTCTTCCATTCCGAGCCGAGCTCCCCAGAGCGGAAGGGGGGTCCCCGGGGACCCGAGGGGAAGCGCCTGGGAGGCCCGGAGGCGAGCACCGCCCCGGGGGGGGGTGCGCCGTGGTGGGCCGCGGCCCCGGCGGGCAGGGCTGGAGTCCCGCACCCCGATGTGGACGGGAGAGAAGCCGCGTGGGTGCGGCGCCGAGGGGCAGCGTTGGAGGGGACTTCAAGACACTGAGAGGGACGCCAGGTCGCTCTGCTTTTCATCAGCGCCCGCCGTGATTCTAAACGCGGTCGGGGACAAAACGCTCCCCCCGAAAGAGGGAGTTGCTTGGCCCGAGTTCTGCACAATTGCTGTGGTTCCCGCGGGCTCGCACCGTCCTGGCGGGGACAGAAGAATCCTCTCCTGGGAGGACGAGCAGCCCGAGAGAAAACATACAGGCATACCAGGGTTGGGGCGCCTGGGGGGCTCCGTCCAGAAGCATCTGCCTTCGCCTCAGGTCATGATCCCAGCGTCCTGGGATCGAGCCCCGCACCGGCTCCCTGCTCAGCCGGAAGCCTGCTTGTCCCTCTCCCACTCCCCCTGCTTGTGGTCCCTCCCTTGCTGGGTGTGTCTCCCTCTCTGTCAAACAAATAAATAAAATCTTGAAAGAAAAGAAGGAAAGAAATACCAGGGCTTCCTGCATGAAAATACTCAGCCTAGGAAACGCCCCCCACACACGCTCAGAATTTCCAACCATCTGGCGGGTTGCCCCTGCTCTTAGACGTCATCAGAGAGGCGAGGGCCCCCCCCGGGGGGAATCTGAAGACAGCAGCTCGGGTCACAGAAGCTCGACTTCAACCCAGGAAGAAACTGGGGTACACGGTGCAGAGAGAAGAAAACTTAGAACCTGTCTTCAGGATCCTCAGAGATTCGGGGAGACCTCCAGGAAACAAGAACAGGGCGCTCTAAAAAAGGAATCATTCACTAAACAAAACAGAAACACCCCTGAGAACTCAAAAGAAATAAACTGAGGGAACTGATTCAGGGAGAAGAACTAAGACATCGGACTGAAACACGGCTCTACACAGAGAAGTGTGGCGATGGAAAATTCAGTACAGTAAAAAATGACTTTAGTCTTAATAGTGCAGAGGTAACTAAGGCAAAAAAAAAAAAAAAGGCTCTTTATCAAAGTTTCTAGTACACTTTTAAAGTGAGCTCTAGGGGCACCTGGGTGGCTCAGTGGGTTAAAGCCTCTGCCTTTGGCTCAGGTCATGATTCCAGGGTCCTGGGATCGAGCCCTGCATCGGGCTCTCTGCTCAGCGAGGAGCCTGCTTCCTCCTCTCTCTCTCTCTCTCTGCCTGCCTCTCTGCCCACTTGTGATCTCTCTCTCTGTCAAATAAAATGAGTAAAATCTTTAAAAAAATAAATAAATAAAATAAATAAATAAAGTGAGCTCTATCCCCAGGGTGGGTCTTGAACTCAAGGTCCTGAGATCAAGAGTCACATGTGTTACTGACTGAGTCAGCCAGGTGCCCCCGCTTTTAGCACATTTAAAAGTCAATTGTATGGGTGCCTGGGTGGCGCAGTTGATTAAGCATCAGACTCTTTTTTATTTTTAAAGATTTTATTTACTTATTTGACAGAGACCAGGAGTAGGCAGAGAGAGAGAGAGGAGGAAGCAGGCGCCTCGCTGAGCGGAGAGCCTGAGGCAGGGCTCGATCCCAGGACCCTGGAATCATGACTTGAGCCGAAGGCAGAGGCTTTAACCCACTGAGCAACGCAGGCGCCCCTAAGAATCTGACTCTTGATCTCAGCTCAGGTCTTGATCTCGGGGTTGTGAGTTCAAGCTCCATGCTGGGCATGGGACCTACTTGGGAAAAAAATAGAGTAAATTGTACAACAGTGATAGTCACTGCACAGATGGGAAGGAAGATAGGAGTCTTTGTATGGAAAAAAGCAGATCTTATGCTGCATTTAAAATCTGGTGCATAGGGGCGCCTGGGTGGCTCAGTGAGTTAAAGCCTCTGCTTTAAAACATTGGGGTACAGATGGCCCTTCTTTTCACTACATCTGTATCTTTGGGGTAAATACCCAGGAGTGCAATTGCAGGGTCCGAGAGAGTCGATTATCATATGGTTTCACTTATTTGTGGAGCATAACAAATATCATGGAGGACATGGGGAGTTAGAGAGGAGAAGGGAGTTGGGGGAAATTGGAAGGGGAGGTGAACCATGAGAGACTATGGACTCTGAAAAACAATCTGAGGGGTTGGAAGTGGCGGGGGGTGGGAGGTTGGGGTACCAGGTGGTGGGTATTAGAGAGGGCCCGGATTGCATGGAGCACTGGGTGTGGTGAAAAAGTAATGAATACTGTTACGCTGAAAATAAATAAATTTAATTTAAAAAAATCACCATTAGAACCTTAGGGTAATCATCGCCACAGGCAAGACCCACCAACAGATGCTAAGCCTGGCAGGCGAGGCAGAAACAATACGTGGGTCTTCTTGAAGTACCTCCTGCAGAATACTTTCCAAGTACAAAGAGAAGTTCAGTTTACAGCAGGAACCCTGGCAGACATCCCCGTGGCCAGGGGATCAACATGAGCATCGGTACTGACACCCGAGGATGTCACGCGCCCGGGTGTGATGCTCGCTCACCTGTGGTTCCCCTCCCAAGGACGCGTAAATTCCATCATACCCAGAAAAAGCCCTCAGGGGTACCTGTGCCTGGCTGGCTCAGCTGGTGGAGTGTGTGACTCTTGATCTCGGGTTGTGGGTTCGAGACCCACGTCGGATATAGATGTTGCTTTTAAAAATTTTAAGGAAAAAACCTCAGACAAATCCCTCAGAGGAGCATTCTAGAAAATACTTTTATGGGGCACCTGGGTGGCTCAGTGGGTTAATCCTCTGCCTTCGGCTCAGGTCATGATCTCAGGGTCCTAGGATCGAGCCCCACGTCGGGCTCTCTGCTCAGCAGGGAGCCTGCTTCCCCCTCTCTCTGCCTGCCTCTCTGCCTACCTGTGATCTCTGTCAAATAAATAAATAAAATCTTTAAAAAATATATTTTTATGTCTTCACACAATGAGCATTTCCATTTGTGCTTTTTTTGTTGTTTTTGTTTTTTTGTTTGGAAAATTTTATCTTCATGTCATCTCTACACCATATGTGGGGCTCAAACTCACAACCCTGAGATCAAGCGTCACGTGCCCCACCGACCGAGCAAGACGAGGGCTCCCCTTTCCCATCTGTTTCTTTCAAACTCTACAGTTCTTTCCTGTATCTTTTCTGCGGTCGCACACATTATTCCGAGCACTTTCCTCTCAAGTGGTTCTTAACCTTTTCATTTGAAAGGAGTTTCAGGCCCAGAGACAGGCTGCGGGGGGGTGGGGGGCAGCACGGTGCCGGTTCCTGGCGACCGCTGCTGGCAGGGCGTCCCCATTCGGGACTGGCTGCTGCATCTGGTCATGCTCTTCTTAAACTCTTTCCAAATCGGGGTATTGTCACGAGGTCCTCGGGCGTGACTGGGCGCCTGTGCCACATCGGTTGCCCGTTCCAACATGCGGCAGATTTCCTCAGGGCCCTCATCACCTCGTGAGTTCACCTTCAGCACGATGCACCTGCTCCAGGTGCCCTGCGCCCGCCCTGGCCTGTGCCCTGGGAGGCAAGACAGTTCCGCATCTGTCTCTACGGACCCTTTCGGAAGTCGCCAGCTGCGCTGTGTCAGCTTCTCGGCTGGGGCTGGGGCTTCTGTGCCATGTCGGTGGCTCCCGTGCGATGCGCGCCCAGGGTTCCTCTTGGGCTGGCTCCACCTGCAGCCACAGGTATCCTCGTGGGCTTAGGCTCACCAGAGGGCAGCCCATTTCAGGTTCCCGCCGTCTGCAAAGCCACGGGCTTTGGTTCCCGCCCCCAGGGCTGCTCCTGGCTCCCTTCTTGAGCACCTTGGCTTCCTCGGTCAAGGACCTAGGTATTGTATTTCCCTTTCTTGTCTTGAAACAGAGAGATTGTGCACTTCTCGGTGTTGGGGGGGGCGTGAGTGTGAACGTGGGTGTGTTGACTTCCTATTAGCTATCTTGACTGGAAGCCTTGGGCCAGCCAGGTGAGCTCTCTGCTCCTCGATTGCCCCACCAGGAAAATGGGATAATAAGAGGACCCATAGCCTAGGGCCGGTGTGTGGCTTCGCTGCCAGTTAAGATACGGAACCGGACCTTGTTTGTCATCCTCCTGTCTCGCCGTAGCCCTATCGGACCAGAGAGCCGACGCTGGAACACGGAACTGCTGCTTTCCCTGGGTGAGGGGTCATGGGTGATTTTAGTTTTCCTTGGGTGTGTGCGCGCGCTCTGCAATGAGCACGGCTTGAATCTGAGATTAGGAAAAATGGCACCAAACACTACTGAGCACACGGACACCGGGAGCACCTGGGTAGCTCAGCTGGTTAAGCAGGCGCTCTTGATTTTGGCTCAGGTCATGATCTCAGGGTCGCAGGACGGAGCTCTACGCTCCACGGGCGTCTGCTTCAGGATTCTCTCTCCCTCTCCCCCAGCTTGTGTGCGTGCTCTTTCTCTCTCTCTCTCTCTCCAATAAATAAATCTTTAAAAAACAAAACAAGGGGCACCTGGGTGGCTCAGTGGGTTAAAGCCTCTGCTTTTGGCTCTGGTCATGATCCCGGGTCCTGGGATCGAGCCCTGCATCGGGCTCTCTGCTCAGCAGGGAGCCTGCTTCCCCCACCCCAACTCCGCCTGCCTCTCTGCCTATTTGTGATCTCTCTCTGTCAAATAAATAAAATCTTAAAAAAGAATGTCATTTAAAACAAAACAAAACACTGACACTTGGTCAGCTCTTCAAGTGGCCAGCCTGTATTCCATAAAAGTTTAAAGACGTACTTGGAACGAACAGACATTTTTGCAGGTGATTGGGGCTGCTGAAGGGGGTGGGGAAGGAGAGCAGCCTTGGAGGGCTGGGCCGGGGGATGGTGAGGACAGGAGCAGAGGATCCCTGAGGGATATCACCGTTCACTTTTACCAGTCCTGCCTCATTGCTTCTGAGAAACCCAACGGCTGGGCAGCTCTGTGCCCCACTGAGCAACAACAAATGTTTACCGTGCATAGGGGAGGCTCAGCCCAGCAAGCCAGACGGGGCCTGCCCTCACCAGGCTTCTCCTCTCCAGACAAGCATCAGTCAGGGGGTTGCAAAATCCATAGCTTACCTGCCAGAGGCCTCCCAGGAGAAATGCCCAGGCCACTGAGGACCTAGACTGGCCTCGCCCAGTCCAGCTGGGGAGGGATGCTGGGAAGAGTCAGCCCTCCAAAGGGAAGGATGGGTCGGACAGTGGGGAGGAAGGGCCCAGGCCTGAGGCACTCTGCCTTGACTTCCCTGGGAGGCCCCTGAAGGCCGGACCTGTGCCTAATAAACATCTCTATGGCAACTTGTCTGTGGTCTAACTGAAATTCTACTTTTCAGCACCCAAGCTCCACTTACATGCCCAGTTTAAAAAGTCATGGCATGGCCCCATTTGGGAGAACGGAAACAGAGTAATCACATAGCTGCCAGCGGTCCCTCAGCGGAGCCAAGGGCCGAGCGCTCTCTCAGCCCGCATCCGGGCTCCTCACCCCACCCTCCATCAGGAGAAGCTGCCTGTGACCCGGCGGCGTGGCCCCGTCTACAGGTTACTGAACTCTCACCGGCTTCACACCTCATCAAGTATTCATGCGGGGCTCACAGTGCATTAGGAGCGCGCGGTCCACAGAGTCTTGATGCCTTGGGGGAAACAGACAGTTGGAATCGATCAGCATTTGCCTTCTCTGTGCCAGGCCCCGGGGCTTCAGGGGTGCCCAGCTGACTCGGGCTCGGCTTTCTTGGCTCACAGCCTGCCTAATGCAGAGGTCGAAAGTCACCGTCACGTGACTGGGGGCTTGAGGAGACGCGCTGGCTGCAGAGGCAGTGGTTAGGCGGGTTTGGGGGGACCAGCGGCACGACCCGGGCCGTGGTAGGAAACTCGGATGGCTCCTGTGGAGGACCGGCTGCAGGGGTCGGGGAGGCAGGGCTAAGCGGCTGTGCGCTGGCAAGGAGGGCCGGACCGGTCGGCTGAAGGCAGGCCGCGCTCGGGGGTGACGGCCACGAGGCTGTGAGGTCGGTAAGTTTCCGACTCCGGGCTCGGGAGGCTGACTTGCGGGCCCTGCAGTCTCGGGGGTGGGATCACCGCCGACGCCGCTAGGTAGGGGGCGCGGAAGGAGGTGGTCACCGCTTCTGCTGGGGAGGCGGCCACCCGTCTAGAGACTCCTGCAGCCAGAGGCGCTACGCAGGGGCTTTCACCTTTTGCAGCAAACTCGCAGCACAAGACGGGTGTGGACAACCTGGAGGCAGGGGAGCCGGCCCGCCTCGCGCAGGCGCAGTGTCCTCGGTCCCCTCGGACTACAACTCCCGCCGTGCCCCGCGCGCTCCCCCCGCCGCGCCGCGCGCCTCCCGGAAGTGGAGCCCCGGGGGGCGTCTCCGACCTTCGCGCGGAGGCGGGCGGGCTGGCTGGTTCGGGGAGGCGGCGGGAGCCAGGAACCCGATGCCAGCCAGCGGAGCCCGGGATGGCTTCGGCTGGAGGCGGCGACTGCGAGGGCGCCGCGCCGGAGGCGGACCGCCCTCATCACCGGCCCTTCCTGATCGGGGTGAGCGGCGGCACCGCGAGCGGGAAGGTAAGGGGCTGGGCGGCCCCCCGGGGCCTGCTTGTGCCACCTCGACCCCCGACCCTCGGAGACTCGGGGCGGGCCGATCCGGCCTCCAGCCGGCGAAGAGACCCCCGGCTCCTGGTTGCCGAGGCGCCCCCTCCGGGGCGGGGCGTGGAGGGGCGAGGGGTGGAGGGGCGAGGGGCTGCGGCCGTGGTGGGCCAGGCCGGGGTGCAGGCAGGGCCTGGGGCGCTTGCCCTCGGGCTCCTCGCAACCTCCCCGCGGCCTTCCCCCAACGCCAGCCCCACCTGTCGCTGGCCTGGTGGGCAGGCCTCCGGGGGCGGGTGGGTCAGGGTCTGCTGACCCTGCGGGAGCAGGTCCAGGCGGGAATCCTGTCTATTTTCCAGTCCACTGTGTGTGAGAAGATCATGGAGCTGCTGGGCCAGAACGAAGTGGACCACCGGCAGCGGAAGCTGGTCATCCTGAGTCAAGACAGGTTCTACAAGGTCCTGACCCCAGAACAGAAGGCCAAGGCGTTGAAGGGACAGTACAATTTCGACCACCCAGGTGCAGCTGAAGACCCTGAGGGGATGGGGGGGGCAGACCAAGGGGACTGGCTCCGGGGTCGGCAGGCAATGCAGAGACACCCCAGTGGTTCCATGAGATTTCTGAGTAGCCTGAGCTGGAGCAGGCTGTGTGATTAAGTCAGAAGAACTTTGCCTCATTCTGCGCCCCAGATGGCCCAGCAGGAGCTGCCGGCTCCCTCATTTGGAGCCAGTCAGGAAGTCTTTGCTTCCGTGGAGCCTTGGGGACCATTGCTATGCCAAGATTTTGGTCAGGGACAAATCCCCCCACCTTGCTGCTGTGTGGGGTCCTGCCCTGGGGCAAAGGCCTTGAGAGGCTAGCAGGGCAAGCAGCAGGTAAATGAGAGGGCCGTGTCTGTTCTGCTCGGGTGCTAATGGGGTGGACAGATGAGAGGAGAGAGCCAGCCTGCCCTTCCCTGCCACCGCTAGATCCCACCCTGTGGCTGGCTCCCAGCGGGAGGAAGGCCTAAGCAGCCTCGGTCGGTGGTTATTTCCCAGAAATAGAAGCAGATGCCTAACCCACCTGCCTCCCAGTGTTGGTTGATCAGGAAATCCGGGTCTAACTTCTGTGTGGGACAGCAGCCTGCGAATGTAAACTGTGGGGGTGGGGCCTAGTCCAGATGTTCCCGAGGCCGCAGGGAACTGGAGCACCCAGCTGTGGCCACCCGCCCACCAGGCAGAGGAGGGTGGCCCCATCCCCAGCACAAGGACGCCTGCAGAGTCCTGCCTTTTGTTCGGTCCCTGCAGATGCTTTCGATAACGATTTGATGCACAGGACTCTGAAAAACATCGTGGAGGGCAAAACTGTCGAGGTCCCAACTTATGATTTTGTGACCCATTCAAGGTGAGCAAGGTGGCTCCTGGGAGGTGACCCGCGTGCAGGGGGTGCCAGCTAGCATGCCCCCGTGGGGTCCACAGATGGCCCTGCATCAGCCTGGGCCTGCTGGTTTCTGGGCATACCCCTGTCTCCTGGGGATCCGAGCCGTCTGTGCCTGGGCCCAGGTCCCGTAGCTCCAGCAGGGCCCGTGTCCTGGTCTCGTCTCCCAGGTTAGCAGAGACCACGGTGGTCTACCCCGCAGACGTGGTCCTGTTCGAGGGCATCCTGGTGTTCTACAGTCAGGAGGTCCGGGACATGTTCCACCTGCGCCTTTTTGTGGACACGGACTCTGACGTCAGGCTGTCAAGAAGAGGTAAGGCGGATGCAGGCCTCTCTCTGCCTCTGGCTGAGGCCGGCCGCGCGTCCTGACTGCTTTACTCCTCCTGCCTCAGTTCTCCGGGACGTGCAGCGCGGGAGGGACCTGGAGCAGATCCTGACCCAGTACACCACCTTCGTCAAGCCGGCCTTCGAGGAGTTCTGCCTGCCGGTACCCCTCCCGCTTGCTTGGGGACCTCCTTTTCTCCCTTTTCAAGAGGACCCCTGGCGCCCTGTACCGTGAGAGCTGAATCGTGGGGGAGCAGGGGCTTATGAAGGGCGAAGTTAGCTCGTTATACCTCGTCCCAGGGACTCCTCCGCTCTAAAAGCATTGTCTGTGCAGATGCCTTCCTCGGCCTGCAAGAGGCCCTCGGCCCACGGCTCCACGCAGCTCCTCCTGCTTCAGGCCTTCCCCTGCGCCGCCTGCGTGACCCGCCTGGTGTCACCCCGAGGACCCTCTGCTCCCGCCCGGCCCCCTGCTGTCTGTTGTCCAGGGCGTCTCTGGCTGGCTGAGCTCGCTGTGCCTGGCTTGGCCCCCTCGGGACGGGTTGCTGCACGGAGGTCAGGGGTTCGTGCCTGTCCCCCGCCCAGACAGGCGCATCGCTGCCATGGTGTGGGCGCTGGCTGGCCCCACCCATGCCTCCTGTCCCTCCAGGCCGCTGTTGGCCGGTGCTCAGAGGCCTGCGGCTGTGTGTCTTTCTCTCCACTTTCCAGCTCTCACGGGATGGGATTTATAGGTAGTTTGAAAGGGAAACTTAACATGTTGCTTCTTAAAAGTAAAATATGGCGCAAAGAAAACCGAGCCGGGATCCCCACTTGTGCTGAGCAGACAGATGGGCTCTGTCTGCTGCTGGTGGAAGAGAACCTTATTTTACGTTTGTGTTCTCCGAAGCACCTGGCAAGTGCTGAGAAAAGTAAATTGATAATCGTATTCTCTGTCATTCACAGAAGGAAAGGCATTTGGCAGAGCAGGTAGTTAATGGGAAAAGTGTGGACACCCAGTGCCACCAGGTGACCCTATGTGGAGGCTGCGCCCCAGCACCGTCCTTGAACTTCCCGCTCCTCTTATGTGCAGCCACACCCTGAGTCTGGCCAGGGTGACCGTGTCCCTCCCTTGCCCCTGCAGTACGACCTTCCTCGGCTCTTCTGCACCCCACATTGAGCGCCCCCCGTGAAGCCAGCCTGGCCCTCCTGTGCTCGTGGCTTCCGTGGCTCCCCACAGCCTGCAGACACCGCTGCCCCAGGACGTGGCCCATGTCTACATGCCCACCACACGGAACGGTCCGCGGGGCTGTCCCGCAGCTCAGACGGCTTCCTTTTCCTCTCCCTCTGCTCTGCCTGCTTGGGGTGTGTCCCTCTTAGCAACACCTGGCTGGGGTCCCTCCTTGGTGGCCAGGTTCCTCCTGGTGTCTCTGTCCCTGCCCTGACCTGCAGAGCACCTGGCAGGGAGCCGGTGTTAGCACGGGGACAGGTAGCGCGGAGGGCTTTGCACGCGCCAGCCGGGGGGTGTGCCGCGACCTTCCTTGCTCCCTACTCCGGGCAGCTGCAGAAGGGTTCCTGGTTCCAGAGGAAGAGGGTCACGAGTGGCAGAAGGATGCCGCAGGTCCCGTGGCTCAGGGACCTCTTCCCACAGTGGTGTTCCCAGGAAAATGCACGAGCGTATCAGAGACGCCAGGAGAGGAACGTGTGTCTTCTCCATGCCTCAGCCTCTCCTCCTGCCTCTGGCGCCTGCCTAACACCCAAGTCCCAGCCCCCCACCTGCCACACCCCCGGTCCCCGCCACGCCCCCCACGGCTGCTCTCCTGCCGTGGAGTCTGGTGTCGAACAACCAGAAGTCCTTGGAGGGACAGAGCTTCTGAGATCTGCTTTTTGCCTTGCAGACCAAGAAGTACGCAGACGTGATAATCCCTCGAGGGGTCGACAACATGGGTAAGAACCAGGCCTGACGGCTGCCCTGACTCCCCAGTCCACTGCCCCAGGCCCTGCCCGGTCCTGGTGGTCACAGTGAAGTGATGAGGGTTCCCGTCCACGTATGTGTATTGCACAGATCCAAAGAATCCTTTAAAAATCTGTTTAACACGTTGGACAGCGAAAACGGACCCGCCTTGCTTGTCAGTTCCAGCTCAGTGAGGCTGGAAACAGATCTTTCTGTTGATGGGGACTCGCGCCATAGCAGGAAGTATTTTTTCTCTGGGCTCTTGGTGAACCGAAACCCCCCCAGACGGGCCAGGCCGTGTTACTGTGCTCCTTCCCACCAAGCGCTTCTCTGTCTGCCGAGACTCAGGGCACCGCCACGAAGCCTCGGCGGGAGGCAGGGCTGGGTGGCTCAGGGAACCGGCGGCAGCCCGAGCCTGGCCTCGAGGCGTCGAGGGGGCGGACGGGCTGAGCGCGCTGTCTCTGCCACAGTGGCCATCAACCTGATCGTGCAGCACATCCAGGACATCCTGAGCGGCGACCTCTGCAAATGGCAGCGAGGGTCCAATGGGCGGAGCTACAAGAGGACATTTCCTGAGCCGGGAGACCGTCCTGGGGTGCTGACCGCTGGCAAGCGATCGCACCTGGAGTCCAGCAGCAGACCCCACTGAGGAGCAGGGTGCTCAGCCTCCTGGGCAGGACCCCTGGCAGACTGTGTTCAGGGTCAGGCCCAGAGATACCCGCCCACCCGCCCCTCTAAACGCCACCACTGCTTCCTCTGGGCGCCATACGGTACGGACAGGATGGGCGGGGAGCGCGGTGGCCCTCACCGCACCTGTCGCACTCGACGGGATGTTGGCACGCCCTCGACATCTTCACCTGCTTCCGCACATTAGAGGGTTAAAAGTCCAAGTTACTGAGAAATGCTCTGGAACGTGTGGTGAGCCAGTCATGTCCTTTGGGAACACGGAGCACACGGCCAGGACGCTGTGGCTGTCCCAGCGTATGTTTGACAGGAACCCATGGCGAGAGGGACTCTCTCTAGGACGATCCGGTTCCCGCGCACACGAGACTGAAACAGGTCGAGAAAAGAGTACTTCCCCTCTCTAGGTGTTACATGTGTGACTGTTTCGTTATTTATTCTGCCATGTGAGTCGTGACCCAGTAACCGAGTTTCATGCTCCACCCACCCTGCCGCCGTGGGGTGCGATCCAGCGGGGCACACCCCCTTCTAGGAGCCAGAGAGCTTTCCTTCCTCCTGGGCTGTGCGCCAAGGAAGGAGCCCCGGGAACAAGCCTTTCCTTAACCAGCAGCCAACACAGGAGACGACACATGCTCACCCAGGCCCAGCCCGGCTCCACAGGTGGGGCGGGGGGCAGGCTGGTGCCCCGTGTCTCCACGCCACCCTGCTCAGGAGCCACCTGGGGCCCCGGTGCTGAGTGGACAGACCTTCCCTGGGGTAGCCCGGGGCCCCATCCAGGGCCCAGCGTCCAATGCCAGCCAGTCTCCTCGCATACGCCCCACCTCCCCCGGCTGCATGATGCCTGTGGCCGGAGTCGTCCTGGTTTGTCTTCCCTTCCGTTTGTTTAGAAGTGACGCCTTCCCCTGGCCACGGGCTAAGCTGCACGGACACTCCTGGTTTCCTTCCATCAAGCACTGAGTGTAGCTACACAGGACCCCAGTTGAGCTTGGCCGTGGCTGCTTCCTGATGACCGTGTGACAGTCGTCAAGCTTACTGTGCCCTTTTGGAGAATCAATAAATAATACCAAATGCCAGTGTGTCCCTTTTTAATTGTACACAGAAGGCAAACTCAGGGTGGGGGTACCTGTGGGGGACACGAGGCTCAGCGTGCCGGTGGTGCTGCTGGCCCGTGTGTCCCCGTCACGTCGGCAGCAGTGAGGGGTCCCAGGGTCTCTGCTGCAGTGGCCAGAGTCCGGGGCCCGTCCTTCAGTAGCTTGTTTGGCGTGGACGTGATGCAGGCCGGTACCTCGTGGCCCCGCTGGGGACGAGGCGGAGGGGCCGCCGCTTCGCAGGCCCGGGACCTTGGCTGCTTTGACCCTAACTCTCCCCACCGTGGCCCGCTCCCCTCCTGCGGCCGCTCCCTCACGAGGCCCCGCCAGCCACTCACTGTTAGCTCAGGGGGCCCAGAGGCGCCGGTAGACGCCTCGGGCATGTTCTGTGTTGCCTGTAAAGCAGAAACTCGGCTCAAAACGAACCATCATCAACCGTCTGGAGAACGGGACACCATAGCCCGGCCTGGGCTCTTCTGTCAAAGACACCCACGGTTCTCGATGACAGCCCTTCCTGCCTGAGCCCAGTCCAGACGTTCACTGTGCACACGTCCTAGTATTTTCGGATCAGAATGTCCCAACTGTCTTTCCAGCGAAGGGCCCTGAGTTCGCCCGGCGACAGAGACTTGTCCCCGTAGGTGAGCGGGCGCAGCGTGTTGAACACGTGACAGGCGCAGGAGTACCACGCCACCACCAGGCTGCCGAAGACGCTCCTCAGGAGAGGGGACCTGTGGGGACCGGGGCACGGGCACGAGGCTCTTCCTGACTGTGAGGCGCACCGGGCCCCCTGGACAGCCTGTCCCTCCTCCTCTAACTCCCTGCCCCAGGCGCTGGACGTGACCCCCGCCTCGTGCATGTTCCGGAGTCTCCCATCTACGCTCCGGCGCTGGAGCAGCGTCCCCACTCCCGGCGTGATCGAACCACAGCCCTCCCGAGAGGCTGTGCAGCTCCCGACCCCCCAAAACACTGAGTCCATGCCCTCTGGCCCCGCTTCCAGAACTCACTGGGGTTCCGCTCCACTGCACACCGTGCGACCCGGCCCGCATCCCCCTCACAGCCGGCCACACCTGCCTCCCATGGTGCCCCCAACCCTTCCCACGCCACCCGAAGTCCTCCCTTGGGACACCCCCGGACCTGGAGCCCCGGGGGGCACAGCCGCCGAGGCCCTGTACCTGCACAGGTGGTCGGCGACGTGCTGCAGGACCACAGGGAGCAGGAGGATCTGGAAGGTGAGCGCGGGGAGGTAGTGGTAGAGGAAGAGCGTCTTCTCCATCAGGAAGAAGGGGAGGTAGTTCACCGCCCAGCCGCCGGCACACAGAGCCCCAGCCAGTACCCAGCGCAGCCAGCAATCTGCGGGGCAAGAGGCTGCCCTGAGCCAGCGCTGCTGACCCGGGCCCCGCGTGCAAAGGCTCTCCGCTAGTCCCACGAGCTGCCTTCCTCGTCTTCAAGGTACACACGCTCTCTGTTTCCCACCCCCCAACCCTTCCCATGATCTCTGGAGAAAGAACAATGTCCCAAGAACCTCCTGTACCTTTCTGCGGGGTCCTCACCGTCCCGACCCCCCGAGCCACACCTGCCCCCCTGGGGCCCCGGCTCCTCCAGGATCACGGGCAGGCAGGTCGGACTCTCGGCAGCCAGAGCTGTGAGGGGCTGTATTTGGGTACCTGCCCTGCCCCCGGGGCCGCAGTCAGCGGAAAGACTGGGGACGCTGCCACACTGCTGAGGCCTTTGGGGCTCCCCCTGTCCTTGTCTGTTTTAAGACGGTCCGCAGCAGTTTCTGTTATGCAAACCACCCACCCCCGAGTGACTCAGGGCCTGCTGACCACTCCGTGCCGTCCGCCATCCCTGAGCGAGCAAACACTGAGGCAGGGCTCACGTCCTGGGGAGAGGGGCCACTCCTGCCTGGCCCCTGCATTTCCCTGCACGAGCCTCTAACACAACATGGGACGCTCAACTGCAACATTTTATCTCTAGGAAGACAGAACACAGGGCGCCTGGGGGCTCAGTCGTTAAGTGTCTGCCTTCGGCTCAGGTCACGATCCCGGGGTCCTGGGATCGAGCACCGCCTCGGGCTCCCTTATCGGCAGGAGCCTGCTTCCCCCTCTCCCTCTGCCCTGCTGGTGTTCCCTCTCTTGGGTCTTTTTCTGTGTCAAATAAGTACAATCTTCTTAAAAAGATACATTTGAGCCCCTTCCACGAAGAAACAAGGAGATGGCCTTAAGACCCAGGTTGCTGGTGAGGCTGGCTGTCACCAGGAGCAAGACACACTGACCCTCGGGCAGGTCCCGGATGCACCTTCGGCGTCTAAGCAGGTACCAGAAGAAGAGCAGCGCGTAGACCGCTGTGGCGAGGCCAGCCGAAGCCCAGATCACGACGTTCCCAAGCAGGTGGATCTGGGCCTGTGAGGGCACAGGGGACCCCATCAGCCACCAGCCGCTCGGAGGGACCCAGCCCCGAGAGTACCCGCGTGCCCGCCAGCCTGCAGCCAAAACCCAGGCGGAGGCTGGAACCGCAGCCCTCTGCTGCAGGAAGGGCGCAAAGCAGCGAGGCAACCGGAGAGGCCGACACTCCTGCTCTGACAACAGCTCCCCGCAGAGGGTGAACCCGGGGCCACGCGCATCTAAGGACCCCACTTCACAGCAAGTGGCCACTCGTCTCCACGCCGAGGAGGAGGAAGGGGAGCGTTTTCAGCGTGAACTCTTTTGGAAGGTGTTTGGAGCTCGGGGTGCCGGCTCCTGGGCTGCTTGTCCTACGGCGTGAGGAGGGACAGCACGGATGCACACAGAGCACGGGTGGCCGAGCCCACCCGTGCCGAGCCCACCCGTGCTCTGTACAGGACAGCACGGGAGTACTTTAAAAGCCACTCTCAACGCGCTCCCACAAAAGCAGTAAAGCCTGGTTTCCTCCAACGTGCAGCCATGCCGGGACCTCACCCCCACGGCTGACGCAAGCACCGGCCCCGCGCTGCCGGCGCCCCGCAGGAGGCCCCACACCGAGCCAGGCCTGCACAGGAGGCAGCGGCTGCTCTCCACGCCCGGGGAGCCCCGAGTGACCGCCCCGCCCGCCGCCTGCCCGCGCGCCTGCGTACGCTGGTCCTGGGGTGCAGCCAGTAGGCGATGCTGGTGTCCAGGGTGACCCAGTCCAGCGGCGAGGAGCTGTACTTGTGCTCCGAGTCGTCGCTCTTCACCGTCAGCATCCTCCACTGCAAGGGGGCCAGAGGCCAGAGTGGAGCACAGCGCCAGAGCCACCCTCGCTTGGAGGCCTGAGGGGCTGGGGTGTCCCTTCCACGTTCACCTGGACCACCCAGCACAGGCAGTGCTGAGGTCCTACCCCAAGGCCCCCGTCACCCTGTCTGTCAGGGGAAGGGACTCAACTTGGTGCTAAGGACACTTTTAGATTCAGGACCCCTAGTTTCTGATTCTGACGTCACTAGGGCTCTCCATGTTGACTTTGGGCCACACTGACCTGACTATGGGGGACTCCAAGCATACTCTGGCCGTGTGACAAGGCTACACTGCCTGGTTCCTGGCTATTCCTGCCCACAAGGCCACAGGCCCAGGGCCGACCATGTGGCCTCCACCACTTACGGCCAAGACCCAGGAACCCTTCCTGCTCAGCCAGGCCCCAGGTGAAGGAAGACAAGGGGAAGGGTGCAGCTCTCCCCAGCACTGCGCTCCTGTCGGCGAGAAGCCCGCGCCCCAGGGAGATCCGGGCCACCCCCGCCGGTCACCTGCAGCTCCAAGAACCTGGCCATGAAGCTCAGGTTCCTGCTGACGTCCATCTGGGCGGGCGAGTGCAGCTCCAACTCCCTCTCCTTCTGCTCCTGGCCTGGCACGACACACAGGAGAAGGTCAGGGGGCTCACCACACACTGGCAGCCTGGAGAAAAGCCCACGCCCCTCTTCTCAGACAGCCCACGGCATCGCTCCGCTTGGCCTTCCCGGCCATCTGCGGGAGCCCCGTCAAATCCAGATCTTTCCACTCAAAAGGCTCAGCTTGCACTGCCCCCGGGCGCTACCTCAGAGCGACAGTTGGCTTGTTCAGGGCTTGGCTCAGCAGGGAGTGCGCATGGCGTCCTGTCCCCGAGTGAACTCGAGCCCTTGGCAGGGGGCAGGGGGGTGTCTTGTTAAAGTGATAGGAAGCCCGCAGGCCAGACTCACTTTTGCCGTATCGGTGCTCCTCCACGTTCCACACCATGCTCTCGTGGTAGCCCCGGGACAGCTTCTCCCCAACGACCTCCAGCTGCCGGAACCCCCAGTCCGGGAGGTGGGCCCCGCTCAGCTGGCGAAACAGTGGGTTGTGGGGGAGACGGGGCATGACGCGCAGGCCCGGGGACCCCGCTCATCCCCACCAGCCCTGCCACCTGGTCACTCTATCCACAGCCGTCAAGGGCGGCAGCCTCCCCCCCCGTACACCCACCACGTCAGGATTCAGTCTGAGAAGCCGGAGTCCTGCCCCTGCCATGTGCGTGTAACACAGCAAAGGCTTTAGCCAGGCGTCCTGCCCGTGAAGAGCCCGTTCAGCCCGGAGGGTCCGGTAATCTGTGCCATGAGCCGCCCCCAGCCGGGATGGGTGAGCCAAAGCCGGAGCCCCTTTACCTTCAGGACCGCAGAGGTGTTCACGTGCACCAGGCGGACCTCGGACAAGATGGTCTTCCAAACCTCCGTGTCGGATTCTCGGTTCACGATGTCCTGTAAGAGCAGGTCCTGTCAATGAGCTCGTTCCTTCCCCGATTTCCTGACCTGTCAAGTGAGCACTGATCACCGACGACGCTGAGACTAGGGGCCAAGCTCCAGGGAGCTAACAGGATGCTGCCCCGACCTTGCTCCCGCCCATGCAGCAAGCCCCTGGCCGGGCCGGGGGGCTCACTGCCCTGCTGCAGAGTTGAGAGAGCCCCACGCTCGGCCTTCTCGCTCGGGCAAATGCACAGACGGCTCAGGTAAGGGTTGGAGATAGTCCCTGAGGTGTCCTCAGCGGGGCGCGAGGGGCTGCTGGCAGGTAACAAAACCTCTAACATGGTGACAGCACTTGGCCTTGTATCTTATCGCAGCCCCGTGACGGCCCGTGCAGGCGTGTGGCTGTCAGGGAGGACCGGAGGACCCGAGGGCTCTGCGGCAGCGGGGAGGAGGCCGGGCTGACGGTACACCCCGCGTCGGCTGCCCTCCCTCCTGGCCACATGAGCCGCAGTCCCTGGACATGTGGGCACGTCAGGGTGAAGGTGCTGCCGGCGGGAACGGGAGAGGAGGGGGCTTGGCCGTTAGCTGTCCGAGGCCTGGTAGAAGGGCAGTGGGTGGGCCCCTGGGAGAAGGTCCACCAGGAGGCCTCCCAGTGACGGGGCCTGGGTGCAGAGCGCTCCCGTCCCGTGGGAACAGCCCAGGAGAGGAGGGAGAAGCAGAAGGTAGGCGGACGCATGCAGCACCAAGAAGGCGAGGCGGGGGACGGAGGGACGCTGCTGACACACCGACACACACCGACACACTGACACACACACACACACCGACACACCGACACACCGACACACCGACACACCGACACACACACACACGGCAGCCCTGAAGCCCCTGGCTCTGCTGGGAGGGCCTGCCAGCGGCACGGCACCCAGCACGTCCTGCCGGTCACACCTGCGAGCCCAGAACAGAGGGCGGGAGACCGGTGCTCGGCGGGCGGCTGCGGCTGCAGGGGATTAGCGTGCACACGGGACTAAAACCGTTTTTGAGCATGTCCTTGAACTCACAGCAGCGCAAGGACCCGGGGACACTACTGTCTCTTCCTGCCACCGTTTCCAGCAGGCCGCGTGCAGCCCTGGAGAGGGACTCTGGAGGGGGTCAGCCCGTGTTCCTGGATGCTCAGAGGCCCGGCCAGAGCCCCAGTTGTCCCCAGGGAAACCCTGTGGCCAGGGTGTTCCTTCACACCGGGCGAGGCTCAATGAAAGAGGCTCGCCTCTTGGTCAAGGGAGGGTGGCCGGGGAGGCCCGACCCTGTGCATCCATGGCCTGGTCTTGAGGCTGGAGAGGCCGCCAAGGCCACCTTCACCTGGCAGGGCCCCGAGAGCCACACGGCCAGCACAGACCATAGACCGCCTGCTCAGCCAGCTCGTCCCTCCCATGGAGACGTCTCCCTTCCCACGAAAACACCTGGGTCTTTTTATAGGGCTAAAAATTTCACATCTGAATCAGTTACTCTAAAGGGCGCTTTTGAAAGGACACGTTCCTGATGGCCATGGAGGGGTTTCCAGCTGGGACTCACCAGTCGCCAGAGGTTCTGGGAGGGCATGGAGATGTTGTAGTCCACGTAGCAGGAGACCTCCTGCGAGTGGGGGCTCAGGGGTGCCGCCA
Source organism: Mustela nivalis (assembly GCF_964662115.1). Lineage (NCBI taxonomy): Eukaryota > Metazoa > Chordata > Mammalia > Carnivora > Mustelidae > Mustela > Mustela nivalis. The sequence continues at coordinate 88,801,998 of NC_139032.1, read as the reverse complement.
CGTCGTGCCTGGAAAACACACCGTGCTGTGGAGGGGGCTTCTCCTGCCCATCGTGACGCCTCAAAGGGCAAAAACCCACTTCCGGACACAAAACCGACTCCGCCTGAAGGAGCAGCGGCCCCGAGGGGAACCGTCTGAGGGCTTGCGGATCACGAGACAGACGGAGAAGTACCCGAGAGGCGGGGTCAGACAGACAGCAGCCCAGGCCACACGGGTGTCACCACTCCACCATGGGCGACAAAGCCAGTCTGGGAAATGGTTGCGGGACTAGGAACATGTGGGGGGGTGAGACGCCCTCAGGGACGGCGACCTCCGATGTCCAGAAAGAGCCACCTTCCTCAGTGTGGTTCTCACACTTTATCCTACGTTGCGCCGGGTGCTCCGGAGGACCCGAACCTCCCTCGCACCCGGAGGAGGCAGACCTTCACACGCACGGCCAAGAGTACCAGGCTGTGGGGCGCTACCGACAAAACCAAGAGAGCAGGAGCGCCTGGGAAAGGCTTTGAGGAAGCGACATTTCAGCTGACGCATGACCACAGCGAGCGGGCCATAGGGGATGTGAGTCCAAGAACATTCCAGGTAGAGAGCAGGTGTGAAGGTCTCAAGGGTGCTGCGGTTGGTCATCTGGGGAAGCCCGGGGACTGCAGTAAAGTTCACCTGGGAGTCACCAGGGGCTGGATCCCAAGGGGCCCGTGGCCAGGGAGAAGTAGGGACATTATTCTGAACGTGACGGCCACGTGGTGGGAGTCACTGGAAGGCTTCTGGCCGAGAAGTGAGGCCGGGCCAGTAGACGGTGTGGGCTCACAGGGCACCACCGGTGGTGGGGGGTAGGGGTGGGGAGGCAGGAGGTCAGGGCACCGGCCCCAACAGCACAGGGATCAGGCCTCGACTGGGCCATGGCGGGAGCGGAAGGAAGAGAAGCAGCCGGGGCGGCGGCTGAAGCGCTGGCTTCTTCCAGGGAGAAGCAGGCCAGAGGCCAGGAGCCTGGGGGAAACAGGGACTGAGGCACCATCTGGGAGGCATGAGGAGCCCGGAGAGACCTGAGAAGCTGGTGGAGGCAGGAAGAGAGGAGACCAGGGCACGCTGGTTTGCAGAGACTGCGCGGGTCAAGTCAGGAAAGGGCCGAGCACCGAAACGCAGGGACCATTCTGGACCTTGCGTGGCCGGATTCCAACGCCTCTTGAACTCACGCGTACTTTAAGCCATTCAACTTCAGGGAAGTGGCCGCGCTTGGCTCTATATGGGAAGCCCTCCCGTGCTCTCCCTCACCTGTCTTGCGAAGCGCTCCCCGCCCCCGGCCACCTCCCGCTGCAGGGTCCAGGGCGGCGCGGGGTCGGCGGGCTCCCCTGCTGAGCTCCGTTCCCCCCCACCCCTCCGTGCGCCGTCATCACCACCACCGGGGGCGCCTCCTAACACGGAGTGCGGGCTACACGCGGGGCTGCCCCGAGGGAGCCAGACACTGCGTCGGGGCAGTGGGGCAGCAGGGGGAGGAGCCGAGAGGCGCGGGGAGGGCCGACTGTGGGCACTCACGTGTTGAGGAAGCGGGTGGTCATGCCGTGGACCAGCTGTACTATGTCCCCGTGCCGCACGGGTCGCGGCGGGCTACTCACCACCAGCGGATGCCTGCGGACACAGAGAGCCGGCTGGTTCGTCAGGGGGCCTCCCTTGTCCCCGTGCCCCACGCACGCACGCCGAAGGCCCAGCAGGGTGGTGGCGGGCGTGGTGGAGCAGCCAGACACGGCCGACCGCCTCACAGGGCTGCAGCAAGCGGCCAACCCAGCAGCCATCCCGGCTGCGCCACTAGGGGTACCGGGACGCCGACGTGCCTGTGACCAGAGGACGGTGGTCAAGGCAGCCTCCCAGAGGAGCGACAGTCAGGTTTTAAGAAAAAGCCGGCTAGGGGCGCCTGGGTGGCTCAGTGCGTTAAGCCTCTGCCTTCGGTTCGGGTCATGATCCCAGGTCAGGGGATCAAGCCCCGCATCGGGCTCTCTGCTCAGCAGGGAGCCGGCTTCCTCCTCTCTCTCTCTGCCTGCCTCTCTGCCTACTTGTGATCTCTCTCTGTCAAATAAATTAATAAAATCTTTAAAAAAAAAAAAAGAAAGAAAGAAAGAAAGTAAAAGCCGGCTAGGCTGCCTGGGTGGCTCAGTCGTTAAGCATCTGCCTTGGGCTCAGGTCATGATCCCAAGTCCTGGGATCGAGCCCCGCATCGGGCTCCCTGCTCCTCAAGACTGTTTCTCCTTCTCCCTCTGCTTGTGTTACCTCTCTCACTCTCTCTCTGTCAAATATACAAATAAAATCTTATTCTGTCTGCCTGTGCTCGCTCTCTCCCCCTCTCTCTCTGATAAATAAATAAAATCTTAAAAAAAAAAATACATATATACAAATAAAATCTTTAAAAAAAAAAAAAAAAAAGGAGGCCCCGGCACAAGGCAGGACAGGCCAGGCACTGTAGGCCACCGTCAGGGGTCTGGATGGCCCTGGAGGGACAACAGAAGCTAGGAAGGGTTTCAGCACGACCGTGATCTGCCATGAGTGACATTTTAAAAGCCCACATGGGGCAGCTAGAACTGGAGCAGGAGACGGCTGGGGGAGACCGAGGCCAGGATGGTCTGGGACCGCATTTGCAGAAGTCCACGGACGGGCTGCTGGACTGGACGGGGCAGGGGGACAAGGGAGTCCTCCGTCCGTGAGGCCTGAGCAAGGGAATGCCGTGGGGAGCACAGGTGGTGCTGGCAGAGAGCTTGGGGAGCTCCCGGGGAGACACTGGGCGGGGCGGGGGGCAGTTCCCTGAGGAAGCGTCCAACCCCTGGACCGCGGGCTCAGCACCACGAAGCTGCTCTCGAAGCTTCGCGGGAGGAAGCGACCACGGAGAGGGGCCACGAGGGACGCCCCACCGTGGGGTCCCAGCACCCGCACGCACCTCCCGGGATCCTTCACGATCCACCAGTTGTTGACGTCTTTGAAGGGGTAACAGGTCACCTGCTGCTGGTGTGAGCTGCCTCGGCCGTTCTCGTATCTGCGAGAAGGAACCAACACAACCACGTGTCCGCCGGGGGCCACCATCAGCCTTTCTCTCGAGGTTCCCGCCGACGCCACCGGCAGGGTGTCCGGGTGGAAACAAGGATGAGACGTGTAAGCGTCCGTCCGAGAGGGACAGGAGGACGCGCCCAGTGTGCACGCCACGCAGCAGGTGTGGGAGAGCCCGGGCCTTCTGCCCCAAGTCCCTCTGCTCCATACACAGAAATGACAAGGTTTGTTGATAAACAGAACCCGAGAGTTCAACGTCTTTCTCGGAGATTTCATTTCGAGTCAAAGCTGGTAACAGCAGAAACATGAAAAAGCCAAACACGTTACAACCTCCGGTTTACAACGCTCGCCTTCCTTACATCATGGGGTAGGTGCTCTGGTGGGAGTGAAGCCAGCAGGGCACGGGTTTGCCAAAGACGTTCTTCAGAGTGACCTGGGAGCCGTAGGCCACCTCCAGGGGCTGGCCCTGCGTGATCCGAGCTAGGCCGCCCTAAGACAAAAGCGAGAGGGGGCCCGTGAGCAAGAGAGCCTCTGGACGGCCACACCTCCTCCGGGCGGGGGCGTATTCGGGCGGTGGCAGTCGTTGTTGAGTCACAGAACTAGCTATGAGGACACGGGACCTACTCCTACCCCTCCACACAGCCTCCCGCTTAGCGGCCACAGGTGTCCTCCGAGAAGTGCAACCCTGTCCATTTGAAAGGTGAGACCCTCTCAAGTAAATAAATCTTTAAAGAAGAAGAAAAAAAAAGGCTCCCTGGGTGGCTCAGTGGGTCAGGTGTCCCACTCTTGTGTTTCGGCTCAGGTTGTGATCTCAGGGTCCTGGGATCGAGCCCCAGGACGGGCTCTGCACTTAGCGGGAAGCCTGCTTCTCCCTCTCCCTCTGCCCCTGCTTGTGTCCTCTGTCAAATAAATAAATCTTTTTTTTTTTTTGAAGACTTTATTATTTATTTGACACAGAGAGAGAGCAGGAGAAGGAACACAAGCAGGGGCAGAGGGAGAGGGAGAAGCAGGCTTCCCGCTGAGCAGGAAGGCTGACACCGAAAACTAAACTGCCCAGGCTCCCCTCAAACAAATAAATCTTTAAAAAAAAAAAAAAGGCGAGAAGCCGAGCACTTGGATGAGCTAAGAAATTTGCCCAAACCCACATGCCTGGGTGTCAGGAGTGGGTCCCTCGGACTCTCCAGGCCTCACCACCCCCCAACTGGTATGTCTCACTCTCTCTGCAAAGTCAGCAGGAAGGAATGCCAGAGCCGAGCTTGTCCTGTGACGTGTGGGCACCTGCCCCGCATCTGCGGGACTGTGCCATGTCCTCAGGCAGGCCACCCTGAAGAGCTGACCCATCGCCCGTTTCCACGCTGCCCACACATGCACAGCTCGTTTAGAAAAACTAAAGCGGCTTCTTCATGTCTTGATTTGGTTTTCCCCCCTAACGCCTGACAGTGTTTACATAAGAAACCCAGAGTCCAGGGGCGCCTGGGTGGCTCAGTCGGTGAAGTGTCTGCCTTCGGCTCAGGTCATGATCCCAGGGTCCTGGGATGGAGCCCCGCATCGGGCTCCCTGCTCCGTGGGGAGCCTGCTTCCCCCTCTCCCTCTGCTCATGCTCTTGCTCTCAAAAAAAAAGAAAAAAGAAAACCCTGAGCCTAGTCTTGTCCCCTCTCCGAGGCAGCCGTGGAGCCCCTCCTCACCTCCAGGCTGGCCTGGAAAGCGCTGGACATGATCTGGTCGTGGGGCCCGGAGCGGCAGAGCAGAGTCAAGTGGACGTAGAAGAACGACAAGTACATGAGGGCCGGGACGACCAGCAGCGCTGCCGCTCGGGCAAGCAGGTGACACAGCACACGGACCTGCCGCCACACAGAGGACAGGTCATGTCCAGCCGCTCGGGAAGGTGCGCCCTCCAGACAGGCAGGCCCGGAGGAAGCGGGCAGCAGAGCTCCAGGCTTCCCACAGCCTCTGGCCAGAGGCTCACAAAGCCTGTCTTCTAGAGAAGACTTTCTCCCCAGATGCTCACATCACACCGACCTCCGCCCACCCCGGGACGGCCACTCGCCCCACTCCATGGGCACCTACATGCGACAGAGTCCGGTCTCCGATCAGGTGCCAGGCATGGACGCCGGCCACTGCGAGCACCAGCAGGTACGTGAAAACACCCACGTATTTGACGCTGAAAAGACCCAAGGAGAAATCGTTCCAACAAGGCACTGAACGAGGAGGCGGCCACGGCTGCCTGAGGCCCGCAGCCCGGACTCACCCCACTGCGCAGGAGCAGGCCATTCCGGTCAGCGTCAGCCAAAACCACCAGCGCAGGGAGAAGGGCCTGGGGTCAAAGCAGAAGAACACAGCTGGGAAAGGATCACAAGACACGGCCCGAGGGGGCGCACCCCCCAGAGCTCTCGCTCTCAAATCTCAGTCCCGGCAGAATTTTTTTCTTTTTGGCCAGAACATTTTTCCAGTTAGTTTAAATTATACAGAAGTCAGAGGCGCCTGGGTGGCTCCCTCGGCTAAGTGGCTGACTTTGGCTCAGGTCATGATCTCGGGGTCCTGGGTTTGAGCCCCACGTCAGGTTCCCTGCTCAGCAGAGAGCCTGCTTCTCCCTCCCCCTCGGCTGCTCCCCCGCCTCATGCTCTCTCCTGCTCATTCTGCTCTCTCTCAAATAAATAATCTTAAAAAAAAATAAATTACACAAAAATGAGAATGTATTTGTGAAGTCAGGAGCCAAGGGCCAGTCTCGAGGGCGAAAGACACAAAGTCCCCAAGCGGCTCCCCCAAATGAAAAGGCATCAGACCCTTTCAGGTCAACAAACCACCCGGACTCTTCCCTCCCGTTAACTAGGAAGGGCGTGCCCCCCGCTGCATACCTCTGCTTTTGGGAGTTGGCAAACTTCAGGTAGGACAGCACAGCCAACAGGTTGAAAAATATCAACACTGACTCCAAAAGCATGAGCCTTGCCTGAGTGATGAGAGCGTTCTCTGTTAGAAAGAGGACACGTACGTCAGCTGTCAGGGAGTAAGGGCAGACACAGGGAGACGGGCGCACCCACAGAAAGGACACCCTCTACAGGCCACAGAGCGTGGCCATGGGAAGTTCAGGATTGGGTGGCTGGAGGATGGGCTCCAGAACCACAGAAGCGAGTTCTGAGGTGTGAATCACACCTAGCAAGGCCTGTGTGACCTCGGGCAAGTCACTAAACCTTTCTGAGTCTTTATCCTCGTCATGTACAGAAGGAATACCAACTTTGTGGTACGTGGATGTATGCGGCTTCACAAGTCTGACCACACAGTTCTGCCGGCCCACACCCTGGGAGGAGGGCCACGGAGCCCTCCCAGAGTCAAATCTGAGCAGACTGGGCACACTTCCTTCCATCCTGTGAGGAGGAGGCCCTACGGGGGCACATCTACTAAACCCACAAGCTCTCCTGGGCTGCACGCTGTGACCTAACCAGGGCCAACGCTGGGGGCTTCCCTGAGCAGCACCAGAGCAGGCAGAGGCCTGGGTCTCACCGATAAGTATCAGCAGAGCAGCCCCCATGGCGGCGCAATGAGAAAAGCCAAGCTCCAGCAGGATCTGGTAGGCCATGGGCACCAACAGAGCCCCGGTGAGGGCCGGCAGCAGGCGCAAAGACCACACGGGCACGTTGCTGCTGTATTCTGGAAAAGCAACCACAGCGGAGCTGACCACAAGGGGCACACACCACCTTCCTACGCCGCAGGTGTGTTTTCAAACATGGAGTCACGTTCACAGATCCCAAAATACAAGTTTGCCAAACTAGGCACCATGTCAGAAGGGCATGTGTAAGTTGCGGATAAAAGCCTTGACGTTGGCCATGTGCAGTAATGCCTCATAACTCTGAAAGTAGTTAGTGCTTTACTTGTTTATAAATCGGCCCTGCCTTTTCCCCAAAACACTGAGGCAAGAGACAAAACTTCCATGGAAAAAAGATAACTGCGATCAGATGCCACACACAGACGCTGCCCCACGGACCGAAAACCGAGGACAGAGTGCGCGCTGTGAGAATACACTAAGATGTTTGCCGGGCCTTTCACAAGCCTTCCACATGTACCGAATTTATCATACGCTGGACGGATTAATAAACCCTCTCCATCCTAATATTCCAAAGTCACAAGGGACGTGAAAATGACCTATTACCTGCTCCGATCCTGTTCCACAGAAAGTTACCATCAAATCCTCCTAAATAACCTGAAACAAAAGACAAGTCAGAAACTACCCCAAGCAGCAAGAGTTGGGGAGTACCAAACCCTGACAGCCGCAGGGTAACACTGATGACTAATTAGACACAGTTTCTGCCCTCAAGAAATTCCCCTTACGAGTTTAATGATTTCTTAAACAAATGACCACAATTTAACTTATTTATTTAGGTGTTGTAAATAGGCTTTATTTATTAATTTATTTTAAAATAATCTTTACACCCAATGAATTCACGACCTTGAGATCAAGAGTCACGTGCTCCACCAACTGAGCCAGCCGGGAGCCCCTCACTTAGAAGTTTTAAAGGGCTACTTCCAGGGGCGCCTGGGTGGCTCAGTAGGTTAAAGCCTCTGCCTTCCCAGGGTCCTGGGATTGAGCCCCGCATCAGGCTCTCTGCTCAGTGGGGAGCCTGCTTCTCCCTCTCTCTCTGCCTACTTGTGATCTGTCAAATAAATAAAATCTTTAAAGAATAAAAAATTAAACAAAAAAATAAATGGCTACTTCTCTTGCTAACGAATCCTACCTCCTAAGGCCAGCAGCATGTGGCCAAATGGTGGTCCACTGCCGTCCAGAAAGAAGATCCGCTTCATGTAGAAAGAGATGTACTGCCCGTAGTACACTTCATCAAAGCTGCAAAGCAAACGCGCGCGACAGTCACTAGAAGCGGATGCCCTCGCACAGGTGGAGGGTAAATGTATCCCTGTTTCCAAACAACGTGTGCTCATTTGACTGCACCTGCACTCAGTCCCCACATATTCAGACAGTGGCACAGCGCCATGCATCCACAAGGACAGGAGGGAAAACTCGCCGACAACAGCCACACACCCAGGTGTCTACCCTACACAGACTCGATTCACCCTCCCCGGGTCCGCTGAGGGACGTGCGAGCAGGCCGTCTACTGAGAGGCCTCCCAGACCCGGGGCTGCGTCTGTGACGAAGGGTCACAATCACACCTGGTAACCAGAGGCAGGGGTCATGGCGGGACATGCAGAAACCAACTGCAACTGTTTTCAGACAGTTGGGGACATTCAAGGATACCGTCAACATTGCTGTCAATTTCTTAGGCATGATAACGTTAATACAGGTTTTTAAGTTCTCATCTTTTAGAAAGATACCACATTACTGAAGCATGCTTATGACTTGCCTCAAAAAAGTCCACTGAAGCTGAGTGATGACCACATGGGGGGATGGGTTATACTATTCTCCCTACTTTGGTGTGTGTTTAATGGGTTCCACAATGTATGTTCCTTTCTGACCACACGTTAGCCAGACCGCAAGTGGCCCTGTCATGCCACCAGCGGTCATCGGTCCTTAGAGCACCACAATTGGAGGTCAGTGGAGACTCCGTTCCAAACCCATCGATCCTCTACCCCTGATTTTAAATGGGTACCACCCGTTTCAGGGGCCACATTCCACCTGCTAGAGAACTACAGGGCAAATGTGACAGGTGGACTCAGCAGGTGCCGTCCTGAGGACCCACTGTCCTCTCCTCTGCCCCAAACACCCATCACCGGGAAGCCCTGAATTCCACTCTCTGGCTTCTGCTGTTCAGAAGGGCACTGCCGCTCCCCAGCTCATGAACACATCACAATTTCCGGTCCGTCCTGAATGGGGTTGTCTGGCTTACACCACAGCCCTCGGATAGGCGAGCTGCCACAGGCGGCTCAGTAACCCCACTGCAGTCAGAGCCACTACGTTCAAATTGATGTCAGCCGTCACCACCACAGGGCGCTCCAAAAATCCCAACATCGCGTAGAGAAGCGGGTCCTGGAGGATGCCCTGGAGAAGGACAGAGACGCATCGGTAAAGCAGCAGCAACCAGAAGCTCACAGATTCGAGGAAGGGCTCGGCAGCCCCCGCAGCTCTCAGGTGCACCGCGAAGAACCAGGCGTTGTTGGGGGTGGGGGTGGGGGGGTGGGGGGGTCCTTGGGAGAAAGTCCGGAGGACACCAGCAGTCACCTAAGGTGAGAACTCGGGCGCCTCAGGACTGAACAGTCACTCACTCGACAAGCCACCCCGCGACCACCACCTGAGCGCTTCCCGGAGAGGAGCTGCTTATTAGGGAAGACCCCGGGCCTCGCCAACCTCGCCCTCCTGGGCCCCAGAAGGCTCCTCATCTGCCGTCAGTGCTCCCCCACCCCGCTCGCTGCTGCAGCGCATCCCCTGGGCGCCCCCCTTCGCACCCCGAGGGTGCGTCTGTACCCAGGAGCCCCCGGTTCCTCCCTGAGGCGTCATCTTCCCTTGAGCGCCACTTGTCTTCGCTGGGCGCTCCTTCTCGCACCGAACAAAGCTGCATCGGGCCTGCGGCGGTCCCCGCCTCTGCAGAGACCTCAGGGGCCCGGGGCGGCCCCCACTCCTCTTCCAGGCATTCCCTTTCTCTCTCGGGCTGCACCTTCCCGCAGGTTTCATTCGCCCCGGAGCACTCCCTCCTCTCCCAAGCCTGCACCTGCCCCGGCGCCCCCCTCTCTCCAGGGGCGCACCTGCCCTCGGCCCCGCCCCCCTGTCCCGCCGGACGCCGACGCCCCCGCCCCAGGTCGTCCGCAAGCCGCGCACGCGCGGCCCGCGCCGACTCTCGGGTCTCAACGGGTCGCTCGTCCCCGGCGCCTCAAACGTACTCTCTTTCCGTCGAGTTCCCGCAGAGCTGCTCCCCGCGTCCGACCCCGCCTCGGATCCACCGGCCGGGGGGCGGGGGGGCGCCCACCGTTAGGGCTTCTGGTCGCGCGCCGGGGCGAGACCGCTCGGCACTCTGCGCCGCCCACGCACCGCCTGCTCGACGCTCGACTCGCCTGGCCTGCGGAGCCCTTAGCGGGAGCGGCGCGCGTGCGCCCTGGGTCAGAGCGCCGCGCGTGCGCCGCCGGGGCCCTTAGGGTCCGGAGCGGCGCGGAGACCCGCCTCTGTAGTGCGCCGTTGACAGCTTTGGTGTTTCCGGAGCCCCGTGGCCGCTGGACCCTCCAGTGTTTTTAAAAAACGAGACGGTTGGGTCTTAGCCGTGTGCATCACAGCGCAGTCCGGCGAGCAGCTCGCGTGCGGGGGTCTGCCCGGGGCCCGCTCGCGCGCAGGGTCGGTGCTGCCGCCGCTTCCCCGCCCCCCGCCCCGGCCGCCTCGGGCTCTCGCACGGCGCGCGGCTCCCCCGGGCCCCGGCCCGCCGCTCCTCGGGCTCCCTCGCGCCCCTGCCTCCCCCCGCCGGCGGGGCGGGACGGCTCACCTACGGGACCACCACCCTCGTCCCCAGTTTTCCCCTTCCCGGTCCTCTCGTGTGTGTGTTCATCTCACGGGCGGGTACTGCAGGGTGAAGAGCTACCATGGTGGTGGTTCGCGAACCATCTCTCTTCCCCGCGAATGTTGGTCTACCCAGCGTTAGAGGACACCGGTGGAGAATGTGGGGTTACTTCTGACTTACCCGTGCCTCGCCCACGGCTGTGGAGAGGGAGGGAGCTGGGGCTCACCCCGCCTGAGGCCGGGGGCTCCCTGGGCCCCCGGAGCAGTGGGGCTGGCTGACTCCTGAAGTTCCGGGAACCCCCTGTCCCTGGCAGTGAATCCAGGGAACCGTTTGATCGCTAGAGCCGAGACAGCCGGTGCCCAGGTCCCTGTTCTTCCCTAGTCAAGAGGCGCTGGAGGAAACTGCAGTCTTTCCTCATGGAAGGTGTTCTATGCAGGGGTGATTTAGAAGTCTCCTACATTCTTAACTGGTGCCCATGACCTCTTTGAGTCCACACTACCCCGGACGTTAGGTACTGTTAAATTGGCATTTTACAGTTGGGACTCCAGGGGGTGAAGTGTTCTTCCAAGTCATGCAGCTGGGGTGGTTGGGGGCAGACCCGACATTCACTGCTGGGACTCAAACCCAAGCGCTTGATCTCTCACTTCCCCACGACTGGAGCATTCCTCTTTCCTACCAAAGTGCAGCATAAGCCTCTCCTCCTTATCCAAAAGATAAGGGTCACTCAGAAGTGGCAAAAGCAAACAAAAACCACGACAGAGCATAAAATGGCTCACACAACTCAGCCTGGCTGGCTCAGTTGGTAAAGCACGCAACTCTTGATCTTGGGGTCAGATGCTTACTTAATTAAAAAAATAAACCATAACAAATCAGATGCTTTCTCCTCTGACATGCCCAATTCTAGGGGGAAGTCGGGAGAGGGCAAAGGGCAGGCAGATATCCTGCACACCCTGAGATCACCCACCAGGGGCAAGCATGGGCACGAACGTCCACCCATTTGGAATATTAACCCTTGTCTATAGGTTTTAATCCCTTCTCTCCCCCACCGTGCTTTAAAGCATTTCGGCCAAGTCACTCCCGATTTCCACAGAAGATGTCCCTAAAAACCCTTCCGTCTCTCTCCTCAAATGACAACAGAAAATCGAGGGACACACAGCCTGAGAAAGCATGTTCAGCTTTAGGGCTTTTTCTTTTTCTTTTTCTTTTTTTTTTAAATTTTTTTATTTAAATAAGGAGAATTCTTTCATATGGAAAGAGCTAGTACAATCACATATTTGAAAGGAGAAACAACAGGTAGTGATCCGGAGGGAAGGGCAAAGGGTGAGTGTGCCACCATGGCCTGCTGAATCCATGATTCCATTTCCCATCCACGGCAAAAGCTTACCAAAAAATATATAAACAAGCTGCACAAGACACCTTTAGCCATCGTCTGCCCTTTCAAATATCTGGTCTACATGAAAAGACAAAGAGGAAAGGCCAAACTAAAAGCAAAAGGGAGCAAAAACAAAACCACCCTCAAGAACAAAAACCCAAACCCTTTTTACTATGCAAGGCATGAGGTCAACAGCTTAGAGTACAGAATCCCCTTTAAACAATGGAAGAAAGTCACCCACACAGAGCCTTCATAGAAATTTCCACTCTAAAGCTTCATAACATGCTGAAGACAGGGTCCTAGGGACACTGCCACGCAGCCAGGGTGGGGAAATGGTTAACGGCATGGTCAGATGCACCTGGAAGACCACTAGCCAAGTATGCACTGGTGGTCCTGACAGAGGGCATGGCTAGGGGACAGTGCCTGGCCCCAACACTGAAACACCCTGTCCCAGGTGATCTCTTGGGTCCATCTCATATTTTCAAGCAGGAAGAGCTCGTTTTCTGGAAGTCTGCATTTCCCATTCAGCACAGAACATGACACAGCACACACTGGTGTCCTTGGTCGTCAAAGGCCATTTCCCACAGACCTAACCCAGGCTTGCTCTGCAAGCAGTGAAAAGGGACAAATACAGACTGAAGAGGCAACATGCAGCTACTTGGTGGAAAGGAACTGAACAGCTGGGAGGGAGGGGCTGTACCAGTCTACCACACACTGCCTCAGTGGGCCATTTCTGACCATGGCTGTGCACCCACGTGCACATCCTCAGCCTCCTTGGCTCTGAGCGTCAGTCACAAACCTCATCACCCATCCAGAGGGCAGATCCAGAAGACAGGAGGGCAAGGGCAGAGCTGGGGGGACCCGAGGTCAGTATTTCACAGGATTCCCCAATATCCCCAGAGGTGGCTGGAACGGCCACAGCTTTGGAACTCAACCGATTTCTGAATGTCTAAGTCATCCTCTGGTTTCCCTCATAAGGAACCCAGAGCTAGAAGTGTATGAATTCCAAGTCTGAAAATAGTAATGGTGTGGATTAAAAAGGGGGAAGCAAGAGTAAAGAAAACGAGACCAAATATAACTTGCAGAGAAGTTTCTGGTGGCGGGTGTGTGTGTGGGGGTAATGCCTCTAGGACACTTGACCCCACACTCCAGGACTTCCCCTACTGAGTAGTTGACACTGCAGGGACACTATTGCAGGGGTCACTGGTTGCCAAGCAATGAGTTGCACCATCAATGGCCAGGGCCAGGCTGCCAGCATCAGGAGGCAGCAAAGGTGCAGTGAGGGTCTCTGACTGCCCCCTGCCCCCATCTCAGAAGCCCCAGAAAGGAAAGTGCTGGTCTTCCCCTGTTCCCACCGACGGCCCCGTAGCATCCTGGCAGAAGCCTCTGCATGGGTATGCACTGAGGACGGGGTTCTGAAATCAAAGTAAGACCCTAAGCCCTATTACCTTGAACTTGGTTCTAAAACCAAATGAAAAGAAGAGATATTGCACCTTAAAACCTATCTGCACTAAACACCACATTTAATCAGACCGAGGAAGGGACTGGGGTGGGGTGGGGAGGTCAGGCAGGCCTCAGCCCTGCTCTGTGCCCCAAGCCCAACTTAGAATCTGTATCTTAGTGGGAAAGAGACCGCAGCTCCGGCACACGGAGGTGGTGAACGCACTTTCACATGCAATTTCCTGGCCTTTCCTGCACGGAATAACTCAGACATTATATATAAATAGAGCAGTGAAACATTTACTTTTTTTCACCTAGACCTACAACATCAATACATATAAATAAATTCTAGTGTTTTCTGTTTTTATTGGGGAGGGGAGGAGAGAAAATACCAGGGTAGAGGAAAGGGCTGGCGAACAGGTGACCTTTCGTTTTTATTTTTTTCTCAAACAGGAAGCACTGTCTTGCTGAGGGCAGGTCCACCTGAAGGGTACACCTTGTGTTTCCAACAGCATCCAGGGCTGCTCTGCCGGAATGCAAAGTGAGAAAACCTTTTCCTTCCTTCTGACATACAACACGCACCGCGACTAGGTGTGCGGGCCTGGCCGTGTTTCTGAGTGTGCGCGCAGCAGGGCATGTGTGTGGCTCCCACAGGGGCAGCCGGACAGGGGAGGCAGGTGGCAGCAGAGGGAAGCGGTGGCAGGGCGGCCGGTCACAGGGACAGCGGTCACACACTGGCAGGGAAGAGAAAGCAGATGAGCACACGGGACAGGCGAGAGCAGGCAACTCGTCAAGCGAGCAGCCCTCGGAGAAGGGACCCCAGAATCAAGATTCAGGCATGGAGGTGGCCAGCTGGCGGAAGCCCGGTCTGAGGGCAGAGGCGGGAAGGGCGACACAAAGCTGTCAGGAAGCGCGAGAGCGTCTTTCAAGAACGGCGGCCCTGTCCGGAGGACCCTCGCGTCAACCCAGCACTCTCGCTGGCGGGACGCACCCCGAGTCCTTAAAGCAGCAAAGGGCCCCAAGGCGCTGCTCCCTACCGGGTTGTAGGCTGGACACAGCGCTCAGGGCCATGGGGCGTCACACAGCAGCAGTGACCCGAGCCTGGACTCTGAGGGCCTCATCGCCGCTCACCTCCTGCTCGTCCTGAGCCAGGTCCTCCTCCCTGTCGTGGAGGAACGTGGCTGGCCAGTTACCCTGAAGAGCATGTATAAAACTTGGTATTTCCTTTCCCCTCTCCTTGGAATGACAAAATCGGGGATGATTTCCTTCTAGGTCTTATTTTAAAAAAGAAAGAACAAAAACCCAGCATGAGATGGCTCACACCAACACCCTGCTGGCAGCGGCCCTCCACGGGGGCAGCTGCGGTGGAGCAAAGTCAGACCCGCAACCCACCCTCCCCTCGGAGCCCGCCCCAGCTGTCCGGCAGCCCACGGCCCCGCTCAGGCCACTGTGCCCCCAGCACCCGGGTGTGCAGGTGGGAGTCGGGCCAAGGAGGAAAAAGTCAGCTCATGCAGCAGCCTTGCGGGCCACAGACCCCAGCAGGTGGCTGGCCGCGCGGCCCTGTCCCCTGGCCCTGTCCCCTCGTGAGGGAGCCTCGTGGCTTCCAGGGGCCAGCTGTGGGAAAGGTGGTGGGACAGGAGGACCCAGACAAGAAAAGAGACAGGCTCAGGAGGAGAGGAGGAGGGCGTGTTATGGAAGGCTTCCAGGGAGGGCGTGAGGGTCCGATGACAGCCCCGGGAAACACCAGTGACTACGCATCTCCGGGATTTACCTCAGCTGCCCCGTGCTCGCATGTCCACTGGCTTTAGAAGAGTCCGGGACAGAAACCGCGTGTCACGATTACGCCAAAAATGCAACCGGCTTCACTGGGCTGCCCCAAAGCTCCGGCGACCGACCATCGGGCCAGGGGCCGGACCCCCCCCCCCAAAAACACCAGCCTAACCCGCCCCTCTCCCTCGCTGCCCCGAACACGGAGCTGCCCGCCGGCGTGCCCCCCACGGTTTCTGCGAGCACCGGTACCGGCTGACCCACTGAGGGAGTGCAGGGGGCGGGGGCACGTCTGCCCGAGAGTCCTGTGTTACGGAATCGCAGGCACCGCGCAGCCCCGGAGAGAGGGGCGTGTGGTACGGGGTCGGAGGGCGGAGGATGGCGAGTGTAGAGAAGTTCCGCTATGCACACATAGCTTCTGTTTCTGTTTTCTTTTCCTTTCTCCTTTGTAAAAACTTAGCTGCTTTTTAAAACAAAAAGCCTCGAACTAAAATGGCCCTGCTGCCAAACCACTACGCCTGGGGCCGGGGGTGCGGGGGGGCAGGGAGGGAGGGGGAGGGACGGGGTCATCTGTACTGCACAAAGGCTCGAGTCACTCCACGGTCACTGTGGACAGGAGGCGGGGACGACACGGGGACAGGGTCGTTTGCTTGCTTGTTTGCTTCGTAGTAAAGCGAGCAGGTCAATGCCACACATCCACAGGGGCAAGCTGGCTGGACACAGAGCTTTCGGGAGTGGAGAGGGAAGGGAGGTCTCTCAGTCTGGGCCAGGTGATTGGACGGTGGATCTGGCGAGGTGTCCGAGATGTCTGCGAGTCTGGCTGTGTCCAGGCCGAGCGGCGGCCCTGTCCTCGAGGTGGGGGCGAGGCGTGGCCAAGCACCTTCAGGCCTTGCTCTCCTCCACTTTGACCGGCCGAGGCTTGATGGCTCCGGTTCGCTTCATCTGGGAGGCGGCTGAGGGGGCCTCCTGCAGTTTCACGCTTCCCAGGCTGGGTTTTTCGTCCACTCGTTGTTTGGCCTTTGGACAGATGAACGGGGACAAAGATAGTTACCCTTATGCAGAAACATCTGTCTGGATACATAAGTCCCACTGGCCCCTGCCTGCTTCTGAGTCACAGAAAAAAGCTACCCTAAGAAGCCCATTCCTTTGGTGGAAGGACCAGACTTGGAAGGACACGGGCGGACACTGCTCTCTCCCCTCCCAACAGTGCTGAAGGCAATGATTCGGGGAGGCAAGAAGGTGCCGGGTCCTCTGGGAACCATTCTGCAATGGCCATGGGCCTGTGCAGCAGGCACACATCCAAGGCTGACTTGGAAGGACCTTCTCAAATCAGTGCATCCTGTGCCCCGAGGGTAAAAAGCCCTCGAGCAGATCCAAGTGCACTGCACGAGTCGAACTCCCGAATGCCTGCAGAGGGGCACGGGGCCACCACGTGGACTTGGTCCTCCCTGGTCTTCAACACCCTGCCCCCAACTCCTGCTCTCCGGAAACGTCCCCCCTGAGCCCTCGTTTGGCCTGGAGATTCCCATCAGGATCCCATGAACCTGCAGCTCTGTGGCCAGCCTCGACTCTGCCCCCCACCAGGGTGTGTGTGACCTCTGCAAGAAAGCTTTAGCAGCTCAGTCCAAGCAATTCAAGGAACGACCCTCCAGGGAACCAAGTTAGGAGGAGTGAAATGAGCAATCAAACTTCCCCCTCCATCAGCCAGGAATGCGGTTTTATTAAAAAGCCACGCCTGACGGGTGTGAGCTCAGGACCCCATGGCATTTTAGAGCAGCCGCTGAGAACAGTGCCTGAAGGCAAAGACACCAAGAAACCCCTTTTGTTACAAAATGGGAAAGCCTCATTCCACTGGTACTCCCACCCAGCCAAGACACAGACGAGACACAGCACTTACTAGAGCTAACACACGCACGCACACACGCGCGGCTTCTAGAGCTGACCCACACACCTAACCGAGTCCCCGCGCCTTCACAACCCAAATTACTACGGAGGGAGGTCCACCTTCTGGCGCCACCTCCTCAGAGGAATCCGCATCCTCCCTTCTCTGCAGGACAAGGAAGGATCCAGACGCCCATCAAGAGGAGAAATGCCTTCGCCAGGAGGGACTCGGCTGCCGGCTCCCGGCGCCGCGCTCTAAGTGCTAGGGCTCGTCTCTCTTTTTAAGAGGCGCACTCAAATGGTTGGACAGTCCCTTCTCTTTTGGCGCTTGGAGACGGGCCTAAGTGTCCAGGGCTGGAGGGTCTGCAAAGCCATCTTCTACCTGTTGAACGTAGTGTCCCTGCACAGAGCCCATGTTAACTGCTGATCCAGAGGGCTTCCCACTGGGGCTAGCAGAGCTAGGCCTGAAAAAACCAAAGGCAGGGGGTGAGAACACACGCGTCGCCAGAGAAACCGAGTCAAGCCTAGCATGTGGCAGGGCCCTAGCTCAGGCAGCGCCCTCTCAGACGGAGGAAAGCCAAGACCTCAGCCAGCCAGAGGGCAGAGGGTACCAGAGCAGCTCGCAGAGATGCACCCGAGGGTGCAAGGGCTGAGGGCATGGGGGCCGAGGCCCCAGCTGTGGGCAGCACTGACCGGACAGGTAGATGGCCACTGACCGTCTCTCAGGGTCTGGACCAACAGCATTCTGTGACCCAAATGGTCTCTGAAGCTGATTTCAGAATGGGGCCAAGTTTATTCCTACTTTTCACTCTTTTAGGCAGTGTGCATGTGTATGTGTCTATGTGTGGGGGTGGGGGTGTGGTGAGTGGAAAGAGAAACCAAAAGCAACAAAAATCTTTTGGAACATCTTTCTGAATGTGTTCCGTTGACCGGACAACCTGTTCTCCTGGATGCCTACTAGGGCTCAGAGTCCCAACAAGTGCTGTGCACAACAGAGTTCATCAGGACCCTTGACAGTGGGGGCGCTCAGACCCTGTGCCGAGGACCATGAGCCCTAGGTGTCTGACCAGGGAACCCTTCTTTGGCAGGGCATGCCTCAGAAGCCCCGTTTCCAGAAAACGTGGAAAACACCAGTCTATAAAACACCAATTTTCCCTACCCCGCTACAGCACCGACAAAACAAAGGCCATTTGGGAGCACTTCTACCTTCTACATGTTCTCCAAAGGGCCCGATGCTGTTCTCCTACGCTAAGCAGACACGGGCGGGTCTTGCTCTGTGAGCCTGGGTTTGCCTCTGGGACCCGACGCTGCTCAGTGCCACCCACAGCGGCCGGGGGAGGGCAGCCTCTGCTTATCCACGGAGCTGCCTTCCTCACTCGAGATTATACTCATCGTTCTGTGCTGCTGTCTGTCCGTGGTTTTCCTAAATTCTGTTGTTTTGGTTTATGTCAAAAAGATGGAACACAAAACAAACCAATAAACAGAAATAAATGAAGCCAAGAGGGTGACATAAGAACAGAAAAGACGATGGAATGAGGCAAAGGTCCCACAGATGCCTTTCTCTGGAGACGCAGGTGGAGCGGGGAATGAGGGGACCGACAGGGGGCGGACAGGGACGCGGCCTCAACTCTCCAAGAGCAAAGCGGCACCGCGTCTGCGGCAGGAAGACGAGATGGTGCTCTGATCTGCGTTAGTGCTCCCCAACTGGAGGGCAGCTGTGCACCGACAGACGGGCCTCGGGGCGCCCTGGAGCCCTGCTGCTAACCTCCCACGGAGCGCTGCAAGTCCTGCACGTCTGTTCCGCCCGCTCACAAGCAGGAGGCCGCGCCAGGCACCTCCCGCGTACAACAGAGCCGACTTCACCCACCTGCGAGCCCCCGGCCGAGCGTGCTGCCTCCCTCTCTCGGCACACTCCTCCTCAGGGCCCAACAGCTCAGCAGAACCAGGGGTTCTTTGACTTTCTAGCATGATCAGTAAGTCAACACCAGGCTCACCCAAAGCCACCCCCAGCTGAAGGCCCGGGGCAGTTACTGGAGACCGAGATCGAGGATGCAGAGAGAAGGGGCCAGTCCACGCCGTGAGAGGCACAGACGGCCCTGCAAGGCCAGCAGCCACAGGCCCTGGTGGGGCCAGGGGGCCAGTGCAGGGAACATGCAGCCCCGGGAGAGGAAAGTCTCCCACCTTCCAGGGAGCACACTTTCCCAGCCAGTGAATCCTTTGGAAAACCTCATGAAAAAGCTGAGAATAGTCAGGCCAGGTTTTACACTATTAAAACATCAGACGTTTCTTTTTCTACCTTTCCAGAAAGCTCTCCCAAACCAGAGCATTTTATCATGATGACTAAAAGCAAAACTACTCCGCCAGTTCACGACTTCCCCGTGGCTGCCTAAAACATGCGTGTGTCCCAGCACTGAACTTCAAGGTGACACGGGGCCTCAAAGGGGAACCAGCCTCAACGCCCTTCCACAGCTCTCCCCGGGCGCCTAGGACTCTACTGAACAACTCAGTCCCGTCCAGACCAAGGACTCCGGGACGCAGCATCCGACCCCCAGGGCATTTCTTTACCTGTAAGTCTGCGGTGACGCCATGGAGCCTCCGGAAGGAACATTCTGTTTACTGTCGGCAAAGTGGAAGCCCTTCATCTCCATCTGAGAGGACTAAAGGCATCAAGAAGGAATGAGCAATTGTTTGAGGGCCCCAGAGATGCCCGGCCCTCACCCGTGCACAGCCAATGAGAATTCCCAGGGGGAGAGAGGGATTGTCTAAAGGAATCCGTACTCCCCCCCAGCACCCCCCCCCCCGTCTGGGTTCAAGAGGCTTCTTCTTAGAACCATGAACTGTCCCGTTTTTGTTCTCTTACAGTAGGATAGCAAGAAAGGACTGTGCACCACCAGAATGCCCATCAGCAGAGCCTGGAGCCCAGTCCTAGACAAGGTCAGTGGGGACGTCTGGGACCAGTCTCTGATACGCCCCAGCGCAACTCCCCTGGCGCGTCAACTCCACACATCTTTCTGCTCTGAGTCTTGGCTCGTGTCCCTTGCTTACAAGGAACCAAGGGGGCCCCGCCATGGGGTTCTCAGAGGACTTTACCATGAGCAGAAAACCAGTGGTCTGGTGAGGCCAAGAGCTCGCACCCCAACCTCTGGCACTTCCTGCCCAGAGTGCTTCCTGACTAGCAACGATTCTCCCCAGGACAGAGTGGGATGGAGTCCTCCTTACCTCTCTGCTGGTGTTAAGGACCGAAGGCTGGGAGCCGGGTGGAAGGATTCTTCGGGGGGCCCCGACAGAGAGGCTCTGCCCCTGCGGCAGCTGGATGGACTGCGGCAGAATCAGGGGCTGCTGCCCAGAGCCGTACCGTGGCAGGGGGAGCTGGGAGCCCGGCAGCGGCATCGTCAGCTGCTAGAGAACAGGGATAATTAAGACGAAAATGGATGTTGGGGAGGAAGCCACAAACTACTGTTTACATGTGACCCTGAGAGCAAACACGCGCTACACATCAGGTTCTCATTTCCACAGAATTCAAGCACAGCCTGTGCACGGTAAGACAGGTTCGGGATTTCTGCTAGGGCACAGCCTCGGAGGCAAGTGTGACCGCTGAAACCAGGCAGGTGGAGAAGACAAGCTTAGGACCGTGCCTGCCGGAGACTGCCACGACTGGCACGCTGGGAGGTGTTCCTGGGGGGCATGCGATGTGAGAGGCTCCGCTCCGGGACTGCACAGGGCCACGGGCACCCCAGACTTTACTGCTTCCAACCAGCAAAGGCTTACCGAGGGCACGTTATGTGCATCAGGGGCAAGCACGAGGACACGGTCAGACTCAGGGCACAGCGAGGACAGGGCCACAATGGATGCGGACCCAGCGTGGGGACTGTAGGCAGCAAACCCTTGTGCCTAGGGGCAGGAGGGCTCTTAGGAAAGAATGGCCAACAAACCCCTGAAAGCAAATGTATTTGGCATCCCGGCTGCTATGTTGAGAAGAGATACTGCATGGACGTGTATCTATGTACCCCTTTGGAAGGCACAAAAAGGCAAAACCCCTTTAACTGTTTTGCCTCTAAAGGTGATGGAAAACGCAGCTGGGGTCTGGGGTTCAGGGTTCCTGGAACTGGAGACTCTTGGAGGCTTCTGAAGGCTATTATGACAGCAGAAGGTGTATGGGGCAGGGGTGGGGGGCGTGGTGACAACAAGCTCTGCGAGACTCCTTGTCAAGTCCAGCACCGCGTGGCGACAGGGAGGGGGGCCTGGAGACTCGGGACTGGGGCAGGGAGGCCACTCGCTGTCTCTCAGTCACTTTCCTCTTCAGCCCCTGCATTGAGTCCACGGTGGGGATCAGAAGGATCTATTGGAACTGCATCACAGAGACGGTGGCCGCCGGAGTCTCTAGACCCCCACTCCTCCTTGCACACGACAGGCTGCAGGACGAACGGGAGGCTGGCGCCACGCTGCTGGAGCTCCAGCTAAGGGTGGTGTGGCTACACTTGTGTTTCACGGGCCCCCTGGCTGCTGTGTTGAGAACAAACGTTTGGGCCCAAGAAATGGCTGGATTCTGGTAATTTCCAAAGGTAGAGCCAAGAGCACCCGAAGGATCAGAGAGGGCATGAGGGCAAGCAGCGGCCTACGTGGACAAGACAGCCATAACGACTGGGCGACAATCAGGCTTTGGATTTGATGCCTTCGCTATTATGTCTGAGACGCCGTAGGACGCCGGAGCAGAAGGGACAGGCAGCCCGCAGGCTGGAAAACACACACCCGCTGGGACTGGGAAGACCCATGTTGCTGGGACTTAGAGCCACAGGGCAGAACAGAGACTGGACAGCAGAGCCCACGGTGCACAGGGAACCCGCAGAGCACAGAGGTGAGGAAGAGGGTTCCAGAAGGAACGCTGCCTGAGAACACGGTGCCGGTGCCGGGGGTGGGGGGTTGAGAGGAAAAAAACCACCATCAGGAGCTGCCGGTGTCCTAAGAAAAAGTTTTATGGGGTTTTGTCTCTTTAACGAGGGGATAAGGGGAATCATAGGGTCAGCTGCGTGTCAACAGGAGGCTCTTCCTCCAGAGGGAGGCCCCACAGAGCCTGAGGGAAGGAGCAGGAGCCTGGCTGAAGGGCCTCGCCCAGGCACCACCAGGCACCCCCCCCACCCCCGGGCCAGGAGACCCAGCAGGGGGCACTCTGTACAAGAACTCGTTTTGTCCCTGCTTGTATCTCTCCAGTGACACAGGAAGCCAGATGCCACATGGTGACAGGCGGAAGGCGGGGAGGAGAAAGTCTGAAACCCGCCGTGGGGGCAGGGGACTGACAGGCCAGGTGCAGGGACATGGGCGCTCCCGAAGGTGGCTGTCGGTGCGTGGCTGTGCATAGCCCAAGCAGGTCTGGTTTTCTCCGCGGGCGCAGACGGCTGTGCAGACACAGGACCGGACTTTGCCAAGATGACAACACCGGAGGACGACTGAGGGCAAAAGCAATGGCCCAGCTCTGCTAAGCTGGGGAGGGAAGGACATGAACCCACTGGGGCACGTGGTAAACAGGTGGCCAGAGCCTGCGTCACTGGACGGGGAGAGCTAGAGGAGCAGAGCTGGTGAATGGCAGGACCCTTAAGCCTAAGATGACAAAAGAGGGACAGCTTCCGGCACTGACCAGCCCAGACGGACTGTGAGCACAGCGGAGCACTGCTGGCAAGGGGACTGTGGAACAGAGACCAGGCAATCACCTATGCAGACATCAAAACCACGAGCGGCTAGATTAGGAGCTGTGCTGGGGAGACTCGAAGCCGCCCCATACTGCTGATGGTCACGGGACAGGAAGACGAGAAACTGAACATTGGATTCATCATGTGGACCCACAGCCCCCCGGAGGCTAGTGGAGCAGTGCACAGTACAGGCTCCAGAGCTGGGGTTTTGGGGAGGAGGAGAGAGAGCAGCCTAGATGCATCACTGGGTATGCAAGGACAGCACCCCATCTCCAAGACCCAGAGGAGGAGGGTGGAGAGAGGCCATGGGAGCAGCAGCACTCTGGGGGATAGATAGGAGACTGGACCGTTCCCATCAGCCAGAGAACCTGTCCCCAGTTCTAGCGGCCCAGGGACCAGTCAGTCACAAGGGTCACAAGCAGCAGACCACACCTCAAGAGGCAGACAAAAAGGAAAAAGTCATGAAAGAAAGCGGCCTAGCGTTGTGAGCAGGAGGGACTGAATGCCTAACCTGTGGGAGCTGGGAGTCCAACAACTGGGAGGCGCCCAGGCCAGCAGCCTGGCCCAGCTGGCCCTCGTACACCAGAGCTTGGTTTCCACTCATGGGCTGGTAGGGGGAGCCGGACTGGGGCTTCACCATCTCTAAGGGCTGCATGCCTGGGAACGCCGAGTATGGAGGCTTCAAGGCTGTGCCTCCAGAGAGAATCATGGTGCTGGGCGGTGACAGGCTGGGATGCATGTACACCTGAGATCTGCAAAACCAGACACGTGGTTGGTCAGAGGCGGGAGCACGCCAGCGGACCTCAAGTAAGTGCACACATCACGCTCCCCACACCCTGTATGCTGAGACCCAGACCGCTGGCCTCACTGCTCCCCACAACCCGAATTTCTGACTTAGGAGATCTGGGACAGAGTCTGAGGACCTGCATTTGTACCAGGCTCCTAGACGGGGATGTGCTGGTCTAGAAACCACAGTTTGAGCATCTATACTAAAATACATATATCCAGGCTGTATAAGGCACGGGAAAACCTGGGTGACGCCAAAGGCCGGGACTTCGGACACACGGGAAGAGCGGACACACGGGAAGAGCAGACCCAGGGTGGCGGCCGGCGGGAAGAAGGGAGGACAGGGAGAGGCTGGGAAGGGGCAGGATGACGTGGGGAAAAAAACCAAAGCCCGGGGAGGACCATCAAGCCCGTGCAGCTTCTGCAGCAGTTAGGAAGGACTCCAAAGTGACTGCGATCCCCCCAACCACCCCAAAAGCAGAGGCGCAGATCAGCTGCACAACGAAGGGGACGAGCCCACAGGCCACGGGCCCAGACCTCCCAGGCTGCATCTCACCTGAAGGGCTGCAAGGAGCTGAAGATCTCCTGAGCCTGGGAGGCGGGCAGCCCGCCCCTCAGTCCCAGCTGGGCTGGAGCCTGCAGCGACGTGTGAAGGGAGAGCGGGATCTGCGGGGCAGCGGCAGCCTGCGGACGGGAAGCCGGGCAGTAACCGCGGGGCCCTCCAGGCTGCTGCTCCGGTCCCCCCGCCGCGCCCCACCCCCGCACCACGCGGCAGCAGGAACACTGCCCCGAATGCACACTGGGCTGTGTTCCTCCGGTGCTCTCCCTGCTCTTGGGAAAAAGCAAACGTGTCGTAATCCCAAATGATGGTATGTTCCTACGGTGGATTCTGTACAACAGCGAGAACGAATCCTAGCTACAGGTACTGACAGCCGTGCGTTTTGGAACCAACGGTGAGCGGGACACGCACACGAAGAGTGCGTGCAGTACGATCTGGTCACGCGAAGATCAACATCTTATAAATCTAAACAGCGTGATATTTTTAAATGTTTTATCAAGAGGTTGGGATGGGCCAAGTCCTCTTTCCTCGGTCCCCAAATCTGCTTCTGCCCAAGGGAGCCACCATCCTGGCACCGAGATCCAGACGGTGCTGGACCGTACGAAGGCTCCACAGCTTCAGGAGGGGGGCTCCAGAACTCCGCCCCTTGCGGCACAGAAAACGCGCCCATCCTGCATGAAAACAAACGCCTGCACATTTCTAAAACTACCTCTTTCTAACGAATCCATGCCTGGGACTCTAGGCCTTTCTTCTCTTCATCAGAAGGATACCTGATACCAAAGGATACCAAAGAGAATTCCATTTCAGCTAATTCCCCAGCTAGGACACAGGAAGAAGTCTGAAAGAGGGAAACGGAGAGTGTGGAGTGCAGAGCTCCATTCCTCTTCCCCGTCTCTCCTGTGTCCGTTCACTGACCATTTCCTGGCTGCTAGGACGGACAGGGAGCTGGGCATTACATGGGAGGGACGAGGACGTAAGACAATGCACAGGTCAACGCAGGAGGTCACTGCTCCCCCGTCCCCCACGGAGCCACCTGGCTGGCCGCCCTCACCTGCTGGTAACTCTGCTGCTGAGGTATGGTCTGGGGAACCAGCCGGGGCTGACTTGCGAACATGTGGCCGTCCAGGTAGAGAGGCGGCAGGTGACTGCCTGCGAACAGAAGCCCAGAGGAGACAGAACGGAGTCAAGCCTCACCGTTCCCAAATGTTCACGTGTGCCCGCCTTCCTAGGAAGGCAGCGGGAGGGAGTGTGTGCAGAACCTGCTCAGCCCCGTGCCGCTGGCCCCGTGCCGCTGGCCCCGTGCTCCAGCAGCCCCACTCGGACTCACCTGCTGGGGAACACGGGCAGGTGGCGGCATCAGGGCCCAGGGCGGCAACGGGCTCCATCCCACCCTCGCCCCCAACTGCTGGCCCGCACTGTCGGGAACGGCCCCGCTGCAGCAGAGATGGCCCGGGTCTCGGACCCTGGCTCTTCTCTCCCCCCGCACCAAGCCCACAGAGGAGGGTCAGAAACGGTCTATAGGAACAGCATCACTGGGAGTCGGGCAGCTGGGCCCTCAAAACCCCGCCCTGGCCCTCTGAACGCCAGCACTGTGGGGAAGCAGACTCCCACTCATTAAGGGCTTGACTGACATGAAGCACTTTCCAGCTATGACCTCGTCTCATCGGCTAACCTGTGGGCAGCAAGTCTTCTCTCACAGACAAAGGGGCTGCAGTGCAGGGGGCTGAGCCCCTCACCAGCGGCTTCCCCGGGGAGGGGAGCAGGGAAGCGGGACAGGCAAGTTATCTGCAGTGCCTGGGAAGCTATGACCTCCTGACTGCACACCAGCTCCTACTTCTGCACACTCCTTAACGCAAGCAATCCAAGCTTCTCTTGAGAATGGGGGACAACCGCCCGAGCTGGTTCGGGCAGGGATGGGTATGTGTGTATGTCGGGCGGGCATACCTGGAAGAGAAGCTGAAGGCGCGACAGAGGCCACAGGCATGGGCGGCATGGAAACCCCACCGAAGGAGCTGTAGCTGACCCCATTGGAGGCTCCCACAGATGATGGGGGTTGGATGCCTGAGCCCGTCCCACTGGGAGAGCTCTGCTCTGGCAAACTGGGAGAGTTTTCCCAAGCCTTGCGTGCAGACTCCATCTGAAAAGCAAAGCGAGCGGAAGCATGACCACCAGGAAGGCGGTGTCTGGCACAGGACAGGGGACGGCGGGCGGGGCTGCTTGCTCTGGCCTCTTCCCCAGCTAAGGCCCCCAGGCAGTAACCCCGTCACTCTGTGCTGGTGTTACCTTCAGGGTGAGGTCCGCGGTGGGGAAGGACATCTGGGAGAGGCCGATGGCCCTCTGGATGTGATGTTCGCGCCGGAGGATGGGAATACTCGGGGCCAAGCCCGCCTGGAGAGGAGGAGACCATGGGGTACGACAGGCACAGAGGCAGAACGACAGCACAGCGAAATGCACCTTCAGTTCGGGCCTCGTGTGCTCACGACCCTGGGACAAGGCTGCGAGCAACAGAGACCACGGCTGTCTCCTCCAGATAGCTGCCTTCACGGACTCCCGCAGCAGAATCCATGGAGAGCCACGTCCACGCGCTCACCCCATGGCGCACGGAGGCACCGGAACCCAGCTTAGAGATCCCAGGTCCTGTCTTGGCCGCCCCACCCAAAAACTAAAGAGGTCCTTGTAGCATTTCTTTGGATATGTGCTCAAAAGACCTGCCCACACGTGCCCAGTGCCCGTAAACCTATTACAGGGCTTGTGAGAAACTGCTCAGAATAAAAATACCCCGGCCCCATCACACATACGTAAGCACAGAACTTGGAAGATCAGAGAATTGGGAAGTGCCAAATAAACCAAATCTTGGGAATTACATTTTCCCCTTTTAGGATCACAAAACCAGGGTATGGAACATTTACACAACCTGCCCAAGGTCGTGCAACCAGCTAGCAAATGGGGCACACCTCATACCCAGGTCAGGTGGCTGACCCCCAAACCTGGTACTGGTCCCCTCCTCTGGCTTCACGCTGCCCTCCAGCCCCCCAGGAGGCTTGCTCCCTTCGTTCCAGGCCTGCCAGCACAGAGAACAAAGGAGCTTGGGGGCGAAGCACACTCACGTTACTGGCCAAGGCATCCTGAAGTTTGACGACCGGATTCCCCGCAGGACCAGGGGCAGAGCCAGGCGGCAAGCTGAAATCAGCGTCCTGAGGAGGACGAAGAGCCCACTGAAGTCATCGGCCCACCTTTCAGCAGAGGCACACATCAACTTGACCCACAGTCTCAGTGACTCAAAAAATCGACTGAGCAGCATTCACCAGACAGCATCCAAGAAAAGATGCCACCCCCTGCCACTCCCTCTGTGCCCCCTGCCCGTGCCCACTGGGCAACCCAACGGAGACAGTGAAGATAACCCGTCCACTCAGCCTGAGAACCTGGCTAGTGCCAGAAGAATGATCCAGAAGGCAGCTCAGTAGTGCCTGCCATGTCCAGCACACTGACACGTCCCCCAGAGTACTCTTAGCTCCCACCCGCCTGCTTGTTCTCACTGACAACCCCATGTCAGCACCCTCCTCTCTCTCCAAGCATAAAAAGAAGGATGAGGGGCAGGAAGGAAACACAGCCCGGCCTTACTTTTGGATTGACTCCAAATTCAATGGGCGGCACCGGCAACACAGAATCCACGTGAATCTCCACCCCGTTAACAGGCGGGACGACGGCCCCCTGCAGCCGGTCGGCCCCCTCCGAGCCCTTTCTGTTTTTCAGAGACCGCTCATTGCCGATGGGTCCTGGTCTGTGCTCCTTGCTCTGTCCTGACCCTTGTTCTGCATCCTTGATGGAAAACCAGGGACGCTGAGAAACACACATTGGAAGGACCCCAACCCCCAACCCCTGAGCCTCAGGAAGAGGGGAGGAAGACAAAGGGTGACAGCCCCTCCTGCCCTGGCGCAGGCCACCGTGATCGCACGTCCAGCGTACCTTCGGCTCGGACTGCTTCTGAGCCTGCTCCTTGTGGCCGTCAACCTTGGGCTCCAGGCCAGGCCCGTGCATGTCCTCCGGTTTCAGGGCGCCGTACGGAGAGCTGCGCTGGGAGGAGGTCGCAGACGACTCCCGAGACTCCGCGCTCAGGTCAACGCCGCTGTCCCCCTGGCTGCTCTTAAAACCCTGCTGTGCGACGGACAAAATGCGTCAGGAGTCCTGACCCCCGAACCCCAGCGTGGGACCAGGAAGCAAGACCAAGCCCGTGGCTGAGACACAGTCCCCGAGTACGCCTGTCCCGACCTCCACCCTGACCCACCGATGGTGGCCAACACCTGAAGACACGGCTGGAAGCACAAGCTACACAGTGGGTGCCAGGGACGGCTGCCAAACTCATGCCCTTGTGACCCAGGTCAGAGAGACGGGCCGCCACCGCCAGCTCGCGCAAGAGGCCCCGGTGCCCACCCACTCGGGTTAATCACCCCCTCCCCTTCACACTGGGCCCTCACACAGATGATAAGTCAAGAAGGAAGTTGAGTGCCAAGCCGGGGCCTGTGGAAACAGCCCCGGGGCCAAGCTCCGCAGCTGCGGTGAGCACGCAGGGGCCCAAGCAGCGAGGCGGTCACTCACCTCGGCGGAGCCGGGCTCGGCGCTGCCGAAGGCAGTGGCAGCTTTTGTCCAGGAGTCGCTGGTCGGGGCCTGAACGGGAAGGGCTGCCCGAGGGAGCAAGACAGAGCGTCAGGGCATCGCAGAGGAAGCCTGAGGCCAGAGCCACGAGCCCGGGTGCCGCCGACACACACCCAGGCCGCCACCCGCCCTCCCTGCCCTGTCAGCAGTGCGCCGGAGAGATGGGACCCCCGGGAGTTTTACGCAACTTCCCAGCAAGCTCAGACTCTCATAAACGCGCTTCTCGTCCTCCATCAACAGGGTGCTCCGGCAGGCCTCACCCCATCTGGGAGGATTCTGCACCACCATCCCTGCGAAGCGTAGCTTTCTCTCCCTTAAGCCAAGGATTCATTTCTACAAGCCAGCAGCCCTCACAAAGACTCAAGCCAGGATCACTCAACTCCCGCCAGCTCAAGGACCACCCCAAGAGTCCCACAGAAGCCACAGACCACAGAGCCTGACACGCTGTTTTCAGATCCAGCAACCATACCCCCAGCCCACGAGCAGCCGGGATGCGACAGAGAGTCCTAACAGCGAAGCCCCGAGAGCAGGGGCAGGGGGAGTCCTGCCCGCTCCGAGGGATGAGCGGGCAGGCATCTGCGGACGTTCAGAGTGTGATAACCAACACTCACACGTGCAACCGAATCATCGGACAGCGACAGCTTAAAGATCATTATACTTCCAATCAAAGCTTACGTTTCTACCAATGGTTTTTGTGTGTGGGGTGGGGGGGTGGGGGGGTGTGTTTTTAAGATTTGATTTATTTGAGAGAGGGAGAGACAGAGGGGGCGTGCGAGAGAGTACAAAGTGGGGGGTGAGGGGTAGAGGGAGAAGCAGGCTCCCTGCTGGCAGGGAGCCCGGGGCATGGCCCAATCCTGAACTTTGGGATCGTGACCTAAGCCGAAGGCAAAAGCTTAATCCGCTCAGTCAGGCAGGCTCCCCTCTCCCCCAGTGGTGGTGTTCTAACATGCTGGAAGCAAGATCACATGGTCAAACTCAAAGAATACCCAGAACCCAGAACTGCGGGTGTCTGTCCTGTGGCTCTGGGGTCACGTCACTGCGCTCTGGAGACCTTGGCTACTCCGCAGAGCACATGGGAAACGGACGAGTCACCCTAAGCTCCCTGCCAGGCACCATGGGTTCCCTTCTCTCCTTCACCTGCGTGCTCTGTAAGGCTCTGCCCAGAGTAGGCATTCAAGAAAAACCTGCTTGAATGAAATGGTTTTATATTTTAAAATGAAGAGACCAGAAAAGGAACACTGAATTAGAATTTTTTTTGTTTTTAAAGTTCGGGGAAATAAATTTTCCAAGAATCAGGTGCCCTCACTCTCTTGGTGAGAGAGCATCAGGAGAAACTGACAGAACCCCCGGAGTCGGGGTCCGGGCCGGCTTGCAGCATAGAAAGGCAAGCTTTGGACCCTTTCCGCCTCCCTAGCAGTCAACTGCAGCTCTTCCACAGGGGAGAAGGAAGGGTTAGGGTTAGCAGAGACGGGGCTCTCATCATCCAGACCACTGGACACACGGAGGGGTGTGCTCCTGTCCCAAATTTCAGGCAGGGAGCAGCTACTTTTGTCCAGGGGCTGCACCAGCGGGGGTGGGGCTGCGATTGCATGGGACACTGGGGCTCTGGAGAGGAGGCAGGGAACCCAGAAAGCCACATGGGCATTCAAAGCCCCAAAGCAGGATGCTCCCGAGAAGGGACCCTGGGCGCAGAGGACAGCCCTGAGCCAAGCAGTTGAGCCCAAGCGCCCAGCTCTTACCCTGGCTGCTGCTCTCCCAAATCTCGGTGCCCAGACTACTGCCGGGCACAGTCATGTCACTCTGCTCCAGGCACAAGTTGTTTTGCTTTTTAGCAAACCGGGGAGGAATACGGGAGGGAAGACCTCGCCCCTTGACGGGCATCTGAGGAGAAAAAGGATGATGTGTCCAGTCTTGACATGAAGCATAAAGAGCAACAATTTCTTCGCAGGGACAGCACCCTGGGCCCCCAACCGCCCCCACCAGAAACTGTTCCAGAGATGCTGGAATAGTCGCCTCCTGATGTGAATGGCACTGCCAACTGAACTGCCCCAGAAGGGGCCGCAGAGGCCGTGTGCGCAGCAGACAGCCCTGACTGCGTCTGAGGACAGGGTCCCCGAGCCTCGTGATGCCCCAGGTGACAAATCTCATCCCACACAAGCCAGAGCAGCGGGAGGAGGGCAAGCTTGGAGTGGCTGATGGAGGCCGGCGTCCTACCGTCGTCACCAGGGACAAATCACCCTCTTGGAGAACAGGATACTCCCACCTCCTCCCATAGGACAATGGGGGCCACGGAAGTCCTCCCCCCTTCCCCTCTTCTATCTTGGGCTTCATTCAGAACTCGCCTCCTTTGGCTCTGGGTTTCTGTGTCCCGGCCCGCCAGCTCCCCGCCCCTTCACCTGCACGGCCTGCTCCTTCCTCCTCCTCTCTTCTTCCAGCAGGCGGCGCTGCTTCTTGGTAAGGACCTCGATGAAGCCTTCACCCGCCATGGGGCCCACTTCACTCTCCTCCGCAGGGCTGGACCCGCAGTTTTCAATGATGGAATCTGAACCCAGATTTCACAAGAAGGGACGGTTGTTTCCATTCATCAGCAGAAAGGATAACCCAGCCCTACCAGCTGCTGGAATCCAAGGACGGCTCAGCTCATGAGGCCGGCAGTAGCCGGCTCCAGGCCTCCAGGACGAGCATGCTTGCAGGGTCTATGGAAAGCCCGCTGGGCTCTCTCCACCCTCCCGGCAACCCCTCGGCACCTGGTTATCCCAAACCAGAGACCCGAGGAGCACTACAGTTACGAAGACAATCTCTGGAAACAGAAACTCCCAGTTCTGCTCCCGGACAAACCCTTCAACCTCTCTGGGCCGCGGTTCCCCCTCTTTGAAACTGGGACAACGCGGGGCGGCTCCGGGCATCAGCAAGGCTGGGAGCGACGATGGGGAGGAATCCTATCTGCTCTGCGACGGGCAGACCCCGCAGCCCCACGGAGGCCGCTGCTCTTCCCTCTGAAGTCGCGAGAGGACAGACTCACTTCCATAGCTCAGGTCAAACTGTTTCATGGTCTCTCCCTGTTCACCCGCCCTCTGAACAGCCAGCTTGGCCTCCTCTGCCTTCTCACAGGGGACGTCGGGGGCGTCAGAAGTGGCATGGGCTGGTCGCTCCAGCGCGTAGTGGCCGCTCCCACCACCGCCTCCACCAAGACCTCCAGGCAAGGCCTCGTCTGGGGACCTGTAAAGGAAGGAGGAGCTCGTCAGCGCGGACACGGCTGAAGGCCGGGGAAGGAGGGAACGTGCACCAGCGCGCACGAACACAGCGCCCTGACCTACAGCATCCCGTTGTTCGGTCGATGCTGCTTTCCGGCAGCCGTGCATGGTGTGCGAGGCCCCGTGGCACCCCCCGCCCCATACCGCTTCAACAGCTCTGCCCACTCACGGGGAGCACCACTCCTCCCCCGCCCCTTCCGGGGCTCAGCACCTCTGTTCCTTCCCCAAAGTGTGCCACACTCAGCGGGCCTGTGCAGAGGAGACAATGAAGGGCTTGCCCTGAGCAGAGCCACAGAACTTTCTGCCCTAGGCACACAAAACTGGCCAGCAAGGAGCCAGACGTGACCCTAGCTCTCGGCAGAAGTCAGAAGCAAAGCCAAGTCTTGGCATCTGGGGCCGGGACAGCGAGGCTGGGCAGACACCCGGAAGGACCAGCATTCTCAGAGGGCCCCTCCTCTGGGGCTCTGAGACAGCTCCACCCCAGGTTTCTGGCTCTGGATTCTAAGGAGGCCAGGAGGCAGGAAGCAGCCTTCCTCAGCCTGAGCTGTGGCCTGTGTGTGGTCAGGAGATCAGGCGACCCAAGTGACTCCCTGCACGTGCTCTCCCCCCTTCCCAGATTCCAGGCAGTCTGTGGGCAACAAGCAGCCCCAGAGCACAGATCAACCCCCGAAACCCCCAGGTCCCATGAGAGATGCTCACAGGGCCTCGGACACCTCACTCCCTGCTGTTATGGCCTGGCTCTTTCGACAAGGAGGCGGTTAATCCCCAAAGCAGGGCCGCATTTCCTCACTGTCGAGAAGCAGACTCAGGGCCAGAAGGCCAGAGGCCCCTGAGGCCACTGGGTGACAGCAGCCGCAGGGCGGAGGGATCTGGGGGGCTGGCACCGTCCATAGGCAGCGCCTCCTCAGCAGGGTGGCCACCACACAAGTGCCACTGGGGCAGGGACTCTAAGTTCTGGTGTCCAAGCCACGACAACAATGACAAGCACACACGAAAGAAGCAGACAAGCAGTGCAGGGGTGAGTGATGGAGACGCTCATACATAATGGTCTTGGCAGGCCGCCCCTCCCCCCCCGCCTCAGAGTCGGCTCCTGACACACGGCGGGACACGCATGCATGGAGTGCTGCTTAAAAAAACAGGCTTAGTAACAAAACAACAGCAACAGAAAAGAGCCCAGGGTTGGGTTTGTGTTTTACCTTTTGGCTTTCAAAGGCGTCCCACTCTGTTGGCTCTCATAACGGGGAGAAGCGTCACCACCACCTGGCCTAACCGACTTCTCCCCAAACCCCCCCGGCTCCAGCTTTCGGCTCTGCCTGTCGGCCAGGGGCCTCTGGCTGGAGAAGCTCCTCTTGGCCAGCTCCTTCTTCTCGCCCACAGCAGCCCCGGGCAGGCTGCCATCCGCCTGGGGGTCGGGTTCAGCCCCTGGGCCCTCGCGCCGCTCCCGCCTCTCGCTGAAGTCGCTGCTCTCGGAGGCCGTCTCCCACTCCTCATTGGCGTGATCAGATGAGTTCTGGTACGAGAGCTCGGGGGACCCACTCTTATCCCCAGGGCAGAGCTTGGGCCGGCCTGGCCATGGCCCTGCCGGCAGGTGGGGCTCCTCCTCGGGCCCCCAGAGGCCCAGGGATTCTCGCTCCTGCCGGAGGCGCCGAAAGCGTGGTGGCTTGTCCTGGCGAGGGGGGCGTCTTCTCCGGAACGGCCGGTTCTCTGTGCCTTCTGGGTCGGCCGTGTGGTCGTCAGGGAAGAAAGGCCTCTTGTCCTCCAGGCGGCTGTCCTCGAAGGCCCTGGCACCAAAAGAGTCAGAATGTCTGTAGGCATCGGGGACACAGTCCCTGTCTGCGGGTCGCCGGGACCCGCACGCATCTGGGGAGCTGTACTCCTGCCAGGAGGAGCCCGGGCTCTTGCTCTGCCAGTGGGCGGCCTCTTTGGACACGAAGGTTCTCCGCCCGTAGCCGCAGCTGCTCAGCCGGGGAGGCAGCGCCCGGCCAAAGGCACGAGGGCCTCGGCTCTTGGCCTCCAGGCTGCTGTGGTCCTCGGAGCACACCTTGCTGGAGCGCCAGGAGTCCCTGAAGTCCCCCTTCCTCAGGGCACTGCCCTCCCGCTCCAGGAGGGAGGCTTCATTCCCGTTCTCCGAGCCTCGCTGCCGCCGCCGCTTGGGAAGCTCTTCGTACTCGGAGCCCTCACTGTGGGTCTCGCTGGCGATTCGCCGCCGCGGCTTGGCCCTGGGGAAGTCTTCCGGCTGGCCGAGGTCCCGCAGCCCCCGGCCGCGGCCGCTCCTCGGGCCGCCGCCGTAGATGCCCCGCGCCCCGAGTACCCCCCCACTGCAGAGGCCAGGACCGCCGCCCACAGGCCGCCCTCGGAACGTGAACTCTCGGAAGCCACGGCCGCGGCCCCGGGCCTGCCCTCGACCCCCAAAGGCTTGCTCCTCGTCAATAAAGATCCAGTTGTTCCTCTTTGTCGGGGGAGTGTCACTGGACTCCCGGGGCGGTCTGCTCTCCCAGGCCCGATCGGGCTTCTCGTCGTCCTCTTCGCACCTGCCGGCCTCACGGCCCAAGCCAGCGCGGGCGGAGCCCTGGTCCTCCAACGGGGCGGGGGAGGAATTGGCCAACGCAGGGTCGTTCTCTTCATCCTCATCCTTGTCCGCGGTGCGAACCGGCCCCTTCTCCTTGGCCATGCGGGCACCCTCCTCCCCCAGCTCCTGCTTCACCTTCTCGAGTTCCTTCTCCTTGTCCTCTACCTTGAGGGCTTTCAGCACGGGCTTCTTGATGGGCCCGGACCTCCGCGTCCTGCTGGTCTGCTCTGGGTGCTGGCCGCTGGGGCCCCGGGGCTCAGGCGTCCACTCAGGCTGCAGGGGCGGCTGATTGTTGGGGCTCCCTTCCTTCTCCCAGGAGGAGACGTTAAATGAGGGCTCCTCCCGGGGCGCCCCCTTCTCGATGCTGTTGGCTGTGTCGGTGGCCTCTGGTGGGTGGCTAACGTCCCAATTGTTATACTCTGGCTTTTTCTCGGCTGGGGCAAAGTCGGGCTCCAGCGGGGAACACCTGAGGTCTGGGGTGTGACCCCCAGGAGCACCTGCTTCCTGAACATGGTCTTGGGGTGGAAACAAAAGCTCCTGGCCTATTCTTTGAGAAGAGACACAGCTGTCAAAGTCTGCTTGGGCCTTCTTGTCAAAAGCACTCAAGAGCTCCTCCCCTCTCTCCTCAAGGAGATCGCGCTGGGCGCCTACGCCCCCTGACCTTCCGGGTGAGGCAGAGTAAGAGCTTTCATTCCTGAAAAGGAACCAGAAAAATCAGTCAATGTGATTGGAGCCTGGTTCCTGGTTTCCATGCTGAACACAGAGTTTAGTTTTAAAAAGAAAAAAATTTTTTAAAAAAGAAAACGAAAAAGGAAAAAAAAAACCACCAAAAAAAAAAAAACCTCCACAAGCACCAACATTTGCTCTATCTTTAAACACGTCTTAGAGCTGCTGGGCCACAGATTGCTGGGTGGCCCCTGGCGTCCAGACTGAAGAGTGCGGTGGCTGCTGGCGGACTCAGCGAGCCACAGGGAGGCAGAGCAGCTGGGGATCCTCTGGTCCAAATGACAGGCTGGAGGCTGGGAGTCCGTGGAGAGTCTGGGGCACTGGGCCAGCAGGGCCCGCTTGCTTCACTTTCACAGGAAGGAGCCATGACCTGGGCACTCGACCCCGCCGAGCCCCACCCTTCGCCCTGACCCAAGGTTCCACAGATCTGCCTCTGACCCGGGACCTCTCCTTAGCCGCTGCCAGTCTCGCCGGCAGGTCATCGCCTCTCATACAAAAGCCTTCGAGCAAACCTCATCAATTCTCCATCCCCGGAGAGCACTGCCAGTCCCTGCAAAGTGCCCTTTCTCCAGGCAATGCCTCCAGGGACAGAGCTTCATCCCAGAGCCCCTTGCAAGCAGGACATGGAGATTCTGTCTTCAAATGTAGGACCACAGGGCCATGTTTCATCTCACCTGACGTGCATGTCCATGGCCATAGTGTCGTTGGATTTCGGCTGGGGAAGCGAGTAGCCCTTGCTCTGCAACGCCATGTAACCCTCGGGGCTCCACACGGGGGCTGGGTCGAGAGTGGCCACTTTCCTCTCTTGCAGTGGGGGCACGCAGCTCTGGTCCTCAGAGCGACAGCCAGTCCCCCCAAGGGCATCCTGGGGCATCATGGGCTTCATCAGTCCTGAAGAAGGCAAAGAACTCATTTGTACCAGCTCATTCAGAGAGCCACGTTCCAACGTCATGGGCAACCAGAGGTCCAAAGGAGACAACAATTACCCCGTCACGTGGACACAGCAGCCTCCCCCACTGCACCCCGGTCCATCACCATCAGGCTCTCCATGCTCTCTGACTACAGAACCTCTGAATGCACACCTGCGTGCAACACTAAGTGTCCCAAAGAGCTGTCGGGGGCCCGTGGCGTCCAGCCTACGCTCCCAGGTCCAGAACCCCGTGTGGAGAATCAACTGGCATCAAACTGGCAGAGGGAAACCAGAAATAGTTCAGTGGAGAGCTGGTACTGTCAGCAGAAGGCCAGAGGGGCCAATGGGTCAGCCACGAGGGTCTGCCTACAAGCAGACGCCAAGGTCTCCTGCACACATGGAGGAAACAGAGCTGTGTGCCAGAGAGGCTTACAAGGACGGAGACCTGGGCTCTGCCTGCTCCAAAACCTGAGCCAGAAGACTTGGGAGGGGATTTTGGTTTCAGGTCCTTTTTTTTTTATGATTTAATTTAATTAATTAATTTATTTGACAGACTGAGATCACAAGTAGGCAGAGAGGCAGGCAGAGAGAGAGGAGCAAGCAGGCTCTCTGTCGAGCAGAGAGCCCGATGCGGGACTTGATCCCAGGACCCCAAGATCATGACGAGCTGAAGGCAGAGGCTTAACCCACTGAGCCACCCAGGCCCTAAGACTTTATTTTTAAGTCCTCTCTACACCCTACATGGGGCTCAAACCCACAACGCCAGAATTAAGAGTCAGATGCCCCGCCAGATGTGCCAGACAAGCACCCCAGTTCCTTCTACTTCTGGCCCTGAGACTGACCGCAGCTCTCCACATTTTTGTACAGTGAATGGGGGCAGGAGGACACACCGAGGACGACAAACTATTAACTGACCTGAGGTGATTACAAGACAGAGGACAGGGGCCCCTGGGTGGCTCAGGTGGTTAAGCGTCTGACTTGGTTTCAGGTCAGATCATGATCTCAGGATCATGGGATCGAGCCCTACGGTGGGCTCTGAGCTCAGCAGGGAGTGTGCTTGAAGATTCTCTCTCTCCCCCAGCCCCTGCCGCTGCCTCAAATAAATAAATCTTTAAAATAAAAGAGAGAGAGGGACGCCTGAGTGGCTCAGTTGGTTAGGCAGCTGTCTTCGGCTCGGGTCATGATCCCAGCGTCCTGGGATCGAGTCCCACATCGGGCTCCCTGCTCAGCAGGGAGCCTGCTTCTCCCTCTGCCTCTGCCTGCCAGTGCTCACTCTCTCTGACAAATAAATAAATAAAATATTTTAAAAAAAAGAGAGAGAGAGAGAGACACAGAGAACATCTCGTGCCCAGACAGATGCTGGCTGGGGAAGGTGTGTGCCCCAAGGCCACTCTGTCCATGTGGATCGAGTTGGGGCCGGGGGGGGGGGGGTGGCCATGCAGAAATTAAAGGTCTCACCAGGCCTAAGCCTGTGGAGACAAAAAGATCTGATTTCTCAAATATTCTCTTCACGAAGCTTATCTGCAGCCACACTCCGTGTTATGCCCACCTTTTACTGAGATGATCTGGCTGGAAAACGGTTTGACATTAAGCCAGAGGGTTTCAAGCTTTCCGGTAGCTGTGGAAGGTCCTGATGCAGGACTCTGATATAAAGTTAGTGCGGGGCAAGGAGCAGAGACCCTCTCTGGAAATCGGCAGTTACAGACCGCTCATTAAGGGCTGACTGCGAGGCAAACTGAAGCGGTCGACACTGTACGTCAGCTTGGTTTTGCTTGGTTTTGGCAATGTGGTGGCTCTTACGACCCAAAAAACCCCACTAGCACAGACACTCTCTGCCACAAAGATCCCATGCAGCGTGTGTCAAACCTCTCCCCACCCTGGCCCCCACAGAGGTTCCCAAGAACACGGGAAACCCCAAGGGGCTGAAACCACAGCCCCAGGCCAAAGCCACAAGCTGGTGCTTCCTGGACGGGAGCAGGGAAACACCCATGAGTCCCAGCAGCTAGGGGCAATGGGGTTTTGCAGAGCGCCGTACCTGGGATGCTGCTCAAGGCAAAGGCCCTCAAAGGGTGAGACCCTCAATGCAAAAGGTAGATTCTAAAACGTATGCTCCTTAGTACAGGAAAACAGGAGGTTTATGTCTCAGTCTGGGCCAGTGGGGAAAACTCAGTTTGCTCCTAGGACTATGGGGCTATGCCGGCTTTCATATAGCTTTGGGGAGGAGGATTCAGGGTTATACGCCCAGAGTGGCATAGAAAATTTCCCAAGTTAGGGGAATAGGTGGTTCTAGGCTGGCGGAAAACCAGCCCAGAGGGACAGACTCTCCACTTGAGACATACTAGATTTCCACAATAAATAAAGCTCTGCTGAAGATGAACTCACAACCCGGAATCACCAGCATATATGGGAAGCAGCTCGCCACGAGCCCGCAGCAGGTCAGAGTTATGTGCCTTCCTGAGAACTTCAATAACAGAATAAACACCAGAAATTACGTTTTAAGAATTAGGAAAAGCATAACAAAGTGATTAAGAACTTAAAAAAATTTATGATGCACACGCACAATAGACTTGATCTGACTTCAGTTCAGCTCGTGAGCTCAAGGTCCTGGGATCCAGCAGGATCCATGCTGGGCTCCATGTTCAGCAGGGAATCTGCTTCGGGAGTCGGCTTGGGGACGCTCTATCTCTCTCTGCTCCTCTGCCCCTACCCAGCTCACACACGCACACTCTGAGGTAAACAAGTAAATCTTTAAAAAAAACACAAATTTGAGGAAAAAAATTCCAGTAAAAAAGAGAAAGAGGAGATCTTAAAAGCAACCAGGGTGAGCTGAGGCCCAGCAGAAAGGCTCCCACAAAGAAGGGGTGTTCTGTTACCAGCAATGTAGTGACCAGAGAAAATACCATCAACAGTCACAATCGCATCCATTAGGTGAGTTTCAAGAGGCGTGGCCCCCTGGCACTCAAACAGTCCCAGAAATCTGCCACGAAGGAGATGGGAACTCCACATGTGTACGCTGACGCCAGGCTCGACAACGCTGTCTGGGCCAGAGGAATAAGGAATGCCCCAAACCACATCCAGAAAACGTGAGGAGGACGAAGAGTCACCAGACGAGCTCTCCATGTTAGTTACTATGGACCTGTCGCCACTTTCAAAAACCCACAGTTAACGTGGATGAAAACTAACTGCTAAATATCAAATAACAGGATAAAACTAGGAGATGCCTGGGGGGCTCCGTAAGCTGAGCGTCTGCCTTCAGCTCAGCTCGTGATCACAGGGTCTTGGGATTGAGCCCATGGTGGGCTCCCTTCTTGGTGGGGGCCTGCTTCTCTCCCACTCCCCTTGCTTGCGTGCTCAAATAAATACATACACAAAATCGAAAAAAAAAAACCCAAAACTATAAAACTGGAGGGGAAAAAAAAAAGCTGTGGCCAGAGAGCAAACAGAGCAGGTTACGCAGACATGAGTCACCCTCAGCAGCATCGGGAGCCAGAAGAAAAGGAAATACTATATTCTGGGTCCTGAAAGAACCAACTGCCAACCTAAAATTTTACACCCAGCGAGAGAAAGGGTGTCATAAAGACTTTTTCAGGCAAAGAAAACCTATTGCCAGAAAAATCTCCCGAAGAACTCAAGAGAACATACTTCGTGGAGAAACGCCACACCCCGATGGAAGGAAAATACGACAGAGAAGGCAGTGAAGAAACCAGTGTGTGGACAGGCAAATGCGGCCAGGACAGATTCCATGAAGCAACACAAACAGTAATGACTAACGTGGTGGCCAGAAACACACGGAACTAAAATCCTAGGGAACAAGAGGAAGACAGACTGACGAGGTCACGAGAGCTCAGGTCAGCAGTAAGGACGCTGACCGTCTGCTGCAAGTCAGAGGTGTGCGTGAGAGTGTCGTGTGACCACTAACAGAGTAGAAACAGAACGCAGAGTACAACCACCAAAACAATAGGGAAATTTGTTCCAAAATATGAAGAAAAAGAAAAGCACAGAAAGGCGAGATTCACAGAAAGCACAGAAAGTAGGAAATCCAAATATAATAATCCCCAAGATCTAAAGTGAGGCACTTTGGCGCTTAAGTCAGATTTCTCCGAGTGTGAAACCACACACATCTTTTATGTACAAACTCCCCCGATAAAAGGGCTCAGAGAGGCTGACAGTAAAAAGATGGAAAAAAGATACCAAGTAAGCACTCATGAAAAGAAAACCGGAATGATGACATTGATATCCAACAGAGCGAAGATCCGAGGGAGGAAGCAACCAGGGACAGCAGGTGCCACGTGACGACAGGAAGAACAGAACAAGACACGTCGCTCCACGCCTGTCTGCTTCCAGGACAACGGAAGTAAAACCCAACAGGCTCAGGGATCTGACCGATCCACGGTCAGAGGGCAAGCGGGGCTAAGAGCTCGAGGTGGGACAGGTACACGCACACAGCACAGTCAGCAAGTTCCAGGTAACGCGCCAGTCCAATTGGAGGATAACATGGTTTTCAAGCAAAGCTAGAATGTTTAAAAAAAAAAAAAAAATCATGTAAGAGCCTACAAAGAAAATCTCAACAAATGCCAAGCAATCTAGACAGGAACTGGTTGGTGCACAAAAGCCCGAGAGTGAATCTGACCTGCCACCTGTTGTTAAAAATAAAGCTCTACTGGAAAGTGACCAGGCTCGTTCAATTACTATCATCTCTGGTCATTTTTGTTTTAAAACAGTAAAATGGAGTAGTGCTCAAAGCCTAAAATATTGGCTGTGTGGCATGTATAGGGAGGTTTCCTGATCCCTCTTCTCTATCGTCCAAATAATATTTCCTAAACACAAAGCAACCACATTAGAAATTAACACCACAAGAGGTGCCTGGGTGGCTCCATGGGTTAAAACCTCTGCCTTCGGCTCAGGCCCTGATCTCGGGGTCCTCAGATCAAGCTCCGCATTGGGCTCTCTGTGTAGCAGGAAGCCTGCTTCCCCCTCTCTCTCTGCCTACCTCTCTGCCAAATAAATAGATAAAATCTTAAAAAAAGAGGGGCGGCTGGGTGGCTCGGTGGGTTGGGCCGCTGCCTTCGGCTCGGGTCATGGTCTCAGGGTCCTGGGATTGAGTCCCGCATTGGGCTCTCTGCTCAGCAGGGAGTCTGCTTCCCTCTCTCTCTCTGCCTGCCTCTCCAACTACTTGTGATTTCTCTCTGTCAAATAAATAAATAAAATCTTAAAAAAAAAAAACTTAAAAAAAGAAATTAATACCACAAGGATAATCTTAAAACTCAATAGAAAATTTACAACATACCATTAAAAATCATCAACGAAAAAAGGGTGATGAACCAAAATCAGACTAACATTTGAAACTGTACAACAATAAAAATGCTGTTATCTTAAAACTTCCATTCGTGGCTGGGGCACCTGGGTGGCTCAGTGAGTTAAAGCCTCTGCCTTCGGCTCAGGTTATGATCTCAGGGCCCTGGGATCGAGCCCCACACATTGGGCTCTCTGCTCAGCGGGGAGCCTGCTTCCTCCCCTCTCTCTGCCTGCCTCTCTGCCTACTTGTGATCTCTGTCAAATAAATAAATAACATCTCTTTAAAAAAAAACAAAACTGTATTAAAAAAAAAAAAACTTCCATTTGTGGGCATTTATAATACTTATAGCAAAAGATCAGAAATTAATGACCTCGGTATTCAACATAAATAGTTAGTTAAAAAGAACAGAAAAATTTCAAAGGAGTTAATGAGGAAAAGACAAATTAATGTTAATACAAGCCAAATAAAATAAAGGAATTAAGAAATCCAAAAGCTGCTTTTTAAAAATGGCATTATGCAAACCTTGGGAAGGACAAATCAAGGACAAACAGGAAGGAAGAAGGCACAAAGAACATGACAAATGGAAAGAGATAAACTTTAATTAAAAAAAAAGAGCAGGACTAAACGACACAGCAAGAACACCAGAACTAATTCAAACGATGTATAACACGTGACCGGAAGGACACTCCCCAGTGATTCCATGTGACTGGTACCGTGACCGTATGCCAACAACAGAAAGCCACAGCTCAGTTGGGTCCGTGAGCTGCAGGAGAGGCCAGACTGGAGTCCAGGGGGCGTCTACCTCCTGAAGGAACGCCCCTCCCCCCACACCATCCCGGCCTCTCCCCCCGTGGCCCCCTGGAGCTGCTTACCCGAGGGGTGGAGGGCAGACGGGTAGAAATCCACGGGGGCGCGAGCGGGCGGGATTCGTGGGTCCATGTAGGAAGGCATCATCATCCACCGGGGATCGAAGCCCAGCATCTGGGGATGGTGGGGGTAGAAGGTGCGCTGTGGGTGTGATGGCGGCGGGTACACTGGCTGCCAGTGCTGCATCTTGTACAGCTGCTCCTGACCAGGAAGAAAGACCAGGTCAGACATGTGCCGGGGCAGAGCCTGCACCTGCGTGTGTACGCACATATGACACACATACACTCACACACCCCCTCCCCCCACAGAGTCACACCAAGCCCAGGCTCGAGGAGTCTCTGACGGCTCCACACGGCTCTCGGCGGAGCAGCTCGAATCCCACATGCCCCAGGGGACGCCCCACCTTCCTCAAGCTTCAGTGCCACGACTGCCTGCCTCGTGGGGCCCTGGTGGCACATGGGGCCCTCCACCTAGAAGGCTCCTGTCTCCACCATCCTGGCTCAGCCCTGTTCTTCCTTCAGGTTGGCACTGAGAGGTTTGCCCTTGCTCTGGGCAGCCCCACCGCAGTCCATGGCAGGCCCCAGCGGCCAGCCTCTGCCCTGCGGCCCTGGGACCGCCCTTGATGCCCTGACGGCAGGTGAGGGCTTCACATCACCCGTCTCCCCTCACAGCAGTGGCACCCTTGCCTCCGACCACCAGTCACGGCACACAGAAAAGTCGCTGCACAAACAGATGAGCATCAGCAGAACATTCTAGTCAAGGTCCGAGACCCTGTGAGGGTTCAGTTCCAGCCCT
Organism: Mustela nivalis; assembly: GCF_964662115.1. Classification (NCBI taxonomy): domain Eukaryota; kingdom Metazoa; phylum Chordata; class Mammalia; order Carnivora; family Mustelidae; genus Mustela; species Mustela nivalis. The sequence goes on along the minus strand of NC_139032.1, from coordinate 88,758,988 downwards.
GCGCCCCTTGCATCACTGACCCCGGGGCCGCCCTCACAAGCACACCCAAAACCAGCCTTCCAGCAGGAGTCAGGAGCAGAGGCAGACAAGGAGAAGAGCTGACCGGCTGCGCCCTTCCCTTCTACAAACAGGAAGGCCCGGGCCAGGCGCGCCAGACAGCTCTGCGACCCCCAATCAGCACCCACCAACAGGGTTCCGGGCTGCCAGCCTCCAGGCAGAGCTCCCCTGTCCGGCCCCCAGGCCCTCGGGGAACCTGACCAGACGGTCTGTCTGGCCGGCTCCTTCAGCTGCCCTGGTGCATTCGGACTCCTTTCTATTCTGGAGGAAGGACTCAGCGCTCCATGCCCCTGCCCCCGCCCCACAGCGTTACTCTCACGGCTGTGTCTGGCTGGAGCTACCTCGGAGATCCTCCTGGTCAGTTAACTCCCCGCCGAGCCTGCGAATCACTGCACAGCGCTGGCTCACACTGTTGCACTGCCACAGCACCAGGGATGTGACTTGCTGTTTGCAGCTCAGGAGCTGAGGGGCTTCCAAAATACCTCACGAGGGCCCGCGGAAAGGAGGAGCTGAGGTAAAGGCTTTAAAAGCAACTAAAAGAGATTCTAGAAAAGGCTGAAGACCCTGATGTGTCTCCCCAAGGCATGTTCTGATCCACACCCAGTGATGTCTAACCACGACGAACACCACATCTGGGTGCCGGGCGACGTGATGTCCACATGCCACCTGTCTCCCACTAAGCGCGCCGCTCGTCAGCAGAACCTGTTCCTCCACGCGTCCTCCTTGAAGACAGAGTGTGAGTGAGTGCTCCAGCGGGGCCACCAGAGTTGGTGTGATGACAACAATGACCCACGTCATCCTCCCCAGGGCAGACAAGGTCCCTTTTGAGGTGTAGGGACTAATACAGGGGATACTGATAGCACGGATAAGCCAGTCCGCAGGTGTCCTGAGGGCCCGGCTGCCAAGCGGAGGCAGGAGTTCATTCCTCTGGGCCCCAAGGCCACGCCCGACTAGAGAAGCTGCACAATCAGGATCAGAATCCATTCAACTCAACACCTACAAACCTACATCCTCAGCCCAAAGCTAGCACACCTCTCCAACAGCTTTGCAAGCCCACCTGGGCCTCCTCTCTCCCTGCGAGGGTGCCTGGGTGGACACCACTGGTCTAAGGAGAAGCCACAGCGCACTGCTTGGGTGAGCGCCAACACCACCACCGCTTCCTTGCCAACATCGGACAACACGGCCGGCCGCTACCTGTAGCAGTTCTATTCCTTCATAGGAGAAATCACTTGGAAAAATGAAAATTGTCCAGGGCCACTCTCCTAAGGCTCTAAGTTTTCAGGCGCAACCCCTGCCCCCCTGCCAATGATGGGGGTATTCGAGGGGAGATTCCTGCCAGCTGTTTTCCCCTAAGGGGGAGGGGACATCCGCTGAGCTGTCAGACCTGTTTACCTGCTGCTGCTGGCGCTGGAATCTGGGAGGAAGTGACTTCTGGTACTTGAACTCCTGCGCGGGGGAACCAGCCTCCCTGGCCCCCTCCTCACTGCCGCCGCTCTGGGCCACGGCTGGAGATGCCGTGGGGGCTTCTTCTGAAAACGTGCTGGGGGCTCCCTGGGCAGAGAACTCAGGAGAGCCTAGAGGACAAATAATGAGAAAAATGTCTGCAGTGAGCTCACAAAAAGCTGGGCTGGCCAAACATTTATGGCAAACTCTCGTTCTTGCTGGCACAGACTTTCCACGGCTGGCCGATCCCCAACCCCGAGCCCCGGCACGTGCTAACACCTGCCCTGCACGTGTGAGCTCACCGACGCCCCGCGACGCCATCCCTCTGGAGGCGAGAAAGCGAAGGAAGGGCCAAGAGGTCCGGTGACCTGCCAGGGTCACACAGTGTGCGGTGAGGCTGGGGTTGGGTTCCAGGCAAGAGAGGTTTTACTGAAAAAGACTCCAGCGAAGCAGACAACAGCCACCAGCTCGGGACAGCCCACAGCCATCATCCAAGGAGTGGGCGTCAACCCCAAAGTCATGGCGCCTCTCCCTGCCCGCCTCCTCCCCGGCGAAGGCAGAGAACAGTCCCTCTTTCTTGGCCCCATTCCAGCTTTCTAGCTTTGCACTGGGGGGGGTCCCTCAGCTTTATTAAAGTATAATTAATGCCTGCATTCTTAATTCTGTTGCAGGGGACAATCAAACCCCACGCAAACCCCAGAAACCTGGCGGTATGTCCCAGAGGAAGGCCACAGAAGCACAGGGCAGGGGCACACGCAGCACCCAGGTCCGCCCGAGGACCTGTCTCAATGGAGCGGCGCTCACACCAAAGCACTGGCTTCCCAGACTCTCCAGCTCAGTGAGTACTGGGACTGGGCACAGGCTACACCCAGACTTCCAGGCAAGTAAATGGACAGAACAGTTGTGGGTTTCTCAGAGCTCGCCGGCCACAGGACCCACATGAGCAGCCTTCGGGGACCGAACCCAGCATCAGGCTCTTCTCTCCTAAAAAGAGTGGCTTTGAGTTCATTTAAGGATATCACAAAGATGGGTGCCTGGGCGGCACTGTCCGTTAAGTGTCTGCGTTCACCTCAGGTCATGATTCCAGAGTCCCAGGATCGAGCCCCACATCGAGCTCCCTGCTCAGCGGGAAGCCTGCTTCTCTGTCTCCCTCTCTCCCCGCTCATTCTCTCTCTCCCCCTCTCCCACAAATAAAATCTTTAAAAAAAGAAAGAAAGAAAGAAAGAAAGAGAGAGAAAAAGAAAGAAAGAAATAAAGAAAGAAAGAGAGAGAGAGAAAGAGAGAAAGAAAGAAGAGAGAAAGAGAGAAAGAAAGAAATCACAAAGAACAAAGCTGGCCGTATTCTTTCAAACCGCTGCAGGAGCCCCTCTCCGCCATTCAGCGCAGTTCAACGTCCCTTACGGAGCCACGTGATCCACTCCCTGCACAATTAACGCCAGGAAGAACGCAATTGAACGAGCAGAGCAGGCGGACTTCTCTCAATGCCACAAAGGTACGTTCTTTGTGATTTTCTTAAATGAGCTAAAAAGACCCTGTGCTAGAGCCTGCATCTTTGGCTAAGGACCCTGTGCTAGAGCCTGCATCTTTGGCTAAGGACCCTGTGCTAGAGCCTGCATCTTTGGCTAAGGACCCTGTGCTAGAGCCTGCATCTTTGGCTCGGCGGGGCAGGAACGAGAAGAGCGACGAAGACGATGAGGACAAAGTGGGTAACACACAGGCTTTCCGTATCTGGAGGCTGCGCCCAGCGCTCTCTGTAGGTGCTCTGCCGTGCCCCGGCCTGCGGGCAGGAACACACTACTCCATCCCGTCTTACAGACAAGGAAACAAGCACCAGGGAGGCGAAGTGTGGCTACAACAGGATGTGAACTCAGGCCATAACTCAACGACCGTGCTTCCCGCATCCCCTCGCGGGTGCAGCCAGCTGCACCGGGAAGTTGGGAAGAAGCAAACAGAGCATGGCCAACAGCCCAGGGTGGCCGGTTCACAGGACCAGGCCCAGCGCCTACCTTTGCGCACAGCAGGGCCATTCTCCTGTGGGGGCGGCTTCTCAGTGCCTGGAGATCGGGGCACCTCCTTCTCTGCCTGCTTCTGGGCCTCGCCCGCCTTCTGAGCCTGCTTGCACTTCTGATCCAGCTGCTTAAGCTTGGCGGCACAGGCAGCCAGCCTCTCTTCCCGGGCTCGGCGCTCCTCTTCCTCCCGGCGCTTTCGGGCTCGCTCCACAGCCTCGGACATCTCTGACTGCACAAACTTCTGCCGTGGGGCTGGCTTGTCCTCTTTGTCCTCAAGAGACTGTTGTCGGAACATGCTGCCCAGCGAGGACTTCTGCCCAGAGAATGAAGTTGGATGAAACAACGGGCCCGAGCCCAGGAGACGGGCCACCCCACCATGCGATCAGCTCTCCTTCCCAAGACCCCTGAGCACCTTTAAGAGGCAGCAGTAGTCATGTGCCGACTGAACCTGGGTTTCAATCCTGCTTGGCCCTTTACTAATCTGCAGTGAGGTCTGGGCAAGTGCCAGTGTCCTCTACCCTAGCTCCCCCTGTGTAAGCCGGGGACAAAGAAGGCCCAAGGGACAGTGCACATGCAATGAAGGCCATGCAAAGTGCTCTGCACCGTGACTGACACGGGGAACAGCACTGGATGCTCTCACCACAGCTAATGCGCACACGAGAACATCAGGGCCCCCTCCCCGGCTAGTGGAAAGGAGCAGACACCCCCACATTCATCATCTCAGTTGCAAAACGGCTCTCCTCTTTCTCCCATGAAAATATAGAAACCTCCGGTGTAAAGAGGCACAAGAAATTAAAAATTCACCGTCACACATACGGTTTCAAAGTGACTCTTCATATAAAAACATCTCTTTGGGGCCATTTCATCTGCTTCTGAGTCTCTCACTGGTTTCCAGTCACTGGGCAACCAGTGGGACGCCCTCCCAGCCCTGGAGAGGGGGCTCCCCACGTGGAGAGTGGAGAGGGAGTGGAGCTGCAGGCAGAGAGCATCGCAGCAGACGTCGGGGAGGTGTAATTCAGCACCAGTCACCGGAATTCCAGCGGGGAATGACCCTCCAAAGCAGCCTCCTGTGCCAGGTGCTCGTAGCAGATGCATACAAGGGTCCCCAGTCCTCCAAAATCAACAAACAAGATCTGTGCCTTTCCTCACGTGCTCGTGGGCCCTCCACAAAAGCGCCACGCAACACATTCACTGCAGTCAAGGACTTTCCTCCTGAAAGTTAACTACTCGTGATCAAGAGACAATAACGACAACCAGAGAGGATTCGGAACTTGGAACCTGGAGGCAGAGAAGCACTTTCAGAAGATGGGACGGGGGTGCGAGAGAGCACTGTCCTTTCATGTTGCCCAGGATCAGGCCTGCCCCCGTGCCCTGAACGCTGTGCACAGGGGCACCCCAGGGCCTACATCGTCATTTACCTCATACCCCAGGGCTCCCAGAAATGAAAGGGCACGTGTCGAACTCCACAAGATCCCCAGAGCGCCCTAACAGTAGCTGCTGTTTCACAGACCTCATGCTCTGCAAAGCGTCCGAACTTTTCAGAAGCCTGAATGCATGAAATTATAGAGATCTTTTTTTCTTTGTTGACTCAGTTAACTCACGTTGTTGTTTATGAGCAGATCAAAGTGAAACCTTCTTGGAATACTGAGTAATCCCCAGATAGGAATGAAATCTGGATTAACTGCACAGTAACTTCTAAGAAGAGCTCTGTGTCAATTCTGTTTCACTTTTGTGGTTCCCTAACCCTAGGCACAGTGCCTGGCACACAACAGGTACTTGACACAAAAGACTAAAGATAAAAGCATTTTCATTTTATATGATGTGGAACCAGAGTCCCTTAAGTGCTGAAGTGCCTTAAAAATGGCAATTTCATTATTGTTGGCATTATTTTCCCAAATGTATCTCAATTAATGCCTTTCTCAGACCTAACTCTGTGCGTCCTGGACAATCAGTCCCTTAGTCCTGAAGCATGGCCCAGCAAGGCAGGCATGTGGCGCCAGGCAGTCCTGGTGGCTCAGAGCAGGCGGTCAGAGCCCAGGCAGGAGGACGATGGTATCCATGTGGAGGTGCGGCTGGTGGGGAGTTAGAGCCCGACCAAGCTGGGTGAGGAGGCCATTCCCAAGGAGAGGTGGCCCAGCAGGAAGATTCAGGGCATCTATGTGGGGCGGGGGATGGGGCCCTGACAGCTGAGAGGACAAGGAGGGCCCGGGTGCAGGGGAGAGAGGGAGAGAGGGAGGGGTGGAAACGGGAGACCGCTCACACGGGGACTCGTCAAGGCAGCGAGCACACTGGGGACGACGGGAGCAGATAGCTCACTGCTGGAAAGAGGAGTTACAGGTACACGGTGGGAAAGAACCAAGCTGGGTTGTGTGGAACCAGAGCTAACACTGTGAAGTCACGGCTCTCTACACAGATACACGAATAATGAAAACACGAACATGCGTCTGTGTGTACACACGCATCTGTGTATACACACACACCTGTCCCCACCCTGTCCGCCAAGCAGGCCCAGGAGGAGGGAGCATTCCTGATACCATATATTGGTTTCTAAGTATCTTAAGGGCTGATTCCAGAGCAAGACAAGGTAAGCACAAAATGACCTTAGAAAAGCTATCCTGGGGTGTCTGCCTGGTAGACCAACCATGCAACTCTTAATCTCAGGGTTGTGAGTTCAAGACCCATGTTGGGTGTAGAGCTTACCTGGGGGAAAAAGAAGATTGAAAGAAAAAGAAAAAGAAAAGAAAAAAGCTTCTCCTATCAGAAAGCAAAGAAACTGCTTAATAATGGATGGGACACATAAGGACAGACACCAGCCTGCAGAGGCTCCTGACAGCCAAATCAAAGATAGCCGGAGCGTCAGAACAAGGAGAAGAACAAACTATAACCCACTGATATGAATAAGGAAACCGGAAGTTTAATGAGAAACAGAATAGTTATATTTTCAAAGTAGCTCCCCACAAATTTCTTATCAGTTACAAATGTGGATGAAAGAAATTCCATGGTGTGAAATTGGGTGAGCATTAAAACCTTAGTTAAGGGGCGCCTGGGTGGCTCAGTGGGTTAAAGCTCTGCTTTCAGCTCGGGTCATGATCCCAGGGTCCTGGGATTGAGCCCAGCATCGGGCTCTCTGCTCAGCAGGGAGCCTGCTTCCCTTCCTCTCTCTCTGCTGCCTCTCTGCCTGCTTGTGATCTCTGTCTGTCAAATAAATAAATCAAATCTTTAAAAGAAAAAAAGGGGGCAATCAGAGCGGTGGCCGTCAGAGTGTGGACAGAGTGGGATCAGTCACACGGGGCGATACAAGGAGGAGAGTCAGTGTCATCTCTGAGATGTTCTAGCCAAAAATGGAAATCTTGAAAACTGGAGGTGAATTCCACAAAATAAATGACTTGCAATCTCAGTAAGGGTCAGAGCCATGAGCGTGAGGGAGGCAGAGGGCTCCTCCAGACCGGAGGCAGCCCATGACCCGGAAGGGGACTCTTCTGCAGCAAGGACACTGACAGAGCAAACAGAACAAGCTGGATGGGGCTGAGAATCGGATGCTGGTGAGGCACCAATGCTGACTTCCTGGTTTTAACGAGGCAGAAAATAAATACCAAAGGGTTTTGAGGGCACAGAGCCTGACCAGGGTGGCAACTTACTCTAAAAATGGTTCAGAGAAAAATATTCTTTGTGTTGTGCTTCCAACTTTTTGGTAAGTTTGTGACTGTTTCAAATTTTTAAAACTAAACTTTGTAAATGAAAAATCAAGAGAGAGAAATGTCCACCTAGGACTTCTCAGAAACCACGAACTCCATGAAGTGCAATTGTAGAGGGCGGACAAGCAGACACCCGTTGTGCTGCGGTCCTGGAGCTCGGTGAGAGGAGTCTGAGGAGAGCCGGTGCGCGCGAGCACACGTGTCTCCCGAGCTAGCCACAGGCACAGAACCCCTCCAGTGACCACGGTACCTGGTAGTCAGGGCCGGATGCCCAGCTGTGAAGTTTCCTAGAAGTTGGCTGAGGTTCAGGCACTTTCCGGACGACGCGGGTCACTGCTTCGCCCCAGTCTTTTCCTTCCTCCTGGGGACGCTTGGCATCAGCACTGTCCGCGGAGCTCATGGACAACTGCCGCTGCCGTCTGGGGTCCCAACTGCTCCTGGGACAGACCACAGTGAGTGTGAGTTTTCCCAGTCAGCCCAAGTGCGCTTTGGTCTTACCCGTCAGAGGGCCTCAAGAATCCCCAGGCCAGCTGTCCACACACCAGCGTCGTTCCCCGGAACAGACCTAGCCTGCGTGGGTGAGAGGACACGCCCGCAACACCAAAACCCAGCACCAACATTTACCAAGTCACTCTGACACCAAAAAACGTCCACATCCATTACTTGGTTTACAGGAAATTAAGTCCTTTCTCCCCCATTTTAAAGAATGGGTAACAGAGTCTCGAGACGCTGGGGAGTTGTCTTCCCAGGAAGAGAGACCAGATTTGAACCTGAGATCCCAGAGGAAGGTCCTTCCCCTTAGACTATGGCTCCTTCCCTATGCTTTGCATAAAGGAGGAGCTCAATCAATTTTCCTCAGAACAGCAAACGAGATCTCCCTGGACGATGCCATGACAGAGCAAGAGGAGGAAGCAGAGCAGACACGGCACGGAGCAGAGGAGGGGTTCCGAACGGAGGCCGGGGGGAGTGGAGGTCTGCACAGTGCCCACCTTTACGTGCTGCAGAGAAACAAAGGCACCAGGATAAAAAAATGCGGGCATTTACCAAGCACTGCTTTCGTGCAAAAGCAGCGCCCGGCATACGTCAAGGAGTTCAGCGAAAAGCAGCGGGTCAGGTCAGGTGTGGCTAGTATGTGTGTGTCCTCGCGTGTGCGTGCGCAGGGGCATGGGAGGGCAGCGGGAGGATGAGGCCAGGAAGCTGCCTTAGATCACAGCGGGCCAGCAACTGCTAGGACTCCCGACGTCACTTTGAGAGGCGCTGAGACCACACAAGGCTCCGGACGCACCAGGAAAGATGACAAGGCACAGTACGGAGGAAGGAGCTGAGCTGGCCAACCTCTGAAAGGGCGGGAGAAGAAAGGATGTGCTCCCAGGGTCGCAGAGACAATGAACAGGAGGGATGGAGTCCAGGGAAGTGCCAGGAACCCATCACGGATGGGAAAACAAGGAAGAGTTAAGGAAGACCGGGGAGCGTGGAGGAGGAGACTCACAACCAACTCAGGAAACACCGAAAAGAGTGCAGAGTCAGGGAGGAGATGGTTTGGGGACTCTCAGTTTGAGATGTCCTTGGTCACAGCCAGCAGTGAAGCTGGGTCCAAACCCACGCTTAACTCTTTCAGTTGAATATTCCATTCACGTCAGCTGAAAGAGACGAGGAGCAGTGTCCGATGGCTCCGTAAGTCTGTAAAATTGTATGGTTTTGCCTTTAATTTAAGTTCTTGCTCAAAATTCCCTCTGGGTTTAGTGTTCCAAGAACTGACCCATAGAGATTTCCCAAGTGCATTCAAAGCTTCAGTTAAAATCAAGCAGCATTAAAATAAGTTAAAGAAGCCTCAATTAGTTATTTTTTGTGTATCAGAGAAAAAGTGGCAGAAAATCCTTACCCACTCCCTCTAGAAGGACTTTTAAGCAAGTAAAATGGAATAACAAAAAGACTTGCAGACTCAACTATGTAAACATTCAGTTATTGACAATAAAACTGACAAAAAGAAAAACATCAAAGCATTAATAGCAAAACAATATAAAACACTAATCACATTTTAAAGGAGATACAGTAAGTCTAGTAAATATATGTACAAAGGAAATAGGCAATCCCACACAAAGGAAAACACTCATAATTGCTGATATCAAAAATTAAATTAAATTAAATTAAAAAGCAAATTAAAGCAGCCATAGGTACTATTTAAAAAGTACTAGCAGGGATACAAGGGTCTGTTAAACATCTGCCTTCAGCTCAGGTCATGATCCCAGTGTCCTGGGATCGAGCCCTGAGTCAGGCTCCCTGCTCAGCCAAGAGTCTGCTTTTCCTTCTCCCTCGGCCCCTCTCCTGCTTGTGCTCTCTCTCCTCCTCTCTCAAATAAACAAACTCTTTCAAAAAAAAAAAAAAAAGGTACTAGCCAAAGAGTCTGGCTGGCTTAGTTGGTAGAGCATGAGACTCTTGATCCCAGGGTCATGAGTTTGAGTCCCACATTGGGGGTGGAATTTACTTTAAAAATAAAAGTAGTTGCCAATCAATCTATTGGTATTATGACAAAAACTAGAGGGACCAAACTACAATGAAGTATTTTCCAAAGGGCATTACAGGTAAAATGAGTCCAATGAAATGATTCAAAAAAGAGAAAAGGAATGAAATGGTCACTAAGTTCAGGAAAGGTGGCGTGCCCCACTTGGTGCTCGTCCCACCTCCCCAAAGATCCCTGACACGCTCTAGCACGCCAGTCGGAGGCTCTGGGCAACAATGGAGTAAAGGAGTTAGGTGAAGCCCGTTGGTTTCCCAAACTTGCCTGGCAGAGAGACCTTTCTGGGCCCCATATCCATAGGTCATCTGCGGAGCAAGTGGTGTACACACTCACTCGGGAAAACACCAGCACAGTGATTAACACCCCCAGCGCTCAGCCAGCCAACCGTGCCGGGATGCACACCCCGGCTCCAGGCCCACACGGCTGTCCCATCCACAGAAGAGAAACGGTATCAGCCCGTATGAGGCTGCCCGTGACCAGGAAATGGACTCGGCAGGATGACCAGCCCACGGCTGCACCGATAAGCAGTGACACACGCACACTCGCGCTGGTCCAGCCCCGGGAGCGGCACTAGGAGCAGCGACGGGGGGGTCCTTACCACTTGGGCCTGCCGTCCTTCCCAACGTCCTCCTCCTCTTCGTCATCACTGAACTTCAGCTTCTCGGAGTAGTCCACTTCCTCGTGCAGGCCTACATCAGGAGCAGGGCCGGGGAGACCGAGAAGCCAAGGCTGAGCGCCACGCTGGGGGCTTCCTCCAGTCAGGGCTCCTACCGGCCCAGAGGAGAAGGAGGGCAACCCGGCCCGCCGCCACCGCAACAAACACCGCAGGTAAAGGGAGGGACCGCTCTGGGTTCGGGTGACAGCAAAGCAGCCCTGGTCGGAAGAGACCTTCCACAGACAACAGTTCTTAAATCTGGACAAAATGTTTTACAAATGTCTTAGAAGATACGGAAGAGTGAACAAAAGAGCAGGCGAAACTAGATGGGAGTCCAACCCGGAAACACAGCGCCATGGTCAGTAGGATCTGTGAGCTGCTGCTGTGTCCTCGGGCACTCCCCAGCCTGAGGGGCTCAGAGCGCAGAAAGTACCCATCAGCTGACAAGTGGGCACACAAAATCTGGGAGATCCATACAGAGGAAGAGTATTTTGGCCGTAAAAATGAATATGAACACACAGCTCAACAAAATGAATCTTGAAAACAGGCTCAGTGAGAGAAGCCAGACAGAAAAGGCTACACACTATACTGTGTGCTTCCATTTATAAGAAATGTCCAGAATAGGCAAAACCACAGAGACAGAAAGTAAATTAGTGGTTGCCAGAGGATGTGGGGTGGGGGAGCTGGGAGTGGCTGCTGATGAATGGTACCGTGTGCTGCTTCTGTGGGCAGTGGAAATGTTCTGGAACTGGACAGTGGAAATGGCTGCACAAGCTTGTGAATGTACTAAAACCCACTGAATTGTGGACTTTAAAAGGATGGATTTAATGGTATGTGAAATTTGTTACATGAACTATACCTTTTAAAAAAGGAAACAAAAAGTCCAATACAATTATAAAGCCAATTTGATGAAAAAGCAAATACTATATGCTGTCTAGATCTTCAGTTTAAACAAACACAAATGGGTCAAAAGGAAAAGGATTCAAGAAAAATGCCACACCATGAAAACATAATACAGCAATGATCTCACATGGGACAAAAGGGACCCCCCAAGACAAAAAGCATTTCTAGTGATAAAGGACATCTAAAAACAATACAAAAGGTCAATACGCCAGTCATAAAAATTATAAAATGTGCACATGCTTAATAACAGCTTCTAAATCATCAAAGCAGAAACCTGATAAAATTCAAGGGAGCAACATAAATCCACGGTCCCAGTAGAGAACTCCACACCTCATTTTCAGTAACTGAGAGAATCAGACAAAGGATAAGTAGGCAAAATCTGAAGGACACTTATCAACCACCTTGAGAGTAACAAAACTGATATTTACAGACGCCTAACAACTGTACAATACACATTCTTTTCAAATGCACTTGAACAGTCACCAAGACAGACTATGTCCTGGTCATAAAATAAGTCTCAGTAAGTTGAAAAGAACTGAAGCCATACAGTACATGCTCTTGAACTATGATGGAATTAAATTAGAAATCCAAAAAGCCCTAATAATGAAAATGAACAGATAAATAAAATAGAAAACAATCCAACAATGGAGAAAATTAAAGGTCAAAACTGCCTCTTAAAAGATGGAGATTGGGGCGCCTGGGTGGCTCAGTGGGTTAAGCCGCTGCCTTCGGCTCAGGTCATGATCTCAGGGTCCTGGGATAGAGTCCCACATTGGGCTCTCTGCTCAGCAGGGAGCCTGCTTCCTCCGCTCTCTCTCTCTCTCTGCCTGCCTTTCTGCCTACTTGTGATCTCTCTGTCAAATAAATAAATAAAATCTTTAAAAAAAAAAAAAGAGAGAGAGATGGAGATTAATAAAAAGAACACCTCCTTGAATGAAGTGAGTAAGAAAAAGAGGAAACAGAAAATTACCCAGTTACTGGGGATGAAAGAGGGTCTAGCACTACAGAGCCTACAGACGCCAAAAGGAAAAGGAATGAGATCAACAACTTTATACCAATAAATTCAATTCAAAAGAAATTAACAAATCCCTTGGAAAATACAACTTATTAAATACTGACAAAAACAACAAAGGATATCTGAGTAACCCTGCAACTAAACAAAAAAATTAAATTTATTATCAAAAAATGTCACCATCAAGAAAACTCCAGGGTCAAATTATTTCACTAGTGAATTTTACCAGGTATTTATGAGAGAAATAATACCAAACTTACAGAAACTTTCAAAAAGTAAAAAGGAATGTTTTCCAACTCCTCTTATGAGCCCACCATAACCCAAGATCAAAACCCAACATAGATATTAAAAGAAAAGAAGATCAGAGACCAATATCTGCCACGGACACAGACACCAAGAACCTTAATAATAAAATATCAGCACACTGAATCTAGGCATACAAAAAGGTGGAGCTTATTCTAGAAATGCAAGGTTGGTTTAAATAGATAAATAAAATAAATTAAATTAAATAGTAAATAAATAGGGATGCCTGGATGGCTTAGTCAGTTAGGCATCTGCCTTTGGCTGGGGTCATGGTCAGTCCTGGGATAGAGCCCTTAGTTGGGCTCCCTGCTTTGCAGAAAGCCTGCTTCTCCTTCTCCCTCTGCCTGCTTGTGCTCTATCAAGTAAATAAATTTTAAAAAAATATTTTATAAATGAATACCAACCAATCAATTAATGCAGTACTCTAGATTACCGAAATAAAGGGCAAAAATCTTATGACGACAGACATAGGAAAAGTTATTTTATAAAATTCAATACCCATTCATGATTTAGAAAACAAAACACTCAGCAAACTAGAAATAGAAGGAAATCCCTCGATCTGATAAAGAACACCCAAAATCCTATAGCTGACATCAGATTTAACGGTGAAACACTAAACACTTTCTCCCCAAGGCCAAGAACAAAGAACCTGAATACAGCACTGAACTAGAAGTACCACAATGCATTTAGGCAAGAAAAAGAAATAAAAGGCATATCATCTAAAAAGAAGATACAAAACTTCCCCTATTTGTAGGCAAAATTCTAAGAAGTCAACAAAACCTGGTGAAACTGATCCAGTTTAATTCAGCAAAGTGCTTAGTACAGGTCCATACACAAAAATCAACTGTTTATATAAAACACCAAATACAAAATAAAATTACATTTTAAAAAATCAATGCCATTTACAGCAGCATCAAAAAACATAAACTATTTAGGAATAAAGTTATCAAAAACTGTTCAAGACCTCCATACTGAAAACTGAAACACAGCTGAGAAAAGTCAGACTCACCAAGTTCCCGGGTGGAAGATATTCCTGGGTATCAATGGAAGATAACATTTTATCCAGAAATAAATTCAACACAGTCCTAATCAAAATGCCTGTAGGCCTTTTGTAAATATGATAGACAGATTCTAAATTTATATGGGAATGAAAAGATTTTACAGTCAAATAATCTTAAAAAAACAGTCAATCTTGAAAAAGAACAAGGCTGGAAAACGTACATGGCCTGAATTTAAGACTTACTATAAACCTACAGGATGAACAAATACATCAATGAAATAAACAGGGTCCAGAAATAGACCCACACTTATCTAGTCAATGGATTTTTGGCAAAGGTGCCAGAGCAAAATTCAACAGGAAGAGGAAAGTCCTAACAAGTGGTACAGAACCACTAGACAGCCTTACAGATCAGAACAAGCCTTGACTCTTGGCTTATGCACAAAAATTAATTCAACATAGACCACAGACCCAAAAACGAGAGTTGAAACTATAAGACAATAAGGGGGTATATTTGTTGTCAAGGGGAGACAAAGATTTTTAGACAGGACACAAAAGAAATAACTATAAAAAACACTAATAAATTAAGCTTCTTCAAAAGAAAGAAACTTTGGCTCATCAAAACACAATGCAAAAAAAAAAAAGTGAACAGACAAGGGGGCGCCTGGGTGGCTCAGTCGGTTGTGTCTGACTCTTGCTTTTGGCTCAGGTTGTGACCTCATGGGTCCTAGGATTGGGCCCCATGTCCGGCTCCACATTCAGCACGGAGTCTGCTTGGGATTCTCCCTCCCTCCCCTGCTGCCTCTTCCCCCACTTGTATACACATGCGCATGCTCTCTTTCTCAAGTACATAAATAAATCTTAAAAAAAAAAAAAAAAAAAAAACAAGGCAGGCAAACAATGGGAAAAAATATTTGTAAAACATGAAGTTGCAAATGACTCGTATCTGTGACTTGTATCCTACCGCTCAAAAAAACAAACCACCAGTAGCCAAATAACACATGAAAACTTGTTCATCATCATTAGTCATCAGCAAGATGCAAATCAAAAGCACAAGGAGCCACCACTACACACCCACTACAACGGCTAAAATTAAAAAGACTAATCACGTGGAAGTGTTGTGAGGGCGCAGAGAAACCCAGTTCTCAAACCGTGCTGCCAGGAATGTCACCTGGCCTGGGTACCACGGGGAAAAGGTGTGGGTGGGTCTCACAGACCCAACCACTCATCTTCCCTTTGACCTAACAATTCCACTCCTGGGTATTTGCCAAAGACAAATGAAAATAAGGGAACCTCCCTCACAAAAGGGGAGGCCCTGGGCAGAGTTAGGGGAGGAAGGCTGGCCGGCTGGCAGGGGAAAGTTCCAGAAAGTCTTCTCAATGGAAAATGTGCTACACACGTGTGTCCCTCTGTCAAAAGTTCCAGAAAGTCTTCTCAATGGAAAATGTGCTACACACGTGTGTCCCTCTGTCAAAATTGCACAGTGAAGATGAGCACCTTTCCATGTAATTAAAATGTATTTGAAAGCAAATAAACAAAAAGAATTATAAGAGAAAACAAGCAGGCTGACAGACAGGGCATGGGTACTTGCTGAAGCCAGGTGATGGGAAGCTGGGGCTCACTGCCCCACTAATAGTTTTGTTTAACTTTTCTATTCTAAAATGTCTTCTTCGGAAGTTAGCAAAACCTCCCCTAAAGCTAAGAGCAAGACCAAAGACCAACAGAGGACACGGCTCGGTGAGGAAGGCACAGCCAGCGAGCACCCACGGGGGTGCACTGAGGCTGCCACCCGCCCCACAGCCCACGCCCGCATGCTGACAGACACACACCCAATCAACCGCCCAGCGAGTGGCTCCGGCCTGGAAAGCCCCGAGACCCACCTGCCCAGCCGTCATCGGCGTCGGCGTCCAGGTCATCCAGGCCCTTCAGGTTTTCGGCGTTGATGATGGTGGGCCGCGGGGCCCGGCCCACCAGCTGCCTCAGCGGGCGGATGGGGCGAGTCGTGCCCAGCCTGCTTTCCTTCCTGATGAGGGCGAGAAGAGTAAAGATCTGGCCTCATGTCAGGCATACAGATGGAAGCAAAACCTAATACTTTTCCCAAAAGTAAGTCCCACACTGCAAGGGCTCATAGTTGCATTTAACATTTGAATCGTCTCCTCTTAAAAGAAGCCTATAACAATAGTACACCAAAGAGGGGCTCTGCCTCAGTTTTACACACTCGGCACTAACGCCTAGGGCAGCAGCCACAAACACGTTCCAGAACTTCAACTCTGTCCCAAACGCACAAGCCCAGCCCGACCTCGTCCACCCCACATACCCTGCAGCTCGAGGCTGCTTTCCAGGCCCACTGCGGTCTGCAGAAGACAGAGCGCCTCAGTACATCAGCCCGTTACCTCGCGCAACGCCCCCTAACAGGGGCGCGCTCTCCACGCAGGACGTAACACAGAAGCCTTACCCATCTTGGTCATTCATCTGGAACTGTCTAAAAGGAACACGGGGTTCAAGACGGAGCTGGGGAAGGGGAAAAGATCCTCGTTCCACTGTACCCTGGTTCTCTGATGACTGCGGTGAACACATCTGAAACATAACATCAATGAACAGGATTTTCCGGTAATGGCTCACATGCCAAATTCTACTTGCATTCGTATTTGTTTTAGAAAATGGAAACTGGGAAGAAGAGACAGGGCGAGTCTTGGAGCTGCCCAGTTAATCCTACCCCCGTCTCCCCCATCTCTTTCCTGCCGTCAGGAAGTACACCAGGGGACTTGGGGAGTCATAGGCATGCCTGCCTCTCCTTTTTCTAAAGAACCAAGGCTCAAATAATGTCCACATCACCAGGGAAAGAACGCCGAAGACCCTTAAGATTTGAAAACGGGAGAGAAAAATGCAGAAGTAATGCAAACTTCCAAGGTAGGGCACATCAGGGCAAAGACACCGGGAGGAGAACCGAGGTGGACATTCAACCACTTAGAGGAGGTTCTGCTGGACACGAGCAATCCAACTTCGTGGGAAAAAAATGCATACTCTGAAACTTACAAAAGCAGGAAGCATGTCATGGTATGTAGGTGGGTGGTATACATTTCCCACGAACTGTGAAGCCCCTTTGCGGACAGGCTGAGCCGGGCGGAGACAGGGGTCCTTAGAATCGCTGGTGCATGCCGAGGAGGGGGCTCCGTCTCCCGCACTCGAGTTCCTGCTGCCCAGCTCAGTTGGGGAGGCGCTCAGAGACGTGGCAGAAATTATGTTTCGCCCACCGCCCTCCCTCCAGCTTGTCACATCTGGAAATTGAAAGGGGGCAAAAGGGGGGGGGGGACAGAGGAAGGGGGAGGAGGGATTGTGTGAGGTTCTGAAGGTCAAGAGACCCCCTCATTCACCAAAAACAAAAAACCCAAAAGTGAAGAGTCGAGTCCAGTGGTTGAATCTGTCAGGGAAGGTGGAGGGCGGGCACCTGGCCAGGGACTATGAACTCGCTGCGGGAAGTCTGATTGTAAGAGAAATGCCAAACAAGGTCCACTCACAGAGAAGGCAAGTATAAGCAAGACATGGTCTTCCATTAATTAACAGAAAGCACACATACCCACAGATCTAACACACAAAGAAATCAGGACAGCCTTGATGAAAATAGCCTTGGGCTAATTTTCCCCACAAACACGGACCATCAGAATCAGCACTAGGCTCAGCACCAGGCTTTACGTTAAAACTGGAGTAAGTCCTGGGACATGTGGCTGGCTCAGTCGGTTGATCTTGGGGCTGTGAGTTCAAACCCCATGTTAGGTAGGTGTAGAGATTACTTAGAAATAAAACCTTGAAAATTGGTCTCAGTCCTGACATGTTTCAACAGTTTGATCATGACAGGTCTGGTCAGAGATTCACAGTTCATAAGGTAAAACAAAGCCCTCTCCCTGCGAGTTGGGGTGTGGAAGGGTCTGTGGACTGACATGTTTCACCGTGACAGCTCTGGTCAGAGATTCCGCAGTTCATAAGGTAAAGCAAAGCCCTCTCCCTGCGAGCTGGGGTGGGAAGGGTCTGTGGCCCTACCCACCAGGCCTCCACCTCCACTTGTTCCTGCTCCGGCTCAGCGGTCTCTCCTGCAGGTCCCAGACCGCAACCTGCCAACCCATCTGTCTGTCCCAGATGAGGTTTCCCACTGTCAAGTTTAACAAGCTGTGGGGGAATCAGAGGCCAACAAGAAACCAAATGAGCCTGACCCTTCTCAGTCAAGCACAAGGTCCCCGAGTACTTGACCCCTAAGAGAAAGAGACACAGCATAGGAGCCACAAAACCAGGGTCGGCTCCCAGCAATTCAACCACCTCGAATGCAGTCTTGGGCGAGGGCTTTGGTCACCACTCTGGCCACATGTGCTTCAGATGGAACCGATCCCAGAAGCTTCTTCTAGGTCTAATTTTTTTTATAGTCCTACAAAGCAGCTTATTTTAATCCCAGAAAGCTACAATGCTTGGCTTGAGGAATTTGGTGACATTCTTTGGAGCTGACAAAATAACCCAGCACAGGCCCCTGAGAAGGTAGCGCGCGCCATTAAAGTCTCCTCGCGAGGACGTTGTCCACAGGGCATCAGCTCTGGCGCTGGGTGCCTTGCGGATTAATGAACACAAGAAGACAGAAGTCCCTCGTGTTTCAAGACCTAATCAAGCCCTGCCTTCCACCCTCCCACACCCAAAAAAGAACCATTTCACAATCTCTGGTCGGAAGTGATGAAAAATCTCATTCCCGAAGAAAATCTTAAATCTCTGACCACTCAAGGCCTTTAAAATATATATATAAATGCATATATATATGTGTATATATATATTACCTACAAGTACTGCTCTATAATCCTGCAACTCCCTGGCCAGACCCCAGAGGAGGGGACTGTGGAGACAAGTCCTAGGCTGGGTACAAACAATCCCCAGCAGGGCACACTGAAACATAGACGCTAACCTGGCTGGAGATGGAGCAGGGCTGGCAATCAGACTTTTTAACAAACTCCGCGAAGGCTCCTGATAGGATTTGGCTCGGTTTAGGAACCCTTGGCTTAGAAAACAGGCTCCAGGGGCACCTGGGTGGCTCAGTCAGTTGAGCATCTGCCTTAAGCTCAGGTCAGATACTGGGGTTCTGGGATGGAGCCCCATGTCAGACTCCCTGCTCTGCTCCCTCTCCCTCTGCCTACTTCTCTACCTACTTGTGCTCTCTGTCAAATAAACAAAATCTTTTAAAAAAGAGGGACGCCCAGGTGGCTCAGTTGGTTGGGCAGCTGCCTTCGGCTCAGGTCATGATCCTGGTGTCCTGGGATCGAGTCCCACATAGGGCTCCTTGCTCAGCGGGGAGCCTGCTTCTCCCTCTGCCTCTGCCTGCCTCTCTGTCTGCCTGTGCTTGCTCGCTCTCCCAATCTCTCTCTCTCTGACAATTAAATAAAGTCTTAGGAAAAAAAAATCTTTAAGAAAAGAAAAAGAAAACAGCCTTCTGAACATCCGGGACAAAGTGAACGGGCCCTGGTCTGTCTTTGCCATGAGCACCTGAGCAGAGCAGCACGAATGTCTACTGATGGGCGGCGGGGGGGCATGTGGAGCAGACAGGCCTGGCTCAACCCGGAGGAGGAGAAAGGAGGAGTGACCTGCAGACCAGCCTAGGGAGTAAATCGCGCGGAGGCAGGGAACAGGTTACAGGGTCAGTAAGCATGCCTTCTGGGCAGAGCGCCTGGGGCCCGGGAGCACTTCTAAGCCGCAAAATGGCAGAAGGAGGCAGGCAGTCCGCTGTTCCCACACGTGCCCAGACAGGGAGCGCAGTGCACTTACTCTGAGGGCGGAGGCTTGGTCCTGGCCCATACGACAGATCGAAGACGCCCCTTTCCTTGCCAGCCTTGTCCTGCCCTCCAGCTGCTTTCAGCGTCGGAAACTCCTCGGGAGAGAAGGATAACAGTCGGCTTGAGCCCCTTAAACCTGCCGAGAGAAGCAGAGGACTTGGTGAGGGGCAAGAACGCTGTTGGCCTTAGCAGCTCCGAAGGTCGGAAGCCACGCAGCCTGCGCAGGCGCCGTGTACTCCCCTAGGAACAAGGAGAGCCAGACGCAGATGGCCTGTAGGGACTACGGCTAACACGGCGCAAGGGAGAGCAGATCACAGCCGCTCCAGCCCAGACCCTTCCCCGCTCCTAGAAAAGGGCGGTCTTCGGGGAAATCAGCCAAAGGAGGTCAATGGCTCTCATGTAGAGGTAAATCCACCAGAAGGTGCCTGTGGCCCCCTCCGGCGGCCTCCACACCAGATCTACTCTCGAGAACAATAAACATTTCACTCCTGTGATTCTGGGGTCTGATCCTTCCTTGGCTCTCCCATCCACTCCCCAGTACTACAGGCTCCTCAGAAGAAACCCTTCTTTAACTTTCTGGGAGCCCTTCCCCGCACTGAGCACCGGGACCTGAAATCATCCTTCGGATGAATGCCTCATAACAAATGGTGCATTTCAGGGTCCAGAGGGATCTGATGCTTTTATCTGGACCAAATGCCCAGCACCCTGTAAACATAACACAACAGTCGCGGCACGCCACGTCCGACTGTGATGTGCCTGGCTCCCTAGACGACCAAGTCCAGTCCCCCAAGTACTCCTCCAGCAGCACTGGCGGACCCACAGACCCATGCACTATGGCTGCCTGGGCCGGAAACATGGGATTGGCGTGGACGCACGAGGCAACAACTCAATCACAACCCACTCAGTGAAAAAATCTAGGGCCACATAAACCTGCTGGGGTGACAAGGCGACACATTCTTCACCAAAGATTAACCTGAGAGACAATCTCCAAGTGTCACGAAGGAGCTCTGCTGCTCTGTGAAGGGGGACCTCGACTCACAGAGTCACTCAGGCATGTTAAAAAACCACTGACAAGGATGAAATATGAAAGTCTTACTTTAAAAATACAGATCTGAATCTTAAAAACACTCCATACTTTTCCTGCCCCAGCAGTCCCAATGGTCTCACTCCACGCATGAATTAAACTTAACCTTCACAGATAAAAAAACAAAAAACAAAATCTCAACGAGAGCAACAGCGTTCCGTAAGGTGTCCATGCTCGAGGGGTCCGCCGCCACCAAGAAGAGCGATGCAACATTCACAAATGATTTTGTCACGTTTTGGAATTATTTTCTGAACCACGTCTTATTTTTTATAGGAAACAGAGTCACAAGGTTCAAAAGCAGCCTGAGAAAGGCACAAACGGATGACCCCCCAACACTCCCACCGCCCCTTCCAACACCCCCAGAAAACAGGCCGCTTCCAGTTCCACTCCCTCCCCTCCTCTGAGGCTCCCTTCCAGACTCTTCTCTACTGCACAGACATGCTTCTGAAGTGTATTTTCCCTCATCTCCAATCTTTGCATGAAGAGTAGTAACGTACTGCACGTGCCACTCTGTACCATCCATCGTTTCTGAATGTACCACTGCCAGATCCGTGTAAAAGGTTTTTCCTGTTGGAAAGCAGTATTTCATTAAAGCACCAAAACTTGGTGGACATTTCATGTGACTGTCTCCAGTCTTCTGCTCTTACAGTGCTGCAGGAAGCATCCTGTCCGTGTGTCATTTCGCACACAGGAAGCGTCCCTCGAGGCGGACCTCCATAGAGCGGTACGGCCAGGTCGAAGGGCGGGGGTATCAGTGCCTGGACGGCGGCCGCGCAGCCCTCCGCGGCTTGTGCCAACTTCACTAGGATTTTTTAACCTCTGTAGTTCTTTTTTCTTTAAGATTTTATTTATTTGATAGAGAGATAGAGGAGAGGGCACAGGCAGAGGAGCAGCAGGCAGGGGGAGAGGGAGGAGCAGGCTCCCTGCTGAGTAGGGAATCCAATGCCGGGGTCCTAGGGGGCTCCATCCCAAAACCCCGGGATCATGGCCTGAGCCAAAGGCACCCCTGTAGTTCTTTCTATATACAAATTAACACATCTGATCTACTTTTAAAAAGTTCTAGCCTCCCAGGGCACCTCATCATGAAGCCTCTACCTTCGGCTCTGGTCATGATCCCAGGATCCCGGGATCGAGCCTCACATTGTGCTCCCTGCTTGAGGGGAGCCTGTTTCTCCCTCTCCTCCCTGCTGGTGCTCCTCTCTCACCATCTCTCTCTCTCTCAAATAAATAAGTCTCTTTTTTAAAATTTCAAGCCTTATATATAAAGACTACTGTGAAGACAATCTAGCGAGTGCACTTGATAAAGCCTCTTTAAAGACCTAATTGTAGGGGACTGAGATACTTGCTGCCGCCCTCCCCCTGCCGTTCCCCACTCATCAGCCCCCTCTACCTCATCCAGAGACTGGAATCCTTAAAATGCCTTCGCAGATGGGACCCACGCAGGCCGAGCTCTCGGGCCCCGAGAACTCCTCTGGAGGAGCTGGGACTTGACAGCACGCAGCACGCTGCTGACTGATGTGTCACTCTGCCCCGGAGACTGAGGACAGAGCCTCCAAGCACCGACGATTCCCTCCCAGAAGGGGCATATGTGCGCCAGTAAGCAGGGAAGGGCGCGGGGCAGGTGGGCGTCAGCTGCGCTTCTACACGAGCTACAGAAGGCAGCTGGCCAAGCCCTGGCTGTCGAGCATGCTGGAGGCCCACGGTGCCGCCAGGACTGGGGGCAGAACACGGGGCAGCCCATGCTCTCGTGGGAGGAAGAGCGCTCATGGCCACCCACGCCCCCCGGCAGCCCCCTCCCTGCAGCGTGGAGGCATCGCGCAGCTGCATGGGTGCAGTGTGCTAGAAATATTCAAGCTAACAGGGACAAGTTAGGAGGGCTCATGCGGAAAAATCTGGATTTTTGGCTTCTCTCAAAAGTACCCACGAGCCAGGGCCTGCATTCTCTGAGGGCTCTGGTCACCGGTGGTGGGGAGGAGTCTGGAAGTCCCCTCTGCAGTCACCGGGAGCTGAGCTCCTCCTCCTCCTCCTCCTCCCTGTCTCCCTCTGCGAGGCCGCTTCGGCTGCAGCTCTGCTGGCCCAAGTGCTTCCCGGGTCGGACAGGCCGTGAACAGTAGCAAGTCTGATGTCACCATCCAAAACGCAAGCTGCTCGATTCCCAGGGCCCAGGCCCACAGCTCACACCCCACCACACCACACGGCCTCCCTGCAGGCCGGGCCAAGAGGAAGCAGACACCTGTCGGCCGCGCAGCAGAGCAGCTCTCCGTTCTACCAGTGGCTCTGCCAGGTCAGAGCGCG
This sequence comes from Mustela nivalis, assembly GCF_964662115.1. NCBI lineage: Eukaryota > Metazoa > Chordata > Mammalia > Carnivora > Mustelidae > Mustela > Mustela nivalis. The sequence continues at coordinate 88,736,216 of NC_139032.1, read as the reverse complement.
GCAGGCCAGTGTCCAGCCTCCCCACGCACCTGAGGGATGCCCTGACTCACAGCACTCCGGAAACCAGAGCTGACAAGCTTGGCAGATTCACGCTCCCACCCCTGGGGCAGAGGGAAAGGCTGCACGGACCAGAAGCTCAGTCACAAAGATGCCACAAAGCCCAAGGCCAAGGGCTGCCAAGACCCAAGGGAACAGTCCAGAAAAGGTACCCGTCCCTCCCACACACCCAGGCCAACACCACCGCCCACACTTACCACCTTCGTGTCCTGCTGGCTTTCCATTCAGCTGTGCCCATGACTTTGGTCCACCTGGCACTGAATTTGTGCTCTGAAAGGAGGAAAGAAATGAGAATGAAGCCAGTGCCACTGGCTTTCCACCTGTGCGGCCGCCCGACGGTCAGGAGCTGCCGGGCCCACAGCACAGGTGAGGAGCAGGACGGAGGGGAGGGCCAGCTCACATCCTGGTCCTGCCGCAGAGCCAGGACTCAAGCCCATGGCCCCTTCAGACTGCACTCCAGAACATTCTGTCAGGTCACCTCTCGTGCCCACACAGCGCTACTGTGCCTGGTTCCAGAGGTTAACAACCAGACCCCAATTCCAGCACGTGTCTCAAAACCCATGTACCATGGCCGGCAAGAGCCCGGAGCCTCATCTTTGTCCAGAGGGGCCGCTACGCCACCTTCAGTAATTACTGTCATCCTAGGAGGCAGAGCAACTCAAGGGAGGCCTTTCTCTGCGGATCTGGACTCGCGGGGCTCATACGCAGCTGTGCTGAAAGCTCCCGGCAGGTGAGGCGTTATGCGAGGCACACCTCACTGAGCAAACCCACCCACACCCTGGGAAGGTTCCAGTCCTCTCCTAGCTGAGGCTCAGAAACCAGTCACTAGTCCCAGTGAGGAGGGCAGGACCGGGACCTGTCCCCGCTCAGCCTGTGTCCCAAGCCCAGTTGAGTCCCCAGCCACGGAGCCCACCTGCCTTTCCCAGAGAGCATTCAACCTAGCAGCTTCCCTCACCCCCAACAGAAGGTAAAAATGCACAAAACAAAGCTGCCGCAGCAGAACATCTCAACACTTGCAGGGTCAGACCTCACATTCAGTACCGACCCCTTCCGCCCAGCGCTGCCCCCAGCACCACCACAGTCTCTCTCACTCTCCATGCAGAGCTGACTAGGTCTCACGATCCATTCAGGTATCAGGAGTGGCCGGGTGCCCTGGGATGGCCACAGGCCCCTGCGCACAGACCACGGAAGGCTTGTACCAGTGACGAAACAGGGCAGGGCTGCTGGGACGGGGCAGTCCGGCATCCCACAGCCTCCCATGTGGTGTCTGAGCCCGCACCATGGTGCCCCTGCCTTTGCCCACCAAAGGCACCAAGCGGGAAGAGAATGGCTCCAGATCTGAGAAGTGGCACTAATGTTGCCGTCTGAACTCCTGGCATGCCTCTAACAAGTGCTGTCATGTCTCTCGGGGCAAGGCTTCAGCTGCTGGAAATACTGGGACTCCCTTCTCACTGCCATCCCGTGGGAAGAGTGGAGCCCGGGGCAGAGTGACCAGCACGCTGGTCACCATGGTCAGCAGCTCTTCTCAGCAGATACCAGGCCCATGCCAGGCCCAGCCAAGACTCTGCAGTCCCGGGGGACAGGCACAGATCTACTTCTAGCAGCTCCCAAGGCGAGTCCGGCGGACAGCAAGGGTGGCGAACCAAGGCTGCCCTAGTCTCTTCGCTTCCAAGTCCAGGAGACAGAGCCGAGCGCAACTCTGGACTCTGGCTGGGCGCCAGGCACTCCATGGATTCAGGCCAGTGAACAGGGGACCTTCGCAGGAGTGTGGACTTCTCTCACCTTCTCCTTTAATATCGAAGGCGCAGCTCGGTGTCAAGTGGGGGAGGGTGCCTTTCTGGCGAGGCCATACACTCCCCCCAGTGGTTGGGAATGGCATCTCAGACCTTCTGTTGCCCAGGGAGCAGTACTAAACGAAAATACAGCAGTGCAGGTCGTTTTCCAGACAGCTGCGCAATGTTAGGTCTACACGTCTTGTGGTCTAAAAGATCTGCAGGCGTCTCATCTGGGTTTCTAGCCAACAGCCAAGGGTATCGGCCTGCTGACCCACGAGACGCACAGACTCGGAGGGCCTGAGTACATGTGAGCCCTTGCCTGATTAAATCCTGGTTTTCTGTTTAGGAAAACACTCTTTATTTATTTATTTTTAAGATTTTCTTTTTTAAGTAATCTCTTTGTGACTTCAAACCCCAAGGTCAAGAGTCACATGTGCCACCAACTAAGCCAGCCAGGCGCCCCCAGCAGAAGACTTTAAATGCATCAACAAGCGAAGGGCCACATATCAGTATCTCCCAAAGTATGTTCCTGGAGACACCTGTCTCTAAAGACGTTAAGTTAGACAGGTTTCCTAGGACAGATGGGTTCAGGGAGTGCCACTCACTGTCTTTGCAGAGTCACAGCACACACAAGCACACGAAAGACACTGATGAGAGGTCTGACAGTAAAGGAGCTTGCTTAATTTTGTTTCTCAACTGACCCCCAAACCTTCCTGTGACCTAACCAGTCCCCATGGAGCATGACCAGGGGCCCCTGATCTGGCCTGGAGCTCACCCCAGTGACCTCCCCTCAAGGTAAGACACCAGAAAGCAAGTTAGGTGTCTGAACTCTGTTTTGGATCTGGGGCCTCTCTCCAAAAGCGGCAGACTCAAGTCACCTCAGGGGACCTGTGACAATGTCCCATGCACCTTTCCCACGGCCCCCTGACAGGCTTGCCTCCAGAAGGAGCAGGTCACGCGGCACCTACCTCCTGGCTGCTCGACTGTGTCGGCTTCTGTAAGCTGGAGACAGGCCTCTGCAAACCCGGCTGCGGCGGCGACTCCGGCGGCGGAGAGTCCGTCGCACTGGAACTGGACAAGGTGGGGGGTATGATGGTCAGACAGGTGTGGGCGCACACAGGCCCCTCCGAGCCTCCCAGAGCCTGGGCAGCAGCACATCAGCTCTCCCCAGCAGACTCTCCCACTGCAGAGCCCACGAGAAGCTAGGCCCCCTCCAAGGCCTAGCCACACCCGTCTGCTGGGCAGGACGGTCCTCGGCCTCCAGGCAGAGCTGCCCCTGCAGCTTATGGTAGCTCACCATAAGCAAGGGCTGGAGGAGCCGCCAACAGGGAAACTGAGTCACACAGGGAAGGGGCTCCGAGACCCAGACTCCTGACCAAGAGCTCACGGCAGTGCAGGGGACTGATGCCTTTGAGAGATGGGATTTTGCTCATTGGCTTATAAAAGAAATATGTGCCCAGAGTAAAAATAAATGTATAAGTATATCTAACACAGAATCTGTCACGATCTCATCCTCCAGAGTGCACACCGAGCAGATTCTGCTATATATATTAGCATAGTATTTTTTTAACATGAGTGGGTTGACACCACACATACAATCCGTAACTTGTTTTTACTGAACGTATCTAATGTGCTCTGGGAAGGCACACGGCTCGACTCCTGGTTTTAGAGATACAGTACAACTGGATAGGCCCCACCCCCAATTTTTCCCCCATTACTGGCAAAACTTCAATGAGAACTTCTTAATACAACTCTTTCACATACTTCTGTGTCATTCAGTAGTCTAAGTTCTTAGACGTGGAACTACTGGGTCAAAAGGAATTTTGAAGTTTACAAAGTGTGGCCCGAGTGCCCTGCAAAGACGACTGTGTCAGCTGACACACACTCCACAAGCAACCAGGGGCTGTGAGGACGACGTCTGCGCACCCAGAGCCTTCTGGTCACTTGTTCTGCTTGATAGAACCCGAGGAGGGCCGCCATCCGCTCAGCCAGTCTCCCCCGATGCCGGAGGCTCACCAGTAGGCTGAGGCCAAATGCTACACATGTATATGCTGCGGGGGCCGACATGACCCAAGGAGCCCCGTGGACAGCATCACCACAAAGTTAAGGCCACCAATCTCCTCTCACATCACCTTCTACCTACAACAGAAGCTTCTGCATAGCGTCGCTTTTGTGTTCTCCAAACCTAAGCACAGAGTCCCAGTGGTGATGGCCCTCAGCCCGTCCCCTTCCTGTGATCCCGAGGGAGGACATGGCCCAGGGGAGCAGAGGATCAGCGCCTGCGGTCCACTGCCTCGTCTCTACCTTCCCCCTAGCTGATGTGCTTCTGCAAGATCGGCCTCACTCAGGTCCCCTGGCCCTTTCTGTGCCAATGACGGCAGGAGCCACATAAGCAGGGAGTGGGGCCCTGTCCTCACTCTCTGGAACTGGGATGGAGGCATGTCAACTCTTGGGCTGAAATCTACCATATCCATGTCAGTACAGAGTCTGTGGCGTCAACTGTCTGAACAAGACGACAGCAGCGGCGGACCACCGCCAGCACTCTCCGTGCCGGCTGCCCGACCTGCATCAGCCCCTCCATGTCCTACAACCACCCGGGTGTCCCCGTATCTCCTAGGACACCGGAGCGCACGAAGCAGATCACTATCCAGGCTCCAGGGCCTGGCTGATCCTCAAAGTTGGGCCTCACCACCAACCTGTATGACCCCTAAATAAACAACTGGAAAAATGTAAAAACAGCTTTTCAGACCCCACTTTTACTGTTCCTTCATGCTCACCCGACTGAACTATGTGCTTACTCTCTACATCTTGTCTGAAGTAAGTACAGGAAGTTTTACAGAAGCCGCCATGGCCAGGACGTCTGCAGGACTCAGCCGGTTAAGCACCCGACTCTTGGTTTCAGCTCAGGTCATGATCTCAGGGTCGTGAGATTGAGGCCCGCATCCAACTCCACACTAAGCCTGGAGCCTGCTTAAGAGTCTCTCTCTGCCTCTCCTCCTCCCCTCCTCCCACCCCTGCGCTCACACACTCGCTCCCTCTCTCTAAAAAAAAAAAAAAAAAAAAAGCCATCATAGCCATTTCCAGTGAGAGAAAAGGACACGGGTTGGCAGGCTGCACTCTAGGTCACTTTTACTCTCTGGATCCTGAGCACTGGCAGCCAGAGCACAAGAGGAGATCGCGGGCAGGAAGACACAGGAGACCAGACTGTGCTGTTCTCACTCCCCGGCAGGCAAACCCTAGCAGCAGGTCCTGCGGGCCAGCCTTAGCAAGGTCCTGTCCCTCCCTGGTCCCCTCCCTGTACAAATCCCAAATCCCCTCTCCTGCACACTGTTCCGGCTCGCTGGCGCCCAGCAGCAGAGACCCGGAGTGGAAAGTGGGAGAGAAGGGCCCAGGTCACGTGCCCGAGGCCAAGCTGGAACCCCCCACCCCACACCCCCTCTCTTGCCCAACAGCAGCCCCTACAGTTGCTGTCGCTCTAATGATTTCGGTGCCACACCCGGGCCGCCGACGGCTCCCGTAAGTGCCGTGCTGGCAGTGGTGCGAGCCCACAGGGAGGCTGCATACCAAACCTGAATAAGGAGGATTCTGGATTGTTCTCCTTCCTAACTGGGTCTGTTTGGAGCAACTAACTGCAGCAGTCTTTACAGAGAGCTGCTATCCCTGAAGCTGGGAAGACAGCCTCCTCCTCACCCCAGAACTGGCGCAAAGGGACGACCACCGGAGCGAAGTACCCTCGGGCACCTGCCCTGTCCGTGGCGGCCCGCACTGGCTCAGGAACCGGCCCCAAGGCACCGCATAAGCTCCTCTGCGTTGATAAGGCCCTTCCTAATAAGGCACGGGGGACACTGGTCACCGGGGATGAGGCAGCCCACAGAAGCCCTGCTGCTGCTGCTCCTGAAGCCAGGAAAACGAAGGCAAACACCAAGAAGCGAGCAGCAGCAGGAGTCAGGGCAAGAGAAGCTTCCTCTGCCATCTCCCCAGCTCTCTAGCTCAGCCACTGCCCTCTGCAGAAGCAAAGTGGGCTGCGGCGCTCCATGAAGCTCTGGTGACAGCCCCCCCACCTGCCCCCCTGCTCTCACCTCTTTGGGTCTTGCTGATCCTGCTTGTTTGCCCATCCCGTCCCGTCCTTGGGAACTATCACGATGTTGGGGTCGTTTCCTCTGTTTTCAGACTTCAAGCTTGGCAGGTTTGCAGGTGGTGGCATGCGTCGGGCTGTGGCCACTTTCCCGAGACTCTGTAAGCCATGTCTAGGAATAACTGTGGGGACAGAGGGTGGAGACAGGCGAGTTTCAGAAGAAAGAGGCCGGGAGGCAACTGGTCTTTCACGCTCTAAGCGATGATGACAAAGACAGCCGAACAGGCGCAAGGGACAGCCTGCCTGCGAGCCACGAAACGGTCAGGGAGCTGCTCAGCTGCCTGCGAGCCACGAAACGGTCAGGGAGCTGCTCAGCTGCTTCACAAGGCCGTGGCAGAGGCCTCAGAGCCACGGGAGAGGCTGACATCTGCGCCGAGGCTTCCATTTTACTAGAGCAGGAGCAGGCACAGGGAGTTTACACCATGGGCAGGGAGCCGGGCCCAGAAGCCTCCGCCCCACACGGTGACCACCTTGCGCAGCTGAGGCGCAGCAGCAGGACAGAAGGGTCAGCCTCTGCCTAGCCACAGGCCGGGCCTGGGCAGGGCCTGAGCAGGGCCCTCAACAGTCCCCAAATCCTCCCAGGGTGCGGACAGTGTCAACAGGACCTTCCCCCCACGCTCCAGAATATCAGAACCACAAAGCCTAAAACAGGGTAACTAATGCAAATGAAGTTCCAGTCTACCCACGGAGAGGAACCTGTCCCCGGCTTCCAGGAGGTAAGACACAGGAGGACACAATCCATGGAGGCAGAGTCAGGATTTCCTGTCCGCAGCGGCCCTTTCTGCCTCAGGAACTGGCACCAAAATCAGACACAAACAGGAGCAGGGGCCGGGGGGAGGGGAGAGTGGAGTTCTGCATCCCCAGACCTGCCAGGTGACCACTCCATGCCCAGAAGGCAGTGTGACCAGGGGGACTCTGGGTCTTCACCATTCCTAACCGGGGTTTCTCACGTAAGGAAAAGCGTAGAGAACTGGCCTCACCCCGGTTCTTACCTGAGGATCTGACCGCGTCTACTGATTTTCCTTTATACTTATCAAACAGGCTGAGAGTCGAATACTTGCTTTTCCCATCCTTGCCCTTGGTTATTTGCCCCAAACGATCGGACATTGCGATGAAATGTCATCTAGTAAGGAAATTTTTCTCGGCACCACTCCCGATCTGCCTTTGAAATGTTTTTTTTTTTTAAAAAAAAAGGAAAGAAAGAAAAGAAAGGGAAAAAAGAGCGTTAATCCACCAGAACACCCAAGGCAATGGAGACTGAATTCTTCAGGAATCACGGATCTCCTTGCAGACCTGAAGAAAGCCTTGGATTCTGTCTCTAGAGAATCGCCCTTACCACACACAGGCCATTCTGCTCACACTTAAAGAACGGTTTGTTGGAAGTCCCTCCCCCACTCCCAACGTTAAGAAGTCCTATTCTGTCTGAATTGGCCAGAGTCTATCGCTCACCAGCGACACTGAAATGTAAACCTTTTCACACTGAGTCCTTGGGCCAAGTCAAGGACAGCTCTTCAAGACGGAAAAGAAATACTCATCACTGCAGCACACCCACGTTAACACCAGAACTTAGGCAGAGCATGGGACGTACACAACATGCTTATGAAGGCCGTTCATTCAAGGATGAGCAAAACCAAATGCAAGAGAAGCAATGCAAGTCAGGGTGGTCCGCAGGACCCGCCAGGTGTGTGCATTTCTCAAACCAAAGAACCTGCATCCAGAGAAAAAGCACAGGCTCAGGCAACAGAAGAAGCAGGGCTCCTGGGGCGCACGCAGGTGCGGACACAGACGCACCCCCAGGAGAGACTGCGCGGGGGAGGGGGAGCTGTTCGGGTTCCGTTGCCCCCTCCACTTGGAAAACTTTGACAAGACGACCAAGAAGGCAGCTCCTTCCCTCTGCACTTTCTCATTTCCTATGGGCTGCTCTCCTAGGGCTGCTCTAAATATTAGCATGTTACTCACTCATTCATTCAGGTACTGAGCGTGTGCCTGCCAAGGGTGAGTGAGCGCCCCATGGTAGGCGACTCACCTGGGGACCAAGAGCTTCCATGTCTTCTATCCTAGACCCAAGAGGTTCTTGGCTATAGTTTCTAAAACTGGATCACGAAAAATAAACTTGTATGAGAGATCACTACTTCCCTCTGGAATTCATGTAGCGGAAGAAAGCTACATGCAGTAGCTAAAGCTAAAGCTACAGCAGTCACTCAGACGTACTGCTAAGGCATGTCAGAGGTAAGAGCGAACAGCTCGCTGATGATGGACGCCTGGTGGCAGCGGCTGCAGGATGGTTTGCTGTCTTACCCTATTCTGAAACCATACAGGCCAGAAGGAACACCTTCAGTGTGCTGGCAAAGCACTCCGCCAAACCAGGGAGGACGAAAAAATTCTATATATTATGATGCAAGACTTTTATATAAAGCACAGGGAGCAAAGATCAGTTACAAACTGGGGCCAAAAAAAAAAGGAACAGTAGACAGTGGCATCACGTACCTCCAGGCTCATGGAACCTGGCGCAGGCTGAAGACAAACCAAGCTGGTTCTTACACAAAACTGGGTACATCCAGCCTTTCATTCATTTGATAAATCTTGAAAATGAATGAAATCTGTAGGAGAGTCAGCCTCAATGAAGGCAGAAACCACAAACGCTCCAAAGTGCTCAGAGCTCCCAAGCTTACGTGTCGGAGCCTCCCCAAGTGTGTCTGCCTCTTGGGCCAGGAGCAAAGAATGACCAGGCACGGAAACTCGCCCAAAGTGTCCAAATCCTGATTCTGGTGCCCCAAGGTTCCATAACACATCCCTTTATCTTTAAATCTCCCTCCCCGGAGCTGGCTCCAGTGAGTTTCTGCTCCCAGCCCAACAGTCACAACTAACAACAGCATTCTTCCCCTACGCTGGGCCGTAAGCCCCTCAGGGCAGGAACTGGATTTGATTTTCCTCAGAATAACTGGTATTTAACAGGATCTCAAATGTAAATCAACCTGAAATTCTCCATTAGGATTGGATGAGATCTTTCAGGCACTTCTGTCAAATCAAAAGATCATTCGGATAGGAATGTGAAACACACACAGACACACACCCTCCCCCCTCTTCCTCCCCTCTATTAGCAGAAGCCCTTGAGATTGTCACCATGGTGATGGGGACATGGGGCCCCTGCCTCACAGAGCTTACAGTCTAGAACAGGGACTGGCAAACACTGGTCAGCATCCGAGCTGTTTTGTAAAAGCCCTCAAATTAAGAATGATTTTTTAAGGGGCGCCTGGGTGGTTCAGTGGGTTAAAGCCTCTGCTTTCGGCTCAGGTCATGATCCCAGGGTCCTGCTCAGCGGTGAGCCTGCTTCCCTCTCTCTGCCTGCCTCTCTGCCTACTTATGATCTCTGTCAAATAAATAAAATCTTTTTTTTAAAAAAATCACTTTCCACATTTGTTTTAAAAAACAAAGAATCCGTGACACCTTATGTGGCCCACAATGCCACAAGTAGAAAAAGTTTGCCCGCCCTGGGTCTAAAAGGAAGTCTTGAGCAAGCACCTTCCGAGGCCTCCAGGTGGGCAGTAACTGGGTGGCCTGGGAGAGGCCCTACAGCTCAAGCAGGAGGGGGGCAGGGCCCCCAAAATGAGATTACCCTGTGGACTGTGTCTAGACACTTCCAGACTTTTCTACTTAGTACTCTTTTCACAAACTCTGTGGCAGGCAGAAGCTCACATGCGAATTCCCAGAACCTGTGACTTCCTTACCTTACACAGCAAAAGGGATTCTGGAGATGTGATTAACAGAAGGCTAGCGAGATAGGGAGATGGCCCTGCATTATGTGTGCGAGCCCGCAGCGGTCACAAGGTCCCTAGAAGGGAGTGCAGGAGGGCCAGAGTCAGAAAGCGGTGGCACCTCAGGGCAGAGGCTGGACAGCTCTTTGAGGATGGGAGGGGCCCCAGCAAGGGCTGCAGAAGCCTGTCAGAGCTGGAGAAAAGCGAAGTAAGAATTCTACCCCCCCCCCACCCAACCGAACCCCCCCACACCCAACCGAGTCTCCAGAAGGAATCAGCCCCACCCACACCTTGACTGTACGTAGTCCAGAAAGACTCACTTCAGACTTCTGACCTCCAAAACTGTAGGAGGATGCATTTGCACTGTTGTTTTTTTAGGATTTTATTTGAGAGAGAGTGTGTGTGAGTGGGTGAGGCGGGTAGGAGAAGGAGAGGGAGAAGCAGGCTCCTCATTGAGCAGGGAGTCCGACCTGGGGCTAGATCCCAGAACCCTGAGAGCAGGGCCTGAGCCAAAGGCAGACACTTAACCCACTGAGCCACCCGGAGGCCCCTACGGCTGCATTGTTTTAAACCACTAGAGTTATGGTAATTGGTTACAACAACACAAAAACACTCATTCATTTAAGAGGCTTTTATTAGGCACCACTGTGTGCCCAGCACTGAGCTGGGCGTGGGATGCAGCAGAAGGCCCAGCTGTGCCCCGTATAGCCAGAAGAATGACGTGACCACCCATGGTCACAGAGCTAATTAATAAGAAACCGGTTCCAGAAAATGATGAAAAATGATACCTGGCAGCTACCTCTCTGCTGGCCCTGACCACAGCTCTGACCAGACCAGTGACCCTACAAACATTTCTGAATAAAATCCGAGGTGTCTCCTTCCCGGCCCCATACCTGGCAGAACTACAGCTTTAGCACTGTTAATTTAAATTCATCCAACTACAGAGTTCTTTACTAAACTAAAAACCAAACTGACTAAGGCCAGGGAAGGAAAAATTATTTACCATTCTGGACTTGTATTTCCACACGAAATCCTTATGTGCTTAACTTCTACACATCAAATGTCTTTTAATTCTGAGACTTGACCAGAAAATACCTGTTTCCACAAATAGGGCTAGAAAGTATTCTTAAAATCTGTTGCTCCAAACTTCTGCCAGTTCACGGATACAAACAGACCTTTCCTTGATTCTGCACCACCCGGTCCTGTGGCCAGAGGTTACAGTGGACAAAGACAGCTCTCCTGGGCCTTCCAGATGACAACACCCTTCTGAGAACAAACTGGTCCCCACCCCCACCCCCAGAAAGCACTAGGAGACCAGAAGCCTGATCACACCCCCAGTCCTGGCACTCCTGGAAAAAAAAAATGAAGAAAAACCCAGGGCAAACAGGATCCATTCTCCTGGGAACTTAGAATTGCGTCTAGGATTGTTAATTGGTCTACAACTGTTGCTTGAAACCCTCCTGAGAAAACGAAGCATTCAGCAAATACTAAATGAGCACCTACTATGTGCGGGGGAAATGCTTCCCCCTCCCCTGGCGACCAGTGCACCTTGGGGAAGCCAGAGCACCGGCACACGCTGGACAAATGGCCTGCATTAAACCCGTACATGCAATTTTTTGTAACGCTTCCTCCTCCCACTTTTTAACCAAGTTTTGCACCTGTTGACACATCGTGGGCCTCCCTGGCTCTCAGTTTCCCCGTCTACAGAATTGAGGGGCCAAGACAAGATTTCCCAAGTCCCAGATGGTTCTAAAGATCAAACACATCAGCGTTAATAGCCCCACTGCCAGAGAATGTACAAATGATTTACTGCCAAAGTAGTCATCTCTTATCACACAACCCGTACCGGGTCCTCTATTCCTACCTAAAGCTGTGAGGCTAACAGGCAAGGCCATAGAGCCCCCATCGCTATGGAAACAGCATCTGTGGGGGAGGGGCCGCACACTTTTTAAGGAAGACTGCACAGAGGGAGGTTCTTCCAGGCCATTTTCCTTTAGAACAGGAGTCCCCAAGCTATTGTCAGCCCAAGAAGGACATGTAGCAGAGCCCTGGAGGGCCCACAAAGCATAAACTATTTACTGCCTGATCCTTTACAAAATAAGGTTACAGACACTGGCCTTGAAGCATACAGTGTTTCTTTCATTAAGCCAGATTTCCCTGGGCACAGAATCAATCATCTGGGTATCCCTGCCCGCAGGCCTCTCCAGGACAGCGGGGCCGCTCTGCTCGCCCCGTGGTCGTCACAAACACCAGGCCAGGAGCACCACCTGTCCATAGGAGTGTGAACAGCTCACAGGCATCTGCTGAGTTTCTACCCATCGAGAGACACACAAACACAGCCTGACTGGTCTCACCAGATGGCAGAAAAGTGCAGGCAAATATCTGGATGTGAATCTCGAAGCCGGACGAGACGAGAGAACGTGTTTCTCAGCGGGTCCGAGGCGTGTTCACACAAGCCTGACTCACACCCCAACCCGTGGACAAGAACCGGCTGAGGCACACCAGGTCCCTGCAGACGGGCGCGGACAGAGCCTGGCTCGTCGCCACGGCTCTCTCTCCCTTTGGTAGGTAACAGAATTCATTTTTCCCCCCAAAATGAAATCTAATTTGGATCCTCAGTATTCCATATATAACAGATAGGAGCCCAGGGTGCCGTGCCAGGAGGGGTCCTGCCTGCCCCCCCACCCGCTCCGTGGTAACGCCGCTCTTTCCCACAGCAGCCACTCTGAGGCACGCCAGGGAAGCATGCCAGGGGGCCCCGGGGCATTTTGAGAAGGGCTGCCCTGCACGAAAATATCACCATTAGGCAGAAGGGAAAAAAGGTCCAAAATCCACAGGAAGATAGCTTTGTGTTACAAGGAAAAGGACATTTTTTTAAAAAGAATTTATTTATTTGGGGCACCTGGGAGGCTCAGTGGGCTGGGGCCTCTGCCTTCGGCTCGGGTCGTGATCCCAGGGTCCTGAGATCGAGCCCTGCATCGGGCTCTCTGCTTCTCGGGGAGCCTGCTTCCTCCTCTCTCTCTGCCTGCCTCTCTGCCTGCTTGTGATCTCTGCCTGTCAAATGGATAAATAAAATCTAAAAAAAAAAAAAAAAAAGATTTTATTTATTTGACAGAGAGAGACAGTAAGAGTGAGAACACATGCAGGGAGAGCAGGAGAAGCAGGCTTCCCGCTGAGCAGGGAGCCAAATGCAAGGCTTGATCCCAGGACCGACCCTGGGACCGACCCTGGGACCGACCCTGGGACCGACCCTGGGACGCGATGGCAGATGCCACAGGGCCACCCAGGCGCCCTGAAGAAAAGAACATTTAAAAGCAAATTCAGGTCTGCATATTCTGGCAAGTCATCTAAAGAAGTGCTCTGAGAGGCCCAGGATCCCCTGGCACAAGAACCACCCGTAAGATCTGCCCACAGAAGCAACCTAATATCAGCCCGCCTCTGCAGACAGAGCCCCACCTGTCACACAGGTCACCAATCCGCGTGCAGCTGCCTGCCAGAGGGAAAGCCTCCTGCACCCCGACTCACCCTGGCACAGGATCAATCTCCCTCCGCCTCGGTATCCGCCTGCCCCAGCCGCCCACCTGGCCAGGTGATCCCGCCGGCCTCCCACTCACTCCCCAGGGAAGCACTGCAGCCACACGTTGGCTCCTGCTGGGCACCCATGTGCCCTCATTCTGGAAGATACTACGGCTGCCAGCCTGCTTTACAGAAGACACTAAGATGCAGTCCAGACAGAGAAGTACATTGTCCAAGGTCACAAAACTACCAGACTTCAACCCTCAGGACCTGGAGACGTCAGCAACACTGAAGAAGGGCCTACTGTGTGCTCCAGCTCCGGCCCTGCTCTCCCCGCGCGCAGTCACACGGTGAAGACCCGGGACCCGCTGGAACTGTGAGGCCAGCATGCGCGCCACCGCAGTGAGGCCCGAGCAGGAGCCCCCGACCTGAGGGTGGGGGAGAGGCGAAGGCAGCCTTCGCCTGTGTCTCCACACAGACGGAACGGCAAGATCCCAAAGACACAAAACATATCAAAAAACATGACCCAACAGGAGCGGAAAACTGACAGCAGACTGGATAGACACCTGAGAAAACCCCCAGAGGGGCCAGAAAGGACGTGCTCGTTGCTCAGCATCCCCGTTACAGCTCAGCCACACGTGAGAGTCGTCACAAAATCCAGGTCCGACCTTAGTAAGTCGCCAACATGCCATCATCTGGCAAAGGAGAACCTTAACTTAAGGGAGGCACCGCACCCCCTACTTCAAATCCTCAGACCCGCACTGGCCATTATGTGTGTGCCCAGGACGTGTCGTCAGCAGAGACCCCATCCCCAGAACACGACTGTTTCCCGTGAAAGGACAGCGCATCTGGCTTTACCCCACGTCAACTACTCAACTGACCCAGCCGGCCATTGCAGCACAGGAGCCATCAGGCAACACAAACCAAAGGCCGAGCTGTGTTCCAATAAAACTTTATTTACAAAAACAGGAGGCAGGTGGATGCGGGGCTGCAGTTTTCTGACCCGTAAAGGAAAATACCGTGTTACAGGAAGGCAAGTTCAAGTGAAAGAGCTTCACGTACGCATCAGGACAGAGCAGGAGCTGGGGACGGAGGACAGGAGCTGGGGACGGAGGACAGTGGGCAGAGTGGAATCCTGGCTGGGTTTGGCAGGGGAACTCCCCCACCTCCCCCCCAACAGCACAGGCCAAACATCCTGCACACCTCCCCCTTTCAGAGGCTCCTTACAGGGCAGCAGTCAGAAAAGCTGGGCTCTTTGTGGCACAATCCAGTCCTTTCGCCAGCAGACACGCAGCCTCTAGGTTTCTGCAGAGCCGTGAGGGGTGTCTGCTGACACAGAGCACAAACCTCTCTAATAGCAAGCTGCTTGAAAATAAAGGTGAGGGAACAACTTTGGGATAAAATGGGGCTTCTGGTTCCCATGTTTGTTAGCTACCACCAGAAAAGACACCCCCGCCCCCATGTTCAGGAAGCAACAGAAATTAAAAATAAGAAATAAGGCATGTGCTGCAGAGACCAAAGCACTTCCCCAGCCCAGTCTTCTGCACTCTTGGGTCTGTAAGCCACACCCTTGACTCCCTGGGCCACACACAGCTCTTCCGGACTGGCCCTTGCACCCCCCCACCCCAACCAGGGCCCAACCAGATCAGAAGCCCCTGCCATCACACCCTTATCCGGATCTCACCGTGCCATGGACAAGACCAAACCTCCAGCCCAACACACTGGCCCCAAACGGCCCCCCAGTCTCATCTCTCCAAAACTCGGGGTTTGCATCTCACCTCCGCCCCACACTGGCTATGCCTTCCGGGCTGTTTCCTCGTGGATTAAATAGGGATGAACATAGTGTTACCCACCTCCCAGGTCTGACATCAGAAATAAATGAGAGAAGGAACACGACACGTGTGACCCGGTGCTTGTTTGCTCTTAGAAGGTTCTCGGCCAAGGGCAGCTGTCACCCTGAATCCACACACCTCATGTCTTGGCTGCCCAGCCCCTCCGTCAGCCTCACAAACACTCCTCCCTCCGATGACTGTGCAAGTGGTGAAGCCTTCATCCTCCCCACCTCTGGTTCCCACCTGTGCTTCCACCCGCTCCTGTGACCAAGGAACCTGTCCCCACTCAGGTGCATCACAGCTGAAGGGCCCCGATGCAGAATGCAGGCCTCCAAAACCACCATGAGAAACCCGAGAATTATCTAGGATCTGGTGGTGGGCCCTGTAATAAATTCCCAAGAGGCAGAGACACACTTTCACACTGAGGAAATCCTCCTGAGATAAAGACGCCACCGAGTCTACATCTCAAAGGAGGCAAAACTGCCCCAGCTTCAAGGTCTCCCAGTTCAGGGCAGCAGCCTGAGGATCCGGTGCCATCACACACCAGTGGTGTGACAACACTGCTCCAAGCGGGGGTGGGGTGGGGGGGGGTGGGGGGGGTGTCTTCGCCCCATTCATTTGTTTATCCATCATGTTCTTCAGGAACAAAAGGAATACATGCTCGATAGAAGCTTTAAAACATACAGCAATTAGGATGGTGAACCAGCTCCGGGTACACTGGCGGGTCTCCCTGCACCAGCACACGCGTCAGCACACGGAGCCGCCTGCCTCCTGTGCCCCTGCTCGCCCCTGTCCTTCTTTCCTAGTTCAAAAGAGTTTGGCAATGAGAGTCATCAATCACTGCTAACTAAATTCTTAACCAATTCGCTACTGGTTTAAGAAAATAATAAAAATGATTTTAAGGAAAGCTTCTAGAGGACTGCTGACAGGCCAAGCAGGGCATGAGAGTCCCCGCAGTCACCGTGTGTATACCCAAAGCCTTCCCGCAGGAATGACGTCACTGTAGAGGCTGGAAGCTGGGCTGGCAGAGGGAGGCCAGGCAGCAGGAAGGGTTGGTCTGAGCCCCGTAGAAAGCATCCCCCGCCACCCCCGCCCCCGCCATAGCAGATCCACTGCTATAAACACACCAGAGGGAGGAGGGACAGACGCTGGGTCTAGCACCTGCCAAGAGTGGCCACTGCGGGCCGCACACACTCAAGGCTGCCCCTGGCAAAGAGCAAGGAGTGGTCTCTTGAAACCCAACAGATACAAAAACCTGGGGCCCTCCCACCAACTCACCCTACAGGGAAGAGCCCCCACTGACCCAGCCACTCAGGCCTCAGTCAGCTGTGTGTGCCTGAGACCACAGACATCCAAAAGGCCTCAGTGAAACGGCACAAACCAATACACAACAAACAAAAGTACCTGGAAGAAACAGACAATGCCAGGAACCAAAGATTAAAAAAAAAAAAAGGAAGTAATATAAAATGAGTATCCTCAGAAAACTAAGAGAAGATACTACACTCATGCAACAGAAACAGAATTTTTTTTCGTAAGGGACAATCAGAAAAAGTCCTAAGACGTATTACACATATGATAAGCCCAAACCCACCACCTTACGTTAATCATCAGACAAATCTCAACGGAGAGACATGCTAGAAAACACCGGGCCAGTACTCCTCAAAACTGTCCAGGTCACCAGAAACAAGGAAAATCCAGTAAGTATCAGTCTGGAGGAAACCAAGGAGTAAAGACAACTAAATGTGTGCTCTTGGAACAGAAAAAAGTAAAAAACTAACAAAACCTGAATAAGGTACAGATTTCAGTGAACAACAACGTATCAGTGTTGGTTAACTAGTTGGGACAAAGTATCATACTAACATCGGAACTTTGTAACATGGAGAAATTGGCAGTATGGCATACAGAAACTAAAACTTTTCTGTAAATCCAAACTATTCTACATTTTTAAAAAAAGATTTTACTTATTTATTTGACAGAGATCACAAGTAGGCAGAGAGGCAGACGGGGGAGGGTAGCAGGCTCCCCACTGAGCAGAGAGCCTGATCCAAGGACCCTGAGATCATGGCCAGAGCCAAAGGCAGAGGCTTAACCCACTGACCCATCCAGGCGCCCCCTATTCTACATTTTTTAAAATTTTAATTTCAACAGAAGAAATGAAAGATATAATTAAGGAAATCTCAGAAAAAGTAGCAAGAAGATGAATGCTGGTCTTCCTCTCCCACCCCAAAATTAAAGGATGAACCCAGGGGTCCAAACTTAACTAGGAGTGTAGAAACAGGATTTCCTGGAGAAAAAGGCAAGAATTCATCAAATGAAAAAAACATGAGGGGCTCCTGGGTGGCTCAGTGGGTTAAAGCCTCTGCCTTTGGCTCAGGGTCCTGGGATCCAGGCTCTCTGCTCAGCAGGAAGCCTGCTTCCCCCCCACACCCCCACCTGCCTCTCTGCCTACTTGTGATCTCTGTCAAAAAAATAAATAAAATCTTAAAAAAAGAAAAAGAAAGAAAAAACATGAAAAACCCCCAGGTTGAGTACCCAAGATTGCAAGTACCCATGTAATGCTCAGAATAACAGATACCAAAAGATCAAAGTACATCGGGGATTAAGAGAAGAACCTCAAAGCTTATGAAAGTGCCCCACCCACCAAAAAGGAAAAAAAAATTCCAGGAGGAACAACCAAAATGACAAAGAAGTCTTAAGAGCAAGACGAGGCATTTCTGTACTTCTCACCAACATCATTCCCCTCCTGGAAAATGATTTCCCACCTAGCATCTAACACTCAGCTGACCAAGTCAAGTGTGGGGATAGAGAATAGATAGAATTTGATAGAATTCATCAAATGAAAAAAACATGAGGGGCGCCTGGGTGGCTCAGTTGGTTGGACGACTGCCTTCGGCTCGGGTCATGATCCTGGAGTCCCGGGATCGAGTCCCGCATCGGACTCCCAGCTCCATGGGGAGTCTGCTTCTCTCTCTGACCTTCTCCTCGTTCATGCTCTCTCTCACTGTCTCTCTCTCAAGTAAATAAATAAAATCTTTTAAAAAAATAGAAATAAAAAAATAAAAAGAAAACGACACTTTCAGACTCACACAAGGGCTCAAAACGTACACCTCAGAAAGTTGCAGAGGAATATACTCTGACAAGCGAGAGAGCGATCCAACACAGAGACAAATGTCACAGCAGCTCATTGTTCCTTCCTACTTCCTGGAGGAAGTGATCTCCTCCCTCCCCAGTAACAGCGAGGGCTGCCCCACACCCAGCGGCGGGGGGGGCACACCAGGCTCGCTCTAAGAGAAACCGGCTCCCTCTACGGCCCCTCTGCTCAACAAGGCTTCTCGGTGACCTACCCAAACAACTAAGATACCTTGTCCTTAATGACAACATGGCAGACTGGACCAACCAACTGGAAACCTGCCCCCTGTGGACTTCCACATACCTAAGGCAATCACGTCCTCATTGTTTAAGGGTCCTCATTGTTTAAGGCCGCTTAAGATAGCCACGGTTACTGATACTCCAACTACCTACGAAACAAATGATCCAACAGAGGGACAAAGCCCCAGAGATGACAACCGAAGGAAGCCCAAGATGGCCGTGGCATAACAGGCAGGTCAGCACCCAACCCAATGAGAGCAGGACAGACGGTTCCAGGGGATAAACTCACAGATTATCACAGGTCGCTGGGCAATGACAAAATAGCATTTGCTGCATTTTACTGGAGCGTTTCTAAAAAGGAGAAGACAGAAGTTTCAATGTTGTTCAATGTATCAGTTTACCTATTCTGGTAGTGCTTTCTGTGTCCCACTTAAGGACTTTGTCTTATCCAAGATCCTAAAGATATTCTATGTTTTCTTTTAGAAGATTTACTGTTTCATCTTTCTCAGTTAGCTCTATAATCCACATAAGCATGATTCTGGATATGATCTGAAGCATTAAGACTCATGGTCCCAGTGCCTTTTTGGAAAAGGCCACCTTCTCCCTTTATCATGTGGTACCTGTGTCATAAACCCACTACTTCTGTGAAGTTTCTTTCAAAATCGTTGTTCCATTCTATCAGCTTATTGTCTATCCCTCTGACGACATGGGGCTACCCTCACTGCCACAACTTCTTCGAAGCCCACACATCTCGCACGACAGGTCTTGCAGCTCTGTTCTTCCTCAAGAATGCCTGGCTTATTCTTGGCTCTTCCCGATCAGAATCAGTTTGTCAATTTCCAAATGAAACAACAAAAGCAAAGCCTGCTGGGATCTTGACTGGAATTACATGGAAGCCAGAGTTTAAACTCAGGAGAACTAATATCTTTACAAGGTCACACTCACCAGTGCTGGTGAGTACGTGGGGCAAGGACAACTCTCACCCACTGCCAGGGGGCGTGCCGATTGGTACAGTCACTGGAAAACTGTCAGCTGTCTGCTGAAGCTGACCATATGCCGCCCCTGCAACCCAACCCTTCCATTCTAGGTATGAACCCAACAGCATGAGAACATCTACGCATCCCGGGAGATGTGTACAAACGTCACCAGCAGCATCATGCAGAATGGCTCAGGACAGGAACTTACGCAAGCTGAAAGTCTATCACCAGTAGAACCAGTCAATACTACATCCACACAACGGAACACTATACAGCAACGAGAATGAATAAACTCACACACAAGGACATGGATGAAACTCGCAGATACAATGTTGAATGAAAGCACACACAAGAAAGAAGCAGAGCAGAGATGCGGGCAGTCCATAACAAAAACACCAACAGGCACAAACCTATTACACACCAAGTTACCTCAAAATGAAAAAAACGTAACTTTAAGAAGAAAACTCTGGGAAAAAAATCTCTATACCTTGGTGGATCCAGCCAACTCAAAATAGAGAAGATAACAGATGATCTAATTAAGGCAGATCAGCAAACATGTTCAAAAAGTGATCATGGGGGGGGGGGGCCTGGGTGGCTCAGTGGGTTGAGCCTCTGCCTTCAGGTCAGGTCATGATCTCAGTGTCCTGGGATCGAGCCCCGCATCGGGCTCTCTGCTCAGTGGGGAGCCTGCTTCCCCCCCCCCCCTCTGCCTGCCTTTCTGCCAACTTGTGATCTCTCTCTCTGCCAAATAAACAAATAATCTTTAAAAAAAAAAAAAAAAAAGGTGACCAAGGGCGCCCAGCAGCTCAGTCAGCAAAGCATGTGACTCTTGATCTCTGGCTTGTGAGTTCGAGCCCTGCACTAGAGTAGAGATAACTTAAAAATAAAATCTTTACCCTAGAAAAAGTGACTCCATATGAAACTTCAAGGAAAAACCCAAAATATGAAAAGCAAAAAAATCTCTGACCACAGTGCAATAAAACAAGACATAATGAAAGCAGAAGTACAAAATAATCCCATTGGTTGGAAACCTTAAAACTCTTAAAAATTTTTTTGAATCAAAAGGAAATTCAAAATCATCGCTGCAGAATACCTAGAAAAGCACAGATGGAGAAAAGAACACTAAACACCAAAACTTGTAAAATAGACAAATGTGTACTCAGAAGACATTTAGTAATCTAAAAACCTTAAATTTCTAACAGAAAAGAATAAAATTAAGCATCCAATTCTAGAAGTTGGAAAAAAGACATGATAGAGGCGCCTGGGTGGCTCAGTGGGTTTAGCATCTGCCCTTGTTTCGGCTCAGGTCCTGATCTCAGGGTTGTGGGATTAAGCCCCGTGTAGAACTCCCCACTGACAGGGGAGCCTACTTGGGATTCTCTCTCTCTCTCTGCCCCCGCCCCCACTCTCCCTAAAGAAGAAAAGACATGACTGAATGCTGAGGGATGCAGAGACAATCAATGAGGAGCAAGCCAAAAGTAATTTAATGAATAAAATGGAATTAAAAATAGTTCTTTGAGGGCCACCTCTGCCTTCGGCTCAGGTCATGATCTCAGGGTCCTGAGACTGAGCCCCAAATCCAGCTCTCCGCTCGGCAGGGAGTCTGCTTCCCTTCCTCTCTCTCCGCCTGCCTCTCTGCCTACTTGTGATCTCTGTCCGTCAAATAAATAAATAAAATCTTAAAAAAAAAATAGTTCTTTGAACCAAGAAATAAAACAGATAAACCACCAAGAAAAAGGTATGTGGGGACGCCTGGGTGGCTCCGTTTGCCTTTGGCTCAGGTCACGATCCCACAGTCCTGGGATCAAGGCCCAAGTTGGGCGCCCTGCTCTGCAATGACCTGCTTCTCCCTCTCCCTGCTGCTCTCCCTACTTGTGCTCTGTCAAATGAAAAGAAAACGGTATATGCACCTCATTTTACAGACAAGATACTAAGTCTGAGAGGTTGCAAGATTGGCCCAAGGTCACTACCGACAAGTCAGGACACTGGAACACCTGAGCTCAAACCCAGGTCAGCCTGACATCCAAGTCGGCTCCAAAACACAGGCACTCAGTGGGCCCCCGAGAATGACCATGGGGCCACCAGGAAACGATGCCCACAGTACTCCCAGACTTTGCCAGTACTCCCGGTGCCGTGGGGAGGGTGCGGATTAAGGGTGTGCTGGAGTGGGGTCTGGGCAGGCACTGCATCAGGGAGGGACTCCAACAGAGGTCCCAGAGCCCCAGAAGGTGTGGCAGTCCCAAGCTCCTCATCCACAGGGGTCTGTCTTGAAGTTCCAAGCCACAGTACCTGCCGGACAGTCTCAGTGACCCTTGTCATCACTCCTGACCAACTTAAACTGTTATGGCTCCTTTCTTCATGGGCCAGGGGGTCAGTCCCTACATACCTAGCTCACGGGCGTGCGCCGAAGCCTGCAGAGGACTCCTGACTAGAAATCCACTGCAGTCTGGTAAGAGTTCCTGGCCTAACTCCTCTTTTGAAAATACGGTTAATTTAACAACAACAAGAAAAGACAATTTCAATTTACAGCTGGAGATGGACAGTTGGAGAGATGTGCCACACACAGGCCTCTCTCTCCCAGGGTCACAACTTACCAGGGACCTGGCAAATAAAAAAAACACATCACACACACACACACACACACACACACACACACACACACACACACCTGTACTGGATTCCTCCTCCCTTTTTCCACCTCCAGAGAGCGGTGAATCAGCAAGTGAGCAGCTCTCGGCAAATGCCACTAAAATCTATGTTCTTTCTGGTACAGTCTGATTTAGCAGAGAACAGAAACTGGAGATGGTATTTGTATTGGATTGTTCTTTCTAACCAGATCAACAAAGCAGTTTCCGAGGGCCACCGACAGATGAGCAGACACATGTGACTGACTCGGGTAGAGTCGTCTGAGCCACCAGGGCCCCAACACCAGCAGCCAGGGCACTCGGGAGGAGGCTGAGCAAAACACAGAGCCTGGGAAAAGCACCTGCCACAGAAGAGCCAAAAATGCACCGACTGCCCGGTCCGGGGACCGCTCTCCACAAGCATGTATGTCATTCACATCCACACGGGTGACCTTTGTGACCGGTTCTCTGCAACCATTAGATGTCACAAACACACATTCAGCCTCATCAATGCAAATAATGCTAAAGGATGCAAGAAGAGCCGCTCCAGCTCAAAAGCTAATCCCCACTAGCCCTGGGGGACACCCTTCATAGCCTCAGCCCTCAGCTCACACGAACCCAGCAGCAGCTCTCGGTCAAGTTATGCTCTACCGACGGGGAAGTTCCCCCATGTGCGGCAGCTCACCTTCTTCTCTGAGGACACCCTGGTCATCTAAGAAAATAATATACCAATCCTCCTAATCCTTTTGAAGGCCTACATTTAGTATTTCCCTGTGTAACTGTGCCACATTTACCCACTGCCCTACGGGGAGATGTAGGATTTACTGCCAACTGTGGGCACCTGGGGGGCTCAGTCCGTTAAGCCCGTGACTTGGATTCAGGTCATGATCTCAGGGTCCTGGGACTGAGCCCTGCATCAGGCGGCAGAGCTCAGCGGGGAGGCTGCTTGTCGGGCTCTGTGTACCCCTCCCCCTGCTTGTGTCCCCCACCTTTAAATAAATAAACAAAATCTTAAAAGGAAAAGAAAGGAAGCGTTATTTCCAATTGTACACTACGACAGACAATGCTACAAGCCAATTCCCAGTGTGTTCGTAGACACACCTGGGCCAGTATCTGTGGACTGTCTGACATTTCTACAAAGCATATTTCTCGTTTGGGACCAAGGAACTGAAAGGCTGAAAGGAGACCCCAGACCCCCCACCCAGGTGAAGGACAAAAGGCAAACACCCTCCAACAGCCACTCACCACAAAACAAAAGCCCCATCTTCCAGCCCTCCTCCGACCATGGCATGCCTAGAGCGCCACCGGGAGGAGGCAGAAAAGAGGCCACAGGGACTTCCTGACAAGCCCCAAAGGAGACTCCCGAGCAACAAGGCATTGCACCTGGAGGGAAAGGCGCCCTTTAATCAGAAGGAGGAAGCAGCCCCGCAGGTGCCCCAGGCCTGCGGGGTCACTGCCACTGCCACCACCACCACCACCACCACCACCACCACCACCACCACCACCACCACTGCATAGAGGACCGTCCTCACCACTGCAGAAGGAGCAGTCCTAAAGTCCCGGTGTGGAGGCCACAGGTGAAGGAGGAACGGGCTGAGGTCACTCTGTCCTCTGCCGTCAAGCCCCTCCTGTCACATATACCGAGCTCCAGGCCTTGGGCTGTCTGCTCACAGAGACGGTTCAGCAACAGCGCAGGCCCCAGAAATCCACCTTTTCTCTGATGAAAGTAAATTAACTCACCCACACGTGCTGAAGGCGGGGGGGCTAAAAGGACCAAGTTGGTTTAAACGATCTCCAACGAGCCCAGAGGACCAGACCCCGGAACCCACATGCTATTCATTCCGGGAGCCTCCAATGCTACAGGAGTCCAGGAAGATTACTGTCACTGGGCCACCAATGTGTGAAGGAACTAAAAGGAAGAACCCGAAAATAAGGGACCAGTGTTCCCAGGGGCTTTCACCAGCGCGCCTGTGCCTGGAGCACAGGTGGAAACACACCAAGGTAATTCACTTGTTATTCGTAAGGAGTCTTACGGCAATGTGACCAGCACTGCTAGAACTCTCTCCTCACAATCCTGCCGCCCCCTCGCCACCCCATCGTCTCCCCCACCAGTCCTCACACACCACACTGTGCCACTCCCTACCCTAGACAGGTTCCCGTCCCCTAGACGGCCTACTCTGCCCCCCACTACCAGGACGACACCAAACCCTATAGGACCAGAAGACCTCGGGCGGGGCTGCATGCGCCTGTTATGCTCTTTGCCGCCACCAACAGCGACCCCGCAGTGTCCTGACTCATCCAGAGTGGCAAAGAACAAGGTGACGGCCTTTTTTATTCCTTAAGAGAACAAGAAAGGACCCGGTGACAATGCTGGGGAACCATATGTAAAGTAAAATGTCTTTTATTTGTCTTTATTGACATTAAGATATACCGATAAGAGCGCCTGGGTGGTCCAGTCAGTTAAGTGCCCGACTTCATCGACTCTGGATTTCGGCTCAGGTCATGATCTCGGGATCGTGATCGAGCCCTGCCTGAGCAAGCTCTGTGTCTGGCTCTGCGCTGAGCGGAACCTGCTTAAGATTCTTCTCTCTCTCCCTCTGCTGCTCCTCTCCCCACCCTCCCTCTCCCCGCCCCCCTCTCTCAGGAAAAAAAAAAATGTGCCTATAAAATTTCTATCTCCTGTTTTCCAGCGGTCACTTAAAATTCATATGCAGAGTTAAAGCATTCCCATTAGTGGAAAACAAAACTGTTCTCAAGACAGCAGTCATCTCTTGATCTGAAAAAGGGATAGCAGACAGGATGAAATGACTCATTTTCTACTTTGTGCACTTCTCGAATGTTTGGGTTTTTTTAACAAGCCTGTATGGTTACCGACACATTGTTTTTAAGGTCTGGGTAAACTGAGCAACACAGAATCAACGTTCTGCCTTGTTTCTGAGCTGAGCAGGGGCCACAGTCACAGCAAACACTGTAAGACAGGTTTCATCCCATCTGGCAGGAAACAGAGGCTCAAAGGCTGTACCCCACTTGTTGAAGCCCCTACCGCAAGCAGATATGAGGGACAGAAATGAACACTCCCGTCTGCCCGATGCCCAGTAGGGGGGAGCCAGGGTCATAGCTGGCACGCTGCAGAGCCTGCCTCGCACCCATCAACTACCTGAACACACTCATCTTTACTCCTCAAGGTATTTACCCAAAATTCTCCAGGAATAGCAGGGACTCGGCACAAGGCGGCAGCAAGTAACCCCACACCCCAGCAAGGTGGTATTTACCTGGGACAGAGAGAAGGACCGCAGAGTGCTCTGATGCACCTGCCCCTCCTGGAGGTGATGGCAGGGGCCCTTTGATTTGGGTCTCAGTTTTCTGATGTAGCTCAGGGCCCAGCACACTATTAGAAACACTAACATCTAGTCAACAAATGAGCCCCAAGTGTATACGGCAGCCTACCCCAAACCCCTAGGCCTCGGCTGGTGCTGCATCCAGGAACCATTAATAGCTACTGTTTACTGCGAGCCTGCTTGCCTAGTGCCAGGTACCTTAGAAACACTTTGGCGAGCGACCTGCTGAAGGCTTCGCCCCATCCAGAAGGAAGGCGTTACTGCCGTATTTTGCAGACAAGGAGAACAGGGACTCTGAAAGATGAAACCACCTTGAATTACCCAGCTCGCAAGCGGTTGAACCTGGGTTCAACCAGGGAGAAGGCAGTGGACCTCAAAGCCAAGGGGTACCCCCCTCAGGAAAGGAGCAGGAGGGAGCCAGGCACGCCCCCCTCTGCCGGTGACTTCTCCCAGGTCAAGCTAGGGACACGACCTTCCAGGGCCAGAGGCGCCATCCCAAACTGCACCCCCACTGGCACTTTCTCTCACCAAAGCACAAATCCTTCCCCACCTGGCCTGACGAAATACCATCCGGGCATCTCCAGGGGTTTCATCTCTGCGGTCACTTCACCCAGGAAGCATGATTTCCTGGAATAACCAGATGGGGAAAGACCGGGCCGAGAGGCCAAGGGGTAGAGCAGGCTGAGTGGCTGAGCAGACGTGCACGACAGCCGTGATCAGGAAATGCAACAGAGGGTTGGCCTCCAAGTTAGTCCCACACAGCGAGAAATATTAACAGCAAAAAACTACCAAGGGCTGCAAAATGGGAGCCTCAGAAACCTCCAGAGAGGCTAGGCTCCGGTGTGTAAAGGCTGGAAGAAAACCTCTGTGCGAACAGGCTACCTGTGCCTCTCCTCGCAACCCTTCCTGGCCCTCCCCCAGGGAGAGCACCTCCTGCCATGGCCAACTCTCCAAGCCTCCAGCCCACGGTAAATGTCGCTCCCCAAACAAAATCCAGGATCCTACCCGGACTGCGGCAAGCCTGAAACACTAAGTGCTTTTGATCTGGGAAATAAGCTCATCCAAAATGATGCGTAAAGGCCACTCATTCAGTGAAGTCCACGGTCCAGAAACACTCACTCTCATATACTATTGTTTACAAACGGACGCAGTTTTCTGAAGTTATTCAGCAGAACTCTTACCAAAATGCCATCCAAGTCCAGTCCACACCGCAGAAACCCTCACACGCTATTATACACAAATTATATGTTCCTCAAGAAAAATCTGACAGGATTTTACCAAAATTGTGTAACATCCAAAAATTAGAAATAGCCCAGATGTCCATCAATAGGAAAGAGGTTAAATCAAGTATATGCACAAAGTACTCTCTGCAATTGCTAACCAGATGACGTAATCCGTCGGAGAGACCATCGCGGAGCGCACGTTATTTTATTACTTGCAAAGGGAAGCGTGCTTTAAGAATATAAATGTGTGTGGGGGATAATGTGCGCCATTCTTCTTTTCTGGAAGGAATGACAAGAAACTTCTCATAGCGCTTTCTTTGCAGAGAGACTGAAAAAGAGCTCTTATACCTTTTAATACAGCTTAAATTTTCTAACTACCTTTTTTTAAGATTTTTTTTTTTTTACTTATTTATTTGATAGAGAGATCACAAGTAGGCAGAGAGGCAGGCGGTGGGGGAGGGAGCAGGCTCCCTGCCGAGCAGAGAGCCTGATGCGGGGCTCGATCCCAGGACCCTCGAGCCTGATGCGGGGATCATGACCAGAGCCGAAGGCAGAGGCCTTAACCCACTGAGCCACCCAGGAGCCCCTACCTAACTTTAAAAAAAAAAAAAAAAAAGATTCTATTTATTTATTTGACAGAGAGAGGCAGTGAAGAGAGGGAGCGCGTGCAGAAGGGAGCTGGAGAGGGAGAAGCAGGCTCTCTGCTGAGCAGGGAGCCCGTCAGAGCCCAATGCAGGGCTCGATCTGAGCTGAAGGCAGACGCTTAACAACTGAGCCACCCAGGCGCCCCCTCTACCTTTTTTAAAAAGTAAACTGGAAACATCTGGGCCATGGAATTATAAATTATTTTGGGGTTCTTTTCTTCATACACATGTAGATTTTTTAAACTTAATAAATATTATTTTTAAAAAACACTGAAAGTGTGATAGATCTGTATATATTAATCCAAAAAAATTCTCTTGACACGTTTAAAAATGCATGTTGTGGTACAAGAAAAGCAGTATGATCCCATCTGTGTTCTAGAAGCCTACCTACAAAGGGCCGCATTTACACGCGCATCTAGAGTCTGGGAGTTTAAACACGCCCAACTATAAACAGTACTTACTGCCTGGGAAGCTGGAGGAAAGAGCTTTCATTTTTTTCTCCATACACTTGTTTTTTTCTTGTTTTTAATGAGTATGTACACTTTTGCAATTAATTTTATATCAGAAGAAAATCCCACTTTCTGCTCGAGGACAAGGTCTCCACTGTCCCCAGCAACTTGTGAACACTCAGCCCATTCACCCTCACGGCAGGTCAGCCAGGCGGCAGGGACAGGCCCTCCTCCCAGACAGGCGTGCGTTTCCGTGCGGCCCAGGACAGAGCGGTTCTTGAAGCTCTGCACTGTGTGTAAACAACACCTGCCGAAACAAGCTCCAGGAGACACAACGGAGCCCCGGAGCGCGGCTGGGGTGACCTCCTTTCCGTGGCTGGTCCTGCAGAAATGCCGTCAGTCTACACGAGGATGCCGTCTCCAAGGTGATCTCCAAGGTCAGTGGGAGAGTCACCTCCCGCTTCCCAGGGCCCGAGTCCTACCTGCCCTCCCCCAGGCTGGTGACCAGCCACGGCAGAGTACTCACACAACAGGTTCCCATCCAAAGGGCTCCAGCGCTCTGGAAAGCAAGCTGACCCACAGGCTTTCTACTGCAGCCCACACAATTCTGATTTCAACTTAGAAACACACTTTTAATACTCCATGGCTTGGCATACTGTTTTCAACGGTTACTTCTTTCTTTCTCTTTGTAAGCTTTTGTTTTTTAAGCATCTTTACACCCAACGTGGGGCTCAAACTCACAACCCTGAGATCAAGAGACACATGCTCCACTGACTGAGCCAGCCAAGCGCTGACTTCAAGTCTGTTACATGTTCCAGGACCTTCCCTCGCCTACCCAGGCTGAGTGGCCCTGACTCCTCCGCACACTTCCATGAGAGCCTCCTCACAGCTCTGCCGCCCCTTCTGCACGCGGGCACCCTCCCTGCCAGACACCAAGAACGGCGAGCCCCAGGAAGCAACAGAATTCTGCTTCGTGGCCCACGCTCCCTCTCTCACTCCACCGGGGAAAATGTCAGTCAATAATCAAGGGCAAGAGGGCATTTATAATTTGTCATCTAGGGGCGCCCGGGTTAAACCTCTGCCTTCGGCTCAGGTCATGATCCCAGGGTCCTGGGATCAAGCCCCGCATCAGGCTCTCTGCTCAGCAGGGAGCCTGCTTCCCCCTCTCTCTCTGCCTGCCTCTCTGCTTACTTGTGATCTGTCAATAGATAAACAAAAGCTTAAAAAAAAAAAAAAAGCAACAGTTGTCCTCTACTGACAGATGACCGGATAAATACACGGTGATATATGGAATGGGATGTGGAGTATTATTCAGTCGTGAAAGGGAATGGAGTCCTAACACCTACTACAGCATGGATGAACTTTGAAAACAGCATGTGAAAAAAGCCAAACACAAGAGGGCAAACGCTGTAGGATCCCACTGAGAGAGAGAGAGAGAAAGGAGACGGTGGTTGCCAGGGGCTGAGGGAAGGGGAATGAGGGATCTGTGTTCAAAGGGTACAGGTTCAGTCTGGGAAGGTGATCAAGTTCTGGAGACGGGCGGCGGTTGCACCACACTGGGAATGCACGTGAGGGCACTGAATTGGTACTCTTAAAAAACAGTTAAAATTTTTAAGATTAACCTTAGAGAGGCCCGGGCGGCTCAGTCCATTAGCCGTCTGCCTTCAGCTCAGGTCCTGATCCCAGGGTTCTGGGATCGAGCCCGTGTCAGGCTCCCGCCTCAGTGAGGAGCCTGCTTCTCCCTCTGCCCCTGCTCCCCCTGCTTGTGCATGTACGTGCTCCCTCTCTGACAAATAAATAAATAAGCCTTTGGGAAAAAAATGATAAACCTATGTATACTCTACTACAAAATATTGTCTTAAACAAGGGTATTTAAAATTGTGAAAAGGGGCACTTAGGTGGCTCAGCTGGTTGAACATCCGACTCTTGCTTTCAGCTCAGGTCATGATCTTGGGGTTGTGAGATCGAGCCCCATGACGGGCTTGGCGCAGGCAGAGTCTACTTCAGATTCTCTCTTCCTCTCCTTCCCACTCACTCTCTACCTCTCTCTCAAATAAATAAAAGCTGTGAAAAGAACTACAAAGAAAAGCAACAGAGGCGAGGAAAGAATCATGGGAGCATGATGACAAAGTCACACTGAGACGCTCCCAAAGGCCTCTTTAAGGAGGTGCTGCCTTCTCTCCACTGGACCATGAGCTCCCAAGGAACCCAAGTGTGGCACTCACATCTCTGTGTCCCCAGAACAGCAAACATTTAAGTCAAGACACTTGTTCAGACTCATCCCGGTAAATGGAGTAAGACTTCAGGGTTCACTCAGCAGGGGGCTTCGCTAGGACTGAGACAGCCTGGACCGAGATACTCAGAACTTAGTGGCCCAGGAAAGAATCCACCCTGGAGACAAGGCTGGAGTCAAAAGTGACAAGGGCCGGGACGCCTGGGTGGCTCAGTTGGTTGGACGACTGCTTTCGGCTCGGGTCATGATTCCCGGGATCGAGTCCCGTATCGGGCTCCCAGCTCCGCGGAGAGTCTGCTTCTCCTTCTGACCTTCTCCTCGCTCATGCTCTCTCTCACTGCCTCTCTCTCAAATAAATAAATAAAATCTTAAAAAAGGAAAAAAAAAGTGACAAGGGCTGAAAGCGAAAACCCACTGTGTGCCAAAAAGGACTGAAGAAGGAGCCTGCATCCTCCCTATTCTGCAAATGCCCCTCACAGGAAATAATCAGCAATGCACCCCAAGATGTACGTGTCAGGATGCGCCCTAAAAATCTGTTTACAAGAAGTGAGTAACAACAGTTCAAATGTCTAACAAAAGAGGATTCAATAAATCATGGCATATCCATATAAAGCAATTAAACAACTGTTAAAATATATTTTTGGGGCTCCCGGCTGGCTCAGGGGGTAGAGCATGCGACCCTTGATCTCGGAGGTCATGAGTTCAAGTCCCATGTCGGGCGGAGAGCTTACTTAAAAATAACAGTATTAGGAAAATACCCTATAATGTTAAGAACTATAAACTGTGAGTGGCATATACAGTAGTTTATTGATTTTGAGAAAACAAACACACACTCAAAGGAAATACACCGGCCTTTACGGCGGTTCTCTCTGGATGGTGAGGTCACAGGTGATTTGTATTTGTATTTTATCTTTATTCTTTTCACTAATTTCCTTCCCAGTAAAAATGTTACTTTTACGAATAGGGAAAAACATTTGTAACAGGCCTTTGCGCAGTGCCCGGCAAAGACCACATGCTCCAGGGGCACCTGCTGCAGGACAAGGACTTCGAAAATCAACAAATCACTGCTTTTGCAACACCACCAAGAGGAAAAGACCAATGGTTCTCTCGGAGGAGGAGGAAAGGATACAGAGCACAGCTACAAAACCAGCTGCAGAGGTGGGAGCGGAAGGAAGCACTCTCAGGGAGACCGTCAAAGACCGCCAGCAAGTTAAGATCAAGATCGACCTCATTCTGCCCCCCACCCCCGTCCCTCCCTCTGCAGGCAGCCCAGGTCGCTGCCGGCATCTTTGGGGCACAACCCAGCCACGGTTGACAGTCAACAAGTATAGGGAACGACAAGGCTCAACCAAGACTAACACAGGCAGCCTCCCTCCGGTGCAGAAGTTCCCTGGCAGGCCTGCCACAGAGAAAAACAATGACCTGTACCACCGACAGCGGAGCTGGGGGTTTGGAGCTCCCAGGTGAGGAGGCCTGGTCCAAATGGCACCTTTAAAACCTAAAAGCTTGTCATAACCAATTTTATTTCATCAGAAATCTCACCGTCTTTCTCCTCTGTCTCTCTCTCTCTCCCCTGAGCACCACAGGCGATCCCTTTCTTTGTCCAAATGCCAGACCAAAGGTTCTTAAGGTTATACAAGACCCAGAAAAAATGCGACTTTCTTAAGAAAGAAATTGAGTCATGACTTGAAAAGCAGACAGTCTAGTTAGGCCTGACCAAGATATGAAATTCAGAGCATAAAACCCAACAGATCTCTGCTGGAAATTGTATATTTCAAGGGGAAGACACTGCTTTAAAATCCATGTAGACAGATCCTATCTGATATCTGCCAAACCACAACAAGATACAAATGCCTGACGGTAGAGAAGCCTCATTATCAAATTTAGAAATACACCACACTAGCCCACCTGGCCTCTTCTGGTTTGAAACAGAAACCAACATAGAAATGATCAATCTTAAATGGTAGAATAATGAGACATATAACCAGCATACAGCCATTAGCAACATGAGTCAGTACTTTGTGCAAGCTTAAAAAAAAAAAAAAAAAAGCTTTAAAGTACAATAAAATAATCCTTTGCAAAAAAAGAGAACTGAAATTTAAAAGTGGGTGGGGGATGGTGAACAGGCCTAACAAAAATCCCTCAGCCAGGCCAGGCCAGGCCAGGCCAGCCGACCGTGCTGGAACTAGTTCTGACTTGCCATTCCTGAAATTCCACTCTCCCGGGGTTTTCTGGCTCTCCCTTCCCCAGGCTCTTTACCCATCTGAGCTCCAAGGAGACTGGAGAGGACCCAGGCCACTGTAAGCAACAGCCTCTTCCCCACAGACCCCAAACCCCCCCAACCCCCCGCGAGCTGAAATAAAGCCCTTCCATGCAGCCTTCAAAAACTGAAAATTAACAGGTAAACCAAAAGATTGCTGGGAAGGGCAGGGTATTCATCTCCTTCCCTAACAAACCAGCTAAAAAACAGTCCAGAGCCAGACCTGGCCAGAATGAAATCAGATAGAAAAAAAGGGCCAAGAGGCAGGAAGCTGGGAACACTGACAGGGTGATATGGCCCCGCTAAGATGTCTCAGTTCCACAGCCAGTGGGCCTGGAGGAGGTTCCGAGGAGGTTTTAAGAAAACACAACAAAACCAAGATGGTTGTGGGAATGTCAAAATGCACCAAAACAAATGCCCAGCAGACTACAGAATCACTCAGCCCAAGAGACGATCTCCAGGGACATTTACAAACAAGCTACAGGTTTGGCCTGGGTCCCAGCCCTCACCTGTCACCAAGACTGGGGTCAATTTCCCCTGTTAGCCTCAGTCCCTGCTATGCTCACCAATAAACGTCGTAAGCGGCCTAGCTGTTCTAGGCCAGTCTAGTGCTTCCAGGCATTAAGTAGTAGTCGTAATGGAAAAATATCAGCTAGGGGGGCACCTGGAAGGCTCAGGGGGTTAAAGCCTCTGCCTTCAGTTCAGGTCATGATCCCAGGGTCCTGGGATGGAGCCCCACATTGGGCTCTCTGCTCAGCCGGGAGCCTGCTTCCCACCACCCCCCACCCCCCTCACCCCTGCCTCTCTGCCTATTTGTGATCTGCCAAATAAATAAATAACATCTTAAAAAGAAAAATCACCGAGGGATAGAATTTGAGGGTGGGGAAGTCACAGGGCCATCAGCCAGAGGAACGGGAGAAAAAAATCAGGACTGGAGCAAGGACCAGAAAACTCGGCAACCAACAAAAACAACATACATCTTCATCACCCTCCTATGGACAGAAGCAGTTTACCACAAACAGAAAGTGAGGCTCACAAGAGCCCCAACAAATACCCAAGTCAAGGCATTAATTATTCCCATTTTACAGGCAGATGGAGGAGTTGCGGCTCAGGGACTTGCATAAGGTAACCCAATAAGGAGCAGAATCCAGGCTCCAAGAGACACCTGCCCGAACAAGCACAGGCTCCCCAGGTGATTATTTGCCATTCCCAAAGGAAAGCAGTCATCCTCAAAAGGCAGGAGTCCCCAGCCTCTGCTTGTTGTTCTCAGTATCTCCCACTGTTCTAGAACTGCCTTCAGCCAAGCTGCAGACCTGCCTTTAGAAGGGACAGGCACCCCTAGACCCAAGGACGGTAACATTACCACACAAGCCAGTTCCTGTGGGGGCTCCAAAGGGCACTTGTCTCTCCACAGAGGCCCAGCACTGAATGCACAAGGGCCCAGAGAGAGATGTTCCATGGGCTGAGTGTCTTAGCCCCAGCACCTGTGGCATCCACCGGCTGGATCGGGTCAGCCCTATGGGTGGCAACGAAGCGGCTGGATTCCATCCCAGGGGGGTGATGGCAGGTACAGAAACAGCAGCAGGAGAAACAACTATTAACCACCAACTGTGTGCCAGGCTCTTCTAGCGCTTTCACCCTCACCCTAACCCTACAAGGCGGAGAATGCACTATTTATGCCAGCGAAGGTTCTCTGGACCCTAGATTTCTCTGGCAGAAGCAGGATTGGCACCCCAAAGCCTGGGCCTCCCAGTCCCTCACACCACACAGCACCGTACACAGGGCCGGAAGGCTGCAGATGGAAACCACGCTAGGACTTCTAACGGATGGTTCCCAAAACCAAACTAGAAAATGTATAAAGCCACATAAAATGCACACACGATCTTAAGGAGGTGGGGGGGAGATCTCAGGGCTAATTTAACAATCGTGGAAACCAAAGGCTTCTGAAGGTTTCTCCCTGGCAGCCATTTAGCAAATGACACAGTCTTGAGAGCCTCCCCAGCCCCCGTTCTCCCCGCTTCCTCCAAGCTAACCATCCCCTGGAAAAACACCTCCTCTTCTTGCCTAAAGGTGGGCTCGGACCTCCCACGATATTTAGAAAGCGAGGGAGAAAAGAGAAAGCCACCTTCCAATTTTGTATAGGCAAATTCACTCCAGAGGCCCACGATTTCAATAGTGCTGTTTCTGACTTAGGAGAAGGGACAAAAACGAAAAAAGAAGGGAAGGAGGAAAAAACAAAAACAAAAACAACAAAACCCCATCTGGCAGGCCCCGAGCAGCGACATCCTGTTTATTATTAAACATTCTCAGGAACAGAGCATTAAGTATTTCGAAAATAATCCTGCCGCTCGCGCACGGAAACCGCGGCCGGCGGCGGCTCCGAGCCCCCTGCCCCCGAACGCCGAGTCCGCGGGCCCGCGGGGGGGGGGGGGGGGGCACCGCCGCGCCCCCCGCGCCCCCCCCTCCAGCCCTGCGGCCGTGGGGGGTGCCCCGACCCCGGGATTCCCGCTCGGGGTGGTGCCCGGGCAGGTCGGCCCGAGAGAGGAGAGGGGGCGGGGGGCGCGGGGAGGCCGCCCCGGCCACTTCCAGAGCAGCGGGGCGCGCGGGACCGCCGGCCTGGACGCTCGGGAGGCGGCCCCCGGGACGCGGCGGCCCCCGCAGCCCCGCACCCCCGGCCCCGCCGCCCGCCCAGGCCGCGCGGCGCCGCACAACAATGGCGAGCCCGGGCCCGGCCAGCCCGCCGCCGCCTCCCCGCTCCGGCCGTCCCCCGCCCGGCCCCGCGGCCCCGGCCCTCACCCCGGCCGGCGGGCCCCCGGCGGCGCTCGCGCGCGGAGGGCGGCCGGGCCCGGGCGCGCCGCTGTCAGTCAGCCGCCGCCGAGACAAAGCCCGGCCGGGCCGCGCCGCCGCGCCGCCTCCATCTTAGCGCCCGACCGCCGCCCCGGCCCCGGCCCGCCCCGCGCCGCGCCGCCCCGCGCCGCCCCGGCCCACCTGGTCTGGTTCCGCGGGCGCGACTGGGCCGGGCGATGGCGGTCGGGCGGCGGTCGGGCGCGGAGGCGGCGGGATGGCGGCGGATTGCGAGGCGGCGGCGCGGCTGCTCGCTCGCTCGCTCGCTCCCTCCCTCCCTCCCGGGCTCGCTCGTCGCTCGCTCGCTCGCTGGAGCCTCGGAGCCTGTGTCTCGCCGCTCGCCTCCCTCTCGCGCTCGGCTCCCCGCCCCCCGCCTGCCGCCGCCCCCGCCTCCTCCGGCCTCCGCCTCCCGCCGCCGCCCGCAGCCGCGCCTCGGCCCGCGCAGCGCCCCCTGCCGCGCCGCCCGGCCTGAGGGGGGGCTAGGGGCCCCGGGAGGGGAGGGGAGGGGCCGGGCAGCGGGCGGAGGGGGGGAGGGGAGGGATCCCGGGGAGGCTGGGGGGAAGGGCACGGGAGAAGGAGCGGTGGGGGGTGCGGGGGGTCCCGGCCCGGGAGGGGCGGGGCCGGACAGCGCGTGGGTGGGGGGGGAGGCACGGGAGAAGTGGGGGCTGGGGTCCTGGGGAGACGTGGGGGGAGGGGCACGGGAGAAGGAGGGGTTGGGATCCCGGGAGGGGCGGGGCCGGGCACGGGAGAAGTGGGGGATGGGGTCCAGGGGAGACGAGAGGGTGGGGAGAGGCACTGGAGAAAGGGGGCTGAAGTCCCAGGGAGATACAAGGGAAAAGGTACGAGAGGAGGGGGACTGGCGTACGGGGGAGGGGAAGAGGCCTGAGGGGGAAGGGTAAAGGCCGAACTGGGGCTGGGGAGACTAGGGGAGGGAGCCGGGAGAAGGGGGTCTGGGAAGCTGGTGGAACTTGGGACTGGGGCCCGGAGAAGGGGCCCAGGAAGAGAAGGGGAAGGGGATCCCTGGAAAGGGAAAAAGGAGGAGGCCCAGGAGAGGGGGTTGGGGCGAAACGGGGGTGGGGAGGTTTAGGGGGGTCCGGAATGAGTGGTCCGGAAGAAGGGGGGCTGGGCTAGAGGGAGCCTGGGGCGATGGGGCCCAGACGGAAGGAGGGTTGAGAAGGGAGGGGGCGCGAGCCCGGATCCCCGCCCCCTCCCCTTTCAGAACTGCAGCGCTTCCTGACAGACAGTGAGCCCAGATTTTGTTATGTGATGTATACACCGAGAGGAAACAGAAACAATACATTGTTAACTCGAAAGCAACGTTGTTGCACAATATAGATACTGTATCCGTTTTTGTAAAATGAAAAATAAGAAACCAATCATCTTCGGCGTTTGTGTATTTGTGTGAATGCAAAACAAAAGGTCTGGGAGAATGCACTCCGCGCTCTTGGTTACGCCTGCAGTCTGAAGTCTGGAGAGCCACCTAGAATTCTCGCTTTATATTTTCCGAAAAATTGGCATTAGAAAAACAAATGATTTGCAAAAGCGAAAACCGAAATGTAGCTGGGAACCGGAATCCAAATCATCCGCCCCGGTCTGTGACACCTGTTCACCTACACTTTAAACAACAGCCACAGGCCAAACTCTTGTGTGCCTTGGTTTGGAGTGGTTTGTCTCATTTAATCCAGCCCTGGGGCAGATGTTATTTTTCCAGTTCTTGGGTGAGAAATGGAGATTCTGAGAGGTTAAGGAACTTGCCCAAGGCCACAAAGCAAGACCTGGGAGGAAGATCCATCCCCTTCAGCCTAACTAATATGGTTAGAGCTCTAGCAGAGCACAGTGCCCGCACACAGTAGGTGCTATGTAAATATCGGTTGGTTTGTTGAAAGGAGAAATGAGTGGCTTTGAGGCTGTAGACTCTGGAAGAAAGGGGGGGGGGGTATCTTTTTTTTAATTACCCGAAAAGAGAGAAGAGAAGATGAAAAGCTTGAGTCTTGAGTGCTCTGGAAAGACAGAGGCTATATTAAGGATATAATTAAAGGATATATTAATGACCACAAAGGGGATAAAGTCAAGTCAACAAGCACTCTGCTCCCCTGGCAGGTCTGCCCTCTGGGGACAGGAGGGCTGCTAGGTTCTGGGGAGTTCACTGGCCCCAGATGCTTCACTCTTGCAAAACCCAAGGATCTGGCGGCATCCAAATCCCTTTGAGATTTCAGGAAACACTCCTCTTTCTGCACTTCCCTGGAGTGACAACACCAACAATGCTAGGTGCCAGTTTACTGAGCACCTTTTCTGGGCCAGCCATGCTTTTAAGCACTTTACAAGAGATAACTTCTTAATACTTGGGAGACAGTTACTATTGTTCCCGCTTTCTGGATAAGAACACTGAGGTCAGAAGGTAAGTGACCTCAGATAAGGCATAAATTTGGCTTTCATGATAGGGTAAGGGTTGGAATTCAGCAGTGCCTTTCTTTGAAGTTTGAGCCTTTCCTAAGGGAAAGCAAAGCCATGATGCCCCAGTAGGTATGGGGGCTGGCTATGGATGGAGGCCATCAGGTAGGGCTGGCATCTGAGGTTTCTCCAGGACTCTGAAGCCACCTGTCCAGGCTTTCTCAGAACCAAGGACTCAGACCAGAGAAAGGAAGAAAGAAAGAGGGAGTGGAGCATGAGGGTTGGATCAAGGCTCTGGGGGTCACTTAGCCCCAAGAGACTGCCTGCAAAGTCAAGGGGGACATTCAAGGGGACATTTCTCATGGCATCAAAGTTACTATAAAAAGCAATTGTCCAGAGTGGGACTACTGAGAAGAGGGAAGGAGTGAACCAAGCAGCACAAAGCTGGGGAGAGTTGGCATGACTCAATGAGCAACCCTCATTTGTGGGTTTGTTTGTTTTTTTCCTTTTAAATCTCAGGAAACTTGGAACTTTGCGTGTGGGTGGAGAAAACTCTTCAGACCCCCAAAAACTGAGCAGACGGGGAATTTCATCCATCCCTAGAGACCTAATGCAGGTTTTACATATTTATAATCTAATTCTTCCCAAAATGTGATCACTGCGTTTTATTATATTGCCATTTAATATTTTTGCATAATACTTACACATGTATTTCTTTATCCATGATTTTCTTTGTTGAACCTCAGTATGGCTAGATGTGGCTCTCCTTCACATGAATTTCTTGTGGAATCTACAAAACCCTGTCATTGTGGTCTATTGTGGTGGTGGTGGTGGTGGTGGTTTTTGAACTCATCCGGAAAGCTACCTCCTTTTATGCTCTCCCTCTTCTTTCTCTTCCCTGTGCTCTGGCTTCTTCTTCTCTAAACCCCACCACACTGTGACATTTCTCCAATGATAGTCCCCATCTTGCTGGTGGTCGTCATTTGCATACATCCTACAAGACTAGGAGCCCATCCAAATAGTCACTAATTATTCCATTTGAATTCTCCAGCACCCAGCACACAATCTGTGGCACACAGTAGGTGTTTAATGAGAGGTTATGGAAAGAAAGAAGACAAAATTTAAGGCAGAGAGATTTGAGACTCAGAGAAGGAATCTGACCTCTCCTGGTGGCATGTCCAGTCCCGGCCTCACGGGGAATCCAAAAGAGCTTCCACGAATCACTCCATCGCCTGGAGAATCTAAGGCTTTGCTGAGCTTCTTTCATCCATTTAATGGGGAGAGTCCCATTTACGGAGCACTTTCAGATGGGGAAACTAAAATGCAGACAGGCTTAGGGATAAGCCTGAGTTCACACACGGAGCTGGTGGCAGAATTGAAAAAGAGAGAGGCTGGGAGTGGGAACGCACACCTGCCGAGGGCTTGGGGTACCAACACCCACTTTCTGTCTATCACGGCCTCTTTGCCCGGATTTTGTGAGTTAAGGTCTATTATCATCCCCATTTTACAGATTGGTAAAAGGAGGCTCTAGGACATTCACCCGTCCCTTCTTGGTTGCCAGATGCTTGTCCTATCACTGTGGTTAATAGAGGTTTTTTGGTCATCCAGACTCCAGGGCCAGCCATTAAAGAGTTGGCGCAGGCACAGGGCCCGGGGGCGACTCTAGGGGTCTCTCCTGAAACCTGGCTTTAAGGCCAGCTTTCCTCTAGCCACTCCAGCCTGAGTATTGTCCACAACATGGGCACGCATACTCTCATACTCTCGCTGGCTCTGTAGTACACAGAGGCCCAGGCAAGCTCACTCCAGCTCAGCTCCTCAGTGGGCCCGGTCCTGGGTGAACCCAGAAGCAGGCACTGGGTCTGTGCCCTTGCCCCAGGCTGGCTTTCAGCATGGAGCCATGGTGGAGGAGTGCAGGATTTGGAGTCAGACAGACCTAACTCCAATTTTGTCTCTATCCTCACTTACTGTGTGTCTTTAGACAAGTGACTCTCACTCTCTGAGCCTCTGAAAATTGGGGAGGAGGTCTATGGTGCAAGTAGAATGAGATTATGTGCCGCAGCTATGGGCACAAGCTGGCATCTAGAAGGCATGAGTACATACCTGTTACTCCTGTTTGCCCTTCCTATTCTCAGACACGGCAGAGAACGATGTCCCTTGTCAGTCTTCCATTGCTGTGTAACAAACAGCCCCCAAAACTAGTGGCTTAAAACAACTTGTTATTTCTCACCATTTGCTGAGTTTGCGGCTGGTTCCTCTGCCCCACCTGGTGGTCACTGGCATGTGATCTCTCTGAAGCAAAACAGTCCGGGCTTTCTTAGAGCCGGGCAGCTGGATCCCAAAGCAGGGAAAGCAGAAGCAGACAGGCCTCCTTGAGGTGTCACTTCTGCTGCACTCTGTTGGTCAGAGGGAGTCACAGGGCTGGCTCAGACTCCATGGGGAGGGGAAATAAACCCCCTCTTGAGGGCAGGAGCTGTGAAAGTGTACAGGGAGTGAAAGGTTGCCCGGCAACCTGTTTGTCCATAAGCTTTTAGGTTCTCAGGACCTCTTGCTTTCCCCCACCCCATGCCTTAGCCAAACCTCCACCCATCCTGTCTAATGAAGACATTCCACCCGATGGCATGAAAGGTTTACTGAGCTCTCTCATGGCCAGGCCTGTCAGAGCACTGAGGAATGGTTAGAAAAGAAATCTGCACTTTCACTCAAGAGGCTCCCAAATTAAGGGGCATTAAAAACAAAACAAAACTGCAATAAGAGAAACTGATCTCGCCTGTGCTCTCTCTCTCTCTCTCTGACAAATAAATAAATAAATAAATAAATAGAATTAAAAAAAAAAAAAAAAAGAGGGGCGCCTGGGTGGCTCAGTGGGTTGAGCTGCTGCCTTCGGCTCAGGTCATGGCCTCAGGGTCCTGGGATCGAGTTCTGCTCTGCTCGGCAGGGGGCCTGCTTCCCTTCCTCTCTCTCTGCCTGCCTCTCTGCCTACTTGTGATTTCTCTCTGTCAAATAAATAAATAAAATCTTAAAAAAAAAAAAAAAGAAAGAAAGAAAGAAAGAAAGAAAGAAAAAAGAAAAACTGGTCTCTCCGGCTCTCACACCTGCCAGACCTGGCCCTGAAGAGGGTCTGAGTCATCAGGGACTGGGCCGGGCCTGATCTGGGGTTTCCTCGCTCCCCAGTACTACAGGATATTGTAGGAGCCTGCCATCCAATCCAGGAATGGGAGGCCTATGACTTGTGTAGTGACCATGTGCTCCAGGATTCCTGGAAGGGCCTGCTTTCCTAATCACTGCACCTATTCTCCGAAGTGCACTGCACTCATGAGAGAGAGCGTGAGTCCCTATTTCAGTCATCTTAACTGGGGTATGTGTGTGGGGGGATAATAGTCCAGGGAGAGGGAGAAATGGATTCCAACAGCTGGGGAGACTGAGGGCGCCTTCTTGGTGCAGGTGCATTTGAAGGAAGAGAGGAGTTTAATCAGAGACTGGGCATCAACATTCCAGATAGTGGGGCCGGCTTGAACAAAGGCCTGGAGATGGGAGTGTCTGGGCACTGGGAGAGGAGCACAGGCTGGCTGGTGGCCACTGGAAAAGTGGCCCCAACCTAGGGAATGTGCATTCCAGTAGGAATGGGAGCCTTGAGCTAAAAATACGACACTTGGGTCTGAACGCACATCAGGGGGCCCTGCACAGACCTAGAAACTCACACCACAGTGGGCAGTATCTGAGTCTCAGCACTCAACACACAGAGACTAAAAACAGCCTCCTATAAGGGTCTGGATGACAAGGAGTGTCCAGGGCAGAGAGCCCAGTCCCTTCTTTACACATCACACCAGATTCTTACAAATCTGCCCACATGGGGTGCTTGGCTCAATCATGATCCCAGGGTCCTGGTATTGAGTCTCATGTCAAGTCTCTCTGCTCCGTGGGGGGGGGGGGGGGGGGCGCAGGGGTGGAGGGAGTGGTGGCTTCTTCCTCTCAATCTCCCTCTGTGCTCTGCCTCTCTCAAATAAATAATATCAGGATGCCTGGATGGCTCTGTGGATTAAGCCTCTGCCTTCAGCTCAGGTCATGATCTCAGGGTCCTGGGATCAAGCCCTGCATTGGGCTCTTTGCTCAGCTGGGAGCCTGCTTCCCCCTCTCTCTCTGCCTGCCTCTCTGCCTACTTGTGATCTCTCTCTGTCAAATAAATAAATAAAATCTTCATAAATAAATAAATAAATAAATAAATAAATAAAATCTTAAAAAAAAATCTGCCCACCCTTTCCCACCAAGGGGAGAGACAGGAGGAGGCAAAGTAGGAGAGAGCCAAGACCGGAGATTAAAGAAGATTGAGGGTAAGATTGAAAATTCAGCAACTTCAGCTGAGAAAAAGCAGCAATTATTGAGGGGTGCAGTTTGAGAAGAAAAAGAAAAGAAAGGAAGAGCCAGCTCTCCCCAGAGGCTCCCAAGTAAAGGACAGGGATGGCAAATACCAGCCAGACATCCCGCCTGCTGGTTTCTGCACCGGTCCTTGGCCGGACCCCTGAATTGAGGTCCACCTTTCCAGTGAGCTGTTTCAGAGTGTTCCTCAACCCGGAGTTCCAGGAAGCATCCATACCAACCACGGAGGCTACCACGGGAGGTGGGGGTAGTGTGATAAATTGGGAATGAAGGAAAGTCGCTGGCAAGGACATTTAGTAACCATGTCTTGCCCTCTGTGGTTACAACTCTCAGAAAGGTGAGCACTAGACAAAGAATAGATCTCAAAATCTAACCTGATTTCGAGAAAGAGACAAGACAACCCAAGAATGGGAGGAAATATTTGTAAACCAGATACCTGGTAAGGGTCTAATCACCAGGATGTATCAAAAGCACTTGCAACTGGAGCACCTGGGTGGCTCAGTGGGTTAAGCCTCTGCCTTCAATTCAGGTCATGATTTTGGGGTCCTGGGATCGAGCCCCTGCTGAGCAGAGAGCGTGCTTCCCCACTCTCTTTGCCTGCCTCTCTGCCTACTTGTGATTTCTCTCTCTGCCAAATGAATAAATAAAATCTTAAAACAACGCACACACACTTGGCAATTCAACAACAAAGAGACAAACAACCCACAGGAAAAATGGGCAAAGGACTCAAATAAGACCTTTCTCCAAAGATACACAAGTGGACAACCAGCACCTGAAAAGATGCTTAATATCATTAGCTACCTGGAAAATGTAAATCAAAACCACAAGATGTAACTGCATACCCACCAGGATGGCTCTAATCGAAAAGATGAACAGTAACAAGTGTCAGGAGAGACGGAGAGATATGGGAGCACTGGTGGGCATTTAATGGTGCGGCTACTGTAGAAAGTCTGGTGGGTCCTCATAAAACTAA
Organism: Mustela nivalis; assembly: GCF_964662115.1. NCBI lineage: Eukaryota > Metazoa > Chordata > Mammalia > Carnivora > Mustelidae > Mustela > Mustela nivalis. The sequence continues at coordinate 88,693,447 of NC_139032.1, read as the reverse complement.
TCATAGATTTATCCTATGACCCAGCAATTCTGCTCGTAGGCATACCTTAAAGAATTGAAAAGAGATGTTCAAATACAACATATACCTGAATGTTTATAGCAGCCCTATTCACAGTAACCGAAAGATAAAAATAACCCACATGTCCATCTACTGAGAGTGGATAAACAAAACATGGTAGATCCACCCTAAAATACTATTTAGCCATTTACAGGAATGAAGTACTGATCTACACTACAACATGAAGGGATCTCAAAAACATTACACTAAGAGAAAGAAACCTGACGAAAAGGCCACATGTCGTATGATCCGTTAATATGCAATTCCCTGAAATAGGCAAATCCACGGAGGCAAAAAGCAGATTAGTGTTTGCCCAGGGCTGGGGGAGGGGAGTGACTGCTTAATGGGCATGGGGTTTCCTTCTGGGAAGATGAAACAGATATGGAAACAGAGCCGATGGTTGTAGGACACTATGAAGGTACTAAATGCCCGTGAATTGCATACTTTAAAAGTAGTTAAAGGGGCGCCTGGGTGGCTCAGTGGGTTAAAGCCTCTGCCTTCAGCTTGGGTCATGATCCCAGGGTCCTGGAATTGAGCCCCGCGTAGGACCCTCTGCTCAGCAGGGAGCCTATTTCCTCCTCTCTCTCTGCCTGCCTCTCTGCCTACTTTCGATCCCTCTCTCTCTCTGTCAAATAAATAAATCTTTAACAAAAAATAAAGTAACAATCAGCCCCTTACATAATAACACAAATACTATGGTTTTAGGAAAATAATTTTCCAAAACATCCTTTTTTTTTTTCCTTGCCAAGGAAACTGGCATTAATTTTTTTTTTTTAATAAATCTGTTTAATGACTGGCTTAATGGAAAACAGCCAGATTCTCAAAGAAGCTTCTGAATTCAATCTATTGTGATATGTTGTCTTAGTTGAAGAACAAGAAGAGTATGGAGCCTGGCATAGGGATGCTATTGGAGAAAGGAGGGCTACTTCAATAGCTTTTTCAGATTGTTGTGGATATGAGTTTTGTTGGTTTTTTTTTTTAAGATTTTATTTATTCATTTGACAGGCAGCGATCACAGATAGGCAAAGAGGCAGGCAGAGAGAGAGGAAGGGAAACAGGCTCCCCGCTGAGCAGAGACCCCGATGCGGGGCTTGATCCCAGGACCCCAGGATCAGGACCTGAGCTGAAGGCAGAGGCTCTAACCCACTGAGCCACCCAAGCGCCCGTGGATGTGAGTTTTTGACAGTGCACCAAAACTTGCCAAGTTTTCGTTTCTTAGTGGCAAGGTTGAAGCTGAAACCATAACATTGAACTTTGCTTACTCTGTGATCTCGAAATCCACTGGTCTATCTTTCCCTTGCACTTGGGATCCTTTACTCATTCTGTAACATCAGGCATCGGTCCTTTGGAAAATACTGATTTCACTGACTCATGCAGATCTCCCAAATGCTGGCAAACCTAGTAATTTCACTTCAAAATCACACTGGTTAAGATCACTACCAACTCTCACAGAAACTAACTAGGAGACTGACAAGCTCACAATGGCTGACACAAGGTTTCCAAAATTCTAACTTTTGTTTGAGTTCAAACTGTATTATTGGCAACAAATCCTGGCAGTGGCTTTCCTTGAATTAACAGGCTCCCTTTACTCACTTTCAGAAAAAGGTCTGTCTCGTCCGAATAACCCAGGTTGGTCAGATAAAAACGGTGGTCCCTGAAAAAAAGCAGCTACTTCAACTGGCAGCTCAATCCTCCAAGTGCTTTGCTTGGAGACAATCGCTGTAGTTTGGTATGTGCAGAAAAGTGCCCTTTGTGTACTTCCCATTTTGTCGGACAAAATATTCTAAAGGTCCATCCTCAAGGGCTGAGATTTAATAAAATGATTTTTACTGCTTCAACAAGGACACTCTAGAATAGAACTGGCTTTTATTTTTTTCTGCAAGAACAAGGCAACTGAAGAAGGCAACAACTACGAGGACACCTGGGAGGGACTGTCTTGATGTACGCTAAGGTGCTGGCTGTTTCACCAACCTCTGTTTTTGCACCATCAGTTGACACAGGGAAAAAGGCAAAACTATGAAAACAGGTTTGACTCTTGCAGGTCCCAGAGAAGGTCTCGGTGATGCCCCGGAGTCTGTAGACCATGCTTTGAAAACTACCCGTTTCAGCTTGTTTCCTTCATGGTAATTTAAAAGCAGAACAGATAAACCCCCCAGAAGAAGCAGGCTCACTTTGAGTTATTTATGGAGCACATGACTCAGAGTAGGAGCTCAATAAACATTTTTTGAATCCTGAATAATGGCTTCCTCCTACCACGCCAAGCAATGTGCTAAGCGTTTGACCTGCATTGTCTTTTTTTTTTTTTTTTAAGATTTTATTTTATTTATCATAGAGAGAGAAGCGAGAGCAAGCACAGGCAGACAGAGGCAGAGGGAGAGGGAGAAGCAGGCTCCCTGCCAAGCAAGGAGCCCGATGTGGGACTCGATCCCAGGATGCTGGGATCATGACCTGAGCTGAAGGCAGCCGCTTAACCAACTGAGCCACCCAGGCGTCCCTGACCTGCATTGTCTTACTGAATGTAACGTCCCCATTCTACAGACCAGAAAAGCAAGGCTCAGAGAAGATGGCAGCTCAGACATCTAGCAATGACCAGATCTAGGAGTCAAACCGAGTTTTGTCTCATTTCAAAGCTTATACCTTTTTTTTTTTTTAAAGAGAGAGTGTCCAGGGCAAGGGGGCAGAGAGAGACAGAGAGAGAGAGAGAATCTCAAACAGGCTCCATGTCCAGTGCGGGGCTTGATCTCAAGACCCTAAGATCATGACCTGAGCCGACATCAAGAGTCAGATGCTTAACCAACTGAGGCACCCACACGCCCCTCAAAGCTTCTACTCTTAACCACTGTGCCATACTGAATCTGACTGGCAGCAAAATCTTTGGTCATGAGTTAGATCAAGGGAGGATAGAAAGAAAAAAGGAAAATAATTAAAGGAAAGTTTAAGGAAATTTTGTACAGAAGTTTGAATAACTAGGCTGCCTTGATGAATCTATTGTGTACCACCCAGCCAACACACGTGAATGAGGACACACACTCTGTCCCACTGGCCTGGGCCAGAGGGGTTAGTGGCTGTCTGATGGCAAGGCTGGTCTAAAGAAGGTGTATTAAGAATGATGGGCAGTGCGGCGCCTGGGTGGCTCAGTCTTTAAGCATCTGCCTTTAGCTCAGACCATGGCTCCCTGTTCAGCGTGAAGCCTGCTCCTCCCTCTCCCACTCCCCCTGCTTGCGTTCCCTCTCTCACTGTCAAATAAATAAATAAAATCTTTTAAAAAAAGAAAAAAAGAATGATGGCAGGTGATCCCTGTGAGTGCCTTCTCACAAGGGCTGGGTGTACGCGTTTTTTCATTATCCCCGTGGGGCCCCTGACACAAACAATAGCGGGCTGGGTCGGGGGAGGACGTGCCAGTGGGGCCCAGGTGTGGAAATTAAAATGCAACAAGAATAATGAGTCAGCTGGGCTTCCCTGGGCTGTGTCCCCACAGGTCAGGGTCCACACCTGCAGAAGTTCTCTCATGGTGGCAAACAGTGGCTTTTCCCAGGTGTTCATCCCCTGTCCCACCCCTGAGAGGCTGAGCTGAATCACTCCTGCTTTTCCTAACCCTTTCAGGGGAGGCATTAACCAGTCAAAGACCAGCTGCCAGTCTTGTCAGATGCTCATTCCCGAATTTACTCTGGCCCCTACTGACTCCTTCAGCCTTCCTTATGCCTCCTCACTTTCCAGAGTCATAGCGTTCTCTCGTCTCCAGACTTGGTACCTGTTCTCTCTCTGCCTGGAGTAAACCACCCCCCGCCTTGCCCACAACACCTCCTTTGCCTGAGAGAATCCTACTCAACCCTTGGGCCTCAGCTTGGACGTCACTTCCTTTAAGAGCCCTTCCCATGGGTGCCCACCTCCAAACCGTCAGAGTACCAGTCTTCTTACCGCTCTCACTGGGTCAGGACCAGGACCTAGGGACCAGGAGCCATGGCTTACAAGACAGATAGAACATTCATGAAGCTCATGGACCAGTGTTTGATGTCACTAACACTGTTGGCTTGCCTTACTTGCCCATTAGACTGTAAGACAACCCCCCCCCCGGACCGGGATGGCATTAGCATGCTTAGGACTGTATCTCTGAGTCTCATACTGGGCCTGGCACACAATAGGAGCTCAGTAGATAGTTGCTAAATCGATGAGTGAATGGACGAACAAAGGAATCCATAAAAAAAAAAAGAAGAGAGGGGGGCACCTGGCTGGCCCAGTTGGTTAAGCATGCAGCTTTTGGTCTCCTGGGTCCTCTTGGTCTCCAGGTTGTCAGTTCAAGCCCCATGCTGGGCATAGAGCTTACTCAAACAAAATAAGTAAATAAAATTTAAAAAAAGAAAGAGAGGCGGGATGAGAATTCAATGAAGTAGGAAACAAATTTTCCACCTACCTATGGATACTTACCATTCTTGTCATTCCACAGGTATTGCTGGAAGAGCTGAGCCGGGTGATGCGAGGCACAGGGCTGGGGGGAGGGCCCAGAAAAGATACGGAGCCCAGAGAAGGGTTTACAATCTTGTTGAGCAGCAGCGGGCACACATTTAAAATGCCCTCACAAAACAGCACATCCTCAACAAGTATAATTAATCTTGGGGCAACTAAACCAGAGTGCTGAGGAAGAAAAAGAAAGTAAAATAATTAGTAATCGTACTGTAATAATAGAAATGACTATGTAGAGGCACCTGGGTGACTCAGGTGGTTAAGTGTCCGACTCTTGATTTCTGCTCAGGTCATGATCTCAAGGTCGTGAAATGAGCCCTACATCAGGCTCCTCTCTCAGTGGGAAGTCTGCTTGAGATTCTCTCTCTCCCTCTGCCCCTTCCCCGGCTCTCTCTACCTCGCAAATAAACAAATCTTTTATTTTATTTTTGTTAAGATTTTATGTATCATTTGACAGTGAGAGGCATAGCAAGAGAGGGAACACAAGCAGGGGGAAGAGAAGAGGGAGAAGCAGGCTTCCCGCTGAGCAGGGAGCCCAATGCGGGGCTTGATCCCAGGACCCTGGGATTACAACCCAAGCTGAAGACTCATACTTAACAACTGAGCCACCCCAGGAACCCCCAAATAAGTCTTTTAAAAGAAAAAAAATGACTGTGTATGAAGTTGACTACCAACTGTGATAAGCAACCCCAGCATTTCAGTGGTACACCACAATAAAAATGTTTTTCTGGTTGAATTCCTCTGTTCCAGGAGGTGTTGCAGGGATTCAGGAACCTTCCTTGTATGATTTCACTATCATTCCCAGCTGTGCAGACGAGGAAATGGCGAGGAGGGCAGGTCTGGGAGTGTGTCCATCACTTCTGCCCAATTCCATTGACCAGAACTCAGCCTTGTGGCCCCACCTGACTGCATGGAAGGCTGGGAATTGTAGTCTAATGGTTGCCCCAGAGGAGAAGGACGTGAGGAATGCTGAACACAGACCAGTCTCTGTTATGGGTCTCATTTACTGAATGAGCATCTAATAAACGTCAGGCACTGTCAAGCTCTCTCTCTCAAATATTCATTTATTTATCAGAGGGAGAGAGAGTGCACAGGGTGGGGGGTGGGAGAGGGATGAGCAGACTCCCTGCTGAGCCAGGAGCCCAATTTCGGGCTCCATCCCAGGACTCTGGGATCATGACCAGAGCCTAAGTCAGATGTTTAACCGACTGAACCACCCAGGTGCCTCTGAGGCTCAGGAAGTTTTAGTAAATTTTATGAGGTGAAAGGCTCATGCTTGCTGAATCAATGTGGAACCTAGTCTTTTCAACTCAAAGACTAATTAAAAAGAGGACACTAGCAAGCCCCTACCTGCTCTGAGACTACACCGTCCCACTCAACATCATTGTCGTAGATTAAGTGCTGACTATAGATTAAGCATTGTTCTAAGCACTTTCATATTAACTCATTTGATCCTCTCAAAAATCCTATGAGATATTGCTAACACCCTTATTTTAAAGATAAGGAAGTTGCACAGAGATCTTGAGACTTAGCTGAGATCACTCCATGGCAGATGCTGGGCTCCAACCCAGGTGGTCTGTCTCTAGTGTCTAAGTACACTTTTGCCCCTTTCCTACATTTTTTTTTCTTTAAGATTTTATTTATTTATTTGACAGAGAGATAGCAAGAGAGGGAACATAAGCAAGGGTAGTGGTAGAGGGAGAAGCAGGCTTCCCACTGAACAGGGAGCCGGATGTGAGGCTCCATCCCAGGGCCCTTAACGACTGAGCCACTCAGGCACCCCTCCTTTCCTACCTCTTTACGGACAACAAAAGAAATTGTTCTCGGGCAGAAGTGACGTGCCACCACCCTCTGAGGATGCAGGCTGGTCCAGCCGAGTACCAGGGGAATAAATATAATCCTTCTGTTTGTGTTTATCTTTATTCTTTAAAAAAAAAAAAATCAGATTGTTATTCAGCTTCACTAATATGTGTTGTACGGATTGACCCTGGCACCTTCACAATGCTGAGGATCGATCTGTATAATACATATTAATACAATTTAATACGCTGTGGGGTGTTTTGTTTTGTTTTAGAAAAAACAAACAGAAGATGTCACGTGCAGCGGGTCCTTGGATAAGTGGATCAGTGTGGCAAGTTTAGTTTTAATTAAACTAGCTCCCTCCTCCTCTCCTGGGGTCTGGGTAGCTGGGTCATTACACAAGGGACTCCCGATTTAGGCTCTGATCCTGCAAGATCCTGCTGACCCTAACCCTAAGCTCAGGGTCCTGAGAACCAGCCCCAGGGCAGGAAGCCTGCTTGGGATTCTCTCTCCCTCTGCCCTTCCCCACTCTCTAAAAAAAAAAAAAAATAATAAAAATAAAAAATAAAAAAAATAGCTCTCCCAGTGTGCACAGGCAGTTTTAAAAAGATTCACGCAACGAATGGACGACGACAGGACCCCCAGCCTAGGTACCACCCCAGCCTTAGTGCCCCAGGCTCCCTCACGCAGGCGCACAACCTGAGCTTCTCAGAGTGGAAGGAGGTGCCCCGTGGCCACACCCCCTTTTTTCCCCGCCTTCCTCGTTTCTCCTGGAGGCGTTATTGGCTTCTTCTCTTCGCGATATGATTGGACAGAGTCGCCGCCTGTCGTCCGGTGACCAGCTTCTATTGGCTGAAGTGCTGTGGGGGGTGGGGTTTGCCAAGCTACGTCTGGGAGGCTGAGACCCGAGGGGCAGGCCCGCGGCCGGTGGCGGCTCTCCCTTCCGGGTGCTGGCGGCTAGGGTGGCGCCACGCGAGCCCCAGGCGCCAGGGGTCTGGGGCAGGTCACCCGGCGAGGCCTGAGGGCTGGGAGGGCCGGGGCCGCAGGCGAGGCGGGGTGTGGCGGCTGGCCCTCGCGGGACCGGCCGAGACGGCGGCGGGACCTCGGGTGGAGGAGAGCGCGTGACGCAAGGTGTCGCGGCGGACACGAGACACCCCGGGGCGCGGGCCCGGAAGGCGGAGTGCTCCCGCAGACGCGCACGACCCGTCGGGAGCAGGTGCAGGTGCGGGACGCCGAATGTGACCGGACGGGCGGCGTGTCTGCGGCAGAGGAGCCGCGCGGGGGCTCGCGAGCGGGGACCGGAGGAAGCGCCCCAAAGCCCTGAGCGCCCTCCGCGAGCCCCTCGGCCTGCGCAGCCCCTCGAGAGCCGCCTGGGGGTCGGGACCTGAGCCCTCCGGCCAGGGGCCAGTGTCCGGGAGAAACGTGACCGGCAGAACCCTGCGCTCGGCTTCCCGTGTCGGCAGCCGTGTGACCCGGGGCAAGGACACCTTGTCCCGGACTAATTCTCCTGCAAGAGGGAAGAACACCGGTGGCACCGAGCTCATCTGCAGAGTGTCCCGAGCCAGTTGAAGAAGTTATGCCGAAGACTCGCAAGAGCTCCACCACTGCAAAAAGCCAAAAGTCTTTCTGCCTCGCGGGGACTGAGGCCCAGGAGAGCCTGGACTGCGCTGCTGAGAGAGGGGGGTTTTCCGAGGCCCCCCGGACTCCCCGGGCTGGCTGCGGGACTGACAGGCACCGGCAAGGATGGCAACAGCGACAGCCACAAAATGGGGCAGGTGCCATGTTAGCAGAGAGAAATCCGCCGGGAAAGATGAGGGGAGACCCTGCGTGTGATACCGCTCGGTTGTATTTAATACGCTGAAGCTGGCTTTTCTGTCTAGTGAGAAATCTCTTGTCCAACGACGGTAACTGACCTGATGATCCCAAGAGGTGAAGTTCCCTAGGTCAGTCGCTTTCGTGATGGGGGTCTCCAAGTCACCATGGGAACAGTGAGCCTTATGCCTATGAAGGGGTGCGGTGGAAGGCAACCTGAACTGCATTCTGCCTTAGAGTCCCCTTGAAAATACTCCCAAATCAGGACATTAGGAGCATCCCAAGTCATGAACAAAACACGCAAGATTATTCCATCCCTATAGGACTGCCGGAAAATGACCGGGAATTTTCACTTAGGTCAAGTTGCTAAGTAAAAAGTTCCCTGTGTTCTTCGTGAACCAGCAGGGGGCCTGTGTGCTAAAATGTTCATAATCCTCACTAGTCCTAACTATGCAAATAGCTAATCTTCTCAGTGTGCATCCAGGCCCTTTGCAAGTGCTTTACCGGCATTAGTTTGTTAAATCCTTGCACTAATCCTACGAAGCAGATACTATTATCAAGATACTATTATCACTCCCACTTCAGAAAGACCGAGGGGAGCTGGATGAGTTGAGCTATGAGCCCAGCTAGTCAATGACAGAGCTAGGGTTTGAACTTGAGCCATGGTCAGTGGGTCCTCTACTTTCAGTCATTAGGCTGTGCTGATCATCTCCCCAAGAGGGCATCCAGGGACATGCTCTGGCAAAGAATGATGGTTTCTGTGCCACAGCACGTTTTGTGTAATCTCCACGGAAGTTAAAATATCAGTATCTGCCTTCTCAAAATGGATCCTGTAAGATTACTGACATTCGTGAATGAGGAATATTATAAAACACAAGGGTTTTTAACACCCCCCCCCCAAGCTCTGTCCAACCAGCCAGTTAATTGATAACAAGTTACAACACGGTTTGTGAATCTGACAGGCCGTTTCAAAACAACGTCTTAAGAGTAATATTAATTCTTCCCCATAAATTAGCTTTCCAGATCACCAAAATGAGCCCTTTCAATGCCAAAGTTGTTTTTGTTTGTTTGTTTTATTATTAGGTAAGATCGAGATCCGAGCAGAGATCAAGAGTTGGACGCTTAAACCCACTGAGCCACCAGGTGCCCCAAAGTTTTTGCGTGTTTTATTTTTTTAATTTTTTACTTTTTTTTTTAAGGTTTTGTTTTTCTTTATTTGACAGAGAAAGAGACAGTGAGAGCAGGAACACAAGCTGGGGATGTGGGAGAGGGAGAAGCATAGCAATCTTATTTTTTTTTTAAGTGACTTAAAATAGAGAATCTTGCATATAGTTAACCTTTTTCTGATCATGCCCTATTATTAATATTTATTATTGTCCTATGCTTTAATAGAATTCTGTCTTATTTTTTGGGATACTGTTACCTTTCTATCAGGCTGCCAGACCTGTGGTCATAGTCTGCCTCAAATAATTCGTTTCTCCAGCCTTACCATCTCTACCCTTATCCCTGTCAGTGTGGCTGATAAAATGCTTTGAGCTAAGAAACCAAATAAGTTTATTATGGATTGTATTTTTATTTTTTAATTTTTTAAAGGTTTTATTTATTTAAGAGAGAGAGAGCTAGTATGATGAGTTGGGTGAAGAGCAGAGGAAGAAGCAGACTCCCTGCTGAACAGGGAGCCCGATGCAGGACTCAGTCCTGGGACTTTGGGATCATGACCTGAGCTGGAGGCAGAGGCTTAACTGATGGAGCTGCCCATGTGCCCCTATCAATTGTATTTTTAAAAGATACTATGATTATAATAATATCATTGATATTATTAATTATTAATATTATTATAACAATTGTATAATATAATCTTATATTATTATAAGATCTTTGTGACAGTGATTTCTTGCTCCCAGAGATCTTTTTTCCCCTTTACTTCTGGTTTAAGAATATGATTTTTTTCCAACCTCCTCCCAACTCTCTCTCTCTCTCTCTCTAATAAATAAATAAATCTTAACAAAGAATATATATATTATATTTTTTAAAGATTTTATTTTTGGGGCTCCTGAGTGGCTCAGTTGGTTAAGTATCCTACTCTTGATTTCGGCTCAGTTCATGATCTCAGGGATGTGGAACTGAGTCCTGTGTGGGACTCTGTGCTGGGGATGAAGCCTGCTTAAGATTCTCTCTCTCCCTCTCCCCTTCTCCACCATCTCTCTCTCAAAAAAAGGGTGGGGGGCGCCTAAATGGCTCAGTGGATTAAAGCCTCTGGCTTCAGCTCAGGATGATCTTGGGGTCCTGGGATTGAGCCCCGCATCGGGCTCTGCTCAGCAGGGAGCCTGCTTCCCCATCTCTCTCTCTGCTTGCGCCTCTGCCTACTTGTGATCTCTCCCTCTCTGTCAAATAAATAAATAAAATCTTAAAAAAAAAAAAAAAAAAGAAAGAGTTGCATGCTCTGTTAACGGAACCAGGCAGGCACCCCAAGAATATGATTTGAAGGCGCTTATTGCTAGAAGACCGACCAGCAGGTAAGCGGGTTATACATATATTTATCTCCTCGTTACCAGGCACATATTCCTCACAATATAAGCTGGAGATTCCTTTTTACAAAAGGCCAAATTCCTCTAGCTGTTGGGCTTGGCCAAAAAAAGGGCCAGAGAGTAACTATTTCAGACTTTGCGGGTCATGTGGTCTCACTGCGGCTGCTTCATCTGCTGTCACAGCATGAAAACACTACGGACAGTGAACAATCACCAAACGAGGGTGGCCAGGCTCCAGAAGAACTTTACTCACAAAACTAGGCAGTGAGCCAGACGGAGGCCAGAGGCTGTGGTTTTCCCGCTCCTGCTCTGGCATTGGATGGTCTGAAGTCTTCTGCAATCAGAGGTTGACAAAATACTTCACACAGTGTGAAATGATGCCGTTAGATGGGTAAAGAGCCAACGGCTGGTACAGCCTGTGAATACAGCCGGCAAGGAAGAAAAGGCTCTGCCCCGGGTCAGAGAACAGTAAGGACCCATCACACCAGGGGTTGGGGAAGAGTCATTCTGGAATCCACTCACAGTGTAAAAAACTTGAGTATAAAGTAGAGTTGAAGTTCGGTATTTGGGTCCTCAGTGTTTCATAGAACATGCCGAAGTCCTATAAGTTTCATTTCCTACATGGGAGGGGGGTGTCTTCCCTTTGTTTTAAGAAACAAAAAACAGGACGCCTGGGTGGCTCAGTGGGTTAAGCATCTGCCTTCCCCTCGGGTCATGATCTCAGGGTCCTGGGGTCAGTCCTGCATCAGGCTCCCTGCTTCCCCAGCTTGTGCGCACCCGCGCTCGCTCTCTCGGACAAGTACATGAGTAGAATCTTAAAAAAAAGAAAGAAAACAAAAAAACTACCTTTTCCATGTGGTTTAGTTGGTAGGTGGCAAACTATCAACGAGTATCAGTACCTCTACTTATAATTTTTTTTAATTAAAAAAATTTTTTAGGGGTGCCTGGGTGTCTCAGTGGGTTAAAGCCTCTGCCTTCAGCTCAGATCATGAACCCAGGGTCCTGGGATCGAGCCCCGCATCGGGCTCTCTGCTCAGCAGGGAGCCTGCTTCCCCCTCTCTCTCTGCCTGCCTCTCTACCTACTTGTGAGCTCTGTCTGTCATATAAATAAATAAAATCTTAAAAAAAATTTTTTTAACAATTAATAATTTCCTTTATTTTCTACACAAAGGAGCCATCTTTTTTTGTTGTGGGTTTTTTTTTTTTTTAATTATTTATTTATTTGACACTGAGACAGCCAGAGAGGGAACATAAGCAGGGGGAGGGGATGGGACATCTGGGCGGCTTCGCCTCAGGTCACGATCCCAAGGTCCTGGGCTTGAGCCTCACATCGGGCTCCCTGCTCGGCGGGAAGCCTTCTTCCCTCCTCTCCTACTCCCCCTGCTTCTGTTCTCTCTCTGGCTGTTGCTCTCTCTCTCAGATAAATAAAATCTTAAAAACAAAAACAAATCAAAACAAGAAACAAGCAGGGGGAGTGGGAGAGGAAGAAGCAGGATCCCCACTGAGCAAGGAGCCCAGTGTGGGGGCCTGGTCCCAGGACCTTCAAATTAAAAACAAAACAAAACAACAGTGGGGCGCCTGGGTGGCTCAGTGGGTTAAGCCTCTGCCTTCGGCTCAGGTCATGATCTCAGGGTCCTGGGATTGAGCCCCCCTACATCGGGCTTTCTGCTCTGCAGGGAGCCTGCTTCCCCCTCTCTCTCTGCCTGCCTCTTTGTCTACTTCTGATCTCTGTCAGATAAATAAATAAAATCTTAAAAAACAAACAAACAAACAAACAAACAAACAAAAACCCAACAGTGGTGCCTGGGTGGCTGAGTCCGTTAACTATCTACCTTCAACTCAGGTCATGATCCCAGGGTCCTGCAATGGAGCCGGACATCGGGCTCCCTGCTCAGTGGGGAGTCTGCTTCTCCCCCTCCCTCTGCCGCTCCCCCTGCCTGTGCTCAACCTCTCTCAAATAAGTAAATAAAATCTTTAAAAAACAATAGCAATAACAGACAACCTGCCATCCCAAGGACGTAGAGCACCAGGACCCTGCACACATGGCTGGCAGGAACGCGAAATGGCACACCACTTTGGAAGTCAGTTTAGCAGTTTCTTAAAATGTTAACCCTACACTAACCTGTGACCTAACGATCCTCCTCCTAGATAAACTCAAGCGTATGTCCACACAAATACTCAGACACAGATGTTCATCGTAACCATAACAGACAGAATAATGGCTCCCTAAAAATGTCCCTCTCCTAACCCCCGGAACCTCTGGTTGTTACCTTACACGGCTTTGCAGACACGATGATGAAGTTGAGGACCTTGACGTGGGGAGATCATCCGGGGTCATCTGGGCAGTTCCAGTATAATCCCAAGTTCTCTGAAGAGGGAGGCCGGAGGGTTGGTGTCAGAGAGGTGTGACTTCAGGAACACGGGCTGGAAGGATGCTCCTCGAACATGGCAGAAGGTCTGTCTGCGAGCCCGGGGAACTTCCGAGACACTCAACATTTCTGAATCTCAGGGCAAGTAGGCCGAATGAAAGGGGTCAAAGAGTGCATGACATGTGAGTCAATTGATAGAAAATTCTAGAATATGTGAATGGATCTACTTTGACAGATCAGTGGGTGCCTGGGGATGGGGGAGGGGGGGAAGGAGGGTGACAAAGGGGACTTGTGGAGGCAAAGGAGATCTAGTGATGTGATGATTTCATGGGTGCCTACGTACAGTCAAAACACATCAAACTGTATGCTTTAAACGCAGTTTGCTGTCCATGAGTTTTACGTCAATAAAGCCACGAAAGAACAATGAAGGTATCTAGGAAAAGGCCAAGACTAGCTCAGGGTAATAGTGATGTTGAAAGTAGAACTCCAGCCCTTCCCCCAGTCCCAGGGCTCTAATTAACCCATAGGACTACTTGAGATACGTGTTTTCAGCCAGTCTCTCTCTCTCTCTCTTATCTACCTATCTATCTATTTATTTATTTAAAGATTTTATTTATTTGTTTGACAGACAGAGATCACAAGTAGGCAGAGAGGCAGGCAGAGAGAGAGGAGGAAGCAGGCTCCCTGCTGAGCAGAGAGCCCGATGCGGGCTCGATCCCAGGACCCTGAGATCATGACCTGAGCCAAACGCAGACCCTTAACCCATTGAGCCACCCATGCGCCCCTTTTTTAAAGATTTTTAATTTATTTACATGACAGACAGATCACAAGTAGACAGAGAGGCAGGCAGAGAGAGAGGGAGGAAGCAGGCTCCCTGCGGGGCAGAGACTAGGCTCCATCCCAGGACCCTGGGATCATGACCTCAGCCGAAGCCAGAGGCTTTAACCCATTGAGCCACCCGGGTGCCCCTGTGAGGTTTCTTAATAGCAAAATCAGAAGTATAAGTACCTTTGGGAGTCGCTGTTCTTCCTGCCGTAGTGAAACTGTCTGTAGTAAGAACTGTCACAAAAATAAAAACAACATGGCAAAGGACTAAAACGTATTTCTTCTATTTCTTCTTCTTCCTCCTCCTCCTCTTCCTCCTTCTCCACTTCCTCTTCCTCCTCTTCTTCCTCTTTCTCCCCTTCCCTTCTTCTTCCCCTTCCGCTTCCTCTCCTTCTCCTTCTCCTTCTTTCTTGATGGTTTTTCTTCATCAGCGAATACTATCGGAGGACCAGGTCGGGGGGTGGCTGACAGCACATCCCGGGACGCAGGTGGCAGCCCAGCACCCGCGCAGGCAGGTGGGGCGACAGGTGTTTTCAGCGCGTCTCAGCTTTCTGGCATCTGCCAGATTCTGCTCCGCGAATGAAAGACCAAAGTGCTACTTCTTAATTTGTGAGTCTCCAAAGCAAAGAAGAACCGGAGAAGATACGGTCTTGGCAGTAAAGTGAGTCATTTAATAAGAACAATGATTCATGGAAAAAACAAACCCGACTGTGGGGGAATAATCACCGACAGGGCAGCTGCTTTGGACCAGAGCGAACCGAGGACCCTGGGAGGCAGTTACGGAGAGAAAAAATAAAAATCACTCCCTGAGTGACTCCTGGGGAAGGAATGAAGCCAGAAGTATACCAAGTACAGTTGATTTTATTTTTTTAGTTATTTTTTAAAAATATTTTATTTATTTGTCTGACAGAGATCACAAGCAGGCAGAGAGGCAGGAAGAGAGAGGGGGAAGCAGGCTCCCCGCTGAGCAGAGAACCTGATTTGGGGCTTGATCCCAGGATCCTGAGATCATGACCTGAGCCGAAGGCAGAGGCTTAACCCACAGAGCCACCCAGGCGCCCCTATTTTGTTATTTTTAAGTAGCTCCATGCCCAGTGTGGAGCTCAATGCAGGGCTTGATCTCTTGACGCTGAGATCAAGACCTGAGCTGAGGTCAAGAGTCAGAGGCTCAAATAGACTGAGCGGCCCTGGCGTCCCCTTATTTTCTTAAAGTAAACTTTACCCCTGATGTGGGGCTTGAACTCACCACCCTGAGATTAATAGTTGCACACGCTAATGACTGAGCCAGCCAGGTGCCCCCAGAATAGAGTTCACGTAGTAGAATCTTTCAGTGGTTTTCAAAAAGGAAGGGAATGATCATAAAAATGTCTGCATTACAGAAAAGTTCATTGCTTATCTCAAGGCAAAGACTTGGACTACTCTAACTTAAACTAAAAATTTTCCACTTTTGCATTTTTCTTTTACAAAAAGTCGCATGTTTCAAATTTACTGGCCTTTTCAGAGATGACAATAGCTCTCAGTAATGTGCTGCCAACAAATCTGTCAGACACACACACACACACACTATCTGCACTTTGTGGAGGAAAGTTTGCTAGAGGATGACACAAAAATTACTTTTTGACAGATTTTCGCTAGGGACAGGTCATTATGAAAAATGGACATTTGGAATATTTCTAGTATTACACGATTGGGTCCTACATAAGAGCTCTTACATCTGCAAACTTAAATATGTTGGAAATAGAGGTGTTTTTTTTTTTAAGATTTTACTTATTTATTTGACAGAGATCACAGGTAGGCAGAGAGGCAGGCAGAGAGAGAGGAAGGGAAGCAGGCTCCCTGCTGAGCAGAGAGCCCGATGTGGGGTTTGATCCCAGGACCCTGAGATCATGACCTGAGCCGAAGGCAGCGGCTTAACCCACTGAGCCACCCAGGCACCCCGGAAATAGAGTTTTCTAATCTGTTTAAAAATCCTCCAAACAGGGGCACCTGGGTGGTTCAGTCGGTTAAGCATCTGCCTTCCGCTTGGGTCATGATCCTGGAGTCCAGGGACCGACTCCTGCATCGGGCTCCCTGCTCAGTGGGGCGCCTGCTTCTCCCTCTGCTGCTCCCCTTACTCTTGTGCTCTTTCTCACTCTCTCTCAAATAACTAAAATCTTTAAAAACAAAAAACAAAAAACAAAAAAACCTTGGGACGCCTGGGTCGCTCAGTTGGTTAAGCGGCTATGTTCGGCTCGGGTCGTGAACCCAGGGTCCTGGGATGGAGTCCTGCATCGGGCTCCTTGTTCGGCGGGAAGCCTGCTTCTCTCTCCGCCTCTGCCTGCATTCTGACTGCTTGTGTGCACGCGCACTCTCTCTCTCTCTGACAAATAAATAAATAATCTTTAAAAAAAAGAAATCTTCCAAACAAAGAATTTAAATGGATTTTTGGTCTACTTGTTAATGACATAAAAATATGATCCCTTTTTCATTTGTCAGGACAATTCGTAGACATTGTGGAAAATGAACCTTTCTTCAGTCAAAACCAGATATTCAGCCTTGACCTCTGCTCATCTTACAGAGAAACTACCAGACATGGGTGTCCTGAGACAGTAAAACCCTTCCTCCCAACAAACTGTCTTACACACACACTCACACACACGCACACACTGCCCCCAAACTGGAGCCTCCTGGAAGCCTCTAGATCCAACTCTTAATTTATAGGAAAAGCAGAGCCCAAAGACACGCACTAAAGTCTATCCAGAGGATACAGTCCTTGCTCTCCAACAGCGGGAAACTCTTGGAACAAACGTCCACGTTTCTCCAACAAGTTGCAAAGGTGGGGGCAGGGCCTGTTATGCATTGAACTGTGCCCCACCACTCCCCGACTCATAAGTAGAAGCCCTCACCCCCCAACGTGACTGCATTGGGAGACGGGCCCGTGAGGAGGTGATTAAGGTTCCATGAGGTCACAGGGTGGGACACAGCGGGGAAGGAGCCATCTGGAAGCCAGGAAGAGAGACCATTCCTGAGACCCACCCCGCTGAGCCTTGATCTCGGACTTCCAACCTTCAGAAGGGTCAGCAAAGGTGGGATTCTGTTCCTGCAGCCCAGGCCGACTCGCACAGTAGAGGGGCTGGGGCGGGGCTGCTCTGGGGAGGGCAGGAGGTGAAGGGGGACCGTCCAGACGTAGAGACACTTCCTATTAGTCAGTTATGGGTATTTTACCACATTGGAAATAAGTGAAACAAAAACCTTATCAATTAACCTGATTAATCCTCATCACCACCGTCTTGCACAATTTATGATACGGCGAGATAACAAGGAATTTGAACGCAGTGGGTATTGGAGGATAGTAAGGGATTCTCGTTTTCAGGTGGGACATTGCGGTTGGTGTGTGTGTTTAGAAGCGTCCTGCTGGGAGAGCTAGAGATAGAATCCTTGGCGGGGGAAAGGGTGCGATGGTTGGGGTTTGCTGTAGAGTAAGGTGATGGGGGTCGCCTGGCCGGCTCAGTGGTAGAGCATGTGGCTCTCAAACTCAGGTCAAGGTCGTGAGTTGAAGCCCCACATTGGGCGTGCACCTACTTAAAAAAAAAAATAGAATGTCGTGGGAGTGAATGGCTGCACATTGGGTCAGAGGGAACTTTGTTATACTCCTCCGTCTGACTTTGAATTTGTTCACAATTCTGCATAATGCAGAGTTTGGGGAAAAAAAAAATAAAGAAAGAAAGTTAAGCCAAAGGCAACCGAAAACTTCCATGTAATTGTAGGTAGAACTGACAAAAAACGTTGTGCCCTGGTTTACTGCTCTTAGCAAGGATACTCTTCCCCTCATCCCTACGTGTCCTGATCAGGTGTCTTCCCCAGCTGTGAAGGACATCAGGGCCGAGCATTGAAATGACCTGAATAGCTTAGAATACCTATAAAAGCATTAAGTCAAAATCTGGAAAAGATGAAGTATATTATTATATTTCTTATTAAAATACTAATACTGTTTAAGGGGGCCAATATATTTTTGTATGAACTATAAAGAAAATAAAATACAAATTGCTTATTAACAACACTGTGTACTGGGGCAGGGGCACCTGGGTGATCCAGTCCCTTAAAAGTCCAACTCCTGGTTTCACTTCAAAGCTTGATCCAGCCGTTCCGTCATTCAGTCCGTCATCCCTCCCCCCATCTGTCCGTTCATCCATCCGTCCATCTAAATACTTGTCAAACACCAACTCTGTCCCAGGCCCTGTTCCAGGCCTGGGGGCCAGAGCAGAGAACCACAGACAAAAACCCTTGCCTGCAGAGAGCTGGCATCCAGGAAGGGGAGACAGACAGTAAACAAAGAAACAGAGAAACCCGCAATGTCAGGTAATGACAGGGTGTAAAGATAGCAGCGGAGTGGGTAGGTGGTGGCCGATGTGGTCAGGACTCTCAGCCACCCTTGAGCTGAGCCCCGACTCAGGGGAGGTTTGAGCCTTCTGAAAATCGCGAATAAGAACAAGTTAAAAAGCCCTAGATTGGGACTTTGCTTTCCTTGATATTTTTCTTTGTTAACTTTGAAACTATTTTTTTTTTAAGATTGATTTATTCATTTTAGAGAGGGAGAGGGACTCTCAAGCAGACTCCAGACCCCACGCTGAACATGGAGCCCGACGTGGGGCTGGATCCGGCATCCTGGTATCATGACCCGAGCGAAACTAAGAGTCACATGCCTGAGCCACTGAGTCCCCCTGAACTTTTATTTACTTATTTATTTATTTATTTAAAGATTTTATTTATTTTTTTGCCAGAGACAGAGATCACAAGTAGGCAGAGAGGCAGGCAGAGAGAGGAGGAAGCAGGCTCCCTGCTGAGCAGAGAGCCCGATGCAGGGCTTGATCCCAGGACCCTGAGATCATGACCTGAGCCGAAGGCAGAGGCTTTAAGCCACTGAGCCACCCAGGCGCTTCCCCCAAACTTTTAAACGTCCTCCCTGTCTTTGGTGCACGGAAGGGTCAGTGTTAGTGTCCTGGGTGGGCTCTAAGATCCAGGGCCACCAACCAGGAAGGCTAGAAAACCAGAAACGGATGGTCTCACGGTTGTGGGGCCGGACGTCTGAAATCAAGGTCTCGGCAGGGTCGTGTCCCTCCAAGGTGCCGGGGAAGGAACCGCTCCAGGCCCCGCGGGGCTTCCGGCCTTCCGGGTGCCACATACGTCGCTCGGGTCCTCCAGTGCCTTGTCCCCACACAGCGGCCCCCGGTGTCCTCACGTCTTCTTCCCTCTGCGTCTGGTTCCGTGTCCCCGTCTGTCCTTTCCGTAAGGCGCCGTCAGATTGGGTTAGGGCCCACCCCGATGCCGCATCCTGCCTGGGTCACCTCTGGAAGAAGCCCGTCCCCGGTCCCCGAGGCAGGTCACCGCCTGGGCTCCGGGGGTTCGAGCCTCTGTCCTTCCTAGGTGGCACCATTCACGCCACATCTGCCGGACGCCGAGACAACCTCGTAGCGACGGTCCCGTGGAGCCTCAGCCCCTGGAGCTCGGCCTTTGTCCCCTGCCTTCCTGGGGCGAGAGGCCGGAGGCCCCAGCCGCCCCTTCAGTCCCCGGCGGAGTCTGCGGCGGGCGCTCGCGGGGGTCGGGCCGGTTCTGCGCCCCCCGCCCGGGCCGGCCACGGCTCCTCCGCGGCACACGGGGTGCGGGGCCCAGACCGGAGGGGGACGGGCAGCCGCGAGGTCAGCTGCCTCATGGTACAGAGGGGAAACTGAGGCCCAGGGGCCAAGGCTGGCCTCGGAAGACCGCAGAGGGAGGCAGGATGACCTCGGGTCCTGGGCTCGGCCGCCCCCTGCCACACTCAGCTTACACGTTCTGTTCTAGAAGACCTCACGGAATACCTAGGCCAAGGCCCCTCATTACGTGTCCTGCTGCACTGACCATGACACCCCACGCTCCAGCCCTCCATGCCTGGTGCCCTCCTGCCCCGCCCCCCCCCCCCCCCAGCTCCGCCGGGATCTCTCCCTCACCTCCTCGGGCATTTCGTCAGAGGAGCCTCCTCCTGGCTCTTCTCATCCCCTTTCCACAGGGTTTATGGTTGGAAGGTGAGGAGCCAGCCCTGGCGGGGTTGCCGGGGACAGAGGGCCTCAGGCCTTGGGATGGCCTGTCCCCCGGAGGAGCGGGAGTCGGGCCGGCAGGAGAGGGAGGCCTGCACGGGAGAAACGGACGGGGTGTGCGTGAGGGGAGACTCCCCCGGCGCCGTGTGACAGAGGGTCACAGCACTGGGGACAGCCAGGTTCTGAGAGGGAGGGAAGAAAGGAGGGAGACTATTACAGAGTTCAAGGAAAATCTAACTTTCGTGTTAAATAGGATTCAACCCTCTTCGTTTTACCTAAAACAGTATCATCTGTCACCTTTCAAACGCTTCAACCGACTTGACTTTTCTCCACAGAATTTATCACCTGAAATACTTGATGTGTTTACTCATTGCCCATCACCTCTCTCCGCTCTGTAGAGCAAGCACAGGGGAGCAGGGTCTTGGTTTTGTTCATCGCTGAGCCCTGATGCTAGGATGTAATACCCACTCACTAAAAACCCGTGGTGTCTACTTTAAAGTCATCTCCACCCCCAGCGTGGGGCTCGAACTCATGACCCCGAAATCAAGAGTCACACGTTCCACCGACGGAGCCAGCCAGGCTGCCCCTGCAGACGGGAGACTTGATCTCAATGAAATATTTGGTTCAGCAGGGACAAGAGCTGCATAATCATGATAAACTGTGGTTACTTATTATTATTATTATTATTATTTTACCAAACTTGTGATGTAACCATTCTGGGGAGATGGGTGTAAGCACTTTGGGGGAATGCAGGGTGACCGTGGACGTAGGGGGTGAGGGAAGAAAGTGTTTAGGAACCGTGGTGGGAGGTTAAGAGGTGATGTTGGAAACTGAAACATGAAGAAAGAGCTGGGTAAACATGATTTTAGGAAAGATGGAGGCGGGGGTTCAGGGAAACAGCCGGAAGCCTGAGGGATGTGCCTCAGGGAAAACAGCCTCGGGATGGGGAGAGAGGACCGTTATTTTCCAAGATAAGGCTTTTAATGCACTTTTCTTTTCTTTTCCTTTGTAAACTCTGTTCTTTCCTTACTTGTGTGTGTGTTTTTTTTTTTTTAAGATTTTTTTTAATTTATTCATTTGACAGAGAGAAATCACAAGTAGATGGAGAGGCAGGCAGAGAGAGAGAGGGAAGCAGGCTCCCTGCTGAGCAGAGAGCCCGACGCGGGACTCGATCCCAGGACCCTGAGATCATGACCTGAGCCGAAGGCAGCGGCTTAACCCACTGAGCCACCCAGGCGCCCTTGTGTGTGTTTTTTAAAGATTTTATTTATTTGATAGAGAGAGAGAGACAGCAAGAGCAGGAGCACAAGCAGGGGGAGTAGGAGAGGGGGAAACAGTCTCCCCACTGAGCAGGGAGCCCGATGCGGGGCTCGATCCCAGGACCCTGGGATCGTGACCTGAGCCGAAGGCAGAGGCCCAACGACTGAGCCACCCCCGTGCCCCCTTTCATCACCTTGTTAAAAATAAGTTAGTAGCATTGAGCTTGGAGGAAACAGAGACTCTCAGGGTTGCACGAGGTCCTCGAGTTCAGCCACTGGGCTCCCTCTCCGGGGGGCTCACTTCCCACACGCAGGTCAGCTGCTCCCATCTCTGCACCAATACCACGGGGAACTCACTGCCTGCTCTACGGAGTCACGGGCCTCGCTGGGCCCCGCGGAGCTCTGCTCCCACGTGGCCTGTGCTCACCGGTCCTGACTGTGTTCTCAACAGCCCCAGAGACAGAAGGGGTTTTACTGGGGTGAGGGAATGGCAGAGACACAGAATGCGGGTACTTTGTGGGAGCAGCAGGCCCCCGGAGCATCCTTAGCAAATGGACATTCATTTGAGGGCAGAGGCAGCTCAGCCTCGGGGAGCAGGAGGTGCTAGGAGGCCGGGAGAGGACGGGCTGAGTCGGCAGGCCCCTGGGAGCTGGGGGGCAGGTGCCTGGTCACTGCTGCTTCCTGAGTGCCTGCCGCCTGTGCCTGGCCTTCTAGGCTTCCTGTCCCACTGGCAGACGAGGACTCTGAAGGTCAGGGAGGTTGCTAAAGGGAACAGGACCCAGGACAGAACATGATGAAGGTCATGATGCCAAATCAGGCTGCCCTGTCCTATGAGCTGGGTGTCCTCCCGCTTTGCCTGCCCTCCTGTGCATCACAGGGGCCACGAACTTAAGTTGATCAGAAAGGGACAGTGTTGGACTCTTCAGCGCTGGGAAGCAGTGAAACCCACACAACCTGGGCCTGGCGCTCCGCAATAACCAACTTTTCCCACTAGAGGGCACTGCGGGACAGAAACCCGGTCCAGGCCAGGGGGACACCAGCACCTGATGCCATGCGGGCGGGTGAGAAGGAGCTGTCTCTGTGACAACGGACTCCTTGGGTCCTCCCTGCGGATCCAGGACTAGGTACTCTCCGGAACCCCCACTTTACAGGTTAAGAAATTAAGGCTCAGTGTTGTTCTATGATTTGTCCCAAGTCACCAAGTTGCAAGCGGGGGAGGAGAGCACGAACTCACCTCTGACCCCAGAGCCTCAACTGCTGACCACCTGACCCCCGCCCCTATGCTCTTTGGTTCTGTCTTTCCTCCTGGGTCCCTTCCAGATGGTCTCCTTGACCTCCGTGGGATTTGCCCAGGCTTGCTCGAGGTGCGGAGGGTCTCAGGAATTCACAGGAATCACTGCAGCCCAAGGCAGGGATGTGGGGAGTGGGCAGGCGCCTGGGGAAGGAGCTGGGGCTGTGGGACCAGCGGGGGGCATGAGAAGGGAGATCCCAGGCCACAGAGCTGGGAGTCCTCCTGCGCTGGCCCCTGGCACAGCCGGTCCCCCTGGGAGCCCGCCAGGCTTATTAATATCCTGCTGAGTCAGGGGGCTCTTCAGTTTCCAAATCACAAGACTCAGGGGCTGAGCGGGGCAAGAATATTCCTGACTCCCGATGCCCTGTCTCTCCCACCTGCACTGCCCACACCAGGCCAGAAGCCCCACAGCTCTGAGCTGCCCTGTGGCCTGGGGACAAGTGTCCTGACTGTGGAGACATGACCCCCCACTCCAGGGTTGGAGTCAGGCCGTGCTCCTCAACAGCCTGGCCCACAGGAGGGGCGAAGAAGCTGGAGCTCTTCTTCTAGAGAATGCTTTCCTGGGGGGGCCTACTGTGCGCCCAGCCCTATCCCGCTCACTGGGGGTTCCGCAGCGGGGGCAGCATGGTCAGGCAGCTCTGGGTCTGCCTACGCGGGGCCCCCCGTCGGCAGCCACAGCCAGCTGGTCTCAGCCAGGCACTGATGGAAGCTGGTCTTACCCGGAGCTCTCGGGAACACTTGGGGCAGGGTCCCGTGATCCCTGGTCCTATGGGTAGGCCCTGGCCAAAGGGAAGGGCACCAGAATTCGGGGAGGGATGTGGTGACCACGGCAGCAGAGCGGGCCGGACTGCAAAGGACAAAATAAAGCAGATACATCAAAAGACAGCCGCCCGAGACAGAGGCCTCCTGGGCCCTGGCTCTCAGCCCTTGGCACCCCTTCCCATCCTAGCTCCAGAGGGCTGCCCCGCACCCCTGTGTTGTAGCCGCAGACCCACGAGGCCCTGCGCAGGCAGGCGGAGCTAAGATCATCTGGGACCACCAGGTCCTCTGATTTCCCGAGTCACGGCCTAAAAAACGTTTACTGAGGACGTCCCAGGCTCCAGGGCCTGGCCTGATACGCAGGTCACCGACTTAGCTCCGCAGGTCTGTTCTCGCATTTTACAGACGCTGAGGCCCACAAGCCAAAGTCAAAGGCCACTAAGTGACAGAGCCAGGCCTCTAGCCCGGGGGTGGCTGATTCCAGAGCCTTCATTCTTCTTTTTTTAAGATTTTACGTATTTATTTATTTATTTAGAGAATCTAAAGCAGACTCCCCACTGAGCGCAGAGCTGAATGTGGGGTTTGATCTCAGAACCCTGAGATCACAACCTGAGCTGAAACCGAGAGGCAAACATTTAACCCATAGAGCCACCCAGGTGCCCGGCGATTTCCGCTTTTAACTGCCTCCCGTACCCAGGCCGTGCACCCTGCATGGGAACTCTGTCACGGCGACTGCCCCCCACAGCCTGCCTGCCGCTTCCCTCGGTGGGGCTGCAGCTCTGAGGCCCCTGTCCACTGAGCCCTTATCAGCCAGCTGCACAGGTCACAGAGCCCGGGACAGGCAGCCACCGCCCCAGGCCCTCGCAAGTCCCGTTATCAGGGCACACATTCCAACCGGGCCTCTCCCCAAGGAGGGGGAGATAAAGCCTGCCACTTTCCGGTCCTTCTTCAGAGTTTTGTCAAGTGGTGAGGGGCTTCTCTGGGGACCGTAAGGGGGCTGTGGGAACAGGAAGACAAGGCATTCTGCCTGTTTCTTCAGCCAGCTGGGGAACACACCAGGGGCTTGGCCGATTGGCCCCCAGGCCTAGAACCCGATCCTCCTTGGGGGGACCCCAGGATGGGGTGCCAAGCAGGGAGGGACAACTGCTTCCTTGGAAGCTCTGGGGCCCGAGGAGCCAGGATGAGGTTGGTGAAGAGGGCCGGGTCTCAGCCAGAGGCTGGCGGATGCTTCTGGAAGGGTCTCGAAGCGCCCACCTTCTTCACCCGCCTGCCTGCCTCGTGAAGCCTCAAATTTCTCATCCCTCCATTACTGTTACTGCAAGTCTCACCTCTTGGGGCTGTGGGGTAAAATATGGCATCGTGTGTAAAGGTCACCTGGCCGGCTTTGCTGGAAAGTCTGTGTGGGCCTCACACGCACGTTTATTCAGCACTAGCCAAGTGGCCGGCACACGCCAACCTCTGTGCTTGGCCAACTCCAGGAATGAGACACAATGGTTATACCCATGGCGTGCATGGAGAGTACAAGGCCTAGACTAGGAACTGGCTTGTCCGGGGTCACACAGCTCTAAGGGAGAACCAGGGCTGCATCCCAGGAGGTCTGATCTTGGCCTGCAGGCTCTTTGTTGCCAGGGTCCCAGGCTTTCAGATGAATTCACTTATCACCTTGTCTACACAGCAGGTGCTCAGAAGTCCCACATGAAGCCCAGGTTCCTATGGCAACAGTGCTGCAGGGGGGATCCCCCTAGCCCCCAGCAACAACTGTGTGGGAGCCGGGTGGTGGCCAGCTGGCTTTGGGCTCCAGCTCCGAGCCTGGAGTGGACATTCTGACGACAGGCAGAAGCAAAGCAAACCCTTCCTGCAGGAAGACACCACGGCCACATAAGGCCCCCAGGGCGCTCACAGACGGCACTGAATGGCATTCAGCAGAGCAAGCAGGCTCAGGGACAGTGAGACCCAGAAGCAGAATGGCCAGTGTGACGCCTACATCCAGAGATCAAGGGCATACTACGAGGGAGCCGGCAGAAAGGAGCGATCAGGAAAGGAAAGAGTTAAAAGTCAAATCAGGGGTTGGGGGCCTGGCTGGCTCAGTTGGTGCAGACTTCCGATCCTAGAGTTGTGAGTTCGAGTCCCATGTCGGGGGTAGAGATTACTTACAAATAAAATCTTTAAAAAAAAAAAAAAAAGCAACTTGTACGTCTAGAAGTGAAAAATATATTTCAGGGGTCCCTGAACTGGCTCAAGTCAGTTAAGCCTCTGCCTTCGGTTCAGGTCATCATCCCACGGTCCTGGGATTGAGCCCCGCATCGGGCTCCCTGCTCAGCAGGGAGCCTGCTTCCCCCTTTCTGTCTGCCTGCTGCTTCCCCTGCTTGTGCTCTCACTGACAATAAATAAAACTCTTAAAAAATACATATATATTTCAGTTAAAGTGACTGTCCATTGACTAGATCTGAAACTAAAGGGAAACGAAGATACGTGGGAGTTTTTTTCTCAGAGTGTGAAGTGGAGAGGGAGGAGGGGAGGGTAAAGAGACGAGAGTCCGGGAGGCCGGGGCGGGCCGGGGCGGGCCGGGGGGACTTCCTGTGCACGGCTGAACACACCGTGGGACTCTCCCCTCCGCCTGCTCGGGAGGAAACGGTTCAGGAGGAAGGAAGGTGATGGGGGAAGGTGATGGGGGACGGAAGGCCCGGGCAGGAAGGGTGAAGGCGCCAGCGGTGTGGGTAAGGGAAATCAGACAGGAGCAAGGGTTTCCCCTGGGGCTTCAGTCAAGACGTGCTGCCTCGCCGGACAGCCCGGGAAAGCAGATCCGGGTGGGTTAAAGCTGGAGGCTGGTGTTTCAGAGGGAGACCGGCCTTTGCCAGGGTTAGACCTTAAGCCAGCTACGCACACGAGCGTTTGGCAAATAAAGCAAGAGAAATAGTATGTATTTCAAATCTGAGAGAGAAAAGTGAAAAGAAAAAACAAACAAACAAACAAAAACTCAGTTCAAAAAGGGATGAGAGGGGCTCCTGGCTGGCTCGGTTGGTAGATCATGTGACTCTTCATCTCGGGGTTCTGAGTTCGAACCTCACGTTGGGGGTGACATGACATAAATAAGTAAAAATTTAAAGGAAAAAAAAAAAGGGACGAGAAAGGATAAAAAAGAAACAGGAAACGTAGAACATATAGAAAATGAAACAAAATAAGAAGGAAGAAATTAGTCCAAATATATCCATAAGAACAGTACACAGAATTAGACTCAACTCATCAGTGAAAAGATTCTAAAGTTGGGTGGGAAGTTTCATCCAGACGGATGAAGTTTAGAAAGGATCTGCTGGGGGGTGTCTGGGTGGCTACTTGGTGGGGCACCCAACTCTTGATTTTAGTTTAGGTCGTGAATCCGGGATTCTGGGATGGAGTGTTACGTCGGGCTCCGTGCTCTGCGTGGAATCTGCTCGTCCCTCTCCCTCGGCTCCTGCCCCGCTCGTGTGCGCTCGCTCTCTCTCTCTCAAATCCATAAATAAAAACTTTAAATAAAAATAAATTCTCTTATTCAAAATAATATATATATAAAGGATCCACTGAAAATGTAATGATCCAGAAAGGTTAAAAAATGAAAGGATGAGGGGGTGCCTGGGTGGCTCAGTCAGTTAAATGTCTGCCTTCGGCTCAGGTCATGATCCCGGAGTCCTGGGATCGAGTCCCATGTCGGGCTCCCTGCTCTCCCTCTGCCCCTCCCCCAAACTAGTGCGTGTGTGCGCACGCTCTCTCTCCCTCTTGCAAAATAAATAAAATAAAATCCTTAAAAAAAAAATGTGTGGGATGCACAGAAATGATCTGTCGAGGAAACTTTCAAGTTTAAATGCTTATCTTAAAAGAAAGGCTGAGGGACACCTGGCTGGCTCCGGTCGGGGGAGCATGGGACACTTGACCTCGGTGTTGTGAGTTGGGTAGAAAGAGGACTTTGAAAAAAGAGAAAGAGAGAGAGAGAGAGAAGTCTAGTGAAGTATAAGAATGTGGCAGAAAATGATGCCATTTCATGAAAAGACAAATCAGAGCTCATGTGTGCTAAAGAAAAGGGGGTGTGGTCGTGTAACAAGTCCGGGAAAGGAGGCTTCTGGGACCTTCTCTTTGTGAACCGAGCAAGTAAGGATGAAAGAAGCCCGCTTAGGGGGTCTGGGTAAGTGTCAGCTATTGCATCTTTGGTGCTTTTATCAGTGGAAGCTGCCGTTATCATGCTTGTGTGGGCTAGCCCAGACATGGAGACGGGGCAGGGGGTTAACGTGGCTCCCCCCACCCCCAATTTCCTGGGGTGGGGGTCCGGGAGCAGGGACTGGTCTGGTCTGGGAGCCTGCTCAGGGCCCCTCTGGTTAAAGTGAGTGCGCTTCGCTGCCGTGACCGTGCTGACAGCCTCCTGTCTGCGCCGGACTGTGTTGGTTACAATGAACAGAAACTCCGTCCTGTCCCGTCCCCAAGGGACTTGATCACTCACCCACCAGAGACATGTAAGGACCGAAACCCCAACACAGCCAGTTCTCAAAACAACCCCGTTCATCCCGTTAGAGATGCTGATGCCGGTGCTCTGAGCAGTCAGGAGACTCACCCAACGTCGTGCAGCCTCGACCTGCTGACCCAGAGCCTGGTTTGGGTTCATCCGCAGGAGGAAACACAGAGGAACTAACAGCCAGTGACTCCGCAGTCTCAGGACTTGTAGGAGCAGAATAAACACAAACCGGTTTCCCTGTCTCATCCACAGGGGTGGTGGGGTGGGTAAGAATTAGTGACAGAATTAGGTACCTAAGCCTTGCTGAACCAGCTGGGGTGGTGACTCTTGCTATAAGGCTCAGAGGCTTGGGCCACTCCCTAGCTGGACCCCACTGATTTTTCCAGCTGAGGGTCCTGGAGGTCAAGGTTGCTGGTTCTCAGTTTGGGCTGTCCTGGAGTCACCTGGGGAGCTTGGAAAAAAATCACCTGGTAGAGACCACATCCCAAGCCAGGGACATCCGAACCTCTGCAGGTGGGTTTCCTTATTCTTTTAAATAACTGAACAACATTGCTCTTTCTTATTCTCCCGCTCTGAGAGAGGCCACCTGCTTCCAGCGACCTCTTACCTCTGTCGGGCAGCACGATCTTGCTCTCAGCATGCCAGGCTGTGGACCAGCACTCGGGAGGGCCACCAGCATGCTTCGGGTTCATGAACAAGGGAAGGGCAGATGACACAGACAGGTAACTCGCAAAGAAGAAAAACAAAGGCGACAGCTAACAGTGCCTGAGAAAACATACAGTCTTTGGATGAATTTGCTGGGGCTGCCATTGCAAACCCCCCCAAACTGGCTGTCTTAAACAACAGAAATACTCCCTGTTGAACAGAAGTAACTCGTATTTACAGCAAACCTGGGGGTCCACTTTAATACCCATTCGAATGGCTACCTTGCAAATGCAGGGATGTGTGGGCAGGAAGGTGGAGACTTGGGGCTCCTGACATCCCACCGGTGGGATTGTACATGGTGCAGCTACTGTGGAAAACAGGTAGGTGGAGGCTCCTCCAAAAGTCACGCACAGAATTTCCCTGTCCCCCAGCCGTTCCACTCCAAAGTCTGTGCCTACAACTGACGACAGGGACTCACAGACACTCGTGCACGAACATTCATGACGGCACCGTTCACGACAGCTGGAGAATGCGGACTACCCAAACGTCTACCACAGGCTGGAGGGATAGACAAGATGTGGTCCTGCCACGCAATGGAATATTATTCATCTGTAAAAGGGAACGGAGTTCTGACATCTGGTATGTCAAGGATGAACCTGGAAGACACTACACCTAAAGCAACCAGATGCAACGATAGAATCATTGTATGATTCTATCTGCACGTTCTATCCAGAGGGACAGAGGGGCTCACCGAGAAGTTGGCGTGGGGTTTAATTCTGGAGTGATGCAAAGGGTTTGAAACAACCTTGTGAATATACTGAGGACCACCAAATTGTACACTTTAAATCGGTTAATTGTATATGGCATGTGAATTTCATCTCAATTAATAAAACAAACTGGTATAGATATATGGCTTTTCCATATCAGGGATCGCCAGGAGGCTGTTAAATGTCAAGGGGTAGATATTTAATTATTGATGGAGGCAGATATTCACAATATGTCAGTAAATGAAAAAAGTAGGTCATAGGACTACAGTGTTTAACGATTTTTTTTTTTTTTGGTCAAAATACATCATACTTTTATGAATGCATAAAAAATGTCTCAAAGGAATAACCAAAAAAATGTGTGCTTTTGGCTTTCCTCTACGTGCTCATTTTTAAATAATGAACATGCATTCTTATGTAACCAAAAAACAGGCTAAGTGGGGAAAGAGATGCTTTCTTAAATTAACCCTGTTCTCTGTGAGGCTCTCAGGAGACTCTCTGCGCATCTGCTGGCCTGGGACCCCGGACTAGACTTTCTCTCTTATACAGGGGGGTGGGGGTGGGCGGGGCAGGTCTGGGTCTTCCCCCGGGGACCCTTCTTTCTGTGCCAAGGTCACCCTAGGACCTTGCTCACTACTGTCCCTCCATGCAAACCCTTCTGGGTGAAGGATTTCAGCTGAGGAATGAGGGTTTCAAGACCCTTGCCCCGACTTGCCTGCCACCAGGGATGCCGCACCAGACGCAGCAGAGACCGAGCTGGGTCTCCAGGGGGCTCTGATCGCATCTCTGACCCCCCACTGGAGGTCCCTCCTGGAAGCCCGGCCCAGGCTTCGGCTCTGGGTGGGGCTCTTCCCAGGACTTAGCTGGGGCTCCTGCCAGACCTCGCAGCTGGGCTGCTGGCAAGAGGCTTTTTCTCAGGGTCCTAGTGAGCGCTGAGCTCTGGCTGGAAGGGCTCCCTCTCCCACCATCGAGCCTAGACGTGGGCCAGGCTCTTAGCCTCAGGAACAGGGAGGCCCAGAGTGGCGCCGTGGCCAGGGTGGCAGTGGCGGGGCCATGACAAGATGCAGGAAGGTTTCAGAAATTCTGCCGGTACCCGGCATGTCCTAGGCAGGGCCTGGGGACCTTACAATCCTCAGGAGTAAGAGTGTGTATGTGTGTGCACAAACGTATGCATGTTAGGATTCCAAGAGAAAACAGAGGTCCACTAGTTGAATTTGAACTTTGAATAAATGAACAATTTTTCAGTATACGTGCATCCCAAATATCACACCCTGCATTTTGACTTGCTAAATCTGGCAAGGCTGGTCTGTTTGCCAGTGTTTGAGTGTGCACATTAGTGCCAAAGCACACATGTGTATGTGTGTAGAAACATAGGCAAGGCCAGGTGTAACAGGGTCACTGAGTGTGAGCCCATGCGTGTGCCATTTTCTTAGGTAGGCGTGTGTATCAGTGTGTGTGCGTGAATGTGAACTTCCGTGTTTCCAGGTTTGCACCTACGTGTACCGCAGCCTGTGAGGCGTTGGGCGTGGAAGTGTCTGTGAACGCGCAGGTTCCCTAAGAGGGCAGCTGGAAGCCAGCTTAGTGGTTGCCTGGGTGTGATTTCACGCGGGAGGAAACGGCTCGGCCAGCCAGCCCGGACTGCGTGTGCACACATGTGCCTGTGCGCGGGAGCTCTGCGGGGCACGGGGAGGGCGCTCTGAGCTCCGAGCCCGTGCCAGGCACCCTGGTCCAGCAGCACCCTGGCTCCAAACAGCCCTCTTATCACGAGGCGCATTTCACACCCGGGGCAGAGTTAGGGGGAGCGCGGCCGGGCCATCAGCCCGCGCCCGGACACATGGGCTCACACGTGCGTTACATAAAAGCCGCGGGCCACAGTGGCAGCCAGATGTTCGGTTTCCTCCTGGAGCCCGATGGCCGCTGATCCGGGTGTCCGTGCATTTTTCTAACTCCTGCTATCCTGCCTCTTGCCCCTTCTGGAGTTTTCCACGGACGGGGAAAGGGGCTGGGGACACGGGGATTTCCGGCGGAACAGGTTGCTCCCACTTCCCCCAAGTGGGGGGCTCAGGAGGCTGGAGTGGGCTCTGCCGAGATGCCGGCGTCTCCTGCACAGCTCCTCGTACAGTGCTCATCCCACCCGGCCCACCCGGCCCCGGGAAGCGCCCCAGCCCCGCCAGCAGGGTGGTGCAGGCCTGGGCCAGGTGCAGTGCTCCATGCTCCATTCCTGCCCCCAGCCTGGCTCGGGTCCTGCTCTGCCCAGAGCCTCGCTCTTCCTGTGCTGATGGCTGAGAGCCAGCTGGCCTGATAAACTCACGGCATTCGTGCCCCTGGGCCACAGACTCGGGGCTCCAACAAGAGAACACGTTCACTCACGGTTCTAGAGGCCAGAAGTCCAAGGTCAAAGCGCTTTACCTTCTTCCTGGCTCTGCCCAGGGTCTTCCTTTTGTGTGTGTCCGTGTCCAAATCTCTTCTTGCGCAACCCCTGCCTTGCCGGGTTTGGGCCGCTCTCCGGGCTTCCTTTTAACTGAATCAGGTCTTTAAGGCCGTGGCAGCAAATGTAGTCACGTTCCGATGCTAGGGGTTCGGACGTCACCGTATTTCTGTACGGGGGGCGGGGGACACGGTTCAGCCCGTAATACCCAGGATGGTGTTTCCCAGAGAGGCGCCTCCCACCCCAGCCCCACCGTGGCCCAGCGGTCGTTTCTGGGGGAGCCTCAGAAACCCCAACTTCCTGCCTCTTAGTTTGACATATGATAACTTTATCAGGGGCCAAGGAGACATTTCAACGTTCTAGGTCGGGGGCACCCCTTCAATCCCAGCCACCAGCTCCTTTGGAAAGAAGGTTCGGACGACACACAGGGGACCTTGATGGGGCTGGAGGGGTCAGTGTGTGGCCTGGAGGCAGGGAGCCTGAGGGCGGGGGTTCAGGGGCAGCTCCACGGCGCCCTGGGCCCTGGGTGTGGTCCTGATGGTCTCACTGGGCCTCACGTCACCGTGTCACCGTCTGTGCAGAGGCTGCCGGGCTAGGTGATCCCAGAGACCTCGGCGGGGGCGGGGGGGGGCAGCAGCAGCCCCTGGGGCTGGGGGTGGGCCCTAGGGAGGCACGCGGGCCAGGCTCTCATCGCCACTGGAACACCCCACGTGCACTTAGGGGCTTAAAGGAGCAGCAAGTCATTGTCTTACCGCCTGTGGGTAAGTCCACGCCCGTCTCACAGAGAGGCAGGGGGCGGCTATGATCAAGGTGTGGCAGGCCTGGTTCCTTCTAGAGCGTCCAGGGGAGTGTCCATTTCTTTCCCAGCTCCCAGAGGCCCTTCCCCCAGCCCGGAGGCCAGCAGGCTGAGCCCCTACCCAGCATACTCCGAGCTTTCGTCCCGCCCCTTTCACTTCCAGGGATCCTGTGACTGCATTGGGCCCACCTGGAGGAGCCGGATTCAGCTCCCTGCGTAGGGTCCGCTGGTCAGCAGCCTTGATTCCGTCCGCTGTCCCAATGCCCACCTAACAGAAGAGTCATGGTCCTGGGCATTTGGAAGCGGAGGTCCCCGGGGGGCTGTTACTCCGTCCATCACAGCACGCCTCGTGCATCATCCGGCCCTCCCGACCCTTGGGCAGTGGAGACTGTCATTGTCATCCTTGATTTGTCTACAGCTGGGCAGCGGTGATGACCTCCTTCGGGGAGTGGCAACTCGTGGGCTTGCGCCCGGGCTGCCAGCTGGGAGGCCTGGCTCCTAGCCCCTGCCTCCCGCTGCCTGGGCGTCGCTTCTGCTCCCCTCCCATCTCTGAATGTCCCGTGAGGAGAATGTCACAAACGTGTGCACCGAGAGGGAGCTAGTTTGCACAGGGGTGTGGGTTCCAGCAGAGAGAAAAGCTTCCAGAAGCCTAAGAAACCGGTATCTACTCAGAGAGTCCTGGTTCAGAAAACGAATGCACGTGAACCACACTGGAATTAATACTTAAACATTAAAAAAGAGAAAGCGAATTCAGCAGGTGTGTGGCCGGTGGCCCCATGGGACGCTGTGGAAACACCCAGAGACACGACATCCAATGACACGAACAGCAGATTATAAAACAATATGCATCATTCCGCTTGGTTTGAAGTGTGTCTGTGTCCGTGTGTGTGTGTGTCTGTGTGTATGTGTCCGTGTGTGTGTGTGTGTGTGTGTGTGTGTGTCTATGAGAATTTGGGCGGCGGTGTAGGGCACGGTAACGTGCTGGGTTACCTCAAGGCAACGTGACAGCAAAATGATGGATTAACTGGAAGGTTAATTTCTTCGTGCCTGACTTTTCCGTTTCCCCGCAGCAGGAATCTAGATCCTTCGCCACAAGGGCATGTGGGTTTGGATATAGCATTGGCCCTACGAGCGGCCCTCCCCGTCTCCTGCTAGCTCACGCGTCAGGCCAGGGTGATGGGCACTCTGGACCCATAGGCTTGAGCTCTGGCCCAGGCTGGCACCTATGTGCGTGCGTGTGCACGTGCCTCTGTGAGCACACGGAAGGGTCACCGGGACAAGCCCCAGGGCCACCTCTTCCCATGGCGGGGATGCAGCGTTTGGGGGCCCCGAGTCTTCCCTCGCCAGGTCCTCACTGTGACTGTGATGAAGCCTGATGCTTTGGCCTTCTCCAAGGGTCCCCCCCCCAGTGCCTGCCCCCAGAAGGCCAACTCCCAGTGCCTCTGTTACCTGTGAACTTGGACTTGGAGGTGCAGCCCCCTCCCCCCAGGGCGGAGAAGCACTTTTTACAGATGAGGGCGCCGCTGCAGAGCCAGCAAGATCTCGGAGTTCCAGCCACGGGCCCACCTCACCCCTCGCAGCAGCCCTGGTCCTCCCACGCAGCTCCCTCTCTCCAGCCCCCCTTCCCCAGACCTCCCCACCAGACTGAACAGACGTTTTGTCCCTTTTCCGGGGCTGGAGTGGGCTTCCTCCGTCTCACGGGACTTGAGCCACAGGGACCATGGTCACAGACTCCCTGATGCCTGCGGTTGCCACGGAGACGGAAGGAGGTGATCGGTGCAAACTGTACTTCCAGCCACCCTGAGAGGTACTCACTGCCTCTGAGGTTCCTACAAGAGCTTTCCAGAAAGCCTGCTCTCGCAGGGAAGGAACACAGGTCCTCCACTCCCCGCCCTGGCCTGCCCGCCGCGACACCAGGGGCCAGGCAAACCACGCCGGAAGCCGGCCCGCGCCGGACCCACCATGACACGGGCACACGCCCACCCCCGGGTTCCGAGCTCCCAGCTGAGAGCTGCGCACCCGAGCCCCTAAGCCTCTGTGCCCGAGTGCCCCGGGGACACGCCTGGTCCTCTCTGGGGACACGGTGGTCCAGGGAGCTCATTCTGCTTTGCAACCTTCAGGGCGCCGGGCCCAACCCGGGGGCATGGCCTCCCTCACTCTAATGCTCACACCTGGGCAGGGCAAGCGTCCTCCCCATTTTATAGAGGGGGAAACCGAGGCTCAGAGGGATCAAAGGCTCGTCAGGGCCAGAGCCTGAAGCCAGGTGTGACTGACTCTCCGGGGTGCGCTCTTCCTCAACGCCCGCGGCCCCGCCCGACTCCAGCCTTGCCCTCCCCCCACAGGACCTTGACAGAGGAAGCCCAGGCACGCAAAGCTCTGGCCCACATCTTTGGGGCCGGGTCACCTCGAGGGAACAGGTCCTCAGGCCTTTTCCTTATGGCACAGGAGACACCGAGGGACACCTTCTCTGTCAAAGAGGCTCCCTCCAGATCCCCCCCAACAGGCTACGGCCCTGGCGTCCACACTCCCTTGGAGCCCTCAGTTGCAGTGACATCAGAGACGAGCCAACATTCCTGTTGCTTCTGTTGCCTGGACTTCTGCAAACCCTGCTCAGCCAGAGAGATGACCTTTGCAGGTTTCCGTGCTCAAGATCCTTGCGGGCAGCCTCCGGATTCCTGTTCTTCCAGCTCCCGGAAGGGATCGCCTTTGCCCTGGTGGCTGGGCACGTGGGTGGGGGAAGCTGGCCGACGGGGTGGGAGAGATTAGAAACCAAGAGGTGGGAGCGCCCTGGGTGGATCCAGGCCCGGCTCCGGCCCACAGGAGGAGCGAGTGGGAGCCCCTGGGGTCTGGGTCCAGCTGGCGGTGGGGGAGGAGAAGGAAGGGCAGAGGCGGTGTCCTAGTGAGAGCTCCTGGGGCTGGATCCTGCCCTACCTGACATCCAGCCTGGGGCAGTGACAGGGAATCTAGCCCAGGCGGACTTCAGACAACATGGCAGCCCTCTGGTACAGTGCGATTTGACCTTGTTTTTTTAAAAAGTGGTACACCTGAAACTAATGTGACCTTGTGTATCAACTCTACTTCTTCCTGCTTATTAAATATGGCTAAGTCCTTTCCCCTCCTCTCCCCTCCCCCGCTCTGCCCTCCCCTCCCCTCCCCTCCCCTCTCTCTTGTTCTTCCCCGCCTACCCCTCCCCTCCCTTCCTCTCCCCAGAGTCCGTTGTAAACTGAAGGGTCAGCTCCACTTTCTGAGAGGTTAGGAAAGGAGAAGGCTGAGATCTGAGGGTCAAAGAAAAAATCCTGCCAGTGCTACACAGACTCTCAGGAACGCAGAAGAGGCCAGCATTACCCTGAGGACCCCAGCAGACGCAGACAGAGCCAGGAAACAGCACAAACACCCCTCGCAGTCAGAGAGGCAAACATCCTTCACAAAATGTTTAGAATGTTTAGAAAAAGTATTGCGTCTTGACCCTGGGGTTTTGTCCCAGGTGTGCAGGGCTGATGTACCATCCGGAAACCAGCGCTCAGAATTCACCGTAAACAGAAAGGGCCGTTATTGGCTGTGGTCACAGAAGGGCATTCAGGATGCCCACGTGAGCACACGCACACACTGTCTCCCTGTTTCCGTCACCGCGAGCTAGGAGCTGTCCCCTAGCCACCCCTGCCCACCCACATCCCCCTGGGGACTCTGCAGGAGCAGTGGGGTGATGGCGGGTTCCCCAGGAATTGTACCCCACCCCTCCCCCTGCTCTGCCCTCGCGGGTCCCCTCAGAGGGGTCCGTCCATGACATCTGGGTGGCATCCTTGAGCACAGACCTGCCCGGCTTCCACAGCAAGGGCACCCCTGCATCACACACGAGCTCCCAGGGACCGCTGTCATCCCTGGCTGACCGAGCAGCACACGGGGTCTCCAAGGGGGGCTGGCATCCCTGCCAGGAAGGGCTGGCATCGGCCTGAGCCTGGGTCCCTAGTACCGGGGCTGGCATCCCTGCCAGGAAGGGCTGGCATCGGCCTGAGCCTGGGTCCCTAGTACCCAGGGTTCCCGACACCCCCAGGAGGTATCTCCCAGATGAGCCTTCCCAGGGGCCTTTCCTCGTAACCATTTATCAGGCCCTTGGCATCCCCCCAGCCCCCTCTAAGCCTTAGGGGGGTTGCTGAGAACCCTCCATTCTTCAGAAACCCCTTCTCATCCTAAAGACTCCAGAGACCACCCCCCACCCTCTGCAGATGGGGCACCAGAGGGCAGCAGCCCGTCCCCAGCCCAAAGCTGGAGCAGGATCCACGGTGGATCGCAGATTTCCAGGGCGGAGGCGAGGCGGGGAGGAAGACACCCTCACCCCTTCTGCTCGGGGTCTCATAAACTCAGCACCTGGGAGCATCTGGGGAAACGCGCAGAATGTATTTTAAAGACTCCAGAAGTAGCCAACGGCCTGGACCGGACGCAGGGGCTTTTCGTCGTGGTGGCCTGGCCGGTTGGGGGCCCCAGAACTCCTCCAGGGGAATGACAAGGTGCAGATGTCCTGGTCCCCTCCAGCAGGGCAGGGAGCCCTGGAGGCTCAAAAGAGAAGCCGGGGGTCTTGGGGGAGTGGGCGGGTACCCGTCTCGGGGGCCACGGCCCAGCTGGGTGTGGGGAGAGCCACAGCCATCCAGCATGTGAGGACTCGGGTTCCCTGCAGCAGGAGGGGCGGGCGGTCAGCCCAGAGGGCCATCCCGGTGGAGCACTCTGGGTCCGGAGAGCCCCCACCTCCATCACGGGCAGCTGGTGGGCTGCAGCATGTTGCCCCCTGAAACCTTGGGCAAGTCGCCCACCCTCTCTGAGCCTCTTTTTTCTCATGCACACGATGGGCACGTCAACGGCCCCACTCAGAGGGGTCGAGCCGTCACACACTAAGTGCTTGTTCCGGGAACCCCGAGCCCCGACCCCAGCCTGACGCGTGTCCCCCGTACCCTGCAGTCTGGGCTCAGCCATGGGGGGCTCACTCTCTTCTGTGACAGGCACAGCCTCCTTGTGCTCTCCTTCCCCTGCCCCGAACACTCCCCCCACCCCCCGCCCGCACTTCCTGGCTGGCCCCTGGCCTGAGCTCCCTGGACACCCCTCATCACGGCTCTCCTTGGGCTCGCCCGTGCTGGCCTGATGGCTCCTCTCCTGGCTCAGGGGCCTGGAGCCAGGGACACTTGGGACTGGAGCAGGAGAGGGTCTAAGGCCCCCAGGGGAGACCCTGACAGCAGCATCTTGGGGACTTCCCAAACGTCGCGACTCAGGCCCTGGAACCCCAGACAAGGACCTCAGGGAGAATGACCCATCAGCCTGGGAAAGCCCAGGAGCCCCTTGCCCCCTGACCACTTGACACCCTGGCCCATCTGGGGCTGGTGAAATCCCACCCTTGGATGTCAACACAGACTGTCCTGCCCGGAAACATGCGTCGCGCGAGAGAGCACGGGAGAGGGTCCGCTGCAAGTCCTCTGTATTGTCACGTGAAACGCACAGCCAGAACGGGGACTTGGAAAACGACCTATCAGGTCACATGGAGTCCGGCCCCTGAGGGCCAAAGCGGCACCGATGCCCATGGCCGGGGGCTCTCCGTAGGTGGCACGCGACACTGGGCCTTCCTGGGTGCTGGGAGGGGCCCATTTGTGCCTTGGGCCCCCCAGCTCCCGGTCAGCATCTCCCAAAACGTGCTTGAGGAGACGGCAGATCTTTGGGGGTTCATAGCTGTTCCTCGAGAAAAGGGGTCTGTGGTCAAATAAGTTGAAGAAACATGGAGTTCAACAGGGTCTGACAGGAAGCCTTTCTACAGGACTTGTCAGAGCCTTTATGACAACAACGGCTCTCGTGAATGGCCAGCATCGGGGGCCAGAGTATGCAGCATTCCCCAAGATTATTTGACCACAAAACCCTTTCTTCTTCCCAAAGCTTCTTGCAGGCCGGCGTCCGGCAGGGCGCCCTTCCGAAAGGGCTGCCCTAAGCTATTGGCGACCGTTAATGGCAGTGGCACCTGTGTCGGGCGGCGGCTGGGGGTGTCTTGCCAGGCACTGTGCTGTGGCACGGGGGGTGCAGCCAAGCACTCAGCAGTCACGACGACGACGGAGGGACAGGACAACGCTCCTGCCACCCTGGTTCTCGCCTCCCGTCTGCAGGGCAGAAGCCACGCACGGCTCTCCCCGGGGCCCCTGGCCCGCCTTGGGAGGACACGCCTAGTCCAAGTGCAGGGGCGGGGGGACAGACTTGGCTCCGTGGGCCCCACAGCTGCTGCCTCCTCTCCCAGGCCACCCCGGGTCCCGGAGCCACGGGCGGCCTCCTCTCCCAGGCCACCCCGGGTCCCGGAGCCACGGGCGGCGGCTCACCAGGCGGAGATGAGCATCTGACAGGTGTTGGAGGACATCCAGACCAGCTCCACCAGGCGGAACTGGAAGTAGCCAATGATGAAGCCCGAGATGACGTCGGTGATGTGGTGGCGGCCGATCATCACGCGCGACAGGCCCACACAGAAGGCCCAGAGCACCAGCAGGACCCGCAGGGGCACCGCCAGCACCAGGTGGCTGAGGAAGAACTTGGACACCATGGCCGCACGGCTGGCGTGCCCAGCGGGGAAGGCGTAGATGTCCATGGTGAGGTAGTCCAGGAGGCTGGGGCTCGTCTCAAACGGGCCGCGCCTCCTGATGAGCTTCTGGACACCGGCCACCGTCATGATGTCCAGGAGCAGAGCTGTGGGCGAGAGAGAGAGAGAGAGAGAGGCCCACGGGATGCTCAGTGTCCCCTCATAGTTCTGCACCCCACCCCAATTTGCTTTCTTCCTCCCAGCCACACTCACCCCTGAGCATGTTTCCACCGCAGGGCCTTTGCTTGTGCTGTTCCCTCCGCCTGAACACCCTCTCCTGGGCTCTCCACTGGCTCATGCCTTCCCGACCACCTGTTTACCAAAGCCCTGGCCCTCCCTACCCCGCCCGGACTTTGTCCTTACAGCGTTTCTCAGCCCGGACACATCACACACTTCTTAGTATTTATCTTGTCTCTCTTCCCTGATGCCCTGGGGACTCCGAGAGGGTCCGGACCCAATGTGCTTACTGTGCTCAGGCAAGGTGCTGCATGAGAGAGCAAGTCATCGGGGGCATCGGGGGCATCGGTAGCCCCTGCGGGCCCCTTGGAGGGCCTGACCCACCGCCCTCGCTGGTGATGGTTCTCAAAGGACCTCACTGGGGTCCCTGCCATGTAGAGAGCAGCACGTGACCATCCCTGGTTTTTTATTGTTTATTTACTTTTTAAAAAAGATTTTATTTATTTGAGAGAGAGCAAGCAAGCCGGAGTGGGGGGGGGGAGGGGGAGAGGGAGAGGAAGCAGGCTCCCTGCTGAGCAGAGAGCCTGACGCGGTGCTCGATCCCAGGACCCTGGGATGATGGCCTGAGCCGAAGGCAGATGCTTAACCACTGAACCACTCAGGTGCCCCCCCCCCGCCCACAAACCCTGTTCTTTAAAAGTTAAGGTGAAATTCATGTCACTTACAACGAACCAGTTTTAAGCGCACCCAGCAGCATTTAGTACATTCACAGGGCTGGGGAAGCATCCCCCCCACCCAGTTCCAAAACACTCTGATCACCCCGGCAGAGGGTCCCAGACCCAGTGAGCCACCAGCCCGTCTTCCTCCCCGCAGCCCTGGCCGCCATTCATCTGCTTTCCATCTCGATGGAACTTCCACCCACAGGGAATCACCCCGCGGCCCCTCGGCCATCCCGACCCTCCCGGTGTCTCCGTCCGTTCCTCATTCCTAAGGCTGGATGATACCCCCGTCTGGAGGCACCCCTGCGCGTGTCTCCGTCCGTCTGTCCGCGGACATCTGGGCGGCCGGCACCTCCTGGGGCTATTCCAAATGTTTGGGCACGCGTCTGTGTGGGTGCCTGTCTCCAGTTCTGTGGGCACACAGGTACGGGTGCAGTCACTGCGTGCCGTGGTGACCCGACGTGTCCCTGGGGGGGACCCTCACGTTCGCAGCAGCCAAAGGCATCGTCCCCATGTTACGGAGGACAAGACAAAACCTTAGAGATGGGAGCTTTCATCCCTGGGCTCCGCCTTTCCAGACGGTTCTGTCCTTTCCCTTCCCTACTGACTTAATCCTCCCTCATCCTTCAGGCCTTGGCAGGAATGTCACCTCCTCCGGGAGGCCTTCCCAGACCTCCAGAACTCCGGGTCAGGCCCCGAACGGCGCGTGCCCAGCACACCATCTTTCTCCTTTTCGTCACTCACTCACCCAGCTGCAGCCAAGGATCCGTCTGGCTGGGGAGACACTCGGCATCGACACCACCCCTCCATGGAGGTGCTGGCCGAGGCCACCTTGTTCACAGTTTTGTGCCCAGGGCCAGGCATGGAATGGCAGTCTCTAGATGTTCGTGGAGTCACTGCCTGGGGTGAATGGCCGGGGGTGGGGGGTGGTGAGCTCTTCTCCCATTTAGGAGCACGGGGGAGACCTGGGGCTCCATCCGTCCTGCCTCCCCCCACCCACTCTGTGCTGTGTGGCCTTGGAAGGTGCGCTCTGTCTCTCTGTGCTGTTAGCGGAAGGCACGGTGACAAGGCTCCTGTTCCACCCCGTGATCACAGTGGCATCCAGACAGCTAATGGGCTGGGGGTGGGGTGTATGTGAAATCTCGGCAGAAACCATCCCCACCCTTACGGAGGCCCTTGGAGACCCCTAGAGGTCACAACACCTTGGAGACCCCTAGAGGTCACAGCACCTGGAAACCCTTCTCCAGGTGACAGAGGAGACTGGGCGTCGCGGTATGGTGGCCAACCTCACAAGCGTCACAGAGACTGGAGTTTGCGTCCCAGCCCGGGACCTTCCTGGTTGTGCGACCTTGGACAAGTCACGCGCCTTTCCTCACCAGGGAGATGAGATCACAGACACCTGCCTCCTGGAGGAGGTCGGGCACAGGGGACCAGCCATCTCAAGTGTGTTTGGGACAGAGGGGTCTCCTGGGACACAAGACCTTCAGGGCTCAAACAGGGACATCCCAGAGAACTGAGGTGAGTCGGTCCCCCCCGACATGCCTGGCTCAGCATGGGTCGTCACTATTTGACAATTCACGGCGGCCTGGTGCGGGGAGCTTTTCTGGAAACTGCAGGGGCTTTCCAAACGGTTGGCTTACAACGGCTCTTGCTCAGACATGGAGAAAAATCCAACCAGCTTTTGAAGAAGAAAAAAAAAAAAAGATGCAGGAGGTAGTCGCTGTCGCAAATTTGCAAATTAGGAAACGAGTAAAATTTTAAATCACCTGTAATCCCACCGCCCGGAGGTCGCCGCTGTTCCCGGCTTTACCCGTCTACGGAGCATAGACTTAATATCATCCGCAACGCGCTCTGCACACGGGTCTGTAACCCGCGCTCTGCACACGGGTCTGTAACCTGCTTGGGAAAATCTGGCCGCACCCCTGCCCTACCCCTCGCTGCCACAGCTGTGGGAGATGAAGCCCGGGGGGTATTTATTTGAAGGGACCAGCAAGAGACTTCAGGCTGCTCCCAAATTAACCCTGGATTCCCCGGTTAGTGTGGGACTTCTTGGCCTTCCTGGTTACCTGCCCCCCACCCCCACCCTCGCCCCACCCCCACCCCTGCCCCACCCCTCAGGGCTGCTGCCTGCTGTCCCGTCTCTGGGTTTGGGATCTGAACCCCTGGCCTCTCCCGGGCCTTCCCCTCTCCATGGCTGACGTCTGCCCATCTTGGGAGGTGCCTGGCCAGCAAGGGAGGACGAGAGCTGGAAGTGGTGGCCCGCGGGGGGGGGGGGACCCCGTTCTACAGGCGTCCTCCCCACATTTCCATGGCAACTGGAGCTGGCCAGCTGGGGAACGTGTGTGGCCAGCCAGCCCACGGACCCAGGTGGAGGCCAGGCCCCGGCTGGGAGCCAGCTGGAGCCTTTGGAAGGTCACAGTCCCAGCAGGAGAGGAGGGACGGGGGACTGCCAGATTCCCCAGGGCAGGTGCGAGCTGAAGGGAGACAGCTGACCCCTGGGGCTCTCAGCCTCATGGAACAGCCGAAGCGGGAAGCCAGGCAGGAGGGGGGCAGTTCTTCGGGTGGGGGTTCCACTCGCAGCTTCTGGGATCATGGCTGGGGTCTTCCTGCATTCATTAAGGGTGAGTCCTTCACTTTTCGGGACCTCGACCTGCTCACCTGTAACAGGCTTGTCACAGGACACAGTGAGCTCAGTGGCCAAGAGGCGCCGACGGCATAGCTGTGTTATCCTCCCCCAGTGCCATCGGCCTGACCCGGCGGCTAGCTAGCATCAAGCAGGTGCATCGGCGAAAGGGTTTCCTTCTGTGACGCCCCACCGGGGTCAGATGTACTTGGCCCTGGTTCTGCGACCTCCGTCACCTGAAGGCAAGTCAGAGCGTCCAGGGCCTGGACTTCCCCGGTGCTGCGGGACAGTGGTCAGCCACAACCCGGGCGTCAGGTGGGCTGCTAGAGTCTGGGGGCGTCTAATGTGGACCAGGATCAGGGCCTGAGATAGAGCTGCGAGGGCCACTAGCCACTGGAAGACACGGTCGTCCGTCCACCTGCTGACCAAGTTTGTTAGCCAAAAAACCAGGGCGCTTCAACTTGGCAAGTTGTTGCTGGTTGGAAATCTGCCTTCCCAGACAAGTGTGAGTCCTGGCAGAGGTTTCTGCAGCAGAAGGCGGGCGGGAGGGAGAGGGTTGGCACCTCTAGGCTGCCTAGTGGGTGCCCCGGCTCAGATTCGGTGGCTGAAGGCAGGGAGGGCTTGTGCCTCAGACTCCCCACAAGCCCCAGCTCTCCTCACGGGTGGTCAGGACCCACTGGCCACGAACTGAGCTAGACCCACGCCCCCTTATTCTGTAGCAGCAGCAGAGCATTTCCCCGGGAAAGCATGTACAAAGGCTCAGTATACGAACCAGATGACACAGGCGGCCCACTGGTGAAGCCGGGGGCGGGGGCTTGGCTCCGTGACCCACCCCTGCCTTCCCACAGAGGCCATGGAGGCTGCCTGTGTCCCATGATTTAAAAACCCTGTCTCTGGGCCTTTGGGAACCTGCTATTTCTGGCTGATTGCGTCTCTTGAGGCCATAATGAGGTAGAGATGCCACCCCACTGTCCTGTGCCCCTCAGAGACCACTGAGCCACCTTAAGCCTTGTCCATTCATTCACTTGACTTCCAGTTCTCGGGTAGGTCAGGCAGGCCCAGGCCTGGGGCTGGAGAACCAGGCTGGCAGAGTGCCATCGGCCGAGGTGGTAGGTGGGCAGCAAGCATCTGACAGAGAGTTCCTTTACAGGTGCAAAGGGCCGGGGGTCTCCCCCTCACCATGTGGCAGCTGTCCTGTCCTGGGCTGTGGCTCAGAAGTCGAATGGCCTGCCCCAGGCCTCCCACTCCTCAGCCCTGCTCCTGCTGTCCCAACAGGCCGGCCCTCCCCTCCTCCAGCACGGTGACGGGCCCTCCCTGGGACCGTGATTCTGACACTGTCAGCGCATAATCTAGGGCCCAGAAATAGACGTAGATGGCGCCATCACTCAGGGCTCCGTGAATTCCGCTCACACGGCGCTGTCAAGTTCCCTGACCTACATTCCTCCTGGAGTTGGAGGCCAGGGGGCCCCTTGGGGAACGTCCGCCTGGCAGGACGCTTGGGGGCAAGCGGCAGGAGAGTAGCCGAAGCCCGCTGACCCCCGACAGCTAACCTGAGCGGGTGTCCTCCTCCCCGGCCTCCACTCCCCGCCGTCAGCCAGGGCACGCACCTGGGCTCCAGAATCAGAGGCCAGCTTTAAGGGCAGCTGCTTGCGAGCTGCGTGACCTCGGCACGTCCCTCTGTCTGAGCCTCCCTCCCCTCACTGACAAAATCCTGGAGGCTGCCCGGAGGGCTGCTCGTAGGAAGCGCTCCATAGACGGTCCCTGGGACAGGATCTGGCCTCCCTCACTGCCCCTCATGGCCATCCTGGTGGCCATCTCCAAGCTCAGATCCTCTCAGCAAGCAGGACTCTGAGGGGCCTGGACCCCCAGGGGGTAATCCCGGCCATTCCCCAGGCCCTGCTGCCCCGGCGGCCTCTGGGCCTCAGAGTAGGACGAGATCCTGCCTCGGTGCTCTCTGTCGCCCTCCCACCCCAGAGACCCTGGGGGCCTGTGCTGTCCAAGGAACCAGAGGGTTGCCGGGGTGCAGGGGTGAGGCAGGAACCAGAACTGTCTTAGAAAAGCACAGCTATGGAGTGGGGGGCGGATTTGGAATTGGCTGTTCTTCAGGTCTCCTGACTGCCTGTGGCTGGCAGCTTCTGTGTGTGTGTGT
Organism: Mustela nivalis; assembly: GCF_964662115.1. Taxonomy (NCBI): domain Eukaryota; kingdom Metazoa; phylum Chordata; class Mammalia; order Carnivora; family Mustelidae; genus Mustela; species Mustela nivalis. The sequence continues at coordinate 88,648,860 of NC_139032.1, read as the reverse complement.
GTGTCTGTATGTCTGTCTGTCTGTCTGCCTGGGGGCAGGGGAATGCCTGGGCTGACCTCTCGTGGCCCCCCTGTGGAGCGGTTACTGCTTTTCAGCCTCAGGGAATCAGGCCGGGGCCGTACGGGGGCTCCCTGTTGGCGGCTGAGGGGACAGGTCGGGGGGCCATGGCTCTCACCGGCTGAGGCTGGGGGGTGGTGTCCCAGCTCTTCTGGGGTGGGGGTCGGCCCCCCTCATCCCCCATTCCAGCTCCTTTAGGAGTGGGGGGACCAGCCTGCAGTGCCGTGGGGCGGTGAAAACGGGCCTAACCTTTCTGAAGGGCATTCGGTCTCGGACTTAGAAGCCTTTGCAACACGTCTGCCTTGACTCAGCTCTCCTGCCTGCAGGAATACCTCCTCGGGAAATAATTAGGGATGTGCACGGCGATTCACGGTCAAGGATGGCCACTGCAGCACTCTCCGTAACACTGAAAACCGCACCGTGCCCTTGAGTAGGAGAAGGATGGGGTGCACTGCGCTCGAGTCTAGACAATCGTGCGCTCGGAGGCCACGGCCGGTGACCAGGAGGGTGTGTATTTATAGCCTCCGAGGGGGCGCAGCGGGGCTTTTTGTCAAGCGGGGAAGGACAAGCAGGATTCACGCAGGACGCCGTCCTTCTAAACTAAGATGCGAGCGTGTTTCTATGCAGAGGAAAGAAGTCTGGACGGCGCTGTGCTGAACGGTAATGGTGCTTCTCTCTAGTTTGGAAGATGAGGGTGATTTTCATGGTCTTTTTGTAATTCTGCATTTAAATTTTTTCCTTACCACAAACAGGCATTACTTGGGCACATTTTTTTTTTAAAGATTTTATTTATTTATTTGACACAGAGAGAGAGGGATCACAAGCAGGCAGAGAGGCAGGCAGAGAGAGGGGGGAAGCAGGCTCCCTGCCGAGCAGAGAGCCCGATGCGGGACTTGATCCCAGGACCCCAAGATCACATGACCTGAGCCAAAGGCAGAGGCTTAACCCAATGAGCCACCCAGGTGCCCCAACTTGGGCACATTTTTTAAAAAGGTTTTTTTTTTTTCTTTTTTTTCCCAGGACCATCTGGGTGCTGCCGTCAGGTAAGCATCCAACTCTTGGTTTCAGCTCAGGTCATGATCTCAGGGGCATGAGGTCGAGCCCCACGTTGGGCGCTGTGCTAGATGTGGAGCCTACCTGAGGTTCTCTCTCTCCTTCTCCCTCTGCCTGCTCTCTCTCTTTCAAATAAATCAATCTTGGTGTGTGTGGTTTTTCTTTTCTTTTTTTTTTTTTAATTTGTTTATTTATTTGAGACAGAGACCAGGGAGCAGAGCGAGAAAGAGAGAGTGCCCAAGAAGGGGGGGGAGAGAATCCGAAGCAGACTCCCCCTAGGCATGGAGCCTGATGTGGGGCTCGATCCCAGGACTCCGAGATCCTGACCTGAGCCGACATCAAGAGTCAGATGCTTAACCCACGGAGCCACCCAGGCGCCCTTCAAATAAATAAATTTTTTTAAAAAGTTATTTTTATACAAGGACAAATACTCTATGACTGCACTTTTACGGGGTCCCTAGGATAGACAGACTCAGAGAGACGGAAAGAAGGGGGTGGCTCCCCAGAGCTGGGGGAAGGGTGAGGACATTCCGCCAAGGGAAGTACGTGAATGAGGAGTTTGTGACTCTCGGGAACGAAGTTTCGCTTCAGGAAGATGGCCAAGTCCTGGCGGTGGACGGGGGGTGATGGGTGCACACAACGGGAATGCCTAAATGCTGCTGAATTTTAGCACGGGAATGTGGCTCAAACAGTAAATTTTATGTTATGCGTATTTCAGCACATGCACACAAAACTCTTGAAAAAACTAGCGCACGGTTCCGGCAGGATGCAGCTCTCAGGGAGGGGCACAGGGAGCAGAGGGGCCGGGTTGGGGGGTCCTGAGAGTAGGCGAGAACCTTCCAGCCTCTCAGCACTGGGACCTCCGCTCTGCTGGCCTGTAGTGTGTGTGTGCGTGTGTGTTTGTGTGTGCACATGCCGCCACCTCTCCTGACCTGGGCAGCCCCTGACGTCAGCCACAGCCGCACCTCCGGCCCCAGGCACCCGGGCGGCCGACACGGGGGCGCCGGCCTGTCTATCTCCCCTGGCCTGAGTGGTCCGAGCATGTAACTTTGCAGGTTTCCATTGCTCAACTGAAGAATCCAGACGCTAACGCCGGCTCTGCCTATCTCTGAAAACCATCGAGGTACAAGGAAATCAAGACCCCGCCGGGCACTGGAATCTGACAGCAACATCTATTCACTCAATGGAGTGCCAGGCAGTGTAGACATGAGCCTGTCCAACTATACGTGGCCACAAGGGCAGCCGTCAGGATGATGCCTGGGCAGGGGATAGCTGAAGGCCCCCAGAAGGACTGAGGTCTCCCACTGAGACATGACGAGTAAAGCAGGGGTGGGGGAAGCAGGGGCACCGCTCTCTCCCTGCAGAGCTGGCAGGGAAGGCTGGGGACAGCCTAGGTTGCCATCAGTTAGGGACAGGTTCTGTATCTCGGGGACAGTTATCACCACGCCACCCCTGACAGCAGGACCTGGTGGGCGGTGAGGGAGAGCTGACACCATAGATTAGACAGAGGGTCTGCATGGGGGCGCTGGGGGGGGGGGCGTATGGGCGCTGCAAGGCCGAGGGACCAGGTCTGGTTTCTGAACCTTCAAGCTTGAGGTAAAGGGACGTGGGGCTGAGACCATGATCCCCAAGGGCACGTTCACGGCCCAGCAGGTCCTTTGCTGCCCACGAGAAGGAGGCCACGGCAGGCAAAACACCCCAGGAGGTCAATTGAGAAACAGATGCTGTGTTAGCACGTGCAGAGTTAGGGGGCCACGTGGCGGGGGGCCCATGGAGCGAATGTCATTCCTGGGGAGGGGTTTAAGGGAGACACTCTCTTTATCATCTGCCCCTTGGAATGTTTGAATTTTCCTTACTGTAAGGACGGATATGAAAAGGTGCTCGTTATCACTAATCATTAAGGAAAAGCAACGCAAAACCATGGGCTACCACCTGTCACACTCGCTGGGATGGTTACTGTCAACACCCAGGGAACAGCAGGCGTTGGCAGGGACATGCAGAAATCGCAGCCCCTGTGCCTCGCCGGTAGGAACGGAAAATGGGGCGGCAGCCGTGGGCCATAGTACGGGGGCTCCTCGAAAAATGATACACAGAATTACCATTTGAAGCCACCAATTCCGCTCTGAGTATTTATCCCAAAGCCCTGAAAGCAGGGCCTTGAACAGACACACGCACCCCCGTGTTCCCAGCGGCACTACTCCCAGTCGCCCAAAGGCAGGAGCAGCCCGAGTGCCCACTGCCGGATGCCGGGTGGACACGGTGTGGTCGGTCTACGCACACGATGGAACGTTATTCAGCCTTAAAGAGGAAGGAAATCCTGCCACCTGCTACTGCATGGAGGAACCTGGGGGACATGAGGCAGCGTGAAAGGAACCCGACACAGAAGGATAAATACCTTATGATTCCACTTTTACGAGGTCCCTAGAGAAGTCAAGTTCATAGAGACAGGAAGTGGAACGGTGGGCCCCAAGGGCTGGGGGAGGGGGACATAGGGCGTTAGTCTTTACTAGGGGTTGAGTTCAGTTTGGAAAGGTGAAAAAGTTCTGGAGATGGGCGCGGTCATGGTTGCGTTACATGGGGAACGTTGACAATGCTTGTGAAGTGTGGATTTAAACAGTGGTCAACATGGTAGGTTTTGGATCATGACGATTTTTCACAATAGAAAATGACACATAGGGAGCGCCTGGGGGGCACCGTCGGTTAAGCGTTGGCCTTCAGCTCATGTCGTGATGCTGGGCTCCTGGAATCGAGCCCTGCATGGGGGTCCCTGCTAGGCGAGGGGTCTAGCTTCTCCCTCTCCCTCTGCCCCTACCCCTGTCTGCGCTCTCTCTCTTGTTCTTTCAAATAAGTGAAAAATTTTAAAAGTGATACAGAACAAGAAGAATGCGTCGTTTTCACAATCAGGAAAATCTCAATAAAGACGTCACAGCCACCAGACATGGGAGCCATTGTCCACCAAGGACCAGCCCACAAAGAAACAGGGATGGGCCTAGGTCACCTGTCACACGGCTCTCTTTGGGCTCATCAAGCGGAGTGCAGCAGGGGAGGGACAAGGGAGGGGGCGGGGCATCTCGTAGACATCTGGGGCCCGCAGGGGTCCTGGAACTGCTTTGACACGAGGGGTGGTAAGGACGGTGATCACCACGGGGGGCAGGGGCGTCGATGGGCGTTGGGACGCGCCATACTTCTTATGTGTTCTTTGGTGAAGTGTCCCAGCTGCCCATTTGACAGATGAGGGAAATCAAGTTCAGAGAGGCAAAGTCACTCGTCCGAGTCCGCACAGCAGGCCTAGGGTTTGCACCCAGGTCCAGCTGCCTCTGGAGACCAAGGTTTGCTCAGGTCCATTCTGGCTTTTTCTCCAGTCTGAGCAGCATGCCCTCGGGGAGGGAACACGGGGCAGGGGGCTGCGCAGAGGACTTCCTCCTGGCCCAGCTGGGACTCCTCCCAGGCCCCGGGGCTAGAGCTCCCATTTCCCAAGGCCCCTGAGTTTTCTGCTCTGGGGTCACAGGGAGCCCAGGTCCCAACTGTACAGGTGGGGCCTCCACTCCAGGGCACTGGGTGGCACCGGACCCCCACTGGGGAGCCTTGTGCCAAGGGCTTTCTCAGCTTCCCATAAGCCCTGGAGCCCCATGTACAGATCAGGAAACTGAGGCTCGGGGATGGGACTCCGCCTGACCAAGTTCACAGAAAGAGAAAGGGTCAGAGAAGGAGTGGACAGAGCCCAATCTGACCCTGGAACCTGTGCTCTAGGATTGAAGGCTGCCTCCGTGGCCCCCTGAAGACTGCAGGATGGACAGAAGCCCGTGGTTTCTGTGCAGTGGGTGGGCTGCTCTCCCAGGCGGAGGACGGTGCCGGCAGCCCCCTAGGCAAGCTGGGCCAGAGCTGTGGGACTAGAACCCACCTCGGCTACTTGCTGCAGTTTCCTCCCACGGAACTGGGGGGCCCACAGAGCACTCTGCCTGCTCGGAGCGGCTGCTTTGTGCCAGGCCCTCATTTCTCCGTGGTCTAGGTAACTAAGTACCTGAGCAAAGGGGCTGGGAGGTGGAAAATCTCTCCCCGGACCCTTTGCTCCCTTACCACAACCCTTCACCTCCGTGCTGCGTTCATGCTTCTGGAATGGACCGAGTGGCACCTTGACCTGCAGACGGACAGCGAGCGAGGAGGTGAGGGTCTGGCCGTCTGCGTATGTGGCTTTGGCTCCTGGGCCGAGCACTAACACTTGTGTGGGGTGGGTGTGTCCCTTGACTCCTCTGAGCCTCAGTTAACTCCCCTGTAAAGTGGGTATATTAATATTTATCTTATTAAGTCATTAAACATAGTTTTACATTATGACATACAGGACATTCACGGCACAGTATTTGGGCCACGATAAAGCTCGATAAACTCTTGTTCAAAAAGAGCGGCGTCTTGAATTTTGGCCTTCATCCTCAGAAGCCAACACCTTTGAGCTCCCAGCCGTGGGTTTTGCTGGAATGAGCCAGAAACTTCGGCTTCACAGGCTAGAGCTGCTCCCAGTTCTCACCCCTGCCCCATCTCTGACTAGCTGCACAACCAAGGGCCAGCCGCCTCCCTGTGCCTCAGTTTCCTCCTCTGTACCCGGAGAAGAATGACGGCCTCTCCCTCCCGGGCTGTGTGAGGGTTAGCAGCAATGGCATGCTTTATGCAATGCTGGGCACATGTAAACGACAAACTCATTCCCACTGCAGTGTCACCACCTCCAGCATCATCCGGGGGGGGACCCATGGACGGTCTGGTGGGCAGGTTTGAGAGGGAGGCTCAAGGGCACCTTCTTACCCCTGTCCTTGGACACCAGACCACCTAACTCCCAACACAGCTTTCTTGAACTGTGTTCTGTCTGGGGCTGCAACAGCCCCGGGGAAACCACGGGTCATGAGCCCCCGGCCTGGCGCCTCGGCCACCTTGCTCTGCCCCCGACTCCCGAGCCCGTGGCACTGCGCCTGGAAAGTGGCACTGGCCTCGGTGTCAGGCAGCCCTGGTGCAGATCTCCAGCTCTGAAGCCTTGGCCAGGTTGTTTTATTTATAGGAACCTCAATTTCCTAATCTGTAAAGTGGGAGTGATAACAGCAGCAGTCACGCGGGTCCGTTCCCGAGAAATCACGAGGAACGTCAGCAATTCAGAAGAACACGGGAACATTGTGGGTGCAGGAAGCACCCGTCCGAGTCCTCCCCACGGCCCACCCACAGAGCGTCCAGCCCCAGCCCCTCTGAGCGCCGGGTGAGCAGATACATGTTCTCCCCCCTTCCCCTAGGACCGCAGCTCTCAGCCGTCCAGCCTGCACCCCTCCCGGAGCTGTGTTCTCTCATCACGGTTTGAGAGCCTGGGCCATCCGCCTGCCTGTGCCCAACATGGTGGCTACGCTGGGGGGGGTCGAGGGGACCCACATGGGCCAGCATGGAAGGTGGGAGCCAGGGCTCCCCGAGCACCTGCAGGAAGTGGAGGTGCCTGGAAGCCGGCTGGATGGGGGCCGGGTGTCACCTCGTGACCGTGACCGGCGGGGAGGGCTGGCCTTCCGCGGGGGTCTGTGTGGTGCTGGCACAGGGCGGCGCTCGACTGAACGACGCTGGCGGCAGAGACTCTACGGTGAGACACACCAGGGACCCGCTCCCCTGGCTGCCCCCCAGTGACCCACCTGGGGAAGCAGCAGGTGAGGACCCTAGGTGGTCATAAGTGGGCGGAGCCACTGGCTGGACCTCCAGCTCCTGCAGGGCTGGGCAGCTGGCAGGGTCTCTGAGCCAAGCAGAGAGGGGACATCCGGGCAGCTCACAGATGTGGGCTGCCAGCAGCCTAGGAGCTCAAGGACCCCAACCCATGGGATGGGAGTTACCCCGCTCTAGGACACCAGGAACCTCCCTTCAGGACCCTCGCCAGACTCCTGACCGCCTCCCCGGAGACCACAACCTCCAGCACCCCTTCTCTCAAGTCGTCTCTGGGGCAGTGGTGCACTCTGCTGAGAGCTGGGCCTTTTCCCGGAGGCCCCACAGGGCCTCCACATCCTCGAGGTCCCCAGGTTGGAGGGGTCCCCTGGCGGCACATCCCTGGTTCTCTCTTTCCCAAACTGGAGGCTTGCCTGTTTCTGGGGCACCCTTCCTGCCTAACCTCATTAGATCATTCCAGTTGGTTTCTGAGGGCCTCACTCATCCTGGGCGGGTGGGGTGGGGTGGGGTGGGCTCCCTCCAGGGGGGCCTGGTGGCGTGGGCGGCGGGCGGCGGGCTCCTGGCGGGGGGGGGGGGGGGGGCGCGTGGGGTGGGCAGCAGGCGGCGGGCACACTCACCCAGAAGCAGGTTCATGAGCACCTCCTGGCCGGCCAGTGTGCTGCTCTTCACCAGGCAGAGGATGGTACCCCCGATCCAGGGGATGCCGTGGCCCGTGATGCCAATGAGCTTGACCATGGAGCGGGCGCTGGCCCAGGACGCGGCGCGGCCGGCGCACACCCCCAGCCGCTTGGACATGCAGATGTCGATGGCCAGCAGGGAGTTGAAGGCGATGCCCTTGAAGGAGGGGTTCAGCTGCATGCAGTCCTCCTCGGGCAGCTGCTGGGACTGGCGCCGCTCGCGGGCCCCATCGCCCGGGGGTGGGGGCTGTGCCGAGGGGCCCGGGGCCTTCCTGCCTGAGCTGCGGGGCTCCGGGGCCCCCTTCGGGGGCTGGTTCAGGGACAGGAACTCCGCCCGGTTGAGGACATTGTTGCGGTCCCGGGCCCGGGCGCGGCTCTGGGAGGCTGGCATGGTGCCGCTCACACGGCGAGGGCTGGTGCCAGCCCTGCTGCGAGGCCTGGTCCCCGAAGACAGGAGCTGCCCCGGGAGCCGCCGCCGCCCCCTGCCTCCCTGCCTTCCCCGCAGCAGCTGTTAAATACGGAGTGCGGGATTGCACATGGCTGTTTACCTCTGGCTGCCCCCGGGCTCCGGGGGGACGTCAGCGCCAGCTGGGCAGCCAATCGAGCCCACCGATGCGGCCGGCGCCAATGGAGCCGCCGGGGAGGCTGACGCGTGCACAGCTGTGGCCTGGCTGCCTCAGGCCTGGGCTATTTAAATCTTCCAATGGCTCACTCCCCGGGCCCCGGGGACTCTGGGAAATGTAGTCCCTGCTGCTCCAGCCTCCTCAGAGCCCCGCCAGAAGCCCTGGGTGTGGACCCTGGACCCACCCCTGTTTTTACCAGGTTCCCTCCGAGCAGTGCAGACTCCTGTGAGCCAGGCCTGCCTGCCCCCTTGGCCCGGACACTCGGACCTGGTCCCGTGGACGGGACAGCGGAGTCAGGTCAAAGACCTGACCGGGCACCAGACGGAGTGAAAGACGTCACTGCCAGCATCATCTTGGGGCCGTTGGGGCCAGGCCGAGCCCCTCCCCTCTGTGACAGCATTTCATTAAGCTGGCAGCCTGGAGTTTTATTTTTACTTTTTAATCAGTCTTGAATTTGGCTTCCCTGCCTCGGAGTCCAATCAAACGGCAATCTGTGAAGATTTGATTTCCACTGGAGGGAGGGCTAATTGATGGGTTGGTAAGGGATCTGTCCCTTGGAGGCTGTCTCTACTGCTCAGAGTTTTGCAGAGGACAGGGGCACTCCAGCGGCTCAGGCAGGCGCTTGGTCACTGGACACCTGGCACCACATGAGGGGCCTGGCACGTGCAGCGAATGAAACGTCCGTCCCTGTCCCTGGGAAGCTCAGTTCCTTGGGGATTAAACAAGCCACACATAAATGATTGGCGGTCTAGTGATGTAGGGTAGGATCACAGAACCAGGCCCTGGGTTTGGCTTGGGAATCATGGGGGGCTTCCCCAGGAAGGAAGAGCAGGCAGGAGGTCCCAGGCAGGGGAGAGCCTACCCCACAGGAGGCCCCGGAGGCCCAGGAGGCCGGTGGCTGGGACATAATTCAGAAGGACGAGAGAGAGTCTGAGATCCCAAAGAGGGCAGACCCAAGGGCCCAGTTGAGGATTTGGGGTTTGAGTCAGGCTTCTCCGTCCCCACACCCCGGATGACTGGAGGTACCCAAAGTCTCCACAGCCCTCATAGGGCTGACTGGGCCTGGGTTCAAGGGAAAGCTGGTAGAGGGTGACCGGAAGAGTCAGGAGTGAACGTCCTGGTCTCACAGTTCAGGGCAGCCAAGGCCTGTCTGCCTAGCTGGGCTGGAGAAGAAAGGCTGTGACTTCCCTTCCAATCATGGAGGCCACCTGTGAAGGCCCCAGCCCACCCCACAGCCCACCAGGCACCAGGTTCAGGGCCTCCCAAGGACAGTCAGCTGCCTGGGGTAGGGTGAGGGCTCTCTGGTCACAGGGCACCAGCCGTAGGGTCTGGGTCTGACAGAGGGGGGGCTCTGTCAGAGCTAGTTGGGCTCTGTCCCCAACTAGCTGTGGGATCTTGGACAAGTCACTTGGTCTGTCTGGGCCTTGGTTTTTCCACCTGTAACATGGGAATCATAGTGTCTACTTTTCAAAAGCTAGTGTGAGGTCAGTGAGATGATGCTTGTTAAACACTGAGCAGGGTCCCTGACACATAGTGAGCCTCCCACTCTATGGGTTGAACAAAGAAGGCACAGTCTTCTCTCCCCTCTGGGTGTCCCTGTCAGAAGGACCCACCACCAAAGTCTGGGCCCTGTTGGTGTGAAGCCAGACTCCAGGAGCCCTGAATCCAGATTTCCTTGCAGACTTCCCGGCACTCCTCTTCCAGAGGGGCCCATGCAGACCACATGGCTACAGGGGGATGTCCGAGCCTCTCGGGTGCAAATGATGGCCTGTGCTGCCTCCTCCGGGACCCTGGACAGACGCAGAGGGAGATGTACTCAGAATGTGTGGACACAGAGATGTGTTCACACCCCATAATCAACCTTTCGTGAAGATGTGGTACCTCCCCCATTTTCGAGATGACAATGTTGAGGCTCAGAGGTATGAAGGCCTCCAGCCAAGAAGCCTAAAGGAGTGAAGGCTCAACTCCCCAGCTGTGCCTGGGGGGGAACACAAGGACCTCCAGACAAAGATCCCTTAGACAGCAGGGACCTGGGAGTGCTCGCTCAGTTCTCCACCAGGGAGGAGCTCATCTCACTCTCCCTAGGTGGGGCCCCTGACCTCAGCTGACCTCTGGAGGGGAAGAGGAGCCCAGCCCAGACTGGGGCTATTAATACCCCGAGGTCTATGTCAGCATCTCAGTCTGGTCAGAGCTGCCAGCAGGCTCTGAGGGCCACAGTGGGCTCTATGAGGGGGGCCGGGGGGGGGGTCCATGAAGTCCAGCTGGGCTCTGGCCTGGGAATGGTTTAAGAGTGGGCTCTGGAGTGAGACAACCTCAGGTTCAAACCATGGCTCAGCCACCCCCCGTTTAGTGACCACAAATGAGCCTTGTGAGCCCTCTTGGTCTCTGTTCGCCATCCTGGGGGGCCGGTGGAAGGACAGGGCGAGGGACTCACTCAGCCTGGGAACTGCGCCTCGCCCCGTAAGGGGGGAGTGACCTGTTCACGTTCTCAGCTGAGAAGCAGGCGTCACCCCTTTTTGAGGCCTCATCATAGACCACACAGTCCCACTGCTCAAGGGCACTCAGAATCCACTCTTCATTCAATCGATGCTTTCACGGAGCTCCTCCTCATGAAGCCCAGTTTCGGAGACAGGACACACACCCGCGAAATAACTAGCCAGTTTGTAAAACAGTTTATTTTTATCAGTACCCTTAGTTTTTTTTTTCTTATTCTCAAGAGATTGCATGCTTACCGAAATGAATTCAGTAAATACAGATGAGGGGCACCTGGGCGGCTCCGTGGGTTAAGCCACTGCCTCCCGCTGAGGTCACGACTCTGGAGTCCCAGGATCGAGTCCCGCTTCGGGCTCCCTGCTTGGCGGGGAGTCTGCTTCTCCCTCTGACCCATCCCCCTCTCATGTTCTCTCTTTCTCTCTCAAATAAATAAAATCTTAAAAATAAATAACCACAGATGATATAGGTACAATCCTGCTGCCTGGAGACCACCACTGTTAACATGACGGTCATCAGGTTACAAAGGATTCTCACTTGTCTCATTTCCAATTATTGTACTATTTCACAGAACCAAGTATTACTTTAATAATCAGCCAGAATATATATATTTCTCAGCAAGAATATACATTAAACAAACTGTATCATTATGTACACAAATGCACATATAAAACATGGTTGTTTTATATCCCCTTTTATTTTATTTTTTATTTTTTTATATGCCCTTTAACCAACTGAGCCTCCCAGACGTCCCTTTTTTTTTTTTTTTTTTAATTTATTTATCAGAGAGAGAGAGGGAGAGAGAGCAAGCACAGGCAGACAGACAGGCAGAGACAGAAGGAGAAGCAGGCTCCCTGCTGAGCAAGGAGCCCGATGTGGGACTCGATCCCAGGATGCTGGGATCATGACCTGAGCTGAAGTATATGCCCTTTAAAAAAACAACCTATATGTTTTCACGTAATATAAACCTGGCCATGTTTCCATGACAACCTGCCATTTTCCAAAGGCTGCTTGGCATTTCGGCGTGTGGATGGGCCATACCTTCTGTGAGGAACCTCTTACTGTTGGACATGTAGCCTGTTTCCATGTCATGACCATACACATCTATTCCGCCGCGGCCTCCCTTACACACACACACACACACACACACACACACCACACACATCGAAGTGAACTGCCAACGTGTGGTTCAGGCGGCGAGTGCGAAAGACCGCATGGGCTCAGCTGCATCCGTGTGGGTCTGATGGGCCGGCCTGAGCGATGTACTGCAGTGCCCAGACCCGGGAAAACATGGATTATAGATGCTTCCAGGCATCGACAGGGCAACAGGGAAAGTCCAAGCACCCTCTTCCCATTTTAGAGATGAGGAAGGGCAGCCTAGGGTGGCGGCATCACCTGTGAGGCCACAGAGCCGGTCAAGGTCAGGGATGTCTGGTCCCTGCAACTCCAAGGCTGCAGGCTCTCCTTCGGGCCAGGGGTCCCCCAGCTTCTCCATTCCCCGAGGGCTTGGCACTCACTGATGCACTCGCCCACTCTTGGAACACTTCTGGAGGACTGCCAGGCACCAGGCCTCAGGCAAGGACCAGTAGGAAGCGCAAAGGTGACCCGCGGAGGTGCCAAGCCTGCAGACTACCGACCTGCCCGGAGCCACTACCCTACCTGACCCGTGGTGCACACAACCTTCCTGTTCTAGCCCTGTCCTGTGCTGAGAGGGCGAAGTGACTTGCCAGGGCCCACAGCGGGGAAGGGGCACTGCAGGACTCAGACTCGGACTGTGGAGCCTAGACACCTGCGACCTGTTGTGTTGAAATGTTTGAGAGAGATCTGCTACTACTGTTTACGACGACGCAGCGTGGGTAATATTAGCTGGCACCTAATACTGGCTCTGTGCCTACTCAAGCCAAGTGTGTCCCCGAACTGTCACAGTAACTTGACGGGCTTTGAGTCGTCCTCACCCAATGGGAACATCAAAACTCAGAGGTGAAGGGGTTCTATCTGGGTCATCGAGTCAGCCAGAGGGCACCCCAGGACCCCTTACCCTCCGCTGCTCTTCTCCTCTGCCCGTGGCCATAACACTTACTCTGTGTGTTTATGGCTCGTGTTCTCACAGCAGTGTCAGCCCAGGGGGTAGGGACTGTCCTCTATGGGGTCAGGTATGTGCCCAGGGGGCCCAGACAGGCCTGGCGCACAGTAGGAGGCCATGACTCCGTGTTTCCGCAGGCCGGACTCTAATGTACCACAAGCCTCACCATCAAAGACAGATGACCAAAGGAGGCGGGTTATTTGGGGTGACGACCCCAGGAGGGAAGGGGGAAAGGACTAGGGCGGGGGGGGGGGGGGGGGGGGAGGTCCACCCCACCCGGCAGGAGGGACGCCTCGCCCAGCCGGAGGGGACAGGAGGGAGGGGCAGCGGCGGGGCCCTTGCCCGGAGGGGGAGGCAGCGCTGGAACAGCGTTTTTCACCACCGCCTCCCCCTCCCCGGATCGCTTTCGCAGTTCGCATTTCCAAGGCCGGTCCCGGGTTATTTCGGTCGGAAACCTGATCCTTCGCGGGTTTATTTTAGCACCTTGGAGAACTCCCAGTGCCGCACCGATCCCGGCCGCACCCCGCCCGCCGCCGACGCCTCGGGGCGGCGGGGCAGGGGGCGCGGGGACCCGCGGAGCGGCACCGGCACCCGGGACCCCCACGCCCGCAGAGGCCGTGGGGCGCGACGGCGCACTGCCGGGTGCGGGGCCCGGGGTCTGTGCGCGCTCCGGCCGCTCCCTGACCTTGGGGCGCCGCGGAGCCGCCGCTCCCCAGCTGGGGCGCGATTGTGCGGGAGGGCGGGCCTTTTGGTGCCAGAACTGTGGCTCTGAAGGCTCCGCTGGGGAGGCCGGACCAGAGCGGCGGCGGGGAGAGTCCCTACCCGGGACCCCCAGAGGGCGGCCTCCCTGGGAGCCAGGCTGGGAGAAGCAGCCCCAGCCACCCTCCGGTGACCTCCCTGTGGCCAGTGGAATCTCCATCCCGCAGGTTACCGCCCCCCCCCCCCCCGCCCGGAAAGAACATTCCACACCCCGCCCTGCACACACACGCACTCTTAAATACACTCACGTTCAAAAATATGCTCAGCTCCACTCACCAGCACGCGCGCATCCGCACATCCTGGGGGACAGAGGACACAAGACCCAAGCTCATAGACACACGCACAGGCCCAGGGACACACATGGGGACCAGCACGCTCCGACACCCACATGCTCCTACAGACACACCCTCACACAAGGCGCACACACTGTCATACGTGATCAACACACGCTTGCTCCAGACCCACACCACACAGCACTTAACGTTCATCACACACACACACACAACTGTCCCACATACACACACCCACACCATCACGCTCACACGTACACTCACACACTCTAACCTCCCCTACTACGCTTACTACACACACCATCGCACCCCTGCTTCCCCCCTCCTGGAAGTGCTTTCTTCACTCTCCCTGCCCCAAGCTCAACACCGGACACCCACAAATCAAAACAATTCACTCGATATATCTGACTTATAGCAATCGATACTCACTCGTAAACATTTCAAGTATGAATTTGTATTTATATATTATTCATGTTAATTCATACCTCCATCCATCATTCCTGGATTTACCCTGGCCTCTCTCTGACCCATGGGACCTAAGTGCCGTGGGGACCATGCCTGCTGTCTGTCCTGGCCCTGCCCGTGTCCCCAGCAACCCCTGAACGCCCAGCCAAGCGCAGGGGTCCAGTCGATACTGGTGAAGGCAGGCATGTGCGGATGGCGGAGGCCCAGCTGAGAAGTCCCGAGCCTGACGTACCCTGGAAGCAATATGGTTCTGAATTTGTGGCCAGAAAGGCCTTTGCTTCCAGACCTGCAGCCCCCCAAAGCAGTTGGTCTTATGCCTCCCAGACGTTTCCCACCCCACGCCACTGTCTCTTCACAGAGAATGCCCTAGGTTCTAACGAGGGGGCCCTCTCTGGATGGCCTCGCGGGGCCCGTGTTCCCCATCTGTGGGGGAGGCCGTGGATCGGCCCTCTCTGAGATCCCATTCCTGCTCCCCGCAGAGACGGGGCGCATCAGTGATGTCAGGTGGGCCCTGCAGTGGGCTCCACCTCCTGGCCTCCCGATGGCTTTCGGTCCTGCCCACTGTTTCCTGAGTGGACATTCTAAGACTTACCACTGGCTTCCAGTCTGGTCCCAAACAGTTAAGGAGAGAACCTTGTTTCCCAGGGCAACAGAATTCCAACATTAACATTTCCATCTGCAGAACAAGAGCTTTTCCTTCCTGGGAAATGTCTTTCTAGTCCTATGATGACCGCACCCTGGGAGGCCATGATCTCTTGAAGGACCAGTGTCGGCCTTGAGATGCAGGTTGGCTGATGAGGGAGAGGGAGCCTGGAGACCAGCTCCGAAGGCCATGAAAACGAGGTCCCGACAACATCAGGGATGCCAGGGACAGCTCCCGTTCCCTTGAATCGCCAGCCTCCGGGTCTTAGAGCTGGGCTGCTGGGGGCAATCCACACCCCCACCCTCCCCGGGCCTCAGTGTCTTGGCTACAGAATGGCGCGGTGACAGAAGCCAGCTGGTGGGCTGACCGTGGTGGGCCTGGAGGGGAACTGTACGACGGCTTACAGGGGTGCTCGGTGAGAAGCTGCCTCCAGCTCTCTCCGCAGACCTTGAAGGACTCTCAGCTTGTTTGAGCTGCATGTGAAAATCAGCCAGGCTGGGCCATGTGGTTCTGATCCCGGCTTTGTTGTACGGCTGGTTCTCCGTGACCTCTCTGGGCCAATGTGGCCAGAATGGAGGGTACCCTGTCCTCCCACTGAGCATACTTTGAGTCCCCAAGTTGCCACACTGGGGAGTTCATCTCTTGGCTGGGGTTGGGGCTGTCCAGTCTCTCCTCTTTCTCATTCATTGGTGACTTTCCCGAGGGTTCTAGGGAGACTGAGATCTGGGGGAGGGGGAAAGGTCTGCGGGGGACACTATGAGTGTCCCTATGCTGTTGGGCGTGTTACCACCAGATGTCCCCTTCTGCGCTTCATACATGTGTGGACGGATCCTGGGCCTTCCACAGATGCTGAGGCAGCTGTAGGCCTGTGCCCGACACCCACGGAGCTCCAGAAAATGCTGAGCGGGAGGAAGACTGAGCTGGGAGGCAGAAGGACCAACAGGGCCCAAGAGCTGGGGAAGCAGCCAGAGCCTTGACTGGCCCAGCAGGACTGGGACAGGGCGCGTGCAAGAGCCCGGGCTACGGAGACCCTCTCTTGGTCAGGGCTGGCCTGTGGGGAGCACTCTTCAGCTCAGAGCCTGTGACCAGGCCCACGGACACCGCCATAGCCCTCCGTCCACAAAACTGGCCTTCAACTAGCCCAGGACAAGGTACTGCACGGGGTATGACGTGCAGGGAGGCATCTACGGGGCTGAGGTTAAGTGGGAGGGGGCTTCTGTTTTGCAAGAGTCCTCACCCTGGGGGCACCTGAGCACCCTTTCCAGTGGGACTCACTAGGGACAGGGGTTACTAGGGGTCAGTTCCATCCCATTCAGAGGGGTTGGCCGCAGCTAGCAAGGGCAGCGCCCCTGGAGGAAGGAACGGAGAGAGGGCTTTGGCCAGATGTGGCTGGGGATCTAGACTCTGAAAAGGTCCTGTCCCCAGATCCCTGGGTCTGTCTGTATAGCCCACCTTCAGGTGTCAGCGGTCATTCAGGCAGCACCATCTCTAGGGGTGTGGCTATTCAGTGACAAGGTTAAGGCTCTGGCCTCTGTCCTTTTCACATCAAATGAGAACAATGTGCAGCCTGGCATGAGTTCACAGAGCAAGCGACCGTGTCCTTGTCGCCAGGATAGCATCTGTGACTTCAGGGAACACCCTGGCCGGTGGGGGTTGCTCTGTTCCAGGCACGGGGGGTGATGGGGGTTGGGAGATGAGACAGACATCCCCACACGTTAACATCTTACCTATATAGAAACTGAATATGATAACAGTTATCTGAGGGCAAAGGTGGTGTCGCAGGCCCTGGTGAGTTCCAGAAGAGCAGAATGCTTTGGGGGAGCCATGATGTCACAGCAGGGAGAGGCCACCTTGGGTTATGAGGCCAGGGAAGTCTTCTTCATCAAACTGGACATTTACACGGGGTCTTTGGGAGACCTGTGCTGTCTGGGCTTCTCCTCTGTAGCAGGAAACAGGTCATGAGGGCCACCTTCCCTTCGTCTCAGTGTGCAGGACTAGAAATAAGGCACCTGTGGCCTAAGCTGGCATTGGCATGCGATGGTCCCTCTACCCGGCTGATTATCCCTCAAAGAAGAGACCTCAGAGGGGCCGGAACCCTCCCTCTCCAGCTCCTGCCCTCACGGGCACTCAAAATGTTCTAACGGGACACTGGCCGGAAGGGCCTGCTTCCCCAGTGGGCTGTGGGTACCTTTGGAAGTCAGAGTCATGGGGGCAGGGCAGGGGCAGAGTGCGGCTCTAAGTGGCTGCCAGGTTTTCTGATGTCACAAACCACCTGGCCTTTCCCTGGGGGAGTAAACTGCAAGGTGGGGGTGGGGCTGGTGGTTTGCAGCAGCTCAGAGAGGTTCATGGGACTCTCCAGGGTCAACCCCCCCCCTTGAACCTGGGCACTCAGATGGCTGGGGTCCCAGTATCAGCTGGGACACCTGCTGGGGTGGGGCCTCAGGCAAGTCTCTGGGGTCTCTCAGCTTTGAATTCCTGCTCTGTGAAGCACCCATTAATAGACCTCCCTCCCCAGGGGTGGCTGAGGGCAGAGGAAATGATGAAGCACTTTATCCCAGCAGGGGCCCAACGGCCCTGACCACCTGTCTGAGCGCCAAGAGGCTCGGTCCTAGGAATCCTGTCCCCGGACTTCTCCCCTAAGCTTCCCAGCCCTGGGGCCTCCCAGGGTCCCTGTATTGTTTCCACCCAGCCATGGCCCCACCATGGCCAGGAATACCACGAGCTGCAACCCTCCTCCCCAGGGAGGCTGCCCAGCTCCAAGGGCAGAGGAGCCCACCTGGACCCGACAGAAGCCGAACTACACTACCCAGAATTCCTGGGGCTAGCCAGAAAGGAAATGTCGTTTCTGCAAGGAGAGGCTTAGCTCCCCACAAGCTGCAGGAGGAGAGAGAGGGGAGGGGAGCCGGGGAGAGGGTTAGCAGGGGGAGGGCGGGCTGTGTGCGGGGAGCGAGGGTGGAGAGCAGGGCGGGCGGCGAGGAGGAGGCGGCGCCCGCCCGCCGCCGCCTGCGGACCTGCATCCCCGCGGGGCCGGCGAGCGGGCGGCGGTCCGTGCGTGCGCTGCGCTCCGGCCGCGGCTGCTGCGGACGCGGGGCCAGGTCGGCGCAGGGGCTGAGTTTCTGCAAAGTTTGACCTGGTTGCCTTTCCGATGCTGCAGCAGAGCGAGGCAGCGCGGGGCGCGCCAGGCGGCTGCGGCGCGGTGGCGGGTATGAGCGGCGACAGCGCGCTCACAATGATCATAAAATAAAGCGGACGCACGGGGTGGGGGCGAGAGAGCCCCGAGCCTCACCCCTCCGCCCCCGGCCACCCCCCCCCCCCCGCCCCGCGCAGCCCCGAGCTAGGAGGCGGCGGGGGCCGGGGGCGCCCACGGCCGCCCCGGACCCCAGTAGAGCCAAAGGACACTGCCCGGGGGAGGGGGGAACGCCCCGAGGACGTACCCGCGGCGGGGGTCAGGGGCGTCCGGAGGGCGGCGTCCGGGGCACGCGGAGCAGCCGGAGGGGCAGGTGAGTCGGTGGCGCCGCCCGGGTGGGGGCGTGCGCGCCAAAGTTCCCCGGCGGCGGCGAGCGCGCCCGACGCGCGGGGGGCCTAGGGCCGCTAAGGGCTGGCGAGGGTGGGGACGGAGGCGACCGACGCGGCGAGGCTGGGGCACTGCGCCCTCCGGGGTCGGGGGATCCCGGTTAGGGAAGGGGCGCACGCACGATCACACCGGCCTGCGGAGTGACACTGCGCCCCCCCCCCCCGGGGGGCCGGAGGGACCCGGCAGGGGAAGGGGCTCGGGCGCCGGGGGCAGTGCCAGGGCCGGCGAGTCCACGCGGCCCACTGCGGTGCCGGCCGGTCGCCCTCCCCCGCCACCCCACGCCACCCGCGGGCCGGGAGGGTGTCAGCGGAGATGTCACGGGCGGCGATTATTCGCTGGTGCGCGCGGTCGTGCAGCCGCCACTGACGGGGCGGGCGGGGAGGGGGGGCGCCGCCTCGGGGGAGACCGCCCAGAGCTGCGCCGTCAGCGCCGCAGCCCGCGCCCCGCGCACACGCGTCGCCGCCTCGCGCGCCCCCCGCAGCAAAGTTCGGCTCAACTTTGAGGCGGGCCCTGACGTCCTGTCTCCTCCACCCCCCCACCAGGTCCTCGGCGGCCGCGGCGAGCCAGGCGGCGGCCCGAGCGCAGCCCCGGAGCCCCGCGCGGCGGCGGGCGGCGGCGGCGGCGGCGGCGGCGGCGGCGGCGGCGGGGGGACGCGGCGCGCCCGCGTGGGGGCGTCGGCCCGCGCCCGCGAGTGGGCGCCGACCGGGACCCGCGCCGCGCTCCTCGGGGACCCCGCGGGCGGCCGGAGCCCGGCGCTCGCCTCCTGGAAGCCGCGGGTCGGCGCTCGCCCCCGAGGGCGCCCCGGCCTCCGCGCTCGAACAGAAACTGCTCTTCCATTGATCCGGCCCCGTTGGGCGAGCGGCCGGTGCGTGTGCCCCGCGCGAGCGCGTGCGGAAGGCAGAAGGGCAGGAAGCCGGACTTCTGCAGCGAGGGGGGCCGCACCGCGCAGGGGACGAGCCTTCCTCATTGATGTGTCTGCCGGCCTCCGCCTTCTTCGCCCCAAGACTTCAGGAGCGTCTCGGAGCTGCGTTCCCCGCGTGTGAGGCACGGAAGGGCTGCATGTCTGAACAACATGATTGTCCATTAGCCTCCAAACTTTCCTTTTTTTAACCCAAAGAATATCGGTGATTTTTGTCCACTGCTAGCAGAAGAGAGAACCCAGGGCTCTTGAAATGCAGCAAAATCCTTATTTATAAACGGGCCGGAGAGAGTGATATGCAAAGACCCTGTACTCAGTGAATTTTCTATCCTATGGATATCGGTCTTGAGATTTGAGGTTGGAGAGCAGTACCGTCTGCACTGGGTCGGGCCGCCTCCATCCTTTCAATGCCCAGTTTCCTCTGGGACTGCTGGCCCTCCCTGGAGATCCGAGCGGTACTGTGTGCCATGGGCTGTATTCAGAGCATCGGGGGCAAAGCCAGAGTCTTCCGGGAAGGTATCACCGTGATTGATGTGAAAGCCTCGATCGACCCCATCCCCACCAGCATCGACGAGTCCTCCAGCGTGGTGCTCCGCTACCGGACACCCCACTTCCGTGCCTCAGCCCAGGTGGTCATGCCGCCCATCCCCAAGAAAGAGACCTGGATCGTGGGCTGGATTCAGGCGTGCAGCCACATGGAGTTCTACAACCAGTACGGGGAGCAGGGCATGTGAGTACGGCCCGGGGCGAGTGCTGGGGGCGCGGCTCAGGCTGGGGAGCTTGGGGGTCTGGGGTGGGAGCTGGGGCCAGAGGGGAAGCTTCAGGCAGGTACGGAAGCGGCCTCTGAGTCCTCCCTCTTGGCCCGGTGCTCTCAACGGGTTGCCTGTCGATTTGGGTTGGGGTCATGGCTCTGGGACCTTTCCTCCCTGTGTCACCGGCCCCTGGGGTTCCTGTGTCGTTGCCTGTAAGAGGCCCATTTGTAGAGGCGCATTCCACCAGGCGTCTCTTTGGCAAAACCGACAAGCGTGCTGTCCCGGCGCCATGACCCCCCACCCCCCCGGCTCGGGCCTCCTTGGGAGGCACCTGTGGCCCATACTCCGGAGGGGAATGGGGCCCTTGGATGTCTCCGTGGTTATTTGTATCGAGCTTTGTGCTGGGCTCGAACTTGTCTCTGCAGTGTTTTCAGAGGTGCGTGAGGGCCTGGGGGAAGGCTTTGCAGTTCGTAAGGTGTTTTGTTGGAGAGGATGGCTAGTTTTAGAAACCTAGTTTGCTTCACGGAGTGGCGTGTTTCTCTCCCCGAGGCAGAAGGCCGCTGTATGTAGACATCCCCTGTCAGTGTCCCGAAGGCTCCAGAGGGGCCCTAACACTGGCTGCTTCTCTCCAGCTTGGTCTCCAGAATGTTCCCAGGACAATGCACGTCTTGGTGCAGGACACGCGGAACCTGGGTCTACTTTTCTGCTCTGTTCTCTGGCCGCAGAGGTGGTCATCCCCATTCTGGAAAGAGTACCTACTGGTACTTTCTACTGAAAGGAAAGCAACTCAGCTTTCGGGGCCGCCCTGAGATAGGGCGGTGAAAATAGCTCTTTCGGAGCACGAGGTCCCTCAGAGGGAGCTAGGCAGGCCCTGAGGGCAGCCTGCCACCCCGCGCACCCTGCTTCCCAGTTCTGCCAGGGAGGAGCGGAGCAGGGGGGTCCCTGGGGGTTGGACCTTTTCGCTGATTTCAGGACATCCTGGCACACAACCCCCCGCCAAAATTAGAGGGGGTGAGGAGGGGACGGTGGGTGGTGGGACCCCGGATCTTGTCGCTTTTCCACTGAACAACTCCGGGGGCATCCCTGAAGTTGGAAGGGAGACAGGAGGAAGGTGGCAAAGGGTGTGTGTGGGGGGTGGCCGGGACCGCCCCATAGAGGTGGGGGGGGGCACGTTCCTCCGTCAAACTGATGTCTACACCCGAAGGCTTTTGATTCTCAAAAGTGGCTATTAACCAAGGCAGGGCGCTGACTTCCCACGGCAAGGAGGGAAACATTCTTAGCTCCTCGGTGTGGACTCTCCTAGGAAGCCTTAAACCGGAAGTCTTCTGGGACTTTGTAAAGGATCTGGGAGGACGGACAAGACACAGGTTTTTCTAGGGGTTTTAGGGAAAGCCTGTCTTCTTCCTTGGAAGTGGAGGGGAAGGCAGAGGGACTCGCGGAACAGAGGTGAGAGTGCCAGGAGGGAGGACTTGCAGGAGGACCGGGGCGCTGAGTTGAGGCCGACAGGACACCACGGTGTGCTGCGGGGAGGGGCCGGCCTGGCTGGGGTCGGCCTCCCGGTGTGTGCGCAAGGCCTGGAAGCCTCCCTCTGGTGGCTCCTCGTCCTTCTAGGCACTATTGCTGGAGGCAGGCCTGAGGCCGGAGACCCGAGATGACTTAACCTTTCCGTGCCAGTCCTTGCTTCCTGGTTAGAAGCGCCCGGTGCACACCTAGCTGCGGTCGAGCGGGCCTGGGCGGGAGTCCAGGCTCTGCACTTTCCAGGCTGTGATCTGAGCCACTCTGGCCCTCGGTTTCCTTGTCTGCAAACAGGGCCGGTCACAGTCCTTGCCCCGCGGCTTACTGCGAGAATCACGGGAGGTGACGTTTGTCGAGCGGTCGGCACGGTGCCAGGCCCAGGGTTGTTGTCTTTGACATTGTTACCGTGACCATCCTCTCCGCTGCGGGGCTGTGCCTGCGGAGAACCGCGGCCGAGGCTGCAGAATTCAGAGCGATGCAGACTTCCCGCGGTCCCGAAGTTTCTCCTGAGCCCAGGTCTCCGTCTTTTACACAGCGCCCACTCCCTGACTTTTAAAAATTTAAAAATAGTGCAAGTCACGGATGATTTGCGTTTTCAGAGGTTGAAGGCCGTTTTCCTCGCTCTCCACTTGTTTCCCTTAGTTTCCTCCCCTCCCTGGGGCACCTCTTACAGGATGGAGGGGGCCTGTGTCCCCTGCACCCATCCTCCCTGGGCCTGAACTCCCAGCTGGGGCAGGACCAGCCCCACAGAGAAGGCAGAGCCTGTGTGCCGCAACCCCTCCTGCGCTCAGGCCCAGGGCCAGAACAGCCGACCACCCTGGCTCTGGGCCCTGGCTGGTCCCCTGGTGCTGTGTGTCAGCTGTTGGGATAGGGAAAGAAGTCCCCGCAGGCGGCTCTGAGGGCCCCGAGAGAGGACAGGTCTAGGTGACCGCCCTGTGGCTGTGATGCAGAGTTGGAAGCAGCCCCCTTTAGGACTCACCGGCCGAATCGTATTAAAAAGTGGAATGACCGAGCGCGTGGCTCCTCTGATCCGTGGGCAGAGCTCTGTATTCGACCCGGGCGCTCTGGAAATGAGAAGGCCTCGTTTAGAGAGAGCCCAGTGCCTGCTCCTTCTCCAGTGCAAACGGAAGCATTTTAGGTGCGATCTCTCCAACCCCAAAGGATGCTTTTTCGTCTTTTTGAGCCCCGTGACAATGCAGAAAGCGAGGGGTGGTCAGGAGGGACTGTGCAGAGACACGGGCGGGCCACAGCTGCCCCCGTCCTGTGCACTGTGGGGCGTGGGATGCTTCCCTAGACTCTGCCTACTTGGTGCCAGAGAATTCCGCCCCCGCCGGACGATCAAGCTGTCTGTGGACCTTGCCCGATGTCCCTGGGAGGGGTGCAGAGTCACCCCTGACCGAGAACCACTGGCCGAGACCCTCACAAGTGAATACTTCAAATGAAACCCACACTCTGGGCCTTCGTGGCCTGGGGTCAGAGCAGCCCAGAGGCAAAGGTCAAGGGTAGGGCTTTTGTCCCTTTACAAACGGGCTTGAATCCAAAATATTAATTCCAAATACTTAACCAAAACCCATAATACCCCTGCACGTTATCCCTGCTTAAAATTAATCTCTAATCCGGGAGACTTTTTAGAATGACACCCGGGTTTGAACCGTTTGAATTGGAACGCCTCAGTCGAACACCGACTCCTACGGACGGCAGCGTCTCTCCGTGCCAGCTTCGCAGGGTTCTGTATGGTTTTCGACCCACCCACACTGCTTTAAAAGCCACCTCCCCCAAACTGTTGGAGACACCTGCCTCCACAGCCCCCTCCTCCACGATTCCTCAACCGCCACCTGTCAGCCAGCACAGCCTTCGACGTGACAAGTCACAATTTCTAGCCTGTGTGGGAGACGCTTTATGTTGTCCCCAGCTTGCCCTCTCCGGGGGCCCCCAGGGAAGCTGGGGTGTGGCTGAGGCCCAGGGCTGGTTGGGGGCTAGGGGAGGAAGAGCTCAAGAGAGAGGGTCTCTGTGGGCGGCCAGGGCTCCCTGCCCACGCCCTAGCCCAGCTGCGAACTTGGGGCCGGTCTCTTAACCTTTCTGAGCCTCTCTGTCCCCATCTTTGAGATGGGGAGAAAGGTCCTTCCCTTACCGGGTGTTGGGAGGCGATGCACCGTACGAGCTCAGCACAGTGCCTGGTGCATTCCACGCACCTGATCGGTGGCCCTGTCCGTGGCGGAGCTGCTACGAGTTCACTGGTGATCCTGCGGTCCCTGGCCGCGTCCGCAGAAAGATGGCTCTCGTAGAGCTGTGCTCTCTTCTGGGCTGGGTTTCGCGGACCCGCTTACAGCGTGGGAACCTCGAGTGAGGAGACCTGCTGGCGGGGGTTGGGGGGTCTTTCCAGCCAGAGCATGCAATGGCACCTGCCGTCAGGGCTGCGGGAGGCTGGTGGGAAGGGGCCGGGCAGGGGTGGCGGGGCTGGGGACCGAGGCTTCAGGCGGAGGGGGACGCTGGAGCTGGGCCATGTGCACACCCGCCCCGGCTCCCCTTCCTCTCTTTTCTCCCCAGGACCTCTTGGGGTCCTCGTTTTAGGATGAGGAAACCGCCTCTGACACAAGGGGGCTTGCTCTGCTCCAGTGGGGGACCACGTGGCCTCTTCCTGCAGCCGCGGGCCCCGCACAGAACAATCGAGGACGAAGCTTCCTCTCTGGGACCGGAAGGTGGCCTCCCCCATCTGCCGGGCCCTGGCGGAGGCGAGGGCGGCTCCGGTGGGAGAGGGAAGTCCTTGTTTCCAGGCTTTGGGGTGGGAGGAAGTGGCGGTGGCGGGGCGGGGGCTGCCCGGCCCAAAGAGAGCCCCCCGTGGCCCGGCCCTAGCCAAGCGACGGCTCCAACCCTCCCCTTCCGAGTCCCGAAAACAAAAGCCGGCTGCCCCCGGAGACGTGCACGGGGGGACCCAGCCGCCACAGTGATCAGGGAGATAACAAATTAAATCCGGAGATCCTTGGTTGTTTGCTGATCAGATCCAGGTAGAAACGAAACTGATCCCTAATGCCCCGTGTTGGGGTCGGCGGTGGGGGCGGGGTGGGGGTGGTGGCAAGTGGACGGCCTCACTCGCTGTTGGAGGGGCACGAGGTCGGCAGCTTCTGGAAGGTGGGTTTGGCTGGATCTCTGACAATTTCAAATATACGCGTCCTTCATGCAGTTCTGCTCGTGGAGCTGGTCTTACAGAGACTTGGAGCACCTGGCCCGGTGCCTGACATATAGTAGGCGGACAAAAAAAAAAAAAAAATCTCCTGACCTAAAAAAAAAAAATTGCCAAACGATGAACGGAAGAGCCAGGGCGTAAGGATGTATACGAGGTTGAAAACGCCCGCAAAGTGCCAGGAGCGGCTCCGGTGGCCATTCGTGGGGAGGGCGAGCGTGGTCTGCCAACGCGGGTACTGCCCAGGAGGCCAGGCCGGGGGTGCCGCCACGGGGGAAACGGTCCTCGTGGGGCGTTTTCTTACAGAAGTTGTAAAATACGCAGGGCAGGAGCCCCACTTTGTTAAAAAGAAAACACTGTGAGTGGCGATGTGTGCTGCGTGTCTGTCCAGAGAAAGGTCTAGAAGGGTGTTTACCCAAGTGTAATGTGGGGAGTAACCTCAGGGAGGTGGGGGGAGGCATGGGAGACGCGGCGTTGGTTTCTTACTTCATACTCTTTTTGACTTTTTTTTTTTTTTTTTTTTTTTTTAAGAAAAGCACCGCTTTTGGGGCACCTGGGTGGCTCAGTCAGTCAAGCGTCTGCCTTCAGCTCAGGTCATGGTCTCCGATGTCAGGCCCTGCTCAGTGGGGAATCTGCTTCTCTCTCCCCCTCTGCCCTGCTGGTGCTCTCTCTCGCTCTCAAATAAATAAATAAAATCTTAAAAAAAAAAATAGAGCACAGCTTTTGTAACTAAGAACTCAAATTAGACAGGCACTGTTGGTCCTTTCTGGGGGACCCGGGCTATGGCCTGGACAAAGAGGGGGGCTGGGCCCCAGGAGGAGTGGGGTTTTTGGGGGAAACCCTAGGAGCAGGCAGGAAGGGGGGACTCCCCCAGACCCTCCGTTGGAGAGCAGGCGCTTGGAGGGAAGGGGCCAGCCCTGTGGGGGGTCCTCGTGAGGCAGAAGTCAGGAAACTGGGCACCTGGTTGCAAACTTTTACAGAATTTGAACTCTTTGCAAATGGTACGGAACTGTGAAATGTGTAAGACTGGGAGTGGGGGAAGATAAGGCCTGAGAGCCCGTGTGACCCATCTGAGGCCCGGAGACCAGCGTGGGCAGAAAAGCCTTGGTGCGGACAGCCCTCTTGCCCTCAAGCCTCAAATCCTTGTTTGTAAACGAGGCTCTCAGAGTGTCAGCCGGACATCAGTTGTGGGATGTGAAATAATATTTAAGTGAACTCGGTTAAGCCTAAGTATAACTTGGATGTAAAGCAACATAGTTATTTTAATGTATATCAGGGAAAAAAAATATATCTAGCCTACCCAACATGTTATTTTGGTGTGTTTCTTAGGAAAAACTCAATGTAGTTTTTAAAAAATGATGGATTTTAAGGAAAAAATTTGAGTGAATAATAATATAGGAGATTCGTGGACAGGATCGAGATGAACAGAGACGTGGAGTTTGGAAACTCGGCTCTGACGCTCAGGGCTGAGCCAGTCCAGTCTGGCTCTGGGGTCCAGAACTCAAAATGCGGCGGGAGCCCTGGGAGAGGTGGGGAGCCCCGGGGCACGAGGGGCCAGCCCTGCTGGGCCCAGGCTCACCGCCCCTACCTGGCACGGACCAGGGCTGTTCCTAGAGCCACGGGGAGCGGCGTGCTGCTGTCTTCCAAGGTCACACAAGGCTCAGGTCTCCCCTTCCCTCCCAAGGTGCTGCCCTGGGCATCCCTGGGTGCCTTCACCCTCCACTGAGAGGCCTTTGCCTTGGGCCAGTCCAGGGTGATGCTCCCCAGCCCCCACCCCTGCCCCTCAGCACAGCCCCCCCTCCGGCTCCAGGGAAGGCTTTTTTTTTTTTTTTTTTTTTTTTTTTAAGATTTACTTATTGGAGAGAGAATGCACACATGACGGATGGGGAGGGGCAGAGGGAGAGAGAGGGGCTCCCTGCTGAGTGCAGAACCTGATGCGGGCTCCATGCCAGGACCCTGCGATCATGACCTGAGCCGAATCCCAGAGTCAGATACTTACCGGATGGAGCCATGCAGGCGCCCCCACGGAAGGCTTTTCTATGACCCGTCAGACTCATGTTCTCCGGCAGTCATGGTGCTCAGAGCGCGTGTGTGTGTGCGTGCGCCGGGCAGGGCTCTGTGCGTGTGCACGTGTTGAGTGAGGGTCTGTTGGCAGCTGCTGGGGACCAGCTCACTGCAGCTGTGGGTCCCGGCCTGGTGGCCCTGTGGTTGCGTCACCTTGAGCGAGGGGTCTCCTGTCTCCAAGCCTCTTCCATCAAGTGCCCCTGGTCTTGGCCCCAGGGTAGTTGAGGAGAAGCACTGCATTGACCTGTATACACGGGGGACAGGCGTGGGGAACATGACCGCTGTTGCCGGCGTGGCCTGTGCTGGGAGGGGCTGTTTCAGGGGCACCTGCTCTGGGTGAGACAGTGCACAAGCAGGAGCGGCTGGGGGTTGGTTCTGGAGCCTGGGGAGGGCGTGGATGTGCGTGCACTCCACCGGGAGGGGTCCTGAGCTTTGACTACATCGGCTTTAAGGGCCATGAGGAGTCATGGCAGGTTTATCAGGGTTGCAGGCAGGGATGGTGTGAGCAGATTTATGTTTTTAGAAGATCACGTAGGCTCCTGGGGAATATTGTAGGAGGCAGGAGTAGAGGCTGGGAGACCTAGGCGGAGGTCCTGGCCAGCGTGAAGGCAAAAGGAAGGGGGACGTTCAGAGGTGAGGGGGAGAGTCAAGGATGGTGCCAGGTGGCCAGAGGATGTGGGGCCCTCCAGTGGCAGGTGCTCTGCAAACACTGATAATGGGTGCTCTGCAAACGTTTGGTGAATTGATGGATGGGGCGTGAAGGAAGCTGAGGAGTCTGATGTGATTCGAGGGGATCCCAGAGGGTTCCAAAGTCCAGCTTCAAGCCTGGACTAGCCTGCTGTCCTTTGGATTCACACACTTACGAGGACGAGGGCAGGTGTATGACAGGTGGCACCAGGGCGGTTTCCTGGTGTGCAGACTGCATGGTCGCCCTGGGCCCATGATCTGGAATGCCCCGTGCACGGTTCAGTGCTCTGCTGATGCCATGTTGAAATTCTTCATTTTTGAACAGGAGATCTTGAGTTTTGCTTGTACTGGGTCCCACAAGTTCTCTGGCTGGTCATGCCCTGAAGACCAGCAGAAGCCAGTGAACTGATCAAGGGGGTAGACACAAGGGAGACCAGTGTCTTCTGCTCGTGTGCGAACGTGGACACGGGCCTGTCTACACTTACCCACAAGATGTCTCTACTCCCAATCGACCCACTGGCCAGGCACTTGTGTGCTTGAGCGGTCCTGGGAGGCTCAAGCACACCTACAGACCTCCCTACAGCATCTCTGCTGTGCAGAAAGGAGGAGGTTCAGCGTGTGCAGGGCTGGGGTCCCAGCCTGCCCCTCCATGCTGTGGAGCAAAGAGCTAAGGGTCTGCCATGAAGTCCAAGGTCATTCCAGAGCAAACAGAATCTCAGAGGAGACAGTGACTGCATGGAGTTCGTTCCCTTCGGAGAATATGTCATCCCCAAACTGTAACTGGGGTCAGAGAGCTTCAGGTCAGTCAGGGCCGCACACCTCTGAATGCCTCCTGCACATGGCTTCCGGAAGCGTCCATGTACTGCTCTGTAGAGTGACTCGCTTAAGAATCAAAAAAATCTTGCAAGGTGGGGAGGATTATCCACAGTTGACTGATGGGAAAACGGATGATCAGAGATTTGTACCAATCAGAGCTGGTGGCTGGACTGAGGCTGGGTCCAGGCTGGTCTGCGTCTCCCGGAAGTTCCCTTCCACCACCTGGCGAGGGGGAGGGGCGGGGACCGGGACCCCGGGCAGTCCGTGCTGGCCTCTGATGATTTGAAGGCAGATGCCCCAGGACTTGGTTCTGAGTAATAGCTCACATGAGACACGGCTGTCTGTCAGCTCACGAGGACTGTCACCTGTCCGTGACCGAGTCACGGCGGGCATCTGGGGGTGGGAGGGGGAAGCAAATCTGAGGCTGGGCGAAGGGGCCATTCTGCTGCCGAGTCCCCCTCCCTCGAAACAAGCCAGCTCTTGGGCAGAGAAAGGGGGCCATGGAAGAGCAAAGTTCCTTTTGCAAATTTACTTTCTCCTTTTTAATTATGATTATGATTGATTATGATCAAGTAGGCCCCACATAGAGCCCAACTTGAGGCTTGAACTTAGGACCCTGAGATCAAGACCTAAGCTGAGGTCAAGAGTCAGATGCTGTACTGTCTGAACCAAGCAGCTGCCCTATTTTCTACCTTTGAAAAAAACCCTTTTGCAAGCCGGTAGAGCCACCGTGAGAGGACAGAATGGGTGCCTTCCGGGCACCTGAGCACAGGTGGGGCAAAGGCACGGGCTTCTGAGAAATCCAGGCCAAGGACCGTAAACTCCTTCTCTGGCCCACGGTACCCACCTAAGAGGAGAGCTGGTAGCCCCAGGCCTGCTACCACCCACCCGCGGCTGCTGTGGCCTGGTGGCTCTTGGGGACTGATGGGGACCTCAGAAATGGGAGGTCGTCTGAGCTGTTGCCCTAGTTCCCTGGGACTTTGATGAGCTCAGGGCCCCAGGCAGGAGGTGGCCTAGTAGGCAGGTGTTACCCTAATTTGTGACTTTTTCAGTGGAATAAACTCAAAACAGAAGGGAAGTAAACAGGAAAATTAGCAACATCGCATTCCTATTCATCCCTCCCGGAGTGGCCCCAAATTTGCTAACGGCTAACATTAAATGACACGTTTGGGTAGAGGAGGGCATCTCTTTATAACGAGAAGCCACACCTAACGATATCGGCCATTTCCCCCGTTTTTGAGTTCGGTGGCATTAGGCACATCCACATCGTTGTGCGTCTGTTTCCAGAACTTTTCCGTCTTCTCTGCCTGGAACGCTGCGTCCGTGAAACGCCGACTCGCCGCCCCTCCCTCTAGCAATCGCTGTTCTGCTTTCTGTTTCTATGAATTTGACCACACTAGGGGCCTCCTACACGTGGAATCCTATAGTATTTACCGGTTTGTGTCTGACTCAGTTTACCCAGCATGATGTCTTCAGGGTTTATCTATGTTGCAACACTTCCTTTTTAGGGCTGAGGAATAGTCCAGCATGTGGATGGACCCCATTTTGTTTATCGATTCTCCTGCCGAGGGACACGTGGGTCTCTCATCTTCTGGCCACAGCGAATGATCCTGCTGTGAACGGGAGTGCATTTTGTACCGTATCAAGTACTGTATCCCGGGGGGGGGCGCTGCTGGCTTACCCCGTTGTGCAGAATTCTGGGCGCGGAGGGTCCTGAGCTTCGGTATTACGGGTGCTCAGGTGGAAACGGCACTGGATGAAGTCAGGCTGCCTGGGTCCCAGGCCCCACTGCCGGGGAAAAAGCCCCCTGGCCCTGGCTTCGCTGTCTTTATCTGTCTGGCGGGATGGACACGATTGTTGATGAGTGTCCAAGGTAGGGGCTCCCCGGGTGCCACTGTGCCCCCAGCCACACGGGAAACGGGCTGGTGTCCTCTTCTGTCTGAGGGGTATTACAGCAACAGTATGATGACTAGTTGGAGAGGATGCAGGAGAACAGGATGTGGCTTTGAAGCGGGCTGTGTCTGGGGGAGCCCAGATGTTGATGGTGGATGTCTGTGCGTCGCCTGTCCCTGTGCCCCCACCTCTCGAGCGTGGCTGATTGAGTGAACTGGCCTTCCTGTCCTCAGGTCCAGCTGGGAGCTCCCGGACCTCCAGGAGGGCAAGATCGAGGCCATCAGTGACTCAGACGGGGTGAACTACCCTTGGTACGGCAACACCACGGAGACGTGCACCATCGTGGGCCCCACCAAGAGAGACTCCAAGTTCATCATCAGCATGAACGACAACTTCTATCCCAGCGTCACGTGGGCCGTGCCTGTCAGTGAGAGCAACGTGGCCAAGCTGACCAACATCTACCGGGACCAGAGCTTCACCACGTGGCTGGTGGCCACCAACACCTCGACCAATGACATGATCATCTTACAGACGCTGCACTGGCGCATGCAGCTGAGCATCGAGGTGAACCCCAACCGGCCCCTGGGCCAGCGCGCCAGGCTGCGGGAGCCCATCGCCCAGGACCAGCCCAAAATCCTGAGCAAGAACGAGCCGATACCGCCCAGCGCCCTGGTCAAGCCCAATGCCAACGACGCTCAGGTCCTCATGTGGCGGCCCAAGTACGGGCAGCCGCTGGTGGTGATCCCGCCCAAGCACCGGTAACAGCCAGGGCGCCCCGCGAGGCCAGACGCAAATAATAACCCCGCTCCAAGCACACCCACGGACTCTGCAGTCATTCAGCAAAATGCAACCACTCTACCTTCTCGAGCGGGCGGATCTCACTGTGCACATGCCCCAGGATGGCTCCCCCAGCCCTCCTGGCACCTGCTTCCTCTCGGGGAGGGGGAGGCGCGGCTGGGACACCCGACCCCACGTCCCCCCCCCTTCACCTTGGGTCTCCTTTCTTGGTGGTTTCAGTCATTCACTTGCGAGACTCCCGAAACAACTGCTTTTTCAGTTCTTCTTCTTCTTCTTTTTTTTAAACACCTCTTTTACGAGGTTCAGGGGCAGGAGACGGCGGAGCTGGTCACGGCCCTGACTGGCGGCTCCTGCTGGTCTGTGAGCGGCGGCCCCTATGGCAGCTCCCCACGTCGTCCTCCCTGACGCGGCCTTACGTAGACTTGCTTTGCCAAACTTTTGCCTTAAGCTGAATTTAAAGGAAAAAGCCCAAACCAGACAAAGAAAGCAGGATCTCGGCTCATCTTCTGCTAGAGGCGAGGGAGGGGGCAGGGCAGGGAGGAGCGAGAGCCTCCTGGGCCCTCGTCCGGGCTGTCTTGACAGAGGGGCGGGGGACAGACTTAGACCTCAAACCAGCTGCCCATTCTTTCCTTCCAGCAGAAACGCAACCAGAAGCCAGACCGACCACCTAAGGAGCCCCTTCTCTCAGGCTCGGGTGGCAAGCCCTGTCCCCACCCCTGGGAGAAGGTCCCTGCGCGCCCCCCCACGGGCGGGGTCTGCTGGGGCCACGCTCTCTCTCCTCTTCCCGCAGCCTTAACTTGCCTGGGGCGGATCTGGGCGGAGAGAGGGAGGGTTGAGCCCTGGGCTCTGCCATCTCAGTACCCAGCACCCCCCCCCACCCCCACAGCTCCACAGGCACATCTACGTGTTGTGCTGCTTTTCCTTTTCTGTCCCCGCTGGCCCCAGACGCCTGGAGGACCAGCCACCTTGAGCCAGATTTAGTTCGAAGATAAGCGAGGCAGGCAGCTTCCCTCCTGGCTCCTCCTCAGGGGTGCTCCTCCCAGGCGCTTTGGGAGAAGCTGCAGGTGGGCTCTGGGTGCCAGTGTTGGACTGGAGGGGGGGGAGCTGCCCAGGGGCGGCACCCAAGGATAGGTGGTCTTGGTTCTGGGGAGGCCGGGGAGGCCATCAGGCGGTTGCCCCCTGCTGCTTATCCTCAAGGAAGAAAACCGGGGCCTTAGGCTGGCGGGGGTGACATGGGGCCGTGGTTGACAGGCATTGGGGCCGCTCTGGAGGCTGGTTGGGACAGTGAGGTCAGTCTGGAGGGCCACCGTCCCTCAGGTCCAGGGCCCTCCAGGGTCCGAGGATGGTCCTGAGTGACCCCAAGCTTTCTTGGTAATGTCTGCCTTGGAGGCTGCTTGTAGGAGCTGCGGGGGACCCCCCCCTTCAAGCTTGCCAACCCCCACAGCTACTGTACCCGGCTCTGCACTCAAACTAGTATGACCCAAGCACAGAAAACCGTCAGAAAAGAAAAATAATTCATTTCTGCTGCAGATGAGCCACTTGTTAGGAGTCCCGGGGACAGCGTGGGAGGCTGCGGGGCACCTTGCTCTTGTACTTACTCCGGGGGTGCTCAATGTCCCGTGTGTCTCCCACGCGCCGCTCCTGACAGCAGGCCCACGGCTATCCTGGGACAGCTGGACCCGAAGCAGGCATGTGGCGCCAGCGTGCTGCTTGGGGAACCCCTTTGTCAGGTGCAGGGCCTTGCCCCTGGAAACTGTCTGTTCCCCTTGGTGTGTACGGAGACCCTGTCACCCAGAGAGGCCACAGCCTCGAGTGAGGGGGACGATGGGTCCCACTCTACCTCTGGGGAAGGGCCAGTGGGGGTCAGGCTGACGGCGTCCCGCTGCCGTGGACAGGACCTGGCCTCCTAAGGGAGCGGCCCTTCCCTGCACTCAGGTCTTTCTTGCACTAAAAAAAAAGGAGGAAGGGCCCTGGGCGAGGGGTCAGGAGGCTGGGGTTCGGGTGCTGGGCTGGGTCGTCTCACTGTGCGAGGAGTGGGTGCAGGAGAGGACAGTAGGAGTGGTCCTGAGCTGTCGGGGGCAGAGTACCCCCCGCCCCCAAGACCTACCTGCTGCGTGTGAGCAAGCTCTCCTGCCCGGGACCACGGCTGTGCCCACGGGGAGGGGGCAAAGCTGCTCTGGCTGCCTCCCTGGGCCTACCGCATGCCTGGGCCCCCGCTCGCCTTGCTCCTTGATTCACCCCACCCCTCCGGCACCCCAATCTGTCCTTCCTGGCCTTTCTGAAGACGGGGCTGGGAAGACCCTGGAGAGGCCAAAGGTCCGGCCAAGGACCTTGGGTCTGGTCCCTGGGCCTCCTCCCTGTCAGGAGCACAGGCCCCAGGCTTTTCCTCTGGGTCCCCAGTCCCTGTGGTGTCCCCCCCCCTGGCGTGGACACACTCCTCCAGCAATAAGGACCGTCTGCGGCCGTGGAGAGTACTGTGAAAACAAACCAATGCACTTACCAGGAGCCACGAGACTCTTGAAGAACATGTAAAACCTTTTTAAAAAAGAAACAACAAATATTCACAAAGAGAAATAAAATGTAATTTTAAAGTAGGCCTGCCTAGGCTCTGGATGTTTCTAAGGTGTTTCTGAAGTGGTGGCGCATGTGTGGCTTGGTGGCCCTGTGTTCTGGCCAAGGGAGCGAGCGTACTTGGAGGGGGGTGGCTTTGTTCACGCCCCCTCTGCCGTCCGCAGCCCTGAGACCTCAAGTCCCTGCCAAGAGTGCCCCTGGCTGGTGCCCTGGTCGGAGGAGGGACGGCAGGCTTGAGGTGGAGGCCGGACTTGGGGGCAGCTTGGACTTTTGGCAAACAGGAGAAACCCATGTGACAAGGGGGAGTTAGCGTTCCGTTGGCCATGGGGCCGCGAACCTGTCTTCACACGGGGAAACGGCTGTAGGACGGTGTCAGTCTAGAACATGGCTCGGTGCCCTGCCCTCGGCCAGGGGCTGACAAAAGGGGGTGGCGTGGAATTAGCGACCTCGTAGGAAACACTTTCTTCTAATGAGAACTTTCTTATGAAAGGACAGGAGGTGGGAGGTGGGCCATGGAGTCAAGGCAACGTGCATGAGTCGGGTAAGACGCTGAGCCCCTCTGAGCCCCGTTTACGCTGTATGGACAGTGGGGATTCCCCAAGTCGCTGCCTCTTAGCTGACACGGTGAACACACGCTGTTCTGCTTGGTTTCCAAGTGTGAACAACCCGTGTGTTCTCAGGGTCCCCATTTCACAGATGAGGAAACTGAGGGACAGCAGAAGTCAAGAAGCTTCTCAAGGCCCTGCAACTGGGGAGAGGCAGAGTCAATCAGACCCTGTGATCGGTTTGAATCCTGGCCCTGGAGCCCAAACCCTCACCACTACATACCCTCCATCCTGGCGTGTTGCTACGGAGCATACGTTTGGAGCTCAATAATTATCAAAGACTACTAAGAAGGCCATGTGCCTTTGGCTCGGTCCATTCTGGGCTCGCTGGGCAGGAAATGCCTCCCCCAGCCCCAACACTGGAAGGTTCTGTGCAGCAGTCAGTTCCCTGAGGCCCACAGTGAGTCCAGCTCATTCCCTTTGGGGAGGGGCTGCCTGGTCGGCTGCAGGCCATGGGCTCATCTTCCACGGTTGCCGGTGGCCGCCTGGCATCGCCGCGGAAGACAAGGGGCCCCCGTTCGCAGTGGGCATTGGGGATTTGGTTTCTTCTCTGGGTTTTCCACATTGCAACAACCCAACGGCACTCTGCATCCTGTCTCCTGGGTCTGAGACACCAAAGCAGGAAATTGCATAACAGGCTCCGCTGGCCGCCCTCCACCCAGATGGCTTATGGGTGGTACAGCTCACTGTCGTGGTTTCAGCTGTGGTGTCAGCTCCCGAGCTCTGCCTGTGAGAGCGCATGAGGTGTGTGTGTGTGTGTGTGTGTGTGTCCACGTGCACGCGTGGACAACAGGGCTGTGGGCCTGGCCAGTGGCGGGAGAAAGTTGAGCTGGAGCACACCAGGATAAAGCCAGAGTTGCTCAGGCATCGGAGCCTTTGGGCCGATATGCCACCGAGGACGTGCAGCCGGCGGTGCGCGCTGGGAGTGGGGGGAATGTTCCGGAGGGGAAGGTGCCAGGAGGGTGGCCCTGAGTGAAGAGGATTCCAAGTGGCGTTTAGTCACAGTGGAAGCCCTCCCGCTTCTCAAGCTGATAGCAGGTTAAATTTAGAAGTCCCAGACTGGGATGAGACACAGACACCAGACTCCAGCCAGCTGTCGCAAGGTCCCCTGCCGGAGCAGGGCCTGGGAGAGCCGGCTGTCGGGGCTGGGCCAGGCCCGTCTGCCCCACAAAGCTGGAGAGAAGCAGGCATGCCATGACCCTGCACACAGCCTGCCTGTCACCTCTGGTCACTTCTGGTGACAGTCCAACCTCTGGACTTGGGCTCCCTGTCGGTGAGGTCTTAAGGCCACAGAGGAAACCCCACCTGCTGGGAGATCGCTTGGTGGGAACCGCACAGAGGCCATGGCTGGAGGTGCTCGCAGGTCTGGGGACATTTCTATCACCCCCAGGTGCTTTTTTAGCTCCTGCTTGATTTCTCTCTTGGTCATCATCTGTCCTGCCGGGCGGGGCCCAAAGACAGGGCTTCCCACCTGGCTGGGGTCCGGGCTTTGGATTAGGGCAAATATTGGACGTAGGAACAGGTTACTGTGCACACACAGCATCCAAATGAACCACCCCAAACCCTTACCCCATAACCAAGTCTGGCAAAGACACATACGCAGAGCCCACTCCAGGGCTGGAGGGCCCTTCCTGCCCCCACTGAGTGCATATGACAATAAAACAGGAACTTTCATAGATGAGGAAACTGGCCCTTAGAAGGGGCCGCGGGACAGGCTAGAGGTCATTCAGCTGGGAGGTTGCAGAACTGGGCGGGTTTCAAACAGCCATCTTTGACCTTGCTGGGTCACTGCCTTTTGGCTACATCAGCCACCCCCCTCCACACTCCGCATCTACCAGCCTGCCCGTCCCCGCTCCTCTGGGACTGCCACGCGGAAGGCCCCTAGCCTAGGGCTGAACGCCAGTCGGCAGCAGGCTCGCTGACACAGGAAGATGAAAACTATTAAATGCAGGAAAGCCCATCTGAGCGAGTGAGCTCCGTCTCTGTGCCCGTGTCCAGAGAGGCCAACCTGCGCCACCGACATGGGCCCAGGCAGAGCCTTTTGCTCTGCTCTGTGCAGAATGGAAGGCAGAGACCGGATTCGTTCCTCCACCGGCCTGAGCCCAATTTAGCTTTAAGGGCCGCTGTCCTGCTTCATAGTTTACGGTCCCTTTTTAATCAGACAGATGATGGGCGGCGGCGCTGGGTATTTGCAGCAAGTGAGACGCAGTTAGAAACCCTGCGCTATTCCTGGCTGCCACTTGTCTTGCTGAGTGAGGTCGGCTGGTTGCCTGACCTCGCATGCCTGCGTTTCCTGATCGACAAGCCAGGACACGCACACCTCGCTGACCCTCCCGTCCAGCAATGCGCGGCAGCTGCGAACCCTGCCCGCAGGGCTGCCCGAGGGCGACCGTACTGGATCGGGGCTTTGGCGAGAGACCGGAGACACCCCTCCTTCCATACGGCGACCAGACGACTGGCCTGATTATCAGGACCATTAGACCCTCACTGAATGCACACTGGTGCCGGCCAGCCGGCCAAACAAGAGGATTTCCATGCAGTTTCCACGGCTGTATCGAGCCAGCGCTCGCACACTGAACAGCTCACCCATTTAAAATGCACTGTCCGTTGGGGTGCAGCATATACCCAGTTGCGTGGCCAGTACCCCAGTCAATTCTGGAATGTTTGCATCACCTCAGCGGGGAACCCTGCACCCACCCGGTATCATCATCCCCAAAGCCCCAGCCCTAAGCCACTGTCAATCTCCCTCCTGTCTCCGTCCATGGCCCTACCTGGGACAGTTTGTGGGAATGGAGTCTGTGCCTGGCGCCTGTCCTTCAGCTCAGTGTTTTCAGGGCTTCCCCTCTGCCGTGGCGCGCAGCGGCACCTCATCTTTGACACGTGTACGTACTTCCGACCATCTCCTCTACGGGGCCCTTTGACCGGCGCAGGAGAAGCCGCGGCTCGGAGCTTACCGCCCCCGGCAGGAAGTGGTCTGTGACCATGAGTCTGCGGGGGACTGACTGGTCTGGAGGGTCGGAAGTGGGTCCCGGAGGATGGCTGGCTTCTGGGGACACAGTGAGTATGAGAGAAATTTGACCTATTAATGCTGGAAAGGCCCTGAAACTCAGTTTCCTCATCGGCAAGATGGGGCTATGGTGCTCTCCTCGTGGGGAGGGAGGACTCCAGGGGCCTGGCAAGCCCGGGTCTTAGCCCAAGGCCACAGCTGTTAGCTGTTATTGACCTTGTGACCAGATGTTAAAAAGACTTTTTCCGGGGCACCTGGGTGGCTCAGTGGGTTAAAGCCTCTGCCTTCGGCTCAGGTCATGATCTCAGGGGCCTGGGATCGAGCCCCGCATCAGGCTCTCTGCTCAGCGGGGACCCTGCTTCCTCCTCTCTCTCTCTCTGCCTGCCTCTCTGTGTGCTCGTGATCTCTCTCTCTCTGTCAAATGAATTAAAAAAAAAAAGAAAAAGAAAAAGATTTTTTTCCACCCCAGGCTGCATGTGCTGTGGGACCAAGGGGCACTTTGGCCAGCCTTGGTCCAATCCCCGCTCAGGTGTGGAAGCGGGGTGGGGGGGACGAGGCAGGGAAAGGCCGCCCTACAGGGGACTGTTGATGCCCCAAGCACTCCCGTGGTGGCTGCTTCACGCCAGCCCCTGCCCGAGCTGACAGTCTGGGCCAGCCCAGCTGTGCGTGGGCTCGGCCTCTCCCACCAGGTGCTTAAGGCTCAGTGAACGTTTATCTCAATCTCTGCTGTTGGAAACAATCCGAAGAGCTTAGAGGTGCGGTCCCCAAGTCACTGCTATCTCCACCGCCGGCCACCTTGGCTTGACGGTTACTCTGAACATCAGCAGCGTTCTTAACTGGTCTATTATTTATCATGACTTGTGACAAGACACTGGCAGAATTGACCTTGGTAACCATGTTTCAGCGTGCAACGCTGTGCCGTTCACACCCGGTGGGCCACCGTCCTCCCCCTCCGTCTCTGGAACTTTGTCCTCTCGTATGACGGGAACACTCACCGCACAGCCGCTCTCCTCTCCCAGGACCCCGGTGGACGCCTTTCTACTTTCTCCCTCTGGATCTGACGACTCCAGGCGCCTCCTATCAGTGGACTCGCAACTTGTCTTGTGACCGCTTTACTTCCCCGCACGTCAGGTCCTCAAGGGTCCCCCAGTGTGCCGCGTGTCACAGTGTGCTTCCTTTCCAAGGCCGGCTACGACTCTCAAGGCATGTCCGTCTGAGGCCGTGGGTCTCGACGCCCCAGAGGCCTCATACAGCCTGGTCCCTGCTGCTCACGGCGAGTCCCCGTAGGCCAGCCAGTTACAGAGCTGCGTGAGAGAGAACATGTGGGGGTCATTTGGGAAGACTTCCCTCCCTACTGGTTAAAATAATAAAATTCCAAGTGCTTAAAGAGATGAACTTTTCTCATCTGGAAAATTCACTTATCTGGAAAACGCTCTTTTTCATAAAATGAAGTTATTTCCGGGCACGAGTAAGGAGGCAGGAGGAGGAGGAGGCGTTCTGGGAGGTGTTGTAGGGCCTGGAGAAGGTTCTTTACCGTATCCTCGGGGGCGGCTGTCAACTCGGGCTTCCCCAGTCCTTTATTCCGGATGCGGCTCTTCCCGAGATGTGGCCGGGAGCAGGAGGGGGACCTAGAGGCTGCGGCCAGGGCGCGTCCCCTTGGCCACCAGCTGATGTCCCCGCGAGTTACTGAGGCACCTGCCCTGCTATTCTGTGATCACTCTGTGAGGCTGCAGGTCTGGCCGTCGGCCATGGAAAATGAACTCTCTTTGGGACTTCTTCTGGAACCTCTGCCTAGTGAGGAGTTCTGCACCTCGGGGCCTCGGAGAATACACCTGGCAGCTGGCGAGGTCTGGGCCCCGGGCACCAGGCTTTCACTGCAGAGCACGGACTGAGCCGCTAACACAGCACTTCGGGGGTTGCTACGGGTGAGGCGAAGGGATCTCCCTGTACACAGCCTGCCGCTTCCTGTAAAGGTGAGCGAGGGGAGGCTGCCACGGCCTCTGCAGCTGCCCTCTTGACAGACGGCACCACACCACAGTGACTCTGCCGCCGGGACCGGTTCCGTCTCCTTCCGATGCACGAGGGGACTCCAACCCCCAGCTCCCGAGAAGCTGCTGATCCGATAGGAATGACGGTGTGAGAAGTCGTGGTGGGTTGCCGTATCGAGGGAGCCTGGAAAGATCTGAATCCTGCCCGCTTCCTGTGTAGCTGGACGGGGGTCGTGAAATCCAGCCTGAGAACCCAGAGAGATGGGTCCTGTGGAGAATTTCCCCCGAACTGCCTCTTCACATTGGTAAAAAAATCAGTCATATAGGTGCGGATCTATTTCTGGACTGCTTTGCATAACTTGATCTCTTCATCTTGACAATATCACGTGGTCCTAAATACTGTAGCCTTACACCGCGTCCTCCAACTTTGTTTTTCTTCTTTGAGGTTGTTTTGGTTCTTCCGGGTCCTTTGCATTTCCACAGGAAATTCAGAAGCAGCTACGAAAACAAAAACAAAAACAGAAGATCGTGTTCGTATTACCTGTGAATGAAGTTTAATTTCTTCCTTTCTAATCTAGATACCTTTTAAAAAAAGATTTTATTTGCTTATGAGAGAGAGAGACAGAGAGACAGAGATAGTGAGAGAGAGCACAAGCAGGGGGAGTGGGAGAGGGAGAAGCAGGCTCCCCATTGAGCAAGGAGCCTGATAGAGGGGCTCGATCCCAGGACCCTGGGATCATGACCTGAGCCAAAGGCAGATGCTTAAC
The DNA here is from genome assembly GCF_964662115.1 of Mustela nivalis. NCBI lineage: Eukaryota > Metazoa > Chordata > Mammalia > Carnivora > Mustelidae > Mustela > Mustela nivalis. Next base: position 88,608,907 of record NC_139032.1, on the reverse strand, counting down.
CGTCTAAGCCACCCAGGTGCCCATCTGGATGCCTTTTATTTATTTTTCTTGCCATGGCGCATTGGCTAGCTCTTCCTGTGCAGTGCTGGAAAGATAGGAGCAGTGACAGCAGCCATTCTTGGCTGGCTCGGCTTCTGGCATTCTTGAGCCATCACGTGTGACGGCAACAGTAGGATCTTCCCAGGTGCTTTTCATCGGGCCAAGAAAATCCCCTTCCCCTTCTGTTTTGCCAAGAGTTTGTCAGGAACAAACACTGGATTTTATCAAATGACTTTTCTGTATCTATCGAGATGATCATTTTTTTTCTTACTCTGTTAATGTGGTGAATTGTACTGATTGATTTTCAAATGTTAAACCAATCTTGAGTTGCTAGAATAAATCCTACTTGGTCATTATGCATACACTTTTTATATAGTACTGGATCAGATGACTAAACTTTTAAGAATTCTTACATCTAGGGGCACCTGGATGGCTCAGTCGGTTAAGCATCTTTTTTTTTTTTTTTTAAGATTTTTATTCATTTACTTGAGAGAGAGCGAGAGCACACAAGCAGGGGGCAGAGGGAGAGGAAGAGGTAGATTCCCCACTGAGCAGAGAGCCTGATGCGGGGCTCGATCCCCGGACCTGAGATCATGGCCTGAGCTGAAGGCAGATGCTTAATGACTGAGCCACCCAGGTGCCCCATTCCCTTTAATTTTCTGGAACAGTTTGTGTGTCATTGTATTATTCCTTCCTTAAATACTCGGTAGAACTCACTGGGGAAGCTATTTGGATCTAGAATTTATTTTATGGGAAAATTTTGATAAATTCAATTTCTTTAATCACTGTAGGGTTCTTTCTCTGTTCCTTCTTGAGTGAACTTTGATGATTTGTGCTTTTCAAGAAAATTGTCTACTTCATCTAAGTTGAAGAAACGAGTAAGGATATTCAGAATATCCTGATTATCACTTTAATACCTGAAGAATTTGTAAGGATGTCAGCTTTCTCATCACTGACATTAGTAACTTGTGTCTTCTCCTTTCCCCAATTAGTCTGTCTAGAGGTTTATTAATTTAACTGATTTTTTTTTCAAAGAACAGTTTCACTTATTTTTCTTGTCTTATTTTGTATCATTTTGGCTCTGTTCTTTATTATTTCCTTTTTCATTTACTTTTCTTTTTCTGGTTTCTTCTTTTGGAAAATACAGGGGTTGGGGCGCCCGGGTGGCTCAGTCGGTTGGGTGCCCAACTCTTGGTTTCGGCTCAGGTCATGGTGTTTGTTATTGTCTCAAGAGACTTGAAAAATCCCTTCCAAAGTCTTCAGACTTACCCATGGAGATACAATTTCTGATGTCCTTCAAATTTCCCTCCACCTCTCCTCTCTTTTTTGGGAACTTGCATTTACACATATTATTCGGCTGCTTGAAGTTATCCCCCTGTTGGCTGGTGCTCTGTTCCAACCTTTTCGGTCTTCTCGCTTTGTGTGGTTTACTTTGGGCATTTCTATTGCTAAAATCTTTGATCTCACTAGTTCTTTCCTCTGAAGTGGACAACATCTTCTTAGTCTGACCCGGAAGATTCCCATCTCAGACATGACAGTTTTCACCTCGAGTTTGATTTTGGTTCTTTCTATGCTAGGATGTAACGTGTGTGGTCTTTCTTCTAGCTTCTTGAACACAGACTACAGTTTTAATCATGGCTTCGAAGTTCTTGACTACTAATTTTATCTTCTGTGTCACTTCTGGACCAATTTCAGCTATTTGATTTTTCTTATTATTATAGACCATATTTCTCTACTTTTTGCATACTTGATTTTTTAAAAAATGATTTTATTGGAGAGAGAGAATGGACGAGAGAGAGAACAAGCACATGAGGAGGGGAGGGACAGAGGCAGAGAATCAGACTCCCCACTGAGCAGGGAGCCCAATGTGGGGCTCAATCCCAGGACTCTGGGATCATGATCTGAACCAAAGGCAGACACTTAACCTACTGAGCCACCCAGGCCCCCCTCATACTTGGTAATTTTTGATCGGGTGCTGAAAACCATGAAATTGCTCTTGTTTGGTACTGGGTATTTTTGTATTGCAGTAAGTTTCTTGAACTTATTCTGGGATCTAATGTGGAAATAGTCTGATTCATTTGGGTCTTGCTTCTGAGCTTTGTTAGATGGGATCAGAGCGGCATTTTGTTCAGGACTCATTTTTCCCTGCTACTGAGGCAAAACCCTTGTGAGGACTCAATCCCAATGCTGGGTGAATTATGAGGATTTCCGCACTGGCTGGCAGGAAACAGGACCGTTTTCTGCCCTAGAGCTCTGGGGATTCCGCCCTCTAACCCTTTCACGCTGCTGTTTCTCCAGACGCAGGCTCTCCTCAGATGTGCTCACTGATCGCTACTTGGCCAGTGCGCGAGACCCCTCTGCAGAGCCAGAGGCCGGAGTCCGAGCCCGGCGGGCCTCTCCTCCCCCTCCGATCCCTGGCCTTGTGAACTCAGGGAGACCGCTGGGCTCCAGCTGGACTCTCCTTCCCTGTGCTGGTCTGGAAATGATCTCCAGGCAGGAAACGGGAGCAACTACAGGGCTTATCCCATTTGTTTCTAGAATCTCAGGGGTCACTCTCCTTTGCTGCCTGATGTCAACTGTCTTGAGAACTTGTGTGACTGAATTTTTACTTGTTTCAGAAAAGAGGGCAAACCCAGTATCTATGAATTCATCTTGCTGGAAACAGAAAAGCTCATCTTCGTGTACTTGGGAATGAAACAATCTGTGGGCCAGTGCTACCTATTTCTGCATTTTCTAGAGGAAGAGAACTCAGAAATAACCAAGTTAGAGGAATCAACTGATTTAAAAAAAAAAAAAAAAAAAAAAAGGGTATGACTGCAGCAATTTCACAGGAACATAACAATGACTAAAGAGAAAAGCAACAGCCATTCTCCGATTCATTAATTCATCCAGGGGCGGCAACTGGAAACCATGACCCACTCAAGGCAACAGAGATACCTGCAGAAAAACCAAACGCGGCCCTCCCTCCCACAGCAGGGGCCCCAAGCTCTCCTGACAGGCGCTCCCCCAGAAGCACCCCAGGTTGCCAAAAATTGCACAGTGGCCAAGCATCTCAACGGGGCCTTAGAACTCCCCACAGACTTTCCCCACGCTTTCAACCGGGGGAGAGCCACACTGGGTAGCCCTTTCTAACTCAGCAGGTCACTTTCCTTACATGTGAAAGAATCTGTGTTGAATTCTGTGTTGAAGGAGAGACTTTCGTGTTTGGATCCACAGACGCTTAGAGAGAATGCTGCCCATTGGCTTGGGCTCTTGGTCCCTAAGAAGCAGCCCTGACGCCAGTAGCTGAGATTCAGACTGAGGGTTCGGCTTTAAGGTCTCTGTCTTCTTCTCTAGCCCTTTGCCCTCTCGTATCTCTCAAAGCTTATGTTAACACGGGGACAAACAACGATGACGACAGACAGAAACCCCACAATCGGAGTCATTATTCGACAGTGTGAGTAAACCTGCAGAAGGTAGTGGATCGCCTTATCACAGGTCCCCAAGGTCCTGTTTCCTGTTACGAGGCAGCTAAGCCAAGTGTATCTCGAATATTCTAGTCGATCTTGACAGAAGCTCAGCTGTAAGACAAAATGAACATCTTTGATTAAGAATCTAATTGGAAATTAAATTGGCTTTTAGATTAGGACAGCTTGTCTACTCGGGGACGCTACTCTCACGGCCTGGCCAAGATTACATGGCCAATGAACAGAGCCAAGCCCTCTCTCACTCCCGACCACCCCATCTCCTCACTTTGGTGTAAAATACTCTTTATAAGCAAGATAAGTCACTGGAAAGAAATATGAGTTGCAGAGAAGCCCAAGGTGCATTCTGATTTTATGCCTAAGGGGCAAGCGGATGGACGCCATGATGAAAAGGCTCAATTCTACAATAAAAATCCGACTAGAAGCTTCCTCAGAGGCAGGGTTTGAATTTCTGTGTACCATCGGCAGGTTCCCATTTCAGGCCCAGTGCATTTTGAGACCTTGCTTTAACATGGATTGCTGAAAAGTGAAATCTCACCTCCCCACAGGCGCCATTCTATCAGGAAAATGGCGCAGGGAGGACATTATGGACAGCCAAAGGCAATTAGCGACAACTGGTAAACAGTTGGAGGCGGGAGGAGACAGGCCCTGCCTGGTTTGCCCCTTAGAGCCACAGGCCCCATTTTCTGAGGCCAAGCAAAAGCCTCCAACAGCGCATGCGTTCCTGCTACTCCCAGGCCTTTGGAGACCACAGGGACGCATGTCTGCCGGATCCCCGTCATGTGACTTCCAATCATGGATTTCTATGGCTGAGTATGTGAAGATAAAACTATTTACCGCCACGAGTCTGGGTGTTTTTCTTATCTAGAGAACATACACAAGCTGACCCATCAGGCATATCTTTTTTAAGTTGTAACGTTCTGAGAACGATTATACTTCTGGCCAGCCCTTTCATTCGTTCGGGAGCATGACGAGCTCACAGAGCAAGTGACTCGCATCTTGCAACAGACGCCATTTCAGCTCCTCGACTGTCGCCACGTACACGTACTGACGAGTGTTAAGAATCCCTGTGTGCAGTGAAAGAGAAACGGGTCAAGGATGGGGAACTTCACACTCTGCTGTCACTCCCATAAATGAGGATGATGAAAGCACTACCAGCTTTATACACAATGTCTCATTTAACCCTCAGCAAATCTGGATGAATTATCACTCACCCTCTGTACGGAGGATGGAACTCTGAGCAACAACAGCTCAGAGAGGTGAAGCGACTTGTCTGAAGTCACACAGCTGGGGCAGGATTCCAGTGCACACAGTAGCCATGATCTTAACCAATAAACCCTACTTGCTGGAATGACTCACTTCTGTCTCGACTCCCTTCTGTGTTCAAGGAATGGAATTCAAACGGGATAATCTCCAGCTAGGCTAGAAATGCTAGGCTCCTATGGTCCCCTCGTGGGCCAGTTTTGCTGTGTAATAGGGCCACAGAAGGAGCCGCCTCCTCGCGGAACACACATCTGACAACCAGCCGTACCCTTGGTGAGAGACGGGCCTGCACGGCAAGTACATGGCTGGGACAGCCAGACCCAGCGCGCAAAAGGAGAAAGCATGACGGGCCTGCTATGGCGACGGCGTCCCGGCAGGGGACCGGCACACAGGCGGTAGGAGATGTCAGTATAGGTTTCTGGATGGTGACCACTGGTCCCACCATCTGTGGTGCTGACAACTGCGTGGTAGTCCGAGCACCACTCGGCTTGGAAGGCTCTGAGATGACGTTTATTCCTGTTTCCAGAATGGCTCCAAATGAGAAAAGACGACCCCACAGACCAGAGTCAGGGGTCAGCCAGGCCAGATGCCTGAGGCCCTCATGTGGGGAGAAGGCTCCAGAGCCTAATTTAGCTCCCAACGATTGTTGCTACTTGATAAACAGCCTGGGCTCCCTTAGGCCTTGGGCAAGAGGGGTTCAGGCCGTGCTGTCCCATCGCCTGTATATAGAACCTTGAAAATCATTATAGCAGTTTCATTTCCCTACTGGGGCACATCTTGTTCCCTAAAACAGAAAACGAAAGTGATTTAAAAGCAAACATCTCAAGACTTGCGAATTCGAAATGCTTCTGAAAATTCTGGCTGGTGACAAGCCGTTCCATCAGCTCATGCAGCCCCTCTGTCAGCGCAGCCGGGGACTCCAGATCGGCCCGCCAGCCCCCCCTGCTCCTCCCGCACCCCCAGGGCTGGCCGGGAAGCTCTGGGTTGGTAAGATTAGCAAGGGCAGGGCCAGAGAGGGGTTTGGGTGCGGTGGGAGCCGCGTGGCTCCCTGTCCTCCCTGCAGGGACAGAAACCTGCGGCCTGAACGATGGGGGGGTCCAGGGGCTCCTTTCCCTGGAGCCAGCCCTGCACCCTCCTGGGCCAGGAAGGGGCTGAGAGGAGAAACAAGGCCACGGGGTCTTTCTGCCGTAGGCCCTGCCTTTCCTTTGTGAGGGACGTGAGTGCTGCTGGTCAGCTCTGGGAGTGATGAAAACTCACGGGTGCATTCCCCAGGGCAGGGAGGGCTGGGGCTCCTCTTCGAGACATCTGGTGGCTTTGGCAGGTACTGCCCTTCGCCCTGTGCCACCTGCCCCTTGAGGCAGGTAGGATCTGCCCCATCTGAGTCTGGGCCCAATGACACATGGTTGCCACTGGTAAGAGTCAGAGAGCCTCACACGTGGGTGTCCCTGTGTCGGGTCTGTGTTTGTCGTCCCCGGAGTGCCACAGAGAGCTGCTCCTGCTCCAGCCCCCAGCTAGAGCCCTCCTGGGGTGAGGGCCGGCAGGTGCTCCGGTTGGCTCGGGCAGAGAGCACTGGAACCAGCCCGAGGCCATGATCTCCTTCTGCCCTTGCTGTGCAGTCCTGGGGGTGGTAGGCTTTTGACCGGCCCCTGACCCGTGTCGTCGCCTGCTAGGGTCTGGCCACAGAGCGAGTCCCAGCCTCTGTCTGGGGAAGCCAGTGCCTGACTCGTGCTGTCTGGGCGCTGCCGAGCAGAAAGACAAGGCGGACATGGTCCCTGCCCTCCGGGAACTGACTTTAGGAGGAAGGGAGGCAGAGGACAGGCTAGATAGACAGATCTGGCGACCGAGGACACACATAATAGTAATTGTGACCCATGCCTTGCCACAGCACAGTCGGCCACGAGAAGACGAGTGCAGCGGCTGCACCCAGCAGGGCGGCCACGGGGGGACAGTGGGATGATTTCACTTGAGCCCTGTGGGCGAGTGGGCATGGTGGGACGACACGCTGCTGCGGAGACCAAGTGTGGAAGCTCCCGAGGCGGGAAAGTTGGCAGGCCGTCTCAAGAACAGAGAGTGTGCAGAGGGGCCCTGGGAGTTAGGAGGGCAGAGAGGAGAGACGAGGGGGTGGGCGAGGTAGGAGGAACCAGACAAGGTCGGAGGGACCAGACGTGGGACCTGCCGACGAGGGTAAGGACTCCGGATGGAAGGCTGGGCCAAACTGGTTCGGTGGACACTGTCCCCGGGAAAGGCAGGCAGTAACACCTCTCCTGTGTTCTCCCAGCCCAAGGCCAGCTGGGCCAGCAAGGGGAGATCGGGCAGGGGCCGTGCTGGGGGCGGGGGGGACACCGTGATGGGACGGGGCCTGGCTCGCTGCCACGTGCTGCTGCCGGCTCCTGCCTGCGTCCCCCTCCGACACCGGACTCTCTCACTGCAGCTGGTGATCTAGGGTCGAAAACAATGCGGAGAATCTCCGGCCACGGCTGTGGAATGGACAGGATTCTATTTATAAGCAGAGAGGGGCTGAACAATGGAGCAACTGCCGCCTCGGTGGGTCTGTAGCCTGACCTCCTGTGAGACTCTGGAAAGCCTCAAAGCCAGACCCCGGAAGAGATGGCACAGGAAGGAGGCGATTAGACCACTCAAGGTCATGAAGCCAGCTGCTTCCTCCACGGTCCGACCACCTTCATCAGAGAACAGCTAGTAAGCCCCCATCTGCCGCTGGTGCACACCAACATGAGCTGAACAGATCCAGCCTCTGCCCCGCCTCCCTCCCGGGGGTGCCGTTTAGGTGGTGATCACGTACCAGGCTGGAGGCAGCAGAACGGGGGCAGGGAACCACACGATGGGCAGAACGTCTGTCATGGTTCACGTCCAAGGCCGGCTCACGTGCATGGGGCAGGCTGGACAGGTGCAGGCCAGTGTCCCTGGCACAAGCAGGCCGGTATTTCTTCTGAAATGATGACTCTGTTGGGGGAGAAAAGTTGTGAGAGACAACGGTGGATGGCCCAGGGCTAGCAGAGGGCGGGGGCCTGTGCTGCCAGGCTGGGCAGGGGGCCCTGCCCGGGTTCCCTCTGACTCTATCAACACCTGGTTTAAGACTCAGCAAATGGCTTACTTGCTGGGCTTCATGCTGTCCTCTGGAAGACGTGGGTCACAGTAGCTAGCTTGTAGATTAAACGTGAAACTGTCCGTGAAGTGCTTAGGACAGATAGTACCTGGCACACTGTAATTCTCCAGGGAATTATCGCTACTATTATAACTGCATACGAGAGAGGAATGTGTGTTAGAAACACAAGCCACAGGAAGTAAGTTACGCTCCTGTCCAGTGACACCAGCAGTGAAGCAGCTGCCAGCACGAGCCCCGGGGAATCCGGGTGCAGCAGAGAAGTTCCATGGTCAGACAGACTGGGCAATGGCCAACTACGTCATCTTCCTGGTTTACAAAGCAGATTTGCATATTAAAGGCTCAAAAGAGGCCTTCAATATGAAAATGTTACATTTTGCTCTGTTCATTCTTCTCTGCAACTTAGCGGACCACAGAGCCCTTTGTTTTGGCTGAACACGAACCTCTCCCAGGAGGAATCATTTCAAACACAGAGATTTGGGGTCCCAAACAGTCCCCGTTGTAACGGCTTGTTTCCACACACGAGCGAGGCAAGAGGAGACCAGCCAGGGAGAACGAGGGGAGGTGGGAGAGGGGGAGTCCCCTGCCCCTGCTTTCCACGCGACGGGCAGCACGGAAAAGGCACAGGAGCGTAGGAATCCGCAGGCGCTCAGAGGTGTTCTGGGAGACGGTGAGTGGGGCCCTTGGGATGACAAGGTCGGAGGGAAGGCAGAGACTGAGACCCAAGCTCGGGAGGGTGTGGGGGCAGGGGTCCTCCTCCCCTACCACCCTGTCACAGCCGGCTCCGCGGAGGCATCGGGGAGGACCCGCGCCAGGAGGCAGGGTGAGGGCAAGGCAGGTACTCCCACCCTCCCTGCCGGACAGAGGCGGTGTTCGGGAGCTGACAGCCCACCTGCGCTGCAATATAGATCTGTATCTATGGATACACACAGAGCAGACGGCCCGACGAGCAGCCGAAATGGAAAATGCGTGTCCCTCGTTGACAATTCGGAGACCCCTTACCTTGGATTAATGGAAAAAAAAACAAAAACAAAACAAAACACGTCCTTGGGAGTGAGATTCTCTTTCAGATGCTCCCCTGGAGGGGAAAATATTTCTGGTTATTGCACTTAAAAGGTTTCTCAGAATGTGGCCCACAGACCCCCTGTGAAGGGCCCAAGTCTGCTCTCTGATCAGAACCCCAAATGAAAGTCAAGCACAGCTGTGTTAGCTTCGTGAGGTGGGAGGCGAGCCGTCACCCCGTGGGGCCTTGTGTTGGGATGACAAGGGGCTCGACTGCCATGTGGAAGGCACGCCCCCACTCCAAACCCGGAGAGCTGAATTGGGAATCCGAACTCTCTACCCTGGAGGTGGGGCAGGGTCCTGTGGCCTTCCCATCTCCATCGCCACCAAGAGAAAGGCCCTCAAGGACTCCAGGAGGCGATGGACCTTGCCTACTTCTGGTGACAGAGCCCATGAGGGTTAGGATCAGGTCAGCCTAGAGGTCCATACTCTTCCTGCAGCGCTGAAGACCTGATCTAGAAACTTCTCTGGAGGTTGCCAGAGTGGGGAGCAAAGCTGAGGGCAAGCACCAGGTGCTCATGCTAACAGGCAGGAGGACACCGAGGGGACCTCCGCCTCAGGTCTCGGGGGCTTCCCAGCCACATCAACATGCAAGGGACTTGCACGCACACCTATTTTGTCGTCCGGGTTCTTCTGTCCCTGAGAAACCCGTTTTCTGGCCTCTTATCGTGTTGCCATCTGAAGCACCAATTACGAACACAGGACATCTGTGTGTGGAAAAGCCAAACAAAACACAACCTCACTCATTAAACTGTCTTCCCCTTTTCCTTCCTGCCTCTCCCGCGCCACACCAGCAGAAAGAGAAACCAGGCCAGTGAGCTGCCTACCTACTGGCGCAGCTGAGCGCGCGGCCTCCTCCCAGGCCCCTCGTGGGGACCCGGGCCCACGCGCCAGCGCTGCTTCAGGAAGGGCTCATGCCTGGGAGCTCGGAGACGACCCCGGCCATCTACCAGTGTAACGGAGCCCTGGAAAGGGAGGCAGAGGGGCTGGGGCACTGGCAATGCATTTCCGGGGGCTGCTGCCTGCCAGCGAGCAGCAGGGGCGTGGTCAGGTCCGGCACAGCTGACAACGGCGATGTCACATGCCACCTCTACACTGGCTTAGCGCAGAGAATTCGGGGTCAAGGGTTTAGGCCGAACCAGCTTCTATTTATAATAAAGAGCATCGAGGAGGGGGCAAACGGGACGGCAGGGGACTGGCTCAGTCTGGGTGCCCGTCGGCACGACGCTACGCTGAGGCAGAAGTCTGTGCTCAGCGCCTCGCCCCCGTGAGCGCGGGGCCTCCACTGGGAGCTCTTCCCAGGCAGCTGAGTGCTGCCGGCTCTAGATGGCCCCTGTGTGGGAGCTAAAGAGAGCGCAGGAGGGGGGAACAAACCCCATGTCTGGCTGTGTGGGTGTCGTGGGGACTGTCCCCTGCCCCACAGCTGAGGAAGCCTCGTGAGAGAGCAGGGGGAGACAGGCTCATTCCACAAGGACCCACATGGGTACATGTTAAGCAGCTCAAGTCGAAGCTCTCCGAGAGGCAGATGCCCTGACAGAAGGCACAGACGGACCCCACTCCTTTCTCCTGCTGCACCAGGGACCTAAATCTGGTTTGGGGCCCAACAGTGACGCCGGCTGGCAATCCTCTTCTGAGGGGCCGAAGAACCAGGAAGCTCATCGCCCTGGGATGTCCAGGCCCCATTTCAGGACCAAGTCCCGGTCTGCAGGACGGGGGCGTGGGGACCTGCACGTCACACCGAGGGTCCAGGCCAGTCTCGCAGAGGGGGACCACCAGAGTGGGCTGTGGCGCGCTGGAAGCCAACGGAAGCAGTGAGACCACACTGGCTATCACGGGACAGATTCAATCACATGGAAAACTTTTATTAAAGCATTTTAAAATAGAACTTTCCAATATGTAAAACTCTGAACAGCCCTTCCTGACCCTCCCCTGCCATGACCTGAGCCAAATGCACCGTCGCATCCTGGCCCGACCGCCCCGAGAGGCCGTTCTTGCTTGTCGGCAACTGCTTAGGGCACCGCAGCCCTAAGCAGTGAAATCGCCCAGACCTGAAGGGTCCCGCGCTCCCCACTCCCCGCTGCGGACCGGACTGAAGCTGGCCTCCGCCCGCCACGCTGGCAAGCACGGGCTGAGGCGTCTGTGGCGTCTGTGGTGTCGGCCGCAGAGATGTTGCCTCGGCTCCGGCTGCCCCGGGGTTATCTGCCCTGCGGTTAACAGACAGCGGACCAGGCCTGGTGACCAGTCGCTGTCACTGGAGATAAAGGCGTGCTTCTGCACCACGCCTCTCCAGAGTCGGAGAAATCAGCGGCGGGACATGCGGCCCCCAGAGCTAGACCAAGAAGACGAGCTGATGGGGCTCATCCAGGGGGCGGCGGCCCCATCACCGGGGCCCACGGGGCTCTTTTCCAGGCTTGGCTCCCGGCTCCCTGCATCTTCCCTTTAGGTGCCACGAGCTTCTGACACAGCTGACGCCCACGCGCGGAGCTTCCCGGCCCTCTGCTCAGTCGCCCAGGCTGGGGCCTGGAGGGTCCGGAGAGCCAAGAGCAGCAAGGACACGGAAAGGAGATTCCAAGTTACAGCCTCAAAAGTCTTGGGAGAAGCTCCTGCACGCCCTCTCCTTGCATCCGTCTCCGATGCTGCGGACATCCGGTGCCGCCCTTGAAGACATACACTGCCGGCGGGCGGAAGGCCAGGAAGGTTTCTCAGAGCCCCAGGCACGAGGAAACCTCTCTCCCAGGCGGTGACCTGACATAAGCCCCATGCGTTCAGCACGGGAACAGACCAGAGTTTACTAGTGGGGGACGGCGCGGGGTGGGGGGGTGCGACAACCAACACGAAATAGGAAAGAAAACAAACAAGCGATCAGGCGTCACTAGAGTTTTGGTTTCTGCTGTTTCTTTCTGGGTATGTTTCAGGGCGAATGTTCACGGGCAAGGGCTGCTCCGGTGCAGCTCAGTGAGAGCGGCTGAGAATGCAGCTGGTCACAGGGACGGAAAGGAAACACCGACACCCACTCAGCTTCTCCAGCCACCGAAGCCCTGCACAGACCTGCAAGGAAGCGCCGAAAGAGGCGGGTCAGCGGCCGCTCTGAGGAAGGGCTCCGGGGCTCATGCAGCTGCCTGGGCCAAGTTCGGGACTCTGAGTTTTGAGCGTTACACAGTTCCACACAGCACGGAACGAGGATCAAAATGCTAGACTTGGTGACGGGCCTGGAGACCCGTGGGCAGCACAAAGCTTCTGAGACACTACCAGGGATCTAAGGAACAGCATCTCTCAGGCCCCGCCCTCCAGCCTTTGCTCATCCGAAGGCACAGTCCTCTCTCTTACATGTGACCTTGGAGGAGGCCAGGCAGGGCACCTCCTGCTATATTCCTGTTCAGATCAGCAGGTCCATGAAACCCTAAACCTGCTGCTGAACCCCCATGCTTCCAGGACAAGCTTAGAAAAGGGGAAAAACAAACCAAATGTACAAAGAGAGCACAAGTTAGTGGTGTAACGTTTTCACATACCACATACTCCTCCCTCCTGATTTAATGGCTGAAAACTGGAGGTGGATACTTACGAGTTAGATGATCCAAAGCTGAATCCTGAAAAAATGGGAAGGGGGGAGTGAAATGAGCGCACACACACTGAGAGGCTGGGGGGGAGGGGTCCTGGCCGCACCACGTCCCTCCCTTCGCTCCCTGTGGAGAGCCCCGCCGCCCCCCACATAAAGGCCAGGGGGGGACAGGGAAGGCGAGGGTTGGCATCTCGGGGTTCTCCCGCCCCGATGCCCACGGTGGGCAGCAGTCCCTCCTGGCACAGTGCCTCCTACTCAGCTGGCCTGGGGCCACACGGACCCTCGTTGTCACGGAGTCGTATTTTTCTTTTCCCATCTACTTGCTGCTTCTTGGAGAAGCAAGATACTTGGGTTCTAGGCCCTGCTCTGTGGGCCACTCTCTGGCTCTTAGGGCAAATGAGCCCCATGGGGTATCTTCATCTGCAAAACGACGGTGCCTGACTTGTGCGCCTCATCAACGTATTGCAGAAATAAAAGCAAACATGCGCATTCCACTATCGGAAGAAGTGAGTGTGCAGCAGATCCAAGACATCTCATCTCTACATCTTACTGTTGGCATTTGCCGCCTTGGATTTTAAAACCAAGGTCTAGTAAGATGATAGTTATCTTGGGTTCTTGTCTTGAGAGAAAAATCAAGGCAGTCCTGCCTGTCTTTGGTAAGGAACGGCACAACGTTACACGTCTAATTAAAGCCAAAAAGAGCATTTTGTCTTTCACCCACTTTCAGCCTTCAAATTACTAAACTGAATCCCCAGGTAAAAATCACTCATTTCTTTGGGGTCAGGGGTGGGGGAAGGCATTTACTAAGGAGAAGGCAGGAGGCCTTCGGCGCGGGAACCATGTCTGGCCACCTACCTGTTCCACCAGATCCAAAGCCAGAGAATCCCCCGCTCTGGGCCCCGAAACCAGAAGTCTGCTGGGACAGTGATCCGAAAGTCGGAGCGTTCTGACTTGCAAGGGTGCCGAAGGATGTGGTGTTGCTGCTGCTCCCAAACCTGGGTCCCAGGGAGAAAGCAGTCAGTGGTTAGCCTGGCCACACAGACTCCTGCTGCCCCAAGGCCTTGGCCCAACCTGGTGGGGCTCAGGCTGCAAGCCACGCATGAGTCAAGGGGCCACGCCTGGCCTCTGGCCTCTCAGAGAGAACAGGCTGGAGCCCAGAGTGAATCTCAGCTTTGGGAGGGAGGACAGGAATGTGACAGGACAGCCAACTGGTCCAGGGTGTTGCTCCTCTCCACCGTCTGGAAATTCCAGCTCATCTGGAAATCGAGCAGCACTACATTTTTTGTTCCATCTCCAATAATTCTTGGATTTCATTCCATCATTTTCACATTTCTCATCTATCGACAACCTCCTTCCCCCAGTTAGTTGTCCTGACCTCCTCTCCAGATCTTGATTCTACTGACTTTTCATGACAAGTGAGGGGTCTTCGGGAGGCAGACCCTTGGAGCGGTCCTGACTGGTCCTGCTCTATTCCTGCCCCTGCTCCGGGCCTCTCACGAGCAGTGGGCGCTCCTCTGGGGCTGCCAGATATCCGCCAGATATCAGGGAACCGGGGAAAGGTGACGGGCTCTTCTGGAGGTCTCACACCCGAGTCCGTCCCTGTTAGCCCTCTTTGGCCAAACGGAACTAACCAGCCAGTCAGGACTTATGTGGGTGAGCTAGCCTCCACAACCAAGGCAGAATATGACACTTTCCTACTAGAAAAGAAAATAGCAGGTTTCAAATAAATAAAAAAAACCTCAAGATTCCCGGTCAACCCCAAACCCTCCCAGCCTGCGGCACCTGTGCTGGGCGGTCACTGGAGACATCAGTGTCTGTCAGATTCTAAAGTTGGTTCCAACTCTCCTTTAGAAGCTTTCCTTAGGGGCGCCTGGGTGGCTCAGTGGGTTAAAGCCTCTGCCTTTGGCTCAGGCCATGATCTCGAGGTCCCAGGATGGAGCCCCGCAGCATCCGGCTCTCTGCTCAGCGGGGAGTCTGCTTCCCCCTCCCCCGCTGCCTGCTTCTCTGCCTACTTGTGACCTCTATCAAATAAACAAATCTTTAAAAAAAATAAACGCTTTCCTTAACTTTAATTCTTGGGGTTTCCTGGGAGAAATTTAAAAGAACCTTTAGTTTCTACATGAACTCCAGGAAACAATTCATCAACTCGCTCACTTTCTGGAAACTTGCCAACACTTCTACACCGGCATCTTTCATGGGGTGGAGAGGAAGGGTATGAGTAAAAACACAGCTTAGTTTACTTTCAAGATAACGATGCTATCACCTTGCCAAGATTCACCCCAAGTGCCCTGACCATCCCCCCCAAACAAAGCCCCCACTCCCCTCCCCATGTCTCTAGCTTTCCGCATCCTGCCTCCTATGCCCAGGGCCACCAAACGGTGACTTCAGACACTACGATGTCCTCTGAACGAGGCACTTTGTAGTCATCACCACAGACATTTTATCGGGACTTTGTGGTGCGGTGAAGGCTATTTATTTTCTCCTTGGGGTTTTGGCAACCGGACTGAATTTCTGGGGCCCTTAAAAGACAATCCCTAATATGGCATTTTCAAGGGAGGATGTGCACGAGGCGCTAAGAGCAGCTTTAAAAGCCGAGGAGTCACTGAGACTCAGAACTGTGCCGGGGGTGGAGGCTGGCCCCTTGCACTGTGAACTGAATACCCACTCTGGGGGTTCTTGAGTGGAGCCAGGGACAGAAGGAGTAGTTTGCACAAGGACAATGGGTCGATGACACAACAGTCCCAAAAGGCAAAGAATGTGGCAAAAACTACTCATCTTGAATCCCCTGACAGAAGTCCCCACACAAGAGGCAGGCCTGGCTCTAAAGTAGCCAGGACAGGACTGTTTTCCTCCCTTAAGTCGTCTTTGAGCTCCAGAGAACAGGGTTCCGCCAACCAGCACTCCACGTTTGCGGGTGACGTAACAGCTCACGTCCACCTGCACGCCGACAGAGGCTGGCTTGGGAGAAGTGAGCCTTCCCCAGGGAGGAAGACACATCATGGACTGACTTGTTTGCGGATTTCGAGGGACGGGGGCTCAGCTCAGTTACAGTCGGGAAAATGCAAGAACTGTCTTTCCAAACCATGGGTACTGGGCCCCGTGCTTTGGGCCATCCCCAAGTCCCCCCCCGGGGCGCTTACCCGAATCCTCCCGCGCTGGCAGCCGCAGTACCCTCTCCGAACACTTTGCCTCCCGTCGAGCCCAGAGGGCTTGTAAAGGCTGGGGCTGAACCGAATGCTGGCACCCCTCCAAACCCAGGGGATCCCCCAAAAGTAGGAGGGCTGCCAAACACTGGAGCAGCACCGAAGCCACCTGAGCAAAACAGAGGCAAACAAACAGAAACGGGGAAAAAGAAAGGAGACAGGAAGAGAAGACAGCGGTGAGAAGCCAAATCAAAAGAGGAAGGAAAAAGGGGAAAATAGGTTAGAAATTCAAATTCAAAAAACTGTGACAGGGGCGACAGACTTTCTAAATACCGAGCCACCCCCTTCGCTTCTAGCAGGGGTAGAGTCCACCGGGGAGCTCCTCGGAGCCTTCAGAACCCAGCAGACGCTGTGTTTGTCTGTGAGACCCTCAATCCTTCCCACGGGCGCCCAGGCTCGTGGACTCAGGTCATTACCAAGCAGCAGCCTGGTGCATTTCGGACCCCTTCCCCGTCCCACTGCACCATTCTGAGGCTCCTCACTGAAAGAGCCTTCTTGAAAACTCCGATCCCTGCCCAGCTGTCAAAGACGACAGATGTTGTTACTATCACGACACACGCAAGGCTTCCAGCTTCGTGAAAACCCACATCATAAAGCCAGAGGCTCCTAGTCTCCTCTCGGGGGAGAACCTATGAACTGGGTTACAGGGAGATGGAGAGGCGCACGGCCCTGGTGCTCAGCCCGGGGCTTTTTATTTATTTAAAGCTTATGGCTCTCACATCTCTCTCCACAGTCTCTCTGCACAGAAGAATTTCTTTAAAAAAATGCTTTTTCTCTGCAGTCAGGAGCTACTCCTCAATAAAAAAAGCACATCGAATTTCCTCTCTGGAGGAAGGCGGCTGGATAAACATGATAAAACCATCAATCAACCCTGAGGAGAGGCCACCAGAGGCCCCACGCCCCTTGCTGCTCCCGTGAACAGAGGCGGGGCGGGGGCGTTCGGCCAGGGGCAGGCACCTGCGTAGCCCATCGTACCGCAGGTCAGGTGCACCGAGGTGGCCTCCTCGGACTGGCAGAGATGCCCACTGGGCGGGAGGACTGGCCGGTCTTGGGGTTCCCAAACCTCAAGATACTGCGTACATCATTTGAGGCTATGAGCTGAGACCCTCTGTGAGTATCCGCTGAATGGAATGGAACGGAATGAACTTGTATAAGAAGTTTGCTCTAGAAAGGAGTATTTCTTAAAATGAGTACTGGCCTAAAGAGCTATGTGCTAAAGGGAATGACAGTGGCCTTGGTGCAAGGAAAGAGGCGCCCCTTGGAAAGCGAATCCTGCTGTCAGAGGCACGAGTCAGGCCTTCTTACGTCAGCATAATCACACCACAAGCTTCTGCTACCTGAATCAGGAAAGATCAGACTCTGGGTGGGAAAAGCTGTTAGCTGAATTCTTTCGTTATTTATCATTTTGTGACTCAATCACGTGCTTACTTATTATCACTAGTGAAGATACTTTCTGCTAAGGCTCATGTTTGCGTTAACATTCTAGATTTTCAAACCTTGAGTGAAATTCCAAGCCATGATAATGGAGACTGTTGGGTTACAAATATAAGAGACTGGAAAAAAAAAAGTGCTAAAAAAACCCTTGCAGTTGAATTATTTACGACTGCTCACAGATCTAGTTACGCTTTCTTCCTAGACACACACAGCCGGATCTGGTGCCTTGCACGCAATATTACTCTGACTTCTTAGCGGAGGGTGAGTGAAAAATGAGAAGTCACAATGACAGAGAAAGTAAACTGGACAGGGGAGAGGAGGTTAAACACCCACCCACACACACACACACACACACACACACACACACACACGTGCCACCCCTCCCCCCACATACACCCATGCCACACCCACACCACACCCCCCCCCACATACATCACACACACACACACACACACACACTGCCCCCAAACAAACCTGGATCAGAATTAAGTGAAAGAGGAGGAAATGGGCACTCTGGTTTTATTTTTTCGAGAAGGCAACTCACTCCTGATGCTAGGATGGGTGTGATTTTATTAGATACTACATTTTCACGGTTTTCTTCTCCATAAGAGCAATTTGCTACTGATCAATGACAATACAAGACCGACTTCCTGAGGGCCCTCTGTGTGCCGGGGATGTGCCAGCTGCTGCATAACACTTGGCCTTCATGGTCCCAGATGAAACCTGCTTGACCTCACAGAAGGGAAGAGGCTCAGACAATGTTATTTGCCTAAGTTCAGCCAGCCGATCGTGGTAGCACCGGCTGAGTGACTCAGAGTGCGCCCACACCTAACCGCATGGGTCTGCCTGCCTCCCTCCACAACTGGTGTGAGCCCGGTGGGCTGGGCACGGCCATCTGGGCCCACCTCTATCCCCCTAAGTGATCTCCAGCACTACTACTTCCTAAGGCAACTTTATTTATTTATTTATTTATTTACTGAGGGAGGATGGACACTTCTGGAACTTTCCAAAGGCCCATCAAAATGGTCCATCTACAATCTGTATTAAAGCAAGATGCCAATCGTGATGTCTTAGGCATCTGCACTGCGTGGGCAGGAAGGATGACTCCTTTATTTAAAGCAGCCTTGCTTTATGCTCAGGACTCGGCAGCACCTCCTTCTACAGCAGAGCCCCCTGAAAACTGCCACGAGTCCTGCAGTGAGAGCCCAAGCACCCAAAGCACATGGGCCACGGGCTGCCTCCAGCCTCACTGTCACCCCCTGGCAGCCACCGGCTCAATCATCCCCTGCAGCTTTCTCCGTCTGCAGTCTGAGGGGTTCCATGGGGCAAAGAGTCAAACAGGAAAAATATTCTGAAAGGTATGAGGATATATTTTTCTCTAAGACTAAAAAAATGAAAGCGTAAGTTTCTCAAAGTCAATGGGGACCTGATTCCGGGATAAGGAGCAACACGTAAGAAAAACACATGAATCCAAAAAAACCATTATCTGGTTTCTCAAAATAAATAAATAAATAAATAAAGCCTCAATGATTGATGAATTAAAATTTCTTGGTCAAATGTCTGCTTTGCTGACTAGCACCCAGAGCTTTGTAGCCTTTTCATTTTTGAATCATTTACTGCGAGGAAGGCTGGGGGCAAAATAAAGCTGCAATGCTCTTGTCTAGTGCACTTGAAATTCTAGGAAAAATCAAAGACTAACCCACCCAAGCCACAGGTCTGAGTAATGGAGCATACTCATGGAGACCGGAGCAATTCAGGTTCTAGAAGGTGGGACTCCAGGCACGGAAGGTGGGGCGGTCCTAAGTTAAAGCCACCCACGCGTCTGGTCCTTGGGTTGGAGGGGGTCCTTCCTCTGGAACTCACAGAATTTCAGAGGCTCTCGGACACACGAGGGACAAGCATCTTGACCGCCTGCCCCTGGGGAATCTGCTTTAAAGAACTTCCTTCTCTGCAAACATCTTCCCCCACTCTGCCACTGATCTTTTTTTGGGGGAAAAAATCTTTTCACACAATTTTCCACACGACAGGGACAGGAATGCAGACCCTCTGGAGATCTGAGACAGAAAGAGGACAGAGAGGCAGTTGATAGAAATGAAGTATGTTTTTGTATCTAAACGTGTATTGTTCCTCGAATTTTGAAGTCCTAAACCACGCATATGATCACAGAAAGCCACACAGTTCACAAATGCATTTACGAGCGACGCCGGGCTAAGCAGTGCGGGTGGCGCTCTCCGCCCCTCACCCCACCGGCATGCTCTTCCCTGGAGAAGTCACGGCCCTGTGTACTTACAGTACGTGGATGCTGTATGGGGACATGTATATGTAATATATTAACATATGTTATGCTCAAAAGAAAAAAAAAAGTGACTCAAGAAAGAGGACAAACAAAAGAGACATAAAAACCAAGCAGACCACTTGTTTTGCTCATGACCGTGAGCGGGCCCCAAGCTCGTCTATGACTCGGGTATTTTCTTGTTTATATTTTAGTTATCACTGTCTTGTATGTTCCCTTACTTTAGATGCTCTGCACTTGCTGAATATCTACATTCTTGTTTTTAACACGTCTGGGAGACCTAGAACAGTGCTGGGGACACAGTAGATGCTCAGTGAATATAAAAATGAACCAGGGAGGAAAACTCACTTCATCTGCACTCCAATCCTACTCCCTTGAGAGCCACCCTAGAGACATTCCCTTCCAGATACCTACACATACATAATACACATCTTAAAAAACCCCACAGCTAATAAGTATCAGAGTACCTGTTTTATTTGGAGCGGAAAACCCGAAGCCTTGGGACGCCACACTTCCTCCTCCAGAGCTGAAAGTGCCGGCAGGCTTCTGCTCTCCAAACGATGAGCCGGCAAAGCCACCAAATGTCTTGGCCCCACTGTTTCCAAATAGATTAGAGGTATCTAAAGAAAGGGGGAACATGTTGAGGGAGATCAGAGTCAGAAAAAATGTCCTTATCTACTTAGAACAGAAAAGAAGCTGCAGCTAGGTGTTTGAGGAGAAACAAGTGAAAAGTCTGGGATTCAAGGGAGCCGGGTCATGGCGAGCACCTTCTGTGATTTGCTGCATGTTGATGACAAGTTCCTAATCTCTGGGAACTCGGGCTCCAGGTTCTATGAACACACCGTGCACGGGAGCTGCGACAGGGCCCAGGGAAGAGGCTCCTTTGCAGGCGCGCATCTGGGCTCCCACACGGCTCCAGTCTAACTACCAGCTTCCCCGCGAGGCGGTTTTCTTCTGGAGAAGAGGGCTTGCGCTCACTCATCTCCTCCCAGGAAAACCAGCTTCACGTTTTGTCGAGCTACAGAAAATAAAGTCGGAGCAAAATCGAAGCAAGCTTAATGGCTTCCAGCTTCTGCTTTTACAATCGGGTTGGACAGCGTGTGCTGTCGCCCAATCTGCGCAGGGAATGGCGGCGAAACAAGGGAAACCATGATGTTCCTAATTCTGATCTGAGGGGAGCTCGAGAGGCCCCGAAGAACGAAGAGGCAAGGCTTCCAGTCTCATTTCCTTTTCCGATGCGGCTCAGGGAAGCCCTCGACCTTTCAGATGCTTATCTAGGTGGGTCACTCGCTCGACACACCGAAGCCATGCCAAGAATGAAAGGAATCAAGGAAACCAATTCTTAAAAACCGAGATGGGTAAGAAGTGTTTCGTCAGTTAAGAGACGCAAATCTGACTGTTAACTGCCCAAGCAGCCACAATTGGAAGCACTTGGGAACGCAATCCGCACACCATCAGGAATTTCTCCTTCACCCTTTCTTGGGGGACGGGGGGAAGACGACTCACACTACCCCACCATGTTTGGATGGGTGTTTTATTAAAGTAAGTTTGAGCCCTAAGAAGGCAGGGAGATGCTGTCCTGAAACGGGCTCTAGGCCCAAAGGCACAGGCAGAAGCAGGGCGCTGAACTGATGCTCTGGGTGGGCAAGGGGGAGCACGAGCCGCCGTCACCACGGGAGAAGCGTGAACATTGCACTGGCCAGCCTTCCCCCAAGCTGATGAGGGGCTCACCGTGAAGGTGATGGGAGAGAAGTGGAGGGGAGTAAAGTCACTCCCAAAGTCCAGCTGTTTCAAGAGGTGGCCTGCCACTGACCTGTCAATCCCAAGGTCCCCCATTTCGCTCTGCTGCCGATCCCACCCCTGCGTGAGACATAACCGTTAACCCTTGTAGTGGTCATGCTCTTGATCGACAATCCAGGAAGTGACTAGCCTTATTTCAGGGACATGATCACCCCGAGTTTCTAGGCACCAGTGCACAGAGTCCTGGGCCACCACAGGGTCAGACAGCAGCGGGGAGTCCTGAAGTGAGATGA
This sequence comes from Mustela nivalis, assembly GCF_964662115.1. Classification (NCBI taxonomy): domain Eukaryota; kingdom Metazoa; phylum Chordata; class Mammalia; order Carnivora; family Mustelidae; genus Mustela; species Mustela nivalis. Next base: position 88,587,436 of record NC_139032.1, on the reverse strand, counting down.
CAGTTACTCTCTTTGCCATGGTTTTTTAATTGAAATATATTTGACATATAACATTGTGTAAATTCAAGGTGTACATGTTAATTTGATAGATTTATATATTATGATATATATATATATATGTGTATATATATATATATATACATAAAATATAATATAATTGCCTTAAAAAAAAAAAAAAGTGCAGTCTGAGAGCCAGGCTAGGAGCGGGCCAGGCACTGACAGCAGGAGAGGCTCACAAGTTCCTTTTCATCACCCCCCCGTTCCGCAGTACCACAGGATCACCCATCTCCCTTTTGTCGAGGGGTTTGTGGGGGTGAGGTGCTCTTAAGCAGCCCGAGCTCTCTGGCAGCGGGCTAGCTAGCTTGGAGGCCGCGTTTTATCCTCTCGGCGGCAGGACCCTCACTCAGCGCTGGAGATGCAAATCGGGCCCCTCCGCCATTCCTTTGCTCGGCGCCTCAGGAACGGACGACTGCAACTTCCTGACCTCCTTAATGCCACTGCAGCAAGAACCGCCAACAGCAAATCTGTTCAAGCACGAGACCTGGGGCTAGCCGTCCCCTTGGAGAAATCCGAGACACAGAGGGGAAACGATTTTCCCGGGACGATGCTGGGAGACTGAAAGGCCTGAAGTCAGAGAACAGAAGTTTCTGGGCATCTTCACCCTCCGTCTTCTCGAGGCTGCTTTGTCTGCAGATGCTCCCGGTGTTATGGTGGAGGACACGGGTGTCGTGTGGCAGCCCTGGTTCAGGACACCTAGCAGCCGGCGGCAAGGACTTCACCTTCCCAGGTCCCAGTTTCCTCTGAGATAAAACGGGGACAGCGAGGGGCGTCTGCACCGCTGCTGAGGCTCAGGTGAGCTGCCGTGTGCGGAGCTGAGCCGGGCCGATGGCAGAGCCTCGGGAAACAGAACTTCCCCTCTCTGTTTCTTTAACTCTTCCTTCTGCCACATCCCTCTTGTGTTCGATATAAGACGACACAGAACAGATGAGTGGCAAAAAACGTAATCCTTTTCATTTTGCAAAGACTGTGAGAAGTAAACCAGTCGAGTTGTAACAGTTTTGTTCACAGTCTCAAGAGGAGCTCTGCATGTTGAAACGTTTGAGGATTTATTTAAGCTGCTCTGAAGCAAAGTGGCATGAAGCAAGGTCCGCTTCTCTCTGTTCCCGCAGTCCACAACCTGCTTCTCAGTTTCTTCCCAGCGGCTCCAAAATAACACAGTTCCTGGCTCTTAAAATACGGCAAGTCAGGGGGTTATCTTGGCTGTTGGAACAGGAGGCGTCGCAGGAGCCTCTTCACACGTGGGCAGAGCAGCTGTCCTCAAAGAGTTGGCTGGTGACTTCTACTCTCGGGGGTGGCGAGTCCAGGGACAAGTGGCTTCGGCTCTGGGCTTCCCCCTGCCGGCTCGACAGTGGTCCTCTTGGGTCTTCCATTGGGCAAAAAACATTTGCCTAACTCAGCATCAGGGTCCAACCCTGCTTCAATTAAGTTATCCCTGATATAAATGTGATACAAACACTAACACGGAGACCCGGTCCCATGTCATTCTGCAGGCCTAAAGTCACTGATTCGAGTTCAACAGAAGCTCAGGCCCAGGACACTTTCCAAGACGTTCTTTGGAAGAACAGTTGTAACGGGAGCCTTGCTGGCCCAAGAGGTTCTCCTCAAATTGCTTTTGTATCCTCACACAAGTTATGCCTTTCGGGCCTCCGAACAGAGAACGTGCTGAGGATGGCTCTCACCAGTGTCCTTAGGACGAGACACGGGGAGGCAGCAAGCGCTCGTGGGTAAAAGTGCACGGTGCTGCTGAATTTTAAGCGACCCCTGAATTTTGAGCGTGGATCTCAGATAGTTTCTGGGGGCAGAGAGAGCAGAAACCTTCACGAGCTGCGGGCTTCTAGATAAAGAACAGGCCGGCTCCCAGCAGCAGTGCTCCGGCTTGGCTTCCGCCATCATGGCAGGGGACTAATGACCTCTCAGGGCGGAAGAGGGCAGCGGCAGGACCAGGCGGCCACCAGGGAAACTGCCGAGTGCCCAGCCTGTGCTCAGAGTCGGGCTGCACGGGAGTGTGTTCAGTGCCCCCGAGAACAGGCCAGAGGGCCGCCAGACAAGACGCGCCCAGGAGGAGCTGTGCTCCGCTGCAAGGCTAGGACGATTTCAGGAGGCACCGGGGTGGGTCAGGGTTCTGGAAACATACTCAGACTAAACCCCAGCAGCTCCACAAGCCCTCCTGATCCTATCTCCTGATCGGTAAAACGGGGATACGACATTGAGAAGTCCTGCTGTAAGAGGCAGTCAGCCCAACTACACGGCGTGGCACACAGGAGGTGTCCGTAAGGATCCGTTCCCTTCCACCTGATGTCATGTGAAGGCAGGGAATACAAGGGCTGTGGGATTCCAGAGAGGGAGAGACCACCGGAACCCCCGGGGCCCTCAGGCCCAGCTGCACACAGGTGTAGACTTGCAGTCACCCTTACAGGAAGGGTGGGTTCGGCAGGGGGAGTGGAGGGAGCAGGGGAGCTTCGGCACCGGAGCGGGCAGAGCGGGGCGGCGCGCGTACGGAGGATGGCTGGCAGACAGGCCGACACCGAGGGAATGTGGTGGGGGCACAGGAGAATGTGCGGGGCAGCTCACAGAGGGCCCGGGCGTCGAAGCCAAGGAGCTGGCTTCGTGTCAGTGGGAAGCTGCCAGGCGTTCTGCGTAAGGAGAGTGGCAAATGCAAAAGAGAGTTAAAAACACTCAGCTTGGCGTGAATGTCCACATGCCGGGGGAGGATAAGCAGGGAGGGGAGTCGAGACTACTGTGCAAACCCAGATGACGGTGAGGACGTGCCCGCAAGGACAGAGAGAAGTGGCAGAGAAGGAACCGTCTAAAAGGCAGAAAGAGAACCAGGAGAATCGGTCTATACAGCTCAGGAAAGACGTGCTCAAGGCGTCAAATACTGCAGAGTCACCCAAAGAGAAGGAGGTCGCCTCCAGTGGTTCGCAGAAAGCATCCTCAGTTCTGGTGAGGACAATGGCTGTCCCCAGATGCCTTCTAGCTCCTTCTCCTCCCCCGTTCTTCCTCTTCTGCACCTGGTCCTCTGGGCTACAAAGGCTCCTGTCCCTTTCACTATCGAATCACCTTTCAGTTTTCTAAACAAAATAATGGTTAAGTCTTTTCAATATCTGAAACTTCTCTTAGCATAGAAGTAAACTGCTGGCTTATAAAAACCAATGTTTAGGAACATGAAGACCAGCAGGTTTCTGGTATCAAGAATCTGGTATAATCCTATAAAAATATCTGGTTTAATTTTAAACCAGAATTACAGAATTAGAGAAGAGGTGTACCAGTGAACAGTGGACTAGGGGCGGAAGAGAGCAGTGCTGCCTCGCCGTGTGGCCCAGTTCCCGTGGGGTACACACCGACACGGTGGCAGGTGGCAGAGCTCAGGCTGCCCAGCACAGGGTCACTGGATGGAGAATTGGACAAAGGGGTGCACAGCTGGCTCCCACGAGCCAGGGCAAGCCATCGCCAGCCCCCCACCGAGAGAAGGCCATCCTCTGACAGGTAAGAACCAGGCCCGAAGAGATGAACCACGCAGAAGGAACGGGGATTTTACGAGGATACGATACACCTAAGATTCAACAAAGCTGCTTAGTAACACAGTCTCGCAGACTGTAACCTAAGGGAGAAACCCAGGTTTCTGGTACCATGTCACTGAGTGCTGCCTCTGTGCCAGATGCGGTTTTGTAGCTACACGTGATCTAGCAGAGTCCTAGATCTGCCACTTTCTGGCCTTGTGACTTAAAGTCACCTCACCACTTGGGACTCGTTTCGTCACGGGAAAATGGAGAGTGCCACACGAGGATCCTGCTGTCCAAGTATGCGCTGTGGAGCCCCAGGGCTCCACGCTGAGGGCGGGGGGAGGGTGGAAGATGGGGAAAGCAAGCAGTGTCTCTGGTTCTTGACCCCTGCTTCCAAGCAGACCTCTTTTTAACCTGTTTTATATACTGGGCCTCTGCTTAGAAGTTCATCTGCAGAAAGAGTTTTTGAAAACCACTAGACACAATTTCTAGGATCCCTTCATTCTAGGATTCTTTTTTTTTTTTTTTTAAGATTTTATTTAGTTATTTGATAGAGAGAAAGAGAAAGAGAGCATGTACACAAACAGGAGAAGCAGGAGAGGGATCCCGGGACCCTGGAATCGTGACCTGAGCCAAAGGCAGACGCATAACGGCACCACCCAGACGCCCCTCATTCTAGGATTCTAAGTTCCTCCCGGGAGACTGAGAGCTGAAGAAGAGATTTCTGCCACATAATTTCACAAGAGGTCTGTGTCTCTTGACTCTAACCTTCCCTTGTATGGCATGAGGGGAAGAGTGACACCAAGCAACTAAGCAGTGAATCTGGAGACTCAGGATGAAGAACTCTGCTTTGAACTGCAGGAGCCTTAACGCGAAAGCAGTTTCTGTCCTGTCTGAGAATATCAGCTCCCGATTCACGAGGACCTCGTGCAGCACAGCAGACGCCGAGATGCTCCGTGTGCGGCAGTTAAACGAGGGAAGCAGAGATGAAGATGACAGGCCCCCACCTGCCCATCTCAGCCTCCATCAGCGGCAGGGTTTTTTTTAAGATTAAAAAAAGAACAAACAAACCCAAATTTCTTTCATTTCCAACCATGAATAGACAGATCAACAAAGAATTTGAAAAATTAGCTGGAGAAAAAAGTGCCAGCAGAATGATACAGCTTCGACTGAAAATAAGGCAAAAATGTAAGAGATGACAAATAACCAAGGCTTTAAGTTTGGGGTAACATTTCTCTGTGGCAGCTGAATTTTCAAACCAATTCCGAGGGGGTACCACACCACGAAAACCCAGATGCTCCTTCTCCCAGCACACCCAGCTTGCTCTGCTGCTCTCATTTGTGCCTGTCCCCTTGCATTCACTTCAAGTCATTTCAACTCGAAGACACAGAGCGATCTGGGCCTTGGGAGAGGAGAGGGGAGGGGCGCAGCGCACAGAGCCTCACCGTGCAGCTCTGTTGTCTTTTTGTGATTATATAGGACATCTCATTAAAAAACCAAAAATAAAACTCAAAATAAAACCAGATCACACTGCTTTGATCCATATTATGGGGCTTCTGGACCCCTCTCTTTCCTTCTTGCACTATGGGGATGATAATGGCATTATGGGGCCGAAGAGATTGGGCAAACAGTCTCAACTTACTTGGGGTGGCTGCAGATCCGAAGCCCCCGCTGGCTGAGCTGAATGGGTTTTTGTTGGCTGCATCCTGGCTGGGTTTCCCTCCAAGGCCACTGAAGAAACCTCCCCCTCTTCCAGTGTTTCCAGACCCAAACACGCTCCCGCTGGAAGAGGGCTGCTGGAAAACAAAAGGGGCAGGAAGTGAGATAGGATGAGAGGTCATCGTCAAACGGCAGGCCACATCCGCGGAAAGGAGGCGCTCACAGCTGGGACAAATGGAAAAAGCAAGAGGACTCTGATTAGTTCGGGGACGGATGCTCTAACCACCACAAAAGACGCTGGACTCTGGACAGGGACTTCCTACAAATCAGAAGTTCTCAAGCTATTCCACACTCACAGTTCTCTGCAAACATGATTTATGGGAGGAGGGAACTCTGAATGTTTATCTGCCCCACGGCCTGCAGTCTCTGCTTGACACGATGCCAGGGGCAGGAAAGCCAACCCCTCAAGAGGTCCCCCAAATGAGAAAATTGAAAAACATTTCTCGGCGATTATGAACATGACTTCTTTTGATTCCTCCAGTATTTGGCTGAACTCATCAGCAACTGATGAAAAGTGATTTACACTGTCTCTTCTCCCAATTTGTGCACTTTTATTTCATAATGACTTTTCCATACTGCAGAAATAAGCTTAAATTAGCTCCATTGTTGAAATGATGACCATAGCTGAATTTCGTCCAAGTCTGCAAATCTTATGCTTAGAGGATGCTGCTAACTTAGGGCGCGTGCTGACTCAAAGCTGTCTCAGGCACCACATACTTTATTTCAGTTTGGAAACTGGTTTTTAAAGGAAGACCAGTGCTAGATTTGAGGGACCATTCATATTAGTTACATGGGACATCTTCTTGGCTGATAATGTAGAAATAAGATAGGTTTTTAAAGATTTTTTTTTTAAGATTTTATTTATTTATTTGACAGAGAGAAATCACAAGTACACTGAGAAGCAGGCAGAGAGAGAGAGAGAGAAGGAAGCAGGCCCCCCGCTGAGCAGAGAGCCCGATGCGGGACTCAATCCCAGGACCCTGAGATCATGACCTGAGCCGAAGGCAGCGGCTTAACCCACTGAGCCACCCAGGCGCCCCGGTTTTTAAAGATTTTTATTTATTTATTTATTTGACACAGAGAGAGATCACAAGTAGGCAGAGCGGCAGGCAGAGAAAGAGGGGGAAGGAGGCTCCCTGCTGAGCAGAGAGCCTGATGTGGGGCTCGATCCCAGGACCCTGAGATCATGACCTGAGTTGAAGGCAGAGGCTTAACCCACTGAGCCACCCAGGTGCCCCAAGATAGGCTTTTAGAAATGGATCACTGTTGGGGGTGCCTCAGTTGGTTAAGTGTCTGCTGACTCTTGATTTCAGCTCATCAGAGGTCTGGATCTCAGGGTCGTGAGTTCAAGCCCGACAGTGGGCTCCGCGCTGGGTATGAAGCCTACTTCAAAAAAAAAAAAAAAGAGGGAGAGAAATGGGAATAAAGCACTCCCCACCTGAAACCGGTGAGTCAATTAAATGTGCTAAGAAGCACAGCGCACTTTCCAATAGCGCCTGCAATGTAAGCACAGGCTCGGAAGACGGTAACTGACCAATGACTGAGCACTTTCTAGGTGCCAGGCATTTCTCTAACACCTCACACTGAAGTCACACCTCCAGGGGGCCACCTCAGAAACAACCCCCTAGCACACCCCCTCAGGGGCACGGCTACCACCCTGGTCTGAGCTGCCAAGCCTCGACTTGTCGCCTGGACTAAACAACTTAACTTCCTGCTTCTACTGCATCTCTGTTCACACAGCAGCTAGAGTAACATCTACGAATGGCAGTCAGATCCTTAAACTCATATTGAAAAGTTCTACAGGACCCTACACAATGTGGCCCTGGCTTCCTCTGACGTCATCCTTTATCGTCTCTCCTCCCCGCACCCCCAACATGGTCCAATTACACTGGTCTTTCGTACTGGAACACGACAGGCTAAATTTTACTTGGGGTGACTGTACCTAAGGCACTTACACTCGTCTCTAACTCCCTCTTTTTGCCCCCTAAATGTCTTTAAAGCAACAGTAAATTTACGACAATGATTTAATGATGAGTAAGAGCTTTATAAAACCTGGAATCCAATCCAATCATAAAAGCATGGGCTTTGATAACCAGTAGCCAGACTTCAAAAGGCAGGCAGGCATAGCAATGAAATCACGCATGTAGAAAATATCAGACTCTGTAGCTGACTTCCATGCATTAGACTGAAACACAGTCAACTGCCAAAATGTGGCTATTTTCACCCTACCAAAAAACGGCAATTTCAGATGTTTGAACTGTAAAAATAGGATTTAAATAATGGCTATCTGTAGAAATGAATGGAAGGGGACACAGAAGTGAATGTGATTTGAGTTACTACATCCTCAAAAATGGGTTAGAGAGAGTCTTGTTCATTCTAATTGCAATAGATTACAACAGTTTTAAAATTTTAAATTATGGAAAATCTCAAAAGTATAAAAAATGAAAGAATATAATGTTCCTACCCCATGCCCATCACCCAGTTTCAATGAACTCACATTCAGTTTTATCTAAAACACTTTTATTTCCCCCATCTTTTAACAGCATGAAGCAAATCCTAGACATCTTATCATTTGAACCATTGATTTTTCTAGTATAATCTCTAAAACATAAACCATAAACATACCATTGTCATGCCCCCAAAGTTGACAATTCCTGAATATTATTAAATAGGGAGTTCCTGTCCAAGATCCAACCTCATAATGGTGTCCAAAAAAAATCAAATCAAGGGCACCTGGGTGGCTTAGTGGGTTAAGCCTCTGCCTTCAGCTCAGGTCATGATCCCAGGGTCCTGGGATGGAGCCCCACATCGGGCTCTCTGCTCAGCAGGGAGCCTGCTTCTCCCTCTCTATCTGCCTGCCTCTCTGTCTACTTCTGCCTACTTGCGATTTCTCTGCCAAATAAATAAATAGTTAAAAAAAATCAAGTTAAATCAAATCAATCTCAAGCCTCCAGACCCAACCCCTACTTCACAGGAAGTTAACAAGGGCTGGGGGACCAAGTTAACCTAGGAGCTGTAACATGGGAATGCAGTCAGCAATCAGACCACAGGAAATTCTACAGAACTGAATTATGAGAAACAACAAGAGTAAGAGAGACACAGAAGGGTCATCTATATATAGAGAGAGACAGTTGGGAGACCTATCAAGCAGTTTCAACGTGTGGACTGGACTTGATGCTAATTCAAAGAAACAAATATAAAAAGGAAATGGAGACACTGATGAGACTTCTTCACAAGGGCTTTTCCTGACTACGTAACCTAAATTGCTCTTCCTGATTACTGCTTTATTCTCTTCATAGCACTAACTCTATGAAATTTAACTATTTTAATATGCGCTCTCTCCATCAGATGTAGTCTTACAATCCGTGAGCACTGGGTATCCTTCCATTCATTTAGATCATCTTTAATTTCTTTAAACAATGTTTTCTAGTATTCAGAGTATGTTTTACACTGATTTTGTTAAATTTATTCCTAAATTTATTCCCTTTTTGATATTACTGAAAGTGGAATTTTTACTTCCATTTTCAGATAGTTTATTGCAAACATATAAAAGTAGGTTTTCTTTTTTTTTTTTTTTTTAAGATTTTATCTATTTGACAGGCAGAGATCACAAGTAGGAAGAGAGGCAGGAAAAGAGAGAGGAAGGGAAGCAGGCTCCCTGCTGAGCAGAGAGCCCGATGTGGGGCTCGATCCCAGGACCCCAGAATCATGACCTGAGCTGAAGGCAGAGGCTTTAACCCGCTGAGCCACCCAGGCACCCCTAGAAGTAGGTTTTCAAAAATATTCTTGCACAATTCCACTGTGAACCCATTTATTAGTTCTGCTGGTATTTTAGTGGATTCCTTAGGATTTTCTATATACCTGATCATGTATCTGCAGATAAAAAGTTTCACTTTTTCTAATCTAGATGCCATTTTTTTTTTTTTTTTTTTCATTTTCTTGCCTAACGGACCTGGCGAGATCAACATAAAGCTTTTGATTGATCCATACGGCTACATGCACTGGTCACTCTTGCCTTTACACTGCTGAGTAGTATTCCGCTAGCAGAGTAAGCTACTGCTTACTGCTCTCCTGCCAGACATCTGGACTATTCCCAGCTTCGGGCTGTCATAAACAAAGCTGCTATAAACAGTAAGTCTTTTTGTGGACCTAGGTTTTCAGCTCTTTTGGCTAAATACCGAGGACTGGAACTGCTAAACCACAAAATTAGTGTCTATTTAAGAAATTGCCAAATGGTTTTCTAAATTACCATTTTATAATCCCACCAGCAACACATTAAGAGATCTATTTGCTCTAATCTCCACATTTGGTTTTGTTAGCTCTTAAATTTTAGTAATTTTAGCGGCTTTGGGGTATTGTCATATTGCGGTTCCAAATTACATTTCTCTGATGACTAATAATGGTGGGCAAGGTTTCAAGTGCTTATTGGCCATTCATATACTTTGTCAAGTATCTGTCCAAGTACTTTGCTTAGTTCTTAAAGTTCTTTATATATTCTTTACATATTCTAGACAGAAGCCCTTCATTTGACACACGCATTATAATTATTTTCCCCCAGTTTATATCCTGCCTTTTCATTTCATAACAATATTTTGATGAGCATTACTTTCTAATTCTGATGGAAGTCTACTTTTTAAATTTTCTTATTTTATGGTTAAGTGCTTTTTGGGTTCTAAGAAATCTTTACCTAATAATGGTTTCTTAATAGTGGCACTGACATTTGGGCTGGGTAATTCCTTGTTTTGGAGTGTTATGGAATGTTCAGCAGCATTCCTGGCCTTTACTCCCAAGATGCTGATAGCACCCCCTACTCATGAGAACCAAACAGGTCTCTGGCCATTGCAATTGTGAAATTCCCCCCACGGGGGTGGGGGTGGAACTGATACCATCTGAGAACCACTGGTCTACACAAAGGGAGCAAAGAATATTCTCTGCCTTTTTGCTCTGGTTATCATACATTTAACATCTCCCCATAACCATGAAATACATTATTTCCCTGTATGGCCTGAGTCTTTTTAGCTGCTTTAGAATTTTTCTCTTTGTTTTTGGTTTTCAGAATTCTGCTTATCTATGATGTGTCTAGGTGTGCCTCTCATATTTACTCTGCTTAGGGTTCACAGAGTTTCTTGGATTTTTGGATCCTTGTTTTTCAAGACATTTGGAAAAGCTTGGCCATTTTTCTTCAAATATTTTTATCTACTCCATTCTGTCTCCTCTCCTTCAAGGACTCTGATTACAAATACAACAGGCTGCCTGATACTGTGTTACACAGGTCACTAGTGTTCTCCCCAGTGGTTTTCTCAGTCTGAGTTTCATTAAAAAAATGATGTTTACTTATTTATATATTAATTTAAAACAGGATCCATGTCCAGCGTGGGGCCTGAACTCACGACTCTGAGATCAAGAGTCACACACTCCACCCACTGAGCCAGCCGGGTGCCCTGTTCTGAGCTTCATTTTAGATCATTTCTACCTGTGTTTGAGTTCACTGTACTTCTGTAGTACTCACTCTGCTGTCATGTCTGTCTAATAACTTTTAATCTCAGATACTAGATTTAAACTTCAGATACAGATCTAGACTTAGTACTTATTTTTATAATTGCCAATTCTCTGCCGAGATTTCTAGTCAACTGTTCTTTCCTTCTCCTCTACATCCTTGAGCACGACAGTCACAATAGTTATTTTAAAGTCTCCGCCTGCTAGTTCCACTCTCCGGATCATCCAAACAGGTTGTTTCTTGCTGTTCTCTAAAACACGACTGTGGATGCCCCCTTTTCTTTTTGCTTTTTCAGGTTATATGTAATATTTATGCGATATTTGTGTAAAATACATACATACATATATTTTGGTATACAAGACTTTGCGCGTGGACCAGTGGTGTGGGGACTGAAAACACGGCTCTCCTGCAGCATGAGAGGCCTCTCTTTCATCTGTATCCCAAAGCGAGTATGCAATCATTCACATTTCACTAAGTGTTGAGTTGATCTGGAAACAAGTCAAAGCTTGAAGAATGAACTCACCTCTGTGTTTGCTTAGGGTTTAAATTATTTGTCACAAGGCTGAGCCTGGAGCCAGGAGGCAGCTGGGCCGCAGTGTTACCTTTGGATTCAACAGTTCTGGGCAGTGAGAGATTGCAGGACTGTGCAAGTTCTTTCTGCTTTTCGGTCCTGCCTTTGTTTCTCTTCTCTTGGCAAAAGTGGGGGAGGGGTGGATAGGGAAGATTTTTATATTAAACAAATTACTGTTGTAACTGCAAGCCTTTCAGACTCCAATCTGTTTTGTTGTTTTTAAACAGAACAGCTTTATTGGGATATAATCCATATACCATAAATCTCACTGATTTTAAAGGATAAAATTCAATGGTTTTTGGTACATTACATTATTAGGTTAAGACTGCAGCGAAGTATCATTGTTATTTTAACCACGTAAGCATACAATTCATTCGCGAGACTTCTATTCACAATGCTATGCAGCCACCATCACTGCCTATTTCCAAGATTTATCTTTTCTTTCCTTTTTAAGATTTTATTTATTTGGCAGAGAGTGAGCACAAGTAGGGGAGCAGAAGGAAGAGGAGAAGGAGAAGCAGACTTCCCGCCAAGCAGGGAGCCCAATGAGGGGCTCGATCTCAGGACCCTGGGATCATGACCCGACCCGAAGGCCGACGCTTAACGACTGAGCCACCCAGGCGCCCCAATTTCCAAGATTTTTCATCTCAAACAAAATTCTCAACCCCTAAGCACTAACTCCCATTCTCTCCTCTAACAGCCACTGAAACCTCTAATCTACTTTCCTGCTCTATGCATTTAGCTGTTCTAAATACTTCACATACTCGGACTCATACGTTATTTGTCCTTTTATGGCTGGCTTATTTTATTTAGATTTATAATGCACTCAAGGTTCATCCACGTATATATGAATCAGAATTTCATCCCTCTGGAAGGCTGAATTATATTCCATTTTATGCACAGACCATATTTTGTTTATTCAGTCATCTGTTGATGGACATCTGGGCTGTTTCCTCCTTTTGGCTACTGTGAGTAACGTTGCTGTGAAGACTGGTGAAAACTGTCTTTTTGACTTCCTGCTTTCAATTCCTTTGGGTATATACCCCGTAGTGGAGTTCCTGGGTCATATGGTAATTCTAAGTTCGGCTTTTTGAGGAACCACTGACCTGTTTTCCACAGTGGATGCACAATAGTGCACATTCCAACCAGCAATGCTGGGTTCCATTCTCGCCACATCCTTGTCAATCAATACCCATTATTCTCAGGTTTGTTTGTTTTTTAAATGATAGCCACCGAAAGGGTACGAAGTGGTATTCTCATTCTGGTTTTGATTTTCATTTTCCTCATGTTTAATGGTGTTTCCATGTGCTTACTGGTCTTTTATTTTGCTTGTCTCCATTGTTGCCAGTAACTTCTGACTCCTTCTCTAGCCAGTACATCAGCAAGGCCTCTCTTCCACTTCCCAAACTCAGACCTGACATGCGCCTCCAGAATCTGCTATACCATCACACGCACCTACAACGGGCTCCCCTCTGTGGAAATGAATTCCACAAGGCTTTCTGCCACTCCTGAGTCCCACTGTGACAGATCACATTTTCCAAAGGTGGTCACAGCGACATTTCTAGACTCATGTGCTCTTCTAGGGTAAGAGGTAAAGCCTATCGGCCTCCTTTTACACCTGGATGGGATTCTGTGACTGCTTTGAAGAAGAGACCGCAACATAAGCGACGGTCTGTGACTAGGTCATAAAAGGTTATCTATCTTCTGCCTGGCTCCCTTTCTTTTTTGAAATTTCTCCTTGGAATCCAGCCACCACATTGTAAGGAAACACAGGCCACATGGAGAAGCGGAGAACTCCGGTTCTGTTCTGAGCCAACGGCAAAACCAACCATGGGATATATATAAATGCCACCAGGTTTAGGGCAACAGCATGAGATAATTGTGATTATTATACTATCCAGATTTTGCTTGGTCCTGTAATAGGAGTTAAGTTCTCCTGCATCCCAGCCAGAATCTGCCTTGTATCCTTAGATATTTCTGAGGAGACTCCTCTATCAACCGAAACTGCATTCGTTTTTACAGTGCTTCTCATATGCTAGCCATACTCCTAAGAACTGGGGATACAGCAATGAATACAACACAGAGGCCCCTGTCATTAGGAAAAGACCTATGGACTTGAGTTTGTGGCCCCTCCAACTGTAAACGTAATATCTACGACAGAAGAATATGGGGGTGGGAGGGGCAGGGAGGAGTAACCAACACAGAGTTAATCACAGTAAGTTTATTGCCCCTTAGCTCAACATCATGCCTGTGAGTTTCCCCATGCCACTCCAGTTCGGTCACTTTTGTAGTTGAATAAAATTCTACGGAGTAATACAAATTCACCTATCCACTGGAATACTGGTCAGCATCTAGGATTCTGGTTTTTGGTTACTAGAACATTGTGGCTATGAACACCCCTATATCCTGGGGCCCGTGTGCATGAGTTTCTCTAAGAACACACCTAGGAGTTGGCACTGCCAGTCTCCACTGGATCACGCCAAACTGTTTTCCAAGGTGGTTATACCAAATGACGCCCTCACCAGGAGGGGATGTCAATCTCCTCTGCCCTGCATATTCGCTGGCATTTGGTATTGTTGGGCTTTGAATTTTTGCTGTCGCACAAGTGTGTATCTCTGTTGGTTTAATGTGTATTACTAATTGACTATGTTTCTTGGTCTTCTAAGTAACCGTTATTTACTTACTATGTTTTCTCATTTCTCCTTCTTTAAAAATCTGGGATAAAATATACATGAAACTTATTGACTTCAGCATTTTTAAGTGTACAATTCAGTAGCATCAGGTACGTTCACAAGGCTGTGCAACCAACAGTATCTTTTTTTAATGAAATCTTTAGCCTCTTTTCTTTCTATTTTGCTTAAGTTCATAAATTTTATGTGTAGAGAGCTCAATGAATTTTGAAAGTGTTTACAGCAGTCAAGATAGCAAACATTGTTTTAGAACTTCAGGAGACTCCTCTGTACCCCATGTTTAATGCCCTAACAGCACCCACCGTTGTGATTTCTATCATGCTAAGTTTTGCCTGTGTCTGCCTCTTTACGGAAGTAAGTATAATCCAACAGTACGGACTCTCGGGTCAGGCTTATTTCACTTAACCCTACGTCTGTGGGACTAACCCAGTTTGTTTTGTACACGCATACATTTGATTTCACTGCTTTGCGGTATTCCACTATATAAATATACCTCAACTTAATTATCCATTCTTCAGCTGATGTGCATTTCGGCTGTTTCTTGCTTTTAGCTATTATAACTATGCTTCTATGAACGTCCTTATTCGTACCTTCTCATGAACACAGGCCCTCAATTTTGCTGGCTACATACCCAGAAGTAGACACGTCGGCTCAAGAGGAATTTTTTGTGTTTCTAGTTCTGATAGTGCCAGGTGGTTTTCCGAAGTGGTTCTACGGATTTACACTGCCTTCTGCAACACGTGAGAGTGTCTAGTTGCTACACTCCTCACCAATATTGGGTACTGTCAGCCCTTTCAATTTTAGCCATTTTGGTGGGGGTGTACTTTTCTCTTTTTGATTTGTATTGTTTATATATTCTGAATACAATTACTCTGTCAGTTTTACAGGCTGTAATTTTCCTATTTCATGGCTTGCTTTACCCTAAAATTAAGAGAGCCATAATTTTAGTGAAGTCAAATTTTCCTTTTGCCTCAAGAACATCCTCTAGAATTTCCTTCAGGTCTGCTAGGCATAAATTCTCCCAGTATCTGTCTGAAAAAGGTCTTGATTTCCACTCACTCTTTAGAGATGTTTCTTTGGTGGGGTTTAGAAATGCTAGGTAGCAGGGTGCCTGGGTGGCTCAGTTGGTTAAGTGATTGCCTTCGGCTCAGGTCATGATCCCAGAGTCCCGGTATCGAGCCCCACGTCGGGCTCCCAGCTTCATGGGGAGTCCGCTTCTCCCTCTGACCTTCTCCCTTCCCATGTTCTCTCTCACTCTTTCTCAAATAAACAAACAAAATCTTAGAAAGAAAGAAAGAAAGAAAGAAAGAAAGAAAGAAAGAAAGAAAAAAATGCTAGATAGCTAGACTGTCTCTGGCTCTCACTGTCACCGCTGAGAAGTCAGCTGTGAGCCCCACTACTGCTCTTTTGAAGGTAACCTGTCTTTTTCCCAAAGGCTTTTAACATCTCATCTTCCTAGCTCTGCAGCTTCACTATGGTGGGTCTTGGAATCTGTTTCCTTTCACACATTCTGCTTTGCGTTTGTTGGACTTTAGAATCTGTGGGTTACTGTCTTCGACTGGTTTGGGATACGTGTCTTTTCTCTGATATTCTCACACAATCCTTTCTCTTTCTCTCCTCTGATTATACGTGCTAAATTTTTCTTTTCAGATTCTGCGCTCTCTAGTGTATTTTCCATCTTTTTTGCTCTCCATGATGCATTCCAGGTAACTTAACCCGACCTGTCTTCCAGTTCGAGGGCCACCAAACTAGAGTCTGTGGGCTCAGTCCAGACTGCTGTTTTTGTCAATAAAGCTTTATGGAAACACAAGCACACTCACTCAGTTACTGTCTGCGGCTGCTTTCGGGCAGCAC
Source organism: Mustela nivalis (assembly GCF_964662115.1). NCBI lineage: Eukaryota > Metazoa > Chordata > Mammalia > Carnivora > Mustelidae > Mustela > Mustela nivalis. Next base: position 88,571,542 of record NC_139032.1, on the reverse strand, counting down.
CGTGCAGCAGCACCGAGCAGCTGGGACAGAAACAGTATGTGGTTCTCTCAAAGCCTAAAACAGTTACCATCTAGGCCTTTACAGAAAAAGTCTGCTGATCCCTACTATAGAACTGTTCTCTTCAGCTGGATCTAATCTGCTGGTTTTAAATTGTAATTATATTTTTCTAGCAGTTCTATTTGGTTTTCAATGTAGCTAGGACACTTCTTATCTCCTACTCTTTACCAGTATGTTCAAGTTTGCCTTTTATTTCGACTAAACATGCAAAAAAACAGCGCTGTTCTATAAGTCTTTACAAATATATGTCTGATGTTTATCCTGGCCCTTGCTCATAGTTCTTTGCTTCTTTTTGTGATTAATTTAGGTGTGGGAATCAATGTCCTTAAAAACTGTCCGCAGTCTAGAGTGAAGTTACTCTTCTTCAAGGTGGGACTGTGCTGCTTCCGCCAGACATCCACCGACACCACCATCCCAGGACCCTGCCAGGCTACATTCACAGGCGGAGACCAACGGATCTGGAGACCCAGCTCCTTGTGGGGCAGGGTCTCTTTCACACTCCCTTCTTTGTGCATATCTCAGCTAGTGACTTCTGCCCCTTTGCCCTTTGGGGTTATTAAAAAAGGAAATTAAAATGTTCTCAGATTAATAAATGCCCTCATGGCAACACTGGCTCTTATGCTCCCATCACTTCGATAGGGACTCATTTTCTTTTCATTCGACTTGGTAAAATACCTTATTAGCTTGCCAGTGCCTTGAAAACTATGGTTTTTATGTTTTATCCACCATTTTTAGATGTTTCCAGTGAGGAACTTGGTTTACATGACTTAACCTGCTATTATCAGCTGGGAAGTTTCACTTTCCCCTGCCACAGATCACGGACCAGGGCAGAGCCCATCTTCGAAGGAAGGGGAGCACCAAGAAAACGTCTTCCTGAAGAAGGGGCAGAAACAGCTAATAGGTCTGCCACTTCGTCAGTTAACGGACACGTGCCAAGCCCACCTTCAGAAAGCCACCACTGTCTCTGACACAGAGGCCCTTCTTCAGAAGGACTCCTCAAGGGGTTATTATGATCTGAAAGCAGCTGACATATGACGTAACAGTACATTTACTCTCTCTGGGCCCTCGCCGTCCTCATCTGTGGGATGGGGACAATAACAGTCCCTACCTCATAGAAGCAGTAACGATTATGTGAGTCCATTTACGTAAAGCACTCGATACTGTGCCCACACACAGATAACCACTAGCTGGACAAGCTCAAGTAAGTCACCAAAAGGAGGGTATATAGCTTAGTCCAGGGACCCTGGATGGTGTTGGTTACATATTTTTCTTGTTGCTTAAATAACCATTTAAAAAGGTAGCTATTGTTAAATTATTATTAATCATTATTATCAAAAGGAAGCTATTCTTAACTTCAGAACCTTAAAACACACACACACACCCTCACCCCACACACAAAGGCTGAGGAGTAGACTTAGCCCATGGACTGTGGTTTGCCAACCCCTGCTCTAGCAGAACGGGAGGAGGAGGGATGGAGACCAGGCACTATGCTTTTTAAGTGCTTTCCTAGAGGACTGTCAAAGAAAGGTCAAAACCAGTGATTCTCTCAAATCAGAGGCTAAGATTTCTGCCACCTCAAGGGAGCTAAAGAAGGCCGAGCCTGAGAATTACGTGAGGCTGTTCACTGCCCCTGGGCACACGGTAGGAACTGCTTACATCATGTGGGAACAAGGTGGATGGGTCTGCTACATGTTGATGCAAACGGAGGCAAACATATGTTATTTACCTGGCCAAATACTGTTCCACCAGTGCTGGCTGCTTGACCAAACAAAGAACCAGTATTACTGGACCCAAAACCTGTAAAATGAGAAGAGAACAAGTTTAATTTGGATAACTCGTTCACGACATCAAGTATTTTGTTTGTTTTTAAATGGCATTCAGGTGTACTAGACACCCGATAATACATCACCTCATTTCTTTATAGGCAATGGAGAACATTATGAGTAAATAAAGACCTTTGGTCATGGCTAACATTTCATAGTAGCAGAAGCTCCAAAGTCCTGAGGACTGAATCCTTATCTCCAACTAAACCCTGGTGGGTAGTGGCTGATAATTTTCCTTAGGCTTAGCTGTCAAGGAGTCTTTCCAATGACGAACTCAGAATCATGAATAGCTTTACTCTCTGGTTTCCTCTGATCTCAAATACGAGATTCCTTTGGGGTAGTTCATCTTCCTTCTGGGTGGCTTGAGATGGTTGAGGCGCTGCTCTAGACAGAGCCTGGGAAAACTGGGGTGGGGGGGACGACTGTGTATTTTACCCAAAGAGCCCTAGACAAGGGGTTAGAAGGCTGGAGTTCCACTCTGGTCTCTGTCCCTGATCTAGGTAGCTGAGCTCAAGCGAGATTGAATCGCTTGCTCCTCTAGGCCTGGAGCAGACAGCTCGGCTACCTGTCTGCATTGTTACTGAAGGAAAGATTTTTTCAGAGGTTCTCAATTGCGTTCGAATGGTTTGATTATACTTGTGCATGAGGGATTCTCAAGTTCAGACTTCAGAAAAAAGGATGCACCTGAGGGCGTGTTGAACACCCTTCTCTGCAAGACTCCTCGGCTTTTCCCCCTGCCCGCCCCCCCACCCCGTGTCATCACACTTCCCGTAAGTTCCATGAGCCAAACAGCCTCTTGACACGTGGCAGGTAGATCTCAGGACTGTCTTTCAGCCCTGTGTCCTTGTAGCTGAACTTAGTGGGAGCTTAACAAACATTTGTTGGAAGGCAGGCAGGAAAAAACTTCCTTCCTAATAAAGCGAGCCACTTTCAAATAAATAATCACCAAATGAACAAATGAGCAGTTATTTGAAATCTTGCCCACCAAGAAATCACTAATCCATGTTTCCTACCCCCACGGCCTAACTGCTCAAGAAGTAACTGCCTTTCCTAAGATAATGATCAGAAAGTGAAACTTAGAAGCTATTTCAAATTATGCTATTGAAAATTTGGGGAAGTAAAAGCAGCTGCCAAAATCAGACACAACTGACATTAAAAAATAGTAACATTTAAAGATTTTTGTTTTAATGACACTGAAAATAGGAAAAAACCCCAAGTTTTCACATGTCAGTATCTGCCCTTCCGACAAGCGACCCGGCGTCAGAGGAAGCAGGGTATAAAACGCCGGCAAGCAGCGGACTAGGACGAGGCGCTCCAGAGTCTGGTTCTGTCTCCACGACTAGCAACTCATGCCATGAGATCGGTCTCCTCGAGGCTTGACAGTTTGGACATAATAGCCTCTAATGTACCTTCCAAATTTAAAGGTTTGTATTTATGCGCCATTCATTACTTGCCATGACCTTACACTAAAGATGCCTGTGTTTTCCCCACGAAACAAGCACTATGGCTAAGACAGTGGAGCGTCTGCTGAGCAGTAAAACTGCAGTGATGGTGACAAGGCCCAGGAAATTCCTGAGGCCACGAGTGCTCTCAGCACCCTTCTCGAATTCAGAGTCTTTCTTTCGTGTTCCCTTCCTTTCTTTTAATTCAAAAGTAATACAGGACTTTTGCAAACGTTTCAAAATAATGCGGAGGAGGACAAAGGGAGTCTTCTATAAATTCTTACCTGAAGCTTGACAAAAGCTAAACCCAGAGGATGATGCCGTCGTGGTGGTGGCTGAAGTGCCACCAAACACAGAGCCTCCCTGCCCGAAGCCAGGACTCTGCCCAAACGCAGGAGGGTTGCTCTGGCCGAACAGCACGCCCCCCGTGTTGGCAGAAGACTGGCCAAATGAGAAGGAGCTGGAGCTACTGGTGCCAGAGGAGGCACCGAAGACGCTCCCGCTGGCGGACGTGGGGCTGGAGGACACAGGCTGGCCGAAAGCAGGCGCGGAGCCGAACCCAGGCTGACTGAAGGAAAAGCTGCTCGCTGGGCTGCTCGTTGACTGCCCGAAGGCCGGGGCCTGCCCAAACGTCGTCTGTCCGAAGACCCCGGTGGCTGAGCTGCCGAAGGCAGGACTGCCAAAGCCCGAGCTGCTGGCCGGCGGTGTGGCGGTCGCCGTGCTGGCCACACCGCCCGCCTGCTGCCCAAAGAGGCTCGGGGCGGTGCTGGCCGCCACCTGCCCAAACACGGGGGTGGCGGAGGGGGCAGTGGCCGTGCTGCTGGTGAGCTGGCTGAAAGCCGAGCTAGAGCTGGCAGCAGGCGGCTGAGTGAAGACAGAGGAGCCCGAAGTGGCTGTCCCGAAAGCCGCTGCCTCCGTCGCCGGGCTCGGGGCAATGCTGGCAACAGAGCTGGATGTTGTTGGGGGAACCGGGGTCTCAACAGCCACAGGGCCAGTGCCTGGGGCCGCAGCGGCCGTGACAGCGGGCTGCGCGGGTGCCGAGAGCACGGGAACAGGAGATGCCGGCTCCGTCTTGACATCAGGGACCGCAGACGCTGTCGGGGTGGCCTCTGCACTGGGGGCCACGAGACTGGGACCAGATGCTGCAGGGCCGGGGCTGCTGACCGCGGGTGGCGCAAGGGCAGCTTCTTTTTTAACGGAGTCAGATGCCTGTAGAGGAGCTGGGGGGAGGGGGGCTGACGGGTGCTGCCCGAGAAGTGAAGCTGTGGATGCTGCGGCCTCACTGCTGTCTGGCTTCTCGGGCGAAGCCGATGGCGTGGCCTCCTCTGTGCTTTTCGCAGAGGACACGGGCGGGGTGGGAGCGGACACTGGGCTCAGGAGGCTACCAAACGACAAGGTGGGGAATGAGGTGGGAAGGGGAGCAGCAGTTGTCGCTGGTGGAGGGGTGGACGGGGGCACTGTACTACTACTGGTCTGTTGGCTTCCAAAGGAAAAACCGATCTTGCTACCACTTGGGGCCATCCCACTGAAACTGCCTCCCGCAGGGGACGCCGTGCTGGTGAGGGGCAGACCGCCGAAGATGCCAGTCGAGGAACTGCTAGCGCTTGTGCCAGCCGCCGCAGGTGCCCCTGCAGCAGCGGTCACAGAGGTGGTCACGGGGGGCTCTGCGTGCTTCCCTAACATGGGAGAGCCGGTAAAACTAAACCCCAATGGGACGGCTGAAGTCTTGGTCGGCTGGGCGGTAGTCAGGCTTGTGGATGGAGCCTTAACGGCTGGCTTTGTAGCATCATCTGCTTGGCCGACACGCAGTCCTGAGAAACTTCCCAGGGTCTCTCCAGCCAAAGAACTTGGAAACAGAAGCTCTCCCAACTTGGACGGTGGAGTTTCCAGCTTGCCAGAGGCAGCAGAAAGAGCAATTCCAGAAGGGGCCGCGGGCCGGCTGCTGGAAGGCGCAGGCTCAGTGGGAGAGGCTCCGGCGCCGGATGGCGCTGTCATCCCAGACGGGGGCGAGCTTTCAGCAGTGGGCTCGTAAAAGGGCTTGCCTCCCCCGCCAAATGAGAATGCGTCGAGCTGGTGTGACTCCTTAGTTGGGGGTGCAGCCCCTAGAAAGAAAAAGAAATTAGAAAGTGGGTTGGACTTAGCAACACATGACCTGTCACATTCCCACGGACTGTGTCCAAGCCCAGGTCTCTCTGCCCTTGATACGGTTGGGACGGCTGTCCTGTGACAGCGCTCTTCCTCGGGGAAAGAGTGAATGCTTCTCCACAGCAGGGCTGGCTCAGTGAGAAGGACAAATATCCTTTTTATGACCATTCCGTCATTATGACCGTTCGTGTTAACAAATAAACCATCCTATCTAGAAGGCATGAAATTCACAGCATTATCCCAAAAGAGAAAAAAACGGCATCTTCTCTCACTTTCCCTTGTGTGTGACTTCCTTAATAACACTCTTGAGGCCATGCTTGTCCGTGGACCCCCCTGGTAGGCCACGACTTGATCCAAAATGGAAGTTCCTCCTGTGTCTTTTACGGGCCAAGAAAGTGTCAGTCCACAGACAATTATTCTCACGTATAATGTAGGGCTACGTCCTAGTGCTCACCTCAGGAAGCAGCTCCGCAGAGGGCACTATGGTCTAGTGGTCAAGGACACGGGCTCGGGAGCTGGGCACTCTGCCACTTGCTGGCGGTGAAACTCTGAAAAAGTTACTTTACCTCTCTGGGCCTCAAGTTTCCCATTTGGAAAATAAACACAGTAGCAGTAGCTACCTCAAAGAGCTGTTACAAAGATTAAATGAAATACTGGTGAAGCCCTGACAAGGCCTGGTCAAACAGTAAGTAACCAAAATTGGATAGTTAAAGGTAAAATTAACCCACTACAGTGTTTATTGATGTTTCTAACTCCATATTGTTCTTGGGAAGGCTGCAAAGCCCCAACTTCCCATGTACAATTTCCTGAAAGACCTTGTCATATCACTGCTGTTGAACTGAGTTACTTATGGTTTCAGGTTATTTCTACTCTCGTATTAAGTAAAATGTTTACAGAATTACCACTGCATTTTATGAGTTTTTTACTTATGGCTTCCGACAGTTGTTATTTTGTTCCTCTTAATCTTTTTATACCACTGAGTTGTTTTTCCTCTAGAAAGTAGGACAGGGAAGAGATGGGCCTCGAGGGTACTCTGCCACATCTAAGTGGGCAAAGGTTACAAAAACAGTTTAAGAATCACTATTCTAGAAAGGAAGGAAATCACCAACCCTTTAAGTGCCACACAAAAATCAGGTTTAGGAAGCCTGCTATGCTTTCGGCCCCCTAATCTCCTTCCAGATCTTAAGGGATCCCCGTTTTACTAAAGCCTCTACCACTTGGGTTGGCACACAGAAAGGACTCAAAAAATATTTGTTGAATGAACAGATGAAACATGGCCAATGTGTTATTTATAATAGGGAAAATCTAGAAATGGTAAATGGGTTAAGTAGTTCACGGCATACATACAAGATAGAAATTATGTAGCCATTACAAATAACACTTTTATAAGATTTCCAGTAATACTGGAAAAGTTGAAAGGGATGGTGTTAAATGAAATAAGGTAGAAGACAAAAAACCCAGAAGCACATATAACAGAAATGCAGTAACTAAGGGGTATAAGGCATGATTCTACAATATATCACTTTCATAATAAGAGCTTGTTTTTTAAAACGAAAGAAAAATAAACTTAATTGCTTAAACTAAGAACTGGAAGGCACCTATGGTTTCTTTACAGATCCTAAATTCTTTTCAACATTAAAAACATGCCAGTTGATAGATACGTAAACAACACACCAGTAACACACCAGAGGACCAGTGTGTTTGCCAACAGTTTATGCAAGAGAGAAGATGAACAGTCTCTTACAGATAAGAAGATGGAGCGAGACATTTTAATTCACATGTTAACATTCACATTGAAAGCACAGCCTTGCTTTTCCAGAAGCAAATCCTTTCCTTGTTAATTTAAAAAGTCAACAGACGCCCCCCCCCCTTTAGTTTAAATCCAGCTTATTCTGAATGCACATCATCGACACCGAACTCACTGCAGATGCGTTAAGCAAGACTCAGCAGCAAGGAAAATGTCGACATCTGTACGAAAACCCAGCATTCGTTTAGAGGAAACACAAAAGGACGGCTACGCCCCGCAGAGAGAGAGACAGTACCTTGTGTGGTGGTGACGTTAGAAGACGGGGTTGGTGTGATTATCCCAAAATTAAAGCCAGTCCTAGGGAGCGCAAGAAGAGAAGTTAAAGAAGAACAAATACCTGGGGTATTTTTGCCCGTTTAATGTCACATTTTACAACTTAGTCACACGATCGATCTGCTCGTGGGAATTTACAACTGAGAAGATAAATGAGAGCAGAGTGAAGTATGACCTCAGAGGGAGTCAAGGGCTCAGAAGGACAGCCGGGCCTTCCGTGGCAGAGTCTGGGTGGGGACCTGCGTCCGGGAAAGCTAAGGAGCAGTCATGGAAATGCAACGGGAATGTCCATGCAGGCATGGTGTGTGAGGGCAGAAGGCGTGTCTCGTGATGGAGGCAAGAGAACTGGGCCAGGGAGAACACCGTAAAACCCACCGCAAGATCAGAGAGCTCGCCAGGAGCATGCCACACTACCAGGGGGCAGGGAAGAAGGCAGGAAATAGAACCCACCACCCCTGCTGTTTGGACAGAACAATTAGTTCTCAGCTGGGAAAATTCGGTTCAAACCCTTCCCAGACTCTTTTTTATCAAGCCCTCTCTCTCTCTCCTGTTGTAGATTTTCTTTAAACTGTGAGTAAAGATACCATGGCCAAAGGAGAAAATTCAGCACATGCATGAACCAGAAGAGACTACTCACTGTGACGAAAGTTCAAATAGCAAATTTAAAACCATAGTTTCAAAACATGAAGGGCCAAGCGTATGAAACATAGTATTATAAGGATTTCGGTTTCTCCAACCCATCCCTGCCTTCCACGAAAGGACAAAGACCATCAAAGAGGATGTGTTCAACATTTTATCATATTAAAAAAAAATCCTTTCTTTGTTCCAACCTCAGTGAAGAAATTTTATCTAACAGAGGTAAGCCACTGACCCAGTGACCCCAACTTTTGGGAAGATTATCCGTTTACAGAAGTGAGGATTCGCCTTTGTGAATTAGCAATAACTCCTGGCACTGACCTACTCTTCAAAATTGGCTCCAAACTATCTTTGAGAAGTATAAAACACAGTGATTGACAAAAAGAAGAAATAATATATAATCTCCTTCCTCAAATTCTATTCTAACCCCCTCCTTGCTCTTCACGTGTTAGGGTGAATGACACGAAACACACTCACATCAGGGGAGAGGCCATGGTTAATTTGATTACAGTCACAAAAGCATGAAATGGAAGAGCTCCAGAAGCTTTCCTAATGGAACTGAACACGCAACCCTGCGACGGCAAAAACAAAATCTTTGGACAGGCTTTTGTCTCTGCTCCACAGAGCTTAGCTACAGACACCTTCCACAGGGTCCCACACAAGTGCCCCCAGCAGAGAGAAGAGCCCTCTGAGGTTAATCCAGGCTCCCGTGGAAAGAAGGTTAGAAGACACTTGCGAATTTAAAAATGACTCAACTTTACAAGTATAGCCATCATTACTTTTAGAAAAGTGAAACACGAACGCTTCCCCATATCTATGTAAGACCCAGATTTTCCAATGGCTACTGTCTTTTATCACTTCTCCCAGTTTAATGTAGTGACCTCTCAAACAGTAAGGCTGATCTAAACGTCACACCTCGCCCCCAAATGGTGTGAGAAGGCAAATATGTCAGGGTGAATAAGCTGGAAGACCAATCACAGAATCTGACACGGACCTACTACTCAAAGAAAAGGAGGCTTATCCTGAAAAACAGAACAAAGAAATATATAGTAACATACATATAAACTTGAACTGAAAATGGGAAACACAGCTGGCCCTTGAACAATGCGGGGGTTAGGGGCACCCACTCCCACGCAGTGGAAAATCTGTGTATAACTTTTGATTCCCCAAAACTTAACTATGAATAGTCTATTGTTGACGGGAAGCCTTACTGACAACGTCAACATCTGATGAACTCATATTATACGCATTATATCCTATACCTTATAATGCAGTAAGCTAGAGAAAAAAAAATACTAAGAAAATCATAAGAGAAAAGACATCGTACTGTTTATCGGCAAAAAGCCTGTGTGTAAGTGGGCCTGCGCCCTTCCGACCCGTGTCACTCAAGGGTCAGCTGTAGATTGACATTAGGACAACAAGCGGCTGCTACTATCATCGGACGCATTATTGAAGTGATAAGAACTCCGGGCTCACATACAGTTAACAAGCAGATAAATATACCTCTGACTGTAAGACTGGGGGAAGCTATCTATAAGGTTGCTAGCGATCTGCCACGAAATTTAAGTTCATTACTGACCCTGCCGGAGAAAATGAGAAAGACTTGCTGAGCTGCCCAGCAGCAGGCGGGGGAGAAGTCACAGCTGTTTCTATCTTGGTTGCCCCTGGCCCTGAAATCATGGGAAAGAAAATAAGAACATTACAAAAAAACTGTTAGAAACACCGTTCCAGTTTGATGGTCTGTGCAGCCCCAGCCTGCGGGCCCCACTGTGCTCTCCTGGTGGATCGGGTCAGGGGCCAGGGGAGCGGGTGTGTTCCAAACTCGTGTGAAGGCCTCTAAACTTGCTCGTTGGTTCTGTCAGTGTTAATTCCAAACCAACACATACCCCACCCTCCTTTCCACAAAAACTATCAAAATGATTTCAGTGCACTTTAAATAGAAACCTTTGAAAGTAATTTTATAATTTTATAAGCTATAATTTATAATAAAGTTTTATAATCACAGAAAAGTAATATATATTGAAGGAAAAAAATCCAAAGAGAAACAGGGTAATATGAGAAATATGTCTGAATTAGTGATTTCATGGCCATTGACTTTCTCCCTACATCCCTTCATTTCTCACAGAGGATAGTTTTATATTTAACAAATAGGTTTCTTTCTCCTTACAGAAGTAATACATGATTGCTGTAATGCCGAGAAGTGTCGAATGCTGAAAGTGCAATCCAACCTCTTCCTCACGTTCAATTTCATTGTTAAGTACTCGTGAACAGTTCGGGGGATTATCGTCCGTCTCCCTCCTATTGCTCTACTTTAACAAAAGAGGGAGGGAGAGGGACACTTTATCTAAAAAGCCCAAACTGGGGTGCCTGGGTGGCTCAGTTAAGCATCTGATTCTTGATCTCAGCTCATCTTGATCCTGGGTTCCTGAGTTCAAGCCCCAGGCTGAGGTCCACGCTGGGTGTGGCACCTACTTTAAAAAAAAAGCCCAAGCCAAACCAAACGGAAGAAAAAGTACATTCTCTTCAAATGAGTCCAAGGTAGATATTAGTGAAATTATGTAAAAAACTACTATAATGTAGTGTGGTGTATAATAAGGATATTCAATGCCACCTTGCTTATACTCTTGAAGAACTGGAAACAGTCCGAACTATCAGCACAGTACTGGTAGACCGGAGCAGGGTCAAGTCCTAGGCTCCCACTGATACAGTGAGGTAGAGCTGTGTGAGATATGGAAAGATGAACAGAGTATTTACCGCAACGGGAGGAGGGTTAACACATACAGGATATGGCCATTTTCCTTTGAAAAACATCAATGAAGTAACCTTCAAGATATACAAATTAAATCATTAAGGGCTTTTACTTCCAAGATACGAATTTAATGGGCAACTTTTACTTTCTACATCATCTCTCTTCCATGTAGATTTCTCTGAGCAGCAATAACAGTTTTATAATCAGAAAAAACAATGAAGGTATTTCCATTCTTAACCATAGAGGTTTCAGAAAAAAATTTTTTGAAGAAACTTTTGGTAAACTTTTAAAAAGCATTTCTCAGGGACATTTTTCTGCCTCCAGAAGTCCCTTTCCTTTGATGATCCAGCAAGTGAAAATAGAAGTAAATGGTCTGCAATGGAAGACAGTATTTCACAATCGTTGCTACATGATGCATCTCAGAAATGTTGAGGCAATCACGCTAACTGGGTAAGATGTGCGTGAAGCAAATGCCTTAGGTTTCCTCAGTTCTTAAATTAAGGAGTGACAAAAAGCCCTTTAGAGTGGTCCTTGACAGAAGCTGGGATATAGGGTCTTTCAAAAACTTTCTAAAACATTAGCCAGAAATGGAAACCAACTTCTTAATCCTAAATGATTCAATAGTCTTTGGCAACTCCGCTCAGTTTTTCCTTCAGTTAACTTTAGATCTGCATCGAGAAGTGCTACATACCTCCTTCCCGTGGAGAGCTCGCACGGCAACAGTGGTGGCTCAGCACTAATCCAAATTCTAGAATACACCTTTGGCGTACACGCTAATGGCTCTCCTGAGTGCAAGGACTACTTACTGAAGATAAACCCAGTATCTAGCCAGATAGCTTTTGGTTACAGAGAAAGTTGGAATGACCGTATGGCTGAGCAGGGATGACGGAAAGCAGGCTGCTAATGTGCGGGGTTCTGTCTCCAACAGAATCTGCCCTGAGACTCACCTGAGGGCATGAATGAAAACAAATGCTGGAGTCCCAGGTGGGGCAAAAACTCAGAGCTGTGGGAGGCATAAGACCCCTGAAGCAGAAACTAACACATGCCAAATTAAGGGTAATAAAAAAGGCGCCAACAGAAGGGGATGCTGAGGATGACGTCACACCAACATCAGGTTATGTGTAACCTTGTGTTTCCAGGTGGTTTGGGCAATGTGGACCCCTGGGTCAAAGCACCAATGGGGATAACAAAAACTACAAATTTTAGCTAAGAATGACTAAGCGTGAGTGGGTACTGGGAAGTACGCAAGGTCATAAAATCTGATACTGACATTTACTCTGACCTCTTCTATCACAACACATCTGTTTTACCTTCTGCATTTTACCAGCTTTGAATTATCACTGTGAACCAAGAGGATTTTTCATCCCTTTTAGTAGAACAATACAGGTCATGTTCTACTCCCTTTCCCTCTTGACTTTCCAGCAAGGCTGGTGACGACAACACTGTTGCTCCTTTTCAGGAAAAGCATTTCTAGGAAGATTTTTCTCCTACTGTGCTCAAATTTCAGAAGTCTGCAGAGCTGATGAAAGGCTCACTGATTTCCTGGAGACTGTTCATTGACTGAGGCCTTCCAAAGATCTCTTTAATAGTATCCTATGTCAACTGCCTCTGTGATCTAGAACACTGAACTGCTGTGTATATGGGGGGGAGGGATCTTTTGCCCTTTTTTTTCACAAAAGTAAAAACGCAAACTGACCTGAAGCTTTATCACCTGATGACAACTGACCAGACACTGGCATGGGCGCTGATGGCTTCAGGGAATTTATCAGAGATCCCTGTAACAGAACACAAGCAGAACATTTATGTAAAACCACTAGCCATCCTTTAGAAAAGAAACATGTAAAAGGAGAACATCATTAAAAAGTAAGCAAAAATACTTCTATTTAGCGTAATTTAAAAAAATCCTTACAATTTAAGTGAGTATTTTTAAATGCCTGCTGTGTCTAAGGGCGCACTAGAGGATGGAAACAGGAATATCCAGCAAGCTCCAAGAACGCAGTCTTGCCCATGTGGCTATTTTCCCAGTGCCCAGCACAGTGCCTGGCACACAAGAGGCACCAGATTATCAGGCAGCTGAGTAAATGAATGAATGAAATGGGGGTGCTGGCTCTCAATAGATTTATGGTAAAATAAAAAGCCAAACTGTTTCACTTCTCCACCTCTGGGCAATGTTCTTACTCATTTGTTATGATTTATGCCTACTCAGGTGTCCTCCAAGGCCAACATGGAACCCTCCAGAAGCACGACCAGATGCTAAATGCTTAAATGCCATTTTAAGTCATGGCAAACTAAGGCTCAGAGCCACGCTGAGAACTCACAATAGGCAAATTCTAACGTCTAATCTCAAACACAGTCCAAAATGATTCATCTCAGAGACATGGAGAGTAGCAGAGAAAGCAGAGAAATCTTCTTAGGGAAGATTTCAGAGATAGCTTAAGCTACCTTTTAGCCATCTTTGATTATTCTTTTCTGGTTTAACTATTTACAATATAACCTATTTTTGTAAGAAACCATGTTTATCAGGTAAAAACCTAAATGTAGACATAATGAACATTACCAAAGAGGCAAGCTCTGAAAAACAGACATTGCAGGAGAAGCCAGAGAAGCCGCTCCCCAGGCACTGATCCTGAAAGGCGCAGTGTGAGAACCACAGATGGGAAGAAGGTACGAGAGCTGGGCTCCAGCTCAGGCTCCAGGATTTACTGGTCGTGTGAGCTTGCATCACTCGCTTGTGCCCAGCTTTTCCTCATCGGTGAAACACACTTAAATACCTGTCCCATTCTACTGCACACGGCTGTCGTGTGGTTTAATGAAGATCATGTTAAGTGAAGGTAAATCAGAAACCGAAATAACCCTCACAGTGATAAGGTATTAGAATTATGACCCAAGATGTCCAATGGCACGAGAAGACAGACTGACCTACTAAGTTAAGACCGGCATAAATTATAGGGAAAGCATCACAGGTCTTTGTCGGACTTACAGTTTGTTTAAACGAAGTCAGGACTTAAAACAGGACTGTCTTCAGTTTCAAAGACAGACACTGCATGGCTGTTCAAAAAAGCAAAAATCAGGAAGTCACCTGCTTAGCCTGGGTAGCAGCCGCTGGGGTCATCGTGGGGTGAGAGGTCTTGGCTGCAGAGTATGGCACCGAAGAACTGGGAAAAAAACAAAACACAAAAGTGTATGCTCAAGAGAAAGGCATGTGGGCAGAGACGTAATTCATTCTTGAACCCACTGTCTAGCCAATAAATGATACCCATTTTGGGCAACATATGTCAGGGACCCCAACCAAAATCACGTGACACTTTCCTGAAGAAAATATTCTTTAAATAAAATTTGAGTCTTCAGCATGAAAATCAAAACAGTGAGCTTAAAACTTTTTTTTCTTCCTGAAATCCTAAGAAAAAAAGTTAAAACTATTCAGAAGTAGAGCTTTTCCTTATCTGGACAGTCAGCCTACATTATCCTCTCCCTTGCCCCCATTCCGAGTTCCAGGACTGTGGGACCGGATTATCTTCTCCAAGCCTGAGAACGTGCTCGACAGGATCCACGGGATGTCAGGAATGACTGTGATAAATGGCTCTGGGGCGGGACTCAAAGAGGAGACAGAGACCGCCCCCTCGAGCCCAGCGCCCACGAGGCCAGCACACGAGAGAATCAGATGCGCCCCATACCATGCAGCTCGCACCTTCGTTGAGGTCTGAAAGTGTATCCACTATGTACGAAAACGAGATCTTTTGGTAACCCTGGACACAGTAATGCAGTGAACAGTTACTTCAATAATTATTTGGTGTCAGTGCGTGAGGGAACAGACCTGCCTGCTTAATGCAATCACGGATAAAAGCTCTATTCCCGGCTCCTGGGAGCAATGTGTTCACCTGTCCTCAGTCCAAAGCAACTCTGGTAAGGACAGCAGCACTACCTGTAGGATCTAGTTTTACTTTTCCGAATTCCCCCTAGAGTAGGGGGGATTGTTATTTTTCCACCAAAAAATTAACTTGGAAGAGGAAACACGAAAATAAATCCATGCCTCATAGAAGAAAATTATCAAACGATGTTAACGCCCTCGCAAGCTCCCCACGAATCTGTTGGATCGACACAGGACACTTTCCAGGCTTTGTGAGATTGGGCGACAAGAAGCAAATGGAGTTATTTTCAATGAAACAAATCCCCTTTGCTTTTCTGTGAAGACAGAAGAAGCTAAGAAGCTATAAAAGTGTTCTCTCAAGAAACATGTCTCTGCTCCCCTGAGATGTTCCACCAGAGAGAGAAGGAACGTGGGAGTGGGGCTGAGGAAGCCTGGGGCAGACACAGCAGACCTGGGTAAAGATGTGGTTTGAGCTCCTAAAAATCACAAGGGAAATCAAAATCTTTTATGCATTCCCAAAGACAAACAAAAAAGAAATTATAAGTAAAAACAAAAGCAGCAACTCACCCAACTTTGGAATATTTTTTACACCCAAAACTTAAGTCATGACAGGACGGTAAATGAAACCATGCACGAAACAGACTGAGTATAATTACTGCTCTAGCTGCTCGTGATAATGCTATAAAATCTCTCGGGTGTCCTAAATCCCCCAACACACAACACTGGGAACTCACAGCACCGCTGCACTGGGCCACGTGACAGCTCTGCAGAGAGAAACCGCTCAGCACAGTCCTCTGACAAACCTATGGATTAGATGGGACCGGCCATGACCACAGAGTGCGACAGTGAGAAGGGATGGCTGACTTCTCCCTTATAGCAGTACAGGCCTGAGAGATCAGAACTTCATCTGATGTGCTCTGTTCCACACCCGAAAACACAAGTCAGAGGGCCGCAAGCAGACACGGGCAGTGCAACAGGGCTCCAAAGAGACACCCACTACAGGCGTCGCGGATGACATTACATTACTGGCGACACTTGAGTGCTGCTTTAGAAATGAGTAACGGGGTGGCATGGGTCACGGAGTGTGGTCCAATTTGGTTCCTGGAGAAAAACACTTTGAACGGAGTCCTCTGGCTCTCATTCCCTAGATCTCTGATAAAAATTAAGCAACAACTACATGTGAAAATACCAAGTATCATGAACACAGGAGACGTCACTATAGACCTTCAATTCAAGCACTGCCCTGAACAAAAAAGAATCACTCTGCTCTCTGTTCTGTTGTTTGCCACCCCCATCAGTGCCACCTGGCCACACAGGCAGGCCAATGTGCCCACGCTGCGGGGTATGCGTTCTGCACACGATGACAAAACTGAATTGTTAAGACCATGAAGTGTTAAAATGTCACCTAGACCTTTCTCAGTAGTACTTTTGAGGTTAATGAACTTGAAACAAGGCAACTATACTCTTGTTGTGAAAGGGGCCAACTACTCGTTCTTTCACCTATTTTAACGTATTTTTTAAGTAAGCTCTATCCCAACGCCGGGCTCAAACTCAAGACTCCAAGATCAAGGGACGCCTGGGTGGCTCAGTTGGTTGGACGACTGCCTTCAGCTCAGGTCATGATCCCGGAGTCCCGGGATCAAGTCCCACATCAGGCTCCCAGCTCCATGGGAAGTCTGCTTCGCTCTCTGACCTTCTCCTCGCTCATGCTCTCTCTCACTGTCTCTCTCTCAAATAAATAAATAAAATCTAAAAAAAAAAAAAAAAAAACTCCAAGATCAAGAGTCGTATGTTCTACCAACTGAGCCAGCCAGATGCCTCTATTTCAACATTTTAAAGGACTTAAAAAATAAGAAAGCCAGTTATGCCTTATTTTGGTAATTCTTCATCATTATCACAGCATCCTGCTACAGATTCATCAATGACACAGCGGATCTAAACTGTGGAAGCAACTCAAATGCCAACTAATGAACCGGGAATTTTTTGGTAATAGTTTAAGGAAAGGTAAGGCAAGTGAGGAGGAAGGACAACATTTCAAGAGCAACTGGGGAAATAGAACAAAGATCAGGAGAGAAAAGGAAAGCAGATGATACAAGATGCAGAAAACAAAAGCTCTTGGTCCATTTTCTCGCCTACCAGATGGACAGTCACCCTGAAGTCTGATAACAAATGTGACACTCTGGGCAAGGATACAGGCGAGCTTGTCATCATACACTGCCTGCGGGAAGATAAACGATACGACCTCTACAGGGGTAAATGCGGCAACAGCTGTCATAATTACGTCCACGTATGTCCACGAGTCCACAGATGCCTCCGCGCCCTCCCCAGTCCTGCACTGGAGAGGTAGCCTGCAGATACAGCGAGCTGCAAGCATGCAAAGTAATCAACACGTCCATTTATCCTAGCATCGTTGGTAACAATGTCAAGAGGAGCAACCCCCATGTCAATCAGTGCAGGGAGGGAAAAAAAGCTAACAGTTCATTTTTAGGAGTTTCTTATGTCAGTGAAGACTGTAACGGCCAACCACTGCTCCCCATTGGTAAATTTTGTGTCCTTGAAGATTTAAAACATTTTCCAAAATATCATTAAAAGTCTTCTAACCCAAACTGCGGTTCCTGCATGAATGTTCAGATGCCAAATGACTTAAATACTGTAGGAAATGCTTTAGAGCTCTGAGAAAGGCCTATGTTAAATATAAAAACGGGATTCTGTGAAGAATTCATAAGAACATGGAAAACGTTCACAATAATGTTTCATGATTAAGCTGAATAGAGGAGGTTGGTTACAAAGCAGCATGTAGTCAAACTTTAAAAAAACTAAATTTTCGGGGCACCTGGGAGGCTCAGTGGGTTAGGCCTCTGCCTTCGGCTCAGGTCATGATCTCAGAGTCCTGGGATCGAGCCCCACATCGGGTTCTCTGCTCAGCAGGGAGCCTGCTTTCCCCTCTCTCTCTGCCTGCCTCTCTGCCTACTTGTGATCTCTCTCTCTGTCAAATTAAATAAATAATCTTTAAAAAACCAAATTCTCAGAGAACAAAGATGAATAATATGTAAATAGTGACTAAACCTTTGTGGTGGGAATAAAGGTGATTTTAATTTTGTTCTTTTTAGCTACCTGCTTTTTATAATTTCTACAACGAACATTTATAATCAGGAATCAAAGTTTTTCCTAAAGTTAAAGTGGGGCAACAACTTTAAATCAGTGAAAGAAAGAACTGTCAATCTAGAATTCTTGGTGAAATATCCTTCAAAAACAAAAGTGAAATAAAGACTTTGGCACACACATGAAAGCTGAAAGAATTCAGATCTACACCTAAAGAAATGTTAGAGGAATCTCTTCAAGCAGAAGGGAAACCACAGCAGACAGAGATACAGGACTAAACAAAGAAGGACAATAGAAATAATAAAACCATCTGGGTAAGCAAAAGAGGTTTTTCTTCTTTAAATCCATTTCAAATATGATCAACTATTTATAACAACATATTGTGGAGGTGATAACACAGCTAGAAGTAAAATGTATGATGATGACAACGGCACAAAGGTGGGGAGGGCAGAAATAGGAGAATACTACTGTCAGATTCTTACATGGTATTTTAAAAAAAAGACTTTAATTATTTATTTGAGAGAGAGAGAGAGTGGGCCTTCATGAGCTGTGGGGAGGGTCAGAAAGAAAAGGGAAGCAGATTCCCTACTGAGTGGGGACACTGACATGGGGTATGCCAACAGACTGGGGTAAGTTAAAGGTGTACACTGTAAACTCTAATGCAATCACATAACTAACATACAGCATTATAGCTCATAAGCCAACAAAAAAGATAAAATAGAATCATAAAAAATACTCAACCCAAAAAAGGAAAAGAGGAAAAATGGAGCAAAGAACAGATGAGACAAAGAGAAACCAAACAAACCAAACAGCAGTACCAGAGATTACAACCCAACATCATATACCACATTAAATGTAAATGGTTTAAGTACTCTAATTAAAAGTCACAGATTATCAGACTAGATAAAAAGCAAAGACTCAACTACATGCTGTCTACAAGAAATCCCCTTTAAATATAAAGACAGAAAAGAGGTTCAAAATAAAAGGATGGGAGAAAGATGTGCCATACTAGTACCAACCAAAGAAAGTTGGATTGGCTACATTAATATAGAAGAAAGCAGCTGCCTTCGGCTCAGGTCATGATCCCGGCCTCCTGGGATCGAGTCCCACATCGGGCTCCTTGCTCCTTGGGGAGCCTGCTTCTCCCTCTGACTCTGCCTGCCACTCTCTCTGCCTGTGCTTGCGTGCTCTCTCTCTGACAAATAAATAAAATCTTTTAAAAAAACAAAACAAACAAAACAAAAAAACTTAAAAAAAAAAGAAAACCTCAACACCACTTTTAGTAACTGACAGAATAAGTAGATAAAATCATCATGAAAATAGAACACTTGAACAACACTAACAATCAACCATCTTAACTTAATCGACATTTATAGAACACGCCCAACCCACAAGACAGAATACATGCTCTTTTGAAGTGCACAGAGAACATTTACCAAAATGACTGACACTCCAGCTCAGAGGCTGGCAAACTACAGAACAACGACCAACTACCTCTTTTTATAAATAGTTTTATTGTTAACAGCCATGTCTATTTATTTACATATGGTCTATGGCTGCATGCAGGCTACAATGGCCAGGATGAGCAGCTGAGACAGAGACTGTATGTCCTGCAAGCCTAAAGTATTTACTGTATGGCCCTTTAAGAAAGGGCCTTCCATGGGGTTATGGACATTGGGGAGGGTATGTGCTTTGGTGAGTGCTGATTCACAGACCTGTACCCCTGGGGATAAAAATACATGTTTATAAAAAATAAAAAATTAAAAAAAAAAAAAAAAAAAAAAGAAAGGGCCTTCCTGATCTCAGTTCTGAATCATAAAAGAAGTCTCAATAAATTGAAAGACTTCAGGTCATTCAAAGCATTTTTATTTTAAAGATATTATTTATCTATTTGACAGAGAGAGAGAAATAGATCACAAGTAGGCAGAGAGGCAGGCAGAGGGGTGGGGGGAGTAGGCTCCCTGCTGAGCAGAGAGCACAAAGCAGGGCTTGATCCCAGAACCCTGATATCACGACCTGAGCCAAAGGCAGAGGCCTAACCCACTGAGCTACCCAGGTGCCCCACAAAGCATGTTCTTTGATCACATGGAATTAAGTTAAAAATAATAAAAAGATATCTAGAAAACATCCAGTTATTTAGAAACTAAATAATATACTTTTAAATAACATAAAGGTATACATATATTAAAAAAAAAACCTAAAAGGATAAATTCAGAAGTATTTTGAACTGAATGAAGATAAAAACATAACATATTCAAAATCTGTGGGATATAGCCAAAGTGGTTCTAAGACAGAAGTGTACAGCACCAAATGCCTGTATTAGAAGAATGGTCATAAACCAATGACCTTAATTTCCACCTTATAAAACTAGAAAAAGAAGAGCAAATAAAACCTTAAGCAAACAGAAAAATGAAAAAAAAAAAGTAGAAAAATAATAGGAAAAAAAATCAGTGAAACAAAAAGCTGGTTCTTTGAGATCAATAAAACTGATAAACCTTTAGCTAGACTGATCAGGAGAGGAAAAAAAAGATACAAATTACCACTAACC
This sequence comes from Mustela nivalis, assembly GCF_964662115.1. Classification (NCBI taxonomy): domain Eukaryota; kingdom Metazoa; phylum Chordata; class Mammalia; order Carnivora; family Mustelidae; genus Mustela; species Mustela nivalis. The sequence continues at coordinate 88,551,092 of NC_139032.1, read as the reverse complement.
GGAAAAAGGGAAGTGAAATCACTATGAATTCTGAACACATTAAGAGGCTACTAATCTGGGACTATTATGAAAAACTTTGTAAGTGCTAACAGACTCAACAACTCAGACAAAATGGACACATTTCCTGAGACACACAAACTACCAAAATTCATTCAAGAAGAGAAGCTGAAAAGTCCTACAGCTATTCAAACAAACAAACAAACAAACAAACAAACACCTGGAAATTTTAAGCCTAGATGGCTCTACAAGTGACTTCCACCAAACATTTAAGGATGAAATTAACAAATCTACATAAACTCTTCCAGGAAACTGAAGAAGAAAGAATACTTCCCAACTCATCCTACAAGGCCAGCATTGTTCTGATACCAAAACCGAACAAAAACATCACAAGAAAAGAAAATCTACACACAAATATCCTTCATTAAGGTAGATACAAAAATTCTTGATAGAATTTTAGCAAATGGAATCCAGCCTTATATGACAAGGGCAATGCATCATCATCAAAGATTGGTTTAACAATCAAAACCCAATCAATGTGATGAGGCTACCAAGACAACTTAAGAGGGGGTGGGGGGGAAGAGTCTTCGACAAATGGTGCTGGGACAACAGGATATCCACTTGCCAAAGAATGAAGTTGGACAACCGTGTCACACTATTTACAAAAATTAAGTCAAAATGGATTAAAGACCCAAATTAAGAGTTAAAACTAAAAGATTAAGAAGAACACATAGATGTAAATCTTTATGACCTTTGATTACACAGTGGTTTCTTAAGTATGACATCCAAAGCACAGGTAAATAAATAAATAAATAAAACTTCATTAAAATTAAAACTTTTGTGATTCAAAGGACACTATCAACAAAGTTGATATTAATCAGGTGGTTTTTACCTGGGGAATGGGAGACAAAGGATCCATTTTAAAAAGGGCAAAGATCTAAATGGACATTTCTCCACAGAAGATACAAATGGTCCGTAAGCACCAGTGGATGCCCAACATCTTTAGCCATTAGGAAATGCATTTTAAAACCACATGATATACCACGTAACACCCAAATGGGATGACTATAATCAAAAACATGGACCGTACAAGTGGTGATGAGGATGTAGGAAAAATGGAACTCTCACTCAATCCTGCTGGGAATGTAAACGGTGTAGCTGTGCTTTGGGAAAAAGTCTGAGCTATGTTTGGCTTAAAAAGCTAAACACTGAACTAACAAGATGATCTAGCAATTCTTCTAGCAATTTTTCTTTTTAAAAGATTTTATTTAGTTGTTTATTTGAGAGAGAGAATACACTCACAAGTGAGCAGGAGGAAAAGAGCAGAGGGAGAGGGACTCGATCCCATGACCCTGAGATCATGACCTGAGCCGAAATCAAGAGTCAGATGTCCAACCGACTGAGCCATCAGGTGTCCCTAGCAATTCTGATTCTAAAATATTACCCAAAATACTTGAAAACAGGGACTCACACAGACACTGGCATACTGTACAAGGACAGTACACATTGTCCACTACATTATTAACAATAGCTAAGAGGGGGAAACCTACGTGTCCATCAACAGATAAATAGAATATATCCATACAATGGAATATTAATCAGCCATAAAAGGACTGAAATTCTGACAAATGCTACAATTTCAGTGAATTTTACAAATTCAAGTGAAATACGCCAGTTATAAAAGGACCAATAATATATGATTCCACTTAAATGAGGTACTTAAAATAGGCAAATTCTTAGAGACTGAAAATAGGATAGAGGTTACCAGGGCCTAGGCGGGGGAAGTGGACGGTTACTTAATGGGCACAGGTTCTGTCTGGGATAATGAAAAAGTTCTGGAAATAAATAGCGGCGAGGCTTACACAGTATGGTAAATGACTTAATGTCACTAAAAATGTATACTTAAAAATGGTTAAAATGGTAAATGGTAAATTTTGTTATGTATATATTCTACCATGATGGTTCTGTTTCTACCATTCCTCCCTTTAGCCCTTTCTTAATGTAAGAACCAGAAGCTTCCTGCTAAAGCCATAGGGCATCACAACTATTCATGCTTATCAAAGCTCATAGAATTTTACACTAAAAAAAGGTGAATTTTAGTATATATAAATTATGCCTCAATTTAAAAAAATTGCTAATGTAAAAAACAAATCAGATCAGGTTATACAACTGCCCCAAAGCATGCAACAGTCTGCAGCCAGGTCCTGACTACGGCTCACTAAATGCTACAGGGCACAGAACTCCACCCCTGCCCCTGCTCCCTGACCTCGGCTCAAAGGTGTCCTCCCCCCTGCTCCAGCCACCAGAAAAGCCTCCTGGCCTTCCCGAACTTGCCAGACATACTCCTGCTATAGGCCCTGTGTTTGGGGCTTTCTGCTTTAGGATACTCATGAGATCTGTTTGGTCTTTGGCCTTTTGGTCTTTACTCAAATGTCAAGTGTCAAAAGCCAATGGAAGGAAGAATTTTCCATAGGACAGGAAGATCCAGTTTAATGGTGAGAGCAATATGGTCTGGTGCTTCTGAAATACTGTAGCCACTAACCACAGGGGAGAAGCACCTTCTTTGGCCACCCTTTTCTAAAACTGTAGCCCACACCCAGATCAGTCCTAAAATCCCTTCCCTACTTCAATTTCCTCCATCACACCTATCACCATCTTAAACACTGCATATTTTACTTACTCATTTCACTTATTGTTTGTCTTTCCATAACTAGGGCAGAATTGGTTGGTGGATTTTTTGTATTTTTTTTTTAACTGCTTTATCCCCAGCACCTAGAACAGTGTATTAAAAGTATTTAATTAAGGGGCGCCTGCATGGCTCAATCAGTTGGGCTTCTGGCTCTTGATCTCAGCTTGGGTTGTGATCTTGGAATCATGGAATCGAGCCCCCTGTCGGGCTCCATGCTCGGTGCAGAGTCTGCTTTCTTCTCTCGCTCCCTCTCTCTTTGCCACTCTCCCTGCTGACAAGCTCTCCCTTAGATTTTTTAAAAGATTTTATTTATTTATTTGATAGAGATCACAAGTAGGCAGAGAGGCAGGCAGAGAGAGAGGAGGAAGCAGGCTCCCTGCTGAGCAGAGAGCCCAATGCAGGGCTTGATCCCAGGACCCTGGGATCATGACCTGAGCCGAAGGCAGAGGCTTTAACCCACTGAGCCACAAAGGTGCCCCAGTAGTTTTTTTAAAGTACTTAACTGAGCATTTGTTGAAATAAATAAATAAATGAACACCAAAAGCCCTGAAAGAAATGATGTATCAGTTAAGCAACTGCCTTCAGCTCAGGTCATGATCCTAGAATCCCAGGATTGAGTCCCACATCAGGCTCCCTGCTCAGCAGAGTCTGCCTCTCCTTCTGACCCTTCCCCTTCTCATGCTTTCTCTCTCTCTCTCTCTCTCAAATAAATAAAATCCTTAAAAAAAAAAAAAAAAGAAAAAGAAAAGAAAAAGAAGAAGAAATGATGTGTCTGGTGTGTTTTGGTAAAAAAATCAAAGAAACCAGCACCCCCACCTCATTTAGCCTCTCGTCATACTTCACTTCCTGCCAGGAGTCTGGCCATACTGGTCTTCTTTCAACTCTGCCTCAAATGTGCTCTACTCTGTCGCGGGTTTGGGCTTCTGGATAGGCTGCATCCTCTGTCCAGAACCCTTTTCCCTCCACAGGCAGCTTCTGGTCACTTTCAGCTAAAGTACCTTTCCCTTACCAAGCTCCTCACCAACCCAGACTCCATTAGGATTCCTCATTACATGCCTGTACTTCCTCACTGCACTTACTATACTACAATCAAGTAACTCCCTGTGTAATTGCCAGTGGCTCTTGGTGGCTGTCCCGCTAGAACGTAAGTGCTGTGAAAGTGGAGACTTCTAAGTCTTATTCACGACTACCTCCCTAATAACCCAGGGCAGCATCGCACTCCTAGGAGATGCCCCGTGAGAATCGGTGGAATCCAAAGCGACTGAGGAACCGTTGGTTCGCACTAGATAAACCCTCTTCCTTAAAACAGAGTGGCAGGCTCGTCAATGAATGTAACAGATGAAGCCAATGAACACGGGCTACCCCAGTGGCAGAAATACGTACGCTCATCGTATAATAAATCTTCTGTAAGATACTGCTCAGAAAAAAATTATATGTAAAGTTAAGTACTTAAAATACATTCCAGGAAACTACCACTTACCAGAATATGAAAGTGGTTTCATAACAAACATGTTTTTCTCTCCACCTTTCTTATTGGAAGAGGTGGTAAATACCAGTTCACATTTCTCGATTATGCTTCGCATTAACCCATTACTCAATGCCTGGTTATTAAGGATGAACTACATTCCGGACACCGCACTAGAATGTTGTTTAATACCTCTACTACAGTCCAAAACTACAGGGAAGGAAGAGAATGCTTCTTCGAGATTCCTTTTGATTTGTTGTGTCTGTTTTTCTTAACTCAGAGAACAGGGCAAACTTGGAACTCTTCCTCTGACAAAGCCCTGATGAGAGATCTGCTCAGATGGACCAGGTGAGGAAAGAGTTTAAGAAAAGGCAAAGGGGGGGGGGGCGCGCCTGGGTGGCTCAGTGGGTTAAGCGGCTGCCTTCGGCTCAGGTCATGATCCCAGCGTTCTGGGATCGAGTCCCACATTGGGCTCCTTGCTTGGCAGGGAGCCTGCTTCTCCCTCTGCCTTTGCCTGCCGCTCTGTCTGCCTGTGCTCGCTCTCACTTCTCTCTCTATGACAAATAAATAAATAAAATCTTAAAAAAAAAAAAAAAAAAGAAAAGAAAAAAGGAAAGGCAAAGGGAGGGGTGCTTGGGTGGCTCAGTGGGTTAAGCCTCTGCTTTTGGCTCAGGTCATGATCTCAGAGTCCTGGGATGGAGCCTTGAGTCGGGATCTCTGCTCAGCAGGGAGCCTGCTTCCCCACCTCCTGCCTGCCTCTCTGCCTACTTGTGATCCCTCTCTCTCTGTCAAATGAGTAAATTAAATCTTAAAAAAAAATAAAACGCTAAGGGAAATCACTAAGAGGTGTTTGTCCTCCGTGGTTAGTGACTACAGTATCTCAGAAATCCCAGACCATAGTGTTTTCACTATTAAGCTGGATTTAACTGTCTTATGCAATATTCTGCCTTTTGGTGGCTTTTCTTTGCCTTCCCTGCACTAGGAACCTGGCTACAATTCCCCAGCTCTAAAGCACAGTTCTTTCCCTTGGAAGTTCACAACAACCACAAATGCCATCTTGGTATAAACAGCATACCAAAGCTTCAAGGTCACTACAAGATAGGAGAGTGGGTAGGCTTGTTTTTGGCTCTTAAGATAGCCCTGAGATAACTAAGAAATTCCTGGAACAGGCAGTGTTGATAAATGGACCAGCGAGGAATAAAAAGAAGGCTGATGGACTAGTGAAGCAGGGCCACCCGATAAGCCCAAAACAGAACAGTGAGCAGACCTGCTCCATGGGGTGGCAGAGAGCAAACATGATGTGGAAAAAACACAGGGCCTGCGGCCGCTCTTCCTGCTCCCGGACTCATCACCAAACACCAACTCCCTGAATGACATTGGTCCCCACCATCCCTGTGTTCAAAGTGAAGAAATGCCCCCCAACTCTTCCTGTGTCAGGGAGAGGATGCAGTGGATAAAGAGATCTAACCTAAGAGAACCTACGGCTCTGCCACAACAGTGTGATGACAGCAGTGCTGCCCCCTGCAGGCGATCCGTTGCTACTGCAGAAGAACTGCCTGGCGGAAACAGTCCAGGTAGTAACATACCCCATGGCTGCAGAGGCGGCGGTAGGATTAGTCTTCAGTTCCTGCACATTTACCACTTGAGGGACATTCTTCAGAGTTGATTCAGTCAAAGTACTTACAGCTATTTAAATAGGGAAGAGAGAGGCATATTAATTGCCGCAAAGGATCACAAATTCCAGCCATACACAAATGAATAACCAGGACAAAAAAATTCAAGCAGAATGTAATCTTCTTATATAAAGGAAATCTACTCTGGGCAGTTCCGCAGCTCTGTGCTCAATGGGACAGCTGGCATACTCCATTCGTAAAGATTATGAGATGAGGTTTTGTGCAATTTAATCAAATGTACTCGTTTAGGGAGAAAGAATCCCCCAGCCAGCTGTCACAGAGCAGAGCCGAGCTCCATGCGACACTGTCGGCTCATCCTGGAAACAGGTGGAAAGAGCTAGAGGAGTGGTGCTCAGATTAAGGGTTTCGGCCTGCTGCCCTCCGTCCGTCTGTCTAACCGTTCTTTCCCATGAGCGGCTTATTACTGTCAGATTCTGTTAGGTGCCAGCAAGACAAAAAACGTCAAAAATACAGTTTCTTCTGGGGCACCTGGGTGGCTTGGTGGGTTAAGCCTCGGCCTTTGGCTCAGGTCATGATTCACGGTCCTGGGATCAAGCCCCATATCGGGCTCTCTGCTCAGTGGGGAGCCTGCTTCCCTTCCTCTCTCTCTGCCTGCCTCTCTGCCTACTTGTGATCTCTGTCTGCCAAATAAATACATAAAATCTTAAAAAAAAAGTGTGTATATATATATATGTATACATATATATACATATATATGTATACATATACACACATTTTTTTTTCCTTCTCTAAAGCTCACAGCTTCATGAGACAGGCACACGAATAAGATGTGGGAAATGGAGCTTGGACAAGAATGGGGGGAAAGGCCAAGAGGCCTGAATTAAATAATGGCAACCGGGACTGGCGTGACACCTTTCCTGTCTTCAGCATGTCAGCTTGCATGTGTTTTTGGTCTTTTCACTTAAAACTGCATTCCAAAAACACTTAATGACATTTTATAATTATTTACTAGCACAGTCTGAGCAATGTTCTCGGATGAGTTCTTCCACACAGTTGACCGTGGTGGTGAAGGTGGAAGGGGGGGTGTGGGGCAGCTTGTGCATTCCTTCAGAAAAGTGAGCAGGCTTTTCTTGCCCTCGGCTGCACATACTGCATCTTTCATGTTCAAAGGTGCCTACACCTTAGAAATTTTTTGCCTCCAAAACGATAACGGAGATCACACCACCTCCTGCTGACTGGAATCATCCTACGCCCTGGCAGATTTTACGTCTATAAATAATCGACTCATCAGCGTGATTTGGGGCCAATTCAGCACAATGCCAAGATCCTGCTTCCTCCAGGTAACATTTAAAGGAAACATGGCAGATTTCTATTTTTTCAGAGGGCTCAAAGGTACCTTAAAAGGTTATCTTGTTTGTGCTCCTTCATAGCGACTTTAGGTTCCTTAATAAGCATTTTAATATTTGAACTTTTCTTAATGCTTTTATCGTAATGGTAATCCCGTCTTTGTCTAAATCAAACCACTATGTCTCTTTAGTCTTTTAAAAAGAACTGTCCAGGGGTGCCTGGGTGGCTCAGTGGGTTGGGCCTCTGCCTTTGGCTCGGATCATGGTCTCGGGGTCCTGGGATTGAGCCCCGCATTGGGCTCTCTGCTCAGCAGGGAGCCTGCTTCCCCCTCTCTCCGCCTGATTCTCTGCCTACTTGTGATCTCTGTCTGTCAAATAAATAAATTTAAAAAAAAGAACTGTCCAAAGTGGTAATGTGTTCCAAGCAGTGATAAAACTAAAAAATAATTTTATTCAACTACAACAAAAATATGTGATTTATAGCAGAGTTTCTCAACTTTGGCACTACTGACCTTTTCGGCCTGGATAATCCTTTGTTGTGGGGGTACCCTGTGCACTTGAAGATTTTTTTGCAGTGTTCCTGACATCTACCCACTAGATGCCAGCGGCACTGCCAACCGGGGTGGGGGGGGGAGTGCGGGGTGCAAAACAGCCTCCCCTGAGAACTACTGGCTTGTACAAACTGACTACTGGTGATAACCAAAGCCCTTGAGGCCAACCACCTAGAAACCCTAATGCGGGAAGTTCTGGAGAGCCAGGAAGCACTGACAAATCAAGTGCTGAGGATGACGAGCTCATCAGTTTCCCTCTGTGAAGGCTAAACCGGCAATCTTAAGAAAACACTGCACTGACACAGAAAGCGCAGGGCTGGAGGCCGGGTTCTGCTACTTTTCGGCTGGGTCACCTTCGCCTCTCTCCGAACCTGACATCACTCAGAAGCAAAATGGGCACACTCATACCCACCTCCCAGCGCGGCTGGGATCCTTATGACACTGGCAGATAATTCTAATGTTATCAGATGATCTAACAGCAAAGATTAAGGTGGGGCTTAAAGCAGACATTATTCAAATGTAGGGATCAACAACTTCATCCAAAAACCAATGATTCCCCACTCAGCTGGATGTGGCAGATCTAACAGCTCCCCTTGAAAGGAAAAAGCTTGGGGTGTCTGGTGGCTCAGTGGGTTGATTTCTGCCCTCAGCTCAGGTCATGATCTCGGGTTCCTAGGAGGGAGCCCCATGTCGGGCTCTCTGCTTGGCGGGAGGCCTGTTTCCCCTCCCCCCACCCCCGCCTGCTCCCTACCTACTTGTAATCTCTCTCTCTGTCAAATAAATAAATACATAAATGAATGAATAAATGAATGAATGAATGGGAAAGCTTCAGATCTAGTCTCAGCCTTCTTGGGCCCTGCTCCCCGAAATAGTGGGTGGGGGGCGGGGACTGCCCTGTCAGTCCTCTCTTCTCAAGGGCAGCAGAGGGAGCGAGCTGCCGGCCAGGGCCTGCTGTGCTGGACTGCAACAGCTGCAGCTCACGACCGAGGCTACCTGGGGCCTGGCTGGCCATCTGACGTCTCAGTGCTGCGGCGGCGGCCGCCTGGGGGGCCGAGAGGCTGTGGGAAGGACCGGGGGCGCCATGCTTCACGGTTTTGGTTGCAAGCATTGTGCTGTCAGCTCCTTGAGGAATAATTTTGCTAGCGGACGTTGACGCTGAAAAAAAAAGAAACAGCAAGTGAGAGAGTGGGTCGGAGAAGAGGAATACACAAAAGTGAAGGTGGCAAGCCTCCCATTGTGATGTTGCAGGGGACATGCAAGGGTTACCAATGCTTCAGCACGCACGCACAGGACGGAACCGAGAAACTCACGGGCTGGCTGCTCCACCAAAGAAGCCACGTGCGCTGTGCCCGCCCAGCTCTAGTTGCTGAATCTCTGATGTGAGCACTTCCTTCAATACTGACCGAGATAGAACTTTCATGCCAACACAGGTAAACTCCCTGCTCTCCTCTCGTAAAATCTCCCCCTTCGCGTGCCTTCCCGTGGATGTCTGTTCTCTGTCAGAAGCCCCTTCAGTGTGAAGTCCTGACACTGAACCGGAGGTGGGACAGCCCAATACCGGTCACTTCTGAGAGCCTGTACTGCCACTGAGCGTGGCAGCCGGCAAGTCCCGGGGCAGCATATGGCTACAAGTAGCGAGCTGACTGAGCTAGGATTTGAAAGGCAGGAGTGCGAATGTTGCTTTAGAGCGAGGCAAACAGCCTCCTCCTCTAACTCCTGAAATCCCCTGTGTGTGTGTTGTTTGTTTGTTTTAATGTGTGCAGGTAATCCCTCTACCCAACGTGGGGCTCAAAGTCAAGACCCTGACATCAAGAGTTGCACGCCCCTCCGACTGAGCCAGCCCGGCACCCCACACCTGTTTTAGAACCACCTGCTAGACTCATAGGAAAGCCAGGCCAGTGTGAGCCCTGCAGGGTCCCTTCTCCCTGCCTCTTTCAGATTTTCTGAATTCAGCTTCTATTTTCTGGACCATCAGCAGAGAGGGGCTGGACTTGGTGGTGCAACAGCAGAAAAGCCAGGTACGGCTCCTCCAGCAAACACGCACCCCACAGCGAGTCACTGTGCACTTACTGGTCGTTCCCATCACGCCAGGCGAACCATGAATCAGGGGAGATTTAGCAAAAGGCGTTGCCTGCGGCAAGACTCCGGGCTGGATGGAAGGGGTGCGCACCACAGGTGCGTGCCGTGGGACCTGGGCCACCGTGTCATCGTCCTTACAGGACACCCGCGTGTCCTCGCCCTCCAACGACTGGGACACAGATGATGTGGAACTGGCTTCGTCCAAGTCTTCGTAGTATCTCTGAGACAGGAAGGCTGACCGGGACAGGCTGGCTGCCAACCAAAACAAAATGCAAGTTAGATGATTCAAGCAAGTCTGCAAGCTGTGTCACTTTCACTGTCGACATGGAAATATCCGGTTTAGAAACCCTTTAGTTACAACTTCTTTTAAGCGGAAGAAGCTGTCGGGGAAGGTGAACACCCACAGTTTGGGGCCCTGCTCGAAGGAAGCTTAGAGAAACCGAGCGGCACAGGCCAGGAACGTGTTGACCATCGCCAAACAAAAAAAATGGGCAGTGAGAGACGGAATACATGATGGGCAGAGGCGGAGAGCTCAAGACACCGCTGTGAGCTCTCACAGGCAGAACCAGCAAACCAGGAAAGGACCAGACAAGCGTGCGGAGAAGAGCCTCTCGCCAACAGCAAACTTCTAAGAACAGGGCACGCGAACCGGGAAGACTGAATGTCCTCCGTCCTGGCGCTTCCAACATTCCCAACCCTCAAATGATTCTTTTGAATCAATTAGGCTTAAAAAAAAATCCCTGAAATAAAAACTAACTTGCCCTCTTTTTTCCTCTCTTCTACAAATGATGAAGTAAGGCCTCATGCTATTTTGAAGTACACAGGGCTGCCTGTATACTGGAAAAACCATAAACCAAACCAAAGACCTAGCTCTTTCTCAAGTGACCTAAAAGCACAGCTACTATTTATTGACTTGGTTGCCTTATGGGCACATCACTCCGTAAGATTTTATTTGTAGCAATCAACAAATGCACCTGAAAACCCAGGCTACCTGCTAGGGCTGCAGCACTGCTCAGTTTCGTGGCCATTAGCCACATGTGACTATTTAAGTTAAAAATAATTAAAGGTAATTAAATGAAAATTTCAAGTCTTCAAGCTTCGCCAGCCACATCTCTCCTGCTGGGATCAAGGATGTGGCTACCTTCCTGGCATTAAAAAAGGGGCCTGGGGCTCCTGGGTGGCTCAGTGGGTTAAGGCCTCTGCCTTCGGCTCAGGTCATGATCCCAGAGCCTGGGATCGGGCTCTCTGCTCCACAGGGTGCCTGCTTCCTCCTCTCTCTCTCTGCCTACTTCTGATCTCTGTCTGTTAAATAATTAAATAAAATCTTTTAAAAAAAAAAAAAAAAAAAAAGAAAAAAAGAAAGAAAAGGGGCTCCATTGAAACCTAAAGAATCTTATTCTGGAGGTGCCTAGGTGGTTCAGTCCTTAAGCACTGGCCTTCAGCTCAGGTCATGATCCCAGGGTCCCGGAATCACACCCTGCATCAGGCTCCCTGCTCCAAGGGAAGCCTGCTTCTCCCTCTCCCGCTCCCCCTGCTTGTGTTCCTCCCTTGCTCTGTCTCCCTGTGTAAAATAAATAAATACAACTTTAAAAAAAAATGTATTATTCTGCTTAAACTCTAACTCAGATTAGAAAAGGCAAAAAGGCACGTTAACAGAAAAAAAAAAGGACAGCAATCTTCATCTCAGTAGACAAAGCAAACCTCATGCCTTGTGGGAACTACAGAAACCCCTCCCTTTGAGCTCAAGACAAGGTTGCTCACTCACTACTTTAATGGCTTCTGCACTGGTGGTCCTAGCGAGTAAAATAAGGTAAGAAATATAAAGGACCAAAAAGAAGAAACAAAAGTATTAGTACCTATATAGAATTTAACTGTTCCCATAGAAGTTCAAGAAACAGGGACGCCTGGGTGGCTCTATTTTTAGGCCCGCTGCCTTCGGCTCAGGTCATGATCTCAGGGTCCTGGGATCGAGCCCCGCATTGGGCTCTCTGCTCAGCGGGGAGCCTGCTTCCCTTCCTCTCTCTCTGCCTGCCTCTCTGCCTACTTGTGATCTCTCTCTCTCTCTCTGTCAAATAAATAAATAAATAAATAATCTAAAAAATATAATAATAAAAAAAAGAAAGTTCAAGAAATAGTTACAGATATTATTTGAATAAACCAGTTTAGCTACGTTGCTGGATACAAAGTCAACATACAAAAGATCTAATATATTTCTATTATCACATCTAACATAAAACATAAAATGAAACTTAATGAAGAAAATCCATCATCACAGGAATATTAAAATTTTTTTTCAAGATTTTTATTTATTTTAGAGACAGAGAGCAAGCACAAGCAGGGGGAGGGGCAGACAGAGAAGCAGACACCCTGCTGAGCAGGGAGCCCCATGTTGGGCTTGATCCGTCCCAGGACCCTGGGATCATGACCTAAGCTAGAGGCAGACGCTTAACTGAACCACCCAGGTACCCCCATTAAAAATATTAAACTCATGGGAATCAGTCTAACAAGAGATATATATGTTCTTCATGAAGAAAACACTGAAAGAAATTAAAGACGCAAATAAAAATATACCATGTTTAGCAACTAAAAGATCAACACTGTACAAATGCCAATTCTCTCAAGTTGATCTAGAGATTTAATACAATCCCAATCAAAATCTCAACTTTTCTTTGAGGGTTAAGGGAGACAGAATTTAGCAAGACAATTCCAATATTAATACGGAAACAGAAAGCACCAGGAAGAGCCAAAACATTCTAGATCATGGGTCAACAAACTAAAACCTTGGGCCAGCTACCTGTTTTTCCAAATAAAGTTCTACTGAAACACCGACATGTTCATTCATTTGTATACTGCTTTCCCATCACAAGGGCAAAGGTGAATTAGGCACAACAGAAACCATGAGGCGGGCAAGCCTAAAATATTTACTACTCAACCCTTAAAGAAAAAGGCTGCACCTGCCGTCCTAGATTACAGAACCTCCTGTGACGATGAAGTCACTACTATCCTGTTAGGGCAGCCACTAGTCACACGTGCCCACTGAGCACGTGAAATGTGGCTAGGGGATTGTAAAACTGATTTTTTAGCTTGATTTAGTTTTTATTAATTTAAATAGTCCAGTGTATTAAGACTGCACAGCTTTAGAACCTAGAAGAACAGTACTGAGGTTTATTTAGTACAAGTTAATTACGGCAGTGTGGTAGCAGTGGCTTCTCATCACTGTGTGAGGCCAAGAGACCTCCATATAAGGATAACTGATTTACAACAAAGGTGGCCACTCAGCAGGGGGCAAAGGAGTCTTTTCAATAAACATTACCAGGACAATCAGCTATGTAAATACAAAACACGTGAGCCATACTTTGTATCTTCAGCACAAATCAATTCCAGACAGTATAAACAAAACATGGTACACCCATAGGACAGACCACTACTCAGCAATTAGAAGGCGTGAACTACTTATGTTATACATCATGCTGCATGAACCTCAAAAACATACTAAGTGAAAGAAACCAAACCAAAAAACTATGTAAGATTCCATTTATACGCAATTTCAAAAAAAGGCAGATCCCAACAGAAAGAAAAAAGATCAGTGGTTGCTGGGGGCAGAGGAGGGAATGACTATAAACAAGCATGAAGAAACTTCCTGCGTGGTAGGAGTATTCTAAAACTGGAATGTGGTGATGGTTATACAATTCCACAAGTTTAATAAAAACCATCAGACTCAACACTTACAAAAGATGAATTTTATAATATATATTTTTAACGATTTTATTTATTTATTTGGCAGAAAGAGTGAGAGACCACAATCAGGCAGAGCAGAAGAGGGAAAGGGAGGAGCAGGCTCCCCACTGAGCAGGGAGCCCAATGTGAGGCTCCATCCCAGGACCCTGCGATCATGACCTGAGCTGAAGGCAGTCACTTAACCAACTGAGCCACCCATGCGCCCCTGAATTTTATCATATGTAAGTTATACCTTGATGCAGCTGTTTAAAACAAAATCATTCCAGGTAGATGGCAGATCTAAATTTGAAAAGCAAACTATATTTTCAGACAATAATAAAAATGCATGCATACTCTTAAGAGGTATTTCTTTCTTTCTTTTTTTTTTTTTAAGTTTTTATTTATTTATTTGACAGAGAGAAACAGCAAGAGAGGGAACACAGCGGAAGGGAGAGGGAGAAGTGGCTCCCTGCCAAGCAGGGAGCCTGATGCGGGGCTCAATCCCAGAACCCCGGGATCATGATCTGAGTCGAAGGCAGACACTTAAGAACTAAGCCACCCAGGCGCCCCTAGAGAATGACTTCTTAAAGAGAACACAGAAGTATCAACTGCAAAGGAGAAGGCTGGTAAGTCTATTTTAAATAAAGCACTTGTTTGCCAAAAGAAGGAAAAAAGCAATAAAGTGAGTACCTACAACCCATATAACCAACAAAGGGCTGGTATCCAGAATGAATACAAACTTCTATGCATCAGTAAGACAGATTGCCCAGTAGATAAATGAGCAAAAGATGCAATCACAAACTTGTCAATGTTGTGTCAATGACACAAAAGTCAACTATTAACCAAATACTTAACACACACAAGGGTTACACCACAGTAGTTAGAAGGAAAAAGACTGACAATATTAAGCTTGTAGAAATGTGTAAATGTAGAACACCGACATAGTCACACCTTGATGATAAAGCAGAGTAAGCTGGTATAGCCACTTTGGAAAACTGTATAGAAGAAATCTAAGGAAGCTGGGCGGTGGAGAGTACCAACCAACAATGTAATGAGAACACATGTGCCTGAAGATGTTCAGAACAACATTTTGTTCCATTACAGCCAGAAACTGGAGACAGTAAGCGGCCACCAAGAGGAGAAAGGATAAGTAAATGCAGTACATTTATACAGCCGGATACTATGCAGCAGCACAGCAGGCAAAACCCCCCGAAAACAGGCAAAACCAAACAGTGTCTGAGAAGACATCGCTCAGGTAATAAAACTGACCCAAAAAAGCACAATTAGGGAGATTGAAGAGAATGGCAACTCAATGCAATGTCCAATTCTGAACTGGATCCTTGATTTTTAAAAGATGCTATGAAGGTCATAAGAGGAACAGTTGGCAAATTGTTAGTATGGATTGCATACTAGATAACAGTGCTCTGTCAAGGTTAAATTTCCTAAATCTGATCATTGTATTATTGTGGAAGAGAACATCTTGTTCTTAAGGGACACATGCTAGAATACTTAGGAGTAACAAGTCCGGTCTGCAACTTATTTCTAAATAGTTCATCAAAAATAATAACAGAAAGACCTGTACTCTGAAAACTATAAAAACTATAAAAACTGATGAAAGAAATTCAATAAGACACCAAGAAATGGAAAGACAGGGGTGCCTGGGTGGTTTAGTCAGTTAAGCATCTGACTCTTGATTTCAGCTCAGGTCATGATCCGGGGGTCCTGGGATCAAGCCCCCTGTAGGCTTTGTGCTCAGCAGGGAGCGTGCTTGGGATTCTCTCTCTCCCCCTCCCCCTCGCCTCCCTCATGCACACGCTCCATGAAATAAATCTTAAAAAAAAAAGGAAAGACATTCCATGCTCTTAAATTGGAAGAACAAATAACAGAATGTCTATATTACCCAAAGCAAGCTACACATTTAATGTGGTTCCTATCAAAACACCAAGAGCATTTTTCACAGAACTAGAACAAACAATCCTAAACATGGTGTGGAACCACAAAAGGTCCCAAATAGCCAACAGCAATCTTGAAAAAGAAAAACAAAACTGGAAGCATCGTAATTTCTGATTTCAAGTTATGTTACAAAGTTACGGTAATCAAAATGTCATGGTACTGGCACATCAAAATAGACACAGACCAAAGAAACAGAATATAAAACCTAGAAATAAACCCATGATCAACTGAGGAAAGAATATGCAATGGGGAAAAGACAGTCTCCTCAACAAATGGTGTTGGGACAC
Source organism: Mustela nivalis (assembly GCF_964662115.1). Classification (NCBI taxonomy): domain Eukaryota; kingdom Metazoa; phylum Chordata; class Mammalia; order Carnivora; family Mustelidae; genus Mustela; species Mustela nivalis. The sequence continues at coordinate 88,535,374 of NC_139032.1, read as the reverse complement.
CATTTAAAGCGGACCGCCACATAAAAAGTAGTGAAACTGCACCATTTTCTCATGCACACACAAAAATAAACTGCAAATGGATTAAGGACCCACATGCGAGGCCTGAAACCCTAAAACTCCCAGAAGAGAGCACAAGCAGCAATTTCTCTGACTCTGGCCATAGCAACATCTTTCTAGATATGTCTTGAGGTAAGGGAGACAAAAGCAAAAATAAACTATCGGGACTACATCAAAATTAAAAGCTTCTGCATAGCAGAAGACAACATACTGAATGGGAGAAGATATTTGCAAGCGGCATATCCCATAGAGGATTAGAATCCAAAATACATAAAGAATTTATGCAGTTCAACACCAAAAAAACCAAATAATCCAATTAAAAATGGGGCACAAGACATGAGCAGACATTTCTCCAAAGACATGTAGACGGCCAACAGACACGCGGACAGATGCCCAACATCACTCACCTGTCAGGAAAATGCAATCAAAGCTACCATGAGACACCACCTCACACGTGTCAGAAGGACTAAAACCAAAAACACAAGAAACAGGTGCTGGGGAGGATGTGGAGAAACAGGAACCCTCCAGCACTGCTGGTTCAAATGCAAGCTGGTGCAGCCGCTGTGGAAGACAGCATGAACGTTTCTCAAGCAATTAAAAACAGAACTATGCTACTACCATCCAGGAACTGCACTACTGGGTATTTTCCCAAAGCAAAACACTAACTCACAGGGATCTGGGCATCCCTGCATTTACTGCAGCGACACTGACAACAGCCAAACTATGGAAGCAGCCCGAGTGTCCACCGATGGAAGAATGGGTTAAGAAGATGCAGCCTCTGTGTGTGTGTGTGTGTGTGTGTGTGTGTGTGTGTGTGTGTGTGTGTGTGTGTGTGCGCACGCGCACAGACATAGAAAAGAATGAAATCTTGTCATTTGCACCAATATGGATGCATCGAGAGAATATAATGCTAAGCAAAAAAGTGAGTCAGAGAAAAAGAAATACATAATTTCAGTCATATGAAGAATTTAAGAAAAAAAAAAAGAATAAAGGGGAGAAAAAGGAGAGTGGAGGGCAAACCAAGAAACAGACTCGTAACCGTAGAGGTCACCAGAGGGGAGGTGGCGGAGGACGGGTGAAACAGGTGACGGGTCAGAAGGACAGCTCTCACGATGAGCACCAAGTACTGAACCGAACTGTGGATTCACTGCATTGTACACCTGAAACTAACATAACACTGCACGTTAACTATACTGGAATTAAGATAAAAAACTCAGTAAATATATTAAAAATATTATTAACAATAACGTGAACATGTGTGGTAGAGAGGAGAAAAATAAAGCAACTGTGACCAACATTACTAGAAAATCTGGGTGAAGGGTAAGTGGGTAAGTGGGTGCTCACTTATCCTTGCAGCTGGAGTTTTGAAATTTTTCAAAATAGTAAGTAAAAATTACAAATATCAAAAGGAAAAAACCAGACAAGTAAAAGCAAAGGCACACTTTCACATATGTCCATACAATGGTACTTCTTGGGAGGCGGAAGACCAAGATGCACGAGAGGGGTCTAGGAAGTTGGCCACGAAAATATTCTGTTTCCTAACCGAGGTAGAGGTTACACAGATGGGCAATTCTGTTTTGTGTTCTTTTCTGTACATGTGTTATAGTTCATAACTATTTTTTTAAAAGATTTATTTATTTATTTGACAGAGATCACAAGTAAACAGAGAGGCAGGTGGTGGGGGCGGGAGGGAAGGAGGCTCCCTGCTGAGCAGAGAGCCCAACACGGGCCTCGATCCCAGGACCTTGAGACCATAACCTGAGCTGAAAGCAGAGACTTAACCCACTGAGTCACCCAGGTGCCCTATAGTTCGTACTTTAAAAGTTAAATATTTTGGCGGTGCCTGGGTGGCTCAGAGGCTGCCTTTGGACTGAGGTTACGATCTCAGGGTCCTGGGATCCAGCCCCAGGTGGAGCTCCTTGCCCAGCAGGAGTCCGCTTCTCCCTCTCCCTCTCCCCCTGCCCCCCTCTTCTGCTCATGCTCTCTCAACTGGGTCTCTCTCAAATAAATAAGTAAAATCTTTTTTTTTTTTTTTAAGATTTTATTTATTTGTCAGAAAGAGAGAGAGAGAGAGCAAGAGGGTGAGCACAAGCAGGGAGAACAGAAGGCAGAGGCAGAAGCAGGCTCCCCACTGAGCAAGGAGCCCAATGTTGGACTCAATCTCAGGATCCTGGGATCATGACCTGAGCCAAAGGAAGACGCTTAACTGACTGAACCACCCAGGCATCCCTAAATAAAATCTTTTTTTAGAAAGTTAAATATGGGAGGGGCGCCTGGGTGGCTCAGTGGGTTAAGCCGCTGCCTTCGGCTCAGGTCATGATCTCAGGGTCCTGGGATCGAGCCCCACATCGGGCTCTCTGCTCAGCAGGGAGCCTGCTTCTCTCTCTCTCTGCCTGCCTCTCTGTCTACTTGTGATCTGTCAAATAAATAAATAAATCTTTAAAAAAAAAAAAGAAAGTTAAATATGGGGGCACCTGGGAGGTTCAGTGGGTTAAAGCCTCTGCCTTCGGCTCAGGTCATGATCCCAGGGTCCTGGGATCGAGCCCCGCATCGGGCTCTCTACTCAGCAGGGAACCTGCTTCCTCCTCTCTACCTGCCTCTCTGCCTACTTGTGATCTCTGTCAAATAAATAAATAAAATCTTTTAAAAAAATAGTTACGAACTATAACTATAGTTATAACTTTTTAAGAAAGTTAAATATGTTTATATGCTCTGATTTATCCTTTAATGTATATTTCCTAGATTTAAAGTGCTTGACTATAATGTGCAATTTCTACTTAATGTCTATATTATCTTCCAAACTGAAAGTCTAATGTGGTCATACACTAAGTTTCTCTAATTAACCATAATGTTTGGGACAAAGTAGGCAATCATATTTGTTGAATGAGCAAGTAAATTACATAAATCTCACTTCTAAGGAATTTATTACGAAGATACAATCAGAGATGTGGTTAAGGATTTGTGAACAAGGATGTTCTGAGCAAAATCTTGGCAACGAGATTAATACTTAACAGGAACTGGACAAGTAAATTACAGCCTTCTAATACAAGGAAATAGTGTGCAGTCATCAGAAGGCGTATGTTCAATATTTAAAAACAGAAGGCATGAAAGTTTTTTAATTTTTAAAATGTCTAATTTTTTTTCATTATGGCAAAATACACAAAACATTAAAATTTACCACCTTAACCATTTTTTAAGTGTACACTTCTCCAGCTTTAAGTACATGAACACTGTGGTGCAACCATCCATCTCCAGAATTCTTTGCATCTTGTAAAACTAAAACTCTGTCCCCAGTCTCCGTAATTCTTCCATTCTCTCCCCTGCGGCCCCTGCAACTGCCATGCTCTTTGTGTCTGTAAATTTCACGACTCTAAGGATCTCATCATACAAGTGCAGTCGTACAGTGTCTGTCTTTTTGTGACCGGCTCATCTCTGTTAGCACGTCGTTCTCCTGGCTCATCCGCGGTATAGCATGTCATCAGAATTTCCTTCCTCTTTAAGGTGCGCATAATACCCCACTGCACTTATCTTTTCAGCTGCTGATGGACACCTGGCTTGCTTCTACCTTCCAGCTACTGTGCACAGTGCTGCTATGAACATGAGTGTGCAGATACCTGTCTGAGTTCCTGTTCTCAGTTCCTCTGGGTACCTGCCCATGAGTGATTTACTGGATCACATGGTTAACTCTCTTTCTCATTTATTTTTTTAAAGATTTTATTTATTTATTTGATAGACAGAGATCACAGGCAGGCAGAGAGACAGGTAGAGAGAGAGAGGAGGAAGCAGGCTCCCTGCTAAGCAGAGAGCCGATATGGGGCTCCATCCCAGGACCCTGGGATCATGACCTGAGCCAAAGGCAGAGGCTTTAACCCACTGGAGCACCCAGACATCCCTCCGCTCAGGTCTTAATCTCAAATTCAGTGAGTTCAAGTCCCACACTGGTTGTGGAGACTACTTACAAAAAAGAAAAAATTCCCTTATCTGTGACTACTACTTACTCTCAATATTACATGATTACACTCAATATTATATGATTACAGAAAAATTAATAAGTCATGGTACAGTAAGATTAAATTTCCTTCTGTTAATTACCAAAAAGCATCTGTTGTTGGTATTAAAAAACAGTTTCAACTTACAACACAATTTCAAAGGAAAAAAGCAGATATGGGCACTAAAGCAAAGCATGATTATGTATGAAGTTGTCTAGGACAAGTACTTTTTTTAAAAAAGGATTTGATTTATTTATTTGACAGAGGAGAGAGAGAAAGCACACAAACAGGGGAGCGGCAGGCAGAGGGAGAGGGAGAAGCAGGCTTCCCACTGAGCAGGAAGCTGGATGTGGAGCTCAATCCCAGGACCCTGGGATCAAGACCCAAGTCGAAGGCAGAAGCTTAACTGACTGAGCCACCTAGGCGTCCCTAACTAGTATTAAAAAAGAAAGAAAAAAAAGAAAAGATTTTTTAATTCACTTTAGAGAGAAGGCGAGCATACTCAAGCAGGGAGAGGGGGAAAAGGGAGAAAAAGAATCTGAAGCAGACTCCGCACTGAGTGCGGAGCCCAAGGCGGGGCTCAATCCCACAACCACGAGATCATGACCTGAGCCAAAACCAAGGGTCGGATGTCCAACCAACTATGCCACCCAGGTGCCCCACATGACAAGTATTTTTTAAAAACAAAATTGAGATAATAACATAGTAATTTAATGATAAAATTATTTTCCATTAGTCACATGGCTTCTTTTCCACAAGTGTGTTGTGCCATCATTCTCTCATAGTAGGTTTTTGCTTTATTTCCTAAGTTGTTTTTTTCTTTCTTTCTTTCCTTCCTTCCCTCCCTCCCTCCCTCCCTCCCTCCCTCCTTCCTTCCTTCCTTCCTTCCTTCCTTCCTTCCTTTCTTTCTTTCTTTCTTTCTTTCTTTCTATTTCTTCCTTTATTTCCTAAGTAGTTTCCTAAGTATTTCCCCAACCACAATGCAATTCTACTCCAAACCCCACACAAGTTAGACAAGTAAAGCATCTTCAGACAAAGCAGAGGTCTGGGTCCCTAGTACCAGCTCAGTGTTCTCCAAACCCTTGGGAACCATCACCACATAACCGAAGGACTACGGAACACAGTGTCAAAGCCACAGCTACTACCTTGAACTGCCCTGAACAGTATGTACAAGCTGCTTTCTACTCTAATATTCAGATGGGCAACAGATCTGGGGACATTTCTTCTATTTCTTACTAAGAGCCGAAGGAAAGCACAGACACACAGACACGGATACATCCAGACTCCTCCTTCCTTCCTACTTTCATACCAGGCACTGTATGTTTGAGGCTAAAAATTCAGGACCGGTTCCCTTTACCTGGGGCAGTGGATCTCACTGGGGGGGTCTTCCTCTTGGCCAAGAAGTTTCTTAGCTGTGCTTGTTTCACGGGGGACAGTTTAGCTGCAAGAAATTCATGAACCCATAAATGCTTAAGACTTGGTTTTTAAGAAGTCAACAGAAGACAATGCAGAGAGTTAAAGAATGAGAAGAATGTGTTTACCTGGCACTCTGGACAAAGGCTTGGTGTGAGATTCTATGGTGGTTTTCAACAAAGCATTACGGAGACTTTCGAGGTCACTGTCAAAACTAAAAGACGATTGTGTTACATACAAACCAACTATGACCTGAGAAATCTCCCCAAATATAAATGCCAGAAAGCCTCCCCAATATGGTAACAGGAAATCTGACCAATCAATCAACATAATCCAATCCAAAAGGAAAGAGATTACAACCTCAATACCCGCCCCCTCCCCCCACCAGGGCAAACACAGCACTAACTGCGCTATAGCACAAAGGGCAGTTAGAATGTACACATTTGGCCTAAAGGCAGAAACATAACAACATCCCAGTAACTTCAGGAGTAAACTGTCTAACTGCCAGGTCTGAAAGTTTTTGCTCAAAATGAGAAGTCAGAGCTTCTAGACACGTTAGTCAACCTAATTCTACCAGTTAATTTTCAAAACAACGACACTATTTACATAGAATCTGCCATCATCTACTGGCACCTGTCTCATGTGGCACGCTCAATTTCACTCTCCAACAATCCCAAAGCAGGTACTGTCACTCCCATTTTATGGGCAAAGCAACAAAGGCTCAGAGAGGGTGAAGGACCTGACCAGGATCACACAAGTGAGAGCAGAGTCACTTTCAAACCCACATCCGAAATACTCTACAGCTTCTGCACATGACTCCCAAACAGCTAGCTGCTCCTTCAACCACATTCATGGAGTGCCAGTGGCCCAGATAAGCCCATTCCCCTGCACACCCTTGAGTGCTGCTCTGGGAGCTGACATCCGAGGGCAGGCTCCACTGAGAGGTTTGGTTATAGAGACGGAGCTGTTGGAGACTGTCCACCAGGTGATTCAACCTCTTCCTCTGCTGGTTGATGATTTCCCGGTTATTGGCTAGCGTGTTAAACAGCGTCTCTCGCTCTGGCACAAGCAAGCGCCTGTTGACAACAAGGAAGAAAGAATTCAACATGAACGTTCAAGTACCACAACGATAACAGTGAAAGAATAAATCTGAGAACCCCCGGTGGCCAGGCAGCGTAGGGAAATTAACCAGAATATAAAAAGGGGACGAAAGCTTTACAAGGATAATACAGAATGAGGAAGGAGAAGCTTAGGGGAAGCAGGCCAGGCCTGTAGCAAAGGACAGCATCATCAGACAACCTCACAGAGGTTCCGGGGAAGAAAAGGGTAGGAAACAGAGTAAAAAATGGGAGGGGGCAGGGAATGCTTTCAGCTATATACTTAGGGTTTGGCTATTTTCCTGCATGTCAATTACACCAAGAAAAAAAAGCCCTGGGGTCCACTAGAGTTCTGTGGGCATCAGTCACTTCCTCAGGGTGAAAGTGAAACACTGGGCTAGGGGTGCCTGGGTGGCTCAGTGGGTTAAAGCCTCTGCCTTTGGCTCCGGTCGTGATCCCGGGGTCCTGGGATCGAGCCCCTCATCGGGCTCTCTGCTCAGCGGGGAGCCTGCTTCTCCTTATCTCTGCCTGCCTCTCTGCCTGTAAAATAAATAAATAAAATCTTTAAAAAAAAAAAAGAAAAGAAACGAAACACTGGGCTAAGCTCTCAGTTTAGCACCAGGGAGGTACCCCACCTGAAAGATCTAAAACAAGAAAGGAACAATAGTCCCTTTCTTTCTGGTGACAGTTCAACATAAATTTTTAAAATGGTATTTTAGTAGGATACAAGGTAGTATTTAGATGGACTTGAAAGCAGAGATGCACTAGAAAAGTACAGATTTACAAACTTAAACTCTGCAGAAAAGGAACTTTAAAAAAACAAACATGTGAGGCAAAGAATACATGGTTATCCTAAAGGGGAAGAAAGTCCGGTTTTCTGTTAGCATCATACATTAAGAAGCTAACTTATTAATTAGCTGAGAGAAATCCTTCTGTCATGAAGAACAGAAGGCCCCTACTGTCAGGTCAAGCCATGCCCTCCCATACACTTGAACATGAATTTAGACCAGTGCAGTGAGCTGTGACAGCTCTAATGGGGCCCAACTGCCCAGGGGACAAGTGCCCAGGTCACAGACTGCTCCCCCTGACCAGCGTCTGCAGCATCGATGCTCACCTCTACCTTCCCCTACCTATACTCCAAACTGAGGCACTCAAGGCAGGTACAATGCCATCCTCCGTGTTGTACAATATGACATATTAAGTTCTGTTTGCTGAATTTTAAGCACATTCTAGCCCAGCCCCTGACATCACGCACAGCTCGTCCCACTTACAAGTTCTGTGATCCCACAGAACAGCAAGTAAACAGATCATTTCCCGGTTTGTTTCCTTACAGGGCTAATCACACTACTCAAGTGTAGGTGTTTCGGAAGCCAAGCATTCTGAGGGCTGATCTGTTTCTCTGCTTTCCTGTGGGCACCTTCACTGTTCTCACGGTGTACCACGTGCAATCACCTTCAGGAAAACAGATGGCATACGACCAAATGTCTGGGGACAGAAGACCACAGCAGCACAAGGTTTTCCTGTGCCTTTCTTCCTCTCTTCCTTCTAAGTCTTCCACACTAATTAGGAAAGTTTTCTCAACAAGAAGATTTGGAATATACAAAAAAGTATAAAAGAAAAATTCCTCTTAATTGCATCTCACAGATATAATTGAATATTGTGACAGATTTATTTCTAGCTTGTTTTCTACATTTAGATCTCCAAACCGAGATCATCCAGTGTAACTTTTGTATTACCTCGTCCATATTTTGGGGGAAAAACATTCAGTGGTTACACAGTATTCCCCATTAAGGAAAAAATGTGCCTGGACTTATTCTGCCACCCCTCTAACTTCTAATATTAAGTTGAATCCAATTTTTCACTGTCATAAACTGTACTATGATATAAATTCTTTTATGTAAACTGCTGCAGATGTGGCTATTACTTCTGTAGAACAAACTTCCAGAAATATAGTGGCTGGGTCAAAGAGAATGAACAACTGCAGGGCTTTAATCAGTGCCCTTAAGTTATCTGTTCAAAAGGCTATAGCAGTGTCTCCTGCAACCCACAGTGGATGAGAGACCTCGCTCACTTTTGTTTTTTCTTTTGTTCCAGATGCCGATCCCATTCCAAGTCTAGCACATCGTTCACATCCTGGACAGCAAATTTCACATACTGATGAAGGCGCCGAATTTCCTATAAGAAAAAAATGAGAAAGCAAATGATTAGTTTTCTAGTAGCCTGGAGGAGGGATCAAAACAATCAAAATAATTTTGTAAGATTTTTCTAATGAGCACCGTAGCGAACAAAGAAAACACAAGAGCAGAACCTTTAATATAATCATTATATAATCATTAGAATGTCATAATTAAAACAAAACAACAGAACTCAATCTTTCTAACTGAGACAGAGGAGTGGTCACAAAGCACAGGGAAGCAGGCCGGGTGTGCCAGCCTGGGGCTCCAGGGGAAATGCTGTCGCACATTCTCATTTGTCAGTGCCTATTAAAGCAACTCAACATGCTCCAGGAATTTTCCACTGCACTCTGCTGCTCCAACAGCACACCCATTGGGCTTTTGCTATCCTACCCATGAAATTGACTATAATACAGACAAAATGATCCTAAAAAGTGCTGAAACTAATTCTGCATCTATCCATTCATAGCATGTGACACAGAAGTCTTCTTACCAGGTGAGAAAAACTCACCTCTTCTCAAAGAACAGTGTCAGCACTAGGCATGGAACTGACCATTTAATGAAATTCACATCTATTTTATTGGAGGCCTGCAGTAATTCCCAGGCCGGTGTTAACCTTCGTGGTTACACAACCTGACTCTCGAAAATTAAAAGTGCAATAAAGACGAAGCATTCCATTAAACACGCATACAGAGAGGACGATATGCCATACGCTATGAATAAGTTTTTACACTTGTACAAAGTTCTTCCCGTGTTTAACTGGACTTTTAAAACTACTCCGGGCTAAGGGTATACGCCCCAAGTGAAAAAGAGCAAATTGTTCTTTAGAAAGAGCCAACCCGATTCCAGGAAGTAGCAGTAACCTTAGCTCTAAGTATAAATTTCGGCTCCCTACTCCATGGTTGCAGGGAGGCCCTGTCCTTTGAGCACCAGTGCCACCGGGCCTTGTGCATTCGAGAGCCCTGCTGCTCCTGAGTGCCCCCCCCTCCATCTACCTGAAAAGCCAACTTCTCTTATGCGGCCTGTCACAGACACTTCTCTGTGGCTTAGCTGCTCCCTCATCGGCACCGCCACAGCAACTGATCCCACATTCATAGATTCCCTTTCCCACGGCCACTTATCCACCTGGGTCAGCACGGCACGGTGGTGAGGAGCCCAGGCTCCGAGCCAGACTCAGGCTCTAGCATTTACTCACGGGGACACCCGTGCCGTTCCAACATCTGCCTCCTTATCCGTCTTTTGTACGTGGTATGTGCTCGATAAATGCTAGTGGTTATTATCTTAGTTTTGTGACAAAAGAAAAGCATTTCCTTTTGAATGGGGCAAGTGTCCCCCCAAAGCTACATGCTTTTCTTTTGCTCTGGACACAGAGCAAGAGGTAAAACGTACAAAGGGACGATGTGTTTGGAGATGCAACGAGGAGGCAGTCGTCTGCTGAGTGGCAGGTAGGGCGCCCGCTCGCTTGCTACGACAGTAAGCACTCACAGCCCTCACGGACTGAGAGACACAGCGGGGGTTCCTCAGACTCTCTTCCTACCAGCGGTCAATTTGCCCGGGATGGGACGGAGATGGCAGAAAGTGCCGAGTCTGCAGTCTCAAACCTCCCAAGGCGGGAAGGCATCCATCACACTCTCAGACCGCACATCCTAGGGGAGAAGCTCAGAGGCACCCTTTCCTACCAGGACTCGGGCAAACGCAGAGAGAGGAGGTGACCCCGTGAAAGCTTGTGATGAAACAATTTTCCATAAACTGAAAGATGGAAACGAAAACCAGATTTTGCTACAACAGAGAATAAGAATTATTATAAATGAATGAGAGAAGTAACTTTGCTGAGGTCTGGTGTACAGAAAAGAGCCCACGAAGAGCCCAGTTAGAGCTTTCTAACTGTTCACTCTTACTAAAACATCACCATTGTGGTCAAGCTCCTGAGACCATAGGGCCCAACTTCCATAACTGCATAGAATAAGATCAGCGACTCTCATCTTGCAGTGCAGCTGAAGTCTAGAAATACAGTGGAAAACACACCCAGCACCGTACTTAGCACTCAATGAGCAACTGCGACATGAAATCTTATTATTCATGATTTGATTTTTAAATATATTTTTTTCAATGGTATGCTTTCCACCAAGCTTACCACTGAATCAAGAATTCTAATGCCAGTTTTAATTCTGTAAAACATGAAGTGGAAAAGTGCTCTTTTCTTTGTCACAACCAAGGACATCTATGGAAAGCGGGCAAATTATTCACAGAAAATCAACAACATCCGAAGGGCAGGCCCCTGATTCGAGACCTCACAAGGGAGAATGACTTGCAGGAGTTGGTTTTAAACCTCTCACTTGGGCTGGATCCTCCTACCTGGAGCTGGGCTTCACTCTTGGGGTCCAGGGGTCTCTTATAGAGCAAGTGCAGATACCCAGAGTCGCAATCCCTCTCGTTTTGTTCCCTGGCTTCTTCCACACCAGCAAAGCCCTCAAGTAAAGTTGTTTTCAGGGTACTGATGTCTCCATGGAGAGACTAGAAAAGATACAAGGGCCATACTGAGACAAAGTGTTTGTTTCCGAGAAACAAACCTTTCCGTCTGGATCAAGGACAACTACTTGGTGTTTCTCCAATAGCTTACATGATGCACCTGTGAGTCTACAAAAAGAAAGTCAGTATTTGAAAAGAAAAATACAAACATTCACTTTCTGAAGTTTTTTTTTTTTCTTCCTCACTGAAAAACCACATATTCCACTGACCAGAAACTCAAAGAGTAAGAAAAGCTACTGGTTTTACCTACAGTCCCACTACCCGAAGACAATCACTGCCGACAGCCTGGAGAACTGGTCTCTTTCCAGGGACAGTTTTCAGAGCAGGGCTCTGGAGGCAGACGGTCAGGGACTGGCACATGGTAACTGGGTAGCTTTGGGCCAATGCTTTCACCTGTCTATACTGCAGCTTCCTAACTTGCAAGAGAGCAATAGCACCTACCAAACAGGATGGTCTGAGGAGTCTGCAAGATAACACGGTGCCTGGCACGCACGGTGCCTGGCACATGGTAAGCAGTAGTAACAGTAACACAGTAAATACCATTAACAATAAATACATGGTATTTTTATACCATATACGCTCTTAAACCTAACCCTTTACCATAATCTAATAATTTATTATAAACTATGGTCAATTTTCAAATATACCTAAACTAGTAACTGTAAGAGACTTTTATAGAGTGGCTGGTATGGGTCAGTGGGGTAGAAACTATAATTAGTCCATTTTCTGTATGAAAAAACGAAAACCTAGAGTAGCTACATTAACTTGCCTAAAGTCACATAATTTGTTAAGTGCTGAAGACAGGATCTGAACTTGGGCATTCCTAGGTAAACTACTCATCCTTCTTAAAAAAACAACACTGGAGCCCCTGAAGAATGGAGTGCTGGGGGAGCGACTTTGAAAGCACAATTCAAATCAGGAAGAACATCACAAGCCCAGACCTCCGTGGTCTCCTTGATCTCCAAGAGAAAGGTGTGCAGGTCATCAGACTCCATCCGCAGCATCTTCATCTCCTCCAAATTACCCACTTGGAAACAGGCTTTGGAAGTCCGGGCTTTCAGTTCTCCCAACTCCTTCTGAAAGTGCGCGATCTACAGGAGCCAGAAAAGAGGAAGGGCTGAACTCACAGCTCCCAGGCCCTCACAGCACGAGGCCCCAGGGTGCACCATGGCCGAATGCCAGAACAAAACAGTCATGCACAGGTCTGCACTCAGAGTCACTCCAGTCTCATGGTCAGGGCTACTTCTGGAAAAAATCTGCAGGAAGGACTTTACCTCCTCCCCGATTCCAGCCATCACGGGATCTGACTCTTTCCACTGGTGTCCCTGCTTCTCTGCAACGGGAGGCTGAAGTGATTTCGCCTGCAATGGAAGGCACAAGGTTGACAGACACACCCCCAGCCCGTGTTGAAGCAGTAGCTTCACAATACAGTCACTGCTCCCTCGCTCCTTCTTTCGAACCCACACTGACCGAGTACCTACTTGCTTTAAGGCATGTTCTAGACGGTGGAGAGAGGTGAACAGGACAGAAGAGGTCTCTGCTCTGCTGGTCCTTACCTTCTACCAACACTAAGCTGTAATCCAGCCAGATCATTTTAGCTGCGGACAGTGACAGGACAAAAGTAAACAGGAACCTAAGAAGAGAAAGGGGGCACGAGTGGAGAGGAGGGGGCCTGGAAAACCCTCACTGAGCATAGTCACTGAACTGAGTCCTGAGATAAAGCAGAAAGCTACAGAAAGTTCTAGGGGAAGCACCTGCCAGGCAGCAAGAAGAGCAGGTGGAGAACGCGAGGCAGGAAAGAGCTCCGGCACGGTGGGGGCCGAGAGAGAGGAGACGTGGGCCGGGAAAGTCAGGGAGGGAACTGGAAAGGGCTGGGCAGGTCGTGTACGACTAAACTAAGGAGTCTGGGTATGTTTCTAAGGGTGCTGGAAAACTACTGTTGGAGCTCTGGGAGACTTTGTTCTTTGATTTAGGATTTTAAAAGATCTCTCTTGCTGCTAAATCAAGCAGAGATGTCAGTGAGAGGGAGAAGAAAGAGGGAAACCAGGCAGGAGGGTAATGAGGCAAGAGATGACAATGGTCTGAAATATGACGTCCACGGGGACAACTGCTGTGGGTTCATGCCACATACACGACACATCAGCGTACAGCTGACAAGATCTTCTGCTAGTAAGGATTAGGGGAGCTTCTGTTAAGTAGCGGGATCCAGAATGCCTTCTGGGTTTGGGGCTTGAGCACACCACCTGGAACAGGTTCTTAAGGAGACAGAAATCAAGAGTTCTGCTGTAGAGACATTATAACTTGAGATGGCTTTTAGATTATTTGATACCTACAGCAATTACCATATAGAGGATTTGTAGACTGCATAAGCAACCATTAAAACAGCAAACACTGAGGGCATCTGGGTGGGTTAAGCCTCTGCCTTTGGCTCAGGTCATGATCTCAGGGTCCTGGGATTGAGCCCCATATCAGGCTCTCTGCTCAGCGGGGACCCTGCTTCCCCCTCTCTGCCTGCCTCTCTGCCTGCTTGTGATCTCTCTCTCTCTCTATTAAATAAATAAATAAAATCTTTAAAAAAAAAAACCGAAAAACAAAAAACAGCAAACATTGATCTAACAAATACCATGTGTTGTGCACCAAGCCAAAAGCTAGACCTGTAAGCTGGGCATTTACTGTGTGCCCTGCAGGGTCCATGCTGAGGGCAGGAATAAGGTCAATTGGCAAAGAGAAGGAAAAACCATGACTCTGGTCTCCAGGGCACACAAATCAAGTGGGAAAGTGACATAAAACTCTCTCAAAGTTAAATCATAGTAATAAACCGAGATGATAAATTGTAAATCTAAATATGAAAAGAAAATAATAAAGCTTTTAGAAAAACACAGGAAAATATCTTTTTGACCCCTTGGAACCAGAAATAATTTCTAAAACAGAACACAAAAAGCACTCATCATAAAAGAAAAGGTAGTATACTGAACTATATTAAAAACTTGCCACCAGGGGCTCCTGGGGGGCTCAGTGGGTTAAAGCCTCTGCCTCTGGCTCAGGTCGTGATCCCAGCGTCCTGGGATCGAGCCCAGCATCGGGCTCTCTACTCAGCAGGGAGCCTGCTTCCTCCTCTCTCTCTGCCTGCCTCTCTGCCTACTTGTGATCTCTCTCTGTCGGATAAATAAATAAAATCTTAAAAAAAACCAAAAAAACAAAAAAACCTTGCCACCAAAAGACACCACGAGCAGAATGAAAAAGCAATTCACAGAGAAAGTATTTGTAGTACAAGGAACTCTGACAGAAATCTGTAAGAAGACAGAAAATCACATAGAATAAAAGATTAAAGACTTGAGAACAGACGCCTCATTAAAGAAGATAGTCAAATGGCCAAAATCACATGGAAAAAAGGTTGAATTTAGTGGTCACCAGGGAAATACTAATTAAAACTGCAAAATATAACAATAAGAAATGAAAAATCTCAGGACCAATGAGGATATGGAACAGCTGACTCTCTTATACACCCGTTGGGCATTTACTGAAAAGAAATATACAGGTGTATCCTGTGGCCCAGCAATTCCACTCCTCAGCAGACACCCCACAGAAATGCATATATATGTTCACCCCCAGACCTTGACCTCAACTAGCATGCTCACAACAACGCTATTCGCAGTAACTTCAACCTGGAAGCTCTTCAGATGTCTGTCAGGTAGGATAAATACTTGTCGTATAGCCACCCCATGAATTCCACACGGCCACAATGATACGGATCAATCTCACGAACATAATGTTGAGCCAAACTGCCCGATACAAGAAAACACCATGTGATTCCATTTTAGAGAAGGTATGAACTGGCCAAACTAAGCTCCGCTGTCAGAAATCATAGCAGGGGGCCTACTTCGACAAGGGGAATAATTAAAAAGGGCACATGTAAGGGAGAATTCTGGGGTCCTGGTAATGGTGCCATTTCCTTTTTTTTCTTTTTCTTTCTTTCTTTCTTTTTTTTTTTTTTTTTAAGATTTTACTTATTTACTTGACAGAGAAAGATCACAAGTAGGCAAAGAGGCAGACAGAGAGAGACGGGGGTGGGGGCGGGAAGCAGGCCCCCGCTGAGCAGACAGCCCAATGCTGGGCTCAATCCCAGGACCCTGAGATCATGACCTGAGCCGAAGGCAGAGGCTTAACCCACTGAGCCACCCAGGCGCCCCATAATGTGCTATTTCTTGATCTGAGGTGAGTGTTGTTACCAAGGCGTATTCAGCTGCTACACGGAAATACTTTTTTACCCATGTGTATTACATGCCAATAAAAAAGTTAAGTAAAATAAACTGAGATGTTATGGAAAGCACAGAAGACGGAATTGGATAGATTTCTCAGTTATTTTGGGAATGAGAGGGAAAAAAACAGGCCCTACAGTCTTTTCAGAGAGAGAGAGAGAGAGAGAGAGAGAGAGAGAATACACCAAAGTCAACAGCACAGCACAACAAGCTCAGGAACCAGCAGAGAAAACAGTGCTGACTCTGGGGCTGAGAGAAATGGCATTTAGGAGCAAACATTACAAACGTTCCAAGCTCCGACTTCAGTAACTCCCACCACATAGCTCGAAGTACTATTTCAAAGGCATAAATTCTAAACCACAAAAACCCACTTTAAAAAGAGCACGCATGATGGGACAGTAGATGAACACACACCACGATAAGCCGGGTTTGAACATACCTGGGGAGAGCCTGACTTGGCCAGTGGAGGGGTTATCCTGGGTGACTTCTGCACCATGGAGGGCACGGGGCCTGGGCTGCCCTGAGTAGACCGCCCTGCTGGAATAAGAGGTCAGTGAAAACAGAGAGCATTTCTTGCCTCCCAGCACAGGTGTCCTTCCCTCAAATCTAAAAAAGTAAGCTTCTCGGTGTCCCTGGCCTCCCTTCCATGATTTATGTTACCAAGAGCGGCATCTAGGTTGTCAAGACTGATCCAAGATAATGAAAAAAGACAAAATACATTTTTAGATGTGAAACTCTATTTTATAAAGCAGATAAAACTGGAAAGTCTCTGACAGTAGCAGATACCTGCATTTTTGTGCACGCCCCAGAGGCTGGCCATTCGGCCCATCCTTACTCCCCAGAGACTCCTGTTGCACATCTGGAAACTGGGTACAATGTGCAAATAATCCCATTACCTTGTAAGAACTCACATGATCTTCAGGACCCTCCTGGAAGCTTCTAGAAAAAGGCTTGCTTTTTTTGCATATTAGAATCACCTAGGGAGCTTTTAAAACAACTATACCAGAAACTCATACCCAAACCTCACCTCCAAAGAGCCTGATTGACCTATTAGGGATAGGATCCCCCAGGGAGTCTAGAATGCCACTGGATTTATAATCCAATAACCCAGGACCCTCCAAACCGTAAGAATTAAATAATGGCAATGGGGCAGGGGATGGAGATCCTGGCAGTGAGCAGTGGAAATGGAGACCATGTATGCACATCACAGTTCAAGTTTCCTCTCCTATACTGAAAAGAGATATGAAAAGACTAAGGCAAGACTTCCCAAATTACTGGCCTGACCTCTCCACGAATGTCAATGCTGAGAAAGATGAGAATGGCAAAGGAATATTTGACACTGAGACTAAAGAGAAAAAACTGGAATAGAATATGTGGTCCTTGACTGGAGGGGAAAAAACCAGAAAGAACATTATTGGGACAGCTGTGCAAGTGTCAATATGGGCTACAGATTAGATTATGGTTAATTTCCTGAGTGTGAAAACATATCACGTAACCCTGTATTTAAGAGATATGTGCTTACGTGTTTAGGGGTGAAGTCTCTGTGATTAACTCTCAAATATTTTAATGAAAAAAAAATGTATGCTAAGAAGACACAAAGCAAACGGTGCAGAATGTTACCAAGTGTTGTCTTGGTGGAGGGCACACTCACTGTTACATAGTTTACACAATCTTTCTGCAGGTATGAAAGGGAAAAAAGGCCGGGGACGGTTGCTCATAGAGCTATACTATGCACTTGGATCCAACTTGGTCATACGAACTATTTCCACTTATAATCGTCATTTATTAGAGATTTGCTCACAGTAGGGCTGAGTGTGAAAATCACAGTCAGCCATCAGAAGCAATAAGCCTATGAGTACTGCAGGCCTTCCCTCGTCTATGGAACTTTTCTAACTGTTCTATAACTGCCCTTCACGTAGGGCAGGCTGCACGTGAAGAAAGATGGCACCCAACAAGAGACTTCCTTTTGAATCATCAGGTACACTTAGCTCCATGAGAAATGTCGG
The DNA here is from genome assembly GCF_964662115.1 of Mustela nivalis. NCBI lineage: Eukaryota > Metazoa > Chordata > Mammalia > Carnivora > Mustelidae > Mustela > Mustela nivalis. The sequence continues at coordinate 88,517,850 of NC_139032.1, read as the reverse complement.
GAGAGCCAAGTGTGGCAGCACCCAGGCTGCGGCAATCCTCACAGCCGAGAATACCGAGAGCACGACTGTCAGAGCTCACCAGCATGAGACACAGGAAGCAAGAACAAATGGGTCTCGTCTGACTACGGGGGCGAGGGTTCCTAACAACTGAAACACGCAGATGCAGGAACTCAGGGCTGAGCTCTGGAGCAGTTTGCTTAAAATCATACCTGATGCCGAGGGAGAGACCGAGGACTTTGACACGGAGCTGGGCGGTGCTGAGATGGGCGTGGGGTGGCTGAGGGGTCCAGAAGTAGCCGGCTTGGTGGCAGAGGGGAACGGCAGTGTCGCGGACACACCCTGGGAGCTGATGGCAGGAGTGGAGGGAGCCATGGCAGTGAACCTGAAACGGCAGCCCGACTGCTTGAGGAGCGCCCGCGCTGAGGCCCCTTCACGCTGGTCGTGAGCAATGCCACGGAGGGGACTTACTGCTCCTGTGCTTTTGCCTTCATGAGACAGAAACATTTAGCTATTTCTTACAAAAGGTGAACGCTGCCAAGGAAACATTTGATCTTATCTTCTGCATACTGAGGAGTAAACTACTCCATGAACATGAAGAAGTGAAATTGTGAAATATTTTTCTTTTATCAAGACAAGTGAAAAAAAAAAAGGAGGCGGGGGCTCCAATAAACTTAGGGAGAAGCTAGCATTGTCCTTCTGCTGAGGAAATCACTGAGAACTCACTTCGAGGCGCTCACCCCTCTGGGGAGTGAGAAAGGCAGAGGGGAGCAGATCACCGTCTTTGGGGTGTTCATGGTCATGGAAAGTTAAGTCTCACCTACAGAGCAAAAGCCTAGAAACAATCTAAACGTCCAGTGTGAGCTGACTGGCCAGGGACATTTCAGTGAGACTACAAAGTGGATTCCAAGCGGGGATGACAGCCAGTACTGCCTCCGGGCCAAGGGGAGCCAGCAGAGGGGAGCGCGGGCAAGCTGGGATCGCTTCCTGCAGGCTTGCATGCTAGCGGGGCGAACATGAGCAGCAGATAAAGTGGTAAAAAAATGCGACCTGAGGGAGTCGGCAGGAGCCCCACGGGGAAGAAAGCAAGGACCACGTTATGGAGTCTGGACTGTCCTGGAACAGCACTGAGAGGCCCTTGAGGACCATCGGGCAGGAGAGTCACCTGACACAGGGACAACTTCACAGACCACCGTGGTGGCTATCACGAAGTGCCTCAGAGAGTAAAGGGGAAAAGGACCACAAGAGATTCATTCCCCTCTTAGGACATATATTCCTTATTGCTTCACTTTTTTAAAAATAAGGAATATCGGGGCACCTGGGTGGCTCAGTGGGTTAAGCCTCTGCCTTCGGCTCAGGTCATGATCTCAGGGTCCTGGGATCGAGTCCCGCATCGGGCTCTCTGCTCAGCAGGGAGCCTTTTTCCTCCTCTCTCTCTCTCTGCCTGCCTCTCTGCCTACTTGTGATCTCTCTCTGTCAAAAAAAAAAAAAAAATAAAAAAGGAATATCAGGTCGCCTGGGTGGCTAAGCTGGTTGAGCATCTGACTCTTGTTTTCAGCTCAGGTCATGATCTTGGGGTCATGGGATCGAGCCCCGCAGGGGGATCCGTGCTGGGCATGGAGCCTGTGTGGGTGTGTGGGATTCCCCCTCCCTCTGCACAGGTGCTCTCCCTCTCAAAGTAAATAAATAAATTAATTAAATAATGAGTAAAAATAAGGAGGATCTCCTACATTTTAAATCTAAAAAAGCAAAAACAAGCATATAAATATAAACCTCTTATGATTAAAAAAAATTCTAAGAGACTCTTCTGGACTCCAACCACTGATTAAACACAAACATTTTACGTTGTTTAAATTCTTACCACTTGCCATTATTACTTTGGAAGGCAGGAAAAAAGAGAAAATCTAATTTTAACTTCACTCACAATAACTCAATTTCCAGCTACTAACACGTGATATTTCTACTCATGCCACCAAAGCAGCAGACTTTCTTCAAGTGTTACTTACTTCTCACTAAGGTTGACCTTGACCACTGAGGGTGGTAAGGCGGTCTTCAGTCCTATGTTTGGAGCAGACGCACTTGATATCGGCGTGCTTTCCAGGGGAGGCTTAAAACCCAAGGATCCAAAGGAGAACGAGGCTGCGGATGGCGTCATGGGAGAGGCTCCAGGGGTGGGCGCCAGGGAGGCTTGAGAGGAAGGGAAAGAGAAGATGGACGCGCCCGAGCCACTGGAACACGGCGGGGGCTCCCCTGGGCCAGCAGCAGATGACCTCAAGGAAGGGCCGAAGGAGAACACAGAAGGAGCTCCGACAGCAGAAGGCAGAGAGAAGGTGGAGGGGGGAGCAGACAGTGATGAAGGTGGACCTGGTGGACCCGGGGCTGCGGGGGCTGGCGCGTCGAGCTTCTGTGGGGCTGGAGACGAGGTTGGGGTAGTGGGAGTACTCCCTGTGGTGAACAAAATGGAGAAAACGGGAGAAGTTAGCGCAGTAACAACGGATGTCCACGTGACAGAAAACAACTGAAAAGGGCTCGTGGCAGAAGGAAGCCAGAAAGAACAGTCCTAGTTCACCAGGGGGGAAAGAGGGGAGCCTGGGTGGCTCAGTCGGTTAAGTGTCTGCCTTCAGATCAGGTCATGATCTCAGGGTCCTGGGATCAAGCCCACATCAGGGTCCCTGCTCAGCAGGGAGCCTGCCTCTCCCTCTCCTCTGCCTACTGCTCTGCCTACTTGTGCACTCTCTCTCTCTCTCTCTCAATAAATAAATAAAATCTTGAAAAAAAAAAGGGGGGGGTAGTGGGATGGATGTGGACTTTCCACATGGTGAAATGGACAAAACTTTGAAGGCAAAAGAAGACATGAAAGACATTAGATTAATAGGACTTCACAGGCAGAATCAAAAAATGCATGTCTCAACGTTACAGTGAAAAAGAAACCATTCTGCAACATTTCACAGAAATCAGGGAAAAATTTTAATTCAGACCTCCACTTTGTAATAGTCACTAAAACCAATTCCAGATAAATTAAGGATGTCTACACATGCAGAAGCACATGTACGTGTACATCTCCAAACAAACGTGGCAAAAAGTGAAGAGTCACTGAAGAGCCTAATAACTTGAAATTTAGAAGTAACCAAAAGAAAAAAACCACAAAAGGAAAAGATTAAGATTTGACTGAATAAGGGGTGGCTGGGTGGCTCAGTGGGTTGAACCTATGCCTTCTGCTCGGGTCATGATCCCAGGGTCCTGGGATCAAGCCCCGCATCGGGCTCTCTGCTCAGCATGGAGCCTGCCTCCCCCCCTCTCTCTGCCTGCCTCTCTGCCTGCTTGTGATCTTGCTCTCTCTCTCTGTCAAATAAATAAAATCTTAAAAAAAAAAAAAAAGATTTGACTGAGTAAAAATGGTTACATAACTTAAAGGTAAATGAACTAAGAAAACTCTGTGGCAAATGGTAATATGTTTTATATTTTTTTAAAAAGCTCATATAAATTGAGATGAAGAAATTTCAAGACTCTGATAGAAGAACTTAATTCATAAAATACATTCAATCTGCCTCATCAAAGAAATGCAAATTAAAATGGCATATATTTTTATTATCCTATAAATTATCAAAATTTAAATATGTATAATCCCTATGTTTGGAAGGGAAAAATGAACCTGAAACCTTTTACACCAGCAGGTACCTAAGTTAGCATAACGTTTCAGAAAACACTTTGGCATTATGTCTCAAAAAATCCTAAGAAATGGACTTGGTAATCCCACTTCTAAGAATAAAGCCTAGAAGAATAACCTGAAACATGAAAAAGACATTTAACACAACCCAAATTCTAAAAGATGTTCAATGGAATAGTAAGCATTCTTTTAAATCAATCACAAAGATTACATAAGAACCTAGAAACACAATTTAAATTAAAAGCATGAACACCAAAGATGTGTACAACAGGATCACAACTATGAAGAAAGAGGTTTATGAAAAAAACACTAGAAGGGAAGAGCAGGTTTAAATATTTTTCTGTTTTCCAAAATTCCTATAAACATCTTAATTTGCCAAGTTCAGTAAGTCAATAAATAAGTAGGAAGCAATATTTTTTATCAATAAAGTTACTGGGTCTTGATTCTTCCAAACGGTCTCAGCTGACAGTTTACCTTCACGATGTCAAAAGTAAAGAAAGACTTAGGGTACAAGTATGAAAACACTTCTGAAAAAGAAGACCCCAGTAAACTGCCACTTTTATGGCAGGGTAAAAATGCTAGCAAATGTATTGTTAATACTTCCTTCGCACAATATGGAACCAGTGACAGCTAACTTCTTTAAAGACACAAACATACAGATGTTCCTCAGTTCCACACACATTCAAAAGACCAATGTGAAACGTATATGCCAGACCCGAAAGAAATCAGGGGCATGTTCCTAACCGAAAATAGAATTGAACATATGAAAACCCCCTGCTCATTCAGCCCAGCATACGTGGAACTGTAGCGTGGAAATATGCAGAACCATTAACGTTTCCCTGGACCGCTTTAGCTACAGCTGGCTGCCTACTTTCTCCCTTCCAAGGCTCTCTTCAGCTCATCTGAACACGGCCGCCTCCTTTGGACCACGTGTGAGCGAAGACGGGGCTCTCTCTAGGAGTGGCGAAAAATAAAACTAGCCTCTCCGTGTGTTTGGGGGTTTGATGGGCTAGTTGCAAAGTCCCTCACACTGAACTGTGCTCAGAAACAAACATCATCCTGCAGGCTCCCAACCCCACAGGTGTACTGCTTGTGAACAGACAGACCGACCGTGCAAATGAGTGTAGCTGGTGGTACTCAGGAGCGCTTAAAGTTAAAAAACAACTCGGAGGCCACACTGTGGATGATGAGACACGCCAGCACAAGACTAATACAGGGTCAGCCTGGTCCCTGTTTACTTCTTGGGCTCGCACTGCCAAACAGCAGGAGCCCAAGTGTCTCCACAGCTCTGTTTATGAATGACGCACTCTGCACTGGGAAGCAGAAAGAAAATACACTGTCAGCCTTACCCAAGCCAGCTGGTCAACATGCTTTTTCTTAGATAGAGAACTGGTCCCACCACACTTTTTTTTTTTTTTTAAAGCCAGAGACAGCTACAGTCATGGAATTCAAAGAGAGAAGTGGTGAAATTTTAAAATATGGAACAATCCTCTTTTAATGTTTTATATGTAGTTCTCGCAGGTGATACACTATCACTGAAAAATGTGGAAGTACAGATTAGCGTCCGCACGGGCACATTTACGTGTATAAAGACTCTGCACCAAAAATGCTGACTACGGCTACTGATGATGGCTGATGGGCTCCAAAATGATTTTGTATTTCCTAATTTTCCTCCAAGAATCACATACTACTTAAGCAATATTTTCAAAGAGGAGGAAAAGAAACCTAAAGAAAATTAAATATAAACAAAAACAAAATCTCCATGTTCCCACCAACCAGATAAAACCACTATTTAGATTTTAATATGCACCTTTCTAGTATTTTCCCTATGTACATATTTTTTTCTCATGCAAAAACAATAAAAAAGTATACAGTGCATTTTCATGATACATTCCATAAGCGCTTTGTCAATGAATGTGACATTCGTAAGTTACACGGCATTCAGCGCATGCATGTACAATCCCTTAGGACCGCAATGTCTGTAGGATTCAGACCAGAGAACACAGGGTGCTGTAAAAGGACACTGCTGCTAGACGACCTGATGGGACCCATCTGGCTGGACTTCCTTTTCCCTAAAGTAAAGGTTGGAAAAAAAAGCTTGTGGGGATGCAAGAATGTGCGTATGCTCAAGGAAAAGTTAGTCCCAGCCTCATTAAGACAGACTGGCCCAATGAAGAGGACCACTGTGCATCCCTACACAGTGTTCATCCTCGGCAACGGTCCAGAACAAGCCCCTGGTATTCCCTCTGTGCCAGAGCAGGAAGAGGCACGTACCTGACGACTTGGGTTGTCGCTCTCCTTCTAATGAGAGCCTCTCTGGCGTCTTCATGAGGGACCTAACCCCAGGATTTTGATTGATCATATAAAATGGACAAAGCACACCATCTGTTGAAAGTAACATAAGAACTGGAGCAGGTGGGAGAGTCTTCTCATCATCTGTTAAAAAAAGAAAGTGCAAGTGAAAAAAGAGCCAGGCCATGAAGTGACTGGCGGGAAGAGAAAGACTGCCCCGAGCGAGAAGGTGAATAGCAGACTCATCCCCACAGTAGTTCAAGTCCATTTGTTCCGATTCTCACCCGAGTAGCCTCGGGAGCACTGGCTCTAGAAAGAGAGCTCCTGCTGTTATGGACTGCCACCATCTTGCCAGACCCCGCAAAGAAGCTCCAGCAGACTAAGGCAGCCGTGACTGTCCCTAAGCTCCTGCAAGTCTTACGAGTCTCTCACTGTTTAAGATGTTCCCCTGACTGAGACAGGCATGTCTACAAGAGGCCTGGCCTAGCAGAAAAGCGACAGACTACTCACTTAGCAAAACACACAGAAGGACACAGAGAAGTGAGTCAAACTACCTTATATTCATTCACAATTGAATCCTAACATGTGTTTTGTCAATTAAGACTGAAGAGAATCAGTGTAAGTGAACTAAGGAGACCCAATAACCTGCCCAGGGAAAGGACAGGAAGGAACTTAGTGGTGCTCACGAGGACACCACTCTACACTGAAGCACCGAAGAGCAGAGACTCCGTGTTCTGTGGCACGTGTGCAGCCCTGCCACCCTCCAGCAGGGAGAAGACACACTCAGAAGACACACTCAGGCCCACTTTGGAAGCCAAGTGCTTGAGGTCCCCATTCTCTGACCCATATCTTCACACTAAAAACTGCTATGCAGGACTGGACGAGGGTGCTGCTTTTCCTGTGCAAAACCACCGGGGAACGAGACCCCTGTTCTAGATTTCACCCATATGCGAAAGCACATGCAGATATGTGCGCGTGCACGCACACACACAGACTGGCTTTTGTCTTATTGATAAATGTCCATCAAGTTAATCTCAAATCGTCAAGACATACTCTCTATCATTCTTCAAGTGGAAACGTGCTACAGAAGTTAAAAGCGCCCCGCAGGGTAGATTCTACCAGGAATACGACGAACTGGACTTAAATATCAACCATACTCAGAAGACCACGTCTGCATAAGCTGCATCGGGCCATACTTACTGATGGTGATTTCCACTTGGTTAGTATAGTCGATGGCAACTCCCACAGGCAGCGAGTCATCGCTCTTGTCTGTCACAGGCAGTTCAGCTCGACTAGAATCCTCCAGGAGCCAAGATTCCCAATTAATCTGGAAAAAAGTAGAAGATGAAAACGGTATGTTGGTTAGAGCTCTGCATTGGTTCTCCCATTGTACAAAGAGGAGAAAAGAAAAGACAAGTCACTGGGTTTAATGTGTTGACTCAACTCTGAAATCTGGGAAGATAGTCTAAAAGCCCCGAGCATCCTGGCACGTGAGGCGTTCATTTTCCAAATCAACCTATGTGCTCCTCATAGAACAAGTCCGTGCCTTGTGAATAAATCACCACTATCAGGGAACACTTTCCGAGGTACCATCCACCCCAACTAGGGAGATTCCTAAAAATGGTAGATGAATCTAATACTTGCACCAACCAGTTATTAGCTGCTCCTCGAAATGTGGGACTCGTACCAGCAACTCGGGTTGACTGCTACCAGTCTTGAGCAGTGTGGCTTATAAAGCTGGCCAGGTGCCCTACGCTCACTTGTCCATGGAGAGAGTTACCCTTAGTTCTTGTCTTTCCAGATCTTGGCATCAGTTCCTCGCACAGGCCCCTCTTCCTGCCTTTGGGGTCCTTGAGAAACCACTAACTCTTTCCCATAAACTCCCCTTCTGCTTTTGTCTATGCTTGAATGGGCTGTATTCCTGCAAATAAATGATTTTTAAAAATCACTCTATTTACCTAACTTTCAGTGTGGACCAAAATTGGCCAGCATGAATCAAAAGGGAATAATGCTCCATGAATAACAGAAAATCAAAAAGCTGTTTACGAAAGGGAACATAATCACACCCATGACTTAGCTATACTGAGAGTAAGTTGACTTCAACTTTGAAAAACAAAACATAAACAAAATTGACTTCAACTTTGAAAAACCATCTAAAGACAAAATAAAAAAGACTTTATAATCACTATAGAACAGAATGCCAATGGTACCAGTTTCGATTTTGCAAAAGACAAGCCGCAGGTGGCAACAGCTGGGAGGTGGGGGTAGGTACACTCAAGGCAAGGGGGAGAAAGTAGTCCTCTCACAAAGCAGGTCAAGAGATACTGTGTATGGTGACACCATAAGAAATGAAGTAAAAAACATTACTTACACAAAGGAAACCAACAGAAGGAACTACAACAGTGCTAGAACCCCTCTGAGAGGAAAGATAAGGATTTAAGGGCCATATGTGAGCTATATTCTCACCTGCCACAACAGGTAATAAGGTCTAAAATCAATAATCACTGACTAGGGACGAAGCAGACCATTATTTTTTTTTTTTAGAGGTGCAGAGAGGGAGAGGGAATCTTAAGCAGACTCCATGCCTAGCTCAGAGCTTTACATGGGGCGTGATCTCACAACCCTAAGATCATGACGTGAGCCAAAATTAAGAGTCAGAGTGCCTGGGTGGCTCAGTGGCTTAAAGCCTCTGTCATCGGCACAGGTCGTGATCCCAGGGTCCTGGGATCGAGCCCCACACTGGGCTCTCTGCTCAGCGGGGAGCCTGCTTCCCTTCCTCTCTGCCTGCCTCTCTGCCTACTGATCTCTGTCAGATAAATAAATAAAATCTTAAAAAAAAAAATTAAGACTCAAACGCTTAACCAACTGAGAGATGATAAGGAGGTAACCTTGAAAAGTAAAAATTTATGGGGCACCTGGGTGGCTCACTCAGTTAAGCATCTGCCTTTGGCTCAGGTCATGATCCCAGAATCCTGGGATGGAGCCCGGCATTGGGTTCCCTGCTCAGTGGGGAGCCTGTTTCTCCCTCTCCTCTGTCCTCCCCCCCACTCACACCCTACTCATGCTTCCTCCCCCTCTCTCTCATGTTCTCTCAAATAAATAAAAATTAAAAAAAAAAAAAAAAGTAAAAATTGACAAGTTAAAAAAGGTCCCCTCTAAATAGGTTTGGATAAGGATGGGGTAGGGCAGGGTTGATCTTTTCATTTATAAGCACTTTCTATTATTGGACTTTTTTAGCCACATGCATAAATCACCCTGATAGGAAACAAATATACAAGTATATTTTAAATGTTTCAGAACATAAAATAGTTGTGTTCTTAGAAAACCGTTACTAAAGACAATCTAAAACTTCACATCAGACCGCTGAACTCTGGCCTGTGACCCCAAAGTGGACCATCTTAGACACTAAGAAAGCCACGTACTTACAGTGGACTGCCTAGCCACCCAGAGAATGAGGGATAAATCCCGAATGGTTGGAGAGGCCTAAGTCTCTGTGTGGGGGTGCACACAACGTCTTTAAACTCAAGGCAGAGTTTTAAGAAGTTTCCCAGGGCCCCTAGGTGGGGCAGTCAGTTATACACCTGACTCTCGGTTTCAGCTGTCACGATCTTGAGATTGTGGGACGGACCCCTGCATAGGGCTCTGCACTCAGTGCTGAGTCGGCCTGAGTTTCTCCCTCTGTCCCTACCCCCTGCACTAATGCACATGCTCTCTCTCTAAGATAAATAAATAAATCTTAAAGAAAAAATAAAGGAAGAAAAAATTCCCTTTTACCAGATCCCTCTGTGGTCACCCTGCATAACCTACCGGGTTTGGAATGGCTTACCACAGTCAGCTCAGCCCGACTCCAGTCAGCAAGGAGGAGAGAGTGCGAGAAAGGAGGCGGCGCTCACATACACAAGTGCTTTTAGCTCTCTGCTGGTTTTTCAAAGTGAACTACAAAGTATTGCTGCTGAGTCACAATTTGGTACGATCTGCATGTTTCTCTCCATTAATCAAGGATGGGTTAGAGGTGACTGATCAGAGGGGCAGATTCAAGCAACAGGAAGAAAATCAAGATGGTAAAACAGAACAAGGCAAAAAAACCCTCCTATACACCCAGATGTGCTCCTGGGGGAAGCTGATTATATCGTATATTTTTCCACAGATTGGGGGTGGATCTGGAAAGGACAGAAGGGTTTTTTATGACAGTGCAGGAGCTGCTGGGTCTGAAACCCACATCTGTCCAACGCAATATCCAAGCCACCTGGCCCAAAGCATTCTGTCACATCGGCCAAGTGTCAGCTTTGCTCTCACACAGAAACTCATCCAAACGGAGCAGGCTTCATCTAAACCTTCTCCATGAGTTAACTCTCTCCAGAATCTTTCTTAGAAAAGTACCCCAGAAAAGCGACCAAAGAGTGAAATTTACCTGATCTGCCTGTCGAGCAAGGATACTGACTTCTGTTGAAGCCGCAGACGCAGCCAGCACTAAATCCCTTAAAGGAAGAAAAGCAGAAGAACATTAAATTGAAGGTCAAAGACATGACAAGATCAAGTCAGAATTTCCAATAATCGACTACCCTCCAAACAGAATAATCCGGTAGAAGCTTTGCTTCTAGCTATCTATCTATCAAGGGAAGCTATCTATCTCGCTCTCAGAGGAAAACTTTTTTTTTTTTTAATTAACATATAATATTTTATTTGCCCCAGGGGTACATGTCTGTGAATCTTCCGGCTTACACATTTCATAGCACTCCCCATAGCACATTCCCTCCCCAATGTCCATCACCCAGCCACCCTCTCCCTACCCCCTCCACTCCCCAGCAACCCTCAGTTTGTTTCATGAGATTAAGTCTCTTAGGGTTTTTCTCCCTCCCAATCCCATCTTGTTTCATTTTTTTCCTCCCTATCCCCCATGACCCCTTGCCCTGCCTCTGTGAGAAATAACTTTAATATGTTCCTTAACTATCAATATTGCCCTAAGTCTTCACTGGGGTTATTGAGAAAAGAGGGGTTTTAAGATTTTTAAGTATTCGATCTAGGTAATTTAAGATTGGGAAAACGGAATTAGTCAGAGAGGAATTATCCAGCATCAGAGGAAAATATGTTCAAGGGCATCTCAATTCTCCGTTCTCCTTTCCTACAGAAAATAATTTTAGGGATGCCTGAGTGGCTCAGTCGATTGGGTGTGTGCCTCTGGCTCAGGTCATGATCCTGGGGTCCTGGGATCGAGTCCCACAGCCTGCTTCTCCCGCTCCCTCTGCTCCCCTAATCCTGCTCTCTTGCTCCTTCTGTCTCAAATAAATAAATAAAATCTTAAAGAAAAAAAGAAACAAATTGTGAAGTTGGAGCACAGCACTGTGGGCGGAGCCCGACCGAGAGGGAAGGCGGCCCTGCTGGCTCCCAGCTCACCACTCTTCGATGTGGCTGAGGTAGTAGTGGTGCTGCCGCTCGGTGCAGCTGCCATAGCAGGGCTCCATGAAGTTCACAAAGATCTCTGGGTGCTTTTCTTCCTTTTTCTACAATAAATAGAAGGAGAACACATACCAAAAAAATCCCATGTGCAATTTTTCTTTAATGCTACACAGATAAGGGTCTTGAAAAAGAAAAATCACTTGTGTTTTATGAAAAAATTCCCTCAAAAACCTATGTCCGAACACACAACATACTAGAAAGGCAGAGGTGAGTAGCTGGGCAACTTGAACGCTGGCCACTGACAGAACTGGACTCCAACTGCTTTGTCACTTTCTGGCCGTGGGACCGGCACGGAAGGATTGCTCAGCCTGTCTGATACAGTTTTCTCGCATCTGTGGTGGGCCTGCTGAACCACTCCACAGGCTGTCTTAAATGTGGAACAAAATGATACATGTAAAGCCTCTAGACCAAGACACGGAACCTAAGAAAGAGTCCAGAAACGCCAGAGCTAATATTATCCCTGGGAATAGGAAATTTTTATGACCTCAATAAACATTATTTTGAAAGTTCAACATTATCAGGAACCCAAGACTTAATAAAAACAAGGCCCTTTTCTACATGTCACTGGCAAAGATTAAAAATGGTACCACTGCAGGGGCGCCTGGGTGGCTCAGTGGGTTAAAGCCTCTGCCTTCGGCTCAGGTCATGATCCCAGGGTCCTAGGATCGAGCCCCGCATCGGGCTCTCTGCTGAGCAGAGAGCCTGCTTCCTCCTCTCACTCTGCCTGCCTCTCTGCTTGCTGTGATCTCTGTCTCTCAAATAAATAAATAGAATCTTTAAAAAAAAAAAAAAAAAGGTACCACTGCAACTTGATACATGTGTGGGGCAACTGCTGGTGGGAGATGTATAAACAGCCACAACTTTTGTAAAAGACGCTTTGGCAAAGCTCTGCATCTACCACTCAACCAAACTCATTCCTAGGTATTTATCCTAAAAAATAAACATAATTGCATAAAATGCACATCAAAGAACACATTGTGGTATTCCTTAGAACAGGAGAACACTGAAAACAACATGAGCATCCAACAGTGAAGGAAACAAGGAAATGATCTGCCCAAAAAGCCAGATATAGACTGTATTCACCGACTTAGAAAGATGCTCACAATTCCCCACTAAGTAAAACAAGGTTGCAAGACAGAGTAACTCGTGCAACTCCCACTTTTGTTACATTTAGACATTTGTTTATGTATTTGTAAATATTTTTTGGACTTTGAGAGCAAGTAGTGATTTGAAAAGACAAGCTCTACCTCATTTTTTTTTAAATGCCCCTGCAATTTAGTAACATTTCATAGATCTTATTACTAATGTTCTTCCCAGTTTCCAAAATGACTCCTTCATTTCAAAATGACTTAGGTCATTCCACTCTCTGCTCCAACGGCTCCTTGAGCACCCAATGTACACCTCACTTCTGTCCTCCGTCCCTTGTCGTCTTCTGCCTCGTACGCTTCGTCGTTCCCTCCCTCGCCCTTCCCATTCCTTGCTCTACACTTACTCGCTAACTAGCACACTCATCAGAATGTCAAATCCACAAAAGCAAGGACTCTGCCAGGTCACCACTGTATAAAGCAGTGCCTGGCACGCTGCAGGCATCTGATAAACATCAGATAAACATAAATAGGTGAGAGAATTTTAAAAATCAAGATGTTGGAGCACCTGGGTGGCTCAGTCAATTGAGTGTCTGCCTTTGGCTCAGGTCATGATCCCAGGGTCCTGGGACTGAGCCCCACATTGGGCTCCCTGTTCAGCAGGGAGTCTGTTTCTCCCTTGCCTTCTGCCCCTCCCCCTCACTCGTGTTCTCTTTCACTCACTCTACTCTCACTCCCAGATAAAAAAATTTTTTTTAAATCTTAAAAAAAAAAAATCAAGGTGTTTTCTTGTTTTCCTAAAATCTATCAGGTTAACAGCTACCAGGACTCGCAGCTTCCAGTATAAGCAAAAGTTAACTTTTAGGATTATTTTTATCTTATGACTAAACAGGAGAACATGCTGTAAGCAGACACCATAATTTTGGCCCCCAGGCCAATGGTACAGCATTTAAGTTTTACACTTAAAGTTGTACTAACCCTACCAGCAAAAAAAAGAAACTGAACCCAAAGGCTTGAACTTTATTAGAGGATCTCTATGATTCTCAAAGGACAAAAATGTCCCTTTCGTACACATACCGGGAGGAGAGCCATCACCACATCTGGAGACGTTTCCAAGGTCCCATCCGCAGCAGCATATACGATTGTGAAGACGTAAGTGCCAATCCACAACACATCCAGAACTGAAACACACGAACTCTGATAAAGTATCTTATGTTTGGAGTAGCTCCTGTATGCTAAAAAATTAACAGCCCATGGATAAAAAAAACCCAGAGTGCTGTAGTTTTAACAAAGGTCCAGATTTCACTGACTAAACACAATTCACAAATACAAAGAATTCAAGAAGCCCAAATTCCTCCCAAAGTGATTTTTTTTTTCTGGCAGATTACAATGAGGGCAAATCTTGAACAAATCCTAATAAAAAAATCAGGACCCATTTACTGTTATTTACCACAAGACAGAGGTATCTACCAGAGGATGACTGTTATGCTGAATTAATTAGCTAACTGTAATAATGGAAGTGTTCACACAGCAGGTGCTAACAGTTTCCTGAATGGGCATGTAGCCGCATCACACGATGTGAAATTTCTGCAATACTGTCACCGCATTAGAGGTCAACTCAGTAAGAAAAGCAGATGGGTTACCTCTGACAGGATGATCTGACTCATAAAACGGTGGGCAAGGGATGACTTTTTTTTCCTGCAAAGTCTGAAAGAGATTGGGGGGGGGGGTGTCAAATAAATAAACCTTAACCAATGAAACTCTGTCAAACCCAGCATGTTCCCCCCAGAAAGCACTGTGTTTCATCTTCCCAGCCAGGAGAGACTGAACACTGGGAAGAGTGAATGACTACATCCAGGATCCTGCCCTCCTGAAATCTCCCACAAATGTGTTCAGGCGTAGAGAGAGAGGATGCTCAAGCCAGTACCGTGTATCTTAGCAAAGCCACCCACACTGACACAGCCAGCCTCCAGCACTGGAACAGAGAAGTAAGTTACGGTACATTCACACAGTGGACTACTATGCAGTCATTCAAAAGAATGAAGCGGTTCCATAGATAATACACTGGAAAAAAGACCCTGACAAAGTATGACGTTTAAGACAAAAAAAGACAAGAGAAAACCAATAAAACTAAGCCAATTACCTTCTGACAGGCTAATGTCCTAGAAGAATATGTACCAAATTTCATATAACCACTTTTTGCAATAACAAGAAATAAAACCTTAAGGTCAAACCCACACCACTACATTCCCTGCTTTACACCCACAGAGAACGGTCTCTAGAGGAGGAATGCACAGCAGCACAGTCCTTGGTACTGCCTGTAGACCCCTCCTTTCCATCCAGGCTTGAATGAACATACATGGATTCTTCGCCAATTTATACTGAAGAATATCTGTGACTATTATCTCAAGAAGACCCCCAGGAGAGGACGACAGAGTGACGGGCCATCCACTGTCGTGGGTGCCTATAGTTGGAGAAACTGACCTTTCAGATGGGCTCAGCTAACAGACAAATAGTATGGCAGATGTTTAGTAACACATCCATACACAGACCATATTGTATAAGCATCCAGAAAAGTCTGGAGGCTGTCACTAAATAAAACACAGAGCGTTTTAGAAGAGTTCCGCTCTTTCCTGCATTTACTTGTTTACTGATGAATTTGTTGCAGGGAGCATAAATTACATCTAAACAGAAAAGAACACCAGTGAACCCCCAAACCATCCCCAAAAAACAGTGGGTAACTTAAGAAAAGGCCTGAAGTCCAAGGCAAGACTTACGGGAAGATACTGGACCACAGTTCCATTCTGCTTCCCCACTGCCAGCTGCTTTCCTTTGGGGCTCCAGCACACTGAGCAAAGAAGAAAATGCTGCCAGTTAAGAACTGAAGAGAATGGAGCACACCAGTGAGGTCTGTACTGAAACAGCCATATAATCACCACTTCATGATCCTCTGTCAGTCCATGGAAGGCTGTAGGATCATCCTTACTTGGCAAAATTTAAAAAAAAAAAAAAATCATTTTGACAATACAAACCAATTACAACTCATCACTAGGCCATTAAATCAACTTCTAAAAATGTTTTTTTCAATCAAGTGTTGTCCAGAAAGCTGGAAAGTACAGAAAACTCTATAATCTTTAAAGAAGGAGAATAAAGGTTTTCAAGTATCAAGAAATCATTCTCTTACTCATACTCAGTATTTGTAGTGCTTTCCCCATGCTTTTCAGTGTACTCTCCACCGCTCTTGTGGATCCAGAAACAATCACTCTCAAAAACACATCTCTAAACCAGCTGTACCAAAAGATCTCTTTCCCCAGAAAACCCACACACATTCAAGTTAAATCATGTCTGCTGCATGGCTTCAAACATTCACTATGGCCATAAACAATGCTCTCCACTTCTACCAGACCACTACACACAAAATGAAAAGCCCACTTGCGTTTATCTCCAGGAATTAATTTTTAAGTAGGTCACCATTACTGTATGTTACAGAGTGAAAGCCTTTATTACCCACCAGATGTTACGGCCACTGTGGAAGGGAGAGTCGCACACACTTTCACTGTTTCTGTGATTTGCAGGACAGCGATGCTGCCATCGGCCAGACAAACTGCCACCATGGAGGGAACGGTGGGGTTCCACTTCATATCGATCACCATGCCGCCTGCATCTTTCAAAAGCTTGTGATACGCAAATGGGCGTTTCTGCTGTTTGGCCTTTTAGAACAAATGCCCAGAAGCAAAAATAAATCGATAAATTAATAAACACATAGATATTTAATAGAGGAAAGTCATCGAACGTGCAAGTTTTCTCAAACTACAGTTCACTTTTCTCCATGACCAAAAATAAATGAGCTCTACACAACAGTCTATTTGTTGTAGACGATTTCAACACAACTCTGAAAAATTGCAATCAATTATCTGAGCACACTAGAGGGACTCCCAGCAGGGGAATACACAAATGCAAATTAATCAGTAAAGAGCAAATGTAACATTAAAATCTTGGCTCTGCTTCTTAATAGTGTTGGGTCCTTGGATGTTTAAATTCTTTGGGCCTGTCTCTCCACCTATAAAATGAAGATAATAGCACGTACTTTGTGAGGCCGTGGTACGTATTGAGTGAGGACAAGGCATACAGAGCACAAGGCCTGGCAGACAGTCAGGATAAACACTCAAATTAGTGGCAGTTTCCATTATGAAACTGCTTGGAATGGAAGAACACTATCAGAAGTGGTCAGAGACCCAGGATGTAGGAATTTCTGACATTACTGTTAATTCTACAACCTTGGGCTAGCCACCTAAGGATCCCTGGGCTCCGGCTGTCTCATTTGTAAATGAAACAAAACACCCTGGGGCAGATGTTATGAAAGAATTTCTTGAAGTCCCTTCTATCTCAAGGATCTATGATCCTACAGTTAAGGATTTTCTTTTAAACCCATACTTCAATCTAGAAAATAACTCCAACGGTCAACCCAGAAAATTCTAGATTATGATTCAATACCAGAAGATCTTTTTAGGTCTCATGTTGACATTACAGTTTGCTGGTAGCTTACCTCATTTGAAAATGTGCGAACATCAAAAAAAGCGATAATGGAACCATATTCACTGGACATCATGCACACGGAGAGTGTGAGGTTATCACAGCTCAGGGCCAGGTGGTGTATCGGGAATTTCATAGGAACCAGCAAGCTTTGAACTTTATCAACTAAGAAAACATAAAAAAAAGACAAAGCAGAAGCATAAGCCATAAGCCCTTTACCTGGGTCTGTGTGAAACAATTTTCACATCTACGTAAACATACGAGCACACTTTGATACCTGCTCATGCAGCTAAATCTTAGCTTTCTTACAGATGGACAGTGATGCATTAAATTTCCCAGACTCTTCCCCGTATGACCTAGGCAAACTGTGGCTGCTACCCTCATTAACAATAACGTCCTGTACCCATATTTTTGCAATGACGTTTCCTCTCTGTTTGGATGGTACTATTGCGCAAACTAGAACGCCAGGCAACAAAACCCTTCTCCTAGGCATCCCGAACCCAGGTTCAACTGAGCAAAAATAAAAGCATGGTAAAATGGTCAATTCTTCTTCCCTGAGTTCAGAGGAACAACTCATCAAAGAACCAAAGAGAACAACCAGAAAGGCTTCCACCATCCTGGCTGGAACTTATTCTTCTGGGGGATCAATGGGAAGAGTAACACCAGTTTTCATTTATATCCTAGAACGATTTCTGGGAAAGGACACCACATTAGCACTTCACTACACCTCTCTCTCTACCGTGCAACAAAATTAAGTAACGTACCTATCTTATTGGGATCGTCACCAGGTTTATTTTGAATCAGAAGATTTTTCGTAGGAAAAATCTGCAACCCACTGGCTCCACCAGCAAAGACCAGGCCGTATTTGTTGGACACGGCAAGCAGACTCGAGCGTTCCTTGGGCAACTCCTCAGGCGAGTCAAAGATTCTCACCTTCTTCAGTGCTCTAAACTGAAAATCCTGTTGAGGGAAGAAAACAAGATCAACTCAGGGAAAAGAGAAAAATAATCATGTCTGTCATTATATTCCAATAGACCTAATTCCAGTATAACAAAATGAATATTACCCTGAGACCAAGGGATATGTGGCTCAGTGGTTTTTAAGCTTCCTGTGCCCACTGTGGTACCTGGTATAGGGCTTGTTAATGTCGACTGAATGAAATAAAATTTTAAAACTTCTTTCGTTAAGTCTTCCTTAACTAATTCAGCTCATACTGATCTTTCCTTTTCTGAATTCCAACTTTATTGTCCTAACCACCACATGTGCTGCACATTCTAATTCATAATCTTGTCCTATTTCATGGTATTTCATCCTATTTTCTGGGTCATGTGACCCACAGTGGTGCTTAATAACTCTGGTTAAGGGGGAGCCTGGGTGGCTCAGTTGTTAAGTGTCTGCCTTTAACTTGTGTCGTGGTCCCAGGGTCCTAGGATCAAGCCCCACATCGAGCTCTCTGCTCGGGGAGGCTGCTTCTCTCTCTCCCTCTGCCTGCTGCTCCCCTTGCTGGGATCTGTCCAGTAAATAAATACAATCTTTAAAAAAACAAACAAACTGTTGTTAAATATTGAAAGCATCACCCAAATACACTGTTAGCCTGAACTTCCAGTGCAGTACTCAACAAATATATGCATATATTCATGGAAATAATGATCCCAGGATGATAACCAAATCCCAAGAACTGGCTTAGGTGCATTAAATACTAAACAAAATTCCATCACAGAAGAGGGCAGGTATAGTCAATCTCTTAATATTCCAGACCTGTAAACATACCTAGATGGTATGAGGACATCTAAACACAAGTCCAAAGCCCTAGGCTGTAAGGCCAGGCATGGCTTGACATGTCCACCTCTCTAAGCCTCACAACACTGTGCTTTCCTCCCATGAGTGCACCATTACCTCTACAACATCCAGGGTTACCTCAATCCCAGGCCTGTTTCTTTCAACATTCATGCTCTTTAGCACTTTAGGGCCGGGAGCCTTCCCCAACCTCCTGTCAATGCCTGACTCACCCAGTCTTCCACAAATATATCTATACACTTCCAAAGACAATTTTCAGTGTGTATCACCTCTTAGTAAGAATTCCCTAAGTTTGGAGTGCCTGGGTGGCTCAGTAGGTTAAGCCTCTGCCTTCAGCTTGGGTCATCATCCCAGGGTCCTGGGATCAAGCCCCCCAATGGGCTCTTTGCTCAGCAAGGAGCCTGCTTCCCCCTCTTTCTCTGCCTGCCTCTCTGCTTGTGATATCTCGCTGTCAAATAAATAAATAAAATATTTAAAAAAAAAAAAAAAAAAGAGGGGCGCCTGGTGGCTCAGTGGGTTAAAGCCTCTGCCTTCGGCTCAAGTCATGATCCCAGGGTCCTGGGGTCAAGCCCCACATCAGACTCTCTGCTCAGCAGGGAGCATGCTTCCCCCTCTCTCTCTGCCTGCCTCTCTGCCTGCTTGTGATCTCTCTCTGTCAAATAAATAAATAAAATCTTAAAAAGAATGCCCTAAGTTTACCAATCACTGTATTAAATTGTACCATAAATGGCTGATTCTATTCTTCAATTCCAAATCTATCTTAAGTCAAGGTTTTGGTAAAAAAGGTGAATTCCCTTTTGCTTACATTCCAAAAGGGTAAAAGCCAAAGACAGCCTTTCTCAACTTTCAACTTTCAGTTTTGTACACTTGTGGTGTTCCACACAGAATCCCTAACACACCCCACGTACTAATTTCCTTAGATTTGGTGTTTTACACATAAGTGCTAAAAGATGAACTGAAATACTCCTCTTTTTTTTTTTTTTTTTTTAAATACTCTCCTTAATTCCAAATGAGTAACGCGACCAGAAACTCCCAGAAGAGACCATACAGGAGTAGACTGAAATTTTCAGTATTTTTGTACTTCTCATCCTGATAATCCTAAATACCCTATTTGGGTCGCGGACACGGGGGGTGTGAAGAGACACTGGGATGAACAGGCACAGGAAAGCATTTCTTTCTGTTATAATCCTTAACTCAAAGGGAGACTGTCATGATCCAAGTCTGTGGTTCTGAAACCTTTTTCTCCCGCCCCAGCACAGCTGGGAAACTGGCAGGCTCTCATCGGGTGGCTCGCCACTCCCGCCCCGCTCCCGACCAGTCATTCTCAACAAAGGGGAATCCCGACTCTAAATACGGGATGGATTACTACTCCCTAAAGGCACTTCAGTGACGGGTTCAATCGCCTAAAAGCTTCCGGAAACTTACTCGTCACCGTCACCTGGATCACCTGCCCCTCTCTTCAGGTTCCTGACTGTACCCTGATTCCCAGCACCGAAACAGTCCTCCTATCCCGTTCCACTACAGGTTTTGTGGAACGGGTCAGGAACCCTGGCTCTGCGTCAGGCACGCCTGGACCGATGTACACAGGTAGTGCAGTGAGTGTCCAGGAGAGGGTCTTTAAAAAAAAAAAAACAAAAACAAAAACAAAAACCTACATTGCAGCCCCTTTAGCGAACGCGACTTTGGGTAAGCTACTTGCCCAGCCTCGCCGCGCTCCCCTTCATGAACAACTACTCATACGGCCGCTGTGATGAGTACCACAGTGTCCGGCACACGCTGAACGCTCAACAGACAGTCATTATTACCACGACTCCGACCGCCACATCAAAGTAACTAGGGTGACTCGAGCGGCGCGCACAAGACCGGAAAGGGACGGGGAAACTGCATTCGGCGGGGCTGTCGCGCCGGCCGCACGGCAGAGCACAGCAGGTCGCGCCGGCGAGAACTCTGAACGCGGCAAACTGTTCAAGCAGGAGGCGGGAAGCCGGCAGCCGGCCCCCGCGCGGCGCCGTTCAGCGGGGTTCCAAGGCAACGCCGGACCTAAGGAAGGGAGGGAGGCCCCGGCCAGTCTCTGACCTTCATCTCCCGCTCGGGGATCATGGCATCCATCTCGTCTCCCATCGCGTTACCCTCAGTTGGTCGAAGCAGCCGCCGCCGCCGCCCGCGCGCGGCCTTGCCCACACAGCCCAGGCTGCTCTGAGGCCAACTTCCTTCCCTCACCGAGGGCGGCGCGCAGCAGACCTCGTATTTCCGGCGCGCTTTGGTGACGTCGCGCGCCCCGGGCCGCCTAGCGGTCGGAGGAGGCTGAGCGACCCACTGAAGTCGCGCGCTCTCCAGACCACTGCTTCCCATTGGCCAGGGGACTGGAGGAGGCGGGCGAAGCCCCGGGCCGACGCGCCTGCGCCCTGAAGCTCCGAGGTCCCGCCCACTTTGTGTGATTAATGGCCAGGCACCCGCTCCGTTTCGCTGCGCTCCTCGTGGCGCTGAAGCCTCGCCGTTACGGTGGAGCGCACGTGGTTCTTAACAGTCCCGGAAGGAGCGGAGTTAGGAACCTGACCAACATCTCCAGGGCGCGGCTCTTGAGAGAGGCTTTGGAGGGGGGCGAGGAGGAACAGAGGTTCCGAAAGTGGGTGGATGGGGGCCTCGGGGGCCTCTTCGCTCTAAGCGCGGGGATCCAAAGGGCAGGGCGACGGGTACCAAACATCGGCTTTGTCTACTGCCTTCAGGGTAATCATTTCCCGAGCAAGAGCGCGGGCACTGCGCAAAACACTTCACTCGCGTTGTTTAAGCGCCAACGCATCCTAGTTGCCGAGGGGTTTATCGTTGCCATTTAACTGATGAGAAATCAAGAAAATTCCCCAGTGCCCCGCATTCGCAAAGTGTTGGTGAAGGCAGGGTTAGAATTCCGCTTGTCCGGACATGCTGGTTGACGACAGTCCACCGTACAGGTGTTTGTGTTGGTGTAAATGCTCTAGGACAGAAATTCATCTGGAGCCTGTGGGTTGACTGGAGGGCGGGGGACCTTCTGCCTCTGTTTGGTTTCCAGCAAATTGCCTATCTGTTCCAAGACTGCTTCCATTTTTATTTTTTAAGACTCTTATTTATTTGAGAGAGAGCGCATGATGGGGGTGGGGTGGAGGAGCAGACTCCCCACGGACGTGCGCTCCCTACTTGGACCCGGAGATCATGACCTGAGCCAAAGGCAGCCGCTTAACAACGAAGGCGCCCAGGCGTCCCCCTGCTTCTCATTTTGAAAATAAAGTAACATAATAGTATCAGCCTCATAGGGTGTTGTGAGGAGTAAATGAAGTCCTGCCTTTAACAGAGCCTGGCAGGCACATGGGACACCTTCATTTAGAGCTGTTACTATATTAGCTATCTTTTCTGAATTTGCTGAGCCCAGGAACTGTCCCCAAAACACACAAGTCAAGACATTGATGTTTGTCTGTTTTATTTCTATCTATAGAGATGATATCTGGTGCCACACACACTCATTCTCTCTCTCTCTCACTCACACACACACACACACACTTCGTCCACCTGAATGTGCCCGGCCGACTCCTTCCTTTTGTCACAGGGACAAAGCCATACTTGGCAGTCCCTGAGTTGCTGGTTACATTAGTTAGATTTGGTCTTTCAGAAAGAAGACAGCTGAAGTTCGAAGAAGCTGAGCCCTTAGCCATAGAAGTAAGTCCCAGAGCCAATAGCCACAATCTGAACTACACAATCTACAAATCCCCTTTCCAGCGACCACTTTTGAGCCCCTCTCACTTCAGGAATTGAGTTCTAGTAAATGGTGGAGGAACTGGTGGTGTTTCCCAGGACACCCCTTCCAATGAAAGAACTCTTTCCTGCCCTTTCCAGAAGCTGGGGACACACCCATTAAAGTGTCTCCCTCCCTTAAAGGAGGCTTCCTGCAGTCTTGCAAACCGTGGAACCCATTGAAGTAAGTCTGGTTGCTTCTGCCCTCCTCTCTGGAGGAACAGGTACACTGACTATAATGGGTCATTAAGGAAAGTATCACCTTGCTCAAAGGTCTCAGTCTGTCCCAGAGAAGAGAGGCCAATGCAGAGGCGTAGGGACAGGCAGTGGTTCATCTAATGATCTGGTGGGAGAGGGACGCAGAGGAGGTGCTGGGGTGAGATTTTTCATTTACAGGGAAAACTGTTTTGTTGGGGTTTAAACTTCAACTAGTCCTGTGCATTTGAAGCAGCTCCTTAAGCTGAAGGTCAGCCAGTTACGGCCAAATAATCCTGTTCCTGAACTGGCTGAGACCGACCAGTGGATTAACCCAACCTGGGCAATTCCCCAGCCCCTACCTGCTCCACTCCCTTAAGCTGCTGCAAGGGCAGCTCCTCAGGTCCCTGATTATGGGTCACTAAGGAGCCGCAGGGAGGCCACACCGACTCCCACCTCCCAACAGCACCCTGACATTTCCACTTAAAGTTTGGCAAGGGCTTCTCCAAGACCTTTGCTCAGTCTTGGGCCCAGGATTGCAGTACAGTCACCCCGCAGTCCCCTCTCTCCATAGCATTCATCCCACGGGTCATTGCCTGATTCTGACTTCCCCCACTAAATTCCACGAGTCTGTCCATTTCACTACCCAGTTCTTAGCTCTTGGCCCAGAGCAGGTGCTTAATAAATAGATTAAAGGGATGAGTGCATCTAAGTCCTGAGTGGGTAGGGTAAGGGACTCCAGAACACAGATGGGGTCAAGGTTGGCGTCCCTGCTCAGCCAAGATGAGGCCGAGGAGGACACCTTCCAGGGTGAGTTCTGAGAAATGGCTTGGCAGAGAAGTTCTAGGGAAGGCAGAACTGCAGAGGGAGCCGGGCCTCTACCCCACCCCTGGTGCTGACATGGAGACACTAGGAAGGCTGGGTCCTGGCCCAGAGCCTTCCCCAAGTATTGACCTAGGAGACTGCCCCTCCCCGGCCCAGCCCAGAGCAGAGATGAGGATGGGCACGGCATCTGAACAGCTGGGTTCCAGTCCAGACTTCCGTCTCCTGATTAACCCCTTGGCAAGGCACTTAACCCCTGTGAACACCAGTTTTCCCACCTGTGAAATGGGACGATCGGTCTGGATAACCTACGGAGTGGATCAGGGCTCTCAAACCTTGGGAGTCCGTCACAAGGGAATCCCAATCCAATCCCCAAGCTTGAGCTTTTGAGGGACTGGAAATGGAGTGATGGGTTATTGGGCAAGGCACATGTCAGGACAAAGTGGGCGGACTTAAAGCTTATAACAGGTGGTCAATAAATATCCGTTGGATGACTGATGAGTGAATGAGTGAATGAATGAATGGACGGAGTATGGCAGGAAGGCACATAGGGGAGCACAGTCAGGTTTCAAGCAGATCTGGATTAGAAAGGAAACCTTCTGTCTATCAGGTCTTGGCTTATTAGTGGTGCTGACGGTTTGCCGTGAGCACTCTATTCCTCCTCCTATCCTGTCTGTTGTCCTCAGCATCCTCCCCAAAAGGTGGCACCAGACCGAACAAACACCCCTCCCAAGCCCCCTCGCCTTCTTTCCACCCCTAAAGACCTTTGCTGCTCCCACAAAGGACATGGGGGCTGCACTTTTCCTCCGAGCTGCCTGTAAAGGTGTGACTGTGGACAAGACCAGAGGATTCCTTCTGGAACCTTCTTCAAGGGCTCAGATCGCCAAGCCCCTCGTCTTCTCTCCTTCTGTCTCCTCCCTGAGGATGAGAAGTGTGGCATGGGGGAGGTGGGACAGTGGGTGGTCACGCTCTAGATGAGTCAAGAGCACGGAACCACAGAGCTGTCCTAGGAAAGTAGGGTTCCCACTCTAGGGTCTTCTGAGGCCAGCAAGCCTGGACTTAGCTCAGGGACCCTAGAAGGACAGACTGTGCCAGCTCCAAGCATGAGGATCACAGTCTTCCAGTCTCCCTGTCCTGGCTGCCCCCTCCAGGTTTTGGTCTGATGTCAGCCCTTCTGCACTGGGAAGGGAGAAGGACGGAAGACGAGAGGGACAAGGCCCAGAATTCCCTGGCCCAGAGTCCCTTTAAGGCAGATAATTTGTGCTTTACAAAGAGATCACTGATTTTGCTGATAGAAAACGAAACAAACGCACGACGATCGGACAAAACAAATAAGACAAATCACGATGCATCAAGAAGGGCAGCCAGAGCAGGAGGGAGGAACAGGAGCCGGGCCAGATGGTGGTCCTCAGGGCAGGCTGGCAATATCTCTCTCTGGCGGGGGGCCAACCGGCTTGGGGCTGTTCTCGTTGGCTTTTCCTTCAAACATCATGACTCTGGTTTGGAGACAGAGGGGGGAAAAAAGGCAGGATTAGGATTCGTTCCCTCATCCAGGGAGAGATCATCCCAGTCCTCATGTCTGCAGGGTCCTCAGCCGAATGCCCTTGCATCCATTCTCCAGTGGGATCTTCTCTATGTGAAGGGGCTGCTAGACCCATTTCACAGAACAAAAAACTGAGGTACAAAGATCTCTGTATTCGAGGCCATGCATCTTCCCTTACCCATGCTGCCTAAAGGCAGAGCTAGGCTGGGTCATGGCTCTGCTCAAAACCCCTTCAGATCTTCAAAAACCACCCAAGGTTTTAAGAGTAACATCTGGGGCGCCTGGGTGGCTCAATCAGTGAAGCGTCCGACTCTTGATTTCGGCTCAGGTCATGATCTCAGGGTCATGAGATCGAGCCCCAGATCAGGCTCCATTCTGGGATGGAACCTATTTAAGATTCTCTCTCTCCCTCTCCCTCTCCCTCTCCCTCGTCCCCTTGCGCCTTCTCTCTCTCAAAAAACAAGGTAGCATCTTGGAAGTAGAGGACAGGGGTTCCGGATGGAGCCTCTGAAGGGAAACAGCCTGATTTGAATCCCAGCCCTACTATTTTCCAGCTGGTGACTCAAGGACAACCCCACTGGTGCTCAGTTTCCATTTGGAAGTAAGGATGCCGAAAGGGCCAACAGCCCTAGAGCTGTTTTGAGTACTCTCATTCTTCCTGTGGTCACCCTTTGGGTGGGCTCTTTCTGTCCACTGGCTATAAATCCCATCCAAAGGGTGACATTCCACAAGCAGCTTACCTCCGCGCTGATCTGCACACCCAAGACTCCTTGACCTCTCCCCTTGGATGTCGAAAGGACACTTCCAACTTAATCCCTCAAAAACTCAGCTTCTAATTCCTGCCTCCCCCACCTGCTCTTCCCCCTAAAGTAAATAGCAACACTCACCCCAAATAGATCGGGATCATCTGACTCCTTGTTCTCTTCTACATAATCCGGGCATTGAAGCAAACCTTCCAGCTCTCTCCCAAACCATTCCTGATTCCAGAAGCTTCTGCCTACCTTCACTGCAGCTTCTCCAGGCCAAGTGGCCTCTATCTCTTGCCTGCACAGCCTCTCTCCTGCCACTCTCACCCCTCCTGCAGCCAGAGGCTTTTAAAAGTCAGCCCCTAGCTTAGAGTCATCCAATGGCATTGCTCAACATTAGTGCCAAATGCTGAGTGGGACCAAGACCTACAAGGCTCCATGTCTCCTGGTCTGCCCATCTCTGCGAACTCAAACTTCACTTCTGCACTCACTGATGGCCAGACACACTAGCTTCTGTGCTGTTCCTTTGAGCACAGAAGCACAGTCTGCCTCGGGGCCTTTGCACTTGTTTCTTCCGCTGTCTAGAGTGCTTCCCCCCTTCGGATAGCTCATCTTTTCACATCTCTCTCCCTTGAGGCTCTGGTCAAGTGTTGCCTTCTCCGTGAGATCCTCCCTGCCTACTATCCCCTCCCTCTCTGTTCCTCTGTCCACTTGGTTTTTCTTGGTGCTACACCACGGCAATCTGGTGTTTTAGTTTCTTGGGTTTTTGATTTTGTTCTTGTCTGTCTCTTGCCATGAGAATGTAAGCTCCATGAGGCCAACGACTCCTGTGTCCCCGACACCTACAATAATCCTTAGTACATCATTGGTGCTCAATAAATATTTGCTGAATTAACAAATGACACATCTGAGGGGTCACTGGGTAGACCAGAGTCGACCCCAGAGGAAATGCACTAAATCCTGGGTGTGTTCTGAGAGCATCAACACTCCCGTCGCTGCCACCTGTGGCACGCGGCATCCCAGGTGTACTGTGGTCTGACCTTGATGGTTTTCCACACCGCTTGCCCCACCGCCTCCTCACACTAGAAGCTCTGCAGGCTGAACCATGGGCTCATGAGCCGGTTCTCAGCTTCCTTGGGCCTCGACTTCCCCCTTTGTGACAAATGAGGCAGGTTTATTTGACATTCGTATGTTCAAAACCAGAGAGTCTCCAGGGTATCTCTCTGCAGTGGGGGCAGGGGCTGGGAAGCGTGACCTTGGCCACCACAGACCAGGTGTTTGCCAAGACCCAGGCACTGGGCTGCAGCCTTCATATACGTCACACCATATATGTTAGGACGACATTTCACACAAGAGACTCACCATCATCTCTCGCTTACAAACCAAGAAACTAAGGCCCAGGACCAAAGGGGATTTGCCCAGACTCAATCAGGGGGCAAGCAATGGCATCAAGATTTGAACTCTGCCTCCCTTCAGAGCAAGTTGTTAAATATATAATGTTCTCCACAGCCTCGTGGAGGCAGGGTAGTGGGGGGAGGGTAGTGGAATCACCTTGCAAATGAGGAAACCCAGCCTCAGAAGGTTTCACGGTAGATTTTTTTTTTTAAGATTTTATTCATTAATTTGAGGGAGACAGTGCACAAGCAGGGGAGGGGCAGAGGGAGAGAACAGATTCTAAACTGAACCGGGAGCCTGACGCAGGGTTCGAGCCCAGGACCCGGGGACCATGGCCTGAGCCGAAGACAGACACTCGACCGACTGAGCCCCCACCCCCCTCAAGGTGCCCACATGGTAGATTCATCATCCCCGCCATTGTTCTGCTTCCTGAGCGCTCATTCTACCGGAAAGTTCTGGGTACGTATTAATGTGCCCATGACAGATGAGGAAATTGGGTTCAGAGAAATCAAGCCCCTCGTCCAGCAGGTCCCACGAGGTGTTCCCTCCTGGCTGGGCCGTGGCCTTCCCACGCACAACGACTCTGCCTGCAGAGGCCCCGCGAGAGGCAGGGGGTACTCACAGTTTAAGGACAGCTGACCGCTTTCCCAGCATCATGTTCACAAAGTCTCGGTAGGAGATGGTGTCGCTGACCCCCCCTGTCACCTCTGAGATCATCTTTTTCATCTCCAGATGGGTCTTGGGGACCCCAAGCTTCTCCATCATCCTCTTTAAAGACATCAGGTCTGCGAGAGGAAAAGCAGGTCTGTTAAGCGGAGACAGGCTGCGGGCCAGGCGAGGAAGCCGGTAGAGCTCCGTGGCTCTCAGCCCCTGCCCGGGGACTGCAGTCCAGGGCCCTTCTCCTCCCTGGCGGATGAGCCCATCACACAGTCCCCGCTCTCTTCAGAGGTAGTACAGGGTAGTGGTTAGGGACAGGGACCTGGGCTGGAACCCAGTCCTGCTCTTTCTGGCTGTGGGACCTGGAGCAAACCACTGAACTTCTCTGAGGTTCTCTGCCCCCATAAGCCATCAAATGGGTTGACAGGATCATTTGAGAGGGCGCAATGCACGAGAAGTACCCACCACAAAGCAGGTGTCCAGCAATGGGGCCGTTAGGGGTCTGTTAGGTCTGCTGCGCCCCAAGGTCAGGGGGAGCCACTGCCCAGCAAGGTGGGGTCAGGGAGTAGGCTTGACCCAAGGCAGGGAAAGCCATCCTGCAGGGTGCTGGGCGGCAGCTTCTCTCCACCTGCCACTCCCACCCGGCAGTCCCAGGGTTCCCGCCTCGCCCACAGGGCAAGGGAGCCAAAAATATCCTGCAGAGCAGGAAAACCAACAAAGGAACAAAATTCAAGAAAAACAAGGGAGGCACCAAAAAGTCAGTACTCTCTGTAGAATCGATGCCTCTGATCTCCCTGCTCCCCCGATCTTAGGCAATTTCCTCCAGATTGTTCTGTGAACAATGGGAGAGAGGCGGGATGGGGGGCCGATTTTGGGGGCCAGGGGTGTGGCACGACAGCTCACCCCAGAGCAGGGCGGGCAGGACGGATGCCAGACCCCCAGGTGCCAGAATGTCCAGGGCATTTCAAAGAAAACTAGGCAGCCTTCTGCAGGGAAAAGTAAGAGGTCCCCCCCGGACACACACACACCATGCTGCTGGCCAGGATTGAAATTGGCAAGACCTTTCTGGAAGGCAGTTTGGCAAGATGCCTCAAAAAAGTCTTTGACCCAGAAGATCCAATTCCCAAGATTTACTCTAAAGAAATAATCGGAGATCTGGACAAAGATTCACGTACAAAGACGCTCTTCACAGGACTATCAAAAGTAGTTAAAATTGGAGCTTTCTTTTTTTTTTTTTTTTAAAGATTTTTATTTATTTATTTGACAGACAGAGATCACAAGTAGGCAGAGAGGCAGGCAGAGAGAGAGAGGAGGAAGCAGGCTCCCTGCTGAGCAGAGAACCCGATGCGGGGCTCGATCCCAGGACCCTGAGACCATGACCTGAGCTGAAAGCAGAGGCTTTAACCCACTGAGCCACCCAGGCGCCCCTAAAACTGGAGCTTTCTAAATGCGCAATATTAAAACACTGACTAAGTAAGTTACAGTCTGGCCAGCGATGGAATATTATGCAGCCATTAATTATATTTCAAAAGAAAAATTAATCATATGTCAAAACACTCACAATATAATATTTTTTAAAATGAGGTTCTAACACGGTTATAAAACAGCATTTGTGATTAGAATCAAGGGTGAGACTATATAAGCCAAAATATTTCTGGGAGGGAAGACTGCGGCTGACTTATTTTCGTCTTTGTGCCTTACTGTGTTTTCCAAAAGTTTTTATGATGAAGATGTATTCATTTGATAACCCCAATTTTTTTTTTTTCCTGAAGGAAAATAAGGATAAAAATATTTAACAAGGAGAAGAAGGAGACAAGACGGAGGAGGAGTAGAAACATCGCAGAGGCGGCAACACTGAGCTCAGGGCCAAACAGAGAAGGGAGAGCCGGTGTGGGAACCAAAGGCTGGGATCTGGACCCTGGGTCGACCACTTGACCGCCACGTGCCCCAACCCAGTCGGTTCCCCCTGCTGAGCCTGGCTTCCTCGTCTGTAAAATGGGGATCATTAAGCCGGCCTTGACCATGTCATAGCATTACTCGTGAAGGTCAAGGGATGGTCTTGGCCCCAAGGGCCATGGGACCGGCGTTTTGTCACCCCCCACGCCAGGACCACATGATACAGTCAGGGTCTGCTGGAGGAGGAAAGCTACGTACACAGAAGCACCATGTCCAATGCCAACCAGCGTACAAAGGCAAGGACAAAGGAACCGCCAGTCCCCCGGGACCTGGATGTCAAGAGCTTGAGCATCTCCAACCCTGGGGCAGGGGTGGCACCTGGCCTGGAAGGCTGAGACGTGTGCAGGGAGGTGTGTGGGAGGGAAGCAGCAAGGAGAAGAGTCTGGGGGCAAGTGGGTCTAGGCTTAAGTCTGGCAGACAGGCCTGGCCCATAGGGAGAGCTTCGGTGTGTGCCCCTCCCCCACAAAGACCGCCCAGTAGTTCTCTCCAGACCCTCAGATCCTCCCTCCTGCGAGGACACCCGCCTCCCCTTGCACAGTCGAGGCCTCACTTACCAATCTCGCCCTCATTGTTCAGGTCAAACTCCATGTACTTCTCTGGAAATCACAGAGCAAAAACTGGGATTAATTAGCTCCGAAGCAGGGTCCCAGAGATGCCCTTGAAGGCAACCGGCCGCGTCCCCAGGGAGCCCACATCCTCCTCCTCCTCCTCACACCCTCACTTCAGGGTCTAGACATGAGTCCCATCATCTCCGCCACTGTCTCTGGAGAAAGAGCTCGCCCTGCCTGCACCCCTCTCCCACAGGCGCCGGTATAAGGGAGCTGAGGGCCACTGTAACCTTCTGCTGAAGTGGGGCTTCCGCCCAGCTACTTCCTCCCAGCTTCCCGCCAGCATGAGCTGGCTGTGTCACAGTGGCTCCAAAGTGACTGGAACAGATTGCCAGGCCTTGATCTATGGGTGCAGTGGCTTTAGGAAGGGTGGGGTGAGGTGAGGAACGAGTCGGTTCTAGTGATTCTGATCCAGGTGTGGGAATCACCAGTTTAAGGAATCCCTGTGGTTCTGAACTTTTTGGGGGTGGGGGTGTCTGTGGGCACCACTGAAAATCTGGTGCTCTCCCAAGAGAAATGCCATGAACCTGCCCTTGACCCAAAGTGGCACATACAATGTCCAGGGGTACACAGACCCTCCCCATCAAACCTCACCTACAGACCTTGAGTTAAGGCTCTCCGATCAAAGGCAGAGCCTTGTCCTCTCTCACCTTTGCATGGCTCTCCTAGGGGTGGTGGCAGGGATGGGGGGGGGGGGATTCCACTCCTTCCTTTTGTTCATGGAAACAGCCCCACTGCATAATGGTTCAGAGCAGGGGACTTTGGAGAGAGACCAAGACGTGATCAAGCCTTTAACTCTGCCATGGGCAGGTCGTGTGACCCCACACAAGGGACCCCCATCTCTCCGAGCCTGAGTTGTTTCTTCTATAAATCAAAGTCGCACCCGTCTCCCTCCTGGCTGACTTGGGAAGAGTTGGGGAGCTCACGACACAGCATTCGAAGTGCTTCCCACAAGGTCAACACTCAACAAATGCTTCGCCATCGGGGTCCTGCCTGAGGACAACGAAGCAGGGAGCGGTTTAAGGAGCGCTTGGCAGGCTCTTCGCCTTGGAGCGCGGAGGACGTCCACGGTGCGAAGCCTGCGGGGGAGGGGCGGGGGGGTGCGGCCTCGAGGCGATCCGGCGAGGTCCTCCAGCGGCCAGGGCTCCCTGCGCGCAGAGAGCATCTCCCAGGCAGGAAAGGTGGGTCTGCTGGGCTCCTTATGTGCACGGCTCCTCTCCTTTCGAGCCGCTGGCTGGGAACCAAGCGCCAGGGCCCGGAACAGAGGGACCTTTATGCCGCCCCCTCCCCGCGCGGGCTCCCGGGCCCTGTTTTCTTTTCATCCCGTGCTGCTGGGATTCAATGGGCAGAAACTCTGCCCCCTGCCCCACTGTGGCGACACAAACGTCCATTCTGCACAGGGGCTCTCGAGCCGCTCCCCCGTGGAGGGGAGAGGCCAGGGCTGCTACAAAGGGCTGATTGTGTGCTGGGGCCCCGGGAGCGAGCAGGGCCTGGGCAGCAGCGGACAGGAGCCAGCCTGAGCCCCGCCCGTCAGGCAGCCGTGGGGTGGGGTGGCGGGGCTTCGGGCAAGGGTGAGGGGCCTGGGGTGGCATGGAGGCAGGTAGAGGGGCCAGTGCCTGTGCCCGTGGCTGGGGACCCCATCTCACAGCCCTCCAGGAGGAGCGCGTTCTGGAAGAAACAGGGGGGCACAGGCTGGCCTTGTGGGGTAAGGAATCCTATGCACCAGGGGGCCAGCCCCAGCTCTCCCGGGGAGGGGAAGGGCAGACAGCCCCAGCTCACCTTTGAAGGCCGCAAGCTTTTCTGGCAAGTTCTCTTCATCACTGTACTTCTGGTCACAGAGAAACTCCTTTGAAAGTGAAAGGACAGTGCTGAGTCCCAGGTCAGCAGGCACAACTCGCTGCCAGGCAGGCCCGCGGTCCTGGTGTCTGCTCCCACGCCAGGTGGCTGGGCTTGGCCAGGGAAGCACAGGAGGCTCCAGTGTTTGTCCTGGCCTCCTGTCAACCCCCCCAGAGGCAGATCTGCAGGAATCTGCCCCTCGGGCAGGAAGGGTCTGCCCTAAACACCTCCAGCCAGCCTCTGAATTCCCGGGGCAGGGACTGGCCCTCCTCCCCCGGGGCACCCCATGAGGCCGTGAGCCCCACACACAAACTGCCTGGTTTCCAGCACTCACTTCTTAAGTGCGTGACCCAAGCTTATCAGTTCTTCCCTATTCCTCTATGGTTTTATCTGACAAATGGGTATAGTCGTCGCAGCCACTCCTCAGGTTTGTAAGAGAATCCAAGGCGCGTGTCCATAGGACTCTTGGCACACAGCCAGTGCTCAGGAAACAGCAGCTACTGCGTGGTTAGCCTCTGCTCTAGCCAGAAAATGATTGTATATTGTTTGGGAGGTCGGTTACTCTCTCGTCTGTGTCCTCAGCTGTAAAACAGGGCCACCTTCCGCTCACATGATGCCTTCCAGAAGCAGATGTGCAGGAGGGGGAGGGGCTCGGGACACGAACAACAGCCTCCAGAATGAAACACTGACCCGCTCGATCTCTCGGGCTCTCCCAGTGGGCCCACACGGTAGCTACTATTATTACTCCCATGTTACCGATGACAGGACGGAGGCTCACCCAGGTAGAGCTTCACTTCGGCTCCGACTTCCGGAGAGCTCGCATCCCTAACCCCGACACTTAAAGATGGGCGGATAGCAGCCGTTCATCGGGCTTCAGAACAAAATGCTGCTAATTAGTAAGCACTTGCTATGCTGGGCATAGCGTCCAGTGCCTTGTTGCTGCTCTTCAAGCCGCCCCAGAGCCTGTATTCAGATGGGAAAGCAGAGGGCACGTTCCCACTAGCGCCAGACTCCGCAGATCCTCTCTTCTCCCTGGACCTCGCTTTCCTCCTTACGGAGCAGACCCAACACAGGCGTCGCCCCCTCCGCCCCTTTCTGAGGGACCACAGGGTACACGGCTCTGGTTGAGGCATCAAGGGAGCAGGTGAGACCAGGGAAGGAAGGTCTGTACTGTAAAATGACAAGCAGCCCGTGTTTAGAATGACGTTAAACGTCATCTGGACCTGCCACTCCACCTGTTTCTAAATTCCGGTGAGCATGTCCCACTAACCGACCCCTGAGTCTGTACTTCCGCATCTCCCAGGACATAAGACTGTCCAGTCGGCCCTGTAAACCCCCCTTTAATGTAGGAGAAAGAACAGGAGAATAACTGAAGATAAAGTACTCTGGGTTTGGGTCTCAGTCCCCTCCTCACCAGCTGTGAAATGGGCACAAGGGAACCCATCTCCTCGGGCACCTGCCCCTTGACGGGGATAACCCGCTGTGAATGCTCAGCGCCAGGCGTGATCGTCCGAGCTCAAGAAGCAGCGGCACGGCTAAGAGCGAGGAGAATGTGATCCCTTCCAAGGCTCACGACCTCCACATTAACTCACCCCCTTCGACAGAGAAGGAGATATCCACCTGCCAGTCTGGCTCCCCTCCTTGGTTTTGGGGGCTCTTCCTACCCCTTGAACCCAATTTGCCTAGATCCCTAGAGGGGATCGGTACCTACTATGGACGGGCTCTGGTCAGTGCAGGATTTCTGCTTTGGGAGGGCATTGTGCTGTCTCATTAGGGTAGGAACGGCCCTGCCAGAGAGGTTAGATGACCTGTCTGAAGTCCTAGAGCTAGAAAGGTACGGGCTCAGTTTGGAACCCGAGTCTGTTAGACTCCAGGGTCCAGGCCTCCAACAGCAAACACAGGGCCACCCCAGGGCCCACCATGTGGATCGGCCACACATCGGACCTCATTACCAAGTGCCATGCAGGGTTCTGCCCCCACTTAGCCGGAGCTGGGCTACCCTCCTCCTGGCTGGCTCTGTCCAGGACTTTTCTTCTTGGCTCCGTCTCGTCGCTCTTTTCCACCCCTCTCCCCATTCTGTGACCTGAAGTAGGACAATTAACTCTTGTCTGCGGCCCCAAGCAAACCAGACGCCTCCCGGGGTCACAGGTCCCATGGTCTGCACAGCAGAGGGACAACTAGGTTCCTCAGTCAGCGGTTCCCAGACTTTGGGATAACGCAGAAGGAAACACTTCCCAAAAAAGTAAAAATAGAGGGAGGTGCTAAGAGAGGGCTGCCAAGGTTTTATTTTGCCAAGCGGAGACTATACACAATCACCACTGACTGTTGCCACGAGTTCAAAGAAGGACATTCCGGGGGCGCCGGAGTGGCACAGTCTGTTGAGCATCCAACTCAACAGAAGGTTTCAGCTCAAGGTCATGATCGGGGCCCCTGAGATCGAGCCCCGTGGCGGCTTTGCACTCAGCACGGAGTTGCCCTGTCCCTTTCCCTCGGCTCCTCCCCCTTCTCTCTCTCTTACTAAAGACATTTTGTGAAAGTGGGAAGTTCATAATTTTTTAAAAGATTTCATTTTTAGTGAGAGAGCATGTGAGGGAAGGTCAGGGGGAGAAGCCGACTCCCCAGGGGAGCCGAAGCGGGACTCGATCCTGGGACTCCGGGATCATGACCTGAGCTGAACACAGTCACCCAACCAACTGAGCCACCTCGGCGCCCAGGAAATTCATAATTTTTTAAAAAAGATTTTATTTATCTATTTGACAGAGATCACAAGTAGGCAGAGAGGCAGGTAGAGAGAGAGGGGGAAGCAGTCTCCCTGCTGAGCAGAGAGCCTGATGCGGGGCCTGATCCCAGGACCCCGAGATCATGACCTGAACCAAAGGCAGAGGCTTTAACCCACTGAGACACCCAGGTGCCCCGGAATTCATAATTTCTAAGTGGCCTCCATTTAGCCTATGTTCGGCTCACCTCATCGCCCCCATGTTCCCTCAGCTTTACCATCTCCAGAACCGGAAAACCTTCACGTGGGAGGCACCAGGGTATGGGCAAGGCCCAACACCCGGCAACCTCTGGTGAGAGGCCTAGAAGCCCTCCCAGCTCCCCCGTTCTGGTCGACCAGAAATCCTGCACCAGCCAGAACCTGTCCCCAACAGGTACCAACCCCTGTGGAGACCCAGGCAGGTTGGGCTCAAGGGGTAGGACATGGGCCCCATCTTGGAGAAAAACCACACAAGGACGATCACAGGACAGCCAGGCAGTGGCTCCTGTTCACTGGGCCCGACCCTGGGCTGGCTGCTGTGCCTGGGGTGGGGCACGATTATTGTTTTCTCACCGACGAAGCCAGTTTTCTCGTTGGCGCTTCTGACCACCTAATGTGCTATTTTATTGGTGTTCACCCCCTGTCCCCCCCACTGCTAGAATGAGTGCCTCGGCCACCCTGGCCCCCTGTCTGGGGCCTCCCCCATGCCAGGCTTGCTCCCACATCGGGACCTTCGCCTTTGGCTGTGCCCTCTCTCTGTAGCGCCCATTTGCCCGCCGCCGACCCCCCTGCCCCGTGGCTCTCTCCCTCACCAGCTTCACGCGCTGGCTCAACTCTCCCCTTCTCAAGGAGGCAGACCCCATCCACCCTGCCCACTGCAGTCCCCGCCTCCACTCCCCACCCCCCCTTATCTTGCTGTGCAGCCCTTTTCATCCTACAGGATGAATCACCTGCTAACACAGTTCACAACGCGATGCTCACGAAGGGTGCCATCCAGGGTCTGTCTCCCCGCCCGCCCCCCCACTACAGTGTAGGCTGCACATAGTAGGTGCTCAGGAAACACGTGCAGGCTGAGTGAACGAACTGAGACCCAGGGAGGATAAAGAACTTGCTCAACTCAGCACAGCCGGCAAGTGACCGAGCTGGGATTCAGGTCCACAGTGAAGGCTATGGGCTCCTTCCCTGCACGGAGCTAAGGAATCCAAGCGACCCACGGCAGTGGCTGTTGGAAGGAGGCCGGGGGGGGAGGCAAGCCTTGGGCCACAGGTGCCAGGAGGATGAGCTTACCATCTCCTGCCCCAGAGATGCCTAGCACCCGGCAGTGCCCAGCACACAGTAGGTGCTCAGGAAACATCGGCCAAGAGACCAGAGAAGCCTGGCATTCAGCCCAGGATCATTTTCTCTACTCTCAGTCCAGACACGATGGGGTTGCTTTGCAAACGTGTACACGTGCGACACAGACTAGAGGGGTCAGAGATGGGAGTCCCATTTTTCCTTAGAGCCCCAAATGACAATGGCTTGAGCCAAGGAGCGACCAGGGCTGGGAGAGGCATCTGACCCGGTCAGGCGTGGGTGGGGGTTAGGGCAGCTGTGCGGACCAGGCCTTTGGCAAGGTGCCAGGGAGGGGGCAGGTGGGCAGCAGAAACAGGAGTTTCCATTGGTGGGGCTGCCAGCTCCCGCCCCAGCTCCAAGCTTCGGATTCTTGGTTCCTGCTCATGCACAGCCCACAGCTTCCCTACTTCCAGGCGTCCTTCCCCCCCGCCCCCCTTCCCCGGGATCTTTGCCCAGCCTCGGGGGCACAGCCATGCCCAGTGGGCAGGTACCCTGTGTGTCCACACTCCAGGACCCACAGCTGCCCTGTCTCTGGGTCCCCAAGCAGAGAAGAGCGAGCCACAAATACACATAAGTGCTCGTACAGTGCCCGTTCCCTAGTAAACACTACATGAATGGTGGCTGTTTATTACTGGGACCTCCACACACTTACATGAGTACAGTCTACTTACAACCCCCCAGCTCGCCATCCACAACATCATTACCCCCTCCCCCGACCTGGGCTGAATACGGTTTCTCTTTCCCCTTTCCGGGTATTCCCATTGGAGAGACGGGACAACTGAGGCCCTGAGACATTGCTCAACCTGCTCAACGTTACAAAGTTTTAACAATTCAAGCAACGTGTACCTCCCTTCACCACCCCAGCTCCTTCCCTGCCCCAAACAAGGAGAGGGCGGTCTGGCCACAGGTTTCTGGGCAAAGAAAGTCAACACTGAGTGTTACCTTTCCTCTTAGGCTGCTGTAGAAAGAGGTTATTTCAGAGGCCAGGGACCCACTCAATAGCCCTCTAGGGGGATGGGAGAGTATGTGGAGGCGTTCCTCCACCCCCATGCCCCTCTCCCACTCCAACTCCCTGTCCCCAAAGACCATTTTTTCCAGCTGCAGAAACTGCTGTCAGGGCCTCCAGGGATGAGGGCTGCTGGGGAAACTGAGGCATTAGAAGGGAAAGTCTTGCCTCAAGCCACAGTGGTCAGGAGACCTCCATCAAGTCCCCAGGGGCAGGGTGTGAGGGGCAGAGGGCTTGGGGAGGGAGGTTGAATCAAGTTTGGGTTCAAATCCCAGCTCCAGCACTTGCTAGCTTTGTGGCTCTGGGCAACTTGCTTTACCACTCTGGGCCTCAGCTTCCTCATCTGTAAAATGCGATCATAACAACAGAACCTCCTCCTTGGGTTGGTGTAAGGATTAAATGAGCTAACTGCATAGAGAGAGCTTGGCTCCTAGCACACTGACTAAGCGTGAGCAGTTACAACCAAACCCAAGCCTCACCACGAGATCAACGTGAGCAGGGGAAGGGCAGAGACCTACCCACAATTCTCCATCCCACACTGCGCCACGGAGTCCTCCCGGTAAGCCCTGACCCTCGGGCCATCCACATGGGACAGAGTGCTCCCATCTCAGCCCCAGGGGACGGTGCCCGCAGGCACACCTGCTCGCTGCTGCCTCTCTTGGTCCTCTCCAACCTCTGATGCACATCACAACCCGCCCCCCCGTCCCTGGGAGCCCCATCTAGGCACTTATGCCCGGAAGGGAATATTTCCAAGACCAGCAGAGGTTGGCAGCCCCTGCCGTGTCCGGCCTTCCAGATCCCCTGCCACCTGCCTGCTCTCCCCTCCCCCACTCCCCCTCCTTAACTCTCTTTCCGGGCTGGTACCTCTAGCACCTGCTCCCGGACGCTCGCTCCCGGCCCTCCGGCCTTGTCCTTATGTACCAGCTGCAGCAGAATTTTGGGGCGGGCACATATCACCATTTTGGAGGCCATCCAAGGGGCTGGTGGCTGCAGCCCTGCGCAAAACCCCCAAGGACAGGCAGCTCCATAGTGGGCCTGGGCCGAGAAGGCTGTGACACCACCCACAGGCTCTTAAAGGGCCAGTGCCAGGTCCGTGCCGGGCCTGAGGCCTGGTGCGCAGTAGGAGCCTGGAAGGTGCCCCCACAAGGACAGCAGGCTCACGTTGCCCATGGCAGCTCCAAGGCCTCATCTGGATGCAGCATCCTTGCCAGCAGGTGGGGCAGCCAAAGAAAAACAGCCCACAGACTACGCAAACGAAGCGGCCCTGACAGAAATTCCATCCCCGGCTTCCTGTGACACGGCCACGCCAAGGTCGAGCCCGGCTGTACCCGCGCGGACACTGAATCCTCGGGGGCTCACGTGGCCACTTATCACCATCTCCCTTATAATATATTAAGGAAGAGCAAGAGAGACGGGTGCCGGCAAGGCCAGCTGGGCTCACTCACCCGGGCAGGGACAGGCAGGGTGGCACAGGGTACACAGGGAGAGAGACACACCTGCGTCGTGCCCTGCTCGGGTCTCAGAGGTCCCCTATGCTGGGGCAGGACAGGGGATCTATAAAAGCAGGGCACAGATCCCCAGCCTGCCCTGTCCAGCTCTTCCCAGTACAGACGGCATGTGGGCTCTGAAATAACCATTAGACCCCTGAACGCTGCAGGGAATGCCAAGTGCCCTTGACTCGACCCAGGAGGGCTGGGAAGGCGGGACAGTAGCCAGAGATCCTTATCACCTAAGCAGGAGAGGCTTGTGTCCCAGCTTGGCCGTGGCCACCTGACAGACAGGGTCCTGGGCGGGCCACGGGTGCCATCAGAGTCAGCATCCCAGCTCTGCCACTTCCTGACTCGGTGACCTTGGACAGGTGACTTCACCGAGCTGTTTCCTCATCTCTAAAACATGAGCCTGAGGAAGCCCTGTCCCACGGAGATGTTTATAGATTCCTCCTGCACATCTGTCTAGTCAAGCGCTCCATCCAGAGGGTCACTGAGATGACAGCAGTGCTGGCATGGGGCAAAGGCACGACCCACGTTATTGGTTCAACATTCCAGCCCCTGGCTGGTTCGAGATCCAGCCCTCGCCATCCTCCGGGCTCCTCCTGCTCAGTCCCAAGGGTGAGGGCACTCTGCGGGGCAGCCCCCCAGCCCCACTGCCTCTCTGGGTCCCTGTGGGAAGCTGCAGAGAGAATCTGTCCCGTTGCCATATAAGGCCAGGCCTGGCTGGCCCGGGGTCACCTGCCATGCCACCAAGGCTCAGGGAATGTCAGCTATGTGGGGGGAGTAGGAGGCGGGCTCAGGTCCTGCCTGCTTCAGTAGTGCCGAGAACGCCCACACACACTTGCGCGCACGCACACGCGAGTGCACACACACACACGCACACACAGATGCACATGCACGGCAAAGGCAGGGAGGCTGGCTTCAGGCAGTTCACTCAGCCCCTGCGAGTTTTGTTTTCTGTAAAATGGGAACAGACACTCACGAGGAGAGCGAGTGTTTCATGAGGTAACACCCGGAGTGCTCCTGGCGTGCTGCCCGGCTCCTGCCAAGTGCTCAGAAAATGATCACAAAAACGAGAGCAAAACCAAAAAGGGTGCATTTCAATGCAGGCCCCCAGGACCTCCAGGTCCACCCTAATCTCCTTCTACTTTGGCTCCTAACCCTTATAACAACAATAGCGAAGCCTTGAGCTGCCCTCCCTGGAAGCTGGCCTGGCCTTGGGGCGAGGGGAAGGCTCCAGAGGGAACTGGGGGGCTGGTCCGGAGAAGCCCCCAGAGCTGCCGGCCAGGCTGGGCTTGGCC
Source organism: Mustela nivalis (assembly GCF_964662115.1). Classification (NCBI taxonomy): domain Eukaryota; kingdom Metazoa; phylum Chordata; class Mammalia; order Carnivora; family Mustelidae; genus Mustela; species Mustela nivalis. The sequence goes on along the minus strand of NC_139032.1, from coordinate 88,477,618 downwards.
CGAGGCAGCAGCCCCAGAGGTGCTCAGGCCCGTGCAGCCGGTGAGTCCTGAAGCTCCACTCTCCAGGGGCTCCTGCCTCCATAAGGCCCATGGGAAACTGCTCCATCCGATCCAGCTCCCCAGAAGCTCTGTGCCAGCAGGGGCAGTGAAGCTGCACCCCAAAGAAAGCCAGTCTGGGCTGCCAACAGGGTTCCCTCTAGAGTCCACGCACACCAGGGAATGTCTGCTGTGGTCACAGTCATGGGTGAAACAGACTTTGACCCTCAAACAGAGCAACTCCCTCAGTCTGCCAAGAGCTCCTGTCTGGTCATCTCTGATTGTCGCGGGGACAGAGCAGGGATCTCTGCTCCCTCTGAAGGCAGGGAGGCCTAAGGTTCTGCTCTGTGGAAGGGTCTGGCACTGAGCGGCCAGCATGGGCTGTGGCTTGCACTAGACCTTGCCCCTAGAATTCCGCTCCCAGCATCTTTAAGCACCAAACTGATAACAAGGACCATGAAAGCTGTGTGATTTACAAGGATTATCTCCCTGAAAAATCACCGCAACCAAAATGCCATGATCTCAAGTGGCATGCCCAAGGTCACAGAGCCAGCAAGCGCTCTGCCCACCCCTGCACCGCCACCCAGGACTCCACAGTACAGGGGTCCCCCTGACCTCCTGGGCGGGCGAGGCAGAGGGGCGGGGGGGTGGCACACAGCTCAAACTTCTGGTTTGATCCTGGAGTCCCCTTCCTCTGGTTTGATCCAGCAGCCAGACAGTAGGCTGGGTTCCCATGGCAGAGATCAGAATAGCTTCTGGGCAGTCAAAAGACACTAGACGACAAGCTCTGTCACTGGCTTCTGTGTGGCCTTAGCCAGTTGCCTGCCCTCTCTGGGTTTTGGGGTCCCGTGGTGGTGACACATGGCCCCTTCTTATTTTCACTTTCTCCAGTCCCAGCACTGTCCAGATCAGCCCCCTGAGAGCCACAGCCCCACCCCCTTCTGAGCCAAGCCAGTCCACCGCCCAAACCACCAGGTAGCCAACTCTTACAAACCCCCCCGACTGCTCCCCCAAGGACAGGGCTGGCATGAAAGTCCCACACACTCTCAGCAACTGTGGGTTGTCTGATCGTAGTCCCCTCTCCCCCATCTCCAGCTGTCTCTGGCTCAGGGTCCTGCTGGCTGTGGGTGGATTCAGCCAGCTTGGAACCCGCCCTGTCGAGTGGCCCAGGGGGCTGTATGAGGTCAGGGTTCCAGGCTTCTGTCCAGAGGGCAAGAGCAGCCAAGACCAAGACCAAGGGCGGGCTGGCTGCAGAGTAAACTGGGAAGGAACCCAGCAGCCTGGACCCCTGAGAGCCCCAGCCACACGACCAGTCTCCCTCCCAGCTATGCTCAGGATGGCCCCAAGAGGCAAGTGATGATGGCACAGAAGGGACTAGAGATTACTTGGAGGAACCCTGGGGGTCCCTAGAGCCCTGCTTGGGATTCCTACAGCCAGCAGAATGAAATCAGATAAGCTGCCTCATTCCAGATACTCCGAAAAAAAAGCAAGACTGCAAGCCCAGGCGAGAAGAAATACTACAAAATATGACGGCCGTGCGCAGCCCCCGGACCCACTTCCACACAGCCTTGACCTGGACCCTGCTGACCGTCACCAGCTTCCCACTTGGGGACTCTGAGCTGGGTTTGGACCTTGGGAGCCCAGCAGCTGAGGGAGCCAGCAGGGGGGATGCCCAGCCTTGTTTCAGTGGGGAACCCCCTGCAGCCTGTTGGGAGGGAATCTGGGAGGTGTCTACCTTAGGAAAGAACTCTAGCACCGTCCACAGAAGTCAGCCCTACTGCCAGGTGCTGGGCCACACACAATATATATTTTCCCTCTGTGAGCCCTCAAGGTGGCCTCAACTTTGTTCTGAGGTCGGGATTCCTGATGGAGACCCCGCCTGAGCCCAGATCTCACGGGACCCCAGACCCTGGGTTGTGCTGCCTTTGAGTTTTGGTCAATCCAGGCAGGCCCTGACACTTTTCCTTATCTTCTAGAATTTACTTGGCCGTTAAGCAAATGTTTGTGCACCATTGTGCACCCAGCAACAGCGGGGTTTCTGTAAAGAAATCCACGAGGTCCAGCAAGAAACGCATCAAGTGTCTCAGGGAACCTTCCCTAAACGCTGGAGTGAGGAAAGAGTTGTGGGGTGGGGTGGGGGGAGGGGCCTTGCATTTTCTGTCTGGGAGGGCGCACCCGCGCGGCAGTCTGGACCCCAGGTTCTAAAATCAGCCCCACCTGGACTTGCCGGGCCATCGCGGGGCAGCCACCGAGCCTCTCAGGGGCCTCCATTCCCTCCCGCGGCTGTACTACCGGGGGCGGGGAGGAGGGGCGGCTCAGAGACATCGGGGGTCCCTCCCTGGACCCAATTCTCGCCGCTGGTCCCAGGCGGGCTTCCGGGGAGGCCGGGCCCGGAGGCATCAAAGCTCCCGGGCGAGCCCCACCTCCCCAGTCTAAGAGTAACAACTTGCAACCCGAGCCGCGGGAGCCGAGCTGGGTGGAGGCGGCGGAGGCGGCGGAGGGGGACCTACCTGGAGTCGGAGGCGCGGGGCGGGGGCCGGGGAGGAGATCGGGGAAGCCCAGAGGAGCAAGAGAAGGGAGTTGATGTTGCGGCAGGCACAGCCTCGCAGACGGGGGCGGGACATGAGGGGCGCTGGGATATTTGGGGGCGACTCGCAAGCCGACCCCGGGCGGCGCGCGCTTACCCGGTTGATCTCGGCCAGCCTCCGCTCCTGCCGGGCTTTGAGCAAGCCGAACGCCTTCCCTCCTGCAGGAGACAAAGAGGCGGCCCGGGAAGCTGGGGGGGGGGGGGGGTCTCCCCGGGCCGCGCGCCGCGGACCCCGCCGGCCGGCCGGCGCGCGCAGGTGGCGGGCGGGGGGACTCCGCGCCGGGGTGGGAGGGGGTGGGACGGGGGCGCGGGACAGCGCGGGGACGGCGGCGCCTACCTTGGAACCTGTTGCTGAGCGCGAGCGACATGGTGAGCGCCGGGCTCCCGCCGGCTCGGGGCTACGCGGCCGCGGCGAGGTACGACGAGGAGGGACGGGTGCCGGGTCCGAGCTCCGGCGGCGTGTGGCGGCGGGACGGAGGGGCGGAGGGATGGCGCGGGCGGCCGGACACACCCCTCCCGCCCTCCTCTCCCCGCCCCCCCGCCCCGGGCCCTCCCGCCCCGCCACCCGGCCGCCGGCATCAAAGCGCCTATTATGCGGGACGCCGCGCCCGCCGCCCGCCCCTCTGCTGGAGGGCGCGGAAAATGCACGGCCCGGGACCTCCCCGGGCCCCTTCTCCGCTCCGGGCCGCGATGTCCCCCCAGAAAGAAAGCGGGGACGATCTCGGGACGCACTCGGGATCCTCGAGGATCAGCTCGGGTCCCGGTCGCTGCCAGCGCGCGCTCCAGCACCCGCCGCTGTTACGTTACGGTGGCCCTGGGCGCGCGGCGCTGGTAGAAGGCAGGCCAGCCTCCCCAGTCTCCACTTTTAACTCTTGTACGAAAAATATGAAAACTTTGAGGGTTTTTTTTTTTTTTTTGATGTGGTTGGGTAAAGGCATAATGACAAAGCTCCGCGAAGACATCCGTGACACTTTAAATCCACCAGAATGATTTGTGTTTTGTTAATGAAACCTGTTCTTGAGCACTCACTATGCCCCAGCTACTTTGCTGGCTCAGTACAGCACAGATTTACGTCGTTTAATTCTCAAAACTCTGCAAAATAGGACTTGGTGTTCCCAGTTGACAGACAAGAAAAGTCAGGGAGCTGAAGCTGGGGACAAGTCCACTAGGATGATGCTACGCCAAGCCTCCAACTCCTGGGGGTAGAGGGGCGTGGGTGGAGGAACCAGGGACTAGTGACCCGACCGTAATGAAGTCTCACGGCCAAATCAGGACATTTCTGAGAGTGAAGGGTGGCAGTCCTCCTAAGTATGCCGACAGCCACAGGTACAAGCAGGAGCTGCCCCGGGCAAACAGCTGTCCCAGTCACCAGTAATGCAAACCCCCCACCCCACCACCACCACCACAGAGTGTGTCCCTGGGAACTGGATCTGGGAAGTCTCCTTCCCCACAGACTTACCTTTGTCTTGCCCCCAGGACTGGGATCCTGGGGCCAGCTGGTCGTCTCTTCTGTGGTTGTCCCTGGGGGACAAAGTGGCCAGGTTGTCCCAAGGAAGGGGACTGGACAGGATGGAATGTCCCACAGTGGACCCATGTCAGGGCAGCAGCAGTTCAAGGCCCCATGTCCCCGGCACTGTGATGTTATTACTTTCCCCCCGGTTATTCTCTGATGCAAACCCTAGAGGTGGGTTTGGATCTGGCCAAGTTGTGTGGTCTGGGGTCCAGCACCAGCCTTGTCTGAGGCTCAGTGTCCTTTGCTGCGGAGTGGAGGAAACAGTGCCTCTCACCCAGCAACGGCTGTTAGAACTTTTATGACTTTCAGGGTGTTTGGAGCAGAGAGTAAAAGCTTGCAGGGGAGCCGGGCTTGGGAATTACAACCCTTGGTTGATGGGAGATGTTCCATCTGGAGGCCAGATTAGGGACCTGACCTAGAATGGGGCCCTATGACACCGTTCCCAGTCCAGGCTCAGAAGGCCTGTTGCCCTGGTCGGTTGCGGTGGCCAGCCACTCCACCTTCCAGTGCTCAGCTGCTGGGCTGCATTGCTAACCAGATGTTCAACATCTGCCACATTCCACCCAGCACAGCCCCACCTCTGGGGCCAGAGTGGTTCTGCACACACCAGGCATGACCGGACTGCATGAGTCATGAGATGTCAAGCCTGAGGTACGTCACCATGGAATGGAGAAGAGGCCTGGGCTGCACATCCCCACCCCACTGGGATGACGACACTGGGCTTTGCTGAACCCCACAGCTTGAGTGGATAGGGCTTCAATGCCAAGAGCAGGCATCAGAATGGCTGTGTGCCTCTATCAGCACAGAAACTGGGTGTTGAGGAAGAGGGTCTGCAGGGCATCAGGCTCGATCTATCCTGGGGTCTGCCAAGAACCTTGGTCTCCTTGGCCCTTCCTATACTAGACACCAATCATCCAAGCCCCTGCAGAGCACCAGCCTCCCGCCCCCGTCCTTCCTCTCCTATCTACCCAGTCACTCCCTGGTCATTGGTGTCCACCACGTTATACACACACACACACACACACACACACCCCTCACTCGCCGTGGCCTTGGCTTTTAGATTGTCTGTGGAGGAACTGGCCTCTTTCTCGGAATGCTCTCCCTCAACAGATCTGGAGAGGATACAGACAAGCTCTCCGTATACGGCTTTGTACTGCTCTTCTGACTAGGAATTGGGGGCCCTGGCCCAAGCTGGGTCTGTCTTTGGCGTGGGCATCCTCTCCATCACGCTCAGGAAGAGCAAAGAGAGCTGCTCTGCGCGCAGGGTGGGGAGGTAGGAGACAGAAGCAAACATGGGGGTGGGGGGCAGAGGGAAGGGGCGGGGCAGGAGGGAGGGGACAGGAGGGGACAGGAGAGTCCCCAGAGGTCCCCATCCCAGGATTCTAGGAGAGCCTCCCACGTCCTCCCAACAAACTCCCCTTTTTAATTATACCAACTTGAAAGGCCTTCAGACTCTGTGGCCAAGAGCTTAGACTGCCCACGTTCCATAGTCCATCCTACCCACACAACCTGGGTTTCTGGGTGATCTGTGCTGGCCAGGCCCCCACCCTGTGAACCCTGAGCTATTGCCCACCCTCCTGCCTGGAATGTTCCCTCTGACTCCCCGCTCTTTAAGGTCTGGCCCAAAGCCCTCCTTCTTCTCATTGGTGTCCCTTTCTGAGCGGGGGGACACTTGATTTTGAGTTCACCGTGTCCTGCTTCCCTGTCTCCGGCCTGAACCAGAGGCCAGCCAAGGGCCCCTCGTGCTCTCCTAGGCTTTGCCTGACAAACCCCCCGGAGCAGAGGTGGGACAGCGGGTGCCTGTGGCCGCCGGACCCCAGCCAAGCCCCCACGGGAAGACCCTGGCAAATCCAGTAAGCTCCACTTCTGCCACCTTCCTGCTACTGCACGTGGACCAAGAGATCACTGAGCATTCCTCTACCCACATGCCAGGACAGTGAGTCCGCACCCACAGCCGGGGCCCCTGCTTCCAACCAGCGGGAGATGACCACAAGCATGCCACCCAGCTAGTAAAGGGGTCCTTTATTTTCACATTAAACAGAACCGGTCCATGTTGCTGCCTGTCCACCCTGCCCCCTCTGTCTGCAGGAGGAAGAGCCCCAGGAGGGAAGGTGGGCTCCTGGGGCCTGGGTCCGGGGTCCCGGGGCCCAGGGTGTGTTGTTGGTGGGAAGAGGGCCCCGGGAATGGGGCGGAGCTCAGGGAGGAAATGCCAAGAATCCTGGGCAGAGGCTGGCAGGGGGCCTGGGCACAGGGGGCTCCCCAGCATGACAGGCTGGGGCCACAGCCAGGCTGCCACACCCAGCAGGGACCTCCCAGGTGGCAAGTGCGGCCACAGGGCCTCAGGGCCAGTGTCAACCAAAGGCTGACAGGGGTCTTGGGAGCTCCCCCAGCACCCTAGTCCCCCTGACCCAGGCCTGCTAAGGCCCTTGAGGCTCAGCTCTCTGGCTAGGCCACAGGCTAAAAGGAGCACTGGGCCCGGGGCAGGCGACTCCCAGGATCCCGAGACCAAGCATTCCAGGAAACCAGTGATAACCATGCAGGGCTGGGCCATCCTCCTGGTGGGCCGAGGAGGCCGCACCCTGGCCCTAGGGGTCCCTGGGCCTCAAGCTCCCCTGCCCCAGACTGCTGCCGACGATCTTCTATCTCTTGGTCTGCCTGGTCCCTCAGCTGTGCAGAGTGGGCGACGGACAGGTGTCCTGGGATGACCTGCTGCTGGACATCGGGCCGCTCTGGGGCCAGTGGCTGCGGCTCCTGCCCCGCCCAGCCTGGATCCCTGCAGAGGCCCCCTCAGCCTCTCTGGCACCAACTCTGCTTAGGTCCTTGCCTTCAGAAGCAAGAGTGAGCGTGGTGGTGCCAGAGGGTAATCAACATACCTCCCCCCGCCAGCATCCAGAGGGCATACGGCAGACTTAGTGCCCAGGAACTGGCTGTGGACTGAGCAGAACGTGTACATGCACAGAGGAACTGGTGAAAGTGTGTGCCTCGTGCACACAGGCGTGTCCCCACAAGGTGTGCATGTGTTCCTGACACTGGGGTGTGCACGTGTACACATCATGGCCTGGGAGTGCCTGCCCGGGCAAACTGTGTACGTACACGAACTCTGGCGGGCATGGAGGGGGCGTGGCTGTGGACTGGGAAGGCCACGTGAGTATTCCTTTGGGGTGGGCACACAGCTGCAGGCTCCGGGGGGTGTGTCTGCAGGGCTGCACCTGTGGGGTGCATGTGCCTGCCCCGGCCAGGGCCACAGTGTTGGTGGGGGGGGGTGTCCTGGGCGGCCCTCACTGCCAGCTGGCACAGCTCTGGGGCAGGCTATGCAGAATGGCCTCCAGGTTCTGCTTGTCGGCACGGATCTCAGCGAGGTCGTTCTCGAAGCTCTGGATCTGCAGCTCCTGCTGCTCCGACTCCTGTTGCAGCAGCCTCAGTTTCCCCTGCAGGGCCCCCGGCGGGCTCAGCTGCAGCCTCAGGCGCTCCAGTGCCCATTGGGTCTCGTTCAGGGCCTGGGCTGGGGCCTGATGGGTGTCCAGCGACCCTGCAGGGGGGCACGGACAGCCTCAGCAGAGACCAGCCCTCCCGCAGGCCCCAGCGTCCATTCAGGGCCCTCCCCCGAGACCTCTGGAGGCCCAGACCTTCCAGGATTCTGACTGCCCACGCTCTGCTAGGAAAGCAAGGGACAGAGAAGGCAGTGTGTCTGGTCTTGGGCACCCCAGGGGGTGCACATGAAGACTCTGGAGCTTTCCCCCTAGGCAGCACTGGGCAACGGTTCCTTTTTGTCGTGGGTACTACTGTTATTGATAGAAAGAACTCCCCGCGTGGGTCCTGAGCCCATTTCCCAAAGCCGTGTGTGGCACAAGGTCCCCACGGCTCCATGCCGATTTGCCGAGAACACGCATTTAAAGATGCCTCCTGTGCCAAGACGCGGACGGCCACTGGGGTAAAAAGCAGTGCCCCTGGCATTAGAATAGAGCTGTGGAAGCGGAGGGGGCAGGAGGGGCTGCGGACTCCTGTAAGCAGGCACCAGGGGTCTCGTCCTGGCCCAGCATGGGTTAACTCTGTTTCTTGGAGTTCAGTACTTCCCAAAGCCTCATGGAGGCTAAAACAAGGAGGCGGGGCCCGGTGCCCACACTTGAACTTGGTGGTGGTAGTGGTGGCATGGAATCCACGGGCTGTCTCCCCAGTCTGGCCCTTGTCACCTTCTCATTTATGGGTGACATTTCACAGGAAGATGAGGTTCAGCCTTGGGGATGGGAAAGTAAATTCTAAATGGCTTCTAATCCCACAGGATCCCACAGGGGCCAGAGCTCCCCTGAGCCCCCAAATTTCCTGGGCAACGAAGGTGGAGGTCAGAGGGCAGGCAGTTGAGGGCGGGGGGGGGGTGCGGTGGGCAGGAGGAGGCATCGGGAAGCTGAGCACCGCTGGCCTGGGCAGATCCCGCTCCCAGCAAAGACCCCAACCACGGGGAGGCCCCAACTACCTGGCCTTCAAGATGCAGGTTCAGCTTGTAGCCACACTCCACCTGCACTGTGGGGGCCCCCAGGCAGGGCCCTCTGGGGGCTGCTCACGCCTGCGCCCCCAACTCAGGCACAGCACCGGACAGCAATGCGGCCAGTGCTCTGAGTCCTTGGCGTCAGGAACAGACCAGTGGCTACCAGTGGGCACCCCGAATCTGTCAGACCTGTGTGCAAACCTCAGTTTCCCCACTGACTGGCCATGGGGCCCCGGGCACATCACTTAAACTCTGTGCCTCAGACTGCCTGTCCGCAAGACGACAAGAGAATCCGGGACCTTGACTCCCAAGCAGAGCATTCCAGATCACGAGCATGCAAAGCTTAGGGCCTGGCATGCAAACACGACGTGGAACATGGTGATTCTTCCCCTTATTAGTAATGAGGCCACATGTGTGCTGTTATGTAGGTGACCCTGAGGACGTGACACTAAGGGGCAGAAGCCAGTCACAGAAGGACACAGGGACATGAGGTCCCTGGAGTGTCAAGTTCACAGAGACCAAAGAGGTCCCAGGTGGGGGTGCCAGGGGCTGGAGCATAGGGAGTTTGTGTGTAATGGGTACGGTGTTTTGGTTTGAAAGTTCTGGAGACAGATGGCAGGGACGGCTGCGCCACGTGTGAATGTACTTAATGCCTCTGAACTGTGTGCCTGAAGATGGTTAAAATGGCCAATTTTATGTTGCATGCATGTTACCACGGTTTTGGAAAATGCACGGCTACTGTCCTCCGCTCCCCCGCCCTGCTCATCCGGGCCTTGCCGGATGCTCTCCCCTTCATCTGAGAGGCCTCCTTGCCGAGGCTCCTCCCCGAGAGCTGCTGCTCACCGGCTCTCACCACGCAGGTGGCAAGCACTTTTTACATGACGCTGGTGCTTACGTCCATTTTACAGATGAGGGAACTGAGGCTCAGAGAGGCACAGTGGTTTTCCCAAGGTCCCACAGCCAGGGAAGGGAAAGCACCAGACTTGAGTCTTGGTCTGATTCCAGACCATCTGATTCGAGGCCATCCTTGCTTCTCTGACATTCTCTCTCCTCCTCTGAAACCCTCAGCCACGCAGAGCCCATCTGCTCCTGTGGTCCCCACAGGTGTTTCGTCTGCTGAGTTTTCTGTGCCCCCGTCCACCCCCGCAACACCAGACTAGCGGCCCCTGGAGGGGCACAGTGACATCAGCCCTACCTTGCAGGACAGCCTGGGGCTATTTCAAATGCTTGTGGCTGAGGAGGGGGGACCGTGGGTATCTGGGGGTGAGGAGGAAAGCTTCTCTAGGACTGGGCCTCCCAGAAGCTCCTGGGGGTGCTCCAGGGACCCAAGGGTCTCCTTACCCAGCCTGGAGAGCAGCTCCGACAAGGCCTGGACGTCCCTCTCCAGGGAGGCACGCGATTCTCGGATCTGCCGTTCCAAGGAATTCAGCCTGGCACCCATCTAGGGCGGGAGGGAAAGCTTGACCGGCTCCCTGCTGGCTCGGGGGCCAGGAGGAAACGGGAGTGGGGGCTGGGGGTCTCGGCACACGTACCTGCCCTGCGTCCTCCAGCTCCCGTCTGCGGGCCTGCGAGGTGAGCGCCTGCCGGGAGACTTGTCGGAACATCGCCCGCGTCTGGCTGGAGAGCCGGCCTGCCCGGCGGTGTTCCTGCTGGCCCTCCCTGAGCAGGGCCTTGGCGAGCTGGGGGGTGGGCAGCAGCAGAGCGGGGAGAGGGTGAGCGCACTGAGTCCTTTCAGAAGGAAAGGGCACCGACGGCCGTGATGCCGAGCAGTCGTCAGTGTGAGCCCCAGGTCATTCGTTCATTTCACAAACACGGACTGGACGCGGGCGACACGCGCAGAGGCAGCGGCGGGCTAGAGGGACGCACAGTCTGGACTTTGGCCCCAATTTAAAAATAAGAGCTTAGAGGTTTGGGGGAGTAAAGCCAAACAGACGTCGGTGAGAGTCCTGGTCACCCGGACTGGGCCTCGGGGTCCACACCCAGGACGCCAGTGACAACAGTGACACCTACTTCTTGAGGAATCAACAGGGTCACTGGCCTGGGGCCCCTGAGCCCTCGGTAAGTGCGGAGCGTTCAGCATGGTCTACGCGGATGGGGGCAGATCTGTGGGGACCCCGTTTCACCTACAGAAGGGGCATTTCTTCCAGGACCGTCCTCCCACAGGCCCAGAAGGCAGGGACATCGTCACACCCATGGCCCTGACCTTAGCACTGTCCTTGGCCAACAGCTCGGCTTCCCTGCCCTTCTTCTTGGCACTGGAGGAGACAGACGCTGCGTTTCCCAGCATCCTCTCCGCCTGCTTGGTCTTCTTCTTCAAGTCTACGAGGAGCCTGTCGCTGACAACACCTGCCTTCCTCCCCAGCGCGGCCTGGTCCCTGGGCTGCGGAAACTGCCGCTTCAGTCCTGCAAACCCGGGGGAGGCAGTGTCAGGAGGGTGGCCCCTGCCCTGAGAGCCTGCCAGGCAGCCACTGCGTGTGGTCCCCAGACAACGTGAGGGAGGTGCTGAGGGCAGGAGATCTACAGGAAACCTCCGGAAGCTCTTTTGGGAAACAAGCGAGCAATGAGTAACATGCACTGTTCAGTGAATTTAAAGATTCATGTTATATCGTGGTGTTTGTTAAAATCATGAGATTACACGGCTGATACCTGGGCTGGGGTTGGGACTGGATGGGGAGCCACACCTCAGTACCCAGAAAATCCATTCAGCTCTTTCTCTGTACCTCTCTTATGTCTAAAAAGGCTTTAAAGCAGCTTATAGTAACAGTGACAGGTACGTCAACAACTGGACCACTGAAGTGAAAAACCAAGGACCATATGCAACTGAGGGGGGGGCGGGGATGAGGAGGGAAGGAGAGGAGTGCGAAGGGCCAGAAAATTAGGATAATGACATCTCAGGCACTAAATGCTCTGTTCACCTCTGAGCTTCCTAGCAGCCAAGACAAAAAGGGAAGTATTATGATTTGCATAGGTTTTATTACCTAATAAGAAGTGGCTTCCCTCTGTAAAGAAGAGAGACTTTTTCCTTTTCTTTCAAATAAAATTTGAAGGGAAATTGGGAGTTCTAACGATAGTCAGATTTTAAAATGAATCAAGCCATCCAAGGCAGAATGTCATGCAATTTTCCATGAAGATAACAGAGAAATTAGATCTACTTTAGTTTCTCATACACGAAGTTGATGTTTCTTAAAATGCACTCCATGGAGTGCTAACTCTACAGGGTGTTACTAAACATCAGGAGGAAACGTCAAACTTAAAGAAAGAGAACCAGGTTTCTTTGTTACAGGACTTCTCAGGACCTTTAATATCATAAAGTATGCACTGTATGGCCTCGGGAGGGCACTACAGTAGCAACATTTCCTAAACTTATCTGAACACAAACCGACTGGTGGTCTTGGGCTAAAGGCCCCAAGGCCACCCCCTTGGGGAAAGCTGTACCATATTCAATGAATTTTCCTTTCATTCTAAATATCCACTGAGCACAGACCGATTGGTGGTGAGAGGGGGTGTCTCTGAAAAGGGGTAGGAATGGGGACATTAGCCCAGGGTTAGCAGTTTGAGATGAGTCCTCACGTGGACGGAGGTACTGCACCAAGGAGGCAGATTTCCACGCAGTACGTCCCCCAGTGAGAAGGCGATAGCTCGTGGGCTGGTAAGCACATGTTGCTGGAAGTAGGGAAGCAGAGGGCGGAGGAGCCCCCTGCCCGCCGAGGGGGCTGCAGCAGGTGGCTTTAATAAGCCTTAAGATTTTAATGTTCAGAAGTCCTAATATTCCATCTAGTCCTAATTATATTCCTATTCCCAGAAGTCCTATTATATTCCATCTAGTCCTAATATTCCATCACTAGTATCACAGAATTTACTGAACGCGACTCAGAGGCAAGTACTCATGGCCACGGCCCCCATTGGAAGTCCCCGGTCAGTGGGTGGCCAGGCCTCCCACCACAGAGAAACCTAGAGAACCGGAAGCACCGGCCAGCTCGCCCTCTGCCTCAGGGGGCAGGAGGCCGAGGCTGGAGGCACATCTCTCAGCGGCAGCGATGGAGTTGGGGAGGAAGTCCTTGGAGCCGAGGGGAACGCAGAGCCTGACTCCCAGTCTCAAACCCCAAGGGGCCTCTGGGTCTGCCTGTGTTCCTGCCTTACCCAGTTCACTGGGCGGAGCCACAGATAAAGGGTGAGGGGGCTTCTCTCTGGAGGGGACAGGGAGCTGGAGAACCTAACACTGGACAGCTTCTCTTCAGCGCACCTCTGACCCAGGGACAGCCGTCAATCCCTTTCCTTGGTCTCCAACATCTATAAAATGGGGCCACTCAGCTTCATTTTCCTAGAGCTCGAGGAGACCTGGACTGGCATCAACCATACCCCTTTCTCAAGAGAAGTCTGTCCCCTTCCCCGTGGCCCCAGCTGAGCCCCGGACGTGGCAGGTGTTTGTACCAGGTGACAGGACCCCGGTCAGAGCAGACTAGACCAGGTGCAGACGGCTGAGGGCATCAGATCCTCTCGGCCCTCACGGGTGTGGTCTGATGGCTGATGGCCGTGTAGGCGAGATGCCAGAGAGCGGCGTGGGAGGGCAAGACCGGCGGCCACGGGAGAGGCCCTGGCTGGGCTGGGGCAGGGAACGGGATCTTTGACTTATGCCCCCACAACCGGACTTCTGCCCCCCTCTTGTCCCCAGGGCCACACCGGCCTGGCTGAGGCAGGAGTCCGGGTGGTGGTCACAGGCATTTGTGCCTCAAGAAGCCTCAGGCTCGGCAAGGCATGCGTACCTTCCAGGTCGGCCAGCAGGGTCCTGGCTCCTGTGACAGTCACTGTGGCCGCCTGGACGGATGAGGAAGCCTGGGTCAGGGCGTCTCTGGCCTCCTGGCGGAGCTGAGGGAGAAGAGAGAGGCTTGGCAGGCGGCGCTGCAGGCGGGAGGCACTGGAGGGTCGGCAAGGACGATTTCTGGTCTTGGCCCTTCCCCTCCCTTCCCCGCCCCCCCTGACTCCAGGACACCCTCGGGACAGCCCCCCAGATGCCTGCCTCAAAGGATAGGAGCCCACCTGTGTGAAGGGCTCAATCTTGCGCAGCACGGCCCGGGCGGTGGCCTGGAGAGTCTGGGCCGCCTCAGTGACCCGGCGTTCTCTGGATGCGACCGTCTCCTCCAGGGCCTGCACCTTCTGGCTCAGGGCCCCCGCCTGGGACTTCTGAGGCTGCAGGGACATGGTGAGCTCAGGCAGGGCCTGGCAGGAAGGTCTGAGGGGCAGAACCCTAGTGGGTGAGAGGTGCCTGGAGAGCAGGAACGCTGGGGACCGGACCCGGGGAGCAGAGGGGCTGGGGGTGGGGGCCACCAGGTGGGAGCAGGAATGCTGGGGACAGGATCCGGGGAGCAGAGGGGCTGGGGGTGGGGGCCACCAGGTGGGGGAACCTGTCTCTATTTCAGCTCTACTAGCTCTACTAGTTACTAGTTACTAGTTACTAGTAGGCCTCCCTGACCGGCATTTCCTTCCCCAGGCCCACAGTCTCAGCGGAAACCCTGGGGCCGGATGTACCTCCATATTCAGAATCCTCCTGGCCGGAGAGAAGCAGAACTGTGTGGGTTCTGAGCACAAATATGCAGCCTCAGGCCCATTAGGTTTTGCCCCAAATATATCTGTAGAAGCTCAGTCTCTTCCTTAAAGGGCAGGTTCCAAGTTCTGGGATTTCAGGATTACTAGGCAGATGTGATGGAGCGGGTTTCCCCAGGGGGCCGACAAGCACTAAGGCCACCTTGCCCACGACTCATGAATCCTCTCCCAGCCCCGTAGACCCAGCCCTCAGATAACCGAAGGGGCGAGCCCTAGCGGACAGAGGACCTAACCGAAGTACGGGTTGGGGAGTGGGGGACATCCTTGGCCAAGGTCACAGATCTGGAGCGGCGGAGCTGGGATTTGATCCCACGTCTGTCTGGTGCCTTTGCTAATGCCACCACGGAGAAGACGCCTGGTCTCACTATTGTCATCACAACCCACAACAAAGCCTGGCCCAGCGCTTACTCGGAGCCAGGCAGGCGCTCGGCCAAGCCACGGAGGTGGATCAGCTCGTTTTAATTGACTGCCATCTAGTTAAAAATAAGCCACATCATCTGCCCAGGCCTGGGATGCACCGGCTTCCCAGCCGCCGCCTTCTCCCACCCCCACCCCAGGCTGAGCTCCGGGGCAGCCGGCGGGGCTGACCAGTGCTGAGGAGGCGGCTGGCGAGGCCAGGCCCAGGGCGGCGTCTGCACGGACTCGCTGCACGGCGGCCAGTGCCCTCTCCGCTTCGGGCAGCGCCTGTGCCACAGCTCTGCCCAGCGCCTTCTGGGCCGCCTGGACCTCTTGGTACCTGAAAGCAGACAGCTGAGGTGGCTCACAGAGCAGAGGGCACAGGGCCATCCTGCCCCATGGCTGTCTCCCCAGACCCCCGACTGGAGCCCTCTTCAATGTCAGAACTCAGCAGCTGGCCTCGGAAACTGGCCGCTACCCTGCAGCTCTCGGATGAATGGAAAAGGCAGGAGAGGCAGCTCATTCTTGTTTCTTCATTCATTCAATTCGAGCACTCTTTTCTGAAGGGGCTTGCCCCTGGTTTCCACTCTCCAGTCATCTGCTTTGCAAATGCTGGAAGCCTCTGGCTGAATCACTAAGTGGAAAGCGCCTGGTGCTGGGGAAGGGACAGAAGCCCAGGCCCTGGTCTTGGATCTGCTGTGCCCTCGGGTGACCTTGGGCAAGCACTCTCCAGATGCACGGAGAGCTCTGGGGCTCCTTGGGCTCCAAGGGGGTGTAGTCAACCACCTAGAACAGCTCCCTGTCCCACCCAGCTGATCACCCCCTCCCCACCCAGCTCTGCCACGGACACTGCCAGGGCAGGGACATCTGGCTACCTCTCATCTCTCCCCACTTCTCAGACAGCCCCTGCCCCCACTCCTGCCCCGGGAGGGGGTCATGTGATTTCACCCTAGTCATGCCAGGGGACTGGGGGTGGGTCATCTGACTGGAGGTGGGCCAACTGGATTCTCTCATCTAGGAAGTCAACTTGAGACTTTTGAGACCTTGCTGTGTCTCTCCTGACCCTCCACTACAGAAGACATAAGAGGGTCACCCATGGCAGAGAAGCAGAGGCCAAGCAGGAAGCTGGTGTCTGAGAGGAGCTGCCGGGAGGAGGGTGGGGGTCGGGAATGGGGCTGGGGATGATGCAGGGGTGAGAAAGAGAGACGCACTCATCCCTTCTCTCTAGAGGCTGAGCTGCACCCCAGGCCCAAGAGGGCTCCTGTAACTCACCACCCAGTGAGCCCAAGACCTCAGTATCTCCCCCGCCCCCACCCCAAGCACATCAGGACTCGGGAAGGAAGCCAGCTCTGGGCCAGCAGCCTCCAGCCAGGATCTGGCCGCTGGAGGAGGCCGGTTCAAGCTTCTACCCACACCGGGGAGGCCTCACCTGTCCTCCAGGTGCTGCTGGGCCTCCGAGGCCGCCCTGCCCTCCAGCAGACTCCAGAGAAGTGCATAGCTGGTGTTGGAGGCGACCAGGGCCCTCCGAGCAATGGCTTCAATCCTGGCAGTGGTGTCCCTGTGGCTGTAAGGAAACGTCCACCTGACCTTCAGCAACAGCTCACAGAGAAGGGGACCTGGGACCGAACCCACCGCTCCCACCATGTGGGAGTCCGGCCCCGAGCGCCAGGCTCCACCCCTCCCTCCGCCTGACACAGCAAAGGCTGATGGGCAGGGACCCACGGCCCTGCTCCTGTCACACGGAATCTGCCCATTGTCTTGCACAGTGATCTGTCAGGCCTTTCGTCGCATGTGAAGTCTCAGTTTGGACAATGATGATACGGGCGCCCTAATAAAGCCGTCACAGGAGAGGGTGAGCAGCACAATCTGGCTCTGAATCCGGGCAGGGGGACACCTCTCAGGCTGACCCTGACCCCAGAACCTCCAGGAAAAGGGCGGGGCTCCCTTCAGGACCAGGCTCCTGGGACCTGGGGGCTCACCTCATGGCGAGGGCACGGGCCTCTGTGGCCAGGGGGCTCCAGGTGGTGGGCTGGCTGGACCCTTCCTGAGGAATCACCTTTAAAGCGAGAGAGAGAGGAGAAACTGAGGGCCATCCCTGAAGGGCAAGGGCCTCGTTCAGTTAAATTACTGGGAGAACCAGACCGTGCCAGTTACTTTACAAATGCTACATAAAGGGGCGCCGGGGTGGCTCAGTGGGTTAAAGCCTCTGCCTTCGGCTCAGGTCATGATCCCAGGGTCCTGGGGTGGAGCCCCCATCGGCTCTCTGCTCAGCGGGGAGCCTGACTCTGAGCACCCCGCCCCCCCCCCCGCCTGCCTCTCTGCCTACTTGTGATCTCTGTCAAATAAATAAATAAAATCTTTTTTTAAAAAATGCTACATAAAGCCTCCAAGTCAGCATCCGGCGAGCAGAGCCCCAGAACGTGGCAACGGCAGTAATGCCGCCCAGTCCTCATTCAATGGGCATTCACTGTCCACCTGGAACGGGCTCTTGTCTATGCGGACGTGATCCCACAGAGTCAGCACAAGGGGTACCGCGTGACACCCATTCTGCGGGTGAGGAAACTGAGCCTCTCCAAAAAGGCACACCAGGGCCCACCAGATCAATCGCCAGGGGAGCCTGGGGCGGGTAGTGAGGAGGGGCCCCTGGGGTACCAGAGATTTGAGGATGATGGCCGCCTGCACAATCTCTTCTTCTGAGGACTCCAGTGCTGTGTCAAGCTCTGCCAGCTGGCTGCAGGTCTTCTCTGCCTGGGCCTGGGCACAGCGGGCACTGCTCAGCGCCCGCAGCTGTTCCCGCGCAGCCTTCACCGCACCCTCGAGGCCAGTCACCTGCTCCAGGAAGGCCTCCTGGGCTCCTGCATGAAGCCCACAAAGCCCAGGGGTCACGGAGCAATTGAAATTTCTCGATCAAACGCTCACCCTCGGGGGAACCCCCCGTCTGTGCCTTGCACTCTGCCTGGCACAGCTGAGCTCTATCACCGGACCTGAGCACCACCAGCCAGTTCCACGGCAAGAGCCTCGCCATTTTACAGATGCAAAGGCTGAGGCCCAGCAGAGGCCAGTCACAGCCCAGTGCTTCCGGTGCTGACACCGGAAGTCAGCACAGTGGAGGGGCTAGAAGGAATCCAGACGGGTTAGAGTCACAACAAGCAATTCCCAAATCTGAGACCGCAGAAACACAGCTGCCTCGGGTCAGCTCTGTGATCTGCAGTGGGGCTCAGTATGGGCTTTTTTAGAAAAGATTTTATTAATTTGAGAGAGAGAGAGATAGAGAGAGGGAGAGAGAGAGAGAGCATGGTGGGGAGAGGGTCAGAGGGAGAAGCAGACGCCCCACTGAGCAGTAAGCCCGATGCAGGACTTGATCCTGGGACTCTGAACCGAAGACAGATGCTTAACCAACGGAGTCCCCCGGGCACCCTAAGTATGGATCTTTTAACTCAGAGCATCTAGAAGCTCCCTATTCTTTTTTTTTCTTTTTAAAAAGATTTTATTTATTTATTTGACAGATGGAGATCACAGAGAAGCAGGCAGAGAGAGAGGAGGAAACAGGCTCCCTGCTGAGCAGAGAGCCCGATGCGGGGCTTGATCCCAGGACCCTGGGATCATGACCTGAGCTGAACAAAGGCAGACGCTTTTGTCTAACCCACTGAGCCACCCAGGCGCCCCTGGAAGCTCCCTATTCTGATAATGAGTGTTGCTAACAGGTGCTCAGCTTACCTATGCCTGGCTGCGAGATGAGCACAGGTGCTTATGAACATAAAATTACACAGAAGAATCAATTCACTGTCAAGCTTCCCCAGATCACAGTGTCCGGAGGCCAGATTCCACCTGGCTCTAATAACAGCTTCCCCTTCCGCCCCCATACACTGGTTTTCTATGCTGGGGAGTGAGCAAAATGGCCAACAGGCAAGACAGCAACAGGCCACCTGTTCAGCACCCGGGACAGCGCCTCAGTGGTCATTTGTCGCGCGGTGAACCCGTGAACGACTCCAGCCCTGTCCTCACTGTGCCTGTGCTCTGGGTGCGACTGGGGCTAGATGCTCTCCTCAGAGACTAGTATTCTTAAGGTTACAGAGTAGAACCGGGTGGGGGACAGTGAAGGAAAGATCCAGGAGAGAGAAGACTGTCATGGGAGGAGCCCATGCAGGTGGGCAGGACAGACAGGCACTCCTAGAAAGTGACTTCTTCTAGGGCCGAGCCAAGAGCTTCTGAAGCATCGTGAGAGCAGACCAAAGGGCCGGTGGGGTGTGTCTGGCCAGCCAGCCAGCCCGCTGCCTCCCGCTCTTCTCTCTCACTGTACCTTGCAGCAGGTGGTGACCCTGGTAGACACCCCCCCGTGGGGCCTCTCCCTGCAGAATGTGCAGTGGTTCCCAGGGCTGGCCACAGTCAGACCCCTGCAGCCACCCCTCCATCAGGGTCAGCCTGGCCTTCAGCTTGGCAGCCTGGAGGAGTGAGGAAAAGAAGGGTGTGTGAGGCCGGCTGCCTGAAGTCGTGCTGGACGCGTCCCCCTGGCTTCTGCCTGGCCTTCCCTGGCTAGCAGTTGGCTTCTCCCATCTTGTCCTGGGCATCAAAGCTGAGGATGCAGCAGATCTTGGAGAACCAGCCTTGCCCACCCCTCCTCCTAGTGGTCCCTTCCCTTCTCACGCCCACAGCACCTGCCGCACCCGCTGGTTCAGTGGACCACATCCTTGTTCCACTTAGAGAGGGATGAGAAGGGAAGCCCCAGGAGCATCTGTCTGTCCTGCTGTATTGTCACAGAGAAGGTGCACCTGGATACCTGTTGGCCGAGTGAGTGTGCCATGCAGTGTCTCCTAGCGCTGTTCTTTTAGTCACACGAACAGTAACTGTATTTACAGGGCACCTGCCAGCCACACACTTGCTCACGTTCACCCTGTAACGGCCCCAAGGGCCAGGGGATGCCAGATCCAAGCCCTCTCTTTGATTCCAAAAGTCCAGAATACTCTGAAAAACCCTACGTCTTTCCATTCCCTATTTGATGGCAAAATCCAGGTTAAAAAAACAAAATTCTAAACTCATTGGGAAGCAAAACTGTTCTGAACAAGGCTGTTTGCCACCCTTGTTTGTTTGGTGTGACTATTCGCCCGTTTTCCCGCAGACACATTCCTGGGTTTGACCTCAGGGACTGGCCCAGGCACTGCCCGGGGGCCACTTATGCTCGGCGCCCATCATTGCGTCTTTCTAGAGCACCTTCACTCTGTCGGCTGGCCTCCCCGGTCAGGGAAAGGGCTGCAGGCTTAGGTCCACTGTGGAATAGGAGAGACACCCAAACTTACCAAACCTGTTACCTGTTAACGGGAATAACGAATGGGGCCGGGTAGGGGAACCCCAGAGCTCACGCTCTTGACCCCCGTACCACACCAGCTCCCTGCTCAACATTCTACTTGTGCCCCAGAACGGGCATGGCCCTCCTCCTGACCCTCCCCACAAAGGGCCTTCTACTGTCTCATCCCCGCAGAACTTGAGAAAGGGTGAGACGTGGGTGCGGGTGCTCGGGAAGGACAGCCGGTGCGAGGCGCTCCTCTGTCCGCTCAGAAGCCAGCGACGGGCAGACGGGAGGGGGGAGCGGGGCTGACATCGGCCCGATGGCTGGGGAGGCGCAGGCGGGAGGTGACCAGTGGCCCCAGAAGGCCTGAGAGCCAGGGCTGAGCGGGCCATTCTGGTGCCCAGCACAGAGCGGGCACTCAGGGGGGGGTGTGAAGTGATGGGAGGTAGGGTGGGCTCACCTCCTCCTTCACCAGGGCGTAGCAGGATGGGCACTCCTCACAGCGTGTGCCACCGGCCGTAAGGAAGAAGTTGTCCTGACAGCGGTCACACTTGTAGCCCACGAAGCCAGGCTTGCACACGCACGTGCCGTTCTTGTGGCACTGGGCCGAGGCGGCGCCCAACGGGGAGCACCTGCAGGCTGAGGGAACCGGGGTGGATGGCACCCGCACCCCTCACTGGGACCTCCACGTCCCCTGCAGCCTCACGCCTGGCCACTCCGGAAACCCCAGGTCCAGCTCAATCACACTCCTGGGTCCTTCCCGGAAAACTGAGTCGGAATGTCAGAGGTGGTGACTGACTTACGTCAGGGTTCCTGGGTCTGCGAAGCCGCCATGTTTAGGAATGACCGGGCAGCCCAGCTGTGCAGGGAGGGGCGCGGGGGCCCAGAGAGGGAACTTGATGGCCCGCGCACACAGTGAGCAGTGAATCCTGGGGCTAGAGTTTGGGTTCCTATACTCTCTCACTCCCTGTACGTATGGCTGCTCTTAGAAGACAGGCCTTTCTACAGGAAAGTAGCCGATCTTTCCTTCCCTGGCCACATGGCTGGCGTCCCAGTGGCTCTTCTGTCCAGAAACCTCAAGGCCCCACCCTCCGGGCGGCCGGCACACAGCCAGCCTCCTCACCTCGGCAGCCCTTGATGGAGAAGCCGAAGAAACCCAGCTGGCATCTGTCGCAGGCCTGGCCCTCAACGCCCGGGCGACACGGGCACTGCCCAGTCTTGGAGTGGCAGCGGTCCTCCTGGGCGCCCAGCGGATGACACGTGCAGCTAGGATAGGGAAGGGGGAAGGAGCCCGAGTGGGAGACCAGCTCTGGGCCGCTCCCCACCCAGCCTCGGCTGGCCGCAGCCGGCGAGGAACTCTGGGATCACACCCTCTGCTGGCAAGGCCCCATTGCCAGGTGGCTACACGTCCAACAGCTTACCCCCAGCTGTGTCCTGGGAAGCACAGTCTCACAAAAATGCTACCCCTTCCCCCCAAAAAGGGCTATGGGGACCTATAAATCTTGCAGATTATATATACCCCTGTGTTGGAAAGTCACAATGCAATTAGCATATTAAAGGCTCTGAGAAGTCTTGCAAGGGAGAAGCCTGTTTGTTGCACTGGACGTTTTCCTGGGGTCCTTCACTGCTCCCTAAAGACATTAAGGTGCCGCTCTGGCCAAAAAGGTCATGGAGGGATGGTGTCACTGAGCAGGGAATCAGAGACCAAACCGGCCCCCTGCCCACCCAGATGTCCCTCAGGGCTGCGCTTGGCCTGCGTCCTGGGCTGGCAGGGCCACGAGTCTGACCCCTCAAGGGACCGTTCCTTTGTCCCCCTGTGGGGCAGGGCACAGTGTTCCTGGCAGGGGGCCTGGATGACACATTCCACACCTATCTCCCCTTCGGGGGCTCCCTGGCTTCTCCCATCCTGGAGACACAGCCAAGGGAAGGGCCCTCCCCGCCTCACCCCACCCACCTACGGCAGCCCCTCCCAGCCTGGAGGTCGTAGAAGCCAGGGCTGCAGCGGCCGCAGTCCCTTCCCATCACATGAGGCAGGCAGGGGCACTGGCCGGTTACCGGGTCACAGGTTCTCTGCTCACTGACGGAGCCCTCGGGGTGGCAGCCGCAGGCTGGGGACGGAAGCAGAAACGGTGTTGGGGAATCACCAGATCATCAGCTCAAACTCTGGGAGTCCAGGAGAAGATGGGGAGCCCACGGGGATGACTCACATTCAACCCAGGATCCTAAGCTTTGTCTGGAAAAAGACTCTAGGCCTGTGCTCAACTCTCATCCTATTTCCTATGTCTTTGGAGAGAAAGTCTAGAATCATCACGTGACACATGGCTCTTCTGAGCCTGCCCTGAACCCCAGTCGGCTGGAGAGAAGGCCAGAGACCTGGCAGGGAGTCACGGGTGGACCCATGTGCCCACTGTTCTGGGTCTCTTGACCCGTCTCCCCTGGGCTCCACAGAGGCCGGAGAAAGGGCTCTGGAGCAAGTAAGTTTGGGGGCAACGCCCAGATTCTCCCGCCAGCACTTCCGGAGGCCTTCCACGGGCCAAGGCACGCTGTGGCCCTCTGAGCGGGACGGGGGCTGAGTGCTAAGGGGAGAGGGAGAGCCTGATGGAGCCCAGGGGCGGCACTGACATGAGGGGTGCTGCCTGCCACCGCCACCGAGGACAGTCGTAGGCACTAACCGTAGGGCTTGAGATAAGTACGAAATTACCAAGGCAAAGAACAAACGAAAAAAATCACAGGATTGGCCTTGATTAGAACGAGGCTGAGAGAGTCCCTGACCTTGGAGGAGAGCAAACCCTTCACCTTCCAGGCAAGGGGACAGGGAAGGTGAGGAATCTGCCTGAGGCTGCACAGCCCCCCAGAGCTGCGGGCTGGGTGTGGTGGAGGGGGTCCCCCGCAGGGCGGGGCGTGGGTGCTCACGTGTGCATCTGTCTGCCGGCCGAGGGGCGAGGGCGTTCCCGTAGAAGCCGTCCTGGCAGCGTTCGCAGTGGGCCCCGGTCGTGTGGTGCAGGCAACGTAGACAGTGGCCAGACAGGGGGTCGCAATTGCCCACAGCGTTGGGGTCTATGTTCCCACTGCACTGGCACCGCTGGCAGGGCTGGGGAGCCCCAGAGAGCCCCAGAGGATCCCCAAAGTAGCCATCATCACAGATCTCACAGCGTCGCCCTGGGGGGAGGGGGGAGGCTGTGTGTGGAGGAGCCAGCCCGAGGCACGAGGCTGCGGGGTCCCCAGGCGGGGAGGGTGGGCATCTGTCAGGTTTCCCTGTGCAGCAGAGCACAGTCCCAGGGCCAGGGCCCAGCTCAGCCATCAGCCGGCTGTGTCAGACCAGCCCTGGGGTCTCTCTGAACTCGGGCTCCTCGTCTGCAAAGCGGGGACGATAAGGCCAGCCACGTCTGAGGGCTCGGTGAGGCTAAGTGTTCAACTCCCAGCCCAAGCTAAGTGCCCAGCGGAGCGGGTGGCGCCACCCAGTCCCTGTCGTCACCCTCCTCAGCCTCACGGCCACCACCCTCTTCCTCAGCAAGGCCTGCAGGACGTCGGTGTGGTAAAGGCGGGGGTTGGCGCCCACCCGGGCACCCTCCCAGGGGGCTGATCCCTCCATGCACAGCAGCGCCTCGCTCCCCCAAAATCCTTCCTTGGGCACATCTCAGCCTGGGCCAGACCAACGTCTCGAACTGTCCACACCCACTGAGACGGCTGCCATCACGTCTGCAGAGTTGGGGGGGGGCGGGGGCAGGCACAGCCTGATGGCGGGATGGGGTGCAGGGTCCCCAGGTAGGACCTGGCTCTGTCAGGTCTGGGGCCCCCGCCCTGCCCCCCCCCACCACTCTGTAGCTGGCTGTAGGGAGCTGCTTCCAGAGTGCTCCCCAGCAAGGCTGGCCTTTGATGGGACGGATGTGATGGGCTGTCCTGAGGCAGCCACAGTCACTACACACACCAGCAAATGTCTGAGAACCTCGGCAACATTATGTCAACACAAGCCGGACACAGAAGGACAAACACTGGAGGGTTCCACTCACGTGAGGTCCCTGGAAGGGTCAAATGCAGAGAGACAGGAAGTAGGACCCGTGCCTACGGGAGGGGGGCGGGAGTGGGCTGGAGGAGGCGGTGGGGGGCTGCTTAATGGGGACAGAGTCTCTGGGAAGATGAATCAGTTCTGGGGACGGACGGTGGGGACGGCAGGGCAGCCGGGCATGTGCTTCACGCCGCCGAACCGTACGCTCGCGTGTGGCTGAACGGAGACTTTGTGTTATACCTTTTTTGCCGTAATTTAAAACATTATAAATGGGATATACAAAAAGAAAACACCAACCGCTGAGTTGTCTACTTAGAATGGGTGAACTGTCAGGTACATAGACAATATCTCAAAAGAGCTGTTAAAAAGAATCAGTTGTCAAGGGTGGCCCCGGGTCCTGGAGCAGGCGCTGGGGAACCTTCTGCCTCACAGGACATCTGGCAATGAGTTTTTTTTTTTTTTTTAAGATTTTATTTATTTATTTGACAGAGAGAAATCACAAGTAGAGAGAAATCACAAGTAGACGGAGAGGCAGGCAGAGAGAGAGAGAGGGAAGCAGGCTCCCCACTGAGGAGAGAGCCCGATGCGGGACTCGATCCCAGGACCCTGAGATCATGACCTGAGCCAAAGACAGCGGCTTAACCCACTGAGCCACCCAGGCGCCCTGGCAATGAGTGTTAAAAACTGAAAGTTTGGGGTGCCTGGGGGGCTCAGTTGGTGAAGCATCTACCTTCGGCTCAGGTCATGATCCTGGGATTCCTGGGATCAAGTCCCATGTCAGGTCCCTGTTCAGCAGGGAGCCTGCTTCTCCCTCTGCCTCTGCCTGCTGCTCCCCCTGCTTGTGCTCTCTGTCTCTCTCTCTCTGACAAATAAATAAATAAATAAATAAAATAAAAACTCAGAGTTTAATCAGAGATTTTCTACCTTCACTCTGTGTCAGACTAGCCAGAGCCCCTGTTATGCATGTGGATTCTTAGGGCCCATCTCGAGCTACCAGATCAGGCTCTGTAGGGCCAGGGCTCAGACAGGGATTTTCAAAACCTCTCCTGGATATGCTTAATTACTCCAGTTCTACTAGGAGCCCACAGCAGCCTGGGGCCCTGGCCACGGCCCCAGAGGTCAGGCCTGCCACTCCTAAGCTAGGCCCTCCCCCATCCGTCACGCTCTGAACCCAGGACCCCATTCCTGGAGCCCAGGACAGAGGCAGGGCCCCAGGGTACGAGCCACTCACCTCTCTGGCCCAGGGGGCAGTGGGTACACACCACTTCGCTGCTCTCTGGGATGGCTGTGCAGGCTGACCCTCCGGGGCACGGACAGGGCTGGCAGTCGTCGGCCTGGCCTGCGAAGGGGTTGCCATAGAAACCTGGCAAGCAGCGCTCACAGGAGGGGCCCTCGGTGTGATGGCCGCACTGGCAGATCCCTGAGGGGCAAGAAAAGCACCACCTGACGAGACCACCTGAGCCCAGAAGGCTCCAGAGACAGGGCCGTCTTGGTGGCAGAGGTCACAGAGCACAACCCCAGCAGAACTGGGGTGGTAACCTTCTAAGTCGGGGGCAGCACAGCCTGGGGAGAAAAAAATCTACCACTTACTAACCGTGTGGAGTTGGGAAACCCATCTAACACCTGCTGCCTTAGGGGGACACAACAGGGGCTCTGGCCTCGGGGGCTTTCGTCCGCGGACAGCCAGAGCGCCCCGCACAGTCGCTGGCTCAGAGTGACCTGGGCTGTGATCGGTGGCATCCTGCCTTCCATCACCTATCGGCGAACCAACAGACGGCCCACCCACGTCTGCACACGTGCTTTCCCTGCCCTTCCTCGGTACTCTCTGAACCTCAGGGGCCAAAAGCAAGAGTGACGCAGACCCAGGAGTCCGTTCCTGACAGGAGTTTGCAAGGACAGTCCCCACGTACGGGGTCCGCAGGTTCCCGGAGGCAGCCTGGTCTCATGGAACAGACCCCTGCCCCCGGCCGGTCATGCTGGGGGTGGTGTGCAAACCCTCCTTCTCCAGCACCTGCCGTCTGCTCAGAGCCTGTGCCCTGGGGAAGGGAGGCTCGGCGGCCGGGGACTGAGGGAGAGTCTGGCTGAGAGGGGCCCAGTGATGCAAGACCCCCACTTCCAGGAGGCCCAACAGCCCCTGGGGACGGAGGGGGCAGTGGGGCACAGAGGGAAGTCAGGATGGACAATCTGAGGGCGCCATCACGGCCGCGCTGCTCTCTGGGGCCCCTGCCTTGGCCCAGACCCAAGCGCTCACTCCTCTCTCTGTCCAGTGGGAGCCGCAGTGGCTGCTCTGCCCATCAGCCAGGTGAGGACTTGGCCACATAGGGCAGCAGGTCAGGGTGCGGCCAAGGGCTCTGAGGGGTGACAGACAGGCTGTGCCATGCTCCTCGGCAGGGGCTGCCTGGAGCAGTGCAGGGCAGGATGGGGGGCCTCGCCGGGGCTCGGTGATTCCTGCCACGGCAAACCAGGGGAGGACGCCCCTCGCATGCGGCACGTGCCTGTCCCCGCTCGCTCGGCTGCCGATTCCCAGGCTGCGGTCCTTTGTCGGCTCCGGCACCATCATTTCCCTTCTCAGAGACCCCCCACCCCCTTCACCTGCTCCAGGATGGCATCAGAGCACAGACCCTCCCACTTCCGGAGTGAGCGGCCCTGCGTGTGGAGAGAGACCCCCATCCAGCACCTCCTGCCTGGCGACCTTGGTCCAGGGCTCCCTCGAGCTTCCTCCTACAGGTGAGGCTCTGGCAGTGAACCTGTGGCAGGAGCAGCTCTGCCACCTACCTGCCGAGCAGCCTCCCTGCACCCTGGGTCCCTCCCCTGTCAGACGGGACCCGTATAGAAAGGTCCCGGGACGTGGAGGACCCTGATGACACGGTCTCGTGAGTCCCGCTCTTGGTGATGGCTCGTGTATGCACAGAGCGGACCCTGATCAGGTCGTCGGCTGTGCCGGGAGTCGCCCCAGGGCCCTGTGGATGGGGTGCCAGGACTCACCTGTGTGGGGGTCACAGGTGCCGTGCTGGTTGCAGGTGCAGGGGACACAGTCGGTATAGGGACCCCCGAGGGGGGTCTCCCTCTTGTGCCCTGGAGCACAGGACTCACAGAACTGGCCTGTGTACCCCTTGGGACATGAACAGGTCTCCACCCACGAGGCTGGCGGGGAGAGCCCCCGCTGGGCGGATGTGAGCCGGACCTCGGTCAGGAACACCTGGCCTGCAGAAGGACGATGGAGAGGAAGAGGATTATAGGCACATGTTTCCCTGATGAGACCTTCCTGTTCACATGCGTAATAGGCAGAGGGTTACTGACCCACATACAGAAAGGCAGTCTATGAGTCAATTGCAACTTAAAAAAAAAAAGAAGGAGAAGAAAGAAAAAGGACAAAGGAAAAATAAGGTGATTTTCAGAGCAAAAAATGGAGATGGCTGGGAATGTGACGAAAGACGTTCATTCTCACAGGTTACTAAAGATATGTAAATTCAAACGACCAGGATACCATTCCTGACTCTCAGCTTGGTAAGCATCGAAGATCAATGACAGGAGGGGCGCCTGGTGGCTCAGCCAGCTAGGCATCTATAGAACTATACAGAGCAGCAGGACAGTCTTTTCTACGTATAAGACAAGTCAGGGCCACCAGGACACACTGTTAGCTGAAAAAAGCAAGACCACGGAGAGAGATGGCCCAGAACGTCCTCAGTGGGAAGAGGAGGTCTGGGGCTGGGTTTCGGTGGCGAGAGATGGTCACTATATCCACCTGCCTCTTTGGTTTGCCCTGGCACCCAGCACGGGCCTGGCCCAAGTTGGTGTTCTGTGAACATCTGATAACTGAAGGCTGAGTGGCAGAAATGAATTCCTATAAGGAGGCCCAGCACGGTGACCTGGGGAGCAGGGAGGTTTTGGGGAGTGAGGGTAAGGATGGTGAGGATGAGGCTCTGAAAGGAACAAGGGAGCTGAGGCAGGAGGAGCCGGGTTACACCCCAAGCCTGGGCTAGAAGGGGCCCTGGAAGTCAAAGTTTCCCAAAAGGAGCCCGTCACCCCCCTAGAAACAAATCTGTGGCTATTGTGGTTGTCACAAGGAAGGAGATAGGAGGACCAGGGCTATCAGACAACTGACATGAGGAGAAACCCCCCCGCCCCCGTGACCCTTAAAGGTCTGGCTGGGTTCCAAAAGGGGCAGGGAGGCCCCTCTGCAAACACGTGAGCCCAGACTCCGACTCCATTTTATTTTATCTATTCATTTGACAAAAAGAGAGACACAGCAAGAGAGGGAACACAAGCAGGGGGAGTGGGAGAGGGAGAAACAGGCTTCCGGCCGAGCAGGGAGCCCAATGCAGGGCTTGATCCCAGAACCCTGGGATCATGACCCAAGCTGAAGGCAGACGCTTAACGACAGAGCCACCCAGGCGCCCCCAAACTCCATTGTGAACAGAAGCACAAGTAAGTCCGCCTGGGGACGGCCGACCCTGACCCTGGTTTTTATTCTCCCGTCAACCACACACACCCCCGTGTCAGAATTTCCCTGCTCGCCAGGTATGCAAACAGCTCCCGGGCTTCCGTTTCTCTGGCACGCACACTTATTCGTCCCCGGCAGTGGGGGAAACTCTGATTACCTCCTTCTGTCACCCAGTGTGGTCGTCTGAGCTCTAACCCTTCGGAAATCAATGATTACTTTCATATGTCACTTACTTTCCTTTTATTTGCTCTGTAGATCACAATCAGGATACTATATGGGCTTCAAAAAGTTGTGTCTAGGTTATAATCTGTCCAAGTTTCCCTTCTGCTCGGTAAAGGGGTGTTTCATGTGAGACACCTCTTCTAAACGGGGGTACTGGAGATGTCCAGTCTAGGCCCATACAGGTATGGGTGCAGGCTGGGGGGGGAGGGGAGAGAGAGTACATTAAAGAGAGAGGGAGGAGCCAGGACATCAGAGGACCATCAGGACGATCACCAGGTGAGCAGGGTGAGAAATCCCCCTGGAAGCTGGGTCCTGACCCAGCCCCCACTCCGAGAAGGTTCAGAAGGCAGATCGGCTCCCAGGAC
Source organism: Mustela nivalis (assembly GCF_964662115.1). Classification (NCBI taxonomy): domain Eukaryota; kingdom Metazoa; phylum Chordata; class Mammalia; order Carnivora; family Mustelidae; genus Mustela; species Mustela nivalis. Next base: position 88,448,681 of record NC_139032.1, on the reverse strand, counting down.
GGCTTAGATGCGATACCACCAACGACCAGCAGGAGGCGCCAACTCAGGGCTCCTCACCTGCACCCCGCCTCCCCCCAGCCCAGCACCCACAGAAGCCCCTCGGAGGTCCCGCCTTCTGGCAGTGGTGGCCTCGGCCATGGCCTGATGACACCCAACGGTGCTTGGCTGCTTTGTGACCATACACGTCTGTATCCTGGAGCTGTCCGCCCTCGGGGCCCCTCACCTGTCCAGCCCCTGCCTCTGACCTCGGAGTCCACCCTCCGGTCCCTTCCCAGTTCCATGACCTTGGGTGAGCGTCCGACTCCTCTGACCTTCAGATGTCTTTGTGGTAAAACGGGGGTTGGTAACTGTCTGCCGTGGGGACTCGGCAAGACCAGGCACCAAGGAGCCCCGGGCCGGCTGGTTCTGGGGACGGGGTGGGGGGTGGGGGGGCAGTCCCTTATCATTACTGACCGGAAGGGCCTGGGCCGCGGCCGGCCTGGAGGCGCAGAGCCGTCAGATTGGCGAGCAGCCGCTGGAAGTGGAAAGGGGGCAGCGGAGGGTCCGCGTCCTCAGAGGTCTCCTGCAACCTGGCAGGGGCGCGGGTCAAACCAGAAGCCGAGGCGGGGGTTAGGGGTGGAGAGGGTGGGAGCCCCCGGACCACAGGAGGACCCAAGTGCGCCCAGACCTCAGGGGCCACCCTGACTGCCCATCCCTGCCTCTCAGGACACACCAGGACACTTACCTGAACCTGAGCTGCACCTCCCTGGGCTGGCCGGAGTCTGGGGGCCCGGAGAGGCCGGAGTGCTGCAGAGTCAGAGCCAGGCCCGCCCCTTCCAGCCTCAGCTGCATGGGGGGCGGGGAGCCCCCAGGAGGGACCCGGAAGGTCAGTGTGAGCGGCTGTCCGTAGCTGAACCGCTGGTCTCCCAGGAACTTCTCTGAAGACGAGAGGAAGGCTTGTCTTCACTTAATTAGCTTGATTTTAAAGATTGTAAGTGTCTACGGGGTATTGATTTTATTGACAATTAAATATTCAGACAAGATAAAGCGACAGCAGGGACAAAGCCAAAGACTCCCTAGACAGGAGACGCTGAGGCTGGCCGCCCCCAACCCTCCCCAACCCCCCCGCAGGCCAGCTTCATGTCCCCGTGTCCCTGTAGTAACACAGGGCCCCATGCCTGGCTTAAGCTCTGCTGTCACTGTCTTGAGCTTGGGTTTTATAAGTGAAGTCTGATGGAACAATGGAGTGTCTGGGGGCAGAGCAGACACGGGCGTCATGCACAGTGGTGGCATCCTGCTGTCCCCTTCCCCATGCGTGCTCAATACCCCACCAGCACATTCTGCTGGCCCCACGCTGGGGGAGCTTAGTGAGGCTCAGAGCACGTACGAGGTAAGCCTGCTGCATGTGTGGCCAAGAAGGGGAGCTGACCGCCCCGAGGCCACGCTTCCCACGGGCGTCAGAACACGCTTCGAGCACAGAGAAGGTGGTGGAATCCTAAGAAACACGGAGGACCTGGGGCCCTATCATAGCCTTCAAACTCGGGCTATTTTTCTGTATCTTTCAACTTCTTCAGCTGAAAACCCCCATGTGGCAGGAAAGCGCCCCTCCCTGCCTGTCTCCCTCCGCACCCCACCCCACACTCAGCAACCAGCCGGAGGCAAAGCAGCTTGGGAGATTGGGGTACGCATCAAGACGTGAAATAAAACTGGTTGAGTCCGTCCACCTGCCTTGCCCACTGCACTGTGCCCAGCGCCCAACGCAGGACCCAGCAAATACTTCTTAAGCAAAAAACTACTTTTTCTTAAGCCTGTCAACAAAGCAACCACGGAGTACAGTGTGTTTTGTAAAGCTCTTCGGCCTCTGAGCTTGGAGCACCTGTCCCTGGACTGGGGTCCTGTGACTTTCGCTTCTTCCCAGGTGCCGTGTCCACAGAGCAAGCCAGACATCGGGGCACCATGTGAGCTAAGAATGGACTCCTGGATCCTGGTTCCAGGTCTGGTAGAGCTCCCAGGAGTCCAAAGTTGGGGACGGTTCAGAATAATCTAGAACTTCTTGCTTCTGCAAGAATCCCAGGACCCTGTGTGGAGGGTACCAGGGCCTGGTGGGGTAAGAGGCTGATGGGAAGTATACAGGGATTTCTGGGGCCTGGGGGGGGGGCTGGTGGCAAGGCCTTGATCAGAAAGCGGGGGGGGGGGGGGTTGACACGTACCTGGTAGCGTAAGTTCTTCCTCGTCTTCTGGATTCAGGAGGAGCCCCCTCGGGCTCCCTCGTGTGGGATGCTCCGGGCCTCCCACACTTCCCTTCCGCCAGCCCTCGGCTCCTGGATGGCAAACGCACATGCACGCGTGGGGCTCTGGGGGGCGGCCTCCCTCCCCTCCCTCCTCACACCACCCGTCCCGGGGGGCCCACGGATGGCTCCCAGAGGCCTGAGCCAGCCTGAAACAACCGACCTGGGGGTAGAGACTGTTCTAGAGACAGTGGGGGTTGGGAGGGCGGTGAGAGCTGGCTGGTGCTAGCAGTGGCTCCGTGCTGCCCACAGCCAGCCAGCTCAGACCCTCGCCCCAGAGTCAGGATGGGGGTCTCCGGGAGGGAGGGAGACCCCCAAAAAGTGAGAAAGCTGAGGGTCCCAGCTGTGTTTTGGGCAAGGGGAGACCTCTGAGCCTGCCTGGCCCCTTCAGGGGGTCCTGAATACAATAGGAGGACACAGTCTGGAGACCCCAGCACGGGGCACTGAGCCATCGGGATGGTCTCTAACAGTACTGGACTTGACCTCATCTTCAGGTCTTCACAGAACTTGCTCACCCTGGACCTCACCCTGCCTGTCCTTTGAGAAGCGTGTGTCGTTAGCCCCCACTGCGCTGAGGGAGACCACCTGGTTAGGAAGTGGTTCAGCCAGGATGAGAACCCAGACCTTCCCATCCCCCGTCCTGTCCACCCTCCCTTGGCGATGGCAAAACACCAAGCAGAGTCTGGCACAGAGCAAATGACCTGAAGGGAGCCGCTGGGAAGGGGGGTGGAGGCCCGACCCCCAGGGCACGGAGGGCTGAGGAGGGCGGGATGAAGGCAAAGGGGTCAAAAACAGGAGGTCTGCAGCTGCCCGGTGCTAGACTAGGTTCTGCCTCTCACTGGCTGTGTGGCCCTGGGTGAGGTACGTCACCTCTCTGAAGCCGGTTCCTTATCTGCAAAACGGGGACAGTGGAGTACGTCTGGCCCTGGCGACCGTTCTCAAAGTTGGTCTGAGACCCCAGGAGATGCCCGAGACTCTTTCAGGGGACCCGCGAGCTCGAGCTACCTTCTAGTAACACGAAGATGAAATCTGCATCTTTCATGCTGTGTCTGACACATGGTGGAATTTTCCAGAAACTTCAAGTCATGTGCTATCGCAGCAGACTGAGCTCTACTAACCCAGCCGTAAGGAAACGTGCCAGAGTTGATGAGTGCACTCCCGTTTTTGTCTTTTTGAAAAAGCTCTCTGTTTCACAGGCTCATGTCATTCTGTTACACACTTATTCCAGTCATTTTTAAGTAAATTAATATATGACTATTTTACGGGGCGCCTGAGTGGTTCAGTGGGTTAAAGCCTCTGCCTTCGGCTCAGGTCATGATCCCAGGGTCCTGGGATCAAGCCCCGCATCAGGCTCTCTGCTCAGCGGGGAGCCTGCTTCCTCCTCTCTCTCTGCCTGCCTCTCTGCCTGCTTATGATCTGTCTGTCAAATAAATAAATAAAATCTTTAAAAAAATGACTATTTTAAAATTACTGTTGTCATTTCTAGTACAGAAAACACCCACGCTAACTACCACGTAAAGGACACTGCTGGGAGGTCCTCGGTCATTTTCAAGAGCATGAAGGGATAGGGGAGTGAGGAAAGTTTGAGACTGCGGCCCCGGGATCACAGTGAGGTACGGGAGATACTGAAACCGACGTGCCAAACCCAGCGCCTGGCTCAACCTGAGAGCAGAAAATGGTTTTGTTCTTAGGATCTATAAAATGAGTCCTGTCTGACGCTAACGTCCTAGACCCCTGCCAGGGGACCGCAAGGCGGGACCCCATCTCCACCCTGCTTTCTGTGCAGTGTCCAGCAGAGGGCGCACTGCCTCCGCGTCTGGGGCGCCCAGGGCTGACAGGGCCTCCTGCCTGGTGGAAATTCAGGAGTGGGGGGGCCTCTGTAGGGCAGGGCAGGGGTCCCCATAGGCTCTGATTAAATGCCGAGCTCCATCGCCCTCTAACTCCAAAGACGCACAAGCACACACCTGCCACTGGGGACCCAGGGCACCACGGTACCCCCGGACCCTGTCCCAGACAGAAGGCTGGCAAGGCAGCGGAGAGCGAAACTCAGGAGCTGACAAACCTGAGTGGCAACCACTGAATTCTGTGACCTGCCTTTTCTGGGCCTCAGCTGTCTCTCCGGTAAAATGGGAATAACACTACCTTCCTAGGTCTGTGGGTTCCATGATGTAAAGAGCTCAGCACAGTGCCTGGCACACAGCCGGGGCTCAGTGAATGGAGTCTGGGGACTGAGTGTGAATCCCCAGCCTGGGGGGACGGGGGGATATGTTAAGGGATTCTTGACATGACTGATTAGGAACTCTCCCACAGGGTCTAAAGGCTGCCACCTACCCAGCTCCCAACCCTGCTGGAGGCTCGGGAGGGAGCCGAGGGGTGCAGGTAGATACCGGGGAGCGCTGAAGGGTGCAGAGGGCACATCTTGTAAGGCCTGTTTGTGTGACCCCAGAGACGCCTCCCCTGCAGCCTGAGCCTGCCCTCTCTTTCCCACTCCCGCCCCAGCCCTGCCCCTAGCCCCCCACAGGATGGCCCAGAGCCCAACAGCTCCACCTGGGCGTGGAGCAGGCAGACCCCAGGGAGGTGGCTGTGGGGGGAAGGGAGGCGCTTCCTACCCTGGCGGAGGTCGGAGAGGATGTGGTGCTCCCGAAACTGGGCAGCGGCTGCACACACCTTGGAGTGGCCAAAGCAGAAGCAGCTGGTGCAGCCGGCAGGGTTGTGGGGCTGCAGGCTGAAGGTCCCGGGGCGGCACCTGGAAGGAGCGCATGCCCCCGAGTTGGGGGGACGGTGGTGGTGAGTCAGGGAGGTTCAGGGGATCTCAACTAGGTCAAGGTGAGCCAGCATCACTGGGGAAACTTCAAAAAATATGTGTCAAGTTTTGAGATTTCCAAGAGTTGCAAAGATCACGCAGAGAGCTCCCGTGGCCTCGTGGCCAGCTTTCCCAGATGTCAATGACTTTGCGAGGGTGCCCTTAACTGGGCCAAGACCGTCTTGTTAGTTCCCGTTATTTACTCAACTCCAGACTTGATTAAGTAAGAACTCTGCCCTTTTCCCACCAATTCTGGTTTTTCTGGCCGGGACCTGATCCGGGACCACGCCACCTCCTCTGGTCCACGCAGCAATCTTGTCGCTCACGACCTTGCCGGTTTTGAAGGGCGGTGGTCAGATGTTTTGCAGAATGCCCCCAGTTCGGGTTTCTCTGATGCAGTCTCATGAGTACACTGGGGCGTGGGTTTGGGGAAGAAATAGAGGCGAAGCGTCCTTCTTGTCACATCACACTGGGGTCAATGCCGCCCCTGTGCCTTCACCAGGAACATTAACCTCCACAGCCCGGCCAGCACTCCGGCACCACGGAAAGTGCCGCGTTCAGAAGGAAGTCACTAAGGGCAGCCGGCAGCGGCAGGAGTTACGCCCCATCCCTTGGAGGCCAGGGGGTATTAAAGGCTTATGGATACACTTTGGGGCCACCACCGTCATTATGAAATATTTTGCAGGGGAGATACCTGGGGTTATGCAAATATCCTGTTTCTCCTGAAAATTCTGCCCACTCAATCAGGCGGCTCTTGCCCACCGAGACGGTGACTGTGAAATTAGAACTGATTTCCTATTTCCCCCACTTCCTTCTACATTTATTACTTGGAATCCTTTTGCTGGGAAGCTTTGTCCTTTCGTCCTGGTGTTAGCTACCCCCCCCCCCCGCCCCATCTGTTTGTAGCAGTGTGGACCTGGAGGTATCTGTTTGACTCTTTGGGTCATAATCCAATACCGTCATTATTTATTTTGTTATTCAGACTGGTTCCAGCTTTAGGGAGCTCCTCCAGGTCAGGCTTACGTCCTTTTGACCCAAGATCCCCATCTTGGTTTAGAGTTTTTTGTTTGTTTTCATCTGGTTTTGTTTGTAATGAAGCACTTCCTTGCTCTCTGTGATGACCAGACATCCTGGGTGCATCCGGCACGGTCCCTGCCCCAGCCCCAGAATCAGCTGTTTTTCTCCGAGGAGCCCTGGAGACGCAATCACAGATTCTGGGTCTCTGCCTGGGGCCCCACGAGAGCCCGCCAGGGCGGAGGAATCGGATTCTTCCGAAGCTGTCGATGAACCCAGAGGCCCAGCCAGCTCTGAGGAACACTTCTCATCAAGACTCCCCATTTCACAGATGGGCAAAGTGAGGCCCAGAGGGAGGACCCCCTCTAGGCGCAAGGCGGGGTGGGGGCAGAACTGTGGGAGAAGGGGTCCGGTTCCCCGACTCCTCTGTTTCCTCCCCTGGGGATCTCAGCGAAGGAAATCCCACAGGGAGCTGAACCCTGACTCCAGGGCCTGCAGGTCACACGTGGACGAGATGAGGGGGTGGCCTGGGGCTGACCTAGGTGAGTCAAGGCCAGGGCCAGCCACAGCTTTGGGACCGGCTTCTTCTGAATCGGCAGAGGCCGGGCGCGCTCCGATGAGGGTAGAGTCCACAGTATAGTGCTGTGTCGCGGGCTTCCCACACGGGTCAGTGGCCAGAGAATCAAAGCGCCCCAGACAGACCCTGCGCTGGCTGCTTCAGAGATCAGAGCCAAGGCCAGGAAGAGGAGACGGTGTGCGCCCGCGGAGGTAAACCCACATTTGTCCGCCAGCCCCCCACGGCTTGGAGCTAGGAGGCCTCTGAACACACAGAAGAAGCTGAAGGACCACGTGATTTGGGGAAGTAATCCTGCCTCGTGAACTTCAGACGCTCCGTCTGTACCTTTGAGGATGACAAAGGTGGCAACAAGGCAGGAATCGCAGCTCCGCGGGCGGGAGGCCCCGGGAGCAGGGCCAGGAGGGTTCTGAGGCTACAGTAGGGCTCGCGGGAAAGACTAGTGTGCTCCACCGGTGACGTCCGCCCCGGGGGGGGGGGGGGGCGGGAGGGCACGGCTGGAGTATCAGGGATCTGCCATCCCCGGAGTAGGGAATATCTCCTATCCTTTCTGGTTCTTTCGTTTTCAGATATAAAAGGAAAATGGCTGTCACAGCTCGTAACCAGTGGGGAGGGTCCGCGCACAAACGGTGCAGGGCGCCCCGGTGGCTCAGCCGGTCACGCGCCTGACTCTTGGTTTCCGCTCAGGTCCTGATGTCAGCGCCATGGGATCGAGCCCCAGGTCCGGCTCCGTGCTAAGCATGGAGTCTGCGTCAGACTCTCTCTTCCTCTCCCTCTGCCCCTCCCGCCCATGCGCTCACTCTCTCTCTCTCTAACGAGTAAGCCTTTATAAAAGAGTATAAACAGGGTCAAAACCTTCAGATCACCTCCAGGACGGCAGACCCCACAGTGCCCCAGGAGGGGCGCCAGGTGGTAAAGTTACCCAGGTCTGTACGGACCCTGCCCCCGCTCCTCCACCACCAGCCCTAAAAAGTCACTCCCAGCAAGCTGAGGGGCGGGGCGGCTCGCCCACCTGTCGCACAGGTGGCCTTCCACATTCTCCTTGCAGGGGCAGCGTCCGCTGTGGGGGTCACAGGTGCCCAGGCTGCCGGCTTCACTGCAGGCACACGGTCTGCCAAGGAGAGACAGGACAGCAGGGAAGTATCAGACGCGCAAGCCCAGAGGGAGGATGGCCCATCCTCGTGGGAGGGAACTTCTCCATCCTTCCCGCTTCCCAAGAGGACCAGGAGGCAGGCTGACCTGAGAGCCTGCCGCCCGGCTTTTGCCATTCCCACCTTGCCAAGGAAGCGGCCCGCCCACTCACCTGCAGACTGAGCCGCCCGCCGACCAACCCACTCACCCACCTGTACATTCTTCCAACCACCCACTCGTGTCCGTCCTCCTAGCCTTCCACTGAGTGACCCGACCACCCACGCAGGCACCTTTCTGTCCACCTGCCCTTCCGTCATCTGACAAGACGTGGTTCCTGCTCTCACAGAGGCTACGGTCAACGGAATAGGGACAAGCAAACAGGTAGCTCCTGTGATTCGGTTAAGCTCTGAGAGGAAATATGAGAGGTTGTACGTGCACCAAGGAGGTTGCAGTGAAGGATCAGAGAACAGGCAGAGGGAAGACGCCCTTGGGGAGGGGTGCCTGGGCCGAGAACTGTGGAAAGTGGAAGGGTTTGCCAGACACGGGCCCGGAGAGGCAGGGCGCCGCAGGGGGAAGGGTATCTGGGGTAGGAGCATATACAAAGGCCCAGAGGCCAGAGAAACCCCGGGGATGCATGTGAGTTCTGGCCTCATGCCCAGAGCTGTGCCTAGACCCACTGAGTATTCCGTGGGGCATCCAGGACCCCCCATCCGACCCGGATGCATTTCCACTGCGTCTCAAATACACAAAGAGCCTGTTGCAGCCAAAGCCAAGTTCACTTAAAAGTGTTTCGGAGTTTCTGAGAGCCTCATGTTGTCGGTCACGCAAGTTTCTCAATCAGGTGATCGAGTTAGATGAGCGTGTTAAAGCCTTCTTCTGAGGTCTGGGCCGCAGGAGCCCCCTGCCCGTCTCTCTCCCCTTGGATGCCCCACCGGCACTGCAGACTCAGCCCCTCCCTGCCCCGTGCTCCCCGTGTCATGAATGGCCTCCCTCCGCCCAGGGACCTGGAGGCTCAGCCGTCACCCCTGCTTCCTCTTCTGTTCCCTGGTGACCACCTCCTGCCAACTCTGCCTTCCAAGGGGCTCTGGAATCTGTCCTGTTCTCTGCCCCTCCGTGGTCAAACGCTCGTGCGAGCTGCCACGTCTCCCAGCCGTTCCTGCTGCAGCCTCTACCCCGGCCTCCAACCTCATCCCACTGCTGCCTCACGCCCGTCCAAAGCTCCTCCTGAGGCCTCGAGGCCCCACCGGACCTCCTCTCCCGTGCACCCTTCTGCCCGGCACCCCTGCTCGTCCACACTGACCTTCGCCTCCCACTTGCCTCTGAGCATCTGCATGCGCTCTTCCTCCGCCTGGAGCACCGGGCCCTCTGCCGCCTCTCGGCAGCCCTCCCACTAGAACTCGGTGCCTCTCCTGCGAAGCCTGCCCTTGACCGCTGAGGCCAGCCGGGCTTCCACGGGACTCACGCCCTGTCTCACGCTCTCCGGAACAAGGTGTCTCTAGACCCCTTGAGAAGGCTCCAGAATAATAAGATGGAATGACGGACAGAAGGACGGAAGGAAGGCGGGAAGGACAGCTACTACCCCTTCCTCCCGCCTCCGGGCTTCCATTCCCAGTCCACCAGCGGCGCCCCACACAGCCGTCCCCCCCCGCGGCCCTGGCCGCCTCACCTGCAGCCTCCCTCACTGAGCGAGTGGAAGCCGGGCCGGCAGCGGTCACACTTCCAGCCCGTCACCGTGGGCTTGCAGACGCAGGTGCCCGAGGCATCACACTGGAGGTGCAAGGAGCCTGGGGGAGGAAGGGCACAGGGCAGCGGGGGGGGCGGCGATCGGGGCAGGGGTGGGGCGGGGGCCACGCGGCGGGGGCGGCTACCTGCCGGGTGGCAGTCGCAGGGCTGGCACGGCGTCTGGGGGCTCCAGCGGTAGAAGTCCTCCTGGCAGCGCTCGCAGTGTGGCCCGGCTGTGTGGTCCCGGCAGCGGAGGCAGCGCCCGCCGTGGCCCGTGCTGCGGAAGAGCTCCCGGTCGAACACACACTCGTCCGAGTGGCCGCTGCAGTTACAGGCTGCGGGCAGGGGGGTGGGGGGCGGCACGTGAGGGGCAAGTCGGGGGGGGGGGCGGTCTGAGCCAATCGGCGTCCTGGTGATGAGGAGCCGGCAGCTCCAGGGGGGCCCGGGTGAAGGGCAGGCCCAGCCTGACCAAGGACACAGAGAGCAGCCGACCCGACCGTCTTCCCCAACAGGACTGTCAAGAGCGAAGGGGGCGCGCCACGACCCAGGGCCCTCCCAGGAAGCCGGACGCGCCGCCCGCACGCACGGACCACGGCGGGCCACCTTTGGAGCAGCAGTGTGGCTCACGCCGAGCTCTCTCGTGGGCCCTGGCTCCTAGGGACCACGAGGTCATTCAGATTCGTGGAAACACAGGCCACGCCTCCTTCACTCATTAATTCATTAAGAAAGGAGGGCGGGCTGGCGATGGCTCAGGCCGCACGTGGGTGGGCCGGCGAGCAGCGGGCGAGCGAACACCCCACCGGTGGGCAGAGCTGCAGGGAGGCCCTGGGAGCTGAAGAAGGGACCTGACAGAAGGAGGGAGGGACAGCGTCCTCAGGGCGGGGGCGGTCCCAGGCCGGAGTGAGGGGCAGAGAAGATCCGCCCAGCGCTGCAGGGAGCCGGTGGGGTGGGGTGGTGGCTGGAAGGTCACCTCTTGAGCAGCCTGATGGGACAGGGTAGGGGGGTGCGGGGCCGCTATGGGGTCAAGAGGTCAGCAGAGCCTGATCCAGGGAGGCCGGGCAGCCACGGTCAGCGGACTTCACCTCGGAGCAAGGCAGGCTCTGGGAGGGTCACCCAGGGGCTGGGTGTCACTGGGCTGGCACTTCAGCAAGGGCCTCGGGCTGCGGGCGCCGCTGGGCTGGGGGCTGGTGAGCAGGGCGGGGGCGCTTCAGGCCTGGAGGAGGGGTGACGGGGTTGGGACCGAGGCACAGACTGCGTAGAAGGACAGGCAGCCCGAGAGGAGTGGATGAGGCTGAGCTTGGGGTTGTGGGGAGGGGGGCGAGGGGTCAGGCACAGCTTCCGGGCTGCCGGCGGCGGAGAGGACAGAGATGGGGCCACTGGGTGAGAACACAGCAGGAGAAATGGTCTGGCCTTTTGTGTCCCCACCGTGGAGACAGCCTCAGGCTCAGAATGGGTGAGCCAGCCGGCCCGCCTCTTTGGCCTCAGGGAGGACTTCCTGGGGGAGGCAGAGCAGAGAAGGCAACAGAACCCCAAGAGGGCCATGGTGGCCGTGGGAAGCCCCTGCAGACAGGGCTACTCTGTTCACCGAAGAGGCTGTGCCCTCCTGGCCCCTGCTCTGGAGGCCAGAAGCCTGGGCCCATTCACAGGGTGGGCCCAGAGGCCAAGCTGTCAGGACAGCCGCCGGTGAACACACCCCTCCTGCCACCAGCTGCGACCCGGCGCCCAGCAACGGTCAGCTACACATGGGGAGCCCAAAGAAGTTCGGGTGACTCTCTGGGGGACAGGGCAGGGCTTGGAGCCTGGGGGAAGCTGGGGTGGGGGCTGGGACGGGCGGTGATGGACGGTCCCACACCCGCTGTGGGCAGCCCCACGTCCCCGGGGAAGGTACGCTGCCACCATCGTCTCCAGCCGGTCTCTGAGGTTTGGTGGTCAAAGCCACATCACATGGGGACCTCGTCTTCAAAGGCTGCCTGGGGGGCCGTGGGAGAGGCTGGGTGGGCAGGTCAGAGTCCCCCAGGACCTGGGGCCTTCTGTTCTGGCTTTGATTAGCAGCTGCGGTTGGAACCATTGAAACAAAGAACAGTGCGCAGGGACTCAACAAAGAACAGTGGGGGGGCTTCCCACATGCCTCCTTGACAGCGTGGGACTTGGTCTGGGGGGCGCTTTGTAGGGGCAAGGCGGAGGAACACACGCCCCTTCCTGCTCTCCCCTTGCCTCTCCTCAGCCCTGCAGCAACGGGGTGGGGGGGGGTGGCAGGAGCAGCCCCCACTACCAGGTCTCAGGGACTCGGCCCCTGGGGCCCAGAGCCCTGGGACACTCACGCACACACTCGTTGGCGGCCTCCGCCGTGCCGCGGGCCCACGGGCGGTCCTGGAAGAAGGGCAGGCAGCGCTCGCAGTCGGTGCCCGTGGTGTTGTGCTGGCACCGGCAGGCCAGCCGGCCCGCCGCATCGGGACCACACTCGCTGGCGTGCCCGTTGCACTTGCACCTGGGGAGACACGGAGATCGGGTCCAGAGACTGGGGAAGGCACCGTCAGGGGAGGGGCTCACTGCCAGGCAGCCCAACTGGACCACTCAGTGAGCTACAGGGAAGCCCTATGATGCGCCTGGGTCCACGGGAACGGAGAGCGGGCTGCGCTGCGCTATTCTGAGCTCTGTCCGTGGACAAACACACCACATCTTCGTTAGCCCGCTAATAGACCCATTTCACAGACGGAAGAACTGAGGCCCATGCAGGCTGCCCTGGGCCAGCTGTTAGGAATGGCAAAGTTTGCGAGGCTGCTGCTGAAGGAGTCCTAGCCCAGAAAGACCCAGAAAGAGGTCATCCCAGTGTCCCAGGTGGAGGCAGGGGTGAAGGAAGGGCGCAGCTGGCCCGCACTCCTCCTTCATGTCTGAAGGGGCGAGAAAGAGGTTGTTGTTCCTTACGGAGGATAGCCCCCAACTCAAGTCCCCGGTGAATCTGTGCCTCTGGGACAGCCCCTGGGGACCGTTGCCCACCGCATCCACCTTCCCGTGGTGACAGGAGACCGGCAGAACTGGGCAGACACAAGTGAGCCCGTGGGGCCACCACGAGGTCTGAATTCCAGGTTTCCCCTCTGCCCCCCGCCCAGCAGAGCTCAGACCTTCCTGCTGCGGCAGGAAGAACCACACCCACCCCCATTTCACAGATGAGGAAACGGAGGTTCAGGCTGAAGTGACAGGTGCGGAGTGGCAGAGCTAGACTCCGCACCCTGTTCTGCTCCGTGCAGACCCCATACTCCTGGACACTAGTCTCAAGCTCCTGTAGGCTGCATTCCGTGCTCTGCCCTTGGCAGACTTTAAGAAATTGCTGACCGCTGCCGGCACCCCCACTGTCTCCTCTACTTAGGGGACACCGGGTTTAGTAAAGGCACAGGCCATTGTTTTCTCCGTGGGAGCCCCGGGTAGGCAGGGAACACCCCAGCATTTCTGGCGGGGATGAGGCAGACAGTGGGCAGTCTTGGGAGATAGTGACCCCTGGCCTTGGGACAAGGGACCACCCATGTCCCCGGCAAGGTCTGCAAACACCCCACCTCCCCCATAAAGCCCTCTAACCCCAAGGGAAAGAATGAAATTCTTCCAGGCCACTGTGGAACTCCGGGTGCCGGCCCACCTGCCCCCCAGCCAGCGGCAGGCCCGAGGGTGGTCTGGCTCGGACAGCTGGAACCCAGATGTCCTCTGGCCCGCAGCGCCCTGACAGCAGGCGCTGGAGCTCGCCACCACCCGCCAACCGTGGAGAGCGCCTCCTCCTGGGTGGTTTGACCCGAACCAAGCGTGGGAGGGGCGGGGGAGGAGGTGTGGAGGAGCCCTCACGGACACCCGCACCTCCCCTCCCCTCCAGCCCCAGCCCAGCCTGGAGGGGGCAGACCCTGCGAGCGCAGGCAGCTGGGCCCCGCCTTCCCTTCCTGGACCTTTCCACCCCTCTGAAGGCCACCCAAATGTCCCTGAATTCCAACATCAGCCCACAAGCGAGAGGACCTCCCGTCCTAGACAGCCTGTGGCCCACGAGCCTCTCTGAGCCTCCCACCCCCTCCCGTGGCCGCTTCCTAACGCTCTCTGGCTTTTCACTCCTCTTACCCTTGCCCATGCGATGTCAGGGGGTTGGGGCCTTTCCAAACCCTGTCACTACCCTGGCCAAATCCTTCCATGGCTCCCCACTGCTGTGGGTCCTGAATGAACTTGGTCCACGGTCCTGACCATCTTCCGGCCTTGTCTTTGGAAGAGGCTCACACACCGGCCCTTCTGCCCAGGATGCTGGCCTCTTCCCACCCGGGCTGGGCCGCCGTCTGCAGAGCAGTCTCCCTGACGGCCGGTACACCGCCCCCCCCCACCCCCGGCCCCATCTGTGTTATTCTGGGGTGCGCGGACATGTTCGCTGGAGAGTGATTACTGTCCACCACCCCCTTGGGGTTGGGGTGGGAACGCCTGTCTTCCTCTTTACTTTCCAAGATGGAAGCCCCCGAGCGCTCCTGCTAAAGATCCCGTGTGTGCCCGCCCTGGTTCCACAGCCTGCCGTGTGTTCCCACTGTGTGTGCCCGCCGTGTGTGCCCGGGACCCACAGCCACAGGGGAGCCAGCACCAGGGTTCCAGAAGGCAGGAAGTGGCAGTTCCCACAGGAGAGAGGAAACACGACCCCCGCTCCCTCGGGGCCCCTTCTAAGGAGTTGGCTGTGGAGCTTTGGGGTGGCCTGGGCCATTCGTCTGCACAGAGGCACCTCCAAGTCTTATTTAAAACGTCTGGGTCCCCGGGAAGCCCGATCACACCCAGGATTAGAAGGAGACTCGGGCAGGAGCAGGGTGGACGGGCTTCGCGGTCTGTGACCTCAGGAGGGCTGGCCGGAGAGGGGAAGCTCTGGAAGCTTCCAGACCTGCAGCGGGGTGTGGTCACCCCAAACCGGCTTGGCTTGGAAAGGAAAAGAAGGAAGGAGGGAAGGGAAAGGAACAGAAGAGAAGGGTCGAGGAGGAGGAAGGAAGCAGGGACGGAGGAAGGAGCACGGGGAAGGGCGAGGACCCCCAGGCCGAGGGTTCGGCGGGTGCGACGGTCTCCGTGTCACGCCAGGTGGTGGAAACACAGCCGATGCAGGAAATGCCAGCGCCAGAGTGTGGCCGGGCCATGAAGACCCCGAGCGTCCGGCCCAGGGGACCAGGACCCTGCCCCTCCTTTCTCCCCGACGCATCTCAAGTGGCTTCCTCACCCCCCACGGCAGCCACTGGGTGACGCCCACGGGGCGGCTGCCTTCCTTCTGCTCCCCACCGGGGGTCTGGGGTCCCGGGCCGCACGGTCCTGCGCGCCACCTACCGGCCGCCCACGGAGAAGTCGGACACGGCATAGTAGTAGGACTGCAGCACCTTGGGATCCTTGAAGATGTCGTCCCCAAACGTGTTGAGCCGGTCCAGGGAGATGAGGAGCTCGGTGCTGGTGACCCACTCCTGGGGGGGGGGGGAGCGGTGGGAGGTGAGGGCGAGGTGGGGAGGCATCAGCAGGCTCCTGAGTACTCGCTCTCACCCTGTTCTGCCTGGAGGTCTGGCCCACTGCCCTGGGGGTCTCCTGGGCCCCAGGGACAAGCCAAGCTTAGGCAGATCCCAAGAATGGGGCAAAAATAAGGGGCCTATGATCTGGGAGCACAGGTGGGGGTCGGGCCACCTACGGGCTGTGCACCTCTGGGGACTTCCTCCATGTCTCAAAGGCTCCCCTCCCCCATCCGTAATATGGGACAAGGAGTCGTGCCAACCCCACAGGGGTGTTTGGAGAAGGATGGCCCGTGTCAGCAGTGGGGCGTGGGGTAGGGACGTGCTCAGGAAGGGGGCGAGGTGCTGGGGGCAGGGCTGAAGCCACCCATCCCATCACGTGTCGTGCCCTTAACTACTCCCATCCTCGATGTGAGCAGAAGGAGAACATGTGCCCTTCTCCCCCACTCAGCCGGGCCTGATGCGGGGCGGGTCCTAGTTTCTAGGCTTCTCATATGCTCAGGCTCCCACAGCCAGGCACCTGCCCCAGGGGACATCTGTCCCTACAAGAGTAGGGATTTGGGGCCCCATGTTCTCACGGCTTCCCCAGCCCCCAGGTTCTGCCCGGCACGTAGCAGGTGCTCAGTAAATACTTGCTGATCGCTGAATGACACCTTCCCCCTGGAAGATCCTGGCGGGGAGGTAGGGGAGAGCCCACGTGAAGGCTGACATTTTCATCCGCCTGCTGTTATAATCAGAGGTACACAGAGGCGGCTCCAGCTGAATTTTAATCAGCATTTTAATTCAGCCCAGGAGCTCCTGGGTTAGCAATCAGGCCCATCAGGGCAGAAACAAACTTCTGGCAAAGTCTGTCTTCGGGCCCCAGCGTGACAAGGCAAGCGGGTCTCGGCTGCTCCCTTGGAGCTCGGCAGCTCACCGGCCTGCTGCCTGGGACCCGGCGCCTCTGCCCAAGGAGGTTTCTGTTGGGGAGGGAGGGTCCAGCACCAGAAAACCTTCAGTGGGAACCTCTGCACTGAGCAGAGTCTCTAAGTCCTGTCACTCTGAAAATCGCCTCGCAAATGTCAGTGTGCCTGCAGGGATCTGGTTAAAACAGCCTCTGAAGCTGAGGTCAGGGGCAGGGCCCGAGGTTCTGCATTTCTAGCCAATGCCCAGGCCCTGCTGAGGCCATCAGGCCCATCAGGTCCCCGAGCAGAGAGCTAGCGTCTGGGGCAGGGGAGCCCAGCGTGCACGGGGTCACAGGCTGGGAGAGAGAAGGGGAATTTGTTCCCTCAGCCCAAATCATTATGGGGCTCTCCCTGATGCCGTAAAGGTCATTTTAGGGCAAACCGAGCTCCGAGGTACAATGGGCCTGTGCGGTCTGTAATGGCGCCAGCTGAAACCACAACCGGGCTCTGGGGTGGATCTTGGCCAGCCCCGGGGGTCCAGGATGTGGCGTTAGAGGCAGGGGCAGGGGGATGCTCAGGTGGCCACTGGGTTTTGGTGGCCCGATTCTGCCTTGGCAAGCTGACCTCTCCAGGGTTCTTGGAGCCTCATGGGGAACAGAGGGACCCAAGACCCCGCAGGCATGTGGACTCCTCCATCACCTGCCCCCCTGAAGCACTCCAAGTCCTCAGAGGAAGCACCCGTCCCAGATGCGCCCAGAAGGGAGGACAGAAGAGCAAGGTGGGCTTGCCTTTCATCGTCCTTCTCTGACCTTGGGGTCCGCCTGGGATCAGGGCGCCAGGTTGGGGGAGCATTTCTGAAGAGGTTGTCTCTCTGTCGGGGACAATGTCCAGCCCATAGGAGACAAGTCATGGGCGGGTCTCAGCCTTAGCCTCTACCCTGGAGTGATGGCTCAGACTGAAGAACTCTGCCTGGCCCTCTGCTTGTCTTCTGATGACCTTGGCTAATAATCGGTAATCTGCAGAGCTTGGAGCCCCATGGAGAAGAAATTGTCATTTTAAACAGAATCACAGTGATGATATGGGAACATTTTTAATGAGACAAAGAGAGCCCCGGCACCTGGAAATGTGACCCCAACATGGGGCCCCAAATGTGACCCTAACCCAAGGGTTAGCCTTGGCTCAGGGTCTGACCTTTGCCCCCACTCCTGGGAGGTCACTTCTAAGCCCTAAGAATGCCCTGTTTGGTAAGAGTTCCTTTGTTCGGGGAGCCTGGGGGCTCAGTCGCTAAGTATCCTGGGATCAAGCTCTACCTCGGGCTCCCTGCTCCGAGGGAAGAGTGCTTCTCCCTCTCCTGTTCCCCCTGCTTGTGTTCCCTCTCTCGCTGTGTCTCTCTCTCTGCCAAATAAATAAAAATCTTATTTTAAAAAAAGAAGAGTGCCTTTGTTCACCTGTCATCTTGGGCCGTTCTAGACAGTCTATGCTAACAACTGGTAGATGCGGGCACCTTGGGCCACGCAGGATCAGTTTGGCCTCTGCTGGAGCTGAAGGTTAGGGTCGGCTGTGCAGGCCATCAGCCGTCTATGTGACCGGCTCCTAGGTACAGGGGAGCCTCCCGGGGGGACATACCCTGCATACTGTCACATCGCTGTTGAAAGAAATAAATGCCATCTCCACGACTCCACTGGGAGCGGACAAGGGGAAGTCCCACACCTGGCCCCTCTTGTCTCTGAGAGTTTCACGGCTGTCTTACTCTGTGAGTCCTTCAAGATAATCACTGAACCTGAGGGTAGTCTTGGGGACCCCAAATCAGCAGATTCCATGTGCTCTGTGCTGGGCAGCCAGGGCAGGGACACGATTTCTTTCTGGGCCTAAATGTTCCCTCTAGAGATAAGCAGGAATTCCATCCCTGGCGCCCGGTTATCTCTGACCAGCAATGCTCTGAGCCTGTCGAGGGCTCAGAGTGGGGCAGACTTTCTCAGCACTGGAGACCCAGGGAAATGCACTAGAGGGCTGTCCAGGGCTCAGAAACATCGAGCAGAGCACCGCGTCTGTAGGGGAAATGTCACCGACACTCAGGAACGTGGATGTGTGTAGGGACCAATACTGGTAAGGCCATAAACCCGAGCAGACCCCAGTGTGAACGGACACAGTTACAGGCCTGTTATTCTTTTCATGTTTCCCATGTTATCCTCATAACAGCCCTTGGGGACATATGGGGCGGAAAACATTGTCGGTTCACAGAGAAAAGAAGCAAGGCCCTTGGGGGTTGTGCTAGAAAGTTCTAGAAAGAGCACCAGTGAGGATTCAGGACACCCAGGTTCTGGTCTGGGCCTTTCACCAACCAATGTGTGCCCCTGGCAAACCCCTTCTCCAGTCCAGGCCTCAGGGTCCCCACCCACATAAGGAAGGGTCAGCTGAGTTGGTGGCTGTCGCTGGGCTCCAAGGAGCCACAGGGCTCCACCACAGCAGGCAGGGGAAGGGACACTTCTGCTTGGCTGAGCAGGCTGTCCTCCATCTATCTCACTGGTGGCATCCACAACACGTGTAGACACAACAAAAGACTTTGGTTGTTTAAGATCTGAAAACTGTGGGATCCCATAGGACAAATTTTCTGTGCTCTCCCAGGCCGGGGGGCCACCCCCTGCAGCCCTGTCCCGACCCGCCAAGCCTGGCTCCTCTCTGACCTGCAACACGGGGCTCTCCTCGAAGTTGTAAGCGCTAGGCCGGCCCTCCAGCGTGGAGAAGGCCACGTTGCCGCCGCTCAGCGGGGAGATGTCACTGAACTCGGAGGTGCAGAAGGCCATGCGCTCGTCCTCCCCAGGGCGCAGGTACTGGCCCTCGGGCCTGCCGTAGGTCTTCTGGCAGGAGGCACTGTAGTACTGGTAGGGCTCCCACGGGCCGCCAGCCTGGGTGCGCTTGTAGATGGCAAAGCTCTCAGGGCGACTGGTGTGGAACTTCAGCCTCACGTAGGTGATCTCGTAAGCCTTCCCTGCAGCAGGAAGACACGGACCCATTTTACAGAAGGGAAGGGAGAGTCAGAGTCCTGGTACAGGGAATGGCAACGTTGTGTAAACTCTCTTGGGTGGGTCATTAGAGGCTGTCTGGAGCACTGTGCGTGGTGTGCCATGATCAATTAGCGATGCCTGTTGGGGCGACGGAACCGGGCAGACAGAATGATACTGGTGGACCTCCTGCCATCCCTGACCTAGGCCAACTTGCCTCCATGCACAGGAATCTGAATGGTAACACCCCTGACAGGCAGCCAACCCTTTTTGCTCAAGCAACCAGTTGTTGCTACATCCTGAAGAAGCCTACTTTACCATTAGAAAGTTATTTCTTTTACTAACCCCCAGCAAAGCCAACCATTCCACCTGTGTCTTTACGCTCATTCCTCCCCAGTGACTTCAGACTCTTGGGAGTCTGGAGAAACCCCGTTTCAACTCCCCCAAACCCTAATGCAACCCTTCCAGGACTCTCTAGTCTTCTGGGGTCCATTTAACTTCTCTCTTGGTCCAAATCTCTCAAGGGAATTCTGCCTCTGCTCGGCCCCACAGCCTCTCCTCCCAGCTTGGCGCTCAGGCCACTGCAATTCAGCTTCTCTGAGCTGCTGTGAAGCAACCTCACCAATAGCTCTCCTTGGCCACAGCCCAGGGCCTGGCCTTGCCTTACCTCCTGGACCACTGGCCATCCCCCTAGGCCTCCATGCAGCCCAGCCTCCTGGGTCACGCTCCTGGGCTGCTCCTCGGCCCCGGGGCTCGTCCCCTTCCCGAGTGCCACCTCCTCCATCAGCTTTAGCCCTGCCCCCCTCTCTCACACTGCCCACACCAACATGGGCGCTTCTGGCTTTGGGCCCTGCCCTGCCCTCCTCTCCGCCCAGCTCCCTCCATCACGTCCTGGGAGAACCACAACTATCCCGAACCTGACAATGAGGCAGAGCTGTGCTAGCGGCCCAGATGGGCAGGAGGACTGTGGGTGGGGGGCAGAGCGGGCTGGGAGGAGAGGGTCCCTACATCCTCATCGGCCTTAAGGGGGCCTCAGCGAGCAGCCTAAGAACAGAAGACAGAGTCCCGGGGGTCCCCAGCCACAGTCTTCCTTACCCACTTCAGTCCTCTGATTAAACATCTCAGTCCTACGGAAGCACTAACCCCGTAAAACTCAGAAGGAAACACAGAAGCAGGTCTTTGTGACCTGAGCCGGAAAAGCCTTCCTACATATGACCCCCAAAGCACACGTGACAGAAGCAAAAACGGACACACTGGACCTCACTGAAGTAAAATATTATGTGTCTCTAAACACACTATTGTTGGGGCGCCTGGGTGGCTCAGTGGGTTAAGCATCTGCCTTTGGATCAGGTCATGATCCCGGGATCCTGGGATCGAGCCCTGGTCAGGCTCCCTGCTCAGTGGGGAGTCTGCTTCTCCCTCTGCCCCTTGCCCGGCTCGTGCTCTCTCTCTCTCTCTCTCTCACGGTCAAATAAATAAATAAAATCTTAAAAAAAAAAAAAAAAAGACACTATTGAGAAAACAAAAACCCACAGGATAGGAGATTTATAGCAAATTTATAGCTGAGAAGTGATGTACTGAGGATATAGAAACAATTCTTACAACTTAATAATAAAAAAGGCCACCCAATTAAAAAACAGGCAAAAGGGAAGCCTGGGTGGCTCAGTGGGTTCAGTGGCTGCCTTTGGCTCAGGTCATGATCCCAGCATCCTGGGATCGAGTCCCACATCGAGCCCTTGCTCATCAGGGAGCCTGCTTCTCCCTCTGCCTCTGCCTGTCTGCCTGCCTGTGCTCGCTCGCTCTCTCTCCCTCTCTCTCTCTCTGACAACTAAATAAATAAAAATAAAATCTTAAAAAAAAATAAAAAACAGGCCAAGGATCTAAACGGACGTCTCTCCAAAGAAGACACGCAAGTGGCTCAGAAGCCCACGAGGAGATGCCCAACACCATCAGCCAGCAGAAGACGCAAACCTGAACCACAGGGGACACCACTTCTCTCCCCTAAGCCGCATACAACCACAAAGACATAAAAGTAAGTGCTGGTGAGGATGTGGAGAAGTTGCAGCCCTCCTGCCCTGCCGCTGGGGAACAGCCGGGTGGTTCCTCGAGAGGCCGACACGGCACACCATGTGACACAGAGGCTGACACGGCACACCATGTGACACAGCGGCTCCAGCCCCGAGCCTGTGGCCCAGTGAAGGCGAAACACGTGTCCCTGCAAATGCACATGGATGTTCACGGCGGCATCACGCGTGATATCCCAAGAGTGGAAGCAACTCAAATGTTGTCCAACTGACCCGTGAATTAATAAATCGTGGTACGTCATACAGCAGAACAGTGTTCTGTGATAAAAAAGGCATTCTTTTTTCTTTTTTTAAGATTTTATTTATTTATTTGACAGAGAGAGACACAAGTAGGCAGAGAAGCAGGCAGAGAGAGAGGAGGAAGCAGGCTCCCCACCGAGCAGAGAGCCCAATGCGGGGCTCGATCCCAGGACCCTGAGATCATGATCTGAGCCGAAGGTAGAGGCTTAACACACTGAGCCCCAGGAAGGGCCTTCTTTTTTTTTTTTTTTTAAAGATTTTATTTATTTATTTGACAGAGAGAAATCACAAGTACACTGAGAGGCAGGCAGAGAGAGAGAGAAGGAAGCAGGCTCCCTTCTGAGCAGAGAGCCCAATGCGGGACTCGATCCCAGGACCCTGAGATCATGACCTGAGCCGAAGGCAGCGGCCCAACCCACTGAGCCACCCAGGCGCCCCTGGGAAGGGCCTTCTGATATACACCACCTCGTGGATATGCCCGGAAAACAGTACTGTAAACAGAAGAGGCTAATCACAAAAGACTACACATCGTATGATTCCACTTATCCTGGATGTTGAGACAGAGGGTAGGTGAGTGGTTGTCAGGGTCTTAGGGAGAAGCGGAGACTGAGGGGTGCTGCTAAGGGGTACAGGGTTTCTTTAGGGGGTGATGAAATGTCCCAAAGGCGACAGCGGGGGTGGGGATACAACTCTACGAACAGACGAAAACCCACCTTGACTTTAAATGGGTGGATTTGGAGGCACCTGGGTGGCTCAGTGGGTTAAAGCCTCTGCCTTCGGCTCAGGTCATGATCCCGGGATCCTGGAATCAAGCCCCGTATCAGGCTCCCTGCTTAGCGGGGAGTCTGCTTCTCCCTCTCTCTCCCTGCTCATGCTCTCTCTCTCTCCCTCACTCACTCTCTCTCAAATAAAATCTCACAAAAAAAAAAAAAAATATGGGTGGACTGTACAGCGAATTACAACTCCACAAAGTTATTTTATCTGTATTTAAAAATTGGACCTTTGGGCATCTGGGTGGCTGAGTTAAGCCTCAGCCTTCGGCTCAGGTCATGATCCCAGGGTCCTGGGATCGAGCCCCTCGTTGGGCTCTCTGCTCAGAGGGGAGCCTGCTTCCCCCTCTTTCTCTGCCTGCCTCTCTGCCTACTAGTGATCTCTGTCTGTCAAATAATTGAATAAAATCTTTTAAAAATAAAAATAAAGAAAATAAAAATTGGACCCCTCACCACCATTAGGATGGCCATGATTCAAGGCAAAAACCAACTATTAACAAGTGTTGGCAAGGACGTGGATAAATGAAAACCTTGTGCATGGTTTGTGGGACCGTAAAATGGTGCATTTGCCATGAAAATGTTTGGCATTTCCTTGAAAAGTCAAAAAAGGAAGGGCCCCACAGTCCTGGAATTTGGGTGTAAACCCCACAGAAATGAAAGCACGACTTCGCAGATATCTGTACCCCCCTGTTCCCAGTGGAACTCTTCACAACAGCCAGAAGGCAGAAAGCAAACCCACGTGTCCATCAACGGATGATGGACAAACTGTGGCCTATGTGTAACGTGGAATAGCCTTCAGCCCAACAGTATTCAGAAAAAGAAGGAAATCTGCACACCCATTACAACAGAGATGGACCCTGGGGACATTATGTGGAGTGAACTAAGCCAATCGCCGAAGCACAAATACCATGATCTCACTTACAGGCGCTTGTTAGGGTCACCGAGCTCGCGCGATGGGGAGGTGAGCTGGCGGGGCCAGGAGCTGAGGGAGGGGGCCGGGGAGTCAGTGTTTAATAGGAACAGAGCTTCAGTTGAAGAGGGAAAAGCCCTGTGGGTAGGTGGGTGACGGTCACATGACGACACAAATGGTTAAGACGGTCAAGTTTTACCTTATGTGTATTTCACGCAAGGAAAGAAAAGCCGGGGACCCTATCTGTGTGCATCGGCCCTTTGGGAAGGCAGGTTGGCGGCATGACTGAAGAGCCAAGGAAGGATCTCTTACCTTAGGTAAAATCACCCCATTTCTGGGCATTCAAACAAGGGAAGGAGCCTACATGCGTGAAAACCAGCATCTGCGCGTTTTTTAGAATGGGCGAAAAATGGGAACCCTCAGAATCCAAACAACAGTATAAATTCACGGGATGATCGAGGCCACAGAAACAGCCAGCAGTGAGCCTGGAACACACGGGCAAAGCTTCAGCCAGAATGGTGAAGAGAAAGACACAAGATCATATGGTCAGAATCGTCAGATTATAATTTAAAAATCCCCAAAGGATAGGCAGCAAAGGAGTTGGCGCGGCTGCCCTCTGGGCAGAGGGCTGTGAGTGACATTTCTTCCTTTTCAACTGTTCTCCGTTCTCCTAATTTTCTCTCACAAAGCTTGTTCTAATTTAAAAACTGGAGAAAACACATTTAAAAAAAAATTTTTTTTTTTTTTTTGGAAAAGCAACCGCCTTGCCATGCTCTGTTTCAGATGTTTTTCAAAGTTCCGTTGCAGCTCAGCTTGGCACCAGAACGCCAAGCCCCCGACAAGAAAGCACGTGTCGGAAACTGACTCAGTGTCTAGGGGGCAGCCGTGGCTGCTCGTGTTCCGAGGTCCGGGCTTTGGAACTGGGGTGGGCCTCACCCCAGATGTGCGTTCTCAAAAGCACGCTGGGTGGAGGCAGCTGTGGGTCCCACAGCCCAGACTCTTCCGTAAACATCAAGCAGCCAGACACCTCGCGGGCGGGGAGCTTGGAGCCACTTAAAAGGTAGCTGGCAGCTAGAAGCGTGATCGGAAAAAGGCAGTCACTGGGATTTCATGCAAAGAAGCAACATCACGCACTAGGAGACATCACGGCTTTTCCTCTTCCTTGCCAAACCAGGAGGTGAGAGAAGACACGGGAACATCACAGAGACTCGGCAGGGACTTTCTGTTATAAGAGTTAATTAGAAGGGCCAAGAAAACAACTTAATCCCAGCTTTGTGATGAAAAGGTTTCTGCCAAAGGCAACCCAAAGGCTGAGGAAGGAAGCAGCCCCCAGATCTTCTAAGCAGTGGACAAGAATTAAATTTGCAGCCTCAACCCATACCCTCACAAGCGCCAGGCGATGACAAGGCTTCAGGGTGATTAAAACAGGTGTGTTTCTACCAGAAAAAATGAGCCAAAATGTCATCCCCCATTGTTAACTGGGGACGATACTGCTTGGGAGTGCACAGATCTCAGCCCAATATGCTGTTCCCTCTGTCTGAATGCTGTTCCCTGTTCTCCTCACCTGTCTTCTATGTATCTCTCTGGCTTAGCCAACTGACCACATGCCTCAGCCTCAGCCCAGGGTGGAATGCCCTTTTTCCCACCTTTCCTGGGTGACGACTACTCACCCCTAGTGCTATGGGTTTGCGTACCTCGTCAGAGCTCCCAGTTTCCCTGGGCTTCTTCATCTAGTTCTGGAAGGACCTTGCCCCTCTCTCCCACTAGTCCGTGACCCTCTTGGAACAGGGCATGGGACTCCTTAGAGCCGAGCAGTGCCCCCACACAGTAGGTACTCAATAAGTGCTTGCCATATGAGCAAGTAAAGACAAAACATGATCTGTGCCTTCAAGGAGTTTATAACCCAGTGAGCGAGCTGAGACAGGCAGGTCTCACAGTGCTGCTGACACTGCAAGCCACGACCTCTGAATGTGTTTCTTCTAAAACAGCTGGCATTTAGTGAGCACCTACTATGTGCCAAGCACCATGCTAAGTGCTTTATTTATACCATATATCCCCCAACAATTAAATCGCTCTGCCTGTTTTAACAGCAAGGGGCCTGAGGCTGGGGTGGGAGATAGGAACTCGCCCAACATCATGCAGCAAACAGCTGGGTCTCTGCTTGACGGCAGGCTCATCTGCCCCCAAAGTCACTGCCCTGAACGAGGCTACCCTCGGTCTAGGAATCTGTGGGTGCCCAGAGACAAGGTGCTGCCCAGGAAGGGGATGCTGGTACCCACAAAGACTGCGGAGGCCACGCAGACCCGCACCAGGAGCACCAAGCATGTCCTCTCCAGCCAGCTGGGACAGAAAGCCCATCAGAGATGACACCAGGGCAGTCATAAAACCAAGCCAGCGCACATCCGGCACTGACCAAGCAGAATGAGCTCGGGACAGAGAGGCTTATTTTGGGAAAGTGGAAACAAAACAAAGCTCTCTAATCGGAGCCATCTGGGCAGCAATGGCCCGGGGGTGGGGCTGGGGGTGGGCAGGGTGGGGAGCTGAGCTGGGAATGTGTGGGTGAAGCTGCCCTGCCCACTGGGGCATGAGAACCAGGTGGGGAGAACTGCTCCCGGCCTATGGGGTAATCACTTGGCCCAATCACGGTCATTCACTGTTCCCGTCTTCCTCCCCCACCCCAGCTCTTGGCAGTTCAGGGCACAGCGGGGCCTGCGAGAGCTGGGAATTCCCACGAGTGCAACGCCAGACGCCACGAGAGCCCGGCAGACGGAGGGCCGGGCCCGTCCCAGTTCTCTCATGTTTGCACCAAGAGTCTACACCCTACATATGGATCAAGATTGTCAAGCGTGTTGTCTAGCCTGCGAAGAGCGAGCGGTTTCATCTGATTGATTATTGCCTAGGGCTTTGTGTTAAGAAGGATGCTGAGGTCTGATCTGAGATGTGGCTGAAATGTACCAACTACACGTTTGCAAAGGGAGGTGGCGGGGCATTCGGGGCCACTGCAATAAATCAGGGAACAGATGAGGGGCCGAGTGAAAATGATGGAGAGGAAGACATTCCAGAGAACAATCTGGTGATCTAGTGATCTGGTGATCCGGTGATCCGGTGAATGCTGAAGTCAAGGAAGGGAAGAATCACAGAAGGCACCCAAGTTTCTTGCTCTGGTGTGTGGAGAGATGGGAAGATGATGCCTTTCCTTTTTTTTTTTTAAATACGAACGAAATTTGCCACCTTAACCTTTTTTACATTTTTGGTTTTTTTGAGAGAGAGAGAGTTTGTGGAAGAGAGTTGGCTCCATGAGCAGGCTCCACGCAAAGCGTGGAGTCCAGTGCTGGGCTCGATCTCATGACCCTGAGACCAAGACCTGAGCCAAAAATCACGAGCTGGATGCTCAACCCATTGACCCAGCCAGGGGCCTCAAGTTTGTGTTTTTTTTTTTTTTTTTAATTTAAGGAGCTCTACACCCAACATGGGGATCGAACTCAACCCTGAGATCAAGGGTCACAAGTTCTTCCGACAAAGCCACCCAGGCGCCCCCATCTAAACTATTTTTAAGTACACAGTTCACCGGGAGTAAACACACCCTCCCCGCCACACGGTCCTCACCCCGATCTCCAGAATTCGTCTTCCTAAACCGAGAGTCCTCTCCCCGCAAGCGACTTCCCACTCCCCACCCTGGCACTCACCATAGACGTAGGCTGTTCTAGGGGCCTCCTGCGAGCGAAATCACCCAGCACGTGTCCTTCTCCGCGTAATGCCCTCTGGGCTCGCCCACCCCTTTGCAGCAGGTGTCAGAACCCCCTCCTCCCCCAGGCCGTGCAACATCCCGTCAGGTGTGAGCACCACGTTTCGCATCGTTATTCGCAGGTCAGCACACAGCTGGATCGCTTCGGCTCTGGCTGCTGTGACTACAGCTGCCTTTACCTTTGGACCCGAGGTTTGAGGCCCATGTGACATCCCACAGCTGACATGCAGGAGGTTGTCAAATGACCCGGTCGAGGGCTCCGGTGGGAGACTGGGAGAGAGGGGCTGGGGGAGTCCTGAATGTCGACCAGGATTCCAATAGGCACAGCGGAGTGCTCGTGTGCAGGGGAAGACAGGGGAGAGGCGGCTGGAGCGGGGCAGGACCAGGAGGAGGGTGGGGAGGTGGGGAGCCCCGTGAAGGCCACAGCTTAGGCATTGGGGATGCATCTGGAACGCTGCCTGCACTCACGCACTCGCTGCCTTGTCCCCAGCGAGGGACCGTGGTGTGGGTGTGGCCGGGACACGCTGGGGTTCACGTCCAGCGCCACACTTACCTGCTCTTTGGCCCCTTGGACAAAAAACCTAACTTCCTGGGGGTTTAACTGGGCAAGGGACTTGAAGGCAGTGCCTCATCTTCCTTTCCTTTTTTACGGCCTTGCAGAATGGGCATAATAACGGGGCTTATGGAGGAGATGCTTGCAAAGGGCTCGGAACGATTCTACGCAGGCGGCACGCACGCGGCTAAATGCTGGCTGCCCTTCCGTTCATTACACGGCCAGCGTTTAGCGAGCACCCCTGCGCAGGGGGCCTGTGCTGAGCGCTGTGGCGCAGCTGTGCAAACAGGCTTTCCTTCTGCATCTCAGAGCTAGGGCTCGACACAAACAAACCTAAACCCCAGTGTAGCACGACCTGCTGTGACGGAGTAAGGCCGGGGGGCTGCCCGGAGGAGGGCGCCTCTAAGCTGAGCAGGGCAGACAGTGGCTTGTCCACAGCTGCATCCCAAAGGCCTGGCCCAGGGCCTAACACACAGTAGGTGCTCAACTGAGCTTTGGGATATCTCTCTCCTGTCAGTCCTGGGTCGGTCCTGAGCAGCCCAGACAAGGGTGAGGCGGCCGGGACCAGCTGGACGCAGGGGCTGCGGGGAACGGCAGCTTCTGTGAGTGGACGCACACCAAGGCTGTTGCCTTGACCCTTGGTCTGTGTAGAGCCCAGCGTTCCTGCCAGAACCTCCAGGGAGAAGGAAGGAGGATGCGGCCCCCAGCCCCGGCTCCAGCCAACGCAAACACGGCCGCCCACGGGACAGGAAGCCGCCATGCAGCCGAAGCTCTAGAGACCTAGCGGCTTCGGGGCTCTGCAGCGGCCAGCAGGGTCCTCGTGATGTCCAGCCCCCACCCAGGCCAGGCCCCTCTGTCTCCTTGTCCCCTCTGCTCCCGCCATCCAGTCTCCTGGCGGCCCCGGGCTGTCCCCTTGACCTGAAAGATCCTTTGCTCCTTTGACAGCCCGCTACCCTAGAGATCTCAGGAAGGCCCGCTAACCATGTGTGTTCCCAGGGCATAAATCCTCATTCCCGTCATCCTGGGCTTAACCCGTCTCCTGGCAGACTGTGCCCCTAGGCCAGCAGGGCCGAGGCTCAGCTCAGGCTTTGGGCAGCCAGCTGAACAAAGGCACAGAGAAGGCCTGCACATGGCAGGCAGATCTGAGCCTGGTGAGGGGCCAGTCAAGAGCCCACCTGCCTTCCCCCTGCATCTATCTCCTCTCGGGGCTCAGTGCGCACCTGCTTGGGTTTTCCTGTCACTTCAGGAGCTTCTTAGAAATCCAAGGAAGTTTTCAAGTGAGAAAGGAGTTTCTCTCCACCCTCTCCAAAAGCCAAGGCGCAGACCAGCCTAACTCTGCAGATGATTGTTCTCACGTGAAGCACCGTCATACGGGACCCCGGGGTGTGCCAAGTACTGGCTGCGTGACCCCGAACAGCTGACCTTACTTTCAGAACCTCAGTTTCCCTGCATGTAGAAGAACTTGGGCTGGGCTGCGGTTCCGAGCACTAGGTGGGAACCCACGGAACTGTGTCTCTCATTCCCGATGACCAAGCACCTCCCCCAGCCTGCCCGCTTCCCCGGGCCTCCGTGGAGGGTGAGGAGCCGCCAGACCCTGCTGCTGCCTTTCATCCCAGACAGGAAGGCTCAGCTTGGCGACTCCGGGATTTGGAACAGATGTCTGCGAGATCACAGGGGGCTGGGAAAGCAGCGACCTCCATCCCGGAGCTGACCAGCCGCCTCTCCCTCCCCGGCCCCTCTCCCCGCTCCTTCAGAGGCCCCAGGCCAGAGCCAGCCACCCATCCTCCCCTCCCAAGAGCCCCCAAGGAGTGGGGGACCTGCAGGGGAGCCAGCAGAAGTGCCCCGAGGACCAGGGGGAGAGGACGGGGGCCTCGCTGGGAACACCCTGACGACAACCCCAGACCTCCTCTGCCCCCGGTATTATGCAATCCACAGCTCAGCACGGAGCAAACCGAAGCTGAATGGAACCCAAGATGGGCTCAGTCTGGGGTGGCTATGGGTCTCTGGGACCCCCAGTGCAGAAAGAGGACCCAGGGTCAGGACATCTTTTGGAAGCCAGCTCGGCGAGCGCTTCCTAATCCCTGGGTTGAGGCCACCCTCGGGGAAGCTCAGCCCTGAGCTGTTCTCAGCAGTGTGGCCTTGGCCACACACAAGGACTGTCACAGCTCCTGTAAGCACGTGGCCAACCTGAGCTCATGGAGCCTGCACGATGACCAGGGGGAGGTGGCCAATCTCAGCCCTATTTCACAGGGGAGGACACGGAGGCACCGAGAGGCGGCAGCACTCGCCCAGCAAGTGGCTGAGCCCTGCCTGCGTCCTAAGTTCATTTTGTGATATCTACTCCACTCTGTCCCCAGAGCAGGCCAATGAGATCCCAGGCTGGGACCAGATGCACAGGACCGAGGAGGGGACACTGGCATCCATTCATTCGGGCTTCCTTTCTCCACCCCTGAACATTCTGGAGCCCCTCCTATCCGCCTGGTGCCGCACCCGGTGATGGAAAGAACACTGGGTCAGGGCAAGGTGTGTGTGTTTGTGCATATGCGTGTGTTTGAGTGTGACTATACCTGTGTGTGAGTTTGAGTGAATGAGCAAGTGAGTATGTGTGGGTGTGTGAGTGTGAGGGTGAGTGTGTGACTGAGCAAATGCAAGTGAATGTGTGTGTGAATGGAGGGGTGAGTGTGCGGGTATGTGTGTGAGCATGTGGGTGAGTAAATGTGTGCGTCTAAGTCGACGTGTGATGGTGAGTGTGTGGACACGAGTGTGAGTATGGGCGCGTGAGTGGATGTGAGTGTGAGTAGGTGTGTGGGGATGAGTATGAGTACACGCGTGTGTGTGAGTGTCGAGGAGTGTGTGCACATGAATGTCGAGTACATGTGTGCAAGTGTATGAGTGTGAGTAGATGTGTGTGCACGTGTGAGTGTGACTACATGTATGTGGATAAGCATGTGAGTGAGTGTGAGTGAGCACACGGGTGTGCATAGATGTGTGCAGGTGAGTGAGTGGGAACAGATGTGTGTGGCTGAGCATGAGTGTGAGCCGATGTGTAGAGACAAGCATATGAGGGTGCACAGATGTGTGTGGATGAGCACACAAGTGTGAGTAGATGTACGTGAGTGTGTGAGTGTGCATAGATGTGTGTGGATGAGCAGACGTAGATAGCAGCAGTGTGAGTAGATGCATGTGAGTGTGTCTGAGTGTGTCTGAGTGTATAAGTGTGAGTAGATGTGTGTGGGTGCGAGCGTGAAGTTCCCTGTGGCTAAGGGTCCCAGGCAGAGCTCAGCAAGGTCACCCAGCCAGGCACAGGGCCCCGCTTGCGAACGCTCAGCTAAGGGGAGCTGCTCCCAAACCCCACCCCAAGATGCTTCCTGCCCTCCCACTTTGTCTGAGCCGGGAAAGAGCCTCTTGCCCACCCCTGGCTCCACTGACACAGGCAACACACCAGCCAGGCCCCCACCCTCTGTCATGGAACAGCATCTTCCCCCACAGCCCCCACCCTGTCCCAGATTCCTTCTCCAATGGTCTTGGGGTTCTGCCAGCCCTGTCCAGCCAGCTCCCCCAGACTCCCTCCCCACGCTGGTTTCCTGTCACCCGCTGGGCAGAGACCCCGCCCCATCTAGCAGTCCAGACAAGCCAGTGACAGTGACAAAAGCCCGGGGAGCTGCGCTGCTTGGGGGTGATAGCGCACAACTGGCCTGCTCTGCTGAGGGGCCCAGTGTCCCCACCCTCACCTCACTTCAATGTCATCTCCCAGTCCTCCCTGAAGCGCTGTCACCCAGGGTTGGAAGAGCCAATTCCATGGCTGGGTGGAGCTCGTGTAAAGGAATTTATGCTCGACCTTGGATATCCATGATTGCTTCTTTCCAGTCATTTAGCAGCTGTGTGCCTTTGGGCAAGACACTTAACCTCTCTGAGCCTCAATTTTCTCATCTGAAAACTGGGCATATGGTCCCATAACCCCTAACCCAAACTGCTTAGCTGTGGATGTGTTTTGGAATTCAGAATTGTTCAGGGTTTAGAGAGACGATGTAGTCCTTATACTACGGCTTGTGTGAACACCCCCAGCTGGGTTTGCTCCCCCCGAGGCTGTACTTAAATGAGATTTCAGTAGCAAAAACGTATGAATATTCATTCTAACTAGGATAAACAAGGTCTATAAATAGCCTTGGGTCGGATTTAGCAGCCAAAACGAATTACAAAAACACTTGAATTTTCAAAGTTTGGGGAGATTTCAAACCCACAGACAAGGGAGTGCAAACGGGTGGACCCCCACCCCAAAAAAAGGGCTGCAGGCAATAGATAAGATGTGGAGTTCAGGGTCTGGCACGTCTTGGGGCCCAGGGAGTACCTGGACCGGGCTGGACTCGAAGGGGAAGGGGATACTCCCATTTCCAAACGGGAGTGAAGGGCTGGGTTCAGACTCCAGATGCTGAGCCAGAGGGGCGGGAGGGGCGGGAGGGGCAGGACGGCCTGGCCGTCAAGCCCAGTCACCCAACAGCAAGCTTCGCTCCTGCTCAGGGGCTAAGCCTTCCCGGAGGTGAAGCCTTGTCTCCTAGCCCCAAGAACACACCCAGCACTGCCCACAGCCCCAGGGATTCATGAGCCCCCAGAGCCCCCACGATTAAGAGCTCCCGCCCCAGAGGGCGGACTAGTGCACCCCCGGGTGAGTCCCCCCTTGTCCCCCACAAGGCTCTGAGTCTAGGAGGCAGCAACCCCTTTGCAGCGCACGACCCTCAATCCAGACCCACAGCTCTGTAAAGGGCTCCGGGGAGGCTTCCCGCCCCTGCCAGCCCCCACGGGGCCACCCACCCGTCCTCCCTTCCCGTTACCCGGGAAGGCGGGCAGCGGGCACGGGCCGCGTCGGGTCTGCCGCCAAGCCGGGGCGCGCGGCGCCCCCCGACGGGCTGCGGTCCGGGGACGCGGCGGCGCTTACCCAGGCGGAGGGTGAGGTTGACCGAGGTGGGGTACTGCACGCCGAAGGCCATGGACGGGCTCTGCCACCAGGTGCTGTCGTCCTGGCTGTGGAAGTCGGTGAGGTAGGCGGCGTCGTGGCGGCGCCGGGGGTCGGCGGCGTCGCAGCGCTGGCACTGCGCCCCCGCGCCCGGCGCGCCCACGTGCGGGCAGAAGTCCTCGGGCGGGCGGCCGCACGTGTGCGAGGCCTCGGCGCGCCGGCCGAACGCCGCGTTCTCGAACACCGGCAGGCAGCGCTGCGGCCGCCCCGCGTCGTCGTAGCACGCGCCCATGCCCGCGCCCGCCGCCCGCGGCGCCAGCAGCGCCAGACCCAGCAGGAGCCCCGCCGCCGCCATGGCCCCCGGGCACCGACGCCCGCGCGCGCCCCGCTCTGCCCCGGCCGGCTGCGCCGCGGTGGGCGCCCACCCCCGCCTCCCTCCGCCCCTCCTCCGGGAGGCGGGTCCGGGTCCGGGGCGGGGCGGGGGTGAGGGGAGGGGCAGGGAGGGGCGGGGCGGGCGGGGCGGGCGGGGCCCCCACCTC
Organism: Mustela nivalis; assembly: GCF_964662115.1. Lineage (NCBI taxonomy): Eukaryota > Metazoa > Chordata > Mammalia > Carnivora > Mustelidae > Mustela > Mustela nivalis. The sequence continues at coordinate 88,416,006 of NC_139032.1, read as the reverse complement.
GCGGCCGCGCGGTCCCTGGGCGCTCACCCCCACCTGCTGGACGTGCCCGGGAGTGCCCCAGCTGCCCCGGGGCCCTGCGGCGAGAGCCCGCTGCCAGGAGCCTCAGCGTCCTCATCTGTGAAATGGGACTGGTCACGACGCGGGGTCATTTGCCCTCTGTGCGGTGTCCGTGGCTGCTCAGAAGGTGGCAACGGCTCGCCGGGGTCTTGCCAAGGCCTAAGAGAGAGAGTCTTTCTGCCTAGTCCTTCCCATGGCAGCAGAGTCACCCAAGGCAGATTCGTGGGATGGCTCCTCGCCTTTCGGCCTCCCCATGACCTCTGAACAGTCCTCCCACGGGTCACGTCTGCCTGAGATATTTGTGACCAAGGGTACTGGTCTCGTCACAGTGTCCCCTCAGAGAGGCCTTCCTGGCCCACCCCTGATCGCTCTCCCCTTTGATTTACTCTCCATTTCCTAAAATTAGTAAATCAAGAGGGAAAAGCCATATGCTTAGATCAATAGATGGCAGGGGAAACACGGGAATTCCAGCAGCCCTTCCAGAAAACGCTAAGGAAAATGGAAATAAATGGTCTGACATGCGGAGCACTGTTTTCCAGCGCTGGCCTCTGCAGCGAGGGTCCCAGATGCAAACTAGGTCCTGCCAGGCGGAGGTCCTCGCTTGCAGTTTGGAGAGCAGAAGTGGGCGGGGAGCCATCTCCTGCCCTTCTGGTGGCCAGCGGGGTCACAGACGAGGACGGTTCCGGCAGCAGGGTGCTTCCAGTATCCCACTCTGCAGGGGCGGAGAGTCCTCTGTGGGCAGTGGTGGCAGCAGTGGGGTCTCAGTTCCTATTTCCGGCCCCCAGATTTGCACTTAGAGGGCGAGCTCCCAGAGGCTCCTGTGGTGGCAGCTTCCCAGGTAGGTCAGTTCTGCAGTGTCCTAGCTCTCAGCCCTTCCAGTCTTTCCAGCCATCCACGAGCACGTCATTCCTGCATTCAATCCTTCCTGTTGGAAATAGCTAAGCCCCTGCCAAGGGCTTGGCTCAGAGCCCAACGTGGAATGAGTGTGCGGAAAATTGCTGTCGCTGTAGTGAAGACAAGAGCCTACCCCTTGGGAGCTCTCCATCTGGTCGGAGAGGGAGATCATGCACGCCCCGGGAAACAGGCCGTGATGATGTTCCAAAGCTTGTTCTCACCTGGTTCATAAGACAGGTGTGGCCTCGTGTTTACAGTCATCTGTTCCTCGGCAAACCACGCTGCTGCCCACTGTGCCCCCAGCACAGTGATGGAGCAGGGACCCAGAGAAGAGTTAGACACCTCCCTCCCAGTGCCTCTCTATGCCCAGATGTCCATGAATGTCTTGGGGCTTGGGGGTGGGGGTGGGTCGGTGATGGCTAGCTCTGCCTAGAGTTGGAGAGTGCTTTCCAGAAGAGGTGACACGTAGACAGAGCTGTAAAGGATCAGTATAGGGAAGGGGAGGAGGCCCAGCAGGTGCAAAGGCTCATGGGTGCCTGGGGAGGGCAAGAGTGTCGTGTGTTTGCAGCTCAGGGTGGGGGGTTGGTCGCGGGGGAGACTGGAGCATGAAGTGGGGGGTAGGGGACACCTCGGGGATAAGCTGGGGCTTCAGCTTGCAGATGGTTCATGGGGACAGGGACTTCGTGTGGCTCACCCTGGCGTCCCCAGAGCCTGTGCTGAGTGTGGTCCGGGGAATGTTTGTGGGGTGAGCAGGAACAACATGCCCGGGAAAGCCTGATCCGACAGGAGTGGGCAGGAGATGATGGCTCCTTCGAGAGGTGGGTGTTCAGTGACCTTGCCTAGCTCCGGGACGAAGGGGCCATCCTGCCTCTGCTGACGACCTCAGCCCCACTCTCTCGTCCCAGGTTCCCACTTGCCTCCTGGTTTTCCCAGTTTCTCCTGCCTCAGATCCACATCCAGCTGTTCATGTTCGCCCAGGACCCACCACCAGGTGGCGACATTGGCCAGATGACAGGACTGGTCTCTCTCGCCCCCTGGCGGCCAAGGGCACCTTGGGCGGAGGTCCCCGTGCAGCTGGGGCCCAGGGACCAGAATAGTCACTTGGTCCAGGTGACAAATGGGTCCAACGTACAAATGGGAAAACTGAGGCTCAGAGAGGGGAAGTGGTCTGCTGAAAACACATGCACAGCGGGACATGACCAGGTCCCTCCCACCCCAGAATGGAAGTCAGGGAGGGACTGGGATCTATAGATGCTGGGAAGCCAAGTGTGGCCCCCCAAGTGCACCCACAAAGTCCCAGGATAACTGCCAAAATCTGCGTGACAAAGAGACAATGAACACCTCTGTGACCGCGGGAAAGGGACCTGGAATGAGCAGAACTGCGGACGTGACCATTTGGGACACTGGGCAGCACGGGGCCTGCTACTGTCAAACTAGAGAAGGCTCCGAGAGTTCCTTCCCAGCAGGACTCACCACGACCCCAGTAAAGGCAGCTGTGCCCTGCCCCCAGGGGATCCTCCGCACACACATGAAAGCAACCCAGTCTTCGCAGCCCACAGGAGTTATGGACCACCTAGCCTCGGTTTCCCTGCAGCTTAGACCTTTAACACCCAGTCCCACAATCTGCCCGTGATCCTAACCCATTGTCTTAGTGGTGGCAGGAAGCCTGGAAATGCTCTTTAGCAGCAGAGTCAGTTCCCTCCAGGAAAATGGATGGGGATGGAATCCAGGGGGCCAGCGTGGAGGTGGTGTGGGAGGAGGGGCCAGTATCTGTGTGGCTGACGGTGGGGGGGGGGGGGATATGCCTATGCTGGGGACCTGTGGAATCTCTGCAGAGGCCTGGCCTCCAGCTTGGGGCTCTGAGCAGAGGTGGCAGACTGCCCTCCCCGCAGCCCACCTACCAAGGGTTAAAACCTTCCAGGCAGAGAAAGGAGAAGAACCCTGTCCTGATTTGCTTAATGAACGCTAATTAAAAAGACAGAAGATAGCAGATCCCTTCAGGACAAAGATGAAAGGCCTGTTAATTAAATCTGGGGAGATGGGGCCAGGACCCCCTGATCCCACCTGACAGCCCCACAGCCTCCTTGGAGCCCAGGGTTGGGACACTAGCAGAAGGGGAAAAGCAGCCCCCTTCCCCAGCCTTGAGGCCCCACCTGGTGGGTCCTGCCCCTCTGGGTTTTCCCTATCCGGACAGCACGAGCATTGGCCTAGGTGACTTCCCACAATGCCCTGTCTGGCTCCAAGGCCCTGAAAGCCTGCGCTCTCTATCTGTATGCCTGGGCCTCAGTCTTCCCTTCTGTTAGGTGGGGAGACGCTACCTGCTCAGCAGTGAGACAGACAAGGCATGAAGTCAGAACTGGGGGTCTGCCAAGGCTATATGGGGAAGTTTAGTGACTGGCTACAGCTGGATCCCCACGACCCTACTGCCAGGCCCAAGCCCATGTGTCTGTGCTGTGATCACCCTCCAGGGCACCATCCTGTACCTCTGAACAAGGACAATGTGGCCTTCACAGAGGTTTCCTGGGAGCCGGGCCCAGGCTAAGTGCACCACTTGCATAGGGAAGTGTAGGCAGTGGGCTGTCCCACTCATGGGGCTCCCCAAGGGGTTAGGGAGACGGACAGTGACCCGGGAAACAAACAGTGAATTAGGCAGCGACAGGTCCCTGATAAGAGCCACAAAGGAAACAGATGAGGGAAGGGGATGAACTCTGAGAGGGGGTGAGTTTAGTTAGGGTAATCAGGGAAGGCTTCTCAGAGGAGGTGCGAGATCAGTGGAGACTGGCAAGATGGGTTGGGAGGCGGGGTAGGGAGGGAGGGCACCCACTGATGGGAGGTGACAGGGGACCCCCTCAGCTGTCACCAGCACAGAGCATCCTCTCCCTGGAGTTAACAAGTTCAGACAGGCCGAGGGACATGGCTGGCCTCGGGCATGTCACCACTCAGTCTAGCAGCAGTCTCACGACCCTGCCCCCTGCACTGTGCCCAGCCAGGGCCCAGGATGAGTCGGTCCTAGGTCCCCTTCAAATGGAGGGGACCCAAGAGGACAAAGAATGTCCTCCTCTGGGTGGTCCAGGGGCCAGAGGGCGGGGCTGGAGAGGAGGCTCTGAGGACAGACATTTACTGGGTCCATACGCTAAGCCCTGGGGACAGAATGATGAGTGATGGCAAAACTGCCCCTACATTTGGGGGATCCAGATGATAAACCGGTGATTATAACAGAGGAGAGCCAGTTAAAGCCCTGGGCTGGAGAGGCCAGGGGAGGCTTTCTGGAGGAGGTGGGGGTCTCCGCTGAGAGCTAGACAGGAGATGGCCAGGAAAGGGGGGTGGGGGTGAGCATTCCAGGAGAGGGGACAGAGTATGAAAGGCTCCGAGGCAAAACGGTGAGGAACTGAAGGGTGCTCAGTGTGGCCGGAGGTGGGAGTTCGAGAAGAGGCTGGGGGGGATGGCCGAGGTGGGAGCCGGCCGGCCGTTGGCCGAAGAGCTCTCATTTCCCCTGGGGCTGCGGGCGCCCATGGGAGGGTGGGGACAGAGATGACACGGAGCAGGGCTGGTTTTGGGAAGTCTTTCCTGGCTGTAGCAGGTCGTGTGGTGGGCTGCGGGGAAAGGATCTGGAAGCTTCCATACGAGGCAGGAAGAGAGGGGGGTGGCCTGGACAGGAGCGGGAGCCGGACGACTCTGGGCTGGGCGGGGGAGGTCTCTGGCTGGGGAGGGGCGCCAGGCTGAGAAAGACGCCCAGGGAGATGGGAAGGTCAATTTTAAGTGCTCAAAGTATGTGTCCCAAAGGTCACCTGAGAGAGGCATCCGAGAGGCCAGAATCTTCTCCCTGCTTGTCCCCTCCCTCACTATGTGTCCTTGGACAAGTCCTTTCCCCTCTCTGGCCCTCAAGATTCCCACCTGTATCCTGCCTAGAAGGTGGCCTAGAATGGCCTCTGAGCCCGTCTGGAGTGGCTTCCCCTCCCTAAACCTCTCGCAGGGGCCCAGGTTGTCCCCTCCCCAGTGAGAGACTCCCTAGACCCAACCTCTGGCCCTTACCATGTCTGGTTCCCATTTTCTCTGAGTACCCACGGTCCGGAGGGGCGCCCATGGGTCTGGGACTCCCTGAGGAAATGCCCATGGCCAGGTCCACGCAGACTGGCCTGAGTGGTCCCGGTGTCCAGACACTCCCCACAGAGCCGAAGTGTGCGGTGTGCTACTCACGAAGGGCCCAGCCGGGGATACCAGGGCCATGGAACCCATCCTATGGGGAGATTAAATATCCGAGCTGCCCCCCAGTAAGGTTTCTTGTCTGTCTGCCCCCACCCCAGACCAGGGGCTCCTAAAGGGGAGGCAGGAAGGGGTCTCACTCATACCCCAGGCAGGTGGCAGAGTGGTTGGTCACAGAATTGTCCAGTGAGCGAATGAAGGGTGATGAGGGAGGGATAAATAAATCCAGAAAAAGTGAGAGATGAGCGTACCTGCCACCCTTTCCCGTTGGCCGCTCCGTTCTGGCCACACCGGCCTCCTTCCCAGAGACAGAGCTCATTCCCACCACACGTGTTTGCAGCTGCCTTTCCTTGTGCCTGGAGCACTGTTCCCGGAGAGCTGGGCATCCCTCCCTGCCCAGCCCCTGCACGGAGAGGCCACCCAGACCTCCGGACTCTCCCCTGTGCTTCCTGCCTAGGCACACTATGTTACGTTCGTCTCTAACCGTCGCCACGCCTGAGACGGCGTATTGGTACTTGCTTGTTTTTCTGTGGTCTGTCTCCTCCCTTAGACTGTGAGGTCCCTGAGGGCGGGGGGCTGTGCTGCCCTCCGCCGTCTGGCTCCGCGCCCAACACCTACACGTGTGGGATGAATAAATGGAGACACGGTACCCATACGGCGCAAGGCAGCAGAGCAGGGCCCAGAGTCCCTCGGCAGAATGACCGGCTCTGTGTAGACGCTGGTCCTCACCCAGGGTTCCCACTGCAGGGAAGCTGTCCTCAAACAGTAATCTCATTTCTGAGCTCTTTTTGCTGAGGACAAGGAAACAGCAATTACAAGTCAGCAGCAGAACCCAGCCAGGATGGAAAAGGCACAGGAAAGCAACACTGCCCTCCAGCTGCCCTAGGGATTCTGAGTCAGCGCCGTGAGCACCACTGGGGCCATGCTGGGACCCCCCCAAGACTGAGATGGACCCCGTCCATCCCCAGGACCTGTCACGACCCTGCAGGGGCTCCCACGGCCCTTGGGTAAAGGCAGCCTCTTGGGCTTCAGCTCCTCAAATCCCAGAACTCCTGCCTCACTGGCCAGCATCTTCCAGATGCTCAGATATGCCAGGTTCCCTCCTACCCCAGGACATTTGCATCTGCCAGTCCCTCTGCCTGAAATGCTCTCTGCCTCATCTCACCGGCTTGATTCTTGCTCCTCCTCTTGGCCTCAGGGTCAGGATAATGTCGATTCCTAAGGAAACCCTCCCTGGTGCTCCATTCCCAATTTCATAGCACTTCGAACTCTCATTATTAGTTTCCTGTCCTTCGTTCCTACTAGACTCCCAAGCCCAGAGGATAAGAATCCTACAGTTTCCTGCTCTGTCCCTGACCCACACCCCAGGCAGGACATAGACCAGATGGTCCCTAAGTGGTGTGGAGTGAGAGAACAAGAGAGCAAGTGAGGGGAGGAAATCGGGTGCAGGGAGGAACGGAGGACGGATAGAAAGTAGGAAGGAAATGCGGAGACAGAAGCTGGCTGCCAGGCCCAGACTCCGCTGGCTTCCCTCTCCCGGCACGCTGGTGCTTTAAGTGGGTGAAGGCCAGGGCAGGGAAGGAGCTGGCAGGCCCATGACAGGGAAGTGATCTACTAGTGCGCCTCACCCTTCACGTGGCTTTATTTTGAAAACGTGAACTTTACAAATGTCAGGGAAAGGTGGGATTCTCAGCCTGGGACCGCTGAGAAGCCAATTAGCATTCCCGGTGCTGTGCTAATGGGGCTGTACCTGGACTGTGGGAAATTTATGCCGCCTGCTGGGGCCGATGCAGAAGCCAAGGCGGGAGGGTCTGAAACATAAAGCGGCAAGACTGCCAAATCTGTGCCTCCCCAATGAGGACCTGGGCCACTGTGGGGACGCCCGGAGGACAGGGAGGCAGGTAGGGTCACCCCCACGTGTGGTGGAGGCTATGGGGGTTGGGCAGGGTTAGAGGACCTCCGGCTGCTGCACCCTGGGAGGGGTCACCCCTCGGCCTCCCTCCAGGGGGCCAGGCCCTATCCCTGAGTGCGTGACTAGGAAGGTCGTTCTGATTCCTCTTCACGGGGTCCGGTTGGGGAGAGACAAGAGGTTGCGGGCGCAGAGACCAAGGGTCAGGGAAGCAACGTCGCTCAGCTGGGAGGGGCAGGCTGGACTTGAATTTGGTTCTCTTGGACTATCAGCAGCCTCCTTACTGGCCTGCCCCCGCATCTCCCAGTTTCCAGGACAAACCTCATTCGGGATGGCCCGCAGCATCAGGGTCCGGGCTCTTCCGCGTCCGGACAACCATCCAGGAGCACCTGGGGAGTACGGCGTGGGCCCGCGGAGCACCGACACAAGCTGTTCCCTCTGCCGGAACGAGCCTGCTCCACAGGGTATTGTCTGTGCCCAGCCCCAGCAGGGAAATTTGTCTCCTGGACAGACTACCCTTTCTTTGCAAATCACCCTTCATGCAATGCCATGTCACGGGGTTGTGCTGGGAGCTGTTAGGCTTCCGTTCGGATCTGGGTGTGGGTGAGTGTGTGGTATGTACGGTGTGTGTGTGTGGGGGGGTGCGTGTGAGTGTGTGTGTGTGGATGTTGGGCGGGATGTGGTACACATGTGTGCGTGTGACTGTGTGTTGTGGAGGGTAGGATGGGGCGAAACAGGCCAGGAGCACTGGCGGGGTGCTGGGGCCTGTCCCCGAGGGGCCCAGGAGGAAGCACTCTAGGCCATTGCCGTCGTGGGTGCAGGAGCCCATGTGGCCGCCCCAGAGAGGCTGCCGAGGCTCCGCCGGACACGGGTCCTCAGGGCTCTCCAGCTGTCCTCCCACAGACTGAGGTCCTGTCCTTCAGAAGATGCAGAGGCCTGGGACACCACTGGGGATCAGTGACAACCCCGGGGCCTGGCCTCTGATGCCTCCTGTTGTCCCCAGAACGGAGCTCTGCTGAGAGCAGGGACTCCGCTCACCCTAAGTGCCTGGGCAGCCGCTGCGCCTGGAGGGGCTGCCCGGCCTTGCGCCCTGAGCCATGTGTGTCAGGCCTGCTCCATCCTTGGAGTGACCGTCACCCCCACTCTCAGAGGAGGAGGCCAGGCTGGGGGACAGCAGACTCACCCGGGCACCCGGAGCTCCGAGGGGCAGGTGCTTAATTTCGAGAACGTGGTTCAACTCCAAAGCAGAAGCGAGGCTTGGCCAACAGCATGGGGTTTCCGTGGGAGCACCAGGCCGGGGAGCGCAAGTCGTGAGTCTGCCGTGCTGTCCAGATGCAGAAAAACGAGGACACCAGGCCTCCCGGGTCCCCCGCGGGCAAGCGGCGAAAGGCTCGGGCTCGGGTCCCGAGCAGGGATGCCATGGTCTGGTGGTTGGCAGAGGGCGGGCAGAGCAGCCTGCCAAACGGAGGCCCCTCAATAATAGGGAGTGACCGGCACGTCTGCTCCCTGTCCCAGCCAGGGGACAGGCTCTGCCTTCATAACGCGTGATCGATGGGCCTAATATGGGACTGGAGACGGCGGGCTGGCAGCCCCGGCCCGGCCTGCCGGCTGCCATTTGCCCATATATTTATTTATTTATGCATTCTCCTCCGTGGCAAAAGCCCAAAGACAATAAAAGAAATTGAATTGCATATCAGATGGGACATCAGAGGGAGATACGGCCATAAATCGCGCCGTATTTATTCCATAAATATCAGCGCCTCCCGAATAGCCAGTGCCCGTGATGAAGTTATAATCAGGAATCTGGTCCCAGGATGCCCGCCACCGGCCCCTCCCCCACTAGACAAACAGGCCGGGTCCCCCAAATAAATAACCGCTTCCTCAGGCCACCTGCCCCCGCCGACGCAGGCATCTGCTCGCCCGGGCCGCCTGCTCCCGGAGCAAGGAGCGGGGTCTCTGGGAAAGGGCAGAGGGGGTGGATGGCACTTGGGTGTCCCCAGGCCCAGAGGGAAGTCACCTTCTCCAGCTCCTGTGTCCCCACCTGCCCATCTACACCCCACCAGCACCTGGCTGGAGCCACATTCTTCCTCTCTTTCTCTCCAGTTCCCTGCCCCCTTATCCAGGGTATAATTTACATTTGGTAAAATGCACAAATTAGTATATGGCTTGTGTCTTCTCGTGTCCCCTCCCTGTCGCTGGTGCTCCTCCACAGGAAGCTGCTATGCTATCCCCTGAGGTCACTTTGCGGGTTCTAGAATTTCAGAAAAAGACAGTCATATAACCTGGCCTGTTCCTCGTTTGCTTGACATCGACACCCAGGACAGCCGCTCACGTCATTGTGTGCATAAGGGGCTCGTCCTTTCTCCTGGCTGTGTGGTGTTCCTCGGGCGTCCACACTCCAATCTGTTCGTCCGTTCTCCTGTGGGTGGACATCTGGGCTGCTTCTAAGCTGCTGTGAATGTCTTTGCGTGTGTCTTTCTGGGGATATGAAAACTCGTTTCTGGAGTATGTGGCTGGGCGTGGAGTGGGAGGGTCCTGGGCTGGAGGTATGTTTAGCGGGAAGCGCCGAGATGGTCTTCAGAGAGGCTGCACTGTTTTATATGCCCACAGGATTGTGCGAGTCCCCGTTGTTCCAGGTTTGTGCCAACACTTGGCTTTGTCTTGTCTTTAATTTTGGCCATTCTGCTGAATTTGTCTTGAGATCTCTTTGTGGTTTTATTTTTATTTTTTAAGATTTTATTTGTTTATTTGACAGACTGAGAAGAGAGCACAAGCAAGGGGAGAAGTAGAGGCAGAGGGAGAAGCAGGCTCCCCACTGAGCAGGGAGCCCAAGGCGGGGATCGATCCCAGGATCCTGAGATCATGACCTGAGCCAAAGGCGGAGGCTTAACTTACTGAGCCACCCAGGCGCCCCCTCTTGGTGGTTTTGATTTGTTTTCTCCACCACCAATTGTTACCTAGATGACTGCATTGGCCCCTCCCCACCCACCCACCCACCCTCTCCCCCCACAGGGTCCCTGGCTGGCCCTGGCCCCTGCAGGACCCCCTGTACCCAGCAGCCAGAGGGACCCTGCTGTCCAGTCAAGACCCACCTCTGATGGAAACCCTCCCGTAGCTTTCCAGCCCGCTGAGACTGAAAGCTGAGGCCCTGGGGGGGCTCTCCTCCAGCTCTCGGCTCCCCCACACTGGCTCCGTGCAGTGCCCCTCGTCCCGCCTCCAGACGCCCTGTGTCACCTTCTCAGGGCCCTCCGCCCACCTCCTCCTGGTGTCCCCCAGCACTCTCTGCACTTGTCACCTGTCTGTTCCCTGATAGCAGCTCTCAGGGGACTGGACCCGGGTTTTGTTCATGGTTTCATCCCGGGGGCCTAGGTCAGTGCCTGGCCCAGAACAGCGGCTCCACCCGTGTTGGCTGAACAAAGGAAGCGAGTCCGTGGCGGGTACCGTGGCGTTTCCCCAGAGCCGCTTTTTTAAAAACGAAGGTGAAATTGACACACCGTGGAACTAAGCGTGTGAACCTGTGGAATCTGGTGGCGGATCTCGCATTCGCATCGCTTTGCCTCCACCATCCCGGTCTTGTTCCAGACGACAGCTGGTTTGGACGGGGCCTCACCAGCCTCCGAGGGGACCCGGATAGTCTTCACTTTCTCTCTCAACATCTGAACGTCTCTGAGGTTCTTTCTAGCTCCCTCCCAGCTCTCGGTCACCCTGGGTCCCTGAACTTCCTCTTCTCCAGTTAACAGACTGTCGGACGGACCGAGTGTCCCCCCTTGACGGTTGGCCGATGGCTGGCGGCGGCTCCCTCCGAGCTGAGTGCTCAGCATCCCTCCGGGGGCGCGATGGAGAGGCCAGGGTTGGGGGCGGGGGGGTGGGAAGCAGCCAGCTGGGGTTTCCCTGTACCCCCACCCCCACCCACTAGCCACTCTGCCTGGGCCCTCAGGTGCCCTGGAGGTGGGACAGCCCCGGGCAAACCTCGGCTCTGCCATCCCACGCCGCTGCCCGTCTCCCCCATGCCCCCGGGCTCCCTCTTCAGCCCGCAAGAATCTTTCCTTTCCTTTGGCTAATAACTAAAGGGAGGAAGACCCAATTTATTTGGCAGCAAATAAAGAGCTGCCATGATTAAGCCAGGGGGGCGGGGGGAGAAAGTTTAAAGGAGGAAAAATATCTTGGGTAATGCCATCTCCTGCGTCTTTATATTCGGAAACGGATCGTTCTGGACGCGGGCAGAAGGCCTGATTTAATATCCTCGTGGAAAATACTGCACCTGATCCAATTACCACGGGAATCTTGATACAGTCAGCAGTCAAGATGAAAGATTCAGAGGCGCTCACCACAGGAGTAAACACAGAGACCGAATTACCCCGACTCCTCTGGGGGCAGATAAGCGGCTCGGGTCGCGGTGAGGGCACCTTGGGCCAGGCTGGGGGGCTCGACTGAGGCCAACTTGCTGCCGTTGGCTGCCAGGGCCATGCTGGTCTGTCCCAAGGCAGCCCGCCAAGCTGTCCTCTGGCCTGTGGGAGCCCCTGGGTCGCGACCCCTGTGTGGCAGGTCAGGGACCATGTGGAGGGGCGTCCCCACACCGTGCCTGTGGTGCCGCTGGGCCCTGGAGGTCCTCCTTGATGCCCAGCCCCTCCCCCTGCTACGCTTGCCACTCCTGACCAACTGTCCCTGTGCCCTCCTGGTCCAGTCTCCAGGCCCCCAGGATGGCTCAGCTCCGCAGTGTGGACCCCTGCAGCAGCCCCTTTCTGTTCGCCCTGTCTCATCCTGCCATCCTCCCTGACACAGGGCTTAACAAACACGAGTCTAACTGCCTCCTCTGCGCTCAGATCCCTCATTGGCCTCCAGAGGTTCTTAGGAGGAAGTCCAAAGTCAGGACACACCTCCAGGGCTGCACGCATCTCCTTCCCCTGCTCCCACCTGGCCTCCCTGGTCCCCAGAATGGTCCAGTTCTCCCCTTACGTGCACCCGGAGCCCTGTGCTTTGCTGCACAACACTGGCCATGACTCTGATGATGGGACCAGGCGAGCCCTGAGTACTGCGCAACCATCTCCCCTGCGGGGTTCCAGCTGCACACATGTCGTGGGCCTGCTGCGTCTGTCCTGTGCAGGATGCGCAGCCTTGGGTGAAGGTCTAGACTCCCTGAGTTCGGGGGTGTGGGCGGATCCAGCAAGATGCTGATGGACAGAAGGGTGATAAGGAGCCAAAGCTCCACGCCAGGTTCTGCAGGGCCGAGCGCCAGCTCCGCGTCTCAGTAGCTTCATCTGTGAAATGGGTCGTTAGGGCAATTACACCCATAAAACACCTACGTCCCTGGCATTTAACGAACCCGGTAGCAGGGTTACCTTGCTCGGGACCTCCACCACCTCCTGCACATCACTAGAGCTCCAGGAGACATTCTCCCCAGGGATGGGGAGCCGCTTAAAGCAGACCTGTGGTCAAAGCCTGGGTCAAAGCCCGAAGTGCTTCCCTCCAGAGCCAGACATTAGCCCATTCACTACAAACCTGTGACCACAGCTGAGTCTGGGACCTCTAGAACCCACCTCTTGGGAAGGGATTGCCCCCACCTGACCCCTGCCAGGGGAGTATGCGGGAGGTTATGTTTTGAATGGGGTCAGGGGAATATCCTCCCCGAGGGGACTGACTCCCTGGAGGGGCCTCTGGGCACTATTACCCGGATGATGCCTTTGGTATTTATTTATTCATTTTAAAGATTTATTTTTTGTCAGAGAGAAGGAGCACAAGTAGGCAGAGTGGCCCACAGAGGCAGGGAGAGAAGCAGGCTCCCCGAGCCCGACACGGAACTCGATCCCAGGACCCTGGGATCATGACCTGAGCCAAAGGCAGAGGCTTAACCCACTGAGCCACCCAGGTGCCTCAATGACTTTGATTTTGAAACACTAACATTTGAGTCATGAATGTTACCCACGCCCAAACACGGTTCTTTCTTGAGCCTTCAAGTTTGCTTCAAGTTCACTTTCTTGAGCCCACTTCAAGTTCAGGGGGCAAGCGTGCCAGGGGAAGGGACTGGGCATCCAGGAGGACCTCCAGGGCCCAGCAGTACCACGGGCAAGGAGCCTTGAGCCACTTGACGTGGCTCACTCTTCTATTCTGTTTACACATTTATAAACTTTGCACATGGACAATCCCCTTTAAGGGCAATTTGATTACTGCTTGGTCCAAGTTACAAACCCAGTTAACCCGGCTCCTTTAAACACTTGAAACTGCGGGAATGCCGTGGACGCGCTCTTTCTTCTGCCTGAGAATCCAGCCCCTCCCTCCACCAACCTGGGTACACACTGGTCCACGGCGTTTTGTAAACGAGGGAGCCGTCCCGCACCGCTTCCAAACTTCTGAATGGCGCAACTCCAAACCCCAAGTCTAAATCAAGCATGCGCGTCCCCATTTTCAAGTCCAGCTGCGAGGCTGGGCTTTTTCCTTTACAATCAGCCGGACGCTCCTCCCCAAAGCTGAACCCTGCACCCACTTAAGACAGCGCTAGCAATAGTACTGTTTTGATTCTCCTGAACGTGTCTATTCTTCATTCGAACCCTTCTTGGGGCCGAGAGAGGCTTGCCTGGTGGGGGAGCGATTTTCCCATACCCGGGGGTCTGGGGGCTGCTTTCTCAGCTGGCCGAAAGTCTGAAGGACTGCCGTGGTCTGGCCCAGGGCACCCACTTTCCCGGCCGCCACCTCCAGGAAGCTGGGCCCAGTGCTGGACTCCCAGGGGCCCCCCAGGCTGGCCGGGATGCCCCAGGGTGCTCCCCTCGGTCCTCATTCTTCTCTCTGCTCACGCCCCCCACACCCCAGTTATGGGATTCAACTAATCAGTTTACGGATCCGTTCATATTCCTCCTCTCAGCTAGGACCTCCACCATGGAGGACACTTAATGACAGTCAATTGGATTCCCTGGGCTTCCCAGGGCTTTTGTCACACTTCTGAGGTCACCTCAAGGACGGGCATGGGGTGGGGGAGGCGGGTGGGGCGGAGGCATGGCCAGCTCCCCGGATGAGGTGTCAGTGGGAGTGGCCAGGAGGAGCGGTGGTCTCTCGGAGGGCTCCAGGGCCACCGGCTGCTCCAAACTCCCCACCTTTGCAGAAGCCACACTAGACGCTGGGAGAGCTCAGAGAAGGGAGACCCTGGGGCTGGTGCAGCCGTACGTTTCCTGCTGAGCGCTGTAGGGACACTGATGGCTCTCTGATTCAGTGGGTCTTAGTGCTCCCTCCTGGGCTGCTCCACGTTCCCTCCCTGCAGAGGCTCAGGGGAGGGCTGTGCTGTCCAGGACGGTGTTGGCATTTTCTTCTTGAGCTCAACAAGCCCACGAAGACAGTAACCAGTATCTGGTCAGTACCGGGGCTCAGACAGGTTAAGTAACTTGCCCAAAGTCACACAGCTTAGAAAGGGTAGAGCTGGGGTTTGCACTCAGGTACCTCTGAACCTCAGCCCCCGCACCCCCGTGTCCTGGCCCCGGTGCGATCCCTCGCCAAGGCCTTGGGACCCCAAACGTGGGCTTGAGCTGGACAGGACAGAGGCAGCAGGAGGAGGCGGCCGTCACTGAGATTTTTTCCAGAGCGGGGAGGATTCCCTCTATCTCCGATCACTCCCTTCTTAATTATTTCACCACCAGGAATCTGGGAGAATCAGATCTGCTGTGAAGACGGATTCTCTCTGATAAAAGCCGCAGCAGGCAACCCGAGCTGGCTGCCCCATGGCGGGAGCACCTGCCAGTGCCCGGGCCTGCAGGGGCAGCCCCCAGGGGAAGGCGGGGCGGGCTGGGTTGGGGGCCTCCCTCCAGCCTCCCCTCCCTCCCCGCCAGCACCAGCGGTGGCCGGGGAAGGTTGTCTTGGTAACTCGGGCTGAGCAGCCGCTCATCCTCTTGCTGGGATTTCTCTCCTGGTGATGAAAGGCTCAGGGAGGAGAGGGGAGGCAGAGCCAGCCCAGCACCCTCCTTCCGAGAGGGGCCGCCGACTTAATAAGTGATGCTGCTTTTCTGCAGGAAACCTTAACCACAGGTGCTCGCGATGCGGCGGGAGTCTGGGAAGCCAGGCCCGGGGCAGGGGCGAGGGTCTTCCTGAAGTCTGGACCCCGTGGGGAAAGCTGGCGGGTCCCAAACACTGTCCCAGATGGGGGCAGAGTCTCCGAAAGCCCCAAGGTGGGCTTACGGCTCTGGAGGGTGGGGCAGGCAGCCTCTAAGAGGGGGGACAGCAGCCCAATGGTATGCTCAGCGCTGGTTGGCCTGAGTCCCCTCCACTCCAGGCTGGTAGCCTTTCCCTCCCCAGTGCCAGGGGAGTGATGAAGGAGGGATTGAAGGGGGTTGAATGAGGTGATGCTGTGAAAGCCCTTCGTGCTGGGGGACAGACAGCCCCACCCAGATGCACCGGTGTCACCCTTACCACGGATGCGGGGGATGGCCACACGCCAGCCGGAACCCGATGTCCACCCCGAGAGCCCTGCCTGGCGGGACACTGACCAGCTTCTTTTTCCCTCTTTCTCCTTTTTTTCTAACCAGCTTGCAGAATTGCAAAAGCTTGGACTCAGGAGGAGGGACAGAAGGGAAACTGGCCACGCTGGGCTCCCGGACAGGAGCATGTCACCCTCCCCTTTCGCGGATGCAGCCACGCGAGCCCAGGGAGGTGCCGTGACTTGTCCTGGGCCACCAGCCTCCTGGGTCTTCACCAGCAGAAGTGGTGGCTGGAGGTGGGGGTGAGAGTCCACGGGGCCCTCAGCTCCTCAGCTCCACCCTCTGCTCAGAGAGACCCTCGAATCCCCCCATAGTGAGGACGGCTTCACAGTAGAACACCCACCCCCTCTATGCGCAGCCCACAGGCCGAGGCCGCCTCTCTGGGAAGTGACCGAGTCAGAGGCCAAACCCCATCTTGCCACTGTCTGTCGCCCGAGACACCGATCCGTGGCCCGAGTGTCAAGAGTGTTGTAAGCACGGAGCCGGGGACGAGAACTGGTCTGCTGGGAAGGGGTGAGTAGGCCGGGGCCAGAGAAGGGGCAGGGTCCCGGAGACATTTTCTGTAGCTGTTTCTTCCTCACCAAGGTGCAGGAGACCTGGGACGTCCCCCCAAATCCTCAGTAACGTCGCCGACAAGATGGCTTGTGTCCTCCCTGCCGGTCAGAAGAGTGAATTTAGTGAGTACTCACCGCGTGGCCGGCTCTAGGCTAACTTCACGTTGTGGGGGAAAGTTATGTCCATTTTACAGATGAGGTAAGTGAGGCTCAGAGAGGCACAGACTCCTGCTGTCTCCGGTGGTCCTTCCAAGGGCAGGTGCCAGTCCAGGATTTCAGGGCAAGTGAAGGAAGTGCTCCCCGGAGAAGCCGATCAGGGATGGAGAAAGCAGGACAGAGAAGGGATAGGTCAACAAAGGTGTGGTTTCAGGCGATGTCCTGGACTCAGGCTGAGACGCTGGGGTGTAGACTGTACATTGGTGCTCGTCCCATCCCGACACCGGAGGGGGCTTTCATACCCGCTTGTGAGCCAATGTCCACAGACAGACAATGGGGTCAGGAAAAGGGATTCACAGGACCCGGTCGGGACACCAAGGTCTCCACCACACTTGCTCTAAGTCACGCATCTGGCAAGTGACAGAGCTGGGATTTGAATCCGGCTGTGCCCCCACCAGGCCCTGGGATTGTAACCGCCGCCCCGCCCCGCCTTTCCCGGAGCTGGAGCTCTGGCTTCCCTCGGGGGCGTCTCCCTGAATCTCCTGCCCTCTCCCTGGGAAGCCGAATATTTTGGTGTCGAGGTGACACAGGCATACATTGCTTGCTTCATTATACCATGTGTTGTGCTGTGCTCTGCTACACGGCCTCGCCACAAAATACAGCACCGTGTCTCATGTATTATTTATACAACGGGACTCTTGGTGGGGGCACGAGGGGGACAGCCTTGGAGAGATGCACATATGGCTGCACACACTCGGAAAGTCCCCCGTGCGCAGAGGAACAATTAGACACTCCTGACTTAGGGCCCCTCTCCTCGTGTGGCAAAGCAAACAAGCACACAAATGAATTGATTTAAAGAAAATGATGTTGTAAATGATGCTACAGTCGGCCCGTGGATGGGGGCCCAGGATGACTGTGGTGTGGGAGGCGGTAGCCCAGATCAAGCTCCCGGCTTGAGGGCTGAGGGGGCAGATGCAGTGAGCGCGGGTGGCTCTGTGCTGGGCATCAGCTGTCCCTGTGGCTTCGTGTCGCCGACGGTCCCCAGAAGGCTCCAGGGGGTGAGACACGGGGAACCCGTTTCCGGGCCTGCTCCTGCCAGACGCGGACATTGGACTTGCTCTGGCCTGTGCAACCGGACGGGGCAGACGGGATGCAGGCCACTCCTGGGTCAGGCCATTGAAATGTGGGTGTGGGACCCTCCACGCAGGCCCCGGAGCCGATGGCAGAAGGATGTGTAGGGCGAGGAAGGAACAGAGTTCGCCACTTGTGAGCCACTGATGTTCTGGGCTTGACACCAGCGGGTTGTGCTGATAGAGCAATTTGACAGGTAAGCAAGCAGCCCCGAGGCACGAGGCCACCTGCTCAAGGTCAAGCTGCCTGGAGGTGGGGGAGCCAGGGTGGGACGCAGCCCCCCCCCCCCCCCGTGGGCTCCTTTCTATCCCCAGGGAAAACCGATTTTTCAAAAGACAATTCTGTCAACTGGTCCTGTCCAGCCACATCCTAAGCCTTTCTCCAAGCTCGGTCAAGACCTCCGGGCTCCCGGGCAGCTGCCCTGGTCTCACTGGGGCTCCTCCTCCCTCTTCTGCTCCTTGCAAACCCGGTCTCCAAACAAGGGCCCGGTCATCCTATCAGACGCCGTTTGAAGCCCATCGTGGGTTCCCCAGGGCCCAAGGACAAGGTCAGGGTGCCACGGGCCTCTGGTGACTTTGGCTTCTCCAAATGGCTTCTCCATTTGGGCCACTCCCTTAGCCACACCAGCTCCTCTCTGAACACAGTGACTCCTACTGCCGGCCTTTGCAAAGGCTGTTCCCGCCACCTGGAACACTTTTCCCTGTTTAGCCTGGCTCACTCCCACGAGGGGGACTCCTGAGCCCAGAGCTGGAACCCAGGAACTCACAGCGTGTGCACGTGAGTGTGTGCGTGTATGTGTGTGCATGTGAGAGCCCCACCTTCACTCTTACCCCTGCCCTCCTGTACCGGCCGTGTTGTATTTCCTGTTCACTGCCCTCCCCTACTGGAACAAAAGCTCCTTCCAGACGGGGTTGGCCTTGCTACTGTGTGTCCTTAGAGTCTCGCCCTGTGTCTGGGGCGAAGGAGGCATTTAGTCGACAGTCACCGACTGAGTGGAGGGATGAACGGACGCTCTCATCGGTTGACACTCAGAGTGGCCACAAATTTGTGAAGATGTATTTGAATTTCTCTGCCCCTCCCAGCTGGGACACAGACCGAGCTGCCCCTCTCCTGGGACCCACGCCCGGGCCAGGACCCACCCACTCTGGACAAGCCGCCGCCCTTCAGAAAGTAACACCTTTTGTGAACTCATCCATCCCAGGTCTGCGCTCTAGGTCTGGGTTCTCCGAGGTTCACATAGACTCTCTTGCCCTCTTCCAGCAGTCAAGCCTGGAGCCAGTAAGGATGTGCCCCACTCAGGTTGTGGGTGGTAAAGACCTTGGGCTTAGGAGCCGAAGAGACCTCCCTTCCAGTCACTCCTGCTAGCGGTGTGACCTTGGACAAGTCACTGGACAACTTGCGGGAGACCTCAAGCATCTCTTCTGTAAATGGGTATAAAACAGCACCTTCTTCCAGGGCCGGTCAGGAGGATTTGGGGAGCTGACACGTAGACCCTAGGGTTACTACTGTTACGGCCTCAGCCTCTCAGCCCTGCCCTTTGGACCTGCGCCCCCAGGTGGGGACTGTTGACCTCAAAAGATTGACAGGGTGAATCCTCCTGGGAGCCGAGACAGGCCGGGAGGACCTTGGGCCTCTCGACAGTGACAACAGTGCCACTCAGGTCAAGGCTGTGTGGCCCTCAGGAAGTCCCGCAGAGGCAGGTTCTCCCGCAATAAGATCTGGAGGACTTTTCACTCTGACAGGTGCCCAGTTGGGGCCAGTGGAGGTGGGGACACGGTGTTATCAGGGTGCACGCAGGGGTAACTCTGGCCACCGCTGGAGCAGAGGGACAGGCAGGCCTTGCCCCGTGCTCTGATGGGAAGCTCAGGCGGGCGCTAGGCCATTAAGGAAGACAAGTTAAGGGCTAGTGGAGTTGGCCACTGGTAATGGGCAGGGGGCAGAGGACGGGCAGCCTGGGCAAAGGCTCAGAGGAAGGAAAAGATGTGGAGTGTTTGTGTGCAGGGGAGGCTGGTGGCTGGTTCCGAGGGGCTGGCCGGGGCGGGGGGGATGGGTGACATGGGGCTGGACAGGTGGACACGGCAGTCCCCCAGGAGCAAGCCTGGGCTTGGGGACGTGGTGGAGGGTGAGCCAGGGAAGGAGGGAGGAGGTCACTTTTGTGCCCCTGTCTGGCCCAGGGGGTGGTGGGTTCTCCTGGCCACAGCTACTCCCCACCTCCAGGCACGCCGGAGGGACTGCCCTTTAAACAGCTCCGGGTTGCTCAGGAGATGGAGGCTGGTGAGGACAGGAAAATCCCATGGGGGTGGGTCCCCATGCTGTGTGCCACAGCCGCCACGGACCTGATGCTCTGGTGCCTCAGTTGACCCCCTGGGTGCCCACACGACGGGGTTAGTCTTCTTCCCCGGGTGTGCTGTGAGGGGGTTTGGATCTGGGCGAACTGCAGAGGATCCTGGCCATAGGGGTGGGACTGTGGGGTCACCCTGCACATGACATCATGTCACAGAGACACTTCCCAGCCAGAGGGCTGGGGTCGCTGGGCCTGGCCCCGGCTGTGGCTGTCACAGGCAGCAGCTGCCCTGCAGCCTGGGAGCGGCCAGGGCCGGCGGAGACCTTGTGAAGGCAGGTCTGGCGGCTGCACAAATGGGGAGTGGGCTGTGGACCCGGCTGCCCCTGTGGCTGGGTCCCCAGCAGGCCGCGTGGCCTGGGCAGCCCGAGGCGCTGGCTGCCACCCCGGGCCATCTGCTGGAATTTCAAAGGCAAATGTTCTGAGAAATAATGGGGCTTAATAAGCCAGGCCGATCGATCGTCCATGGAAGGGAAAGGAGAAGGAGAGGGAGAGAAGGAACAGCAGGGAGAGCGGGAGCGGGGGGCGGGACTGACCCCGAGAGCCAGCGAGCGAGACCTAAGAGACCCAGGACGTCACAGAGAGCGAGAGAGACTCCTGTGCAGAGAGACACAGAGGAATACACAGAAAGAGGAAAGGAGAGAGGCAGGCACCGAGACAGGTAATGACACGGCTGAACGACACAGAGGGAGACCCACCAGAGGGAGAAGGAGACACAGGGTCCGCTGCCTCCCCCACCCCCCGCCCGACCGCATGCGCAGAAACAGAGATAGAGACAGCGGCGGCAGGGGGGGGAGCGGAGACACCCAGAAGATGGACACAGGGATGTAAGAGGCCCGGAGGAGGGCTGGGGGGGTCGGAGCTGCCTGAGGGCTTCGGCCCAGCCAGGGGGGTCTTGTCCTTGAACCTCATGCCCTCGGGCAGGGGAACGTGTGGTCACCCACCTCCCGCTAGTGCTCAGGCCACCGAATGGCGAGCCTGGCCCGCAGCAGCCTGGCCCGCAGCAGCGCCTACAGTCATAGCGACGGGGAGGGGCCCGAGTGACAGGCCTGCCACCTGGACCTGTGCCACCACCCCCACCTCGGGCAAGACACCACAACTCTGGCTTCAGTCCCAACATCTGCAAAGTGGCAGGGGTGGGCACCGATTCCTGCCTCCCACGGTGATCGTGAGGGTTGAATGAGCAGCCTCTAGTTCAGCAGCAGCTACCCTTTCTGGAAACTTCCAACGTGCCAGGTGCATGTGGGGACCTAACAACCACCAGTGGGTCGGGCACAGAAATGGCCATTTGCAGGTGAGAACACAGGTGGACCCCAGGGTGACCTGCCCAAGGTCCTGTAACTTCCTCCAAGGAAGAAGCAGGCAGCCCCGGGGGCCCATTCCCAGGTGAAGGTCGGGCTAGGGGCTCAGGTAGGGCAGATGCCCACCTCTGGGGCAGAGAGCCCGTCACTCGCCCACCCGCTCCCTCCCTGCCTCATTCACTTCTGGAACATGTGAGAGTTGCCCGGCTGTACTGGATTATGGATAAGGAAACATCTACAAACTAGTCGGCAGCCCGCAGAAGCGTCTTGCGAGAGTTCTCAGAGAGAGAGAACATGAGAGTTCTCAGCTCCCACAGACTGCTGGGCGGCGGGCCTCCTTCTCCAAGCCCAGAGACCACCGCGGCCTCTCCTCGGCACACGTTCCCCTGGCTGATGGGTCCCACAAGGGGTGCCGGCCGAGGGGCGCCTGGAGGCCCGGGGTGTCCGTTCCCCTGGAGGGGCCCTGTCTGGTGTGGCTGGATCACACCGTGCCGAGACAAGCACCGGGCTGTTTGCCACTCCAGCCACCATCGGGTGACATTTCCTGGAGGCTCACCCCACGCCAGGCACAGGCACTGCCTCCTTTCAGCTCTGCTACCCCAGCTCTGCCACTTTGCAGATGTTGGGACTGAAGCCTGTAGTTTTTGTCTTTTTTTTTTTTTTTTTTAAGATTTTATTTATTTATTTGAGAGAGAGAGAGAGAGAGAGAGAGCACAGGCAAGCAGTGGGAGCAGTAGGGGGAGAAGGAGAAGCAGGCTCCCCGCTGAACAGGGAGTCCAATGTGGGGCTCAATCCCAGCACCCTAGGATCATGACCTAAGTTAAAGGCAAACGCTCAAGCAACTGAGCCACCCAGGCACCCCAAGGGGAGAAAATGTGTTTTAATGGCTTCTTTTCTGTTTGTTGGTTTAAGTAGGCTCCACACCCAGTGCGGAGTCCAGCGCAGGACTCGATCTCATGACGCCAAGATCAAGACCTGAGCTGAGATCAAGAGTCAGATGCCTCACCGACTGAGCCACTCCCATGCCCCTTAATGGCTTCATTTTAACAGCCGGAGGTGTCAGATCTGAAATCCTCCTGTGCTCTCGGCCACCTGCCCATCAGGCCAGGACACCTCACCCAGTTCCAGCTCCCATTCCTGTGTCCTCAGTCATGGCCCGGCATAGGTGTGGCCACTCCGGGCACATCTCCAGAGCTTGGTGCCAGGGTCCTGCCTCTGCATTGAGCCGAAGGTCTTCTCCACCTATGTCTACAGGTTGTCACCGTGCCTCTGTCTAAGCCGGGACTCCACTCGCCTGCCCTTTCTCTGCAGAGCCCTGGACTCTTAATGGCACCGCCCTCCTGTCCCAGGGGCAGCGTCCGTACTGCCGGGGGCCCCTCAGCTCTAGAACTTTCCTGCATGGCCCCTGGGGCTCAAGAGAGCAGAGGTTTCGCTTAGGCAAAACCGTCCCTCATCTGATCCTCCTGTTCTACCTTACGTGTCCTGGAGTCCGCTCCCGTAGGTGGCTGTTGCTGGACCTTGGATGTCCATCAGGGAGTCTGAAAAATCTAGACTCCTGGGTCTCACACAGCAGATTCCAAAAGTGCCACCAGCCTGGACATCCCTGTAGCATGTGTTCAGCGTGGTAAAATACATATTACACAAAATTTACCGTTTTAATCATGGTCAGTTTCGATGGAAATAAATACAGCCACAGTGTCGTACAAGCAGTCCCACTACCTCAGTTCCAGAACTTTCCTCCACTCCAAGTGGAAACCCTACACGCATTAGGCAGTCAGCCGCCATTCTCTCCTGCCCTCCCCCGGCCCCTGCAAACCGCTCGGCTGCTTTCTGTCTCTACGGATTTGCCTAATCTGAATATTTCATACAAATGGAATCATTCTGTATGTGGGCTTCTGCAACTGGTTTCTTTTATTTACCATAATGTCCTCGAGGTCCATCCATGTAGCAGGTGTCAAAGCCGCCTTCCTTCGGGCAGCGCCGTATTTCTCCGTGGACCTATCGCGTCTCGTTCACCCGTTCACCTGCTGATGGACACGGGCATCGCTTCTATCGGTCTATTGTGAATAACACGGCGACCCAACCGGGTGTACAAATAGCTCTTTGAGACCCCGCTCAAAATTATTTTGGGGTCCCGCGAGAACTCTACGTTTAATTTAGGGGGGAGCCTCCGTGCTGTTTCCCACAGTGGCTGTGCCATATGGCACGCCCACCGACAGGGGTCAAGGGCTCCACTATCTCCCCGTCTTGCGATCATCATTTTGTCTTGTTTTTAAAAGACAGCACCATCCTCACGGTGTGCGGCAGTACGCCCCGGGTTTGATTTTCATTTCCCTAATGGGGGCCGCCCATTTCCTTCCCTTGCCTACCTGCTCTGGCTGGCACGGTGGATGCTCCTGGTGGGTTTTCGGATTTTCTCGGGGCTCCGACGGGCCGCCCGTGGGGTAGCTCCTGGCTTGCCGCGGTCAGTGCTTCCGCACCTCGTTTCATTCCATTCTCACGATCGCGATTTATTTACTGGAGAGACAGAGAGGCAGAAGCAGACCCCCCACTGAGCAGGGAGGCCCGTGCAGGGCTCGATCCCACGACGCTGATCTGAATGGCCCGAGCTGAAGGCAGCCGCGTGACCGACTGAGCCACCCAGGCACCCTCTCATGATAGTGTCCTGAGGCCCTGTTTGCATGTTTGCTTTATAGACAGCAGATGCCCGGAGAAGTGTTCTCCAAGAGGCAGGGAGCCCGCGGGGCCCCAGGTAGGGTAACGGGACCTCATGCACTGTTTGTGGCTGATTGGAGCCAAGGTGCGCAGGTCGGTGAGTGTTTGAAAGGCCCCCACCCTGGCCAGGTGTGCCTGATTGCAAAGTCCTCCCCTCCTCCCTCCCAGGCACAGGCTCCCGGGGTGGGGGTGGGGCGGGGGTTGGCAAACTATGGCCCACAGGCCAAATCCAGAACTAAGGGTGGGGTGTTCCCATGTTTCAAGGATTGAAAAAAGAAATCCGAGGTGAATATACAAACCCTGAAACATTTACTGTCAGGCCCTTCACAGGAAGAGATTGCTGACCCCAGCTTTGCCCTGACATACATGGCTGGGGCCCTCGGGTCCTGGGGAGGCCGGAGTGCCCTGGGGAGAGGGGGATGGGCCTCCCGGCAGTGGCTTGTCGAAACCCAGGTGTGGGCGGAGGGCCAAGGGGTAGCAGCACAGCCAGGCTCCCCTGGGCCGCAGCAGCCCGGGCCCTGTCCCTGGTGCCAGCCATCAGCTCTGGGCAGCTCAGCCCTCCCCCATCCCAGGAGGAGGTGAAAAATGTGACACCGCAAAGTGGGACATTAAAGTTTAACGGGGGCGATGCATATTTAATGGGGCTTAACAAAGCATCCTTAAAGACATCCCAGACAGCCCCCCGGGGGCGGGGGCAGCCTGCTCGCTCCCTCATCTGTCTGTGGTGCTGTCCCTGGGACAAGCCGGCCTTCTGCGCTCCTGCCAGAGCCAAGTGCGGGCCTGTGCGGTGGGCTCGCCGGGGTGGGCTCGCCGGGAGCGGCCCTCTCATTGTTAACAGTAGGAAGGTGTCTGAGGAGCCGCGTGAGCAGGGACGCCGCTCAGGCTGCCGGGCCCCATTCCAAGAAGCACCCCTACCTACGTCCCTCATTAGGGGCCACTGCTGGAGCTGGGAGGTCATCCCTAGGAGGGGGCACAGGGTTGGTCCCCCAGAGGCTTCGGTGTAAGAGGGGCCCCAGTCGCGGACTCTGATGTCCCTGCCTGAGAACCAGAGATCGCAGATTCTCAGATTCATGGTGTCTCGGAAGGGCCGCCCCAGACCCTCTTGCTTTTTGACCAAGTCAGAGCACAGAACTCACTTTGCCCCCCGCATCCATATGACTTTGGGGTCACAGCCTCCTCTCAGAGCCACCTGAAAATTCTTGGGGGTCTCTGGGGGCCTCTCACAAAGAGCCCCCCAGCCCTTCCTGATGGCCTGTCTTCCCAGTCACGCGACAGGCACCCTGCCCAGGATGGTGGCCTGGAAGGGTCAGGCTGAGTCCCTGAGACGCCCCGCCGCGTTCAGCCGCATCTCCTTCAGGGAACCCGCACCCTCCGTGCCCTGCCGCGGAGAGGCCCCCGCCGTCCAGGGCTCTGGCAGCCCACAGCTGGGCCTCCGACACCTTGACCTCCCCTGTGGCGTGTTTCAAGAGCTGCCCCCGGCCCCGTATGTCCAGCAGGGAGCTTGGGATCTACACCCGCAAGACGGGTCCCGGCCCCGGGGTCCCCCGTTGACGTGATGGGGCCCCGTCACGGAATGGCCTGGACCCGATACCAGTGGGGCTGGGAGCGGGAGCACTGTTGACACCCGCCTCTCCTTCGCCCGTTGCTGGCGCTGCCCCTCCTCCTGGCCCCCTCTCCCCCTGCCCAGCCTGGTTCAAGCGGCCCCTGGTCAGCCCCCCGCTGTCTCCTGTCTCCATGGGGGTGAACTTCCACCGGATCGCATCCAGCCCCTGTTTAGAGCTGTGGGTCTCCTGGGGCGCCGGGGTGGCGCCGCCGGCCGAGCGTCTGACTCTTCACCTCGGCTCAGGTCATGATCTCAGGGTCTTGAGATCGAGCCCCACATCAGGCTCTGCGCTCAGCCCAGAGTCCTCTTCAGCTCCTCTCCCCCTCCTCGGCCCCGCCCGACCAGCTCCTGCGTGCTCTCTCGCTCTCGCTTTAAAATAAAGAAAGATATAAAATCTTAAAAACAAACAAACAAACACCAAAAACCTACGAGAGTCCCTGTTCTCTCTCCACCAGGGGAGTGAGGGGGAGTGTCTCCGCCATGGGAGTGTGTCCCATGCAGGGGACAGACGGTCTTGTCTCCAACTGCCCCCCTACACACACCCCTTCCTGCTCATCCCTTCCCCCTCTCCTCGCCTCCCCCCTTCAGAGCTGCCCATCATCCTCTGGTGCCTGTGTCTTCACCCTGCTCGCCTGTCACAGGACCCTGTCCCTCTGTCTTGTCACCTGTCACACCGGCTACCCTCCCCCTCCCCTCTGCTCCTTGTCACTTCTTCAGGGGACCCTTCCTGACCAAGTCAGACCCCAGAGGGAGCTCCTGCTCAGCCTGGGGTTACCGTCCCTTAGGGTGCACAGCATCAAGGCCACCTGGCACCTCCCCAAACGTGAGCCCAAATGACCCATCTGGCACCCAAGGGCACTGGCTTTGCTATAAAACTCCCCACACCACCCCGACCCTGGGTTCAGGTGGGGGCACCCCAGCCTGCCCTTTACTCAACTCTTACTTGTTGAGCCGCTGCTCGGGGCCAGGCCTGGTCCCCTGGGCCCTAAAGTGGCACTTTGGAGGGGGTAGCCTAAGTGTCCCGAGGTCCGCCCACAGAGGGGCCCTTCCTTAGAGCAGACATGCCCCACCCGTCCTCTTCCAGTGGCCTCCGCAAGCTGACTTCGGGGCCACTCATAGACCTGAGCAGGCCTGCCGGCCAGGGGCACAGGGGATCAGATCCACCTGGAATCGGGGAGCTCAGCTCCTTGAATCAGAATCAGTGATTTTTCTGTGCTAAAGTTTGGGTGCTCTGACAGAGCACGCGCCCAGGCCGGGGTGAAAGACAGGGTCACGAATGCAGGAATCTGCAGAACGACTTTGGTGGGGGTGGGGGAGGCTGGAGAGGCCGTAGGAGGCCAGGGGGAGGCCAGGGGGAGCCAGGGGCCCTTAAGCACCCCACCCCACCCCAGAATAGCCCTGATGTGAGACGGGGGGCTTCTGTGAAAGAGCTCGGGCAAGCCGCGAGTTGTAGCTAAAGCAGAAGAGCACCCCTCGTTTGCAGACTCTGCAAGTGCGGCTGGGTGGGGGTTGGGGGCTGCCTCCGGGTCACTCACGGCTGAGTCCCAGGCTAGCAGGGCCCAGCTGTGGGGACGGGAGTGAGCTGGAAAAGGCAGAGGGGGGCCCAGCGACATCTGGAGTGGTGGGTCACGTCTCTGCGTTCTTGCGCAAGAGGAAGCAGGTGTCCTGGCAGCTTCTCGATGTCTCTCCGGCCCCCTCGGTGTTCTACCCCCTACCAGACGCCCCACACCCACCCTCCAAGATGGCACGAACGAATCAGCCGTCCTCACATTTGGGAAGCAGTTTCAAATTCTTTTGCCGTGACTGATTTCTCTTTTTTAGAAAAAAAAAAAAAATTCTCTTAAACATCCTGGGATGCCCACGGTTTCATGATCCGAAGATTCTCTGGTTTGCGGACTCTGTGGTTGGAAGATTCTGGGAGTTGGAGAGTCCCATTTGGCATCTAGGGGGCGGGCAGCTGACTGGTCCGAGGCCCCCCAACACGGGCGGCAGATCCCTCCCTGGCCTCCGTTCTTTCTGGCCTTTGTCCTTCTAACCAGTCACGTCGGCTAAGGGATGAGTCCACGGCCAGTGCCCAGCTGCTGACCTCTGGACAGAGGTGTTCAAAGACCCTCACCTCCTCTCTCTCCATCAAGGGCACAGGAAGCCTGTCCTTCTGGGCCACCCTGCTGGGGGGCAGGGTCCTTGTGTTGGACTGTCGGACCACACGGGCACAGCTCCCTCCTGGTTTTCTTCTTGGGGTCTGAGGGCCCCTTATCCCCCTACACGCCTGGGTGGGCAGTCCAGGTGCTGGCCAGGAAGGGACCCCGGGTCCCACCCCACCCAGCTGACTTTCCACCGGCCTCCTCACCACGTCCGCCTGTCCCATCTGTTACCCCTTTGCCAAGGGACTTCGTAACCCCTGTCTTCCTTGACCTTCACGGTGCCCTGGGAGGCAGACTCGATTAGCAGATGGGGACACTGAGGCCAGGGACGGGGTGTGACTCGACCGAGTTCACATTCACAGGGCATGACGGAAGAGGCGACTGGCTGACCACACCGGGGACCCAGGGAACCTGACTCAGCCCTGGCTCTACCCCTTGCCCACACTGGTCACAGTGGGCACCCCAACACCCATGAGGGCACTTCCTGGAGTGTAACCTCAGGGGAGTGTCTCGGCCTCTGTGAGCCTTTGTTGGGGCACGCACAGGCTGGGAGGAAATTCTGGTCCAAAGGAGGGCAGGAGAGAGAGAGCTTGGGCTAGACAGGAATTGTGGGGGTCCAGAACCTTGGGATCAAGGCAGGAGACCACCGCAGCCGCCCCTTGCCCAGGATGGACTGTCCTAGTACATCCTATTGGACTAAAGTCCCGCGGCCGACAGCCCGAAGCCCCCGTCCTGCGGGTCTCCGACAAGGACCCGCAGAGCTGAAGGGCCTTCCTAGGCTTTACATCGCTGAATTGCCAAACCGCAGCCGGCCGTCCCACAGGAGCCCGGCACCCTAGGGCTTTGCCTGGCTGCTCGGAGGAGGAGGCCACGCACCGGCCCCCCTGCCCCCCGTCACTGTCACCATGGCGGCAAGGCCTCTTGGCAGCGGGGACACCCAGGCTGGGCTGCAGCCCCCATCACAGCACCCAAGCTGTTGATGATGGGGGAAATTTTTAAAAAAACAACAAAAAACCAGATGCTCCTTTGAACATTTCTGGCATTCCCAAGGCTAGGAGTTGCTTCCCAAATGCCACTAACTTCCTCTCCCATGATGCCTGCTGTCTCTGCTCTGAGCGCCACCCCCCCCCCCCCGGCCGGCATCAGGATGACAGGAGGGCCTGCGCCCCCTCCCCCTTCCTCCCTGCCTCGCCTCCCCTCCTTCTTCTCCAGCCCCTGAGCCTTCCATCTCCCTGCCTGCGCCCCCACCCCACTGCCGGCCTCCCCCGGGAGCCACATTTCTGGCCTCTCCATCTGGCCCTGTGCCCAGCCCGACACGGATGGCCCCTCACCTGCCCCCTCCCCGACTCCGGAGAGGCCATGGCCTTTGCCACCCCCAGGGGCCTCCTGCAGAGGAAATGGAGCCCTAGCTGTGCTCCAGAGAGGAGAGACGTGATTCCTCACAGGGGCTCTGCTGTCGTCCTCCCTCCGGGGCTCCGCAGAGCAGCGGGGAAGGGGCTGGACCTCTCAGGGGCTTCAGGTGGCTGGCCACCTGCCTGCTAGCAGGACGGGCCAAGACCCAGGCCCCGGGCCTTTCCTGGACACCTGCCCCAGGGTCTGGTCAGGGAAAGAATCCAGGAAGTCGGCGTCGGGGGTGGGGGCGGGGGGCTTTGCTGGGCGTCCTGGGTCCCCTTTGGGCCTTGGCTCCCTAGCTGGACATGGAGGGGATTTAGGCCGAATGGCCTCTCCTGGCCCTTCCGACTCTGATATCGTAGGATTCTAGAACGACCGCCCCACTTCCACCAGCCCATCTCCACCACTAAGGGAAAATAAAAGGGAAAAAATAACACCCACCCCATCTAATCCTTTCCCGGCTTATACCACGCAGCTCAGCTCTCTTGCGGGTCCTCTGGGGGATGATGGAAATCTGAATTTAAATAGAGTTATGTCAAAAGAACATTACGCGGCACGGTCCCAGCAGGGAGAAGGCCTGCCGCGTCGCAGAGGCAGGCCTGCGGTCGGCACGTTCACAAGGGAGGCCAGCACCTTCGGACAATTACAATCAGGAGGCTTGATTAGCCCTCCTCCCCGCCTCCCCTTCCCATGCATCTCCTTAATAGCTAGCTGCCTTCTCTCGGGGCGCCGGGGCCGGCCGCGGGGGACCAGCCGGGTGTGGATAATCTGCCGGTAGCACCATGATGCCATCCACGACTAATGGGGACTCCGAACCAGCTTTCCGGGTGGCTCGCTTTCTCCTCCTGGCTGGGGGCAGCCACCAGCCCGGGCCGGGATTAGAGCATGGCTGTCGGCTCTGAGCTGCTGGCTCAGGCGTGCGGCTCTGGGCGGAACGGAGCTGGGGCCGTCTCCCTTGCACAGTCCTGAGCCCATCTCCCCGGGGCCCCCACACTCCCTGCTCTTTCCCATTGCCTGGGTGCCTTGGAGGGAACTCTGCCTTGCCGACCGCCAGGCACGGAGCAGGGACTCGGGGCAGGGCCCTCCTTCCCCTGCTCCCCAAAGCTAGGGTTTAGGTAACACTCAGCAAGGTCCGCTGTGGGAGGTGGGCAGGCCCAGCAGCACGGGCTTGTCTCAGAGGGGGCCCTTGCTGGCCCTCAAACACACTCTTGTGCCCAGAGCCTCACAGTCTTGCCTGGAAATTTCTGCTGCCTTGGAACATTCTGGGTGAGCTCAGATCATGCCACCCCCAGTTCTCCTCTTCCGGCCATGTGCCAGCTCTTCTGCGTGGGGCCCCACGATCCCATTTGGTACCTCTGAGTAAATTTTTAAAAGGTGCCTTTCTCAGACCCTGCAACCTTTCTCAGCCTTGTGCAGGGCACAGCCTGGACAACTATCCCAGGCGACCCTGCCTCATTTCTCTGCCTGAACTCTTAGAGCAAAAACTCCTTTTGCGTTAACTGCAAGTCAGCTGGATACCCCAGGTGCACCAGCCTTGCTGGGCTACAAACAAAGCCGGGCTGGGTCTCGGTTTGGGCTCGGCTGGCCCGCCCCCCACGTCCAGGAGCGGCTGCTTTACAAGGAGCTGTTCTACAACTTGGAGTCAGCCCAGGCGGTCTAGGAGTCTTGTTGGCTTGTTTCCTCGCTCCTTCCTTCCGTCTTTCATCCTAACCAAGCCCCTACTCTGTGACAGGAGCAGCCGCAGTTCCTCTAGTAAGAGCTTCCTCCCCTGTCCTTTCTGGAAGAATGCTGCCCTCACCTCTGCAGGCTCTCAGGAGGTCAGGCGGCGGGTCAGGTGCAGCAGACTCGGGCAGCTGGGGGCTAGGCAGAGGGAGGCCAAGCCCGATGCTTTCCAACGATGCTGGGCTCCAGACAGTGTGGGAAAAAAGGCGAGAGATTCCAAAAGCAAGGCCAGAGCGGGGCCACAGGGATGAGGAGTCTTAAAGATGGTCCTGCCCTCCGACCCCATAATTCTGTTCCTGGGAATCCACCCTAAGGAAGTAATTAGCGAGGCCCAGGGCAAGGGAGGGCGAGGTGTGGGGTTCGCAGCAACTAGAACATAGAAATAAATGTCTAAAGATAAGGGGGAGGGACCTCCAAACACCACGACTTCCCACCCCGACTCTGGAGTCTGAAGACCCAGCTGTCAATCTCCAGTCTACCGCTGTAGGACTGGCCCGTGCCTCAGCTTCCTCTTCCGTAAATGGGGAGAGCAATAGGGCTTCACTGCTGGTCCCTATAAGGGTTAGGTGCCTTAGCACATGCAGCACGCCGAGTTCTGTGCCCGGCGCACAGACCAGCCTCCGTAGGTATTAGCTAAGATCATCATTAATAGGCTAACTATCAGGGTGAGCTTTGAATTTTCAAGAAATGGGAAATTTTCACTATCAGGTTAAGAAATGTGTGTATAAAACCTCTGTCTGGTACAGCATGGCTTTAGCCTGAAGAAGCCCTTCTCTGGGTCAAGGGCAAGACCTGGTCACTGGGGCACAGACACCATTGTTGTAGCCGCCAGCAGCCCACCTGCCGTGGCCAGTGCCGGGGGCATCAAAGCAGGAGGGGCTACAAACCTAATGGGTCACATGGGAATTTGCAGAGTGGTCTCGAGAATGGATGGGACCTGCAGGCACAGGGTCTGGCCCCGAGCAGTGGCTCCCTGAGAAGCAGAGAGGGGCTTCTCAGGATCCCAGCCAGCGCCGCGAGGGGCGAGGGAGGGCGAGACGGGGAAGGAAGGCAGCCGGCAGGGGTGAGGGAGCAGCGACACTTATCCTCCATCCTTCCAGCTCCCAGCCCCCTGGCCGAGGGATGCCCCCAGGGAAGAGGCTGCGGTTACAGGTCTGGCGCATTCTGGAACGGTGAGTGCTGAGTGCCCCTGAGCGTAGGGATCCTGATATTTTCCCATCTTGAGCCCAAGGGCCTGCCCACAAAACACCGCCAAGCCCCTTTCCCTGCCCGTGTTGCATATTTGTACATTCAAACGGGTCCCCCCAACTCTGCTGTCCCATATGGGTCTGCTTCTTTCTGCCACTAACAGCCCCCTCTGAGCTGCCTCCACCCCTCACCAGAGGTGAGAACAAGCAAGGTCCCCCGGGTCCCTGCCCACCCCCCCCAGACCCCCTCGGAGCCTGTCCTTGACACGGCAGCTAAAATGCACTCGTGAAAACATTGTGCTCCCACCTCACCATTAGTGTAAAACCCAAACTCATTCTCTGCCCTGTATCATCCCTCCCTCCCCTCTCTGACCTCACCTCGGCCCTCCTTGTTCACTGTGCTTCTACCACAAGGCCCGTTGTCATGGCTTACCATGCCAGTCTGTTTCCTACCTCAGGACCTTTGCATCTGCTGGCCCATCGCCCTGGAGAGCTCTCCCTCCCAGCCTTCTATGATAGGTTCCTTCAAACACCAGCTCCTCCCAGTCTTCTCACCCTCCACCAGCCCCTCTGTAGGACAGCCCCCTGTTTTGAAACTATCTCTGAAATTTGGGACGAAGTTTTCCCAGGAGGCGTCCCGGCGGAGTGCTACCCGAGGTCTGTCTGCCGGCTGGGCCCTCTCTCCCCAGCCTCCCCTGCCCTCCAGCCAAGACCTGAAGCATGAGAGGGGGGCACCTGGAGCCACACATGCCAGGGCCTTGGGCTCCAGGAAACCCGGGACCCAGGGCGCAGCACAGAGCCAGGGCACACCCCCCCGGGACCCAGAGGACGGAACCCACCTGGTTGCCAAGTTAGGTGATGCGGAAGCCAGGAGGGTGACAGGGAGATGCCTCCCCATGGATGGGTGACCACGGGCCTGTTCTCATGGAGTCCGGGCTGTGCCTTCATTCTCTCTGCACGCTGCCAGCCGGCCTTGGCCACGGCACAGCCACGTTGAAATAAATTTGGCTATGTTTTTTCCTAAGGGCCCCATCCCTTTGCTCCTGGGTGGCGGCGGGGGCCAGGCCATGCAGTTGGACCAGGGGTGGGGGGAGCTAGAGCAGTGATTGACACGCTGACACAAACACGAGGACGAGGTTTGACCAAGATGCCAGTGTCCTCAGCGACGCAAATGACAGCCCAGCTGCTCTCCTGCCACTGCCTGAAGACGGGCCCAATGGGGATGGGGGACACCCGTCTGGGGCAGAGCCGCGCCTGCAGACCAAATGCTATGCATGTCCCGAGGGCCCATGAACTTGGGCGGTGGGGTCAGGAGCTAGGGGGAGGGCGGGGGGCTGCAGTCAGTGTTTGTTGAATGACCCAGTTAGCGAAGGAAGGGTGGGAGTGATTGAGAGACGGGGTTCCGCAGACATAGTAGAGCCACCGTGATGCACCGAGGATCTCAGACAAGCCGTGGGAGAAAAGCAGGTGAGATACGTGGCACCCGTGCCCCGGGCACTGCTCGTGGGGTGTCACCTTGGAAAGCTGTTTCTTTTCAAGTTCACCTTTCTCCTGATCTATCATCCCGCCGTTCTGTTCCTGGGTATACGCCCAAGGAGCGTGTGCTCATGGGTACCAGGACATGCGTCCCAACGGGCATAGCCACCCTGTTCTTAACAGCCTCATGTGGACACAGCCTGAATGTGCGGCCACCTTTACGCGGACGGCGGCCGAGCCATAAAGGGAACACCACTGGCAACAGAAAGGAGCACGTCGCTGGTAGACGTGGCAGCCCGGATGCTTCCGTCTGAGAAGTCAGACCCAAGAGAGTCCATACCACATGAGTCCGTGACATAAAGTTTCAGAAAAGACAAAACGAAGATCTGGCCATAGAAATCAAAACTGGGGGACGCCTGGGTGGCTCAGCTGGTTAAGCCGCTGCCTTTGGCTCAGGTCATGATCCCGGAGTCCTGGGATCGAGTCCCACATCGGGCTCCTTGCTTGGCGGGGAGCCTGCTTCTCCCTCTGCCTCTGCCTGCCACTCTGTCTGCCTGTGCTTTCTCTCGCTTCTCTCTCTATGACAAATAAATAAATAAAATCTTTAAAAAAAAAAAAAAGAGAAATCAGAACTGGGTGGGACGGGGGGGGGGTGGTGGAGGGGAGAGGGGTGGCATTTGTGACTGGGAAAGGGGCATGCGGAACTTTGCAGAACAATAAACGTGACCGGCACAGTAGTCCAAACCAAACCTTACCCTTACGATCTGTGTGTTTTAGTATATGGATATTAGACTTTATTTTATTTTTATTATTGAGAGAGAAAGAGCGTGTGGCGGAGGGGGAGCTGCAGAGGGAGAGGAAGAGAGAGAATCTCAAACAGGATCCACGCCCAGCACGGAGCCCAACACGGGGCCTGATGTCACGACCCTGAGATCGTGACCTGAGCTGAAACCAAGAGTCGGATGCTTAGCCCACTGCGCCAACCAGGCACCCCTAGACTTCATTTATTTAAAGTTAAGAAAAGAAAAACAGGCACCAGAGAAGAGACGTTTGTGGTCAGTGATACAGTAGACTAGACACAGACCACCAAAAGCCTACAAACGCCAAGTATGATGTAACAAACATCCTGTCCAGTGTTTAGCGAAAACGCGAATGAGAGACATGAACAGAGACCAGAAACAGCAGGAGGCAGGGCCCCCGCGTGGAGATGCCCATCCGATAGGGAAAGAGTTTCTGCTCCAGGTAAACACCTGCAGGCCTGTTCTCGTGAAAATTTGGTTTGAATTTATTCTATGCGCAAGATGAGCACTGAAAATGGCCCTCAGTTCGGGGTGTCTTCAGACGCCTCCCTGAACCAAAAGCAAACCCAGGGTAGATGAACTCACAGCCCAGGACACACCAGATTCCCGCCAATAAAGTTCTGACAAAGATAGCACGCACAATCCAAAATTACAAAACACACTGGGAAACACGCCACCATGAGTGAGTTGGAAGAAATAAAGGCCTATAATTACCCTGGGGTTAGCACTCTAGGGACCTTGGTGTATACAGTACCTTACAGCGTGTATGGTCCAGAAAAGAGGTTTGGGGTGCCAATGTGGCTCAGTTGTTAAACATCTGCCTTCGGCTCAGGTCATGATCCCAGGATCCTCAGATCGAGGCCCACATCGGGCTCTCTGCTTGGCGAGGAGCCTGCTTCCCCCCCTCCCTCTGCTCAGCTCCACCTCAAGTTGTGATGTTCACGAAATGCCTAACCTTGAGCAACATCTTTGACCTTCATGTACACCAGTTGTTTCTTTTATCTGTGAAATGGGGAAAATAAATCACAGCAGCTGCCTCTTAGGTTCCAGGGAGATCTCCTGGTGGAAATCCCGGCGGCCGGCACGGCACCGGGCTTTCGGTAACATGGTAGCTGTTGAGAGTGCTCTAGAACGAAAATTGAAATGACTCAAGCTCAGGTCACTCGCTGGGCGGATTTTCTACTTGGGCTGAATTCTGGACCTCCTGCCCTCCCCTCCTGTAGCTGGACCCTTCATTCTGTCTGGTGCTGACCTTGGCGTGGGGTGGGGTTCTCCCCTTCCATTTTTTGAAGCACCAAAGACAGAAGGCATCCTTCTACAGCACATTCCTGAAAACCACTCTCTGCGAGCGCACACACCCCTGCACCAGCTCTGAGGGTCCCAGGCCAGTCTACCCCCCACCCCTGGGCCCCGCATGGCCTCTCTTCCCTCTTCCTCTCCGGCTGCCTTTGCTGAAACCATGCTTCTCCGAGGTTTCTGGCTTCCCTCCGGTGTCCCGCCCTCCCCTCCTGGGCCAGCCTTAAGCCTCAGCTTTTCACACCTAAATGGTCTATCAGGATTTTCTGCTGCATAGAAAACTAGACCTCTGCTTCTAGCTTTTCAAATAACATTGTCCTTGACGGCTCTGCGTTTATTGAGGATGGACTATGTGTCAGAGGGTCTCGGGGAAGGGCTGGAGGCACCGAGACAAACAGGCAGGTGCCCTCTTGCCCATAATGACGGAACTGCTCTCGAACTCCAGTCCTAGCCCCGGAGGACCTGGCCTCGGCTCACTTGTCTCTGGTTACACCTGCCCGACGGACCTCAGGACACGCCACACGGCACCCCCGTGGACTCGGGGCACAGCCCCACCGCCCCTGCACGGCACATCAACACTCACACACTCACACACACACGTCCGCTCCATGCTAATTTTCGCCTTTGATGGCGGCCTCTAGACTGTCATCACCACTCAGTGTTGACAAAGCAAAATAAAAAATAAAAAGAAAGAAAGAAATCCACCCTGTCACTTGGGCTCCCCCCATCCTCCAACCCACCCCCCCGCCAGCCTTGGCAGCCCCCACCCCCGCCCCCGTCTTTGTATTATAGGTTTATGTCAAGGTATGTTGGATTCTAAATTAAATGTCAGCCCACTGTACATTTCTGGCTCCAGCCGCAGAAAATGAGGAGCCGGCGCTGGAGACCATCCAGTTGTTCAGCTCCCCGTGCCTAACCGTGAGGGGTGACAAGCCCATTGAATCACTGCACAGTAGCTTTCCATGCCACAGGAAGCCAAGATAAATTTATTTTTAATGATAAATGTGACTGTCAGAGTTAAGTTGAAACAGCTTTACAGCAAGAGCCCAGTGCCCTTGGCAGTGCGGGGCAGAGGCTGCCTGGATGAGGGCCAGGGGTCCCGAACTCCTGGCCGGGTGGACCCCCAGGCCCCACGAGCCAAGCACCGTTGACATTCGGCCCACGTTTGCGGAGCCGCTGCCGAGACATCGCTGCATGTCTCGGGACAGCTCTAGATGACGAAGAGGACAAGAGCCAGTGTCAGAGAGAGGGGTGGCCGTGTAGAGACCTGAGTTCCAGTTCTGGCCCCAACCCTTGCTGAGGGATCTCGACTAAGGGACTTAACCTCTCTGACCTTCAGTTGCCTCATCTATAAAATGGGAATGCAAACTGGTCCCACCTAGAGGATTCGGGTGAGGATTACATGATATAAAATATATCCCTAATGAATGTATTTGGCCTATGGAAAATGCGGAATGGCAAGCTGCTCATTATACCAGTTTATGTAACGTTCCCGACTCAGTTTTCCCATCCATGAAATGGGGATTACGGTAGCTCCCACTTAGGAGGGAGAGTGCAGGGTGCTTAGTAGGGACCTGAGGGTGGGGGAGGTGCTTAACAGATTGTAGCCCTTGAACAACCAGAACCCTGAATGCTGTCATCCGATGCCCCTGGCCATCTCTTCTTTCCTTCATTGCTTCTCTTCTCCAACCCTCCAGTGCCAGCGTGACTCACTGCCCTGCACCACTTCCTGCTAACAGAGGTGTCCTGCATCAGGAGGACCCCCACGACCATGCCCTCCATCAGACTATGGTGGGCACCTCCATCAGACTATGGTGGGCACCAGCTGTCCCTGGCCTGCTAAGGGTCTACAATTGACATTTTGGCCCCAAACGACAAGCAGGACGGATCAGTCTTTTTGGAATTTGCACTGAAATCCCAGACAGTTTTTTCTGTTGGTGGGACCAACATCGTGTCTAGGCAGACACGGGCAGGGAAAGTAGGGACGTGTGGAATTGGCGAGCCAGAGGGAGGAGGGTGAGTGGATGCCCAGGGACTGTGCTGGGGTGCCAGGACAGCCTCAGGCCTATGCCATGCAACCTGGGGTCCTGAGTCCTGGTTCCCCCAGGTCCTGGCTGGTCCCCAGATAGCCTGGATCCTGCCCTGGCCAGTTGAGTACACCTGGGCTCCTCCTGAGCTCTGGGGACGCTAGCTCTGTCACAAGGGAAAGGAGAGAGGACTGTTCCCTCTGTGAGGTCAGCTTTGATTTTTCTTACACAGATCACGAGGTCAGCGAGCTGAGGGTGGTCGTCCCCTCTCCCTGACACTCCACCCCAAGCGGGTCAGGTGAATACGGTGTGTAAAGCACTGAGAAAAGGCCTGCAGGCTCATTGCCAGAGCCGCACCAGGACTGATTCTTGTCTTGGGGTGCCGAGGGGTGACAGGTGGAGATCCTCCTTGGCACAGGTACTCACTGCACGCCCTCAAGGGCGGAGAAAGTGCGGGGTCTGCCCCGGAGCAGGTGAGACACCCCGCAGCAAGCAGTGCCTGGAGGAGCCGCTAGGTGGCCCCCGCTTACCTGTCCAACCGTCCTTAGGCAGGCCTGGGCGCAGAGCCCCCGGCCGCAGCCTCCTGCTTGCACCTGCCCACGCGGCCAACCCGCCCTCACTCTCCACGCCCTGCCTTTGCTGTAACGCCTTCTCGCCCAGCGGCCAGACATCCCGCCTTCAAGGCCTGGCTCACGCCCCTGCTTCTTCAGGATGCTTCCCCTGCCCATTCAGAGCACATGCCCCGAACCTCTGTTCTCCACCCTCGGCATCACCGCGCCCTCAGATTCTCAGTTCAGGGCTCCGCCCCAGGGTGAGCTTCTGTCTTTTCAGAGACACATCTGGAGTTCACATCCTCTCCCCGTATCAGAGTCACAGACTTGCAGTCCCTTGCCTATAAAGACTTGCAGACTTGCCAGTAAATGTCACACTTTCCCATCATGAAGGGGGAGGTCCTGATTTCTTCAGTGAGGAAACTGAGGCTAGAGGAGACAGGAAATCTGCCCAAGGTCATAGCAGGAGAGTTTGAAATGTGCTCAAGTTCTTCAATGCACCGTCTCTCAGAGCGCCACAAGAGCTCTTCCGAAGAGGGTGCTGTTAACCTGTTGGCACACATGGGGAAACTAAGGCTCAGAGAGGAGCAATAGCTTGCCCCAGGCCTCACAGCCAGGGCCCTGTGCTTTCCGCCACAACCCTCTGCCCAAGCCAGATGCCCCACCTTCCCACCCCAGGTTACCTGCCAATCCCTGGAACCCTTAGGAAAGGGGCCCGGGGGAAAGGGTGCCATCCTGAAAGAGCCTGGACTCCACGCTGGTCCCCCGCCTCTCAGCCAGTGCTGTGGGATCCTGTCCAGCAACCTAGACAGCCTCCCTCTGGGATGCAGACGGAGTGGGTCTGCAGGTTGGGCAGCCCTTAAAAGAAGAGGAAGGTAGGGACAAACAGCTGGCCTGTTGTGAACCCAGCTGCGGGTGGGTGAGTGACAGCTGCTCAGATGGCTCAGGGCATGGGGTCTCCCGGCTTTCCCCGCTCAGGGCGCCGCGACCTCGCAGGCTGGGCTGGGCCCCCACCTCCGGGCCGCCTGCGTCGCTTGTCTGGGGCTTGGAGAGGGGCCGGGAGAGGGACGAAGATGGGGCGACAGACTGGCAGCCGGTGGGGAAGAGACGAAGATGGTGCCAGGGAACAGCGTGGCGGGCCAAGGCTCCCCAGGAGCCGGAAAACAGCTTTGGGGAGAAGCGGGGGGCGGGAATGGGGGTGTCTATTCTGAAGCTGGGGGGAGCAGAAGGGATAGGAGAAAGGGGTGGGGGAGGGGCAGTCGTCCGGGCTCCTGCGGCGGCCTGGAGAGGGGGCGGCCCGCCGAGAACGCGGCGTCGGGCCGTGTGGGCGCCTCCCGGTCAGAAGCCACAATAGCAGCTCGTTAACGGCGCAGATTAAGGACTTTGTCGATTACCTCCGAAGGCTGCGCCGGGCGGATTAAATGCTTTTAAAAGTGCTGCTGGTGGGAGGGGGCCACTAAGAAGCCCCCTCCCGGCACAGATCCCTCCCCTCCCGGGCAGAGGAGGCGGGGGCTGAGACGGTGCGGGGCGCGCCTGGGGAACGCGGGCGGTCGGCCGCGAGCGCGGGCAGAGCGCGGAGCCGCTCGTACTTGGGACCGCGGCGCCGGTGGCTGTCGCGGTGGCGGCGGGGACCCCTGGACCGCCTGCACAGCGAGGCGTCCGGCCAGCTGTTGGCCCGCGAGCGCCAGGATCCAGGGTCGCGGACTCCGGCCGGGCCGGGTCGGGGTCGGGATCCGGAGGGGAAGGTCCCAGCAGCTCGAGACTCCAGAACGGACGCACTTGCCCCGGAGCCCGGACCGAGGCCTCAGAGACTCGGGGGGGCGCACTCCGGCGGGCCCGCACCCCCTGCCCCGCCCCGGTCTCGGGGTGAGCCCTGCGCCCCAAGGAAGCGGGAGGAGCGCGGCGCGGCTGCCGGGAGGCGCCCGACGGCCCGGCCCGGCAGGGGCACCCCTGGGCCCGCCCGGCGCCGCGCCCCCCGCGCACGGTGAGTTGGGACGCGTCCGGCCCGGGAGGAAGTTTGCGAGGCGGCTTCGCTCGGGTTTCCCTGGCCCCCCCGGGAGCCGGCAGGAGGCGGGCTGCCCGCGGCGTTTTGCCACCTCCCGGCTGGCCCCCGGGGCCTGGGGCGGGTTCTGCCCCTTTATCTGGGGTTTCTTGGAGGTGGAGTTGAACTATGGTTGGCCGCGGTGTATGCGTGTATGTGTGTATGAGAGAGAGAGAGAGAGGCCGGGGGGAGCAATAAAAGGCAAAGAGAGTCCGAGACAAAAAAGACACGGAGATTGAGAAGCGAGGAGGGAGGAGGGAGGAGGGAGAGGAGCGCGCAGGGGGAGGCGCGGGAGCGGGGACGGCGCGCAGCGCGAGCGGCGGGCGGGCTGGCGGGCTGGCTGCTCTCGCGCTCCCGCTCCCGCTCTCACCCGCGCACACCCGCGCACCCCGTCCTCACCCGCGCATCCCCGGACACGCACGCCCGCCGGCCCGGGCCAGCCGGCGCGGGGCCTCCAGGCGGGGATCTGGAGGGCGGAACGCGCCCCGCGCCCGAGCCCGCGCCCACCCCGGCGTCTTTGCGCTCCGCAGCGGCGCGCCCGGCCGGGCGCCCCCGCCAGTCCTGCCGGAAGATGGTCAACGACCGGTGGAAGACCATGGGCGGCGCTTCCCAACTTGAGGACCGGCCGCGCGACAAGCCGCAGGTACGCGCGGGTCCGGGGCGTGGGGACACGGAGCCCGCGCGGTTGGCGAGGTGGTGGCCGCTCCGGCCGGCGGGGTGGGCGCCCAGCTGAAGGCTGGAGTTTGGGGTGCACCCCGCGAGGCGAGGGAGGCCTGGGGCGAGGCGGCGCCCTCCTCTCCTCCTCCTCCAGAAGAGGCTTGAACTTGGGGTTCGGGGTGCGGATGGGGCAGCACCCCTGCAGGACGCGGGCGCTGTGGCAGAGGGCCCTCTTGTGCCTCCAACAGCCTCCCCGTGCCCGCCTGAGCAGAGGGAGTAGGGGACCTCTCGTTCACAGGCTGACCAGCCCTTTAGCAAACTGTGGGTGCACACGAATCACACCCCTCTCTGAGTGTCTGTCTCCTCACCTCTACAATGGGCACCTTAATCCTTTGCTAGGGGTCCACTGTGGGCACCACCCTGTGCCAGGTGGCTGGTAGGGTAACCCCAGCTTTTGGACCAGGGTGCCCATCCCCTGCATCTCCCATCAATGCTCACACTTTAAACAGCCACCCCTCCCGCTCTACAGTAAAGGATCAATACATTTTTGTCTCATGCGAGAAGCCCTGGGTATGATGATTCTCCAGCTTTAAGACAAGAAAAGCAGGTCTCAGAGAGGGTGGCTCCTGCCAGAGGCCACGAGGCTCTGCTGGGATTTGAACCTGGGTCTGTGGTGCTGGGTATGTTCATTCCACCCTTCCCGCTGCCTCTTCTGGGGCAGTGGAGTGGGCGGGCTTGGAGGGTGCCCAGGGCGGTGCACTGGAAAGGGAAGTGGTGAGGGCAGAGCTCCTGGGCCGGTCAGAGAGGGGCTGGAGATGCGAAGTGGAGTGGAGGGACAGCCCTGGGGCTGCCCCAGGCCGCGCTGCCAAGGGACTGGGGCAGGCAGGCAAGACGAGGAGGCCCGCTCACCACGGAGAGCAAATAATGGGACTGCCCGTTTTAAATTTCAAATTTCTCCCAGACAGATGTCATTGGGGAAAGAGCTGTTTGTGTTTGCAGTGACAGGAGGGGGGGTGGCAGGGATGCGCCTTGATGGGCCCTCGCTCTACAGGGCTGCCACTCTCATTCTGTCTGGAGGGACAGTGCCGCGGTGTGGGGGCCCAGCCCTCTACAGGGTGCAAAGCTCCTTCCCAAGTATCAGCAGAACCTCCCTTCCTGCAGCAGCCTGGGGGCTCGGCAGGGATGCACAGTCCCACATCCCAGGGTGATGGGACTCAGAGAGGTTGAGGCATGTGCTCAGAGTCACACAGCGTGTTGCAGGCGAGTAAGGATTCGAACTCAGGTCTGAGCCCAGCAGCTCCCAGCGCCTCCCAGGTGGTCTGTTCCTTTGTTTTCCCTTTTTACCCTCTTAGCACTGTACCCATTCTCCTTTCCCACTAGCCCCCTTCCCGGGACTGACTGCTTGTCATTTGTCAAGCCCCAGGCCTACTACACTAGGCTGCCCCTTTCCAGACCTTTGCAGTGTCATCTTGTTGGCTCTACCAACATCCCCAATGTGTGTACACACACGCGTGTGCACACACACACACACATTCTTTTGCTTTGGCTCAGGGAAGTCCTACATGTACTTCAAAACCTATTCAGATGCCGCTTCCTCCAGGAAGTCTTCCCTGATGTTCCCTGGCTATGTATCAAAGTCCTGGTAGCATTTAGCCTGTGCTGCCCAACTACTGCCTTGTTCCCCTGTCCCAGGTCCCTCCCCTACCCGGAGCCCCCTTTGGACACATGCTTCTTCTGGACTCCCATCTCTAGTTCCTCCCCCAGAGGCCCAGGCTCCTTCCTGCCCTTCCACGCAGCTCGGGGTGGGAGCTTAGGGCTATGTGCTGAATTGAACTCATGAAGCCTCAGCCAGGCGCTGTGGGTGAGGAGCCAGCCAGTGCTGCTGTGTCTCAGGGGGAGGTGGCTTCTGGGGGATCTATTTGAATTGTGGCTTCAGGGCCTCCCTCTGTTGCTGCCTGGGGACACGTATTCCAGCTGCCACCAGCCAGAGCCCAGCTGTCTGCCCCCTTGGCATCAGAGGCAGCTAAGGGCTTGTGGCCCTAGGGGCTCAGGGCCAATATCTAACACCACCTCCCCTTCACACTCCTTTGGTGACCCAGCATGTAGATAGGCTGTCCCCTGCGTCCCCCTCAGGCTCATTGGAAGCTTCAATAAGAGGCAAGGCCTTTCCTGTGCTCAGTGTAGAAGGAGAGAGCCTTGCTGTTCTGGGTCCCTCTAGACTTCCTCCCTTAGGTCTGGCCTTCTCTCCTCCCTCGTTCCTAGTTTTGCCTTGGCATCCGCATGCTGTGTGACTCTGGGGACGTTACTCCCCCTCTCTGGGTCTAGGCTTTTCCACCTGCAAAATGAGAACAGCGGTTCCTGCTTCCTCCTGGATTCACAAGGGCTCCTCGGAGGGTCAAGTGAGGAGGGCAGGCCTTACTGCAGCCTGTTCCCTTCTGCAGGCTGTCAGTGTCCCGAACTTCCCTCTGCCCATCAGGGAGAGTGACCTGACCACCCAGTTCCCACCAGAAGGGCCTCCTTTGGGAGAACAGAGGCCCTTTGCCATACTTGGAGCAGCAGCCGGGCTCATCTCTCTCTCTAGGCCTCTCATTTCTTAGCTGTAACTGCCCTGGGAGGTTGGCAGTGGGGATCATCAACCCATTTGACAGATGAGGAAACTGAGCGTAAAGGAGCTAGAGCCAGGACCTGAACCCCGGGCCTCCCAGGTGTTGGAGGAGCCTTGGCGGGCAGAGGAAGGCAGGAGCGGCTGGCTGTCCTTCCCTCGTTCGGTCTGCTCAGCTGTGTGATGTAATTCCAGGGGGAGAGTCCTGGTGGGCAGGCCTCGGCGTTCCCCGGGACCCTCACGGCTCCTGCTGCCCATGAAGTGTCCCATGTTGCTGTTTCTGGGGACCATCTCAGGCCGCTCTGCCCTTGACCCCTCCGCACTCAGCTCCTCTCTCTCTGGGTGACCTTGGACAAGCTCCCTACTCCCCTCTCTGCCTGCAGA
Organism: Mustela nivalis; assembly: GCF_964662115.1. Lineage (NCBI taxonomy): Eukaryota > Metazoa > Chordata > Mammalia > Carnivora > Mustelidae > Mustela > Mustela nivalis. Next base: position 88,372,407 of record NC_139032.1, on the reverse strand, counting down.
ACGAAGGTGCTCTCTCACCCCTGGGGCAGGAGATGATGGTGGAAAAGTTGCCAGAGTTTGGAGTCGCTCAGATGAAAAGATCTAGAAATAGACATGATTCTTCTCTCCTGGAGTGTAGGGGCAGAAAGTCACCCTGTAACCGGCTCCTCCTGGGCGGGGGCTCGTTCCTGAGTCACGGCACCCCCCAGGGAGGTCAACCTTGGCAATCCCAAGCAGTGCCTCTTGGTCCTTTCGAAGCTTCTAGAAACGTTGCAGAAGGAAAACGAAATCCTCATTGGGAAGTTCTTCCCGACGTCTAACCTAAACCCCGCTGCATTGCATTCACCCGGGGACTGTTTTCAGAGTCACCGCCTCAGCTGGGATGCACAGCTGGGAACCTGGGAGCAGGGAGCTCGGAGTCTCATGAGGGGGACAAAGAAACCCACAAGTCAGGTAGTATTTAGCGTCTGTCCTCTTGCTCCCTGGGGTTCCGGTGGAGGTCACCGGGTTGGGGGGGGGCTGGGAAAGAAGGAGAGGAGAAGAGGCCCCCAGGGACGACTGGCCAAGGACTCCCTTCTGTCACTTTTCTGTGCCCTCCTCCTGGCCTGGCCCTGCCCCACGGAGCTCGCTATCCAGTCTGGCGGGGTGGCTGGGACATACGGCAGGGTGGGAGTGTGGAGGGACGACTTCCCGGAGGAGGTGAGGTTGAAGCTGGACGGTATTTGCCAGATCCGTCCGGGAGGGAGACCGAAGTGTGCTGGGGGACAGGGAAGGAGCCAGGCAGGTGGGAAGAACAGGGTGGGGTTTGGGGGGTGGAGCCTGCAGGGGCCCCCACCTGAGGGGCCCAGTGGGACCTGCTCTGGAGGGCAGGAGGCCTCCGTCGCTCTAGAGGGGTCTCAGCGGGGCCTTCGGGAGGGGTCCTTTGCGGCTTCATGGGGCATGAGTTGGTGGGGCTGGGAGGTGGCCAGGAGGCCGGTGGGGAGACCGTCACAGTAATTTAGAGGCAGGCGAGGGGGCTTAGACCAGGGCAGGCCTGGGGGCACGGGGACAGAGCCGGGAGGCTGGCTGGGTGTCGGTGGGGGGGAAGGGGGGGAGCTCAGCAACGCTCCGGCTTTTGGGGGGGTGGTGGTGTTGGTGTCGTCCCCAGGTGGGACTCTCCGGGGGGCTCGGGTCAGGGGATGGACAGAACCTGGTGTGGTGCTGGCGGGCTGGGGGGACATCCAGGAGGCCAGGAGCTGGGGGGGGGCCGGGAGAAAGACCCTCCCAAGAAACATGGAGACCCGCCCCCCCAAAATAGACCCAGAGCTGCGTGCTTCCTGATGAGTGCCAGAGCGTGGGGAGCTTGGAGCCCCCAGGTGGACTTGGGCAGCTCTCCAGGTCCTGTCCCTTTGTCCCCTTCAGCCACTCCCCCAGGACCTTCCCTGTGGCCCGAGGCTTCAATGCCCCTCAGCGTGGGATGCCCTGGAGAGAGCCTAGCAGGACAGGGTGTTCTCCTCGGCGCTCATAGAACAAGCTAGTAGGTCCTCTTCCTGTCTTTGGGACCCCAGAATTTTGAGCCGAACAACCAGCCCCTCACTTTAGGAGATCTCTGGGACCCCCCACCCTGAGTCCGGCCAGAACCAGGAGCTCCGAGTTAGCCAGTGGGAGGGGGAGATGTGGGCTTTAGGGTGGAGGTGGGGAGGTCGCCCCCAGGGGCCCCGGGCCGCCCCCTGCAGCTCCGTGCCTGAGAGCCCCTCCCTGCCGCGCCCCTGCCCATACATCACCCACCCCTGGTCTTCCCAGCCCACAGCCTCACCAGGCTGTTCTGTCATGATGAACGGCCTCCCTGCCTCCGGATGGGGTGCTCCTACGAGACGGGGGGCGGGGGGGACTCGGAGCCGCTTGCGTTTGGATCTGACTTTGCCTGGCCTCCCCCTAGAGGGACGCTTTCTTCTTCCTGCTGTGCTATAAGGAGTAGAATCCCGTCCGCCCCAGGCTACTGCCCCCCAGGCTCGCCTAGCAGACAAGGAAGGAGCAGGCCAGGCTGGCCTGTTTGGCTAACAAAGCATCAATGTGGTGCGTCCCTCCCTCCTGAGTGCTCCTGTCCCCCGCAGGACCCCAGGGGTTCTTCTGAGGCTGGGGACACAGAGAGGCAGCCTGGAAAGCCCCCCCTCCCCCTTCCCTGGGGCATCTTTGTGGCTTCCTCCCTCCTGCGTCTCCGGGCACGAGCCCCCCCTCTGGTCCTCCCCTGGTCTGGGCTTCCTGAGAAGCCACCAGCCCTGGGCCAGCACTGGGGGGGGGTCACACAGGGGATGAGGGCACGTCCCTCTAGCTGGGGGTTCACACAAGCAGTTAAGGGCAGAGTGGACCTCGAACCTGGGGCTCCTAGCTCCACGCGTGCCCACTGCCTGGGACAGCTTCCCAGAGTCCCCACTCCTTGCCCCGCGCTCTTTTGTGGCGTCCTGCGGACCCCAGGGCGTGCGCCCTGCTCGGCCAGGGCCGGCCCGGGGCTCATTAATGAGCTCCAGCCCCGCGGCATGGTTGGGGCTGCTCGACCCCCAGAGGCCACCCCTTATTATCTCAGGCAGATTCCTTTGCCAGACACGTAAACAGCGGCCTGTAAAAGTAAGCAGGACTTCATGCTTAAGGTGATCTCAGAAGACTAATTCTCCTCTGCTGAGTGGCCTGTTTCCATCCAACTCCATCATCCCCAGCCCCTCAGGGGACCCCCTGCAGCTTTCTCAAGCCTCTCCCTCCCGGCCACCCTCTCTGCCTTACCTCCAGGGACCTGGAGCTTGGGTGGAAGCAGGCGCCCGAGAGGGTGAGGGTCCTGGGGACGCGGGGGGACGGGGCTGGCCGCTCTGGCTTGCCAGCTGGGGACTTTAATGTTCTTCGGTTGGAGGACGGCGCTCAGAGCTGCTCGGGGCAAGGTGTCTCCCGACGGGCTCCGGGAGGGGCCTGACAGGGACTTACTTGCTGACACAGAGCTTTGTCTCGCAAGCCCCACTCACGCTCCAGACAGAGGGAAGAACGTGGTGGGAGGCAAGCAGATTCCGGCCACCCGCCCCGGCTGGCCCTCCCGTGTGCCTCCCGTGTGACCTTGGGAAGAGGTCTCCGGCTCTCCGAGCTTCAGTTTTCCCATCTGCCAAGTGAATCTAACTGGAGCCAGGGGTCGTTCAGAGGTTTCAGGGTTGGGGACAAGGAATGGCGGCGATAATCTGGAAGTTTCTGACCTGCAGGTGACTGGGGAATTGGGGCAGACCTGGAGGCTGCCTTCATTCTGGGCGAGGCCATCAGAGGGGGTGCGGGGTTAGAGGTGGCCTTGCGTCGGGGGTCCAGGGCTCAGCGCGGAGGTCATGAGTCTTTGCCCTGCTGCACACGGTTGTCGGAAGAGCTTTGCCCTGCCCCTCCGTGTGAGCGCAGTCACCGGGACGTGACCCGGTCCATCTGCTTTCCTTCCATCCATCCAACAAGCAGCTGCTCCGTGCCAGGCAAGCGGCCCTGCCCTTGGGGGCTCCCGTGGCCCAGGGTAAGTCTCCCGGGCCTGGGGCTTGCCAACTGAGCCGTCCTTGTGTGCACACATTTCAGAGGTTCCCAAAGCGATCCACGCCCCACACAGGCGGAGAATCGCCATCCAGGGGACATGGGCTCCCCCAGGGCAGGGCTAGGACAACTGCCACCCCAATCCTCAGGGACTGGCCTGGAGCCAGGCTCCAGGGGACATCCAGTGAACGTGGAATGGGTGTCTGAGCAAGTAGGCGAATGAAGTCAAAGAGAATGACGGTCTTGTGTCTGGATGAGTGCCACCACGGGGGAGGAGGGAGCGAGGGGTAGGAGCCTCTCCATAACTAGCTTGGGGCGGGGAGGGCTGGGGAGACAGTCTTGGAAGGCTTCCTGGAAGAGGTGGCATCTAGCTGGGCCCTGAAGGAAGAGAGGGAATTAGGAAGGGGAGCAGGGACAGCAGATGCCTCGGGCTCAGGGAGCAGCCGGTGCGGAGCTGATGTGGGGAGCTCACGTGTCCAGGTCTGGCAGGAGCAAACCTTGGAGATGTGTGGAGCCTGGGATGGATGGGCCGCCTGGGGAGGGTGTGGAGAGAGGAGGGCGAAGCGCTGAGTCCTGGGGCATCATCCCTGCAGGGCCCGGCTAAGGACGTCTCTCCCTCATCTCGCCAGCAGCACGGCCCCCTTCCTGGAGGAGGGGGGCTTCTGTCCTGCAACTCGGCCCCGGCCCCACCTTCCTCTGATGCCAATTAGGAGACTCAGGACTTACTTGTAGAATCTGAATTTGTGCAGAACAGGCTGCTTGCTCGATGGTGCTTTCTCGTAGTAAGCGGCGTTGTGTAAGAGGATACACTATTCCATGTGTCGCTGGGAAAGCAGGGGTTGATTTCAGCTGTAGGAGCCCCCACCGTCGGAGACGGTACAATGTGGAAATATGGGAAGGTGCCTCCCAGCATCGCTGACATACAGAAGTAACACTTTGGGTGGAAAACAAAGAACAAACACCTCCGGGTGCTCTGTGCGCATCGATCACCGTAGTAAAAGCTGCTAATGTTTACCGCACACGCACAGCGGGCCAGGCGCGGCTCCAAATGCGTCCTGTACCGACTCCCGCCAAGACGCATCTCCAGTTCCTAAAGTTGTAAATGTGGGGGAAAGCCAGCTGGAGAAGGGGCTTGGCCCCGAGAGGAGGCAGGGGGCTGGGGGTCGAGTCGGAGCTCATGTCTCGTCTGCTATGCGACTCTGGGCAAGCCCTGGGCTCTCCTGGGCCTCCTGTCCTCCACGTGGCACCCGCTCTGTGGCCGCGCTGCGGGCTCCCTCAGGGCTGTGAACAATCTGGTACAGCGAGCACGGGGTGCGCCTCCTTTAAGGATAAGCTGCCCCACCCCTGGTTCTAGCGGATAGACCCCAAGGAACTCAGTTTTTACCTCCCCCCCTTTTCTTGCTCTGGGGGGCACAGCTGCCCGGCGGCCCAGCCCCCACCTCCTTCAAGGGAGGGAGGCACCTTTTTCCAGGGTGCCTGGCATTAGCCTGCTCCGCGGAGAGGGGAGGAAAGAGGAGAGGAGGGGCGGGGCGGCCCCCTGTGCCCCGGGGACTCATGCCTGGCAGCCTCGCAGGCCTGCCCAGGCTTCGGGACTTGGGCTCTGGGTGCTGCAGGTGGAAAACTTAGTGACGGGCGCTCATTCTGCTATGACAGTGTGACAATTCTGAGCGTGGTTGCTGTCACCGTTACAGCTCTCTCTTCCTGAGTCTGCGCGGCGGGCACCCACGTGTGGGGCAGGGCGCGCCGTTATCGCCTCCATTTTACAGGTGAGAACACCGAGGCTCAGTGAGGTGAGGTCCCTCACCCAAGGTCACCCCCACCCTTGGAAGTGGCAGCGCAGGGGCCCGAGGCTGTGGGAGCCCTCACCTGCAGCCGTGACCCACCCAGGAGGGCTGCATGGGGGAGGTGTGCCTGCCTCGTGCAGGCCACGTGGATCAGGGCAGGGGCAGTGAGGGGAGGGCGGCCGGCCCTCCAAAGGTCTCTCTGCCTTTCTGCCTCAGTTTCTCTTTTCGTCCTCTCCATCTCCAGCTGCCTGCATCTCTCACTCCCTTGCACTTGCTGTATCATTGGTCCTGGGCTCTCTGACTCCCCTCTGGGCTTCTGTCTCTTATCTCTGCTTCTCTGTAGGACTCCCTTGCCCTTGTCCCCATGAAGAGGGCCCTCTGAGTCTCGCCCAGGCCTCCCAAAGGCCAGAGGCCCCGTCCTGAGGCTGCCTGGACCCTCCTCCCCAGGCAGAGCTAGAAGCCCCTTTCCGCCCCTGATGCCGCCCCTTCTCTCTCCTGTCCGTCTGTCTGTCTGTCTCTGTGTCTGTGTGTGCGGGGCCTGCCCACAGTGGCCCAGCTGCGGCTACGTGCTGTGCACGGTGCTGCTCTCCCTGGCGGTGCTGCTGGCCGTGGCCGTCACCGGCGCTGTGCTCTTCCTGAACCACACCCACGCGCCAGGCACGGCACCCCCGCCCGTCGTCAGCACCGGGCCGGCAGGTGCCAACAGTGCCCTGGTCACCGTGGAGAGGGCCGATAGCTCGCGTCTCAGCATCCTCATCGACCCGCGCTGCCCCGACCTCACCGACGGCTTCACCCGCCTGGAGGGCGCCCAGGCGTCCGTGCTGCAGGCGCTGGCCGAGCACCGGGCGGAGCCGAAGCTGGCCGGCGAGCAGGAGCGGGAGCTGCTGGACACCCTGGCGGACCAGCTGCCCCGGCTGCTGGCCCGGGCCTCAGAGCTGCAGGCGGAGTGCACCGGGCTGCGGAAGGGCCTCGGCACCCTGGGCCAGGGGCTCAGCGCCCTGCAGAGCGAGCAGGGCCGCCTCATCCAGGTGAGGGGCTGGGGCTGCGCCTGGGGTCTTGGTGGGGGCTGGGGTTGCCACCAGCGGGTCCGGCCCGGTGCTGGGCGCCTGATGGCCACGGCGTCTCTTAGTCCCCAAGGGTCCTAGGACCGGGGAATGTTGCTCTTCCCATCTACCTTTGAGCAAGTGAGCCTCAGAGAAGCGAGTCTCATCCAAGGCCACCCAGAAAGGGATACCATTTCCTGCCCACTATCCTGGGGATCCTGGGTATTTGTGGGACACCGCATGGCACCCCACAGTCAGGCCAAGTCCAGGGCTCCAGAGGCTTCCCAGATGCATCTGTACAGGTGAGGCCAGACCTGGCCTCCATCAGTGGTGACTTGAGGTTCACGGTCACGCGGCAGGTCAGGGGCAGACCCTCTCCCCAGCTGTGCCACATGTCCAGAAAGAGCCGTACCCCTTCCCAGCTCTCTCCCCCTTTCTCTGCCATTTGGTGCTCCCAGCTTTCTAGGGAAGGACAAACCAGCTGAGAGAGCTCAACCAGATCCTTAGGCCGCCCCAAAACACCTCTGCCCCAACTCCCCTGATCCTCTTCCCTCCCCGGAGCCAAGGCAGGTCCTAGCAAGCACCTGGTAGATCTGGGAAGAGTTTGCAATGTTAGCCCCTCCTGGAGCACCAGCAAGAACCCCCGCCCCCAACACATGATCAGGGATTTGGTTTTTCACCATTTTCCAGAAGAGACAACTGAGACCCAGAAAGAGACAATGGCCAAGAGACAGGGTCCAGTGGCCTCTGACATCTGGCCTTCCAGCGCCCTGCCCAGCCTCTGGCTTCGTACCCTGTCTTCCCAGTGACTCAGGTCCTTGGGGACACCCTGCCCTTGATTCCAGCTCCTTCCGGACACTGGTGATGACCAGGCACTCGGTCACCCAGCAGCTCATGAGCAGTGGGTCTTTTCCCTCCTCGGAAGGCTGCAGCTGGAGAAATTATAGCCCTCGTCCTCCTGTCTGGGTGACTGATCCCGGGGAGGGGTGGTCAACCACTCCCTCTATCAGCAGGGCTTGGGGACACCTCCAGATTCTCTGGGTGACCTGCGCCCCCCCCCCCCGTCCTGCTCTCCACATGGTTCAGCCCCTGGCCATCCAGGCCCTTAGTGCAGGGGTGGGGATTCGCAGGGAGAGACCTCAGGGTCTCCCACCTACCCACCTACGCAGAGGCCTAGAGCTATTCCTACAAGACTGATAGCTTTTGGGGGATCCGGTAGTGCCTTGGCTCCCCTAATGTATTTACTTCTCAAAAGAATGTTTAATTTGACTCATTTCCCACAGACTCAGGGCGATTTCAGAGACCACATGTCTTGCAGAGCTAATGGCCCTGTGGCTCCTGGTTCCTCCAAGCTCCGCAGACCCCTAGGTGATCAGCCCAGACTGGGTTTCCCAAAGCACTGCCCACAGGCACCCTCTGTCAGAAGTGCCAGAGCTGCTTGCTAAAAGGCATCTCCCTGACCCTCATGGCAAACCTCTGGGCCCCGCAGCAAACAGGCCTTGGGGCGGCTCTTGTGAGCACAGATGTCTCTGGCCCCTGGCCCGGGAGCAGTGGAAGGGAGCGGTTCTGCCTTTGGGGCTCAGGAGCTGGGGTCCAGTCCAGCCTCCAGCAGGTAGCTGCTGTGGGACTTGGGCCCATCAGTCGCCCTCCCTGGGCTCAGTCTCCTCACCTGCAAAATGGGGACCGCGTAGTCCATACCCACGAGGGTGTGGGAGCTCCTGGCTGGGCTGGGCTCAGCTGGCATCCGGCACACACAGAGATGGGCCTTCCTTTCGTTATGATGGAAATAAAATCATTTGTAAACTAAAGTTTTGGCCAGTGGGGAGCCACCACGGAAAAATCTCTTTTGCAGGAGGGAGTAATGATAGGAACCCTTGGGGGTTATTAGGTGTGTAGCACCCACCCCAGGAGGTGCCCATTCTACGGAGGGGCAGACGGAGGCTCGGAGTGGCCGAGTGCCCTGCGGAAGCCCAGGACCCCGAGCAAGAAACAGAAGCAGCCTGGACTTCACGGCCGCTAACGGCTGCCAGTCCTCTTTAACGCGCGCGCAGCTCGGCGAGCGGGGACTGACTCTCCCTATTAATTCGGAGCATGTTTATGTGTACATTTCAACTTTAATCATTTGCTGGTTTAAACTGAGGTCTCCCCTGCCCGCCAGCAAGAGCGGGCTGTGCCTGGGTTTCTCGAGTGTGTCTGCCTGTGGCAGAAGGATGGGCCGTACCCTGGAGACGTAGCCAACGAGCCTGGTGATCTCTGCCGCCCACACCCAGCAGGTGCCTGCTGCCCTCTGCCCCCACTCTGGGGGCTGCCTGCACCCATGTGGTCCACGGGGCTCCCCCGAGGGGGCCTGTCTAGGGGACGCTGCTGTGATGGCCCAGGGAGGGGTCCACCGCCTTGCCCCCGTGGCCCCTCTGCCCACCCCTGTGCCCTCCCCCACCCACCGCCCTGGGCCTCAGCCCTCCCTGCAGAGGCAAAGCTGACAGGGAAACTAAAGGCTTTTGCAGGGCCCTTGCTTCTGGACAAGCCAAGAATCATATTTTGTAAGCTGCTGGCACTGTGTATTTCTATTTTCCTTCCTCGAACGAGCTATTATCTGGCAAGTGACAGGTTTGGGGTGTGAAGCCCCAGCAGGTTCCGCGTTCCCCCCCCCCCCCGCCTCCCCCCTCATGGTCCCGCAGCCTCCCAGATTGAGGGGTGGGGGAGGTGACCCCAAACCATTCAGGCAGCAGGCACAGCCCAGAGGCCCCTCAGGATGGGGGGAGGCGGACAGTGCGACGCTGGCTACGAACCCCCAGACCCAGCCGAGTGGTCGGAATGACACAGGGAACCCGGACTGAGCCCTCGTGCTCTGAACATGTGCTCCCGTGAACGCCCCCCACCCCCCTTCAGAGACAGGTGCCGTTACGCTGGTTCAGAAAGGGGGTTCCGTGACTCCTCCAGGGTCACTGGCCCCGTGAATGGAGGAGGGGCGGAGTCAAAACCCAGAACTGACACCAGAGTTTGGGGCCAGACCACTGCCCCCCACTTGTACTGCCCCCACCCCCAGGTTCCTTTCCTGCTAGTCAGCCCTGGGGAAGCAGCCCGAGGTCGTTCTCCCTTAGGGATTTCTCCTTCTGGGCCTCAGTTTTCTCATCTGTACCAAGGGGACAGCGAGCCAAGCCCTCCCTCCCGGCAATACGGTGGGGGAGAGGTGAGGTGGTGGACATCGGAGCCGTGGCTCATGAATGTGGAGTGGGGATGGGGGCTAAGTGGGGGGAGGGGTATCCCAGGGCCCCCAGTTTGCACGCAGCACTGCCACCCCTGCCTTCGCAGCCTCACTGGACATCAGGAGAGACTGTTGCGGGTGAGGGTGTTTTGTAATCTGCAAGGTGCCTTTTGCATCCGAGTAACAATGTGGGCCAAGTCCTTTGTGCCCTCCTGGGGTCCCCACCCTGTCACTGGGCTCCGTGGCGGTTGCGACAGGGAGCCCTGGCAGCCCAGCCTTGAGGCTTGGTGACATCACTCACCGCCCCCCCGACGTGTACCTGGTAAATGGGCAGGTTGGGATTGAACCCAGCTTTGCCCGGTGCCGCCTCCCCCTGCACGGTAGAACTTTCTCTAGTCCTCTCACCTGGGCTGGGGCACAGAGACGGAGGAGGACGGGGCCCGGGTGCGGCAGGACACAGCTCTCTGCTGGAGCCTCCGTCTCCCCTCCCACACGAGCCCCGGTCCTCTGAACACACAGACACTGAGCTCCTCAGATCGGGCCCCAGCGGGGCGCACAGGAGGGGTCGGCCATACCGGCAGGGGCTGGCTGGCGGGAGTCCCTGCCCCTTCCACTCACCCCTGTGCCCCACAGCTTCTCTCCGAGAGTCAAGGCCACATGGCTCACCTGGTGAACTCGGTCAGCGATGTCCTAGATGGCCTGCAGAGGGACCCAGGGGTGGGCCGGCCCCGCATCAAAGCTGACCTCCAGAGGCCACCTGCCAGGGGATTGTGGCCCCGCGGCTGCCCCAACGGTGAGTGCGGTGCGGGAGGCTGCCTTTCTTGGGTGACCTGGGTGCCCAGCTGTGTACCCCCATCGCCCCTTGCCCACACACTGCTGCTGTTCACTGAAAGCTTCCTGCTGCCGGGCAGCCCCGAGCACCCAACCTGCACCCTTCTGTTGAGTCCTTTCCCAGCCCCTTGTGCCCATCTTCCAGATGGGGACAGCAAGGCCTTCAGAGAGGCGGCGCGGCTCACTCACCCAGGGTCTGCCCCCAAGGCTGGTCCCTTGGAGCCCATGGGACACTGCAGGGCAGACCGACAAGCCAGGGAGACCCAGGGACAGAGGCGGACGGGTGGGGACACAGGTGCCCTGCGCAGCCCTGACAGCAGGCCCTGTCTCAGGGTCTCCGCCCCGTGACTGTCTGGACGTGCTCCTGAGCGGGCAGCAGGAGGATGGCATTTACTCGGTCTTCCCCACACACTACCCAGCCGGCTTCCAGGTCTACTGTGACATGCGCACCGACGGCGGCGGCTGGACGGTGAGTGTCCCCGGGGGGCACAGTCCGCTTCCTCTGGGCCCTGCAGAGGTCCAGGTGGGCTGGGCTGACCCACAGGGTGGCGTCCGCGAACTGGGGTGCTCTGAGCAGCCCCTCACCCAGCCTTCTGCCTCTGGCCAGGCTTGCCGCTGGCCCCCACAAGCCTGCCCCTCATCTCACCCCCAAGAACCCCACACCTCCAGAAAGCGGCACAGGGCAGGCAGAGGCTGTGGGTGGAAACCTGGGCCCCCATGGGAGCAGATGTTAGACCCCGTCTCCTGCCCATGGAGCCCCCTCCTGCTCCCCGAGCCTCGAGTCTCCGGGAACACAGGGGTTCCCCTTGAGCACTGAGCAAGTCGGGGATGGGCTTTGGCATGGAACGCGGCACCAGGAGCCTCTTGCTGTCCAGAGCTCAAGGGCCAGCTTGTGTAGACGCTGTCCTTCAGGTTGTCCGATATATGGCACGTGTGCAGGCGATCAAAGGAGGAAAGGAGGGGAGGCACCTACGGGGACCAGAGATCCCAGGGGCTTCCCGGCAAGGAGCTGGTGTGACTTACTGCCTGGGTGGGAAGTAGGGACAACGAAATGTCCCCACGGCCATGGGAGGGTGGGGTGGGGTGGCCGTGGGTGACCCTGATATCTCCCCTGAGCTAGGAGAAGGGGGTGGAGCAACGGGGAGTCTCTGGGTCTGCTAGTGGGGAAGCCCCTTCTGGGAGTGGGGTCTGCGTGCGTCGCCTCCCACAGCCTCTGGGGCGACTGCTGGCTTCTGCCTTCGTGCGAATGCCGGAGCCACCGGCCAAGGGAAACGCATGGGCCTGGCAGCATTTTAGTAACATGCGTGAACGCCGAAATGGGAATTTCATAAAATGTTTGTGCATTCTTCAAATATTATCACAAAGATATTTTTAAATATTTTTTTCTTTTGCTTTTTAAAAAAACTTTAAAAACGTTCCCGACCATTCTTGGCTCACAAGCCATTTAAAAAACAGGCAGTGGGCAGGAGTCCTTCTGTGGGCTGTGGTTTGCTGACCACCATTCTAGAGCTGGGAGATGAAGTGAGCTTGCTGTCCCTCCCTCTCGAATCAGTGGCCTTCCAACCCTCACCTGAAGCTCAGCCCTGGAGCCAGGCTTCAGCAGGGCTGCCACTGGCTCTTGAGTGACTTCGTGTGAATTAAAAATGCCTGTCCTTTCCTTTTGGCCTCCCTGGGACACTGGGCTTGGTGAGGAGAATAAATGTGGGCCAGGTGCCCTGGAGCAGTGAACAACCTGTACCACTGTCCCTGGACATCTGCCTCCACCCTGAAAGCTGCTCAGCCTCCCCAAGTTGGCCATGGTTGGGATGCCCAGTGACATGGAAAGCGGGGCTCGTACAACCGACACTTTAAGGGTTCCTGGCTTCACATTTGGTTTCATAAATGGGCAAACAATCTTGAGCACCTACTGTGTCCCAGGGATGCACAGAGATGGGGAAGTCCCTACTGCAGTCCTCCTGGAGAACTTGGAGTCTGTGAGGGTTTTGGGTGGAAGAGGTCACGGTAAGCAGAGGTAGGGGAGGCTCTGTGCCAGCTTCCTGCACAAGGGGGGCTTTGCAGATACGCTGTAAGAAGTGGGTGAGAGCAGTAAGGGGGCAGGACAGAGAAGGTACCCCAGGCAGAGGGACCAACCTAACCAGGGTCTGGGATGCAGGAAGCACGTAGGCTCTTCAGGGAACGGAGCGACCTGGGGTGGATGGCGCGTGAAGAAGTGAGACCAGAGACCAGCGTCAGTGTCCCAGGCTGTGGGGTTGTGGTGGGCACTGGGGAGCTACTGAGGGTGCCGGAGAGAGGAAGATGGCTTAAGGAGGCTTCAGGATCTGTAACCTAACCGTGCATCCTAGAGCAGAGCTGGGAGAGGGGAGAGGAGGAGGCCGCTGGCTCACGCTGCGGACAGGCCTGTGATCGAGGTTTTGCCAATGCAGTGGGGAGCTTGGGCTCCAATATCCACAGACAGATGTCGGGGTAGCTCCCAGTCCTGCTGTTTGCTCTTGGGGAAGTTACTTAATTCCTCTGAGCCTCAGTTTCCTCAGCTGTAAATGGGGATACCCACTTGCCTCACTGTGAGATTTTAACTGCAAGCAACAGAAAGTCTCTGATTTAAGCAGAAAAGGAAACGTCCTGGAGGGAGGCTGGGAGGCCCGAGAAACCAACTCAGGGCCATGCCGCCAGGAACGGAGCCCCCCAGATCTGGCCACGGGTGACGAGGTGGGAACCCCACTGCCCCCGGGCTGCTGGCGTTAGGGCCCCCGGGGCACAGCTACCCCTGGGCACAGGCACCCCCAAGATGGGTGCTGGCCCGGGGTGCAGTCTGAGGTTGTTTGAAAGAGATCCCTGTGTCCTCGCCTCTGCTTCCCCAGCCGTTGGGCCAGGGGCTATGCTGATGGGTGGGGCCTGGGCCACAGGCCTGTGACCCTCCCCAAATCTCAGAAGATGGGGAAAGACAGTCAGGTTGACCAAGGCTTCCGGCAAATGCTTGTGGGGCATTTGGCACAGGCCCATGGGTGGCACGATCACTATTTAGGATGATGGGCCACACCATGTGCAAGGCCCCGGCCGTCCAACGGGACCAGGACGTGCTTGACCCCTTTTGCTGAGCTTTTTGCCAGGAGGTCACTGACCATCGTGCAGGGGACAGTCATGGGGGCCTGAAGCAGGGTATCGGGTCGGCTGGAGCCTAGGCAGCCCCCCAGGTCTCTGCCCTTGGCACTTGGGGCATGAGGAGAGGTTGGCATTATCCTTCCATTTCTCACCAAGGAGCGTGGTAACGATTTCTGGTGCGCCCATGGCCAGGCAGAGGGCAGAGGGAAGCTTCTCCGGGGGAAGGCGTGGTGGGATATGGAGGTGTGGGCAGCCAGCATCGGTTTTGAGAGGGGTCGGCCTCCTGAGCGGGGGTGGGGGGGTGGGGGCAGAGACAGGGGAGGCCAGAGTGAGGCAGGTGGGCCGTGGGGGGGTGGCGAGTGCATTTGTAGGGCAGAGTCGGCAGCTGAGAATCCCCCAAAGGCCCAGGGACAGACAAACGTGCAGACATGTCTTCAAGCTCCAGAGGAGAGCACTTAAGTGTACTGCGTCCGGTCTGGGGCCCAAAAGCTCTTTTGTTTTCCTAACTCAGAACATCTGAGTTATGGCGTCTGCCTCTGGGAGCCCCTCAGCAGGCAGAGCTGCACCTACGTAGGAGCCAAAGCCCAGAAATCAGAGTTAAGGGTTAGGACAGGCTTAATGAAAGACCCAGGTGCAAGCCCAGGCTTCGCATCTCCCAAGCCCGTCTCCCCGGAAGTGGATGAGGATCTGGGCCGGGAGGCGGGTAATACGCAGGGCCCGGGCTTCAGGGCCCATTACCGGGGAGCCGATGAGGAACAGCGGACCCCCTACCCCACCTGCCCTCCTGCTCAGACACCTGGATCAGGGGCCGTGGAAGGAAGGCCGCTCTTGGCTGAGAAGTGTTTGCGAGGCCGATAGACGTTAATATCCATTTGGGCTTCCGTCAAAAGCAATCTTTGCCCAGATACCTCTGGGCATCTGTCAGGATCACCTCCCTGCCACACGGAATCTCTCGGAAACTCAATCGTTGTTTGGGAAGGAGCCCGCGGCTGCCTCTCCGAACCCTGGTACCATCCATCCTCGTTAGACCCCGTGTCTGAGCTGCCAGGCCCCGCGTGCCGACGCCGGATGGCTCTCCCTGGCGGCCAGGGCATCTGGGGCTGGACGCGGCAGCCAGGGCCTGCTTCCCGGTGAGGCCGGACCGGGCAAGGCTGGGCACCTGCAGGTGCTTCACGGCTTAAAGACCACAGGCCCTCGCGCGTGTCTGTGCAGCCGGCCGTCACACGGGGACCCTGAACCCTTCAACCACCGAGTGCCAACCGCAGGCTGGGGGGGCCAAGAGCAAAGCTCCCGGCCTGGTGGGGAGCTGGTGGATGAGCTTACCTGTGTGAGGGCTGTAGGGCTGGGGTGGGGGCGGCGGACCCCAGAGGAGAGCCCCTAACCCAGCCTGGGGCGGCGCAGGGAAGATTCTAGAGATTCTGGACAGGGAGGTCCTGGCCCCGGGGGGCGGGGCGAGACCAGGTTCCAGGCAAAGGGAACAGCCGGGCAGAGGTCTGTGGGGACGGGGTAGCGCTGGGTCTGGGCCCGTGTGGGCTCTGTCCGCTGGTGTTCGGAGCTCGAGGGGGCAGGGGCCGGAGGAGGGAGGCGGCCAGGGGCTGGGTCGTGTGCGGCTGCGGGCACGTTCCGAGGGCTGACCGGGCTTCCCCAGGTGGGGAGTGGCCCAGAGACTCGGGGCCAAGGGCACGGCGGCTGTGGGGGAGTAGTTTGGGGCGTGTGAATTCTGTGGGCCCTGGACTGTGGCTGTGGTGAGCAGGAACTGCCGGGTGGGAAAGAGGCCACGTGTGGTTCCTTGGGTGGGGAGGCCCCCGAGGCCGGTGGGCACACACACAAGGTGGCCTTTTGGCTGATGTGGCCACCGGCCTCGGCTGCATCGCGACCTTCTCTCCACAGGCCCCAAAGCCCACAGCGATCCGGGCCACACGGGGTCGCGCCGATTGTCAGGGTCACTCCTGAACTTGACACGGGCACTCACCCCGGCCCCAGAAAAGGAGGAGGGAGGCAGGAAGGAAGGACCCCGTCCTGCCGACCTGTGACTCGGGGTGAGGGGCCTCCTTTGGGAAGCCTCTGCCCACCGGGGCCCGGCCACCAGGGGCCTTCTCGGTACAGGTGTGACCAAGCGGTTTCCTGTCCAGCTGCTGCCCCTCGTCACACACGTGACCACCGACACTTAGCAAGGACAGTTCACCTCACTGAGCCCCGTTCATGTGGGGGGAGAGTCAGAAGCCTCCGCGGGCTCTTCCCCGGTGAGCGGGGCGCAGGGGAGCCGGCGTCCAGGCTGAGCCTCGGGACTCCCGCGAACAGAGGAACCCGGTTCCCTCCTGCAGGATCCTCACAGGCCCGGTGTTTAAAGGCAAGTCTCGTCAAAACAGAAGCAGATTTCCTCATTCGGAAGGCGATGCGTGGGATGGAGCTGGCTGTTTCCGGCTCACCTCACCTCCCAGCGGGCCGCGTGAGGCTGGAAGGTCACATCCCCTCTTGGGGCGCCCCCTTCCGCATTCAGCCTCCAATGTGGCCCTTGTGGCTTGTGCGGACGCCTTGCAGGGGATGGTGTGGGTTTCACGTGGTCAGAGGAGGGTTCTGCTGGGCTTCTGCAGACGGCCACCCCCCGCCCCAACTTCTCTGCCTCTCTGCCCCGAGGCACAGCCTTGCCCCCCGCCGACATCTGCTCACAGCACTTCTGTCACCAGGCCTGATTGCTGGTCCCCTCCCTCGCCTTTGCATAATTACCTCTGGGGTCACGGAAATCAGGTCCAGGTCAGCATCTCAGCGGCAGGAACCCGCCGTGGGATCGATCTGGCTCTGCGCCCCCACTGGGATTCACGGCGCCCGTCGCCTGCTCCCAGCACCGCGAGCGGAGCGGCCCACGCCCCGTTCTGCACGGTGGCCGCACGCTCTGCCAGGCGCGTTACTGTCGCGAGGTCAGCGGCTCAGATATGCTGCTAATTGGCTTCGCTGTGAGAGAAACGGTCCCTCCCCGCCTGGCTCCCCAGGCAAGGAGGAGAATCCCTCCCTCACTTGCAAAACATCAAAGGAGCCACCGCCAGCCTGGCGGTGGGATCAGGCTCTGGGAGAGATGAAAAGCTTCCCGGGCCGCCCAGCCGGGGAGGCTGGACAGCCGGGCGGTGGGTGGGACCCTCGTCCCTACACGGGCTAAAGCTTCAGCCTGTCCTTGCTGCCGACATCAGCGGGCCATGGTGTCCCCAAGCCGCGGCGCGGCTCGGCACCGGCTCCCCGCTGCCCTGGGGGGTCTTTGGGGCTATATGCCCTCATGCATGAGCAAGACGACAGCCCCACGTCCCCTCGACCGGTGTGCTCGGAGAGAGCTTGCCTCCGCCCAGAGCAGTTTGGATTTTGTAAACTTTTAACGTAAAACAGGGCAGCACGCGCGGGACTCGCCGGGGAGCTCAGCATCTGATAAATGGCAGCTCCGAGCACCGTTTGCCAGGAGCCGGCAGGCACCGACTGCCAAGCCGGGAAGCATGGCGGGGCGCCAAGCCCGGGGGTACCATTTTCAGTCAAAAACAAGGAGGAGGACCGCTTCCTTCTGGGCTTGGCAGCTGGCTCTGAAGGGGAGGGAGGGGCCGTTGGTTAGACCTACTGTGTGCGCCCTGTTGACGCTGCTTCTTCACGGCGCGTTTTCCCTGCAGCCCGGCAGGGGTGGCGAGGGGACTGCTGCTGGCTCCTCTTTACAGAGAGGGAAACTGAGGCTTGGAAGGGGGGCTGTGACTCGTCTGAGGTCACACGGCCCGCGAGAGGCAGAGCTGAGATTCGAAATCCGGGGCCTTCTGCACCTGTGCTCCTGCCAGCAAGCCCGGGGAGCACCCTGGGGGCATGGCCCAGAGGTGCCCAGAAAGGATTCGAGGAACCACGGCCGCCTGGGAAAGTGGGCAGAGCCTCCGCAGCGGCCGCCTTTGAAGGACTACATGGCCCGTCCAAGTTCTTTGTTCCTTAGAAACAAGAATCCGCCTCGGCCTCAACGCCCTGCCCCTGCCCGGCCCAGACTCGCCTGCCCAGGAGGTCTGGGGGCTGGTGGACCCCGAAGCTGCACAACCCACTAGATCTGCCTGGCAAGGGATTTCGTCAGCAGCTTCACCCGAGTATTGGGAAGGTCCCAGATGCTGCCTCCTGGGGGCTCTTGAAGAGGCAGAGACACTCCCTTCCCATCTCATAGGGTTTGGACCCACCCAGCGAGCGCCCATCTCTTGGCCTCTCTGACCACCTGCCAAGGCCCTGCTCAATAAGCAGTTCAGTTGATTGTCTCCTACTCCAGGCAGCCCCCCTGGAGCCCACCCCAGCAGAGGCCCCAACCCCCTCTGAGCTCCCAGCAAATGTACCAACAATTGTCACCATGTTGGACTAATGTGCATCCCCTCAGCGCTGGTAACCATGACCGAGTCTTTGTGGGTCGGAGCTCGTATGACCCGTTTGATAGTAAGAGAACAGGCATAGGCACAGAAGGAGCAGGCCACGTTAGGAGCTGCCCAGCCCTGTGACTGCTGGCTTCTGTGTCCTCCTCTCCCGAGGCTGTGAGCTTTCTGAGGGCCTGAGTCAGCCTGGGAGCCCAGGCTTGGCACACAGGGCCTGGAGCAGCAAGCTTTTCGTTCTGCAGAAGAGAGAAGCCCAGACTTAGGAGGACACGTGGCCTGTTGCTGGAAATCCCCATGAGACTTGGTCTCCCAGGGGCCACCCAAGGGCACTTCCTGGGGCTGGCCCAGCTCAGCTGCGCTGAGGGCCGAGTGGGCTTACAGGCCTGGGGATGCAAGGCACACCCCCTCAGCACTGAGGGTGTCCCCGCTCTGCAGTGGTCACCCCACCTCGAGCACTTGGCCTGCTCATTCGCCAAACGGGAGCACAGAGCCCTCTGGGCTGGGGAGACCACGGAGCCAGGCCGGGGCGTCCACGATGTGCCTCTGGCTCTTAGCCCCACGGCAGACAAGGAGCCAGTCCAACAGGGCCCATCCGAGGAGGGGGTCCCGGCAGAGACGTGACCCAGAGACGTGGAGCACAAGACGGGCCCCTGGAGCCCGGCGGACAAACGCGGGACCATCGGCCACTCTGCTCCCCCACCCCCCGGCTTGCCACCGCCCAAAATGCTGCCGCTCCTTCCTTTGGAACCGCCCGGCACCATCTGCGGGACCATGTGGGCCCAGCCCTCCCTTGGCAGAGCCCCCAAGCAGTACTTGGAAGACACGCCGGGCGACAGGCACTGGCTTTTGAGAAGCCGCATCAAGAAAACACGCTCTGTCTGTCTTCCTACGTGCCACCTGCTCGAGCGGCCGGCCGGTGGCTGGCATCCTGCCTCGGTCACTTGGCTGCTGAAACCCAAGGGAGACGCCCGGGAGCCGGACCCGTGAAGATTTGAGCCTCCAAAGGCATTCTTTTGTTTCCCTACCTCTTTCTGCCCACCCCCCTGATTTTTCTGGCCTAAGTGGGATTCATGTTCTTTTGGGACAGGTGGCCGGGAAGTGGCTCCCTCCGTCCTGTGCTCGCTCCCTCTTCCGCCTTCCTGTCTGGCTGACCCTTGCTCTGTAATTGAAGGCCTTCTGCTTGGTGACATCCGTCCAGCCAGCGTCCCGGAGGTCCAGCTGTGGCCCAGCCTGGGCCTCTGAGTCAGAGAGAGCCGACTCCTGCAAACATTGGAGAACTGGCAGCCGGTCTGTGGCTTCGAGGGCTCTTGGACACCGTGGGCCACACTGAGCAGGGACTGGCTTGTGGGCGGGCCCGGGTGCCTTGCCCGAGATCCCGGCCAGGCCGGCTCCCGCTGTCACTCAGCCCAGGAGGCAGGAAGGCCCACGTCGAGGGCCGGCAGCATCCAGAGAGCCATATCTCAAAGGGCAAGTGTCAGTGCAGGAAGATTTGTCTCCAATACGAACATCTGTGAGTGTGTGTGCCATGATGTCACCTGCCTCTCCCGGGGTCCTGGGCATCAAGTCTAAGTGCCGCTTCTGCAAAGCGTCTTCATGGAGGTATCTGGGCCATTCCCGGGGTGGCTCACGGGTCACGGGTGAACACGCTCACGTGGGCGCACAGTCGTGGTGGCTTCTCAGCGGGTGTAGACTCAAATCATCTCATTGGGAGCGTCTCCCCTCGTGGTTGCTTGAGGGGTACTGTCCCTGGGGCGAGAGAGAGGCGGGGGGGGGCGCCCGGGTAGCCCCTAAATCCTGAGCTCTCACCCGCTGATCACGCACCCAGGCTGAGCCCCAGTCGGGCCCCGGCCTGTACCTGGCAGGGGAGAGAGGGGCGGACAGAAGTCAGAGGTCGACTTAAAAGCCCTGGCGGGGGGACAAGGAGGCACCTCCTGGGGCTGGTCAGTGGCAAATGAGAATGACGTTGAGGGGGGACATTGGCTGCTGGTGTCCAGCCTGGCCTTCGGCTGCGGGCGTGAGGGGTGGGTCCGACCCCCCCATGCTCACTGCCCCCCCGACTTCCGGCTGGTGTCCAAGCTTCTGTCTACTCTGAGGATGAGGGGGTGGAGAACAGGGTTGGGGTATGGATTCCGTGAGTAAGAACGTGAGAGGGACTCAGTGAGAGGGCCTCGGCCCCGGCATCAGCCATGGCCAGCTGTGCGCGGCAGCCCACCTTGAGCACTCGGTCCGTCTGTCTCATCTTCCAGGGCTTACACCCTGCCTGTGCCCAAAGCCCAGCAGACCACCCCCCTAACAGCAGTGACAGGAAAAATACGACGGTGGGGATAACAGGACCAGGGTCCTGCCATTTATCCTTCCCTGGGGCCCTGGGGGGACAGGCCTGGCTTGTTAGCGAGTGAGGACCAACGAGGCCCAGAGGGGAGGAGTGATGTCCCCAGGCCACACGGCCACACTTGTGGTCAGGACCCTGCCCCCCTCCAGGCCCACCCTGGGCTCCCCTCCCGCAGCCGGCCGTGCCGGTCATATCCACTGTCCCCCCGTCGTAGAGCGGTCCTGCTTCCCATCTGGTTGGGGTGGGGGGGTCCCCTGTGTCCCTCTGCCCTAAGGGAGAGGATCTCTGGCGCATCTGAATGGATGATGGAGGCACCCGGTGGGCTCCCAGGCGGCTCAGGGTGGATGTGCGTAAGGCCCGAGTCTGGAAGGAAGAGCAGGGTGTTCCTGGGACGGGGGCTGACAGGGAGGGGTGGAGGGGAGACCCCCGGCCTGGCCTGGGGCTCGGTGCTGTCGTTCTCCTGCAGCCGGCACGCGCTGAGCACCAGCTGTGTGCCTGGCCCTGAGTGTCTTCTCCGTGGACCGCCAGGGCCCACAGGGGAGGTGCCGCTGTGACCCCCCAAGGACAGAGAGGTGGACCAGTGGCCGGCGCTCTAAGCGGCAGGGCCCAGGTCCTGACTGTCGCCCCCCCACCCTCCCCGGCCCCCCCGCCTCTCTCCCCCTCCGGCAGAAACAGGCTCCTGCCGCCTGCTGCCTTCTCGAGACTTCTCCCGGGAGCGCCTGCGCTTCTGCCAGGATTAAGCCTTTCAAAGGGCACGTGCTCAGGGTCCCAATCGGGCCGTCAATACCTCGGCCCAGCACCTCTCAGATCTCTCGGAGCCCGATCGAACTTCCTTCCCCAGCCAGTCCCTTCGGAGCACTTGCACCCATCGGGGACTGGCCAGGTCTGCGACGTGGGACAGGAGGGACGGGAGGCCGGCCACTCCCTGACGTCACAGCTGAGCAAAGGCTGTGACCGAGATCGGGGTCCCCGGGGACCCGTGCTGAGCAGGAGGACGGTTCCGGGCGACTGAAATCAGGCTGCTTCGTCAGGAAAGCGGCAGCTCGCAGCCCGATCTCTACCGCCTGGCTCGTGGGCACAGATGGAGGGGGCCGGGTGGGGGCGCCGGTGCTGCCGCGGCACATGAGCGAGGAAAAGGCTTGTTACACAGAACGAGCTGGAACGGGGCAGCCGGGAACAGGACTGTCAGCGGATCCTGTAAACACTCGCGGCAGCTCGGGCCTGGCCCAGCGTGGCACTTATTTCAAAGCAATTTAACCGATGGGATTCCTGACTCCCAACTCGCGGATGTTATTAACATGAGTTACAGACGCAGCGCGGCTGCTCGTTGGTCCGGAGTCAGATCCCTGCGGGCTGTGGACTCCCGTGCCCACCCCCGGAAGCGGCTGGGGCTCCGGTCCCCCAGGCCCCCACTGGTCCCCCCCCCCCCCCCCCGCCGGGGCCGCTTCTCTGGGGAGGCCGTGCGTGACTCCACCAGCCTTGTTTCGGGAGATGGAGCTCCGGAGGCCGGGCCTGGGCGCGCGTTGTGTTTTCGGTTCTTCAAAACTCGAGAATGGATTTTTGCCCAGTTTTGTTTCGACCTGGGAAGAGGTATTAGGGCCCTTCCCCACCCTTCTTATTTGGCCTGTAGGGAAAGTGAGGCCGAAGCCGGGGTTGGGACCAGTCCCAGGTCCCACCGTGAGGCAGCCGAGGTGAGCCTAGAAGCTGCGTTTACTCCAGCCCCGTCCACCGTGATTCCTTCCTGGGGGGACGTTTTGGGGAGGTCTGGGGGCATTTAGTCAGTCCTGCCTGGGGCCATCGTGAGGTCCTTGAGTCCCTGCTCTGCTCCAGGCCCCACGACCGCCCCAAGCAGGCAGGCGGCCGAAAGGAGCGAGTGGAGCAGGGGACACGTGTTGGGGTTGGGGTCCCGGGAGGGCAGACACCAGCTCTCCGTCCTTCGCAGGTGTTCCAGCGCCGGGAGGACGGCTCCGTGAACTTCTTCCGAGGCTGGGAAGCGTACCGGGACGGCTTCGGCAAGCTCACGGGGGAGCACTGGCTAGGTGAGAGCCGGGACACCAGCAGGGCAGGCTGCTGTGTGTCCGTGCACCGCAGCCCGCGGGAACGCGCCCTCCCCACCTGGTCTGGGTTTTTTTAGTCTGTCTATAGCATTCACCGTCTTAAAGCACAATTCAGGGGTTTGTAGTACATTCACAGAGTTGGGTGACCCTCGCCCTTACCTAATTCCAGAACATCTCCACCCCTAAAAGAAGCCCTGTGCCCCCATTGGCAGTCACCCCATTGATATTTTTAATACGTTAAAATCGGGGCATCTGGCTGGCTCAGTCGGAGCAGCGTGGGTCTCTTGATCTCGGGGTCCTGAGTTCGAGCCTCAGCTTGGGTGTAGAGAGGATGTAAATAAATACACTTTATGAAATAAAGTAAAACCCACAGCCTTGGACCCACCCCACGTTAATGGGCTCATCCACCCCACAGCACAGGGCCCCACTTTGACGTCCCCGCAGCCGGGTATCTGGGAGCGCTCCCCCGCAGGGCTGAGGCAGGAGGTAGAGGAGGTGGGAACGAAGGTGTGAGGCCTGTGGTTGGTGGGGAGCCCCGTCTGGAGGGCTGGGCTCCCAGGTGGGGGTCAGGAAGGTCCTAGGCCTGTAGGAGTTTCAGGGGAATTTCTGGGGGAAAGACGGGGTCAGTCCCAGGGGTGGGACCAGGCCCGTGACCACTTGCCCCCCTGGCCAGAGGTACCTGGGTGGTGATCTACAGTGTCATTGGCCTAATGTCCTTCTCCCCGAGGGACCCACGAGGGCAGGACCCTCTCTGTCCTGGCCACCCCCCTGCCCTGCCCGCCAGTGTCCCGTTACCAGGCAGGGACCAGCTACAGAACTTTATTACCTCGAGTCTCTATTTAGCGGGCACCTCCTGTATGCCAAGCCCATTCTGTAGACTTCGACCCTGACACCTCGCACCTACCCTAAGACGGTGGATGGGCCTGCATTGTCCTCCCCTTTTATGGGGGAGCAAAGCGAGACCCGGAACGAGAGGTGTGTATGTGAGTCTTGGGATGGAGGGAACCTGAGCAGGATTCAGAAGCTTTAAACTACACCCTGAACTGCACCAGTGAGAGCAGGGGCAGGGGAGGGGCTGCGGGACAGGACCTTCTGGGTGGGAAGACCCCTCCCCTGCCGCCCACCTGGGTGGGTGTGTCAGATGGGGAGAGGGTGGCCCGGTGGGGGCCCTGTTTCCGCATCACCACCCACCTCCTTGGACCAGTGTTGGTGACTCCGCCACTCACCGCATCTTAATTGAAATCTATCAGCGGCCACGGAAGGTGCGGGAGGAAGCATTTAAGCGGGGCCTTGATTAGCTCCCGGCAGACGGGGAGCCCTGAGGAGAATGTCAACTCAAGCCTCAACTCCCCTGGCCCTTCCCTCCCTCTGCCTTTCCATGCTCCCCTCTCACCTTCCCACCTAGTGTTTTGTCTTTTCCTATTGAGTTATGGGAGCTCTTTATATATTAAGGTTATTGATTCTTTGTCAGGTGCCCATGATATGTATTTACTTCTGGTCACCTGTCTTTCAGTCTCTCTCTCTTTTTTTTTTTTTGTAAAAGTATTGCTTATTTCCTAGACATTTAAAATTTGATGTAGCCGAGGCTTGCCGGTCTTTTCCTTCATGTCCTCTGGGTTTTAGGCCCTGCTTTTCCCTCCCAGTTTTACAAAGATGTCTCCTTTTTATTTTTTTAATGTTTTTGAGTGTTTGTGTTAGGTTCAGATCTTTAATCCATCTGGGAGTTTGTCGGGGGGGAGGGGGAGAGGTCTGGGGGTCTAAGTATTTTTCCTCTCCATTTTAACCCACCAGTTCCCTCTCCCTCTAGCTCTGATGGGGGTGGGGTCCGATCTCAGCTCAGCATCCAGGAGCCCAGCAAAGCAGGGGGGTTGGAGAGACGCAAGAAGTGAAGAGAGAGGGAGAGCAGGAGGTGGCCTTTGTGGGAAGAAGGGTGAAGACAGCAGAGGACCCTCGGGGCTCCACCCTGCCCCTCCTTCAGGGCACCCTGCTAGGGGCCCCTCCTGGGCACGGGGAGGAGCACGGCTTGGCCCGGAGGAACGGCGTGCTAATGGTGGGCCTTTGGGCACCAGCAACCACTCAGTGGGGGAAAGGAATCTGGAATCTTCAAGTGTTCCTGCTGGGCTGGTGTCCCTCTTGCCCTCTCCCTGGATCGGATTGTTTGTCTTGGACGAGAACTGAGTAAGAGCAAGGAGTCCAGGCAGGTCTGCCTGGGTTGAAATCCCAGCTCTGCCACTCCCCAGCTGTGTGACCCGGGCCTGTCCCTTAACCTCCCTGTGCCCCAGGCTCAGCCGTCAGGCAGCGACAACAGGGCCCCTGCCTCGCTGATCCCAACAGCAGCAGCAAACACCTGGATAATGTGTGCAGTGGGCCAGGCCCTGTTCTAAGAGCTGTACAGGGATTCTTTAATTAAATTGGACTCATTCTAATTCCACTGGATTCATTACGCCGCGTGAAGCGCTCGGAATGGTGGCTGGCATTTGCGAGGGCCGTCCAGCGGGTGGGCAGTTGTCATCACTGTCCCCGGCCTGCCCTTTACAGCATGTGGAGCCCTCGTGGCCCCTCACCTCGGCCCCGGAAGGCCGGGGGCACAGGTGCCCAAGCTGGGGTGCACGCTGGTGCCCCCCGAGGGGGAGCCCAAGGATGAGCAGAGAGAGGCAGGGGGATGAGACCCTTCTGCTCTCAAATCCCGGTCCTGGGAAAGTAGGACGGGGCGGGGGTTGGGGATGCTGCCTGGAGAGCCGGGGTGGGGTCTGCCTCGGACAAGGCCATTCACTGCTCAGGGTGGCTCTCCTTCGCGCTGGCCCTGGACCGTGGGCCTGAGGCTTCCCTCTGGCCTGGATGGGGAAGGGGCCACACGGTCTTCTCGCCCCCTTAGCTTGCACTATTATACCCTGACCCTCCTGCGGGGTGTCTGGAGCTCAGGAGGGAGAGGCTGATGAAATGTCACTAGATGCTGATAACTTGTAATTTTAATTAAACGCCCTCTTAATCAAGAGGTAATCAAAGTGGCAGGGAAGCACCTTGAACGTGAGTGTGTGAGGGAGGGAGAGAGGGCGAGGGACGCTGGGGCGCGGGGGCCAGGCCCTGGAGCCAGCAGGGGACTCAGACCCCGCCTTCCGCTGCTCAGCCGCTAAGCCAGCATTTGTTGAGTGCCTACTGTGTACCGAGCCGCACTCCGATGCTGGGAGTTAGTCGTGAGCTTCCACGCTGTGTATGGGGCGGGGGGAGCAGACAAGGAAACAGGCAGTGGGGACACAGAATGAGAAACACGAGAGGGGGAGCTCCCGGCGGGCAGAGGTCCTCAATCCAGGCAGGAGGCCAGGCAGCCTTCCTGAGCTGAGTCCTGAACACGAACAAAACCCAACCGGGATGAGTAGGGAAAAGTGTCCTGGGCAGAGGGAACAGCATGTGCAAAGACTCAGAGGCCAGGTTCAGGGCAGTGCATACAAGCACCAGATCCCTTCCGGCTGGAGCCCAGAGCGGGAGTGAGGGTAAGAGGTGCTGTCACCCTCAACCCAGATTTTCCAGGTTCCTTCGGACTCCTGCCGTCTTTCTACTAACCTTCCACTCAAACATTTGGAAATGACTTAAAGCAAACAGAGAAACGGTGAGTCCTCAGTTTCTTGCCAAACACAGGCCGGCCGGAGGAGAGACACAGCCCGGGGCTGACGGCGCAAACCTTCCTGTCGCCAGCCGCGTGAACTGGGCTCTTGGGTCTCCTCAGTTCCCTCTGTGGGGGTCCCCTTGTAAGCCCCCCGACTTCAGCCATTTTCCCCTCACTCTAGGGCTCAGGAGGATCCACGCCCTGACCACGCAGGCCACGTACGAGCTCCACGTGGACCTGGAGGACTTCGACAACGGCACAGCCTATGCCCGCTATGGGAGCTTTGCTGTGGGCTTGTTCTCCGTGGACCCCGAGGAAGACGGGTACCCGCTCACCGTGGCCGACTACTCGGGCACGGCAGGTAGGATCCCAGGCCACAGGGGTCTGGCACTTCTGGCTTCCTCCTTCAAGTCCCGCCTGGCCCTCACCCCAACAGCATGAAACGGCAGGACCCGAGTCGTTCACCCATTCTGCAGATGAGCAAAGTGAGCCCCGAGCCGGGAATCAGGGTGCCAGGGGCTTGGGTTCTGCTGGACCTGTCAAGTGGGGTGGCCGCACCCCTCTGGGCTGGGTTTCTCTTCTCAAGGGGAGGCATGGCCAGGACAGGGAGTGTATGAAAGGCGGGGAGGGGGAACAGAGACCGCCAGGACCCAGGGATAGACCGTGGACCCTCAAGGTGGCCCTATGTGGACCCGCGAGCCACACAGACACCATGGGTGTGTCGGGACAGACGTGCGTGCACATGCCCGGGTGAGGGTCTGCATGTCTGGGAGTCCCCGGGACACACGCCTGCACGTATGCGCCTCCACGCAGGGGACTCCCTCCTGAAACACGGCGGCATGAGGTTCACCACCAAGGACCGCGACAGCGACCACTCGGAGAACAACTGCGCCGCCTTCTACCGCGGCGCCTGGTGGTACCGCAACTGCCACACGTCCAACCTCAACGGGCAGTACCTGCGCGGCGCACACGCCTCCTACGCCGACGGCATCGAGTGGTCCTCCTGGACGGGCTGGCAGTACTCGCTCAAGTTCTCGGAGATGAAGATCCGGCCGGTCCGTGAGGACCGCTAGATGGGCGCGGCGCCCGCCCTCCACCCGCGCCACCCCTGCCCACTCGCCCCTCATCCCCCACCCAACCCTACCCTGCGCCACTCCCCACCCCTCACCCCTCCCCATCCCCTGCCCGACCCTACCCTACCTCTCCTCTGACCTGCTGTGTCACATTGGAGGGGCTGCACCTTACCTTTGCCCTGTCCCCGCCCCCCAGCTGACCTCTGCTGACCTGGGGCAGGGCCCACTTAACAGCCCCAAATCTTGCCTGCCCAGACTTTGGCTCCTGGGGTAAGAGTCTTGATTTCCCTCGGCCAGCAGTCCTCCGGGCACTCCGGCCGGCCCCTCTGCTTGGCTGGTCCAAACCCCTGGTGCTTGGGGGGCACAGAGAAGGGGCAGGTGGCACCCCTGCAGCCCTTTTAGTGGACAGAGGGACTGTTTGGATCTTTCTGAGTCAGGTCCGAGGCCGGCCTTCTCTGCCCTCCCGGCCCTCCAGGCTTCCCTCCTTCAGTTCCATGGTGCCCGGGGTTCCCACCTCTCCCCAAGGCCCGTGGGGAGTGGTGGCGGCGAGGGCTGCCCGGGGTGTGGGGCTGGCCGCCGTAGCCCACCATTCCAGGCCAGGCTGGGGCACAGCTGTCTGTGGGGACTCCTAGCCCCAGGGGGCCAGGGCCAGTTCCCCGGGGCTCCCCCCAGCCTTCTACCCGCAGGCCTGGGAGGTCCTCAGTCCCTTGGGCTGCTGTGTCCAGCCTCCTGCCCTCCTGGGCAGCCGGAGCCCCACCCCACCCTGTCCTCTTGCCTGTGGGACGCTGGGGCAGGTCCTGCTCCCTCCCGGCCTGGCCCGTCAGGACCTCTCTATTTCCTGGGCTGCCGTGGGGCTTGAATCACCCCCCCCACACACACACACTCCCCAATTTCCAGGGTCTTAGGGTCTCCTGGCATCAGGCCTGCAAGGTGGAGGCTGGACCAGGAGGGGGGTCTGGGAGCGCTTTCCGGGTCCGCCCGGAGACTGCTGTCTCAGTGGGGAGGCCGCCCCCTACTGGGGACTATGGGTGCTGCCGTCTCAGGTCGGGGAAAGGGAGGGACTCACTGGGCAAACAGGGGGACTGGACACACGCTTCCGTCGAATCTTCCCAATGTCCTATCATCCCCCGCAACATTGCACCTACCCAACTGCGGGTCCTGAGGTCAGCAGCCAAAAAGAGCAGCCCTAACCCCCCTCCTGGATAGTGCCGGGCCCCTGATGCCCTCGCCATCAGAACCAAGCACGGGGCTGTTCTTCCAAGCTCCCACCTGGGGGGATTTGATGGGCCGCTTCGAGGTTCTGGGATGGGGTGGGCCGCACCAGGGACCCCCCTCAGGCAGGAGGGCGGGCTGTTTCCTTGTAGGACGCCTGGAGTCAGGTGAACACGGGCAAATAGGGAAGCACGGGGGCTCCTTTCTCCCCCTCCCACCAGAGTTTGTGCTGCAGGAATCACGAGTCAGAGTCAGCCAGGGGCAGCAGGAGGGGTCGGAGTGTGGCTGACCCGCTGTGCCAGCCGGCCCGTCCCCTGGAGCTCCGCCTGGTCATGGCATTCAGCCAAGATTCGCTGGACATCTGCTGTGGGCCAAGGCCTGCCCAGGTGCCGGACGGCACCGAGTCCCTGCCCTGTAGGCGCCGTACTTGAAACAGATGCGGCCAAGAGACAGGCGGCGCAGCCCAGTGTGACCCGTGCTGGGGGAGGAGCCCAGCTGCAGGGGTGGCCGGGGCAGTGTGGAGGGCTCCATATGACATGAAGGGAAGGGCCCCTGCCAGCCCCCTTCTCCGTCCTCTAGAAGGGGAGCCAGCCCACCCAAGCTGCTGGGGGCCCCCAGCCATAGTGCAGAGGCCGGGTGGGACCCCAACTCCTCATCCCAGGGGAGCCCCCTTCTCCCCCATCAGCCCCAGGCTAGAGCCCGCTTCCGCTGCCAGCCTCACGGTGCCAGCCACTGTTTGGAAAGTGTCAGGCGTTTTCTGATCTGTCATCAAACAAACTCCTGGTGAGCGTGATGTAAATGGATTCACAGATGTGCGTGTGCGCCAGGAAGCTCGGGGCGCTCCTGCCAGGGCTTGGCTGCACAACAGACGTGCCGGGGCTTGGGCCGGGCGGGAGGGAGGCCGAGGGTGGCTTCCAGGAGCATCCGCCGACATGCAGACACCTGTTCCTTCCTACCCGAAAGCCCCAGCCCCACGCCCAGCCCAGCAGTGGCACCGTCATGGGACCTGGGCCAGATCCAGTGCTGGCTGCTTGGGCATAGAGCCCTCTGGTGGGGACAGCCAAGGCCGGCACACCCCACTTCCTAAAGGGCACAGATAGCCCCGCGCACATGTTCCCTCGGGGCTTGGTGAGCAAGGCAGGCTCTGGGCTCCAGGAGCCCCCGCTCTGATGTCCCCGGGAATGGCTGCCTCGTGAGCGGCAGCGACCACAGGAAGAGGGGCTGTGAGGACAGCAAGTAGCATAAGGCAGCTCCACCAAGGCCAGACGGACGACGAATGTGTGAGAGGGGCCCGAGCTGATGGCTTGGCGGTGGGGGCCTGTGGCCCCACTATCCCATGTGAACTGACTGAAGTCCCTGTCCCTTTCCTTTGTCCTCTGATGAGGAGAGCGAGCCAAGCAGAAGAGGGGGTCTTTACACAGGACCCCGGGACAGTGCATGTGGCCCCACGAAGCTTCTGAAGGTTCCTTTCCGCCAGCACAAGCAGGTCCTGCGGAACCGGCCAGTGACCGCACTCGCTCTGTGGCCCCCACACTTCGGACACGAAGCTTGCTGGGTCTGGAGGACGGATGGCTCCTGGGCCTCCACCCTGATGGCCTCAGCACCAGCCACCAGGAGACCAGGACGGCGCTAAGAGCAGCTCCCAGACTGCATCCCCCCCACCCGCCCCGCAGCCACATGTGAATTGGTTTCATAAATATTTGTCTTGGGGCAGAAGTCATGTCGCAGGCCTGTCTCTTCCTTGTCCCCCTGCGCCCACTGTTAGCCACCCTCGTTCACACCGGCCTCTGACCGGCCTGGCTGGGCCCTGAGCCCTGTCACCCAGGAGTCGGAGGATACTTCAACAGGGACTGCCAGGCGACACCGGGAGGGCAGGGAGGCTGTGTCTGCAGGCATGGGGGTGCCGGGGGGCCTGAGCTAGGCCTGTGGTCAGTCACACATCTCTGTCCTGTGCAGGTGGCGACACATGCTCGACCTCAGCCAAAGGACATGAGGCTTTGGTCCCAGGGGCCGTGCCTCCTCAGGGCCGGTGTCTCCACCTGCTTGCAGGGAGAGAGCTGTTCCCAAGCCCCCAGGGGCCAAGCGGCTGACGGGACCATGGCTGGGGCTGGCCGTGGTGGGACCGTGTGGAGACAGAGCCAGTGGGGACCGGCCTCTGGCTGTGTAGATGGGCAGGCCTGACAGTCCACACAAAGCTGGCTGGGGGGGCGGGGGCTCAGAGTGGCTGTGGGGCCAGCACGGTTCGGGACAGAAGCTGGTCTGGGCAGTGTCCTGTGTGCTCCTGTCCCTAATAAAATCTCGTGGTGACTCGGCTGGGGCCTCCGCCTCTGACCTCTCTCGGTGCCCCACATCCAGCGCAGGTGGGCTCCGCGACGGCCTCCCGCACCATTTCCCAGGACTGCCTTGCTGCTCCCGTCTTGATTTCTATCGCAGAAACAGTGTTTCCCGGAGAACTCCGTGCCCTGCAGAGGCTGCGGTAGGTCCTTCGCAGCAGCATCGGCACAGCCGGTCAGCGGCTGGGGAGGTGAGGCCTGGCCCGGCCCCTAGCTGCACCCAGTGGGGACATCCCTCCTCAACCAGGATCTCTCCTGGGGCTGGAGTCCTGAGGAGCTGAGACTTTATTAAAAACAGCCCCTGGGGTGCCTGGGTGGCTCAGTGGGTTAAAGCCTCTGCCTTCGGCTCAGGTCATGATCCCGGGGTCCTGGGATCGAGCCCCGCATCGAGCTCTCTGCTCGGCAGGGAGCCTGCTTCCCCCTCTCTCTGCCTGCCTCTCTGCCTACTTGTGATCTCTGTCAAATAAATAAATTAAAAAACAAACAAAAAACAACAGCCCCCAATGGCTATTCATTCACAAAACCACTGAGAAGCTTGACAAAACCACCCCTGGGTTTATTTCACCAAAGCCCCCATCAGAGGGCCAGTGGGGGGCCCCTGGGGTACGGCTGTGCCAGAGTCCCCCTCAGGCCCACCGAGGAGGCAGCTGGAGGGTGTCTGCGCTCCCAGCCATGCGGTAGACAGAGGGTTCTGTCCCAGCGGCTGGAAGTTTCCAGACTGTTCACAGAGCACGACGCCCTGCCCCAGTGTTCCTGGCTGACAGGCATGAGGTCCTGCCAGCTCCCTGGCAGGTCCGTGGGACGTCACTGCAGTGATGGTGGCCACCACGGGCCACACCTGCTCCAGGGGTCCAGCCAGGCCCCTCAGACACCAAACCTGCCGGGGGACCCTCAGGGGGAAGCTGCTCTGCTTCAGCTCATGGGACCAGTTGGAAAGATTCCGTGAACTCAGCCCCACAGGTTTTCACAGCTGACGAGGGTGGTTGTGTTTCAGCCATAAACAGCACGTCCTATGGCATGGGAAGAGGCTGCCTGAGGCTTTGGGGGTGGCGGGGGGGGGTTCAGCTGGCAGCTCGGGGAGTCTGGCAGGGAACAACAGACCCTGGGCCCACGCATATGAAGAGGGCACTGCCTGGGCTCTCTGGAACACCGGGAGCAGCCAGCACTGGTGGAGTGAGTACTGCACTGGACCCAGCTTTTACCCAGTAGCTCGCAGCACCCGCTGTGATGTGGGCACCCCTGCCATCCCCAGGCCTGTGGAGAAACGGAGGCTCTAGAGTGACTGGCCCCAAGACCGCTGGTGTGTAACCAGAGATGGTACCCAGTTCTGGGTCCTCACGTGTGGTTAAAAGGTAGTAGGAGAGGAGGGGGGGGTCCAAGAGCCCCGTGAGGGGCGTGGGCTTTCCACAGCCGCGCTGTGTCACCCCAACAGGTTCCACTCTTGCAAAGTCACAGCCCCACACAGAGAAGCAAGGGCGGTGGGGGCTGCTAGTCTGGTTGGACATCCTGGGACTCCGCCCTGACGTTTAGGGCAGTTTCCCAGGGAATCTCTCTCTGGTGTCGGAAAGCAGGACCTTGCGGCAACCCCCACCCCATTTATTCTGCCCCTGAGAAAAGCCTCTGCTGTGGGAAGCGGAGCCCTCTCACCGGCACGACCTGAGCCGTCCATGACCTTCCCACAGCCCAGAGCCCGCCCAGCCACTGCTCTAGGGGCCCAGACTTGTCCCCTCTCCCACTTCTAGTTCCCTAGAGGGAGCCCAGGAAGTACACTTAAAAACGATCTTTCGGGGGTGCCTGGGTGACTCAGTCGGTTGAGCGTCCGTCTCTTGGTTTCGGCTCAGGTCATGATCCAGGGTCCTGGGATCGAGCCCCCGAGCTGGGTGTGGTGTCCGCTTGAGATTCTCTCTCTGTCCCCCACCCCTTACGCACCTGCTCTAAATAAATAAATAAATAAATAACTCTTAAAACAAACCAACCAACAATCTTTTGGGCCAGCTGTTCTGGGGACACCTGGCGAGGCCCAGGAGTTGGGAAGTTTGGCACCAAATCCAACATCAGACTTGACTCCGGGCACTGCTGCCTGAGGACAGGATGGCTCGGGGCTGAGGAATCTGTGGGCTACTCGCCCCCAACCTTGCCCCCACGCCCAGCCCAGGCTCCAACACTCGGGACTTTCTGTGGCCTCCAGTTCTGAACGGGCCCTGGGGCAGTGGTAGTTCTCACAGCAGAACCTCGGAGCTCGGTGTGTCAAACCCCCAAGTGGAGCTTCTCTCCCGGGGGGGTCTGGGGTGGCCCTCAGGGCTTGACCCCACGCCTGCCCTTCCCACTCGCCACAGCTGTCCCCAAGAAATTTCACAGAGCACAGCTCAGGAACCAGAACCTCTCATTTGACACCCAAGGGGACTGAGGCACATCCCATCACCCAGAGTCACCCCAGACCTGCACTGGCTGGGAGATAAAGTGACCCCGCGCCCCCCGTCTCACACACACACACACACACACACCAGCCCCTCAGAGGCACCCCTGCCCTGGGGATGGAGGCGGCTCTGCACCTACTCTGGTCGGCACAGGGGTGCCCCTTCCCCCCACACCTGCCTGGGGAGAGGGGACAGGTCCAAAGCTGAGCCATGTTCCTGCTGCAGATGGGCCTGGAGAGGGTTCAGGATGGGGGCTGGGCCTGCTCCTGCACAGCCAAGGGCTCTGACCCACTGGGCCCCAGTCCTGCCCCTCCCCCTGCAGGGGGATAGCCTCTCGCCCTTCTCGGGTCTACGGGGGAGAAGTAGTGCCCATGAGACCATCTCCATTCGCATGTGATGGTGGGGTGACTCTCTGCACCCCCAGCACTGCACAGGCCGAGGTGATAGTCCGCTGGGCGAGGGCCCCCCGGGACTAGGGGAACCCTCTATGCTTCGTCCCCAGCCTCACCTGGCACCTGCACCCCTCACTGCCCTGCTCGCTCTCAGGAGAGGGGAAATCGAGGCCAAGCGAGTAGTAGAGTCTGGGGGCCTGGCTGGGCTGGTCTCCCCGTGGGTGCCCATCCCAGGCACAGGCAGTGGGGTGGGAGGACAGGACGGGGAGGGGCTCCTGGGGCTGCTGCCGGACCAGCCAGGGCGCTGGGACCCAGGCAGATGCGTCCCCCTGCGATGGGCGCCTGCCTCCTACCTCCGCCCGGGCTGGGAGCGTACTCCGCAGGGCACTCACCCCTACTGGGCACCTCGCCCTGGCTCAGCCATGCAGATCCTCGTACCGAGAGCAGACCCCGGGGTCGCTCCATGAGGCAGGCAGAGTAACCATGGGGTGAGCACCTGAGATCACTGCGGGCAGGCCGTGCAGGTGGCACCGCGTGACGCTCCCCACTGCGGCGGAAGTTGTCCTGGGGAGAAATGCCCGGGGCGTGATGGATGCTGGCGGCCTCCATCGTGGCTCCAGCTGTGGGAAGAGCCGGAGCCATGACCATGACAGTCCTCCCCCAACCCTTGCCAAATCCCACTCTGGGTGGACAGCTTCCTCTCCACCGCCCGTCCCCACGGCACAAAGCCCTCGCAACATTAGTTCCGAAAGCGAGGCGCGGTCACCCACCCAGCGGAGGGTCAGCGAGTTTTGGAAACATTTTGCAGGTGTGTCCTTCCTTTCCCAAAGGGGTGTCAGGCACCCGGGCAGGCACTGGGGTTGCGGTGGGAAAGCCCAGCCTTCCCTTCGAAGGAACACATCGACTGTGGTCCAGGGGGCGTGGGCTTGAGAGGGGATCGGCCGGGCCAGGGGCTCCGAACCCCTCCCATGTCCATGAGTGGGGCAGCAGGGTGAAGCCGCCGTCCTGCTGCCCCCCTCAGCCCCCGGCCAGGCTCCAGAGCTGGCGAAACACGGCGCCTGACACAACTTCCCGCAGAGCGGAGTGAGGGAGTGAGAGGCAGCTGCCGGCTGCCCAGGTGTCTGACTTCCCGAGCCCACGGGAACGGCTGTGCTGGCGGGGCAGGGCTGGGTGAGCCGTGGACACGGCCCCCACTTCTCCAAAGAGTGAGGCTGACTCGAGAAAGGCAGCGCTGCTAGGACTGGGGGGGTCGTGCCATGCACAACTCTTCCAAAGGACTTAAGGGTCTGTGCCCGCGATTTAATGATGCTACCCGCTCTCCTCCAAGTGAGGCGGCCTCTGGGTAAAGGGCAGCCCCCTCTGCTCCACTCATCAGACCACATCCTGTCTGTGTTGGGTCTTTTATCAACACAGTCCGCACCGCCCCGTCCTTCACCACCGGCGTCCCCAATGGAATCCCAGGGTCAGGAATGTGCAGCAATCAGAGGGCAGCGGCAATCCACCCAGGGCCCTATATAAAGCCGGGAGAAGCCAGGAACCACACCGCCCAGCCAAGACACCTCCCAGAGGACCCTGCCCAGCAGCCTTCCCGGGGAGCAGGTGCGCAGCACGGTGAGTCCAGCCGCTCCATCCCCAGCAGGAACCCTCGAGGGTTCCGCCCTGGTCTTCCCTTGTGTGCCTCTCCTGCCATGTCCTGAATGCTGGGGCCTGACCTGCCAACTTATGCTGGGGTCCAATTTTTGGTGGTGAGTGTCCCAAGCTTCCCCCATGTTCTTGAAGGGTCCATGAACCCCCAAAAGGGGACAGGAGCCACTTCCTCTACGCGTCAGTACACCTTTTCTCATGCCCCAGAGGCCATCCGCAGGTGGAGTCGCCCACCAGGTGGAAAGTGCCCCGTTTCCCCCGGGCCCTGATGGAGTCTTCCCCGCCTTGGGCCAGACTTGGCTCCAGCCCCGGGGGATGAGGTGATGGAAGTTAGGAGGCTGGATTTAGGTAGGGAGGAGGGCGGCTTTTATGATTTTTTTAAAGCCTTCTGGCTGGGTTCACTTTGAAATGTCTTCAAGGGAGCCATTTCTGGAAAGAGCTCTGGGGATCCCAGGCTTCTTCTCCAGAACCAGCTTTCTTTCAGGCTCAGAGCTGCTCCTCAGAACAGCCGGCTCCGACTCACCGTGGTCATTACCAAAAAGGCTTCCTTTCAGAGGGAATGAGCAGTTTTTGTCAAAGCCGGGGCATTTGGGGAAGCTCTATTTCTGTTCCGAATCCCCCCGGACCGCCATCTGTGGGGTAGCGGAGCGATTCTGAGTCACTTAGACCCGGGCATATACCCCAGCTGTCTCTTGTAACGCTCGCTGTGAGACGCTGGGCAAGTCCCCTGTTCGCGGACGGCCTCCCCCGCAGAAGAGGGGAAGACCGCCCTGCACCAGGGCTGTGAGGACAGTGCGGGAGGGGGCCAGGAAGCTCTGCCCACGGGCCTGGCACACCAAGATGCTGTCTGGCCGTTAGAATCCCGAATCTCAGGCCTCCATTGCCCGCTGTGTGGCCCAGGCACCACCTCTTAGCCTTCCTGACAGTCTTCATGCCTGAAGACCTGGGATGAACAGGGCCTAAAAACAAAGCTTATTGTAAAGAGGACTCGCAGCCGCGCACATAGACGGAGCTCGTAGGGAACCTCGGCAGCCCCGCCACGTCCACATGCTCGTTCCCCAGTGGGTGTCTGAGTTAGGCCTGGATGCAACTCCTTTCCATGTTAGAGGGACACGAGCGGAGTGTCCCGGCAGCACAGTTTAGCCAGACCCATTTATGATCAAGTTGGAAACCAAGATTGATGCTATGAATTTTCTGCCCTGTGGCTCTGAAACGATATGGCCCAAGAGTCAACAGTTAAAAAAAGAGAACGAGCTGCAATCTGCATGGCATGGCCCTCGGGGGCCGCCGGCGCACGGTGCACGGCCGTCCGCCGTCCCAGCAGCGGGGGTATTTGAATGCTAAGCTGCCAAGGCCCTCAGATGCAGGGACTGCAGGAGAGGAGAATCAGCCTAATTGGTGCAATCACTCCTGAGCCTGCTAAGAAAATAAAGGCCTGACCCCCAGCATAGTGACACTTCCTCAAGCTGCTTGCTCTGCGGAGCTACCAGCCTTTGATGGCTGCCCAGGCCCCGGGAAACACTGTTGACAAGTTGTCACGCAAGGCCCACGCGTGCAGCCGGTAACTTCCTCTCTTCTTCCTCCGGCCCAGATGATAAGCCCGCGCGCCCTGCCGTGCCTCCTCCTCCTGCCGCTGGGTGCCTGCCTTCCTCTCTTGGACAGAGAAGAGCCCGCTGCCACCGTGGGAGGTGTCAGAGGCGGAATGAGCTGGGCCGACCTGCCCGGGGGACACCGCATGCTCCCCCCACGGGGCTCCCCTGGCTGGCCGGGGGCCCCACAGCCACACGGCCTGCTGGTCACGGCCAAGGAGCTGCAGGTGTCGGGCCAACGGCGCCCTGGCTTCACGTTCCGGTTCGGGAGGCAGGATCATGGCAGCAAGGCTACTGGCTTCCTCCCCGCAGACGGCGAGAAGGCCAGCGGCCCTTTAGGGACCCTGGCCGAGGAGCTCAGCAGTTACAGCAGGAAAAAAGGCGGCTTCAGCTTCCGCTTCGGCCGGCGGTGAGGGGGCCGGGGCGTCCGTGGACCCTCCCGGCTACCACTCCCCCTCCTGTCTTCTCCTTGAGCCCGAAAGATCAGGATACTAAGAAGGCAAGGGGATGCCTGTCATGAGTTCTTAGCAGTAGGATCACTTAGTGGGCACCGAGGAAAAGACCGGATGGGATCCAAAAGGAGGTGGCCCACAGCAAGCTGCACCCCTGGGAAGAAGGAAGCGAGGCCCTGGGGTAGCCGTCCCCGCCCCCTTCCCAGGGCCGTGAATGTGGACAGGCAGGGCCAGCGGTGTGGGCTCCAGGCTGAAGGCAGGGGCTGCTGATGGCAGTGGGTAATCCAAGTTTTGACAGCCTCCACGGGGACGCCTGCCGCTGACATCCACAGTGCAACTCGGAGTGAACGCGTCCCACCGGGTAGAGAGGATGGTTCTGAAAGTTAAAGGAAAAAAAAAAATCTTGTTCCCCATCCCGTTGACACAAGATCCCTCTGGCAAGAAAACCCCACCGCGGTGTCCAGATGTCATTCGGAACCGGCTGCCCGTTCCCTTCTGGTAACTGTCCTCGGTGGCGCCGTGTGTGCGGAGCCTGCAGTCTAGCGGGAGACGAGCAAGGAAGGGATTCATTTTGCTGGAGCAAGGTTGCCTTTCAAATGTTCGGAATATGAATGTGTTGTGTGTATCTTTTGAAATAAAAGTTGTAACTGCAAAACCACAATGGAAGGCCCACCTGGCTCTTGCCTACAGGTCCTCTGGGCCCCAGCAGTTCTGTTTTCCTGAGCTGCCACTGCCTCCGCTCCGGGGAGATGGAGCTCGTGCTGCCTGTATCCACACCTGTCCCGGCAGCCCCTTAATTGGCAGTTGGTAAAGTACCCACGGTGAAGGGTAGAGGGAGACACAATGCGGGGTGCATTTTCCTCCTGCACTCGATGGCTCCTTCCCTGGTTTTCTGAAAGCAAAGAGCATTCTGAAAACAACTTCCCTACCCCAGGGGAGGCCAGCGCTCAGCCTGGAGTGGCTGCAAGCCCGGGGCAAGGAAGAGCATCTCTTTCGGGCGCTGCTCTGCCGTGTCCCACATCCCGCCCCGTGTCGGCTACGGCGGCCGGATGCTGCTCACTCCCAGGCTGGCTCCCACCGCTGAGATGAGAACCTGGATTGATGTTACTATAGCAACGTCTCCCCTCCTTCCTTCAAGCTGCTGCTTGGCCCTGTTCACAATTGAATAATTTTCCATTGAGCTGTCACAATTAATTGGTGGATTTTTATTAGCCTTTTAGAACCACACTGGGTTGGGCCCAGCTTGGCACCTTGGAGCATTTCACAGTGTTTTCCATTCTATTAGTGACTTACCTTCCCCGGTAGCAGCTCTCAATCCCCGGCAGCCAGAAAGCCACTTTATTAAGGGGTGACAGATCGGAGCTACAAAAGAGCCAAGCTGACTGGGAGTGCGGAAATTGGGTGGTAGAACGGGCCGGGAAGACAGGAATCAGAACATCACCTCATGTTAAAGCGGGCTGCCTTCTCCAGGAGCTCCTCACTGCTTCTGCCCCACGCCTGGGCACACGGGCCCCACCGGGAGAGGGGCCAGACAGCGACCCCGAGCCCGGGAGGCATGTCATCATACTCTTTGGCCTCCATCTCCGTCCAGGGAAGGGATGGGCCAGGACGCCTCCTGCTATTGTGACAGTCTGATGGGGACAGAACACATCCCGGGGTCTTCGTCTGTTGATAAAAGAGGCAGACACTCAGCCCTGAAGCCACAGAGGGCAAACCTCAAGAAAATGAGTCCCAGCGTGTCCATAAAGGGCAGCTCCAGCTGTGAAGAAAGTGGCCAAGTGAAGGAAGTGCGATCCTAGCCCAGGCTCTCACCCGGCTGTGCTCACCTCCACTTTGTTGGGAGGGGGGCCGGGCATTGGGGGTGGGGACCGCAAGCTCGATCACTCCGCCCTCTGCTCATTCATATAGAGAGAAGCCAGAGAACGGGCTCGTGGAAAGACCAGGCGAGACAGGACACACCAAAGGCCAAGGGCAGAGGGACGCTCTGCAGCAGGGTCCCCGGGTGAGCCTCACCTGCCCATTTCTCCTCTTAGAACAAAAGGAGCCGCCTCTGTGGTCACCGATTACAAGAACTTGGAGGTCACCGAGGCTGAGATGCTCCCGCACGTGTTTACACACACTTTGGGGACATACTGGCTAGTTTCTAATTTTGTAGGATGAGATTAACCTCAGAGAAATCAGAGATAAAGGAGGGGGTTGGGCCTTCAGGAGAGTGGCTATCCTGTCATTAGACTTTCATCATTCAGCAGCAATCAACGACTAAGTTATTCCTTCCAGTTGCTTGTACATTCGAGCTCAATAACCCTGAAAATCCAAACGATCGAACTGTTAAGGGCATTGCTCTGTTAAGTCCTTCCTGCTGTACCTGGCTACCTCGCCTCTTTAACCCTCCCTCGACCCCAGCGAGGCTTGCTCGAGGTTTGGGGGCCTGTCATGCCATCCCCGCACCCTCCTTGGTGGGTAAGATCACCTTCTAGATTAGGGAAGGTGAGTCTCCTCGGAAAACCTTGACTTGGCCAGCACAGATTAAGCTCCCCTGGGCAGTCTGGGTTCACCCCACCTGGCGTGGCAATGCTGTCTCCCCCAGTCCAGGCGCCGGAGAGCTGTCTGCACCCTTTCACTGTTGACACAAGACACACACAAAAGCCTTCCTCTTGGGGTGCAGATCTAAAAGCTATTTAGCTATTAAACTGCCGGGGGAATGTTTTTGCTTGAATTTTCCCATGTGTTTGAAATATTCCTAAAAACGTGTAAGAAAGAAAGAGGCTCATGGGGCAGCAAGTCACCCAGCAGCTGTCCTAGTAAACAAGCCACCAGCTCGTCCCTTGTCCCGGGGCTGGAGACACTGGATGACCGAGTCCACTCAAGACCCCAACCCAGAAAAGATGCTGTCACCCTCCAAGCAGGGGGCTGGGGTCCCGCCCAAGAGGGTGGGACAGTCACAACGGTTGCTCAGTCTTGTCCCACCGGGTGCCTCTTGTGCCAAGAACATTTAAAAATCGATCCCTCAATCTGGGATCTCTTGCAGCAAATCCTGACACCGGCGAAGCTGGGCTGTCTCTAAGTCTTGACTTCTTCTACTCCATGATAGAGGGAGGAGCCGGACTCTGGAGCAAGCTCTGCTGGTCATGCTGGGGCCATCTGCACTGCCGACAAGTTGGTCCGGCACAGCCGGTGTATGGTGGCACGTGTGACCTCGGGCAAGCTGCCTCACATCTCTGAGTCTCAGCTTCCTGGCATGTTAAATGAGGACAGGGACAGAACCTCCCTCATTAAAGAAACAGAGGGTTTCAGGTGGTCACACAAAGCACATCTGTAGTGCACAGCTTCTGCATACGAGCTGTAATTTTAAGAAAACGCTCACTGAGGGGTGCCTGGATGGCTCTGTCGGTTAAGCATCTGCCTTCGGCTCAGGTCATGATCTTGGGGTCCCGGAGTCAAGTCCTGCGTCAGGCTCTGTGCACAGCAGGGAGTCTGCTTCTCCTTTTGTCCCTCCCTCTCCTTGCTCATGCTCTCGCTCGCTCTCTAACGAATACAAGCAAACACCTCTCATTGAAATCTGACACACATGGAGAATGTGCTCCAGTTCTGAGTGTCCAGTTCAGTAAACTGTCCCCAAGTGATACACCCGTCAGTCAGTGTGACCGAGACTAGGAAACGGAGCACCATCTGCTCCCCCGAGCTCCCCTGCGCCCCAACCAGGCATGACCCTACGTCCTGACTTCCAACACCAAACCACAGACCAGTGTGCTGCTTTAAATAGATGGAAGCTTCTGGCAGCACTACCAACTGTCTGGCTGCTCCTGCTCATGTTGCACTGGCGAGGCTTATGGACACCGGGCTGTGACGAGTTCGTCTGTCTCCACTGCTCGCCCTACCCCACCCTAGAGGCACCCGCCACGCGGCGCTCCTCCCGGCTGTTTGCGCTCCGCGCTCTGTTGGTGCTTGCTCACTCCCATTCGGACATTTCGGCTTGTGTTTCATTCTGACGACAGTGACAGCAGCTGCTAGCCCAGATGGCAGGCCTGACCCCGCTCCCCGGCTCTGGACCTCGAGGGCAGGCCTCACAAGGCTCGGAAGGCCACGTACGCACCTCTGTGCTCTCTCCTGGGGCCGCAGCCAGGTGCGCCAAGTTCTCCAGGGCTTCTGTGGCCTACCCAAGTGACGAACCGCTGTTCCAGAACAGCCAGACCCAAGAAAGTTTCAGAAGCATGGGCGGCACACGCAAAATTCCTAACTGAGAGAAGACGCGTATTTCCCATGGGCACAGCTGCCACGGTGACTGGCACATGACACCATGCCCAAGCCATGACAACCCGTAACCTCACGGCTGGGTGTCAAGAAAATGGGGTAACACGCTCTGCCCAGGAGGTGCCGTGAAGTCTCCGGGACCGGCCTATGTCTGGCATGGAGGGAGCAGCCATCGGTGGTGGCTGTCATCGTAGTCACTCTGCGTCTTCTTTCCAACTCAAGAGTTGTCCCTTGAGGTGACGCCCCTGACCCGGTTACCAGGGAGAAGGCCTTGCAGCCCCTCGGCGCGCGTGCTCCGCGAGGTCCCAGCACCCAGCCCGGGCTGCGACCTCACCTCCCCTGCCTCACGGGCTGCGCCGCCGCGCTGAGCTCCCACTGAGCGGTGCTCCTCACCATGCTTTGCTGAGCAGATCTGGATCCTCTGACAAGTCTGCCGCCTAATAAGTATCATTATCACACAGCGCGACTTACTTCCCTGACTTCCACTTTCCAAGCTGTCAGCTGGCGCTAAATGCAGGCCCCGATGGGGAAATGGCCTCACGGGCCCCCCTCAGTCCCCTCGGTGGGGGGCTGGGAGAGGACACGGCCCGCCGGGTGGCATTTCCATCACCCTGAGGCCAGCATCCCCGCCCCTCCTCCTGTACACAGAGAAATAAGACCCGGGGAGCGTGGACCACAGCGAGCAAGGGGTGCTGCGGGGCCGGGGTGGGGGGTGGGGAGTGGGGAGCGCAGGGGCGGGCTCGCAGGCGGAGGAGGAAAGCACACCTGTGGAGGGACTAAGGCTTCCGGCCCAGCGGAGTCCGGGATGCCGCCTCCCCACTTCAGTGATGCTGTGACAGCCTGACAGCGGGCACAGCCCTTGGACTCTTCCTTTCCCACATCAGTCAGATGTGCCCCCCCCCCCCCCCCCCCGGTGGCAGAGCCCACTCCCAGGGCTGCCGGCAGAATCGGTGTCAAGGGCACAAGAAGGGCCTGAGACCAGGACCAGGAGACTGCTCTCGGGAGGCGGAGGAAGATGCGAGATTCGTGCTGCGGCCCCGCCGCCCAGCCTCCGGTCCCCCTGCAGGGAAACAGGGACCCCCGCCCCCCCCCCCACACCACGGCTCAGAACAACAAGGAGAAAGTACAGACCAGAGCAATCTGCCCGAGTTCTAATGTTGTAAACATTTATTTAAAAAATACTACAGAAAGATGTGGATTCAAAAACCACAGAATCATATACAGAAACAAAATGTACGCGACAAAAAAAAAAAAAAAAAAGACAACTAGAAGCATTTGAGAAGAGAGAATAGTGGAAAACTATTTACATGTCATTTATAAAAGAGTGTAATATCAACGTATAAATGTAAAATATAGTGGCAAATCATGTGAACAAAGAGGCCAGTACCTCATGGAAACACGCAGTTGAGGGAACCCGGGGGGTCCGTTCTGCTTTGTCCGAAAGGCCGCTGGTGGTGTTCGAGCGCCTCCCCCAGTGTGTGCAACACGGGAGGCTGGGGGGGCGAAGAGGTGACGCGCTGTGAGGACAGCGGAAGTTGATCCAAACGAAACAGTCTCTACCAGGGAAATAAAATACAAGTCTAGGTGAGGAGCATAAAAATGGGGCCCGTGTGCGGTCACAGTGCGAGGAGGTGCGCACCCCTG
Organism: Mustela nivalis; assembly: GCF_964662115.1. Taxonomy (NCBI): domain Eukaryota; kingdom Metazoa; phylum Chordata; class Mammalia; order Carnivora; family Mustelidae; genus Mustela; species Mustela nivalis. Next base: position 88,329,577 of record NC_139032.1, on the reverse strand, counting down.
GGGGTGCGAGGTGGTTCCTCCTGGGCCTGCTGAGAGGCCCAGGCAGGTGCCTGCCCACTCTTCAGTAGCTGCTCCAGGTCAAGCTCAAGACGGCCCGGGCTTTTGCCCCACGAGCCTGGTCCGGGGCCGCCTGGGGAGAGTAGACAAAGGCCTGTTCTTCGAGACACATTCTGGGGCTTCATTTGTTTGCGGTCTTCATCCCTGATAACCCCAGCAGAAATGGGGGGCTACGTGTTGCTCATGGCGATTCAACGGGACGTCTGCCCCTTCGTGCACGGCCAAAAGGGGCTTTTGGCTCCACAGTCTTTTCCTCCCAGGTGCTGGTGGCCGACGGCAGGTCCTGCTGTACCACAGGGGGCTGGGCTGAGGGTGGAGCCACAAAATCCTTCCAGAACTCCAGACAACTAAGGACTGGCTTGTCGCACAGGAAAAGAGCTCTGCATGCATCTACTCTGTCTCAGAGGAGTAGAAGGGAGCAGGACGACACTGGTCAGAAATCAAGACCCAGTGCTGCTTCTGGGCACCTGGAAACCTGAAAGGAAGGTGTCCTGGGCCCAAAGCAGCCCTCCCTAGGCCCAGCCCCAGGCCACCTGGGCACCAGCTGTTTACCCCGATGGCCATCCGTCCTGCCTCCCGTACGCTGGTACTCTGGACTGAGACCCTGCTACTAAGACTCAAGCTTTCCGTCCTGGGTGAGCAGTGCCTGTCACAAGACAGCCAGGCACCGAGAATGGATGTCAAGGACGGTCTCCCGCACCATGGGCCCCTCCCTCAGCTTCCCCACCTGTCCCGGGACCCAAAGGCCGGTTGGTTAGCACCCTGTTTTACGCCGCCCCCCCCCAAATCAAGAGGTGACCTTCACACGAGGAGACGTGAGGGCCCCAGCGCCTGGCAGCAGCGGAGGACAGAGTGACCAGCCAGCAGCACTTTCCAGGATGGAGTTCTGGAAACGCGTCTTCAGGGCAGGAGGCACAGTAAGAGGCATGCATAGGCTCCCTCCACGGGGTAAGTGGAGGGGACAGTTCCTAGGCCTTGGTGACAAGATTCCTGTTCAGGGTACTCGTTCTTGGGGTAAATGGAGGAGAAGGCAGAGCCAGAGGAGAAAAAAAGAAATACTCATCTGCTTTCCCACCTGGCCCAAAGAGCTCAGTTTAAGTCCACAGAGCAGGAACTCCACAGATAGAACTCGGCACAGAGGAGGCTGAGGAGCCCGGGCGGGGGAGGGGGAAAGTGCAGGAGGACAGCTGGCGCAAAACATAGGTAGTAGGGCTGTGTTCCACTGTGACCTTTGGCTCCGTCCAGCACGGCACTCCTGGGCCAACGTCCCAACTCACGGGTCTCGTGTCAGCCACCATGGCAGGCGTGGGGAAGCCCTTAGGCACGGCCGGTGGCTCCGGGTGCCCTGACGCCTGGCTCCTGCTACCTCTGTACGATGTCACTGATCTCTTTCACGGAGCTGAGGAGTTTGCTGAAGTCCTGAGTGGCCGCCGGGCCGCTGCCTGCTGTCGCCGGGCAGATCTGAAGCTCCCGGAGATTATTCTCCAGTTTGTTGATGGCCTCACGGAAGGCAAACTTGTTCCTCATTTGCTGGATGGAATCCACATAGCTCACGCAAAACGTGTAGAGGTTCTTGCCGGCTTCGAGCACGGCGCTATGGCTGGCCATCTGCTCAGAGTTCTTGGAGATGGCCAGGCACAGAGCCTCCGTGCCGTCCAGGACCACGCCCTTGGTGATGGTGCCACTGGCGATCCGCTCTGGAGGCTGGCGGGTTTTCCGAAGAGACACACGGGTCGATATGAGCGGGATGAAGGCAGTGGAGGCTGGCTGGTCTCCGGCCAGGGCAGAAGATGCTGATGGCGAGGCGGAGGGGGCGGGAGCTGGGCTGGCTGGGGTCCCTGCCGGCTTGCTGGACGACTGTGGCTTTGGCATGGACGGAAGCCCAGGCTTTTTGACGCCTTCTCCCAGTGGCCCGGGCTTGACGGTGTCACTGTTCACAGCATCCACAGCCATGGCCGCGGCTTTGGCTTTCCCACCAGCGCCGGCCTCCCCCGTTGCTTCCTGGCTCTGGCTCTGAGAGGGCTTCCCGGCTTTCCCAGCGGAGGCCGGTGGCGGGGGCGGCGGGACGGGCTTGAGCTTGGACAGCTTCCCCTTGTCTCTCCCTGGGGACTCGGAAGAGGGCTTGTGCCTCCTCGCTCTGGGCTCCTCAGTGGGGGCTTTGCCGGCCCCCCCAGATGCTCCTGGCCCTGCTCGGCTGGTGGCAGGCACCGGCTCAGCTGCGACAACGGTCCCCAAGGCACCGGACTTCCCGACCTCGTCCTTGTGAGGAAGGCCAGAGGAAGGGGCCCCCGCGACCTGCCTGCGGAGGAGTTTTGGAGTCAAACTGGGCGGGCTGGAGCCCGGGCTGGCCTCCCCGGCGTCTCGGAAGACCTCATCCGCTGCGTCCTCGGTCTTCTTCACCAGCCTGGGTGGGGGAGTCACCGTGCCTCTGGTCACCTGGTCAGACCTGTTCTCACTTGCCCGCTTCCGAGGCAGAGCTGGCTTCTCGCTTTTGTGCCCTCCAAATGTGGACGAGTCGAACTGCCTCCCCGTGGACTGCAGATCGCGTGGCAGTGTGACAGACCTCCACTCTGTGTCCTTGGCCCCGTGGGGCACGCAGGAGGCAGAGCAGGACCTGAGGAAGCGCTTGCTGGCGCTGCTGCCGCTCTCCTCCTCGCTGGCTGCCAGGCGGCCGCTCGTCAGTGTACTGGACTTTTTCCACAGGTGGGGAGACCGGAAGCCTGCACCTCCTGACTCCCGGAAGGCTCCGTTGGGGACGCCAGCCCTGCTGCTGGGTTTTGGGGACTTGGCTGGCTCGGCGGCGTCCGAGGGTGTGAGGACTGGCGCCCCATTGCTGGTTTCTCGGCCCTCTTCCTCGCTGGGCGCCTTGCGCTCGGGCTGGCCGTCCATCTCCCGGAAGGAGCTGCTGCGTTTCGGGGGGGTTGGGGCTGTTTTCTTCTTCTTCTTGATCAAGGCACTGAACAAGTTGGTCTTTTTGTCTTTGGGGAGAAGGCGCTCATCTTCATTGAGGCCACCATCCTGGGGACCTCGTTCTTTTCGAGGGAGCAGTGGAGACACAGGAGGCTCGTGGTCCAGAGGCTCTGAAACACAGCGGGGAGAGTTTGAATGCCTCCAGACCAGAGGCTTCTTTGTCGAGGGGAACCTGGTGCTGGACCCTGTTCTCTACAGAGCAGCCGCCAAGGATCTGGGCTCTGGTAGGCCTGCACGTGAGCGCCGGCTCTGCCATTCCCCAGCCTTGGCCCGGGCCAGGGACACGTCTGCGTGTACCCTCAGCTCTCTCACATATGAAATGGAGAACAGAACGCACCCGCAGTGTCGCGGAGCGAACGTAACTCAGTGAGCGTAAAGCGTTCATCCCAGCTACTGGCATGCAGCCTCTCACTGACTGCTGTCACCACTGTTAATGTCTTCAGGAAAAGCGTCTCTTTTCCCTAAGGACAGCAGCACAGAAAACTGGGCCCCTCATCCCTGCCCCGGGGCTTCCTTGACAGCATAGAGTCCCCCAGTACCATTCCCTAGCACATAAAAACCGTGACAGGGCTGAGCAAAGGGTCAAGCCCCGGGCCTCTCGGACCTGCCATTTGAGGTCCTAGGAGGTGAGGTCCGAAGGGAAGGGGCCGTGCACCACGGTGACAATGGGCTACTATGCTTGGCGAAGAAGAAGGAGTGACCTTTACACATTTTAAAATGGGCATTCTTTATACGTGAATAACAGCTCCCAAGAAATCTTTCTGGTGTTGCCAAGCTCCCGGCTGGTGAATGACAGACTTCTCCCTCTGAGGGCAGCTGGGAGGAGCAGCTTTGTGTCAGTGCCCAGAGCAGCACAGAGGACGTCTACAACTGGAGCAGAGGTACAAGGGGGCGCCTGTCAGAACACCAGGGGGCACGCAGGACACCTGACTCAGAGGACGCTGCGGACCTCCAAAACTTTAATCCAGCGGAAGAAGTTGAAGAACGTGAAATCCTAATGAATTATGCACCGCTCTAGTTCAATGCTGAACAGCTAATTGACACTCTCGGCTCACCACGAGATTACATATCAAAACACCCCTCAGATGAATACTGATGGGCATAAATGAACATGATTGCTTATCACTGGGCTTTTAATAAGCCTGAAGTTCCCACAGCGGCCTCTCCCCATCCCCACTGCTCAGCTACCTGAAATCCTGACAACTAACAGAAGGACACAGGCCCGAGCTTCTGGAGAGTCTATAGGCCACAGACTTCAAAAGTGGGTGAGCAAGACAATCGGGGGTGTGGAAAGAAAACTCTGTAATTTGGATTTTTTAACATAAACCTTCTAAGTGTACATTTCTGCTGTATTTTATAAAATACATGTCTGGGCATAGTACGCGTACACACCTAGACTCATGTGTGACCTTTTTTTTTTTTTTTTTTAACTAATATGGGTACACGAGAAGAAGTATTTGGGAATCGTGCTATGGCTAAACATCTCGTTGTTCTGGCTTTGTCCTGCCCCTCCCCACTCACTCATCAGTGGACCATGAGAGCTTCCCCCAGGAGCCTCCACAAACCCGGCTTCCGGGATTCTGCTGGGAGAGCAGCAGCTGCTGCACCAGAGCAGCCGAACTCAAAGGACAGCAGGGCGCGGGCGGCTGCGGGAGCACTGGTTGGTGCCGGCGGGGGTTACTTCTCCCGACACCCGGAGACTCCTGGGTACCGCTGCCACCTCCCACAAGCAGCTAGGGAACGGGGGCCGCCAGTCTTTTCTCAGAGACCATGTGTGGACACTGGCGCTGCGCTGCGGGTGTCCCCTGGCTCCGTCAGTTCTAGGGAGCTTTCATTCCACACTTCGCAACGAGCTGCTCTTCGTTTGGTTCAATATTTATTATTGTTCCGGCGCCCGCAAGAGCAACCACCAATGCCGTGAATAATACATGAAAAGGCGGGTTTGTTCTCAGTCGGCTTCATAAGCACCTGTGCCCACCTGACCAGAGTAACTGCTGAAGCCGACGGTTCCTAAGGACTCCCAGAAGGAGGGGCACGACGCTGTGTGGAGAGGAGAGCCTTCCACTTTTCAAAGCTGGATCACTAACGAGGAATTTGCCTGCCCTTCTGTGCAGGCTCCCTTACTGCTTCCCATCTGCCTGTACTGGCCCTGAGGCGGTGGACGCCCCTGGGTGTCTGCTGGGGGCAGGGGACGTACCGGTCTCTCCCGGGCCCTTGGAGTGGGGCGTCTCAGGCACCTCAGTGGGGTCTTTGTGTTCCGCAGCTCTCCTGGAGGTTCTGGTCTTGGTGGGCAGCTCCGGGGCCTGCAGCAAAGTACTCGCAACCCCTCGCACACCTTTCTTCCCCAGTTCCTTTTCCACTTCTATGAACAAAACCCAAACCAAAAATCAGCAGCCATCAGTAATGGTGTCAGTAACAAAACCCAAACCAAAAATCAGCAGCCATCAGCAATGGTGTCAGTTTGGTATGCTGGTGTTTTCCGTCTTTTTCTCCCCCTCGGGTAAGAGAGCTCATTCATGCAGTTACAGAAGAGATACAGATGCTGAGAAAATCACCCTCGGTACTTCTCAGAGTCCGGCATGGCTGCAAGACAGCTCCACGCCCAACACCTCTGCCCAGCCCTCTGGTCTCAGAGAACTCGCTGTCCCCTTCCATTCCAACCTCTCACCCCACTGCAGGCACCCCCAGGAATGGGCACTTTACCATCTGATATGCTGGATTCCTGGAACATCGTCTCAAAGGCTTGGTGGATTTCAGCAAAGGAAGGCCGGTCGGAGGGATTCCACTGCCAACCTGGACAGACGAAAAACAGTCAGACCATGCATGAGGCCCTGCTAATAAGCGGGGGTCTAGCAGTTCTTAAGGAAAGTCTGGTAATGAAAGAAGCACCCCAGGGATGCCCGGGTGGCTCAGATACGGGTCTGCCTTTGGCTCAGGTCATGATCTCAGGGTCCCGGGATTGAGCCCCACGGCAGGCTCTCTGCTCAGCAGGGAGTCTGCTTCTCCTTCTCCCTCTGCCCCTCCCACTCGTGCTCTCTCAAATCTTAAAAAAAAAAACCCGAAAAACACAAAAAAACCTCCAATCCTGCTAACCATGTTTTGCTGTGACAAGTTAAAGTGACAAATGTCACTGTGTCCTATTACAGACGTTAAGAATTCAAAAAGACTTTAGATATTGGCAGGAATATGGATTGTAAAGCCCCAGAGAGATGTGACAGCAAGAACTACATTTATAAGTCTTTTCCCCAGCCCCACTCTAACAAGTGCAGAGAATCACTAAGTCAAACAGCTTGCTTTCTAGTTCACCCTTACTTCTGGGTTATCAAAGTCTGAACTCCTTATCAGTAAAGAAATGTTAATTAAGACAAGATTAACACAGGATTTTTTTTTTTTTTTTTAAAGTAGGCTCCACGCCCAGTGTGGAACCCAATGTGAGACTTAAACTCAGGACCCTGACATCACGACCTGAGCTGAGATCAAGAGTTGGATGCTTAACCACCTGAGCCACTCAGGTGCCCCAAGATTAATGTGAGGATTAGGGACTGATAAAGCCCCATGTTGGTGAGAACAGTTACTCTCCTACACTTCTGGTGGGAGAAGTGGTACCTTTTTTTGGGGGGGGGGGGTACCTTCCATGGAAAACAATTTGGTAAAACCTATCAAAATTTAAAATGCAAATAGCCCTCTGAACCAATGGTTTAACTTTGGTTTTATTTGCTTTATTTTAGAAATACCAGCATAATGCACAGAGGTATACATATAAGGGGGTTCATCCTTGCTTTCCTAGTAATGGCAAAAGCCAAACAAATATGTGAAACAACCAAATGTCTACCAAAATGGTTTTAGATGAATGAATAAGTCATTTAATGGGAAGCTAAATAACTATATAAAAATAAGGGGTGGGGAGAGGGAGAGATACCTTTGAAATGCGGACTAAAAGATAATGCCTGTCATACAGCTACGTGCAAAAAAAAGTTGAGGGAATGATCTTATATAAATATATACATAATAAAACCAACTAGCTAGACGTCAGCGGAGCATGTGCCTACTACAGCAGGATATTCGAAGGCAGGGCCCAGGAATTTGTATTTATTAATAAGAAATCCAAGCTTGGAAGCCATCAATCCCATTTTTGCATTAAAAAGAAACCAAAACCCCCCTCCCACGTAATCGCTACGTGTAAACAGTGGGTACAGAAGCGCGGAGGACAGTCTGGGTGAGTGTGGACCTAACCGCCACACTGGCTGCTTCTGGAGAAAGTGGATCGAGAGAGGCAGGGAAGGAAGGGGAGCACTCGCACGGGGCGCACACACTCTCGCGCGGCCCCTCGCACGGAGCCCACACGGCGCCCACACGGCCCCCACACGGCCCCCACACGGCCCTCTGGCACCACTGGGCAAGGCTCACACGCTCGCATGAGTCCGTGGACCTTCTCCGGGCAGCCTTCCGGGCGCTCCATGCGGTAGTCCTTCTCCAGCAGCTCATACACCTGGGACAGGTCAATTCCTGGGTAAGGTGACATGCCGTAGGTGGCAATTTCCCAAAGTAATACTCCAAAAGCTACGAGAAAAAAGAAAGACAGAGCTTGTTGAAGGTGTATGAAATGGAACTCTCCTGCACTTAAAACTGGCTAAACCTAGGTAGCGCACATGAGAATTCCGCCCTCAGAAGCAGCCCAGGGACATCCTGCCAGGCTCTTAATGACCAACAGCCCAGAACAGAAGGAGACGTTCAGTTAACACCCTCCCCACTCCACAACGAGCTGAATGGGGGGAAGAAACTGGGTTGATCAGCCCCGCCAGTGTCTCTGATGTAATGAGACCACCGTGCTGGGATTTACGGTGGAGGACCCCGACGGCTGGAAGTCAAGAGGCTATTTCTACTCCTAGCTCTGAGATCGGCTAGCTAAGTGTCTAAGACAAGCCTCCTCTCCTCTCTCGTGTACAGTATCCTCTCCAAGGCCCCTTCTAACTCCAAACAGTTCATAAAAATCATGTAAAACTGGGGCGCCTGGGTGGCTCAGTGGGTTGAGCCGCTGCCTTCAGCTCGGGTCATGATCTGAGGGTCCTGGGATCGAGTCCCGCATCGGGCTCTCTGCTCGGCGGGGAGCCTGCTTCCCTCTCTCTCTCTCTGCCTGCCTCTCCATCTACTTGTGATTTCTCTCTGTCAAATAAATAAATAAAATCTTTAAAAAAAAAAAAATCATGTAAAACTGGGACACCTGGGGGGCTTAGGTGGTTAAACATAGGACTCTTGACTTCAGTCCAGATTAGGATCGCAGGGTCATGAGATCGAGCCCTGTGTGGGCCTCCATGCTCAGTATGTAGTCTGCGTGGGATTCTCTCCCTCTTGCCCCTTCCCCCACTGGTGCACAGGACTCCTTGGAGAAATGGGTGATTCAGGTCCAGGACATGGAATGGACCGGGAATATCTTTTTGGCCCCAGCCGGACACTGTTAATGACTACAAGGGTTTTGTCAAAAGGACCAGGAGCAATCTGCAGTTTCCACTGGCCATATAAGAGACAAAGTATCAAGAAGAAAAAGAACTGCAGTGGGTTAAAACATAGTCAACCATGTCACATCTATATTTTATATACACCTATATCATAATAGTGTCACAAAAGAAAAACCCCCCAAATCTACTTGGTCATCACTGGAAGGCATTAAAACACCAACTCGTCTGTGTGAACACGGGTGAACAACAGCAAGGAAGCCAACAACGATGCTGCTTTTTCTAAACGAACTGTACCCCCGAGTAACCAAACAGCAGAGGAGGGTTTCTTCTTACAGAAGCGCCGAGCTAACGGGTGAATGAGGAGTGGCAGAATTAGAGCAGCACCACTCCGCAACCCCTAACAGATCAGCAGATCTAGGCACTGGGTATCAGGAGCTGTAAAATCACACGGGAGGGATAATGGAGCCCAGCACTGGCTTGATTAAACAGCACACGATGGCGCATGACGCTGTCCTGCTGAAAAGAAGTCAGACCCGAGGATGACCCGGTGGACCAGCCACAGCTGCGCACATACCAGGAGTGCGGAAGACAGAGGAACACACTGAATTACAGCGCGGGGTGCGGTGTGGGAGACGTGGAAGGACCCAGGAGGTGGTTTCTTTAACAAACAGACAGCAAAGGCCGTGGCAAGACGGGGTGGGAGCTTAGACCGGACAGCACAGAGGGCGTACCGCCCGCCTGCCTGGTGTGAACAGTGCTCAGATCTCAGCTCAAGCAGCCGGGAGAAGTAGGACTTTTACGGCTCAGCTGGAAATGCAAACGCTGACTGCATCGTGATACTCAGGAATTACTGTCAATACGGGGAGGAGGGGCACCGTGGCTACAAGAATAAAGAGCCATCTTTGAGAGACTCCTACTGAAATATTTATGAACAAAATCATACGCTATCTGGGATCTGCTTCAAAACCGTTGGGGCGGGGGCGGGGTCAAGGCTGCAGGAGAACCACGACTGACGGCCAGGAAGGGGGGGGATGTGTGCACGGGGCCCACGGTGCAACTCCGCCTCCTTCAGTGGATGCTTACGACCTGCCACAATAGGAAGTTCTTGAACAAAACATCTAAGTACTGGCAGGTGAAGCTTCCAAGGGCAATAATCTATTTAAAGCCCAAACCAAACGACACGGCCTTCCCTGCTCAGAGGACCCTGTGTGCCTGCAGGGCTGGCTAACTGCCCCTGCAAACCCAAGGAGCACGCTTCGGATGAAGGCGGTGAGTTAGTGGGCGAGAAAAAAAGTTAAGCTGAATTATTTTGGAAGAAAACACTGGCTTTTACTTCACCTTGGAGAGAAAACAGGAGTAAAGACTATCGAGTGAGAAAAAAATAAAAAATTCAGGAATAAAGGAAAAGAAGTGAAGGAGCAAGAAAGAGGCAGAGAAAAGGCAAGAGGAGTGAGGACAAGAGGAGACGGAGCCCGCCCCGGCAGGGAGGTCGACTGCGAGCAGCAGCAGCCCTTACCCCAGACGTCGGACTTGATGGAGAACTTGTTGTAGGCCAGGCTTTCTGGCGCTGTCCACTTGATCGGGAACTTGGCCCCGGCATGGGCGGTATAGGTATCCCCGGTCATTAACCTGCTCAGGCCGAAGTCAGCCACCTTCACCAAGTGGTTCTCCCCTACCAGGCAGTTTCGGGCAGCAAGATCTCTGGGGAAAGAAAGCGTTTATCCGGGAGTGTGGCCAGCTTTCCCGGCCTCACCAACCCATCACCAGTGATCAAAGGCATGCTCCTGACGGCAGGGTCCAGTCCCCTGGGGAACACGTGTGAGCACCCCACCGGGAGCACGGCTCATCCCTCACATCCGCCTGAGCTCCCACCAAGGTGAGAGGTGCAAGTTCATTACCCTGGGCCACCGTTACCCTCATCCTCAAATGAAGCTGATCACGGCAGCGCCTACTTCTTAGGGCTGTGGTGAGTGGTTGTGAGTTAATATGTAAAGTGCCCTGGGCCCATCCAGACTTGATAAAGGACAAAATAAAATAAAGCCCACAATTTGTGGAGCCCTAAGAAATAACATGGAGGACATGGGGAGATGAAGAGGAGAAGGGAGTTGAGGGAAACTGGAAGGGGAGGTGAACCATGAGAGACTATGGACTCTGAAAAACAATCTGAGGGTTTTGAAGGGGAGGGGTAAGCCTGGTGGTGGGTATTAGGGAGGGCACGTATTGCATGGAGCACTGGGTGTGGTGCATAAACAATGAATTCTCATACACTGAAAAGAAATTTAAAAAATTAAAAATTAAAAAAAAAAAGCCCACAGCATTTCCTCCCAAATTGTGTTTCACACTCTCCTATTTCCTCCTGATGCTTATCCGGACGTATCCTACAAATTCTCTCCCGTATAATCAGCTTCTTCTCGCCTCCTGATTGTCCCAGGGAGGTGGGAGTCTGGTATCTGGTCCGTGGATGCTAACCATGAAATCACAAGGCAAAACGGCACGGAGGAATGAGAAGAGGCAGCACCTTCAGGCGATGTCTGCCTAAGATAGCCCGATCACCAGCAATCAGAGGGAAATTAAATGCAGAAGACTTGTGCCTAATAGGATTTTGGTAAAGCATTTTAAGTTCATGAAATGAAAAAGGAGCGGACCTAGCCATGCAAAGCAAACCAGAAGTCAAGAAATCTCAATTTGCAGCCTCAGAGGGTTCACCTTCTTGAGTGACAGGAGCACGTGAATCAGGCTCTCGCGCAGCCCCGGAACGCTGTCTTACAAGAAGCGGCCGGCCTTTCACACGTGCTGCTCTTATTCCCCACTACGGAATCTCATGTACGGGCTCCACAGTTGAGGTAATTGGGTAGGAAAGTTCACAGCGGTGGCGTGGAGAACATCGTGTATAAAAGTCACCAGCAAAGCCCGTCAGGCCCTGTCCTGCTCAGGCCGTCATTCTGCTAGGAAGCCATCTCCACCAGCAAGGAATGCGAACACCAAGATAATTGTGGCACGCTTGAAGGTCAAAACACTCCAGGATTCAAAACAGCAAAGCCGCTTAATTTAGAACTACACATACACAGCTCTGACAATCATGGAAACACCCCTGAGCCGGAGGACAGCAAGTTAAGTGGAGAATGAAATGATAATAAAGAGAAAGGAGAGAAACCGCGAAACACAAAGAGCCCGTGCGCCGGCTGTGACCGCGAGCCCGTGTGGGAGCCACGCCGGCCCCCCCGCCGACCCCGGGGGAGGAGGGCATCTCTGACGAGCGCCCACCGCACTCCGCTTCCCGGGGCCTGCTGATTATCAGGAAGGATGCCTGTGATGAACTTCATTTAGCATTCCACGTCGTCCAAAACGGTGCTGCGGGAAATAGTTCTTAGTGCGGGGATCCACTGCTCAGCGGGCCCAGGGTCCAGGCCTGCTGAGTTGGGTCCTGGACACGTGCGTGAAGCTGGCGAGGCTAGGAACCCAGCGCCTGCCTGTGGTCCACGGCCCACTGTGTCGCCTGCACTAAGGTGAGAGGCTGAGCCCAAAGACCTCGTAAGCCGGAGCTCTCTGTAAAAGGTGGCCGGCCCCATGGCCACTCCGTGGCTCTGCGGGGAGGGCTGCCCCGCCAGGCGCCTACCTGTGGATAAAGTTCTTCTTCTCCAGGTACTCCATGGCTGACGAGATCTGGGTGGCCATGTAGAGCAGCACCACGGCATTCACCTCCTGCCGGTTACACTCCCTCAGGTAATCCAGCAGGTTCCCGTAGGTCATGAACTCAGTGATTATGTAGAATGGGGGCTCCCGGGTACAGACCCCTGCCAACAAGAGAAACATCGAGGGCTTTGGTGTGCTGCTCCGTGGCCGAGTACACCAACCCCGGAAAGGACCACGCAACAGAAAAGGACTACTGAAATGGGTTCTGTCTCTGCCCCTAAATCTGGACCCAACCTCTGCCACAGTTGCAAGCACTCGTGGCTTGTGCTCACGTTCCTATGGGAGGGACGCGGCCGCGCTCTTCTCTTCCTCTGGGGCCCCTGACCTCCAACAGAAGAGGCTGCCAATAAGCTCAGAGGCAAAGGTCGGGCACACGCCAAACAGCTACAGCACTGTCAGTTCACCCCCACCACGGGCATGTCTGCTTACAGAGTAACTGCAGTGAAACGACTGGAAATTCTGGTCTCTGAAGCCATTGGAGATTTGCATACGTCTGCTTTTAGGTATCGAATTAAAGTAGTAACGTTGCCCCCTTAAGAAAAAAAACAGGGGGCACCTGCATGGCTCAGGTCACGATCTCAGGGTCCTGAGATCGAGCCCCTCACTGGGCCCCATGCTGGGTGTGGAACCCTCCCTCTCCCCTGCCACGCCGTCCCACAACGGCCTCCTTTTTGCCACGGGCTGCGTGCTGGCAGAGGACAGATGCCGCAGCAGAAATCCTCGCGCTGCCGGCCGCTCACCTCCTTCGCGGCACCTGCGGCACCCGGGGGGTTCAGCGAAGAGGCCCTCTCGCCAGAGCCCCGTGCACTCACCGAGCAACTGCACCAGATTGGGGTGCTTGATCTCTTTCATCACTGCAGCTTCTTTCAAGAACTCCTCTACCTCCATGGTGTCCTCCTGTGGGAAAAAAGGGGGGGAAGCTGTCTCAGCAAGGACAGTGTTGAAGCGGGAAGCTACAGCTTGAATGGTCAGTACAATCCGGAGCTTCGGCCGCCACCACCCTGACCCACCAACGCCAACGGCCACCGGGCGCGCAGACGGCTCTCCCTTCGGTGCTGACCTTGTGACTTCTTGCCCAGGCCAATAAACAGATGCTGGCCACTGGCTTCTAGGGGCTGCAATGGAGAGGCTGGTTCTACTTCCCTAACGAATAACTGGTTTCCAAGCAGTCCTAAGACACTTCACATTAACAAAAAAACCCCGATGACACAAAAAGATACTGTCCAACCAAAGAAGACCCGCACGTCAAAACATGACAGAGGACACTGCACGGCACAGGATTCTGAGCACGTGGCGGCCCGGGGACCTTGATGAAGCCATCGCCACCACCCACGAGGCAGATTTCCTCAGGTTCTGAAATAAACCTCCACAGCCCCCGATGATGGCTTCATGAGATCAGGTTCTAGCAAGTTCACCGGATCGAAATGCCATGCGGAGACAGAGGTATCCGCAAATGCCCAGATCATACCGGAGGCCCTGTCCGCACTTCCTCAGGTGCTCTGGGTCGGGCTCAACTCTGGAGGGCTGCGTGCCCTGCCCCGCACACACCCTGCCCCGCACACACCCTGCCCAGCACACGGCGTTGGCCCTACCATGCAGGAGCCTTCTGCGGCCTGCGTCAGGTGAACCTCTTCTGACTTAAAGAACCGATGCCCTCTGGCCACCACAGCGACAAGCAGGTGGGGGCAAATGACCTGGTGTGTCTGTTGCGAGACACAGTCTAGCAGGAGAAGCAGGGCGCCTCCCTCCAAGTTTCAACATGGAGTCTATGTCTGTCTGGAGAGGAAGGCTCCATGGTGGATGGGAAGTGATCTGGAAAACTAGACTCGCCTGAGAGGAACCCCCTTTTTTTAAAGAGATTTATTTGAGAGTAAGTGAGCGAGAACGCATGTACACACACACGCGCACACACACACGTACACAGGGAGGGGCAGATGGAGAGAGAAACCTTAGCAGACTCTCTGCTGAGTGCAGAGCCCACGTGGGGCTCGATCCTGTGACCCTGGGAACATGACCCGAGCTGGAAAAAAGCCGGCAACTTAACCAACTGAGCCACCCAGGTGCCCCTTTATCCACCGTACTTTCAATGTGGCACCTTACACATTGTACCTGTGCCTTGGGAGACCATGAGCTCACGCCCTCACCGCAGCATCACCGTGGCTGCGCCATTCCTGCCGCCCCCGCACGTGCAAAGACTTGCAGAGCACAGGCCATCCTCTGCCTAGCGTGTCCTGGCTGCGGTCACTCATGGTTAAAGCCCAGGCATGACCACTGAGGACACAGGTCAGCCCATTACCACTCAGCTTAGGGTTCCAGGAGGGTGAGACTCAGAAACAATTTATCGCTCCTTAACAACGGTCAGCTACTCTAATGTCAATAAACCACTGCTGTAGTCTCCGCATCAAGCTCTACGGGGGACAAGAACTCGTCCCTGCCACGGCCCCATTGGCTGTTCAATTCTTCCGAGTCCTCTCTGCTCCTTAACATGCTCTGCAGGCTGTGCCGTTGGTGCGTGGAAGGCTCTGATCCGCCGGGTGACACGCTAATGCCGAGGCTGGAGAGCACACGCCTGCCGGAGTCGGAGAGCCGATGCTGCTCACGTGAGGACCCGGGGCTTTAAGAACCTTGCCTGGCCAGCAACACCTTCAAAACACAGCTGTCAAATAAAGCTTTCTAGACAAGTGGAGTTTTCCTTTTAAAGTGCCACATAATAAACCACCCACAGTGAAATCATTTCACACGTGCCCTTATAGCTACGGACTCTTTTCAGAAAGAACCATGTCTGGTCTGGATCTTGAGAGGCGTGGACATGCAGAAGGAACAAGAGGGCTTTCAAAGGCACCGCGTCCTCTTTTTGTCTGTCTTGCTCTCCCCTCATTCATACACACGCACGTACATGTGTGGTATAAATAATTCCTTGTTTTTTTCTTACAGGACAATTGGCGTGAACGTGTCTCCCCCTGCTGGAATCAGGCCTGGTTCAATTTATATAACAGACACTACCAGCAGCCTCAGACTTCTGTAGCTGTATTAAACTGGAAACAACGGGCGCCTGGGTGGCTCAGTGGGTTAAGCCACTGCCTTCGGCTCAGGTCATGATCTCAGGGTCCTGGGATCGAGTCCCACATCGGGCTCTCTGCTCAGCAGGGAGCCTGCTTCCCTCTCTCTCTCTGCCTGCCTCTCCATCTACTTGTGATTTCTCTCTGTCAAATAAATAAATAAAATCTTTAAAAAAAAAAATAAATAAATAAACTGGAAACAACACCGCCCCCCCCCCCCGTGCTATCCTGTTCTATTCCTTGACTTAAATTTAAAAATCTTCCATCTTTTTTTTGGAAAGGTCTTCCATTTACAGAGTAAAATAAAATGAACTCTGATCAATGAGGGCAAAGCAACAGCGAGTAAAGACTGAGTTCCGGCCTTGTCTATTGGGAGGGCAATGGGCCAGCCAAGCTCTCCTCACGGGGACTGACCGGCCTGGCCCAGATGCACACCAGGGCCTGGCCGGTACAGGTGGTGGTTAAGAGGGTGGCTTCTGAGTTACACAGACCAAGCCCTGCCATGGCGTGGCCATGCTTAGTCACTCACAAGCCAGGTAAGGGAGGTTTCTCGGCATGTCCCCTTCCAGTCCACAAACAGGGAGAAAAGCTGCACCCGCCTCGTGGGCAGGACTCGGCAAGCGGGACCCACTACTGTAATGAAGACAGTCATCTCTGTCCCTGCGATCAGGCTAAATACAGTGCTTATATGAGAGACAGGCTGGGTCTTTAGTTAACACTGCTTTTTGGTTTGTGTCTCACAGACACACATTCTCTGGACCCAAGATGTCACGGGTGTTTTCCATCCAGCTTCAGCCTTTCTGCTCACTGGCCTCCCCACCAGCAGAGGCATTTCACAGCATTAACCAAGAACAGCGTTCGTGTCACTGGTGCTACACAGCCCTGCGTGCCCTTCATGGCTCCCCGAGTCCCAGCAGGGACCACAGTCCTGGAGCAGGGTCCACAGAGAGCTCAGTTTCCACACCTGCCCCTGGTTCTCAACCAAATGTGAGGTGAGCAAGGTCACCACCACAGTGAAGGGCCATCCCACAGCCCGCAGAGATGGGGCTGCAGAGATGGGGTGGAGCTCCTGAGCCAGGCCGAGGAAGGGGGTTCACCAACCAGGTGCATAAGAAACCACCTCCCACAGAACCCCCGAATGCTGGTCCTCACACACACAGGTGTACCTAGCTCACAGCCAGAACAAGCGAGCAACATGGTGACAGTGCGTTCTGAGATGTGCCGCCTCTCTCCCTGTGCACAGCCCCCTCGGGGAGCCAGAGAGCCAGAGCACGTGACTGTCCAGTGCTGCCGTGGAGCCCTTCCTTCTCTGCTCGTTTCTGGAGCTCTCTAACAGGACCAGCTTCCTGGGGGAAATACAGCAAACAAAAGCCAAACCCAAACAGGCCGTGTAGGCAAGGGCAGGGTCACCAGTGCCGGTCGAGTGCAAACTGGTACCTGCTCCTCGATCTAGCGTACCCTGGGGAGCTGACCACTAGGACAGTCCCCACATATCCAGCAAGAAGAATCCCCGTGGCACGGTCTGTAATAGCAAAGGGTGGGGAAGAACACCAACGCGCGCGGAAGGCTGGTTTATGTTAGACACATCCATGCACGAACAAGAGCGCCTTACGCATACTGACGAGGAACGACTGCACGTATGCGGGCACCAGAAGGCACGGGGCCGTGTCGACAGCATGCTGCCACATGGTTCAGAAAGATACCCCCCACAGACTTTTCTGGAAAGTCACACAAATCAAGGCAGAAGACACTATGTGCGTATATTAACCTATTTGAAAAAGAGGTAAAGAACCAAGTACAACTTTAAGTCTTAACATTTTTCAACAATGTCACTTCCCACGACTTTAATGGTAAATCTGTCAGTAGCTTAAGAGTCAATCCTAATGCCACTAGATCAACAGTAGTCTTCCCCAAATTCTATGACTTCCAGAACCGTTTCATGGGGGGGAAAGGGACTTATAAACAGACTTTTGGAATACAGCTCATCTGAAATGTGGGGCTTTCTTTACTGGACAGCTGGTTCTCTTAGGCACGTCCTGCCTGTGATACCTATAATACACAGGTAAAGGTAAGCCTAGGACCTGTTGAATTATGTCAGAACTCAAACCAGCAGTTCCCTTCAGGAGGCTTTTGGTTTAATTCCAGTTTCCCACCCATAGAGGGCAGCCTTGTTCACTCCTGTTTCCCAGTCTCTTCTGGTCTCGGGCCCAGGCGGTACAGGACCCAGTGCAGCCTGGTGGATCACTATGGAGCCCGGGTTAAAGCACAGTTTTGCTGCCTCCTGGGCCGCCTCAAGACGGGTCAGCAACACAAAATAGGTGGCAGAGGGGGAAGGAGACAACGGAGACTCAGGTGCCCAGCTGGGTCCTGGAGAGAAGGGAAGATCCAGCTGCAGCCGAAGGGCAAGTGAGTGTGGGCAGGGAAGGGGATCTCTAGGACTCGGAACTGTGGTTTGTGTGTTTTTCATGGTGTGTGAGGAATAAGCAGCAGAGTGACAATTAAGGAAAGAGGAAAGGAGCTGGGCTTGGAGGCAGGATGCCTGGGTCAGTTCCCCTGCCTCCCTCCAGTGCAGTTTCCTCAAGCCTGAAGCAGTGACCACAGGAGGACCCTTCCCTTATGGTGGTTGAAAGGATTAAAGGAGAGGCTACAGATGGAGTGTCCCACCCTTCCGGGCACATAGCAAGAGCTCAATAAGGATGAGCCATTACTGTCATTGAGAACCCAAAGTTCTCAACGTCTCCAGTGGAAACAAATGCCCCGAACAGTGACACTGACCTCATCCGACAAGTGGGAAACCTACCGTGACACTGACCTCATCCGAAAAGTGGGAAACCTACCGTGACACTGATCTCATCTGACAAGTGGGAAACCTACCGTAGAGATGTGCTTTGTGCAGGGGAGGCGAAAAAAGGGGTAATTTATTTAGCATTTGCTTCGTACGGTATGTTGGGTTGACAAACATCTCTAGAATATGATGCATTTCCTTTTTCCTAATTAGCTATCAGCAGAGGTGACGACTCCCAGAAATCCATGCAATTAGATTCTGTAATTTTTCCCCCCAACTGTGGGACCATAAAGTTAATAAAGCTCTTGGGGAAAACCATTAAAAGTATAATAAAAGTTTAATAATACAACATTAGAGAAATATATTCTAACATGCACACAACTTCCAAATAATTGGGATTCACTGGTATAAGAAAGCCACCACTGCCAGTGACCTCCAGGAGGGGTCCCTCCTCTGGAATGGCCATCTTCAGTTGCTCAGGAAACAATACCACAGTATCCACTGCTGGGCTGTGTTTCCCCCACATTTCAAGCTGTGCAAACTCTCACTCTTTCTAAAGCTTTCAGACACACCTTCCCTGGATGGAAACCTAGTGTATTTTGTGCTTCTGTTCTTTCTTGTTTCATTTTTGCAAATACTGACAAATGTGTGGGTATTGCCTGGGCCTTTAACAGTTTCTCAAGCTGGTCAAGACCCAGAGCCGGGGCTGCTCTTCAGTCCAGTGCCAAAGTGATGCTGGAGCATGAGCACATGCCTTTCTCCCCAGCCTCACCTGGTCTGGTGGAGGTGGGACAACGGCTGTTTCGTGTTTTCTATGGCTCGCCAACGTAGCCACCTTTGTGAAGTGCAAATCCAATCATCTGTGCACCCAGTGCACCCCACTGTCTCCCGGATAAAATCCCAGTTCCTCAGGCAGTTCAAACCCTCTGTGACTGCACAGGCTCTTCACCCTCCGCCTCTGTCCAGGCCTCCGTTCCCCCGGCCAACTCCTGTTCCTCCCCTATGGCACCAACTTATGGTCTCCTTCGTGCTCTCTCCCTGACAAGTAGAGCTCACCAGTAACTCCCCCCGCCAAAACCTTATTCCCAGGCGGTGTGACAGCACCCCGCTCCTGCCTCTAACCTGGCACCTACCACACCACACCGCGGTTCCTGTCATAGTGCCCATTTCTCCTCCTAGCTACACTGTTCCACTACCTCGACTAGCCTGAAGGAAAGAAGTCTATTTTCACAATCTCAGGGTTAAGCCCAAGGTCAGGCAAACAGAAGGAAGGGACTCGATAAATGCTTATTGTGTTTTTAAAAAATCATGCCTGGAAAGTATCCAGGAGTCCTCAAGGTGATCCCAAACCATGTTACCCCCACTCCGCAACCTACAAGTGTCGGTCCTGCCCAAAGGACTGATCTAAGGGGACACAATCAATAAGAGTGCCAGGAAGCAAGCCACCCTTGGTTTCTAGAACTAAAGAACACAATCCTTTCTCTGAAGAGTCACTTTACGTCAACCAGAACCCGTAATTTCCACTTTACTGTGCCTCTGAGTAAAGGCAGCAGGGAAATAACAGAAGCCCTAAAAGGTGATCCGGCTCCAGGGGTCTCCAAGTGTGCAGCCCGCAGACCCCACAGAAGTGTGTGCGCTTGGATCCCTTCCTCCCAGTCATGGATGTTTCCATTCTTTTTCTTGTCCAGTGGCTACAGGACTGCCTCCTCTCTCAATCCCTGTGCACGTTGTCAGTGTAATTGTTCCTTTAAAGCAAGTGAAAATAGCGTAGGTCAACACTAGGGGATGCTCTGGCCACGGGTAAAAGCTCAGCTCACATGTGGAAGGCAAAGACAGTCGCAAGCAAAACCTGTGCTTGAGCCTCAAGATTTTAAAGGACATCAAATCCGCCAGAAAACTACAAACCCCACGCTTGAGCGGAAAGGGCGAAAAGTCCTAGTTAACAAGAATGACCCTCTGGTACCTGAGTCAGTAGGGAGCCCTGACGCTTCCTTCAGGCCTTTCTACACCTCCATTTCCAGAGGCCTGCACTCACACCACACAGAACTGAAACCTGCTAGAACACCCAATGCTCCTGCCGACAAAAATCCACAGAACAGTCAAATGCGTTGTGGTTAAATCCCCTTCTTTCAAAACTTAGTTTTTTTTCCTCCTTTTAACTCTCATAGGAAGTGATCCAAATGCCACACAGAGAGAACGGAAACCCACGGCTTTAAAAGAATCTTGCCATATAATGAAAACACTTCTCCAAATGACTCATCTTTTTACACCAAAAACCACAGCCCTTCTTGGCTCTCACTGTATGGAGGCACACGGATGAAGTCGGGGAGAGGGGCTGAACCCGTCTGAAGAAAGGCCCACAGAGGCACTTCCTGGGCACTGGTTACCCCCCTCAGACCTGAGCACAGGGGCAGGCCACCGAGAGAGCCGCAAGCAGGCAAGGGTGGGCTGGATCTAGCCGCGGCAGGCCCAGGCCTACCTTCAAGGTCTTCACGGCCACCGTCAGGCTGTATTTCTTCCACACGCCTTCGTACACCTCCCCGTACTGGCCTCCACCCAGCTTGTGCTTCATGGTGATGTCCGTGCGCTCCATCTCCCACTTGTCGTAGTTGGGGGACACGCCGTAGATGGTGGGCTTATTGCGCTTGGGGGCCGGGTAATGGAGAGTGGTGATGAGCCCGTCGGCCACAGTCGAGTGATGATGAACCAACTCAGCCAAAGCGTTGAAGCGGCTCTCTGAGGAGACGTAGAGCTGAGGGAAACAGGACAGCTTTCAGCCCGCAGAGTGCACACAAACCCGAACAACTCTGATAAACCAGCTCTGCTGAGCCTGTCAGTGCACAGCAACCCCTCAGACAGACAGCTCTCCACGCAGGACGCAGTGTGCAGAAAACCACCCAGGTTGTGTTTCTCTACACATGCTGTAATTTACTTGCTAAAGCAGAAGGTGTAACAAAATGCCTCAGGGCCTTTGCATCTGCTGCTCCCTCTGCCTGAAATCCTCCAGCCACCTAATCACCACATTCCTGGTTCTCTCTTACCATCCTGAGCCTGGCATAAATGTCAGTGTCACTGCAGTCCCCTGACCTGGTCATCACCTAGCACTAGTCATCATATCGCCTCTCTTACTTCTCTGCATTGTACTTATCCTGCTTATTTGGTCGATTACTTACTGTCAACACCTCCTAGAATGTCAGCTTCATGAGAGCAGAGCCCTAAGTTGTTTTAATAAGAATAAGAAATACATAGCACGTGATATGTACTCAATAAACAGTCGGTGACTAAATTAGTGAAGAACACAACTTAGTACCTATTTGCTGATTAAAAAAGAAAGCAAATTTTTAAAAAATCATTATGCTTATTACCTAAAACCTCTAATTATTATTTATAATTATATAATTATCCAGAACTACATAGTCATCAGAGATGGAAATCACTAAACAAAACATAAATCTTCTTCTCATTCTCACATCCTCAATTTGGGCTAAAAAGCTTCGGCAGCCCAGACTCGGCGACCCCAGCCGGATGCCCCTGTGGGATGCCCTGTCTGTCAGCACGCTGCAGGGATGAGTGTGGGGGGCGGGGGACTGGAGGGCCACACTAGGGCCGCACAGCCTCCTCTACTGTGGGGGAGGCAGGAAAGGGGCTTTCAGACACCAGCGCAAGCGAGCCTCCCTCTGAGATCTACAGTGGGCGTGATCCCATGCACAGAGCTCATGCACCTGTCATTCTCATTGGATGCACCAGGGAAGGAGGGAGGGACAGGAGCAGGCTGACAGGCAGACAGAAAGCAAGTGTGGATGGGGACAGCTATTTTTTTTCTTTTTTGGTTTGTTTCAGTGAGGTGGTGCTTCCTTTGCAAAAAAACAATTCCACATTAAAATCTAAACAGGACATCAGGCTCCAGGGGGACAGCAAGTAACCAAACCTACTAACTCAAGAAGGGCAGCCAGCGACTGCGGAAGGTGGGGGGCGACATTAAAAATGACAGCTCCACGAATAATACATTGTATGTTAATAAAAAAATTTTTTAAAAAAATGATGACTCCAGGGACTCAGTGGGTCACGCCTCTGCCTTTATGCTCAGGTCATTATCTCAGGGTCCTAGGACCGAGCCCTGCATTGGGCTCTCTGCTCAGCGGGGAGCCTGCCTCCCCACTTCCCCGCCCCCCGACCCTGCCTGCCTTTCTACCTACTTGTGATGTGTCAAATAAATAAATAAAATCTTAAAAAAAATAAATGACGACTTGGGCGCCTGGGTGGCTCAGTCATTAAGTGTCTGCCTTTGGTCAGATCATGATCCCAGCATCCCGGAACCAAGCCCCGACTGGGTTCCTGCTGGGTGGGAAGCCTGCTTCTCCTTCTCCCACTCCCTCTGCTTGTGTTTCCTCTCTCTCTGTGTTTCTCTCTGTCAAATAAATGCACAAAATCCTTAAAAAAAAAAAAAAGTTAAAAATCACAACTTGCCCTGACTACTGAGATAGAGGAGGAACTGGGTTTGGAATAGCGGTGATGTGTGGGGCAGGAGGGAGAAAAAGGAACAGGATCAGTTGTACTAGAGCTGTAGCTACAGTATCTCCATTACTGAAAAACAGAAAAAGGAAGAAAAAGCCTGAGAAACATGGCACGGTTGGTTATGGAAGGCTCCATCAATTCCTGTATGTTTGTAATAATAGATAATTAAAATATTTTAAAAGAAGAAAATATTAACAAATACATGAGTCGATCCCATTTATAACCCTCAAGAAAGTAAACAGAATTCTTTCTTCCTTTTTTAATTTTTTGCTTGGGGAGATAACATAAACAGATTTTTAAAACTCAGGCAAGGGAAGAGCAAACTCTGACTTAGAGTTTTGTAATTTACAATCTTTTTTTTCCTTTAAATTATTTATTTGAGAGAGCACATGCGTGCACACGAGCACGGGGAGTGGCCGAGGGAGAGGGGAAAGCAGGACCCTGAGATCATGACTTGAGCTCAAGGCAGACGCTTAACCAACTGAGCCACCCAGGTGCCCCTGTAATTTACAATCTTCTGGTTGCAATCCTACTAAAATAAAATTCTGAGCAACCCAAGAATTGTCCAGAAGGATCCCGCAGCTCTGGGGACGTGTCCCTCTGCAAGATGGTGCCCTTCAGTGGCAGGACCTTCCAGAGTGAGCGGAGGGCCCACTCGGAGGCCTCACTCACACCTCGGAGCACCTTAGTCTAAGTGACCTGCTCTAGGACAGCTGATCAGTTTCACTTACGGCCCAGAAGAGCGCAGAGAGGTGCTGGGGGAGGCGGGGAGCAGAAGTCAGTGCCACTAAGCCTGCGCTTTGCCTGATGTCCATACACTGATGTATAGGGCACTCCTGTAGGTGGGCATTGCTGACACAAGTGCAGTTCACGGAGAAGACCAAGTAGGATGTGGGGACAGCCCCTGATCCCACCCCTCTTTGGAAAAGTCTGTCAGTCATCCAGTGACTTCACTGTGGATGCCAAGTGTTCCATGCCCTCTTCTTTTGGGGGGAGTTCAGCTGCCACTGTTTTTGCTGCCATGAAGCGCAGAGAAGAGCGTGGAGCCTCTCCCAAAAGGCACTCCCTGGGATTAGAGCACCCCTTGCCCCTCGGACATCACTGGCGCAGTGTGGGGCTCCTGGGGCTGGTCACCGGGAGCAAGGCTCATTACCTACTTCTCCCCGTCAGCGTGAAAGGAGTGCTCCCCAACCCGAGGACCAAGCTCCTTCCGTCACACATAATAATGACGGCTCCGCCTGGCCCTAGTGTATGCAGAACTTGTTCTTGGTCTCGTCCGACTCCCGCACGGGCTCTCCTGTTAAGAGGTTTCAGAGTTGTGGGAGGTTTCACTGAGCAGACCTACTTTATCCTTCTCAATAATTAGATTTATAGACCCCGTGACTTAGTTTATCTTTCAACATAAAATTTACATTCCAACACTTGTTAAATATTAAAACTCCTCTCCCTTCTCAATGCACCGCACGGCCACCTTCTAACAGTCAGGTCTGCTGGCTTCCTTCTGATTAGTTCTGAGTTTTGAGCATTTTGCTAGTGAACTGGGGAATCCGCATCAGGAATTCCTGGCATGTTCCGAGAATAAAGTATAAATTAGCGTTATGAACGGCATGTCATTGTGCGCACCTGGTTATATAGACACTCTGGGTGCTCAGCCAGGACTGGGTCATGCAGGAACCCTAAAGATAGGACTTATTGAAGAAACGCACCAGAAACAGTGTTCTTCTTGACAGCCAGACTTACCAGCTTATCAGTGCTTGGGAATGGTGCCCCTTTTAGCTGCCTCAGACCACCCTGGATGTACTACTGGTTACAGGCTGCTGGGCCAGGAAGCAACATTATTACCCTGACAGTGTAGGCGCAGTGCAGGAGGGCAGGGCTTAATAATGAATAATTAAGCAGTACTTAATAATGCTCAAAGTCTCCTCGACAAGGGAAGGTCAGCCATGTTTCAGCAGACTTTTCACTGGGACGCCTGTACCTGCCAAGCCACTGTCAGGGTGGGTAATTTTTAAAAATTCAAGAGGTTATACAGTTGGCCTATCCTGCCACTTCTGCTAAAGCTGAAGCCCAAATTCCTCTCCTGTCAACCCGACCCTGTCACTTCAGCAGACCGTGAAAATGAATGTCACCCGGGAACCTCTTTGAAGAAAAGCAAAGACTCTATCACGGGGTATAAGGAACTGTGGAACTTGACAGTGGCCTCCCACAAAAGTAAATAAAGTGTAGACACAAATAACCAGAAGAACTAAAAATGATTCAGGCAGCGGATGGTGGAGGAAAATCAGCCTTTAATTCCACTGCGCTGGCAGGAGACAGTGAACTCAGAGAGCACGGAGAATGACAATCACATCCCAGGGGATGGGGAGGTTTTCCAGACTGTGGAGACTCCTCAGAGCAGCAACGGCTCAGTTTGGTATGGCCCCTGTGACAGTCCAGCTCGAAGCTCCCGGAGCCCTGGGCCGACTGAGTGGCCGCAATGGCTGCAGAAGCTCAGGGGCACAACAGAAGTACATCAGGGCCGGGAGGGTGGAGGCAAAAAGAAATCTTTCGGGGCCTTAGAGAAGAATCTTCTAAATTCAGTTGTTTTCTAAAGATTAGCTATTTAAAAAATAAGCATTAAGCTTATGCAACCCCAGCCTGTCCCTCCTACCAACCTTAAGTTTTCCCCTTAGAAATCCAAAAAGGATTGCATCAAGGCTCTGCTATGCAAGCCTTTCTCAGCGCCGAGCCACACTGTCTCATGCGTTGCTGTAGTACCTCCCCCAATACCTCGGATACTGCTCCGCTCATTCCAGGAATACGATCCCACCCAGCACAGCCCCTCGAGTGCAGCCCTCACAGAGAGGCGCCTCTGCAGATGGCCGGAACTGATAACCCCGCGGGCTGAGGCGTCTCCAGGTGCTCGGACAGCTGACGGGCGAGTCTGCCAGGGTGGGTGGGTGAGGAGGAGGCAGCAGGCCTAGGACACTTGGATGAGTTGCCCAGTGGTGGATACTGCCTGATTAAATGAGCTCCCTGTGCTCCCCTGGCACATACCAGCTTTTCTCGAATTCTGTGAATCATGCATCCCACATGCAGGCCTTGCTCTCTCCCTCTGAGCGCTATTCTGGACCGACCCCCGGCTAATGAGTTGTCAAACTAGATCATGCCTGCCTGAATCTGTTCCTAGGATGCTGGTTAAACAACTCCAGGGAAAAGAAACCATTACCCTGTTCAGTACAAACCTCAACTGATTACCGCGAGGCGGCATGGTTTGCCTTGGATAAACAGCACAGATGGGAAGCAAGCTGTCAGCTCCAGGAAATCACCTCCCTCATGGGCGGTGTGCTCTGGTGTTCTAATTCACGAGAGAGGAACCCTTGTGGGCTGAAGGCAAGGTTTCAAAGGGCCCCCCACCTGGAGTATGTCCTGCAGAATGGAATGACCTAGCTCCACATCTGGGAGAAGAATGAGGACCCGAAAGGCAAGGTGGTAAGGCTGATCTCTAGTCACACATCAGCAAGTGGCCATGCTGGGTACAAAGACCTCTGCCATCATGGAAAGCACTAGATATCAGCAATAAGGGCTTTGGCCAGAAGACTTTGAGACATGCGGAAAAACAAGAGAAGAACATTAAAAAGAGAGAGATATGTGCATTTGTGTGGTACAAATGAATGTTTGAGGATAGCCATAAAAATATTAAGAGGACTGCAAGGAGGGGAACTAGCTCTATCACACATTAAAACATATACAACTGTAACAAGTAAAAGTCTAATATTGGAAGAGAACAGAGGGTACATCAACAGATCTCAGTGTATAAGTAAATTTGGTGTATTTAGATCTGCACGAAAATGTAATTTAGCAAATGGCACGGGGATCCCTCAAAACACGAAGCATGTACATTAAACATAATGAGACCATCTTTACCAATCAGTGACAGATGTTTCCACAAGCCTGACAGCACTGTTGAGGTGGAGGGAAGATGCACTCCTGTTTCTCCTGGAAGCTCCGTTTCTCACCAGCAACAGGGTGAGTAAACACATCTGCACAATTTCTACAGAAGGTAATCTGACGACATCTACACAAATTCTAAATGCACAAAACCTCCCGTCAGTTCTAGCACCTTATCTTGCATACACTGACACTGTACACAAAGGGTGTACAACACGTTCCCAGTGCAGGTCATGACCCACACATGTACATGACCCGCCCTATGCCAATTTGGTATATTTCAAATACAGAGGAAAAGATAAATTTAGTAAATGGCACAGAGACCCCTCAAAACATGACACATGTACATTCAACATGATGGAAATTTGTACACATATACATATGTCTCTGAAATATGTACATGTACGTGTGTCTAGAGACTTAAACTTAGTGGATTCTGACCACAACTTTTTTAAAAAACGAGACAGAACAGGGGCGCCTGGGTGGCTCAGTGGGTTAAGCCGCTGCCTTCGGCTCGGGTCATGATCTCAGGGTCCTGGGATCGAGTCCCGCATCGGGCTCTCTGCTCGGCAGGGAGCCTGCTTCCTCCTCCTCTCTCTCTCTGCCTGCCTCTCTGCCTACTTGTGATCTCTGTCAAATAAATAAATAAAATCTTTAAAAAAAAAAAAACAAAACAAAAACGAGACAGAACAGAAGGGAATACGAAATATCAGAGTGCATTACATACAGTGAGGGTGAGGAAGGCTTCCAGAACCTTTTGTTACTAGTTTGAGTACTAGGTGCTGATGTAAATGCTTTTATACAGCGTGCCAAGATATTTTTTTTAATGGTTTGAAAGCCACCTCAGAGCAGTGTTATTTGTAACAGCAAAAGACTGGAAAGAACCTAAAAGTCGACCCGTAGGGCACTGCTTCAATAAAGGATAGTCCATCCACACAAGCAGTCATTAATAAGAATGAGGCAGCTCTACACGTGCTACTGTAAAGCGATCTTCAGTGAATGTTGGTGGGAAAAGTAAGATCCAAACAGTGTGAAGTCTGCATCATTTGTGTTTTTTAAAAAAATGTAAGTACAGGGATGCCCAGGTGGCTCCGTCGGTTAAGCATCTTGGACCCGCTGGGTTGTGGGATGGAGTCCTGCATCGGGCTCCTTGCTCAGTGGGGAGCCTGCTTCTTCCTCTGCCTGCAGCCCTTCCTGCTTATACATTCTCTTGCTCTGACAAGTAAATAAATAAAATCTTAAAAAAAAAAAAATAATATATATATATATAAAAGCATATACATACAGTGGGGTACTCTGAAAGAAACTGGTTACAGGGGTTGCCTCTGGGAAGGGGAGTGGAATTAGGAGACAGATTCTCACTGTAATCTATTTCGTCTTTTTTTTTTAACCATGTGCACACATTACATATTAATTAAAAAAACACATCCACCATCTCGACGTTGCCCAGTAACCCACCCGTCTGCACCCCGGATGACGGCACGGTACCTCAGGGAGGACAGCGGGTCCAAGCCGCACTCCCCAGTCGCACTTGAGGTGATTCTGGGCAAAATACCTCCTCCCATTTAAGTCCCCAACTCCTTAATGCAAAAACGCAGATAACAGTGACCTCCACCCTGAGGACCGAAGTGAGGTTTAAATGAGCGGATGCCTAAAAAATGTGCCCGTCACCAGGAGGAACCTGAAAAATGTGTCCATCACTAGGAAGAACCTGAAAAATGTTAAACCCTCCTTTTCCTTCATGGACTCTTGAGCATTGTTCATATAAAGGTCACAATAAAACTGTATATTCGGGGTGCCTGGGTGCCTCAGTCGTTAAGTGTCTGCCTTTAGCTCAGGTCATGATCCCAGGGTCCTGGGATCGAGCCTCCCATCAGGCTTCCTGCTCGGCGGGAAGCCTGCTTCTCCCTCTCCCTCTCCCTCTGTCAAATAAATAAATAAAATCTTTAAAAATAAAAAATTTAAAAATTTAGAAAACTGTACATTCAACGCATCTACAAAACTACGGTTTGGGTTTGGAAATCTACAACGGGTACAATGGGACCTCGTTCGTGATTAACAACTCTGTGTGTGTGTGTGTGTAATCGCGCGCAGGTACACACAGATTTACGGGAAGAACGGCAGGTACCATGCTTATTTGGGAAGTGCTATTAAGGTGGGTCTTTTACTTTAAAAATATCCATTTATTAACCCACTGAGCCACCCAGGCGCCCCTTAAAATATCCATTTATTATTGCAATTTTTTTATTATTGCATAGAAGATGAATTACGAGCACAATAAGTGATTTTTTAAAAGGAAGAATCCTAATTTAAGAAGTATGTCCCAAACCTAGCAGGAATTCCTATCTTACAAAACAGCTAGCAACAAAACTCCAGCAGGACAGGCAGAGAGCCACACCAGGCCCCTGGACTTGTAACATCACGTGACTGGTCCTCAACGAGTGTCTTTCCTAGGCTAACAGAGCGATGCCTGCGGCATCTACCTGAAGATGCTGCCTTCACGCATCTTCCCGTTTGGGATTTGTGTTAGCTTCTCAACCGCAGCATCAGGAGCCCTGGGTCCTCCTGGCCAAAGCTGAACACCCGCAGTCCAGCAGCTCCCCCGGCTTAGGCCCCGTACCTTGCCATCGGAAGCAGTGTTGATTCTGTAGTGGTACACCCTCCCTTCGTATCTCAGCGAGATGGACCTCTGGCCAGGACTGCTCTCGCTCTCCCGGACCAAGAAGCTGCCGTTGATCCCGCTGCTCAGCAGGTACTCAGCTGCGTTGCGGGACACGGGCCCGTGGTACCAGGAATGTTTCTCCAGACTGTTGACTGGTGTGATGTAGTTGCTTGGGACCCACCCTTGGCCATTTTTGGTTTGGGCTTCACACCACTCCCCATTGTGATTGTAGCCTAAAACCCGGAGCTTCTCACCTTAGAAGAAGAGAATCAAATCAGACATCAGCTTTATAAAAGCTGGCTTCGTTCATTCCCATTTATTCATACAGGATTACCAAAAATCTCCAAATCCCTAAATTCCTACTTCTCTTTAACAAATCCACATAAACAAATGCATTTATAAGTGTACAGAAGAGTACACTTTATAGATGAAGCTTCCTGTTGGCACTGAATAAAAAACACAGAGCCTCAGTTTTCATAAATCTATTAGGTTTAGTCAAGTGTTCTGTTCCTAGCATAATGAAATTTCTTAGGGAAAAAAGTACTTTTTCTTAAAAAAGAAAGAAAAAAGAAGGCATTTTCAGTGCTCGGTCCAGGCATTCTTTTCACTATGATGCTCTGTTTTTCTAAGACTATTGTACAGGGACTCTTCTTTTTAAGGAAAAGCGGCTCTCTTATAAAGATGCTAGGTGTTTCTTTTCTTTTCTTTTCTTTGATGTCTCTGCATTCTGATCTTTAAAGCTACTCTTTCGCTAGGCAAAGGGGTAGCTAGTCAAGCCACAGTTTCCTCTGATTTCTGTCTCTTGCAAGCACCAGCAGTGGTCCATAGCCCTTTTACCTTTAGTTATACTTAGGGTGTTGTCCCCACTGGCCACAAAATCATACAGTGCAACGAAAAGGTTTGGGTCATTTTCACTGGGGCCAGCAAGAAGGTTTTCCTTGGAGTTCCAACGAGCTGCTTCGCTGAGACCTTGGGGCTCAAAGTCAGATGCTACTGGCCTCTGAAGGGCTTCTGGAAGACAAAGGGGAAACAGAAGAAACAGGAAGAATTGGGGGGAAAAGTTAGTTTTATTCTGAGAAACAAAAAAAGTCTGTTTCCATCATTATACATTTCTAATCTATTTCATTTCTCAACATCTACGTGTAATAATAAGAAAGGCGGAAAAGTAAAAATGGACTCTTCCTTTCCCAAATCTTCTGAAAAATATTATTTTCATTCCAAGGTGGGAATCACTGTTCCCAAATAGGTTCAGCTTGTTAAATTCATTAATTCAAAATGAACTCAGTTAAAATTGGAAATAGTCTGTCCTCATACGTCTTTGCCACTGCTTCCATGTAACACAAGT
The DNA here is from genome assembly GCF_964662115.1 of Mustela nivalis. Taxonomy (NCBI): domain Eukaryota; kingdom Metazoa; phylum Chordata; class Mammalia; order Carnivora; family Mustelidae; genus Mustela; species Mustela nivalis. The sequence continues at coordinate 88,299,105 of NC_139032.1, read as the reverse complement.
TTCTTTAAAAACATTTAAAAACATGTCAAAGTTAATATGTGCACATAATTTAAAAAACCAAATAAGACGGAAAGGCTTATAATGAAGGACAAACACCTTCTACGCCCATCTCCCCTACACCCAGAGGCCAACAGCTGTGCTGTCCCGCGCCAGCCAGCCTCTCTACCAGTTACCTTCGTATTTTCACTAACAGACTTGCATAGACTTTATTTCTTGTTCTTCAGCTATAGACAGTGTCTCTCAGCGGTTTCCTTCCCAAGGTTAGAGTAGTCTCATCCTACCCTTCCTTCCAGCTCGCTCTCCACTCTCAAAAACGACCTTTGTTACATGTCTTTTACTTTGTGAAAACTAGTAAGTTCCTCCCACTCTGTAATAACAAAGTCCTTCATGTTTCGCATATAGGTAAGTGGTAAAAGCTGAACACCAATCAACATTTCTTGTATTAAGAACATGTGGCTAATGTTCACTACTGGGTCAAACAGTTCATTATCTTTTCCTGAAGTTTCTTCTTCCTTTTTTTTCTTGAACTACGCTCAACCTTACTAGAATTTCTGTGATATACACGTGAGCTTTTTTTAGCCAGCAAATGTAATCCAAGTAGGCTTTTTAAAAAAAGATTTTATTTATTTATCTGAGCCAGAGAGAGCGAGTGAGGAGGTGCACAAGAGCAGAGTGGGGGAAAGAAGGAGAGGGACAAGCAGACTCGATGCTGAGCACGACCCAGGATCATGACCTGAGCCACAATCAAGAGTGGGCCACTCAACCGAATGAGTCACCCAGTTGCCCTTAGACAGAGTCTTAGAAAGTGATAAGTAGGTCTTTATAGTCACAGGATATTATGGGTTGAAATCTAAATACTCATTTAAGGAAACTACAATAAGCAATCAAACTTTATTTATAAAAGGAGGAAAGGGGGAAATTCTAATCTTCCCAAATGATAAGAAACTTATTGAGGGGTGCCTGGGTGACTCAGTTGAGTGTCCAACTCGGTTACAGCCCAGGTCATGATCTCAGGGTGTGGGATCAAGGCCCGCATTAGACTGCGCACAGCAGACTCTCCCTCTCCTGTTGCCCCTCCCCCGCTGCACTCAATCTTTCTAAAATGAATGAATCTTAAAAAAAAAAAAGAAAAATTTAAAAATTACTTAAATGTTCCCTCTTTATGGATTTAGAGAACTCCCAAACATCTTTTCTTGGGCAATGACACCTGTCTCAGGGATGGGCCTGATTCTGCAGTATTCACTTCTCAAAAAAACAAAAACAAAAACAAAAAACAAATAAACCAAACCACTGGAGACACCTAAGACATCTGAGGAATGAGGCTAACCTCCAGAAACACACCTAGAGAACTTACAGAAATCGGCATTCTTTAAAATATCTCTTTGGGGGGCACCTGGGTGGCTCAGTGGGTTAGGCCTCTGCCTTGGGCTCAGGTCATGACCCCAGGGTCCTGGGATCGAGCCCCACATCGGGCTCTCTGCTCTGCAGGGAGCCTGCTTCCTCCTTTCTCTCTGCCTGCCTCTCTGCCTACTTATGATCTCTGTCAGATAAATAAAGAAAAAATCTAAAAAAAAAAAAAAATCTCTTTGGAATAAACTAATACAACATAACTAATGAGGGTCCTTTTTTTTTTTAAGATTTTTTTAAATTTATTTTTTAAAAGATTTTATCTATTTATTTGAGAGACTGACAGTGAGAGAGAGCATGAGAGGGGAGAAAGTCAGAGGGAGAAGCAGATTCCTCACAGAGCTGGGAGACCTATGCAGGACTTGATCTGGGATTAAGTTCCGAACCGAACATAGTTGCCCAATGAACTGAGCCACCCAGGCACTCTTTAAAGATTTTTAAGAAAATTTATTTGAGATAGAACTTGGATTTTTAAGCTCTGTGACCCCACCACAGTCCCTTCCAAATATTCACAGCTGGCTCACTCACACCTGGTCCCGCAGCAATGTTAAAATCACCTGTCTAAGGCATCCATCTGAATATGAACCTTAACCTGGGGGGTGGGGGCACGTGTGGAGCAGAGGCAGAGGGGGAAAGGCAGTCTCCTCACTGAGCAGGGAGCCCAATGGGGGGGTTCTATCCCAGGACCCTGAGATCATGACCGGAGCCGAAGGCAGACGCTTAACCAACTGAGCCACCCAGGCGCCCTAACAAGGGTCTTTCAATTCTAGCTTTCATACTACTGACTGAAGTAAACCTTCAGGAATTGTTTTTGCTAAAAGAGTAAATCCCAAATTACGTCATGACTATGTCTGGTAATCTCACTGTATGAATCATAAGGGCAAAGCGAAATTCAAGGGAGAGGACCTGTAACACTGCCACTTCCTAGAGTGTGAGCCTTCGTGATGGCTTAGGGCTCGCTCTTCCGAGTATCTTACATGGGATCTAAAAACACACCTAGCACCATCATGATCAGGGACTGATCAGTTAACTAAGTAAAGCCAGTTAAGGCAGAGAACTATTTTTTTTTTTTTTAATATAAAAAAAAAAAAAAGTGTGATCTACCATCCCCACCTGAATGGGTGTTGGTTGCTGGCCCTGACTGCAGGGATGAGGCCTGCCCTTTCAGGGGTGGGTGTGTGTTGAGTGTCAGAGCTTGTCCCCACCACTGGCTTCCAGCTTTGGTTTCCTGCAGGCCAAGCAAGGGAAGACTTGGATTTTTAAGCTCTGTGACCCCACCACAGTCCCTTCCAAATATTCACAGCTGGCTCACTCACACCTGGTCCTGCAGCAATGTTAAAATCACCTGTCTAAGGCATCCATCTGAATATGATAGAAACCGTCCTCTTTTTACGCCTGCATTTCACTGGTTTCATACTAAGTAAATAAAACAACAAGTGTTACTGAAGATCCGGAGAGAAATGTAACTGGCCCTGGGAGTGGCTGCAGCAGTGAGTGCCAGAGGATGGTGGTGGGCCCTGGGCACCGGAGAGGCAGGTTTTACAGGAAGCGGAGCTCACTGGTGGGTCAAGTCTTCTACTGCCATTATATTAAGTAACACCATTAGACTGAGGATTCTTAACATAAAAGAACTCTTGCATATCAACACAAAAAGACAAATCCCTCCACTATGGAAAAAGGAACCAAAACCATGAATAAGCAATTCACAGAAAATTTAAATTATCCCCAAACTTAGAAAGCATGTTAGCCCTGGCTAGTAATCAAAGAAATGCAAATTCTTCATCAAATTGGCAGGTACATTTTCTTGAGGCTATGTCAGTGTAAGACTTCAGTGAAACGTAACTTTCTCTGGCAGTGGTTCCCGGAGAAATCTCCACAACACTTTAGGAGGGCAACCGGAAATACAAACTGAATCTTTAGTTAATTCCACAACCTTTTATCACCTGTAGGAATTATCCTGAGATCTATATCTACTATTTACACTGATTTTTAAATAGCACAGAATTAGAAAAGTACAAAATATCAACAGAAGGTAAGTCAGCTTGTGGTCCATCCATAATACAAAATATATTCATAAGCCATTCAAAATATTTTTCTAAAGATTTCATTTATTGGGGCGCCTGGGTGGCTCAGTGGGTTAAAGCCTCTGCCTTCGGCTCAGGTCGTGATCCCAGGATCCTGGGATCGAGCCCTGCATCGGGCTCTCTGCTCATTTATTTATTTGAAAGAGAGAGAAAGAGATCACAAGTAGGCAGGCAGGCAGAGAAAGGGAAGCAGGTTCCCCACTGAGCAGAGAGCCCAACATGGGGCTTGATCCCAGATCCCTGAGCCAAAGGCTGAACCCTACCCACTGAGCCACCCAGGCGCCCTCATTCAAAATATTTTTAGAAACGACAGCTATTGGCTTGGGAATATACACATAATAATGCATTGTTTAAGTGCTCATATTACAACCTGTTATATACAGTATGATCCCAATTTTGTAAAAAAAAAAAAAAAAAAAAAAAAAAGCCCCTCAAAACAAAAAACTGAGGGGTACCTGGGTGGCTCAGTAGGTTAAGCCTCTGCCTTCGGCTCAGGTCATGATCTCAGGGTCCTGGGATCGAGCCCCACATGGGGCTCTCTGCTCGGCGGGAAGCCTACCCCCCACCCTACCCCACCCCCCACTCTCTGCCTGCCTCTCTGCCTACTTGTGATCTCTGCCTGTCAAACAAATAAAATCTTAAAAACAAAACAAACTGAAAACAGTACAGAAGGAACTGCACCAAAATGTGAACAGTACTTATTAACATGGGGTGGTAGGACCATAAACATGAAAAAACCTCCTTTATTCTCTTCTATATTCTGGCCTACTTCTCACAATATATGGGGACTGTTTTTATAATTCAGAAAACAATTACAAAAATAGAGAAACTGCCGTCACAAATAGGAACCGGCGGACACTTCCCTAGTTGAGAGTCTAATGTGAAAAAGAAGCCTGGGGGAGTAGGAGCCTCGAGCTGTCCTGAAAAAACATTTGCGCGCTTCCCTCTGGAGTCCCGACCTCGTGGCCATGAGCACACAACTCTGGCAGACCCGGCCCACACAGGAAATTAAACCAAAGTCATGAATACAGAAATGCTTTTCTTCTCCAGTGCCATTTGACCTCTTCTATCAAACATTCTGCAGCATCTGGATTTGATCAAAGTTACATAATCAGGGGAAGTGGCCTGGAAAACACCTGGACTAGGCAGAAGGCCGATCCTGGCCCAGGGGTGCCTGCGGATTTGAAGTCTGGGACGAGGAGGGACTGTCCCTAACATGGAGACCGCTGCTGGGAATTTCATGAGAGGGGATGAGCCCTTTGTCAGGAAGGAAAGGGCCTCCCACTGCTTTTTTGATTCAACAGGACGTCAGGAAATCCAAGGCAGTCTCTCGATTTTCCTCTCCAGTTCTTGCTCCATTCCACAAATTAATGGCCAAAGCCCAAAGGGAAGTATTGCTCATGCATACCTCTGGATCGAGACGCTGAAGTGTGGCCACAGCCCAACACCAAAACCTTCCAGTCAAGTCCCAGTCCAGGCTGATGTCAAAATTGACTCACAATGTATAAATGCCAAGTTCCTTGCTTCATTTCATATTGAACTACGCTCGTCAACCTTAAAAATGATCACAGCTTACAAGGCCAACACTGCAGAATGTTCTTCAGCCTTCCGGCTTCATGAGGGGACTTTCTGCCAGGCCTGAGGTCAGGAAGTTAGACCCCTGAAGAAGGCCCGAGGCTTCATTCAAAAGAGAGGCCCCGAACAGCTCCCCTCTTCTGTGCCTTCCAGTGGATCTTTTGGTTACTGTTAAGTCTTGGGAGAGAAATTTCAGCATCTGCTATTATTCTTCCTTTTTTTAGTGAACATTTTCTGCCTCATCCTTTCTGAGTCATACTTTAAGTCTTACTTAAGATTTGTATTTTCGAAAGTGCCTCTTGCCCCTTTTAAGACCCCTTTGTTATTATTTTACCATACCGTTCATCAGAAGGCTTCCATTCACCCATAAAACTCAGGCAAAGTTATTATTAATTAGCCAGTTGAGTACCAAGGATGGGGATAGCTTTAACACACACACACACACACACACACACACACAGCCTCCAGGGACGCCTGGGTGGCTCAGTCTGTTAAGCACCTGGCTTAGGCTCAGTCAGGATCTCAGGATGGAGCCCCTCTTCAGCCTCATGTTGGGAATCTCTGCTCAGTAGGGAGTTTGCTTCTCCCTCTCAAATAAATAAATAAAATCTAAAAAAATTAAATTAAATTTAAAAGCCTCCAAAAAGCTATGGCTTGGGGCGCCTGGGTGGCTCAGTGGGTTAAGCCGCTGCCTTTGGCTGAGGTCATGATCCCAAGGTCCTGGGATCGAGCCCCGCATGGGGCTCTCTGCTCAGCCGGGAACCTGCTTCCTTCTCTCTCTCTCTGCCTGCTTGTAATCTCTCTCTGTCAAATAAATAAATAAATCTTTAAAAAAAAAAAAAAAAAAAAAGCTACGGCTTTAACCAGGAGAATATCAAACTGTTTAAAAATCCAATAAAAATAATGCCACCAAATTCAGTGGGCCCATGTGTGTCGAACCTACTTCAATGGTACTCTAAAATGGCCTGGGTCTTTAAGGTACAATTTAAAGACAGTTTTACATGAAAGTAATCCTTTCTTAATTTAAAGTTGTGTGTCACTGATCAGAAATGTTCACGAAAGATTCTCTGACATGGCCTGTCTGATCTAGACTTCCAGGGGCTACCCCTGAGCCCCTTCCGTGGGCCAACAGAAAGAGAGTTATAACATCAGTGAACTGCCGGGCCCTGTGGCCACTTCATAGTCCCGAGGGGAGGGGAGATTTCACCTCCGGGAAAAACAGCCCTGGGAAGCTTCCCCCCTTCGGCAGGTGCTCCTGCCCCCATGCCCTCCGAGGACAGAGCAGCCCACACTGTATGGCTGGGACGGCCCTTCCCGGTCAGGGAGGGGGGAGGGCAGGGCGCGTTGGGAATGATAAATATTCCCCTCACTTTAGCTAGATTTCAATTACTTAACCCTTGTTGCTTTATTCTTATTTCCTTTGTGGGCCTTTCACTATTACCCTCCAGTTCCAGGCATCTCTGTAATTCAGAAATCTATAAAACAGATCCCTCAAAACAGAGGGAAGGCTTCATGTTTTATTTCAGACTCGGTTCCAACGGATGAGATCATGCTCAGACTATTCTCAAGTCAGTACACAACAGTCTCACACAACTTCTTATAAGATGAGCTTAGAGGAAAAGTATTATTTCCCACAATCTGAACTCGGTGAAAATCATTTTATCTACATTCTACATGGTCCTTTATTTAATAATTTACACCCTCACCCAGAGCGGTTAAAATTGTTTAAGAAACGAGCCTAGCTGAATACAGCCTTGGCCTTAACCTCACACTCAACAAATTTCGCCAGCACCTCAAACGCTGTGTTACCTGCTGGGGAGCAGGGGTAGGCGAGGTGGTACTGATGCCAAGGATCACCACATGGCCTCTGCTCCTTGTGGGAAGAACACAGCTAAGGAAAACGAACATGGCCTCGACAGTGGAAGTCAAACAGAAGACAGGCGCTGCCCTGTGGATTAATTTATAGGAACACAGACACTGAGGGTGAGGAGCTGTGAAGGGACCAGCTCACTGGCATCAGGAAGGATGTGGATCCTGAACAAGATCCTTAGCAAGGACAGCAGGACTGTGACAGGCATCCAAGGCCAGCTGGCATACTGAGGCTACTAAGGGAGGGGTCTTCATCTGTGCTGGGCTGTGGCCCCTCTGGTGAGGTCTGGTATGCCTGAGAAGTCTGCAAATGCCCAGAATATAGAGGACTGCAAAGGAGAACAACTGGACTGAACTAGTCCTCAAAATCTTTCCAAAAAATTATTTGTGACACACCACTTCCTTATTAATGCATTAAATATATGGTTCTTTAAAAAAAAAAAAAAGATTTTATTTATTTGGCAGAGAGAGACACACAGTGAGAGAGGGAACACAAGCAGGGGGAGTGGGAGAGGGAGAAGCAGGCTTCCCGCCGAGCAGGGAGCCCGATGCGAGGCTCTATCCCAGGACCCTAGGATCATGACCTGCACTGAAGGCAGATGCTTAATGACTGAGCCACCCAGGTGCCCTAAATATATGCTTCTGTATTAACACATTAAATAACAAGAACCAGGGGTAACTACTGTCATTTCAAAGTAGTGATATGTGTAAGCAAGAATCACAACTGTTAGATGACATAGAAATATCTGAGTTCTACCAGTGACAAAGTCACAAGTACCTCTAATATGACTGAGCTTTGTTGCCTACATTTTTAAAAAAATGAAACGCTAATTTTCCGTTAGAGGTCGGTGAAATAAAGTTCTAGTATTTCCCCATCCAAGGACACGGAGCCCCTGTATTCTATCCCAAACCCCAAGAGCCTTTCAGGTTCACAACTCCTACACTACAGATGTGGTTCAGTAGAAACCCCAGTGATCTGACAGGGAGAGGGGCCTAGAAAAGAGGCTGCTATAAATCAGTGAGAAGTACGAATTATGCAGCTTTCTTTTTAAATAAATGCAGTTTTATCACACTTCCCACTAATGGGCATTATAAGCAGTAAGTTAAATAGGTTTCCAGAGAAACCCCCTTTATAAAATTGAAGAGTAAAAAGTAAAGTTATTTAAATTAGCCCAAGGTTTAACTATTTCCCCTGGAATCTGTTTACATTATAATGTCCCAAGCCAGTCAGGTTTAGAAAACAGAATTCTCCATGCTAACCTCTGTCTCTATCAGCAGTCCAAGTACTAAGCCTTTCTGAAGGTACACAGTCCATTCCTTCTATCAAAAAGTAAAAAACTAAAAAAAAAAAATTCTCTATCACTTTCTAAGACTCTGTTCAAAGAAGCCTACAGTTCCTGGAGATGGAGCACAACAGAGACCCCAATGAAAGAACACCCCACCATCCTCAAAGCACTCTGAACATGATGGTCACCCCTCCCGACCCGACCCCCACCTCGTCCCAGCTAAGGTTACGCCCACACTGTGGCCACTTTTCCTGCGAAATCTCCCTGGGCAGTCCCATCCTATCGCTGCCCACCACACCCCCGGCTGGTCTCCCCTCTTCAACCCTGCCCTGCTCCATTCCCCCTCCACACCGCTACCAGAGGGGTCTTTCTAAAGCGCAGGCCTGACCAAGCAGCTCTCCGGTTAAAATCCCACAGGGATGGCGGCTGGCAGAAGCAGAAGAGGAAGCCCAGGACGGCTCTGCCTGTCACTGGGTGGCCACTACTGGCCAACAGGGTCGCCTGTGGCAATACAAGAAGAGAGAGGTCAGGTGCCTTGCAGGGTCTCTGGCGGTCTGCAGAGAACACGGAAGACACGGCTCCTGGCAGGTAACAGGCTCTCCAAAGATGGCTGGGGTTCTCCTTCCTCCCACTGCTGCACAAGCCTGAGCTCCTGAGTGGGCACAGAAAGCCCTTCCCACTTCCTACCGCCTCGCCCCGGGGGGATAAGTGCCACCCACCTCATGGGTGAGGAATCTGTACGCCTGGGCTCCAGGGCAGACAAGCATTGTTTAAACCTTGGTCCACCAGGTCTTGGAGTCATTACATCAGCAGCCTCCGGGTCCCCGCTGCACCACAGGGCAACAATGGCATCTACCTAGCCGGGCTGTCAGGAGGACTCCATGCACATTGGATGCACAAAATTTCTGCACCAATGTCAAGTGTGGTACCTGATCGCAGGGCCCTGCACTGCGGGGCAGGTACTCCCTCATTTATTACTGTCCCCACAAAACTGTGGACTCTGGGCCAGAGCCCGGCTTTCCTACCACAGTCTTCACCGCCTGCCTCGTGCAAGGCAGCGTGCACGGCACTGGTGGGTGTTTCTTCCAGGCAGCCGCTGTGTAGGACAGGCGGTACTTGTGTTTAGCAACAAGGTAAAAAATTAAGTCATGAAGGAAGAGTGCACCTCAACGATCTGTTCACCTGCAGCCAGAACGGCAGAAAGACAGAAGGATGCAAACTAAAGGCGCATCACCAGGGAAGCTTTTGTGAAGCTCTGGGAAATGCAGCGATTTTTTAAAATGGATTGTAAACCATTGTTAAGATCCTAAAACGAGGTGCAACATAAAAGTCCATTTCTCTGCGCTTTCAAAAGAAACAGAATTTGTTATAGTCCCGGCACAGGCAGACAGCACCTCCACGCACGTTCTGTCTGTGAGGGAGGAACGGTTCCCCGAGTCCCTGTACTGGCCCAGATTCAAACTGTCTGCAGTGAGCCCGCTAACCGTACAAGCATTTTTATTCTGTCACAGGCCATTTGCAGCAGACTGAAAGCCTCCGCCTCTGCCTGCCAGGCCTGGGATGGTTTGCAAGCATTCATTTCACATTTCCTGTCCTCCCTGAAAGGGTCATCAAGGACTCCTGGATCATTTTAGACCAGACTCACTGAAGAAAAAGGGCCACCCGACGGCAGGTAATATCCCCAGAAGGTCTTGTTAGCCATTATTATTCCTATTGCTAATCTCAGTGATAGAATGTGATCAAAAAAAGGTATGCGTTCCAAAAATCAATGACTAATTCTATCCATGGCCCACTTTTAAAATCAATTTTAAGATGTATGGTGTACAGTGCTGTTAATGACATTTGAGGACTGGTAAGATTGATAAGAATTAGGTCTTTAAAGAGAATTTAAGAGCAAAGAGTTTCAAGTTTATGTAACCAAGTGTGAAAGAAGAGTGGATGGTACGGATTGGTGGCTTCCCGAGGGCCAGGACTGTGCCAAGCACCGTGTCTGCACTGAACCCCAGGAGCCTACTAAGCAGGCGCTCTCATGACCGCTGGAGAGGCCAGGCGGCGGGAGCGGAGGTGAGGCTACTCCTCCCACCTCTCCCTCAGCTCCCCGTGCCCCAGCCCGGCCACCAGTCTGCATGGCTCCCACTCAGTCTCTCATTCTACTTTCGGTCTCAGAATCTGGCTTTCTTCCTTGCTCCCCTCGGGGTCTCTCCCTCTGCTGACCTCTGGTCATCCTCCCTCAGGCCCCTGTCCCCCCCAGCCTTTCTCATCTGGGTTCACTCCTTCTGGTCTCAGCCTTTCTCTGCCTCCCTCTCCTCCGTAATCCCCAAATGTCTCCCAGTCTCATTCATCGGACTTCCCTGTCACCACCACCCGATACAGACAGCAGAATCAAGTACGTATGGTGTGGGTTAAGAAAGGAGGATCTGAAAGCCAACTTCAGAGAATAACAACTCTCATCTCAAGGGCAAAGTTAGCCTCTCAAATGTCAGTAATTAGCTTTGGAACTGTAACTTCACTAGGCAAGAAAACAAGATCGACCATAGTGTGCTTTGTGTTTTTTTGTTTTGTTTTGTTTTAACAAATGTAACTTTGAGCCCCAGTGACTATGAGAAGTGACTTAATCTGCCCTCTCTGGGGCTTGAACTCAAGACGTTCAGATCGAGAGTGACTCTGTCAGTTGCACTGAGGGCAATTTAAGATTGAGCACAATTTGGTCATTGTTCCAGCTGAGTATGGGTACAAGGAGCTTAATGGGCTATCTGCTTTTCTTACAGACTTAGAATTTTCCATTTAAAAAAGTAAAAAAAAAAAAAAAAAAAGAAAGAAAGATTTATTTTATCAATCTTTTAGTGTTTAATTATGATCCACTATTACACAGGAAAAGCTAAATTCTTCCAATAACCCATTTCATCTTTAGTTTTTGTTGTATATATTTTTTATTTCATCTTTTCTAGTTTTATAGAGATACGACTGGCATAAAACAATGTATAAATTTCAGGTGTACAACATAATAATTTGATACAGGTCAATAATGTGAAATGATCAGTCACCATAGTAAGTGAACATCCATCACCACAAGGCTGCAAATCTTCCCTATGAGGACAACTTTGAAGATCTCATCTCTTAGCAACTTTCAAATCTACAATACAGTACTATCAACTAGTCATCATGTTGTACAATGTTGTCATATATTTTCAAGCTTATCTGTGGACAATTTTCCCTGTTTCTACTGTAGATCAGTGATTACAATAGCAAAATTATGATGATTTTAGAACAAAGTAACGAGTAGTATGAGATGTTCAGTTTTCACTATTTGGAGCTGCAAAAATACTGCCTCTGGAGGGAGTAAGATGCCAATCTTGAACCAATGGGATTTCTTCTTCCACAATTAAAACATTCGCCATGGGCATAAGAAAGGATCAGAGAGGGAGGCATGCCTTGCTGGCTCAGTCAGAAGAGCATATGTGACTCTTGATCTCACCGTTGTGAGTTCAAGCTCCATGTTGGGTGTAGACATGATGTAAATAAATAAAACCAAAACGGGGTGGGGGGCAGGATTAGAGAAAGGGAAGGTATCTTTCCTTAAAACCAATGACAGGAAGTATTAATTCTATGCACCAAAGCAAACTTGAAACAAATGGTTTTATTAACAAGAAAAACCATGGGCAAGGTTCAGCTTATTTCTATCATGACTTCAAGCAATGGAGAAACAGGCAAAGCCACATTTTAGCTAAATATTTGTTTAAAATAACAGTTAATGTGCTATAATATCTTGCTCTTTGCGAGGCTCTATATTGAACAATTTAAACAAAATCTCTCGTGCAAATCTCCCAACTCAACAACACAGGGACTCCCGCGAGTTGAATTTGAGAGATGAGAACACCGAGGCTCCGAAAGCGGCGTGCCCTAGACCAGCAGGCACGGCCGGCTGGCAACCAGGCCCAGGCTGCCGGCTCTGCGGCCACGTGCCCCACATGAGACCAGGACTTCCACAATGCCCTTACCATAGAACAACCTGGACTCAGGGACATCTCAAAGAAACTGCATGTCAGTATAAATACAAATAGTTAGCATTTTATTGGTTTCAAAAGCTTACTGGAATCTTCTCCCAGATCCTCAAAACAATCCTCTAAGGTGGGCTGGACGGAGGATGTTCGGTCTTTCTGTGTTAGAGGTAAGTAAGGAAGCAGAAAAGCTGAGAGTTCAGACAAAAATCGGGATCTCCCAACTCTGGATTCACAAGCAGTCCCAGCCAGAGTGAACTGGGGCTTTTCTCCTCTTCTCTAGAAACCTCGCAGCGCTGGTGGGAGAGCAAAGTGAGGATGTGTGTGAAGTGCTCAGGGCCGCGGCCCAGCACATCAGAAGCGCCCAAAAGTGTGAATGTACCCTCCAACAGAGGGCTGGCTGGCGCTCTATTAGGCTCCTAAAAAAGCCTCACATTTTCTTTGTTACTAAACAAGGGAAGCCTGTGATGACCTCAGGAGAGAGTATTTAGAAAAAGAGCATGAGCTTCTCTGAAGCAGAAGTTCTGAACAGTTTATCTGTGTGGCTGGCACCACATAAAGCATTCGCCAGAAAGTTAACTGCTGAAAAGAAGCATTTAAAAGCAGGCCCTTAAAATAAATTTACAAAGTTCAAAAAGAGTTCATTTCACAAGACATTAAATTTCGATTCCAAACATTACAGAACTAGCATATCCATGTACAAAAGTCATGCACAACGTACACAAATACAAACACGAACAAAGAAAACTGGGAAAAAAGCAGATTCAAATGGCTGGTGTTCGTGTTTTCTTCCACATATCTATGGGAAAGAAATAACCAGAAAATTCAGTGTTTGAAGTAGACCTAAGGTTGTAAAATTAAATGTGGTCATGGTGAAAGATGCCGCTATAAACATACCTTTTCAGAGGTGGAACACAAAACTCAAATGCTATATAAATACTTATTATATGCATAGGCTATTCCCAGAAGGATACACGAGAAACTGAGTGATTGTCTCTGGATATATGGAAACTGGATAGGAGACACAATTACTTTTCACAAAATACCCTTTTAGAATTTATCATGTACAGCTATTTCAAAATACATTTAAAATTTTTATTTCTATTGGTAAAGATAATCATTTTTAGCAATATTAATTTTCTAGGAAAGAAAGAATAACCTATTTCAGGCATTCGAGTGTTTCTTAAAGACACTATTTTAACATCCATGGAGAGTGCCAAAGGTCACAGTCACAGTTAGTAAAGCACAGAAGAGCTAAAACTGGGCTTTTTGGAGTCAGACAGAATGGGTTCAAATCCCGACACCACCACTTGCTAGCTCTGGGACCTCAGGCAAGTTTCCTAATCTGGTAAATTAGATTCTTTCTTCATCTATAAAGAAGAAATAACCACAAGGCCATCATGAGAAATAAGCACACTAAATCCAAGACAGAATGCCTAAACACAGATTGGCATACAATAAGCATTTAATTGTTTCTTTGACAGCCAGGCCTGGGTAGCAAGTAGATGAGTGATCCAAGTTGCGTTTAGGGCTGAACCCTCTTTGACATAATGGAAAACTTGACCATATTCAATTCGCTGTGACCTGAGCTGCCTGAGCCCTGAGTGGGTGTCAATAAACACTGATTGATTGATTTAGGATGTCAGTAAAAACGGAAAGGCTGGATTACTTATCCAGATGTTGGCAATTGTTCTTCCCGAGAGACTAACAGCACGTCCAGTCTTCAAGAAACCATCACTGAGGTTAAATTCTCTCCACTTAAAAAACAGTAATTCCATTGACTTTCTCCAATTAAATATACCAGCAAAGTAAGGGAAACTCAGTAAGGAGGGAGAATTCCCACAGTGATTCCTTCCTAGATGCCACCTTAACCCAAGGCAGTCTGTGGTTTTTCTGAGACTTGGGAGGCTGCATTATTTCAAGACAGGACGGCATAAGACATTTAGGATTAGATAACCCTCCCCAAACCCCAATAATTACAACAGCCAGGTACACACTAAATCTCCAGTTAACCCCCAAACACAAAACAGTATCACAGCTCTGCTGTGACCTAAACTTTCCTCCAGCTCTGCAACTACAAAAGTCCGTTCTTCTACTCCCCGACAGGCGGTCCATCTGCAAAATGGAGATGATAATGCCTAACACTAACTCGATACAGATGTAAATGAGAATGTGTTCAGAATTTTGAGCAACTTGGAAAATAAGTGACGGATTACTGAAGATGATTTTGGCTGCCTCGGATGCCAACTTTTAGGGACAAATAAACCATCTCCTCCCTCCAAATGCTGGATTTTGTGAGCCTGCTCCAAAGCTCCAAATCCCAAACAGGGAAGGGGACGGATGGGTGTGTACACATACTGTGCAGCAAGGGCAAAGAGGTTTCACCTACCTCAACCGTGCTTAAGGTTTAAGTTGCTTATGTGATTCCAGGCAGGCCCTCAAGTCAGGGGGGAAAAAAAAAGGTGCCCAGTGAGGGTTGTCGGGTATATATATTAGGAAAAAAAGTTGTAAAAGGGAGGTTCGACCATTTATAAGGCCTTCCTTTATTTCTCTTTCATTTTAAAAAGTAAAACATTACAACTTCATGGCACTATAGCAAAAATTCTACTTGTTCTAAAATGAGTTTTACGTTTCTATTCCTATTTTAAGTCCTAAGTGAAAAGGACAGAAAAAGGACAGCAAGATTATATCTGGGATGATCAGTCCCTAAGTCAGATCGATTTCGTCCACTGGAAGCAACAAAATGAAAACAACCGAGCACCATCCGCACTTCATTCCCCCCCACCCGTTGTAAGGGGTACAGAGAAGGGAAGTCAACAGGAAAGAAGAACACAGGGGTGAGAGAAGCCAAGTAGAATGCAAAGAAGGCAAAAGTAAGTTGCCTGGCTCTGCGCTTCACGGAGGGAACCTAACATGAGCTTCCCCTCCCCCGCCAAGGACTCTGGACTCATTCACAACGCCTTCCTAAAATCTGCAATTTCGCTTCCTCCCCGCCAACCCGAAAAGGGAGAATTCCTAAGACCTCTTCGTGGTCTGCAGATAACACTGGGTTGGGGTTGTGAGCGTGGGGTGTGGGGTAGAAAGATCGCTTGAAATTTTGTATCCATAAATGGTAGAGCCGTGTTCCTTTGTACACGATCCTTAATGAAAATCACATGTTTCACAAACACGGGTAGACCTTTTTTGACACATAATTCCCAATTAACGGTAGAAATTCCACAGCGAGGGCTCACAAGGCCGTTCGGGCCTCTAGAGTTCGCTTTCTCCAACTTTCTCGGGGAGAGCCGCGCGGCTGGCGGCCCGGCGACGTCGCCATCCCGGTCCCGGCGCGGGCTCTCCCGGGGTTAGGGCGCGAGGACGGGAGCCCCGCGCCCTCCCGCTCGGCCCGCAGCGCCCAGGCGCGGTCGCAGGAAAGAGAGAAAGAGCGAGAGAGGGAGGGAGAGAAAGGGAAAGGGAAGGGAGGGCCGAGGAGGGAGAGGAGGGAGCGCGCGCGGGCGGGTGCGGCCCGGGAGGGCCCGGCCGGTGCCCCGCGGCCGCCCTGACCCGCTCGGCGCCGGCCGGCGCTTACCTTCCAGGTAACAGCTGGAGGACGACGAGAGACCCTTCTTGGATTTGCAGCCCACCAACTTCAAGCAGATCTCCAACATTTTCGCGTGCCGGCGGCCTAGCGGCCGGCCCCGCCCGGCTCGCTGCGCCGCGCGCTCAGGCCCGGCGCGCCCGGCTGGCCCCGCGCGCCCTCCCGCGCCCCGGCGGCCCCGCCACGCCGCCTCGCCAACGCCCCGCGCGCCCGCCCATGGCCGCGGCGGCTGCGTCTCGGTCTCCGCTCCGGACGCTCCCGTTAACAAAGGGCCCGGAGTCCGGCCCGCGAGGCCCGCCCCCGCCGCTGCCGCCGCCGCCTTAACCCTCTCCGCGCCGCGCCGGCCAGGCGGCCGCCCCGCTCTTCCCGGCGATCGCAGGCCCACCCCGGCCCTGGCCCTCTGCGGGGTTCCCAAACCAACCCGGGGCCGGCTTCTAAGTCAATAGGGGGGCTGTTTTGAGGTGCAGCGTCTAGTGGTTCTCAACGTGGCTAAGTCCTAACGACCCAAGAAAGACCCGGGCTACTGGGGCTGCCAGGAGCGCAGGCCTGCTCAGCACCACCTTTGGAACCTCGAGTATCCCTCTGGCGAGATGCCCCCAACCTGCACTGCTTACAGTGGAACAACGCTGGTGCGCAGGGGCTCTGGTAAGCCCTGCGTCCCCAAAATTTTGGTGAATAATGCAAATTCCTTTGCAGTTAACAATACTGGTTTCATTTAAGTTCACTGAGTTTACAATGATTAAGGCTAACTCAGTGGTGGTGTAAAAGAATGAATAATCAGAGAGCTAGAACCCACATGACAACCCCCGAAGGTATGCAAGACCTTTGTCAAATCATACATTCATACAAGGAGGTGGCTGGAAACGGAAGAAGTTCAGTTCAAATTCAAACATAATTTCTGATTATAAGTAAAGGCAATCCAGCTTTCCCAGCAAGTACCCGTCAGAGGCAGGGCCCACTTCCCTGCTTTGCCTCATTTTCTTCACGAGGAAACTTTCGTCCTTGTTTGGTAAATGCCATGGGTACTATTATTTAAAACCCATTTCATTGCTGTATAGGGCTGAAATCTTTAGAACTCTGGTTAGGACTGACAATTTACATTATTATATATAAAATTACAATAATCACAATAGTGTATTACTTGGCATAAAGCCAGAAATCTAGATCGGTGGGAAATAACAGGGAACCCAATCACACCAAATCATTTAATAAAAATCAGATATATTTCAGTAACAATAAGAAAAGGAATTTATTTAATAAATATTTATTTAACAAAGAGTGTCAGATAACCACAGCAGAAAAATTACTGTAGCTCACATCTTAGAACACACTTATAACGAGAGAGAATAGGTACTGAGACCTTACTGTGTGTCAGACACTTATGAGAAACCTGTTCCATTCACTGCAACACCGCATTTGCACAATGATCCTGCGAGGAAAAGAGAATCAGTATCCCAATTCTTCAGGTTAAAACCTGACAGAGAAGTCACGCGACCTGCCCAAGGCACCTTAGTTGGAAACCAACCCTGCTTTGCCCAGTTCCAAGGATCAGGCTCCTGACCAGTGCATGACACAGCCTCTCCCATCAATAGTAAGTTCCAAGTAGATTAAAACCTTGGATTTCTGGGGATGCCCGGGTGGCTCAGTTGTTAAGCGTCTGCCTTCAGCTCAGGTCATGATCCCAGGGTCCTGTGATGGAGCCCTGCATCAGGCTCCCTGCTTCTCCCACTCCCCCTGCTTGTGTTCCCTCTCTTGCTGTCTCTGTCTCTCTGTCAAATAAATAAATAAAATCTTTATAAATAAATAAATAAAACCTTGGATTTCCGTATCTTCAGTTAAATAGCTAACATCGTGTATTTCAGAGGAAGGGCTGGTTAAGAGACCCTGTCTGCGAGTGGTCACCCCCGGAAGGCAAAGCTGGACTCGTGTGTATACCTCCCAGCCTGTCCTATAACAACAGAAATCTGGGTACCTTGGAGTGGCTAAGTAACAAGATCTTCATATAGGTCTGCCAAATACAGCACATAAAAATTCACAATTGGACTGGATGGGACCAGTGTACATCACAGGGGCTCTCAGCCACGGCATCCTCAGCTCTTCGAGGGTGTCCTACCAAATTCTGATCAATGTACAAAATGTGTCTGTCCTGCAGCTGAGTGGCCCTAGGTCTGGCTAGGGCTGTGGTACCAGCTCAGGGCTCATGAGCCCCTAAGAACGTGCGGTCCAGGAAGTAGGGACGCAGTGCGGTCCAGGAAGTAGGGACGCAGTTCCCACCACGTGGAGACACAAAGTGACAAGTGCACCAACTTTGGATGCTGTCTAGGTTCTGGGAGGCATTGTCGTTCTGCTAGAGAGCCCACAGGTAGAGACTGCTGACTTGTTTAGTGTTGTCTTAAAAACTTTCAAACTCCATGTATAAAGCCAAAAATAAAATTCAAAGGGTGCCACCAGTACAAACTGAAAAATACAGTATATCTGTTTTAGTGCCATTCTGGAAAGTTCAAGGGCTTTGGACCAAGCTACAATAAAGTCCATCATTGATACAGCAATACAGATGTAAAGAACTATATCTAAATTGGCAGTTTAATGCTAAGAATTATATACTAATAGGGATTTTTCTGGTTCTAACCATATTCTTGAATACTATCAGTTAATACAGGCCCAGATATTTGTTTGCATGTCTTGTATTCTATTGGATGTAAGTTTATTTTAAAAAGCTAATGACTATTACTAATATTCTCTTCTTGAGTCTACAATGACTTTATCCTCTTAAGTCCTCTTAAAATGAGTAATGCTTATAAACTGTGTCCAAATCTTTTAAATTTTAGTTATAAAACCATGCATCAACAGGCCTGGCAAAACATGGAATTAGCAACAACAAATACTGAAAATTTTGCCAAACTGTACAGTACCATATCAAACTGTTCTTTCCAGATCCAGCTTTTGATGGTTTTGAAACTCATTTGCAAGATACAAAAAGCACTGTTACAAGTAAATAAAGGAGAGCCTCCATCTTTTTGCTAGAATGAAAAAAGGCCCAAGAAAGCTGCCCCTTAAGCAACCTTAAACCCATAGGCATTAACTTAAACAAGCAAAGAAATGAAAAAGACTGTGAACTAACTTGTTTGTTCTGTTGCATTCAGTTTGGGAAAGAAGCAGGTGTTTAATATGCGCCTGATATGTGCCAGGCACAAGGTCACAACAATTCCATTTCACGGGTACGAAAACTTGAGAGGGCGGGGAGAGAGTTCTAAGTTCACACAGCCTGAAAGCAGTATGGTCCAAAGCCCCTGACCTTTCCAAAATGGCACATAATTTTCAATTTAAGTGGAAAGATACTATGAGCAAAGCTAGAGGATGAAATAAAAATCATTAACTGTTGGGAAAAATGTTTTAAGAGAAAACAATTCAGAGAATTAGAACTATTTAAAAAAATATTTTAAAATGTATTCAAAAAGAATGAATTTAGGGCCTTAATTAAAGTATGTGATCTGAGCCATAGTTCTGAAAGTATAGTTCATGGACTTTTTAGAAAAATTTTATCTACTTGTTTGAGGGGAGGGGGGCGAGAGAGCAAGCGCACACGCGAGAGAGCAAGGGGCAGAGGGAGAGAGAGAACTCCAAGCAGAGCGCGGAGCCAGAGGTGAGGCTGGACCTCCCAGGTGCGCCTGTGGATAACCTATTTGGAATCACCTGGGACACTCTCTTAAAAGGCACACTCGTGGGGGTGCCTGGGTGGCTTAGTCAGTTAAGTGTCTGACTCTTGGTTTCAGCTCAGTCATGATTTCAGGGTCACGGAATTGAGCCCCCGCTTCATGCTCCCCACTGGGCTGGAGCCTGCTTGGGATTCTCTCCCTCTCCCTTCCACTCTGCCCCTCCCCGAGCGCACACAGGCATGAGCGCCCGCTCTCTCTCTCTCTCTCCCTCTCAAATAAATAAATACATAAATCTTTACCCAGAAATAAATAAATAAAATAAAATGCAGACTCCTGGTTTCTACTCTAGCCTTTAGAATCAGAATACACGGAATGGGCTCCATCTTAACAAGTTCCCCAGAGGATCTGTGTGTATACCTAAGGTTGAAAACCACACGTTTTGGGGGCGCCTGGGTGGCTCAGTGGATTAAGCCGCTGCCTTCGGCTCAGGTCATGATCTCAGGGTCCTGGGATCGGGTCCCGCATCGAGCTCTCTGCTCGGCAGGGAGCCTGCTTCCCTCTCTCTCTCTCTGGCTGCCTCTCTGTCTACTTGTGATTTCTCTCTGTCAAATAAATAAATCTTAAAAAAAAAAAAAAAAGAAAACCACACGTTTTTGAGAAGCGTTGCTTCTTATTTTCACCAGGAATAGGACAAACAGGAATGGGTATTTCTAAAATTTTTTCCCTTTAAAGGCAATTTTTTCTTTATATCTTTTTAAAGATTTTATTTATTTGAGAGAGAGAGTGAGCAAGCACGAGCAGGGAAAGGGCAGAGGGAGAGGGTGAAGCAGACTCCCCACAGAGCAGGGAGCCGCACAATGGGCTCGATCCCAGGACCCTGGGATCCTGACCTAAACTGAAAGCTTAACTGAGCCACCCAGGTGTGCCCCTAAAGGCAGTATGTTTAATTCTAGAACAAATTACCAAAAGAGGATGCTTCTCTTATGATTTTAGGCTAAAGGCAATTTTTTTTTAAAGTTTGGAGTTCAGTCCTATTTAAAAGGGGGAGCTGAAGTGGGTTAAGGGAGAGAGGCAGGAAGCCTGCCACGTGGCCTGGTTTGGGACCCCCCCAGGACCAAATGATCCCAAATGTGACTGACCCCTCCACTATTTCCACCCCAGCCAATAACTCTGGGGTGGAGGGTGTGGAGAGCAAACATCTTGAGGCACGTACACGCTGTTTCACGTGCACCTGCCAAAAACCCCACTTGCTCTGACTCTGCAAACACTCTCCAGTGACAGCCCACTGGCTTCTCTGGCTCTGCGTGTCCAGCGTGTGTCCAAATGAAGGGAAGGAGGCTCAGAACAGCCTATCAGTCACATCCATTCTGGCCACTGTATAAGGACACTCATGTATCTCTTTGTCTCGTAACTTTTCGGGAAGATTGAACGA
This sequence comes from Mustela nivalis, assembly GCF_964662115.1. Lineage (NCBI taxonomy): Eukaryota > Metazoa > Chordata > Mammalia > Carnivora > Mustelidae > Mustela > Mustela nivalis. Next base: position 88,278,221 of record NC_139032.1, on the reverse strand, counting down.
CCTGGGGGTTGAGTGTCACAAAGGCCTGCTGACTCTGGACTGGGGAGGCCCCGCCGCGGAGGCTGGGTGAGCTATGTCTCGCAGCCTGGCTCTCAACAGCACCTCTGCCACCCGCTGCGGTGGCCTGGGCAAGTGACTTCACCTCCCAGAGCCTCCGCTGTCTCAGCTGTCACACTGGGGGGAGGCACTCTCTCACAGGGTTATGAAGATTAGGAACAACACATGGAAGGGGCTCCACAAACAGTAGCTATGGTTATTTCCAAAAGAGCCCTCTTACCAGGTCAGATGATGACCTGGGTTCCTGCCTAAGTCTTACTGGGACTAAGTCAAGAGCTAAAATTAACAAATGTGATATGTGAAAATGATTCCAGAAAGCACAGTCTGAGGGAGTGAAAGCAGTCTGGAGGTTTTCCAAGGGACAAGGAATCCATTTATTTTATTAGGGGAAAGAAACCCTAGCTATGGAGTAGGTCTAGCAACGACGATCGCAATGTCACGGAGTCCCACCTTTCGTCGGGCAGCCGGGGACTGCAACCACAGCTTGGTGGCAAATCACAGATTCCACACCCCACATCTTTAATGGGGGCCTGTTTCAGGCCCAGGACCTGACAAGCTAGCAGCACAGAGGACTGTCTTTCAGGTAACACTGACTGTTTTGTTAGTTCCCTTGGTACTTCCAGAGACACAGTTCTCAGCTGGAGGCCAAACCTGAACTGTCTTCCAGTAAAACTACTTTCTAGAAAAATCTCATTATCGTAAGACTCCACTACATGTTTATAATTAACAAGTCAAATGTAACTATTAAACTAACTTTTCTCTAAGAGGAAGCTGATTTATTATTGGTATGCCCATTTTGTTCTTTATTAATTTTAATTTTTGTCTTATACCAAGGTTAAAAATCAAATAGTACTCGAGTTGTGTAATAAACACAGCAGTCCCTGACGCCATTCCCGAGCCTCCAGCTCGAGGCAGGCAGCCTCCTTCAGATTTCTAATTAATATTCTCATGTTGTTGTTTCTGGATTCGTCAGCTTTCCACATTATGTATTAACTTATTACAATAGTATCCCAACATCCCTAAACAGTAAAATCATAATTTTGGGTTAAGTCAATGGTCAGTGTTTACATTGCTGTGATTATGTAAATATTGTTCACTGTTCTGTCAATAATATACTATGCATCTTTCCTTTATTTATCTTGGAGATACTAATTGCCTTGATTTTTTTCATTTGGTTAATCTTCTACACATCTATTATTATTACCCCCCAAATATTTCAAAGATCCATCAAACACCTAGTAGTATTTTTTCCAAATACTAAAACACTTAAAATATTCCCAGTTCTATTTATTTTTATTTTTTAAAACATTTTATTTATTCATTTATTTGGGAGAGAGAGTGTGTGTGCAAGGGGGGGAGAAGGAGAGGAAGAGGGACAAGCAGACTATGTGCTAAGCATGGAGCCCAATGTGGGGTTCGATCCTATGACCCCGACATCATGACCTGAACTGAAACCAAGAGTCATATGCTCCACCAGCTGAGCCACCCAGGTGCCCCCTCAGTTCTATTTACTGACTTCCATCCTCGTTTTGCTGGAATACATTGTCCAGTGGCTTCCTGAAAAAAAGAGGGGAGGGAGGGTACGTTCCAGAAGATGCCTTTCTTTTATCCTACTCTGACAGTTTGGGTGGGTATATAGAATTCTAGGTTAAAATTAATTTTTCCCAGTTAATTTTGAAGATGTTTTTTCACTAGCTTCTATTTTCTAGTATTGTTTAGAAATGCAATTCCACTCTGATTCTTGATCCTTTATATATGAAGCTCTTTTTCTCTTTGGAAGCTTTGGAGTATCTTCTAATACCCTTGGTGTTCTGAAATTTCACAATGACACAGCTGGGAATGAGTCTTTTATCATGTTGGCACTCAGGCGCTAAAACAATTCAAAGATTTAAGTCATTTAGCTCTGGAGAACACTCTGAGGTTTTCCCTGATGCTATCTCCTCAGTTTTCCTCTTATTTTCTTTTGGCTCTCTCCTTCCAGAATTCCTATCGGATGGATACTGAAGCCCTGGGACTGAGCTTCCAATTTTCTTATCCAATCTCTCTCACTGTCCACGTCTTTTCTTTATGTACTGCTTCCTGCAATAAGGTGTATTCTGAGTCTTCTGCTGAATTTTAAAATTTGGCTATAGTGTTCTCAATATTAAAGAGCTCATTATTATTCTGATGTTCTTGTTATTCTATTATTGTGATTATTTTTATTAACACTTGCTTGATGTTTGCAATATGTGTCTATGAGCACAGCAAAGGCTAATTCTTCTGGACTTTTCTTCTGTTTTCTGTATTGTTTTTATTTCAACCTTTTATCTGCTAGAGACTCTTCTCTAATATTTAGAGAAATCTCCTTGTCCATTCATCATAAATAAATGAGGGACTACATGGAGAGGCACAACAACTGGTGGACTTCAGTCAGGAAAGGCGGTGAGCTCACTTTTCCATCAAGAGAATCCCCAAATGTTGGTCTCTGTAGGGCTTTTTCTAGGGCCATTCACTTTTGTTTGTTTGTTTTTCCCAGAAAAGAAATTTTGCATCTCCTCTGTTAGGGCCCTGGCTGACAATTATTAGAAGAGTGTGGAGAATCTCACTATTCAGTAGGCAGTCTTTAAAAAAAAATCTGCTCAGGGCACCTGGCTGGCTCAGTAGGTAGAGCACACTTGACTCTTGATCTTGGGGTGAGTTCAAGCCCTCTGCTGAGTGCAGAGCTTACTTTAAAACAAAACAACTCAGGGCGCCTGGGTGGCTCAGTTGGTTAATGTCTGCCTTTGGCTCAGGTCGAACCCCCCCCCCTCATCAGGCTTCCAGCTCAGCAAGGACTCTATTTCTTTCTCTCCCTCGGAGTCTGCTTCTCCTTCTCTCCCTCTGACTCCTCCTACCGTTCATTCTCTCTCTGTCAAATAAACAAATAAAATCTTAAAAGAAAAAAACTCTTCTTTTGCTCATTCCACTGCTTTCAGCCCCTCGGCTTCTTTGTATCCATGGTGGGGGGAACACCCCTGAGTGGAGCCTCCACAGACCACTTACTTTGTCACTGTGCCCCTTCCAGCCTGGACCAGGAGGGAAGGGGAGGTGCTCATCTGCTGGACGGAGTTGGGGAGCAGCGTGAACCTAAACACTCCTTTTGCCGGCTTTCAATCGACCCCCTCGATTCAGTTACAGGCCTCACCACCCCCTGCTTCTGTAGTACTAACGCCTCTAACGTCCCTTTTCTTCTCAGGACCTTACAAGCACACACTAGCTCACGTCTAGTGTCTCCCTCAGAAGAGGTTAGGCTTCAACTTGCTTTTGACTGCCTTCCATTTTCAAAGATGTGTTCACCTTTCTTATCCTCTTATCCTTTTGCCTTTATGAATTTTCACTTAGGAAAAAATATCTTTATTATCATTTCAGTACCGCTTTGGGAGCAAATGGAGATAAAAAGAGGTCTTCCATGTTTAATCATCTTTCATCAGAATCTATTTCGCCTGTTTTAGAGACGAGACAACTGAGGCACCGACAGATTAAATAACTTGCACGGGGTCTCAGAGCAAGGTATGGCAGAGCCAGGAAAAGAACCCGGATCTCCAAACTCCCTTGTTAGATTTTTTTCCATTACATCACCCCCGCTAGGTAGGTACCCATAATCAAGAACTGACAGACCAGTTTCAGGACACCAGGCTGCAAAACTATTTTAAAATTTGTGGCACACTATAGGTCTCAAATCATAATACTGCTGCTGGTGAAGATACAACCAAATCCTGAATTCTTAAACCCAGTTAAGTTAGAAACAGATATACAATTAAACAAAAAATAGTTTGGGATAATTCATATTAAACACTAAATGCTTGAATTCAACTCAAAGAAGTTTCAAACATTTTTGTGAATTGTCTCTGTCCCTTTACTTTGGTTAACTTACAAAAGGAATGCCAAAGAATTTTATTTTAAATCCGTAAAACTCTTGTTTGTTTGCCTTTAACCTTAATATTGAATAAAGATTATAATATCTATAAAACAAATAAAACAATAGCAATGTTGCAACAATGAAAATGCTTCAGACTATCATCTGGAGAGTAAGGTACCCTGAAGGGCACTTAGGCAGAAACATTGATAAAGGAGCAAATAAGGAACAAAAACACCCAGCACTGGTTATTTATAAGCAAGACAGCTTTTACTTCCAGATGCTGCTTTTGGCTTTGATAGCTTTGCTCACTTTGACCTGGGAAACCAGTGGTTAATTTCCCCCTCTCTTTCTCTAAGACTGAAAGAATCTGGCCAGCAGTGAGCAGGCCTGGGAGATCACGTTACTTGGGGGTGGGGGAGGCAGGCAGCTGGAGGGAGTGTAGAGAGAAAGGCCAGTAGGGAAGGAAAACACGTCGTCTGAACCTCCCCACAGGGCAAGGCCCTGCAGGGATCAGGAGGTTTGCAGAAGGGCCGGTGTTTATCCAGGTTATCTCTGGGGTAGCTGACATGGGCTATGCAAGTATGGGCTCCTTCAGCATTAAGACCCTCTCAGCAGCCTAGAGCTGCGCCTGGGAAAGGCGAATTTCTCGATAATTGTTAGTGAGGATGAAAAACTGGAAATGAAACACTGGAGGAGTTTTATGTTTGTTTCTTCAAAACATTCAGCAGCAATTTGTTTTGTTGTCAAGGTTTTTGAACGCACATAAAGGACTAATGGGTCCAGAAGCTTTCCCCCCACACTTGTTAGAAATCACTGTTGTCCTTCGAAGAAGCAATGGCATCTCCAAATGAAATGGTACTGCTTCTTCCTCCTACAGCGTCAGATTCCGTGTATGAATCCAAAGCTACATATTAACCAGAGAAGAACAGCTACAGATAACACTGGAGAAATGACTCGACTCGTTAAGTGGCCCTGTGGTGATGTCAGGAGGAAAGAGTCACTTGAAAAAGAAAATGACAAAGAGTTCTGCTTCCAAAGTCCATAAACCGCCTGTCTGCCACCCTATTGACCAGCCGGTGCACAAGCTCTACATTCAATAAAGCAACTCCAAAATCGGATTTAACCACTAAGTTAATTTTCACAGTTTCTAAGCAATAATAATTCATCTTTTTTACTCTTTCAGCAGGAAGAGCATTCTGATGCTATTATAAAACAATAGTAAAAGTTAACTCCTGAAATAAGGTTTAGGCCAATAACTATACATATCAGCTAGACTTTCTCTGAGGAAAAACGAATGGGAATCCCACACAGACTAGTTACAGGAAGCCCCAGGCCAACAATGGTCCCTAACTTCTGTTCTCCTCTCTTTCCCTCTCCCCTTAAGTTTTAGACCTTAACCTTAGTTGTAGATGGACACATGGCTCCATAGTAAAGACTACATTTCCTAGTCTCTCTTGTACCTCAGCATTACCATGTCACTAAGTTTTAACCAAAGGTACGTGAGCAGAAATAATACACGCCTCTTTCTCTCTTTCTTTTTTTTCTTTAATTTATTTATTTGGCAGACAGAGATCACAAGTTGGCAGAGAGGCAGGCAGAGAGGAGGAGGAAGCAGGCTCCCCACTAAGCAGAGAGCCCGATGAGGAGCTCGCTCCCAGGACCCTGAGATCATGACCCGAGCCGAAGGCAGAGGCTTAACCCACTGAGTCACCCAGGTGCCCCTACATGCCTCTTTCTTAAAAGGAATGGGCAGCCCCCTTTCTACCAATCCCTGCACAAGAACAGGACAGCTGGCGTGGCCATTTGGAACTGAGGGAGAATCCACATTTTAAAGAGTAACAAGATGAAGGTATCTGACCCATATAGCCGGACTAGTAGTAGTAGTAGACCAGTAGCCAGGGCTGCTGCCAGCCTGCTGCAGCGGACGGAGATAAACACCAGCTTTGCCTAAAGCTGCCGGCATTCCGCATCTGTTAGAACAGCCACCTAGTCTTTGTCGTAATATTAAAATACCAGTTTTAACTCATAGAGATTAAGCATTTCTAAATCAATTATTTCTTTTCTTTATCTATCAAAAACTGTTAACTGGAAAGCAAGCATTAGAAACAGTCTCACAACCTTCAGAAAACGAGAACGTGTCTTACTTAAATAATCGACATAAAACACACAGCTCCATGTCCAACTCGTAATAAGCACTCAAATATCACATGTTAATTATTAGTACAGTTAGCGGCCCCCCACCCTTCCATAATCTCTGGTAAGGAAGATTAAAAAACTCCTCCGTTCTACCATATAGCTAATAAAGACCTTGTATCCAGAATACAGAGACTCTATCACTCAATAATAAGACAGTGTACCAACCAAATAAAAAAGAGGTAAAGGATTTTTAATTGATGTCAAGGAAGAAGAAATACAAATGGCCAATAAGCACATAAAAAGAAGCTCGGAATTGGGGCACCTGGGTGGCTCAATGGGTTAATAAGCCTCTGCCTTCGGCTGAGGTCGTGATCTCCAGGTCCTGGGATCGAGCTCCGCATCAGGCTCTCTGCTTGATGGGGAGTCTGCTCATCCCTCTCTCTCTCTGCCTGCCTCTCTGCCTACTTGTGATCTCTGTGTGTCAAATAAATAAATAAAATCTTAAAAAAAAAAAACGATGCTTGGTATCCCTGGTTCATTCAAGAAATGGAAATTAAAACCACAAAGAGGTACACTAAAATCAGACAGACAAAACCAAGTATTGGTGAGGATGTGGAGAAACCAGAGCCCTTGTACACTGTGGGTGGGAATGTAGAACCAAGGGCTGCTCTAGGGAAGAGCTTGGCAGTTTCTTAAGAAGTTCAACACAAACTTACAAGACCCAGCAGTTCTACTCCTAAGAATCTCCCCCAGAGAACTGAAGACACATATACACACAAAAACCTGTCCCTGAGTGTTCACAGCATCATTAGTCTTCATGGCCGAGAACTGGAAACCACGCAAATGTCCTTCAGTTGGTGGATGGATGAACAAAATGTGTGTCCAAAGACTAGAGGAATACGCAACAGTAAAAAGGAATGATGTGCTGTTACGTGTTGCAATATACTGCCTCAAAAACGTGCTGTGAAGTGGAAGAACCCCACCACAAAGACCATATAGCACATGATCCCATTTATAGGACATGTGCATATAGGACAATCTATGGAGATGGAGAGTCTTCGGCTCAGGTCATGATCTCAGGGTCCTCGAATTGAGCCCCGCATCGGGCTCTCTGCTCGGCGGGGAGCCTGCTTCCCTCTCTCTCTCTGCCTTCTTCTCTGCTTGCCTCTCTGCGTACTTGTGATCTCTCTGTCAAATAAATGAATAAAATCTTAAAAAAAAAAAAAAAAAAAAAAGAATATGGACAATGAGCTCTGGCTGCCTGGGATCAATTCCTAGTTTAACACCTCCAGAGCAAGCAAACCAGAAAGCCTTATTTAAAAAAAAAAAAAAAAAGGGGGCGCCTGGGTGGCTCAGTGGGTTAAAGCCTCTGCCTTCAGCTCAGGTCATGATCCCAGGGTCCTGGGATCGAGCCCCGCATCAGGCTCTCTGCTCAGCAGGGAGCCTGCTTCCCTTCCTCTCTCTCTGCCTGCTTCTCGGCCTACTTGTGATCTCTGTCCATCGAATAAATAAATAAAACCTTAAAAAAAAAAAAAAAAAAAAAAAAAAAAAAAACGAGTCCAGAGACCTGGTATTCAACTTCCTGCCAGTGAGCTGTATAAAGACAAGAAGAGTGGGGCTTATCAGTCTCTTGTACATGATCTCCTAAGAACTGAAGGTACCACTTAATTCCTCAGCTTCCCACTATATAGGTGACAAAACTGTCTTTAACTTTGTTCTATAGTTACACATCATGAAGAGAATGCTAGCTCTTAACTCTATCTAGAATTCGCATATCTGATTCCCAGTTCTCAAAAAGTCCCAGAGAGGAAATTCGACAATATTCAGTATCTATCGAAATTGCAAATATATTTATCAGCAATTCTATTTTGGGGATTTAACTCTACAGACTTACCTACACATACATACACAACTGAGAACGAGTTCACGCACACAAACACATCTTCACTGAAGCAAATGTCTATCACTAAGTTAAATAAACTCTAATCTTCATCTTCAAAATAGGGTACATTTGCATCTGGACAGGAGTACATGAAGCTGTCCAAGAAGCATGACAGTATTTTTAAAAGGGATCAAATTTCAGATCCTCGATTTCATATATAACCTATTCCTAAAACTGATCAGCCCGAGAACTCCTCTGCCAGTTCTCCTTCCTAATGCTGCTTTCACAATTACTCCTTCCTTCCTTATAATGAAGAAGAACACCTCTCTTAAGTCTCCATAGGTTTAAAAATTCCTGGTCACAAACTATGGGACAACCTGAAAATACATGACTTTACAGGGGAAGTTTTCTTTCAAAGCAAAGCAAAGCAAAGCAAAGGGAGCATCATTAAGAGATAGAACATTAAACATTCTGCAGATGTTTACTGAGTATCTACCAAGAGCTAGGTATTGTCCTAAGCTCTAGGGTTACAATGGGTAAAACACAGGAAAAAAAAAAATCCCTCCCTCCAGCAGTTCATATTCTAGTAGGGGTAGACAGACAGCAAAATCAATTAGTAAATTACAAAATATGTAAGAAGGTAAAACTGCTTGGGAGAAAAAGCACGTGAGTAGGACAGGGATGCTGAGGTCAGGGAGTGGAGACTGAACTGTAACTTATTTTTATTTTTTAATTTTTTTTGAAAGGTTTTATTTATTCATTTAATAGAGAGAGACGGTGAAACAGAACACAAGCAGGGGGAGTGGGAGAGAGAGAAGCAGGCTTCCCATTGAGCAAGGAGCATGATGCAGGGCTCAATCCCAGGACCCTGGGATCATGACCTGAGCTGAAGGCAGATCTTAGTGACTGAGCCACCCAGGCACCCCTACTTTGTAATTTTAAATAAAGTGATCAGAAAAAACACTGCTGAAAATTAAAAAAAAAAAAAAAAATTGAGCAAAGACCCAGAAGACGGAGAGTAAACTATGGGATTCAGTTGGTTAAGTTCTGTCTTTGGCTCAGGTCATGATCTTGGGGTCCTGGGATTGAGCCTTGGATTGGGCTCCTTGCTCAGTGGGGAACCTGCTTCTCCCTCTCCCTCTGCCACACCCCCTGCGGGTATGCTCTCAATCAATCAATCAATAGATGTTGCTCCATTGTCGCCTGGCTTACACTGTTTCCAACAACAACCTGCAGACATTAATCCTCAGTCTAATGTACACAATGTATACTCTGGCTGCTTTTAACAGTTTTCTCTATCACAAGATTTTTTTTTTTTAAGATTTTATTTATTTATTTGACAGACAGAGAGAGCTCACAAGTGGGCAGAGAGAGAGGGAGAAGCAGGCTCCCCACTGAGCAGAGAGCTCAACGTGGGGCTCGATCCCAGGACCCTGAGACTATGACCTGAGCCGAAGGCAGAGGCTTAACCCACTGAGCCACCCAGGCACCCCTATCACGAGTTTTAAGCAACCTATGATGCCATTTTTCTTCATGTTTCTTGTGGTTAGAGTTCCCTGAGATTCTTGGATCTGCGGATTTATTGATTTCCTCACTCCGGCGATTTGCCAGACGTGTTTCTTCTATTATTCCTTCGGTTCCTCACACTTCTCCTTCAGGTGCTCTAATCACATACACTTGGCCACCTGATACTGCCCCACACTTTACTGGTGCTCTGTTAATTTATTTTTTTCAGTTCTTTTTTTTTCTTTCTGGGTTTACACTGCTGTCTTCAAAGTCAATCATCTTTATTTCTACCATATTTATACTGACATCAATTTCATCCAGTGTAGCCTTCATCTCAGCCACTGGTTTTCCTCTCTGGAAGTTCATCCTCCATGTCTCTATTTAGTACAGTCATTCATTCTGCTAGCTTCTTAAACATATGAAATACAATTGTAATTATTATTTAATGTCCATATTTACTAATTTCATCTTTTATGTCATTTCTGGTCAGTTACTGGTTGTACTTCCCACTTCTTCACATACCTAGTCATTTTTTATTGGATGGTACATGTGAATTTTACCATGCTGCATCCTAGATATTTTTGTATTGCTAAAAATAGTCTTTATTTTGTTCTAAGATAGTTTGGAGAGTGTGATCCTTTTGGGTCTTGCTCTTCAATGCTGTTAGATGAGACCAGAGAAGCATTCATTCTACACTTAATGGAGACCAGAGAATTGTGATGGCCAATTTTATGTGTCAACTTGACTAGGCTACAGGGCACCCAGATATTTGGTCAAGCATCATTCTGAGTGTTTCTGTAAGGGTGTTTTTGGATAAGAATGTTCTCCCTAATGCGGGTGGGCACTGTCCAATCAGATGAAGGCCTGACCATGAAAAGAAAAGGGATGATCCTATCCCAAGTAAGAATTCCTTCTGCCAGACAGCCTTTAAACTGGAAAGCTAGCTTTTGTGTAAGAATGGGATTAAAAATATATGTTTATATTTGTACAAAGAAATAACAGAAAAAGGGATGCCTGGGTGGCTCAGTCTGTTAAGCATCTGCTTTCAGCTCAAGTCATAAACCCCAGGGTCCTGGACTCAAGTGCCACATCGGGCTCCTTGCTCAGGGGGAGCCTGCTTCTCCCTTTGCCTGCTTGCCTCTCTGCCTACTGCTCCCCCTGCGTGTGCTCTCTCTGACAAATAAATAAATTTTTAAAAATCTTAAAAAAAAAAAAAAAAGAAAGAAAGAAAGAATGGAAAAAGATACAAGAAACTACTTACAGTGTTAATTTGGAAGAAATGAGCATGGGATAACCAAGTAGAAAAGTTCATGGACCAGAGTAAAACTTCTCAACCTACTAATTTTCATATATATATATATTACTTTTTAAACTAGCAAATACATTATTTTATTTTTTAAACAGTCATGATAGAAAAGAGGTCTGGCCTGGCTAATATCCTGCAAAGAGCTGGAATCTAAAATGGGGTTCTTTGGAATTCAAGCCTTATTACTGCAACTATTTTATGGTCATCAAAACACTTTGGATTGATTCCAGGGCAGATTTATCCCACCAGGAAGACAATTTAAGAAGTATTTTGCTAAAAAAAAAAAAAAAAAAAAAAAAAAGCTAAGCTGTGAGCTCCTTGTGGGCTAAAACTATGTCTTATGTCTGATCCATCTTTGTACACCTAGGGCCAAGTCCTGTATACAGCCATTCAATATGGACTGGTTGGGTTGGCTGAACTAATAACTTAATTCTACCGTCAAGCAAATGTTGTTATAGGGAAGTTCCATAAGCCCATTCTCTAAGGATACTAACAGACAGCTGTTGTTGAAGGGTCACTGGGACTCCACTCCACTTTGACCAGATTCTGGCGATACCAGACATATATAAGTACCAGCCTCACTGACCTCATTCTTGTGAGGTCTTCTTAGTCTGGCCTTCTGAGCCAAACACCTGCTCTCTTCATATTTTCATCTATATACATTTCTAAACTGCAGTTGTCACTTTGAAAATTTTGTTATGAAGGGGCACCTGGCTGGCTCAGTCAGTTAATCATTTGCCTTGGGCTCAGGTGGTGACCCTGGGATCAAGCCCTGAGCTGGGAGCCTGGTTCTCCCTCTCCCTCTGTCCCCACTCCTGCTTGCCTCTCTCTCTCTCTAGTGCTCTCTAATAAATAAAATCTTTTTAAAAAGGAAATTTTGTTATGAAAAAGACTGTTCATCTAAGAGACATCATAAATTCAGAACAAAAAGGGAAGGAACCTCATGATGAGGTTGCTTGTCTAAATTCACAACCCCAAGATCAAGAGCTTGCCTGTCTAAAAGGGATACCACTTTGGGACGCCTGGGTGGCTCAGTTGGTTAAGTGTCTGTCTTTGGCTCAGGTCATGATCCCAGGGTCCTGGTATGGAGACCCGCATTGGGCTCCTTGTTCAGTGTTGAGCCTGCTTCTCCCTCTGCCTATTGCTTCACCTGCTTGTGTGTGTGTGTATGCTTTCTCTCTTAAAAAAAAAAAAAAAAAATCTTAAAAATTATAATACAAATAAAAAATAAAAGACATATCACTTTGTTTACAAAGGAGACCATCCTTTTCCCCCCTTATTTACTCATAAATCCTGGCTTTTTAAAGACATGGCTTAATAGGACTGTCAAGGACCTGAATTACTATGTGATGCAGATATAATGACTTAGTTCTTGGTGGGTTTGAGTGGGCCTGTCAGATTTTCCTGCGTCTAAGTCCCTTCCCTTCCTTATAGGAGAAGATAACCAGTCATTTGTGCCTGCGTGAACCAGCTTCCTCTCACTTCTTCCTTCCTTCCCCACTTTTCCTCTTTCCTTGGGAAAGTTTGAAGATCAATTAGTCTTAAATTATTATTCTGTCATCATGTGCATTCCCAAGAAATACCTAGTAGAGATAAACAGTCCAGAATTTCCATAAGAAAGCAAAAAAAAAATTAAACTATTGGTGCTTCTACTTTTCCCTTGTTGAACTAAATCAAAAGAAAAAGTTTGAATGTGAGTTTGGGTAACAGTCTTGGTTCCTATACTTAGAGCTTGGTATATCCAAGAGTCGTAAAAATCTTTTTGGATATATGACCATAATAGCTCTATTTATATTGAAACTTTATGTTATATTCCCGACAACTAGTTGATTCTTTGGACTATAAGTAAGAGTTAAGTTTAAATTAGCTTAAAAATAACTTCATGCTTCCTTCCATGATTTTATTATGATATAAAAATGTTACTGCAATAATTAACGCAAGACTTAGGTTTAATTTCTCATGATTTAAACCTTCGAAATTAATAATAGTAGTTCTAAGGGTTCAGTAAGATCTCACTATTCCCACAAATTGTTTAAAATTACAAAACCACAGAACTGTATTTAAGTAAAAGAACTTATATTTTAAAAATTATTTAATCTCATAAATTCTTTTTTTTTAAGATTTTATTTATTTGACAGACAGAGATCACAAGTAGGCAGAGAGGCAGGCAGAGAGAGAGGGGGAAGCAGGCTCCTTGCTGAGTAGAGAGCCCGATGTGATGTGGGGCTCCATCCCAGGACCCTGGGAACATGACCTGAGCCGAAGGCAGAGGCTTTAACCCACTGAGCCACCCAGGCACCCCTAATCTCATAAATTCTTATGTTACAAATTATAAATATCTGATGCACTGATCTAAATTTTAATTTGCAAATATTTAGGTCAATTAAAGATCTCTTAAAATAATAAACTGAGTTAACTAATAATCCTTGGAAACATGGATAATTTCTAATTAAAGGAAAAGATCCAAACACTGGGTACCACATACAGTTTTAAATTACCTTTCCTCCTTATTTTTTTTAAGATTTTATTTTTAAGTAATCTCTACATGCAAGATGGGGCTTGAATTCACAATCCCAAGATCAAGAGTCATCTGTGCCCCCAACAGAGCCAGTCGGTGGCCCTTCTCACCCCCCGCCTTTTTTTTTTAAGAGGGAGAGAGACAAGGGTGGGGATGTGGGGGAGAGGGACAAAGGGAGAAGGAGAGAAAGAATCTTAAGCAGGCTCCATGCCCAGTGCGGAGCCCAATGAGGGGCTTGATCCCACAACCCCAAGATCATGACTTGAGCTGAAATGAAAGCACCAGTTGGGTGCTTAACTGACTGAGCCACCCAGCCGCCCCCTCCTCCTTACTTTTATATATAAAATATCTGCAGATTAACTGGATGTGTAAATTTCTCTAAATGATGCTAGATCCATACTTACTTTGCCATCTTAAAATTTGTTAAAGTGACATAAAATGTATGCTTGTGGAAAAAAATTGCTAGGCAGTTCCTCATTTCCTGTCTTCCAGCTTTCTCTTCAGTCTAAAAACTTTTAACTTTAAAGTTGGCACTTAATATAAATGGTAACAAAGAAACAAGAATATGTGTGTAATATAATAAATGTTTATCTAATTTTTTAATTAAGGGAAATGTTAGTTTATTAAGATGGTAAATCAATAAAATCTATACATTATTTTATTTAATGTGCTAATACAATTAATTATATTTTACTCTTATCATCTTTCACAGAATTATCTACTTCTAAATATCTAAATATATACCTAAGAAAGTACATTAATTAAATCAAAAGTTAATAAATGATAAGAGATAACAAAAGAGAAATCTGAGGGTAAACTATTAGTGAGAAATATAAAGGGTCTGAGGAAAACAAACTCTGCCTATAGATGGTGAACTTAAAGGAAATAATGAGTTGTATTTAAAAATCATGGCAATGTCGGGGCACCTGGGTGACTCAGTGGGTTAAGCCTCTGCCTTCGGCTCAGGTTATGATCTCGGGGTCCTGGGATCGAGCCCCGCATCGGGCTCTCTGCTTGGCAGGGAGCCTGCTTCCTCCTCTCTCTCTGCCTGCCTCTCTGCCTACTTGTGATTCTCTCTGTCAAATAAATAAATAAAACCTTTAAAAAAATAAATAAAATTTTAAAATTTGAAAAAAAAATCATGGCAATGTTGGCTCAATGTTAACAGATTTATTCATAAAAGAAAAGCACTTATAAATCTCTTATTGTAAATACTTAGATGGATAACAGGCAAAAAAGAAAATGCAAATTTGGGTTATCTTTCTGTAAAGTGACCAAGTTATTCCACAGCCAGATAAAAGATTCCTTTCCTTTTTATCATCAAAATATTGTGTTGACTATCTGAAATTTCTGACACACTCAGGAATCATTTTGAAAAAAAGTCCTTTTAAAAGTTCCTGTAATCATTTTATTTACCGTTGTGTGTTTCCAAAATGTTGCCTTTAGCAATTTCTTGTTTTGGGATACTATGAGTCATATATACAGAGAGAGTAGGAACATGCATTAAAAAACTCACAGCATTTTTGACTGGGTAAATCAGAAAAGTGAACCCAGAAAACGGAATACTAAACAGAGTGCGTAATCCTAGGAGAGAGAGAGAGATGGGGTGATCTCCAAGCTCCCTACATATATATTTCTGACCGAACTTTGAACTACTCACACTCATGCATGGCCTGGACCCAAAACAGCTCAGCTAAAGACCAAACATCTAAGACATGGGAGCTGCCCTCTGAGAAACAAGTTTGTAGTTCAAACTCAGCCAAGAAAATTACCTAATAAAAAAAAGAAACGACGATTATTAGAGAGAAATAACAAAATCTAGGATTTCTACAAGTTGACATTCATAATATCCAGGATACAATTCAAAATTACTCAACATACAAAGACTCAAGAAAACAGAACACATTTTAGTTCAACCCCAAGCCTACCTTGTTGATGAACCAACAACAGATAAATCTGTGTTTATCTGGAATAAACACAGATTTTTTTAAAAGCTATTATAAAGAATTCAGTGAAGTACAATAAAACATGTTTTTAATGAATCAAGCTCAGTGAGGAAATAAAAAATCTGGATAGAGAAACCAAATACAAATTCTAGAACTGAAGAAATACAATTGCTGGAATAAAAAAAATCCACTGGATGACTTAACAGCTGTATGTGAATTTCAAGAAAGATGAACAGAAATTATCCAAGGTGAGGGTGCCAAGCTGGCTCTGTCAGTACATGAAACTCTTGATCTCGGGGTTGTGAATTTGGGCCCCACGTTGAGTATAGAGATTACTTAAAAATAAAATCTTTACTTAAAAAAAGAAAGAAAGAAAGAAAGAAATTATCCAAGGTGGAAAACAGAAAAGATTGGGGGGAAGAAAGAACAGAGACCTGGAAACTTGTCAGAGGACATCAAATGGTCTACCATGTGTAAGTGGGATACCAGAAGGATAGAAGATAGAGAATGGGGTAGGGAAAAAACCTGAAGAAATAAAGGCCCCAAACTGCATAAATGTGATGAATTACAGAAATCTGAAGATGCAAGATACTAAATGAACACCAAGGAGAAACAAAGTGGCCAGAAAGTCACTTAAATAAAACACTTGAAACCAAAAATAAAGAGCAAAAATGCATGAAGCCAAACTGACACAATTAAGGGAAGAAAGATAATTCTACATTAGCAATTGGAGATTTTAATACCTCGACTAATGGAACTAGACAAAAAACAAAAACAAAAAACAAAAAAAACCCCAAAACCAAACCAAAACAAACACACATAGAATATATGAATCACTTTGACTTAATAACCAAGAAAAAAGGATATACATTCTTTTCAAGGGGTATTTTATATGGCATATTTACTAAGACAGATCTATCTTGATAAACAGAACAAGATTAATACATACATATTTTTAAAAACTTTTATTTATTTATTTGAGAGAGCGGGAGCAGAGGGAGCATGAGCAGGGGGAGGGAGAGGAAGAAGCAGGCTCCCCTGTTGAGGAAGGAGCCGATGCAGGGCTCGATCCCAAGACCCTGGGCTCATGACCTGAGCTGAAGGCAGATGTTCAAGCAACTGAGCCACCCAGGTGCGCCAAGATCAATATATATATAAAGATTAAAATTACATAGGGCATGTTCTTTGACTACAATGTAATTAAACTAGAAATCAGTATCATCAAGATAACCAAAACCCCCCAGTATTTGGAAGTTAAACAACATGCTTCTAAATAATCATTGGTTCAAAGAAGGAACCACAAGAAAAATTAGAAAATATTTTGAACTGAATAATAATGAAAATACAACTTATCAAAACTTATGAGACACAGGAAAAAGCAGTGTTTAGAGGGAAATTTATAGCTTTAAGTATCTATACATACATAAATAGCTATATATACGACAACCTATGAAATGAACAAACCCCTTGAAAGATGCATATTACCAAAACTACTAAGAACAAGACTTAAACAGCCCAATATCTACGAAAGAGAACATATTCTTAAAAACCTCCCCACAAAGAAATCTCCAGGCCCAGGTGGTTTCACTGGTAACTGAAACATTTTAGAAAGAAATAATATCAAGGGGCGCCTGGATGGCTCAGTCATTAGGCATCTGCCTTTGGCTCAGGTTGTGATCCTGAGGTCCTGGGATCTAGCCCCATGTCCAGCTCCCTGTTCAGTGTGAGGTCTGCTTCTCCCTCTCCGACTCCCCTGCTTGTGTTCCCTCTCTCCCTGTTTCTTTCTCTCTCTCTCTCTCTGTAAAATAAATAAATAAAAATCCTAAAAACAAATAAAAAAGAAAGAATACCAATCTTTCAGAAAATTGTAGAGGAATCACCTCCAAACTCATTTCATGAAGTTAGTATTATCCTGATGCCAAACCAGACGAAGATGTAACAAGAAAAATGAACTACAGACCAATATCCCTCATAAACATAGGTGTGAAAATTCTGAACAGAATGTTATATAGTAAATCTAATAATACACAAAAATATGTATCAAGTGGTGTTTATCTTGTGAATGCAAAGTTGGTTTAACATATGAAAAATCAATGTAATTTATCATATTAGAAGAATAAGCAGAAAATCATATGATCATTTAAGTAGATGCAGAAAAAGCCTCTGACCAAATTTGTTACCACTTTCATGATGAAAACTATCAGTCTGACTCTTGATTTCAGCTCAGGTCATGACTTCAGGGTCATGAGATCACACCCTGCACTGGGCTCCATGCTCAGCAGGGAGTCTCCCTGCGATTCTCTCTCTACCTCTCCCTGTACCCCTTTTGCACACACATATGCGCACTCTCTCCCTGAAATAAATCAAACTTTAAAAAAGAAGAGAAAAAAGAAACTACAGAGGCCAGAGGGAATGGAGCAATTTTCACGTGCTGAAAGAAGAAAACAGGCAACCCAGAATCCTATATCCATCAAAAGTATCCTTAAGGAATAAAAAGAAAACCGAAATATTATCAGATGAAGGAAACCAAGAGACACAGTGGACAACAGACCTACACCGTAAGTACATCTAGGGGCACCTCGGTGGCTCAGTCGGTTAAGTGTCTGCCTTTGGCTTAGATCATGATCCCAAGGTCCTGGAATCAACCCCACATCAGGTTCCCTGCTTAGCAAGGGGTCTATTTCTCCCTCTCCCTCTGCCTCTCCACCTACTCGTGCATGCTCTCTCTCTCTCTTCAAATAAATAAAAAAAAATTTAAAGATTTTATTTATTTATTTGTCAGAGACAGAGAATGAGAGCTCACAACCAGGGGGAGCAGCAGGCAGAAGGAGAAGCAGGCTCCCTGCCAAGCAAGGAGCTCAAGGTGGGACTGGGTCCCAGGACTCTAGGATCATGACCTGAGGCAAAGGCAGCTGCTTAACTGACTGAGCCACCAAGGCATTCCTAAAATTTGTTTAAAAAAGAAATGAAGGCTATGTGCACACAGTGATGAGGACAGAAATGTTCATGGCCGCACTACACCTAACAGTCTCCAAACTACAAGCAACATGTTAGTCACTGGTAAACTGGTAAGCAAATTGTGCTTTATCCACACCGTGAACATTACTTAGCAAAGAAATAGAAGAAAATATTAGTACATATGACAACATGATTGAATCTTGGAAAGATTATGCTAAGTAGACACAAAAGTCTATGGCTTCCATATGATTCGATATATATGAGTTTCTTGAAAAGGTGAAACTACAGAGACAGAAGGCCTATGGGTGGTTGTCTGGAGTAAGTGGTTGAAAGGAATCAACTGGAAAAGGGCACAAGAAAACCTTCAGTGATGAGGAAACGATTCTATAATCTCAACTATAATGAAGGTTACATGATTACATACCAAAATTAATCAAAATGCACACTTAAAAATAGGCAGATTTTATTACATATAATACCTTAATTTTAAAATAATTACTTTTTTTAAAAATCACCCAACCCAAGCCCTAATATTCCATAAACATCCTCTCCTGGCTCTGTCAAGTTAGTGTCCAGTGTTCTCCACTACATGCTTTCCTTCCTTGACAAGTTGTTGGACATGGACCACATTAAGAAAATAAACTGCCAAACCAATCCTCCCTATGTACATTTCCCCATGCCTAACCTGCTCAAGATGATGCACTGTAGCCTTCCCAATAATTCTCTCCCCAACCCTTCCGTGGTCAACCTCCACGTACTTTGCAAAAGCAAACCTTATGCTCACTTACCCCAGACCGCACTATGGAGCACTGCTTATGGGTACGGACACCTCTGGAGGACAAACACAGCCATGAATACTGGCAACAGTGAAACCTTCCTTCCTCGCAGCACCTTAAGCCCACGGTTTTATGACTCTCCAGTTTTATCTGTATTTCTATTAACAGTGAAGCATGGGGTTCAAAGAGGGGTCCTTGGGGTCACTCTGAATTCATGTATATCACAGACTGGAGTGTAAAGACAATTTCTCACCCCCTTTATAATCTTAAAAAGCTCATTGCTCCTGTGCGAAGATGCCTGGAGAACAAAATCAAGCAAGAGTTAGTAGGGAACACTGAAGGGACAGGTGCTTTCTTTCATCCAGATAACGAGCCATGGCAAAGTGCTGTGGAATGTCCAAGAAACAGAAAAAGAATGCTGGCCAATAGCAATCAATCTCATAGCACGCCTCCTGCATACTTTCACTGTTCTCAGTAGTGAGGAACTTGGCAAACACTCCCATTTGCCAGAGGATTCTTAGATATTGGAAATCCGTATTTATTTTTTACCTGGGCATAAGTCTCCCTCTCCTTGTTACTTATCTACATTTTCTGATGATTGGAATAATATACTTAGCAGTTTTAAATTAACTTAATAGGAAAATGTTACAGATTCCATTGCAAGCAATGACTTAGTAACAGTCATTTACCTTTTGTAAGCCCAGCACTTAACATTGGGTTCAATGTCTTCTCTGCCTTTTCTAAATGATGCCTACAAAGGAAATTAAATTGTACTCTCAGAAGCAGAACATCCACTATGATATACAGATGTAGGATAAAATGTTTTCAAAACTGCAACCTAGAAAGAGATTCCTTAAAATATTCAAGAACCCAGGAGAAAAAGGTCTGGTAAGATATTCAGAAAAGAGCAGTGGTTACTCGTGAAGGGACGATCAAGAGAAAAAGACGTTTACTTATTTTAAAATAAAGAGAAAATCCTACCTTTGTAATAAAACCAACTACAACCAAAAGGTATTCATCAGAATAAGAATTAAAAACTAATCATTTGGGTGCCTGGGTGGCTCAGTGGGTTAAAGCCTCTGCCTTCGGCTCAGGTTCTGATCCCAGGGTCCTGGGATTGAGCCCCACATCGGGCTCTGTGCTCGGTTGGGAGCCTGCTTCCCCCTCTCTCTCTGCCTGCCTCCCTGCCTACTTGTGATCTCTGTCTGCCAAATAAAATCTTTAAAAAAAAAAAAAAAAAAGCTAATCATTTGTTTACTGGAAGCTATATTAGTTTTGTCCTGCTAAAGAAATTAAAATCAAACATGGGGGGAAAAGGAACAGGCACTAATCTCCTGATGCAGTGTCTGGGCTTGAGAACAGGCCCCTGGTTCCTGGCAACAGACATCTGCACCTGGAATCACAAACACATCAGTTCTGGGAGCGGAAGAATATCCTGTGTTCTTTTATTGCCAAAATATTCCTATATGGAAAATGCCTGGAATAACTGTCGAAGGCTAACAATAAAGAACCGGGCAACCAAGAGTTAAATGTTAACCAGCCTGTTGTTGAACATTTTGTATGCAGTCACCACCTAGTACTTAATAAATATGGACTTTACGTATGTAAAGCACTGAGATCAGTGCCTGATACAGTTAAGACTAAAGCAAGTTTGCTATTATCATCACTATACTGCACTCTAAGTGAAAAGTGTCTCTCTGATTCATCCATTCATTGAGTTTCTACTAAACACTTACTATGTGCACAGTAATCTGATGTGTGCTACGACTTTGATAAAGCATAACATGGGCAAGGTCTCTATGCTTAGGGAGCTTGCAGTCCAGGAGGGGAAGGGCACTGAACACAGTTTCACATTAATTAATGTATAACTATAAACTGAGATACATTCTCCAAAGAAAAAATCCTATAGGAGAATATAACAAAAATGAATGTTTATATATAAAAAGTTCCTAATAAGCAGGGGTGCCTGGGTGGCTCAGTCGGTTAAGCTTCTGCCTTCGGCCCAGGTCGTGAGCTCATCAGGGAGATATTTCATTTATAGCTGATACTTAACAAGCAGCATGTTTTATAAATTCCTATTTCTATTTTTTTTTAAAGATTATTTATTTATTTGACAGAGATCACAAGTAGGCAGAGAGGCAGGCACCCATAAATTCCTATTTTTAAAAGGTTCCTTCATTAAAAATCTTTTTAATAACATAATACAGGGGCACCTGGGTGGCTCAGTGGGTTAAGCTTCTGCCTTCGGCCCAGGTCATGAGCTCAGGGTCTTAGGATCCAGCCCCGCGCTGGGCTCTCTGCTCCGCGGGGAGCCTGCTTCCTCCTTTCTCTCCCTCTGTCTGCCTCTCTGCCTACCTGTGATCTCTGTCTGTCAAATAAATAAATAAAATCTTTTAAAAAAGTAAATAAAAAATACAAATAAATAAATAAATCTTTAAAAAAAAGAAATTTATATCCTACTTAAAAATACACTGATTACTTAATATACTGATTAATTAGTCCAGGTCTGGCTTCTTGTTAAGAATTTTTCATGCTTACAAAGTGAAAAACACTTATTCCCTAATTTATCTGGTCTTGTAAGTTGAGATTTCTAGACATCAGAGTCCCTTAAAGGAGAATATACTTAAACCACAAAGGAATCTGGTCAGTTTTACAAAATGAAGAAGGTACCGGATTTAATCCCAAAGCTACTGAATACAGTAATCAATGCAGCATGTCTGAACACAACTCTATCTTAAGTGCAGTAACTTTAAGCAGAATGTTCTAATCTGTCATGCTCTTGCACTTATGATATCGTTGAGAAAACATTTTTAAAAATAAGAGCAAAGGAACAGCTACAAGGAACAGACTATTCTGAAACCATTTCCAGGAACAGGGTTTGTTTAAACAAAACGTATTAAGTGAAACCAGCTGCATTAAGGGTCGATGCCATCTGAAGGGGAATTCTAGAACCATCTACTACATAGCATCAGGGTCATTATTCCTTCCTGTTGCTACAAATGAAATATCTGGTGGCCAACTAGCTCTAGGGTGGCCTGGCAAAGAGCAGGTCGTCACTGAACAAAAGGCCCAGGCCGTGCAGGTGGGTGCTCACAGAAACCCTGGGTCCCACTCGCTGGCACACAGCTATCTGCTTCCACACCACTCATGGGACACAGTACTGAGGAAATGGGAAGGCAGCCCCTGTTCTGGGGGTGCCAGCAGAGAAGGGCCTACTGTCAGGGGGAATCGGCATGTTCTGCTAGAGGGTCAGTTGATGCTTTCCCACAACCTGACAACTACAACAACAAAAATTCCACTAATTAAGTATAGGTTCTGGGAAGCTCTAAAATGCACGTTTTCCTACCTGAAAACCAAACCAGATCTCAAGGAAAATGGAGCCTGAATAATAATAGCCAAGGTTTCAGGACTTGAAATCATCTTCCTTAGCTCATAACGAAAAGCATAAGAAAGAGCTTGCTCCTTTGAAGACTTTCTAGTGGCAACAAAGCAGAGAACCCTCCCAGAAGTCATGTGACCCAGCAAGCAAGGATCACCAGTTTGGTTTCCCAATGCACCACCAGCACAGCCAGTAGGACTGTAATCAAAACAATGCAGTTGAGAAACGTGGCCCTTAATCATTTTATTTTGGAAACCAATTAGGGGATGATGAAGGAAGAAAAAACAGTGATTCATTTGTTTTGATGAAATCTGGCCTTCAAGAGACAGAACAGGCCAGGAAATAGGCATATTTGTATGGTCTAAGGTATCTTAAACTTGGCCTTTAAAAAAAAGTTTTTTCACAAGTTTAATAAATGAACAAAATAAATCAGGTAGTTCATCTATGGCATATTCTGCTAACTTTATGGATGTAAGCTCACAGGTTAAAAACAAAAAGGTCGGGGTGCCTGGGTGGCTCAGTGAGTTAAAGTTTCTTCCTTTCGGCTCAGGTCATGATTTCTGGGTCCTGGGATCAAGCCCGGCATCGGGGAAGGGAGCCTGCTTCTCCCTCCTCCCCTCTCTCTGCCTGCCTCTCTGCCTACTTGTAATCTCTGTATGTCAAATAAATAATCTTTATATAAAAAAAAAAAAGCCTATATATATGACCTAAGGGCAGTCACAAACTTTGCAGTCTGAAGCACTTCACTTAAATCAACAACACAGCCGCATTCCATGACCTCCCATGTCATCTGTAGGCTAATGGTATAGTTTGAAACTGCCCTCATTCACTGAGCTCATCTGCCTCTTTAAAAAGCAGGCAACGCTTACTACTAAAATCCAAGCCAAAGTATGCCTTCACAGCACAGCTTGTATGGACTTGAGCTGTTTCTCAGAATAGTCGGAAACTTCTAGAGTGAGTGGAGAGGGTAATATCAACAATGTCTTGAAAAGTAGAAAAGAACCTTCCAATGACAGAAATCCTGATGAGCATCGAAACCGCTAGTTAGAAATTCATGATTATCTGGGCCCAGGTTAGGCGTCACAATAATTATGGCGAAGAAAGGGGGTAGAGGCCGAGTAACTGGAGGAGTTAAGGAAACACACAATAAAAGAAATCTGTGAAAAATGCTTTTGAAGAAACTCATCAGTATGGACAGGGACACTAAAAACAAGCAAATTTCATGTGATTCTTGGTGGCTGATTAAAAAGTGGTGTTCCTTATGTCAGTTACAACTAAAAAACAGTGCTGTTCCTTAGCACCCTTTGGAAGCCATTACCACGGAGAGGAAAGATGGTATTAGTGGAGAGCATAAGACAAGTAAGCAGAGAGAAGCCATGAGGTCTAATTCCAGGGCCCTGCCACCTCCCACCTTCAGATCAGAGGCAAGTCACTCAGCCCCTCCATGTCCTACAGCCTATCCACACACCTGGACAGTACCTGCCATCTCAGAGGATATCAAAGGAGATGCTGTGACAGCACCATGGTTGCTGAGGACAACCATGTAAGCAGAAGGTACAATATTATTTGAACTATCTGATAAAATATCCTACTCAACATTGCTCACACACCTTAAACCCTCCCCGAGCTGAGTACTCCATGTGCCATCCTGCGCCGCCACATGAGAAACCAGCTTTTTTTTTTTTTTTAGATTTTATTTATTTATTTGATAGAGATTACAAGTAGTCAGAGAGGCAGGCAGAGAGAGAGAGAGAGAGAGGAGGAAGCAGGCTCCCCGGTGAGCAGAGAGCCTGATGCGGGGCTTTATCCCAGGTCCCTGCGACCATGACCTGAGCCGAAGGCAGAGGCTTTAACCCACTGAGCCGCCCAGGCACCCCAAGAAACTGTATTTCCCGGGGCGGCTGTTTGTTACAGAGAACGAGGGAAAACTGGAGGACAGGGAAGATGAAGAAACTCTTGGGAGAACCAACAGGGGCAGGAAGGAGCTGATGCAAAGTGGAAAGGAAAAAAGAGAGAGAGAGAGAATTAAGAGAACAAGCAGAGAAATGGAAGTTGTCACATCCCAGGCAAGGGGGAGAGGCTTCTGGTACTTTGGCCTTAAGCTACCACGTGGCCTCCAGAAAGTCAGAAACCGAAGTTCTCAGCCTGAGCAACCAACTCAGTCTCAGCAGAAAGGAACAATGACGCTTTAGCAATGGAGAACTTAGAACAAATTCCCGGAGGCCATGAAGACTCAGCTTCAGTAGGGCTTATCTCAGAAGAGAACCCTCAGGCACCCTCTATTTACTTCCTAAATAGAAATGCTGTTCTGTTTTCAACCTTTTTACACCCATTCTATCTGGCTCAAAGATGATCTGGGCTGAAGTCCAAGCTCAATCCTGAACCAACTGGGATCTTCAGGCAAGTTAACCTACCTCTCTGGGTCTATTCAATGTCCTCATAAATTTTAAACCTTTCTTTGGGTGACATTCCTTCTTGAAATACAAACTTTTTTTTTTTTTAAGGTTTATTTATTTATTTGACAGAGAGGCACAGTGAGAGAGGGAACACAAGCAGGGCGAGTGGGAGAGGGAGAAGCAGGCTTCCCACCAAGCAGGGAGCCCGATGCGGGACTCTATCCCAGTACCCTGGGATCATGACCTGAGCTAAGGGCAGAGGCTTAAATGACTGAGCCACCCAGGTGCCCTTGATATATATCCCTGAGAAAGCTCCTTAGTGATGGGTTCTCAGTGGCAAATTCCTTTTGTTTTTATTTATCTGAAAGTGTCTTTTTTTTTTCAAGATTTTATTTATTTGACAGAGGGAGAGAGAGAGAACAAGGAGGGGGAAGCAGCAGGGTGAGAGAGAGAAGCAGACTCCCCACTGAGCAGAGAGCCTGATGTAGGTAGGGCTCAAGCTCAGGACCCTGGATCATGACCTGAGCAGAAAGGAGATGCTTAATTGACTGAGCCCCCAGGCGCCTCATGAAAATCTCTTTACTCTTAAGAGACAGTTTCATAACTATGTAATTCTGGGTTCTTTTCTCTGCCTACTCCAGAAATAATATTATAGTGCTGAAGGACCTTTATTCTTGCTCTAAAAAGCCAGCTGTCACTCCAAATGTTGTACCTTTACCAGCAATCTTTTCTCTCTAGTTATTTTTATTAAGAATCTTTTCTGTCTTTGATTTTCTATACACTCACAATTTCTTTGCTTTCCTTTTTAATTGCTTTGGAATTTGATGGGCTTCTAGAACCTGAGAATTTTTGTCTCTCTACCACCCTTAAAACCTGGGTCAAGAGGCCTCTGTCCGATTCCACAGTTTAAAAGACTCCAGCTCTCCCCACAGGCTACGGGGTCAAAAGTCTCGGGAATGTGTCCACCCAGAGCTGACTACCAAAATTCTAGGACCCTGGAATTCCCTACCTTATCACCTCCAAGCCCAGACTCAGGACCTGCCTGGTTCTCTTCCCCATTCTATTCTGAAAGCAGAATGTACCTGGTGGCATGTTTGGGAGAGGTGTCAACAGAGGTTAGATATGCAGGTGGAAATATCTATGCACGTTCGCATGATACCCCTCATAGTACAAAATAAAGCTGGGGGAAGAAGGGGAGAGGGCTGGGCTACAGGCCAGGGTCTGGCTCAGTCCATGCTGCTACACACCTGTGCTAATCTCTGTGGAGTTCAAGAACTATAAAGTTAAACCTGGCTTTCTTGGTTATTATGAAAGCATATTTGTCAAGGCAGATATAGAGAACATATTTAACAGTTTGTTACACTGGTAACTCTTTGTACATACCTAGACATTTGGTTTCTAGGCCTCCTATATATACTGCAGCAATAACCCCCACAGATGGAAGGGGGAGGCACGATGCTAATCCATTATTAAAATTCTCACCCATTACCTCTTTCCGGGCTGCTCTCTGCCATTTCCCATAGCAACTTCTTCTGGAACTCCAATTAAACACAAGTTGGAACTGCTCACTATATACTCTCTCCTGTAACCTCTCATATTTCCCATCTCTTTGTCTCCCCATGCTACAGCTTATGTTACATCTTTAGATTTGTCTTCCAGTTCACTAATTCTCTCTTCAGCTCTAGCTATTCTGGTATTCAACCCTTCCTTAAATGTTTTACTTCAATAATTATGCTTTTATTTCTGGACATTACATTTTGTGTTTTAAAGTAAGTTTGCTTAAGCTTTTCTTTTTTTAATTCAGACTTTTCTTTGTCCTGTGTTGATTTTTTTTTTAAAGATTTTATTTATTTATTTGACAGAGAGAAATCACAAGCAGCAGAGAGGCAGGCAGAGAGAGAGAGAGGAGGAAGCAGGCTCCCCGCTGAGCAGAGAGCCCGATGCGGGACTCGATCCCAGGACCCTGAGATCATGACCTGAGCCGAAGGCAGCGGCTTAACCCACTGAGCCACCCAGGCGCCCCCTGTGTTGATATTTTTAAAATTTAAATTCAATTAATTAGCATAGTGTATTAGTAGTTTCAGAGGTAGAGTTCAGTGATTTATCAGCTGTATATAACACAGTGCTCATTATATCATGTGCTATCCTTAATGTCCATCACCGTGCTTAGTTGTTTTTAATGGTATCTTTTTCTTTACTCATATTTTCAATTCCTTCTTTCATTTGCTCAAAGTATTAAATGAGTTTATTTTATATTCTATATCCAATACTTCTAATATCTGAAATCTTCAAAAGTCAGGGTTTACTATTATTTCTACTGACTCTTGCTCATGATATCTTGTTTCTGCTGTGTGTGTGTGTGTGTGTGTGTGTGTGTGTGTCCATGCGCCTGTCTGTCTATCTGCTTTTTTGGTGTGTTCATATTGGTTAAAATGATCTATGGAACTCTCTGAATCCAGAGAAGACTTCAATTTTCTTTTGTCAAGTGCCAGGGTGACTAAAAACCTTTCCACTTTAAATCAAGATTTCCAACTTGCCTTTACCGGAGGTCAAACAAATAGTATAAAATCAGTTTCCCAACCCATGTGGGAGCTGGTCAGTAGCCACAAGTTCTTATGTCACTTGTTTTTTCTTTGCCTTCACCCAAAACCACGGATAAAACAATTTTCCTTCCTGCTAGTCACCAATCCACCTCTGCTCTGAGAGTGTTACCCCTCTGAAGTCTTGGCTTTACAAGAAATGGTCTTGGATTGCTGACCCTTTTTTCTACCGTAAGAGGAGGCTAAGGCTTGTCACAGGTATGCTCTTGCCCTCCCTCACCCCCAACAAGGCTCTAGGTCATTAGGATCTATACATCCAAGCTATCATCAATGGAAGGTTTTACAGGGAGTGGATTATTTACATGGCCACAGAATGTTTTCCCCCCACAGGTTGCTTTTGTGTTGCCAGAGGACAACTAGCAACTATCCAATGAAGGAACCAGACCATACCTTGACTAGATAATCAAAATTAATATCACTAATTTCAGACAGAAGGACACTGTGTGTACCTGAATGTAATACCATGAGAAAGACACAACATTACTTCCATAGATTTCTAACCAGGAGTGTGTAACTTGAACCTAACAGTAAGGAAACACCAAACAAACCGAAATTGAAAAACATTCTATAAAATAACTGGCCTATATTCTTTACAAATGTCAATGTTAAGCCAGACAGAAATATTAAAGAACTGTTCCAGATTACAGGAGATTAAGGAACATAACAAATTAATGCAATCCATGACCCTGGACTGAATCCTAAATTCATGGGGGGTGGGGAGGATGCTACAAAGGTCATTATTCAGACAACCAAGAAAACTGGAATATGGACTACAGATTAAATAAGAATATTAGGTGGTTCAGTTGGTTAAGTGGCCGGCTCTTGATTTTGGCTCTTGATCTCAGGGCCCTGGGATCAAGTCCTGCGTCAGGCTCCACAATCAGTGGGGGGTCTGTTTCAAGATTCTCTCTCTCTCTCCTTCTGCCCCTCCCCCCAACACACATTCTCTCTAAAATAAAGAACATTGTTATTTAACTTAAATTTCCTAAAATTGATCATTATACTCTAGCTAACTAAATAAGAGAATATCCTTGTTCTAAGTAAACACACCTGAAGCACTAAGGGAAAAAGGGACAAATGTTACAACCTAATCTCAGCTGACTCAGAATAATGAACTTTACATCCGTACACAATTCAGAGAGTGAGAGAAAGAGAAAAGCAGAGACAAAGAGATGGAGGGAGGGAGGGAGGGAACAGGAGAGGGGAGAGTGATAAAGCAAATGTCATATGGCAAAATGTTAAAAATTGATAAACCCAAAGGGCAGGTGGGAATTCTCTATACTAGTCTTGTAAATTTTCTGTAAGCTTTGACATTAATACAAAGTGGAAAAAAAGGGGGTGGTCAAACTTGAGCCAACGGGAGACACGGAAAACAGAAGAGACCCATACACAGTACTCGCATTAGCAAACTATACTGATCTGTGAGGCACCTAAAACTCTATTTTACCCATATACTCCTGCTAAGGGACTAGCAAAGAAACAGCAGAATTCCATTTCTGCTGGAGAC
Source organism: Mustela nivalis (assembly GCF_964662115.1). Classification (NCBI taxonomy): domain Eukaryota; kingdom Metazoa; phylum Chordata; class Mammalia; order Carnivora; family Mustelidae; genus Mustela; species Mustela nivalis. Next base: position 88,249,377 of record NC_139032.1, on the reverse strand, counting down.
ACAGAAAGCCATAGAGAACACCACTCCCTCCTTACAACAAAAAAACTAGATAATCTATAAAATCATAATTTTCCTCGAGCTAGTCGGAGAGCCAAGGTCACAAGGTAACCAGCTGAACTGAATTCTAAAGAGTCACGAGTCCCTCCGAGGAGAGACAGACACATAAATTGTGTGACCTTTCCCAAAGCACAAGAGGAAAAGGTAGCTGCCATAAAGTTAGGGAAGAGGAGAACAGCTTAAATTATACTGAATTCTTATAAAGCCAAGTGTGGCCTAATGTAATATATCAAACCCCTGGGATTTCCAAACACAAGGGCAATCCAAACTCATTTGCAAGCTCTGTTCCATCGGGGCCTCTACCAAATGCTCTTGAGAAAGACTGGGAACGGAGCAGGAGATTGGAGAAAACACCCCTCGGTACTAGACAGGGATAAAATCTTGCCCATTTCTTAGACGCTTCTCTCATCCAATGTAGACGCCCTAGTCTATAGAGGGAAGGCAGGGACCTCCCCCGCCAACCCCCGCCAGCCCCTGGGATCTACTGCTTCTGGAGGTGGGGGAGAGGTAGAGCTTCATGGGCTGGATCCTGCATTAACACAAAGCAGAAGTCTGCTACCACTGGGGAGGAGGGCACATGGAAAGTTCTATCCCACCCAAGATCCTCCCTGGCCACATACACACAGACACTAGAAGGTAAAGTCTGGGTGCCACAGAGGACAAAAGTGCTAGAATGCTTAGAAAGCCCCACCTCCAGAGGCAGCTGGTGGCTCCATCAGTTAAATATCTGCTTTCAGCTCAGGTCATGATCTCAGGGTCCTGGGATTGAGCCCTACATTAAGCCCCACATTGGGCTCCCTCCTCAGCGGGGAGTCTGCTTGCCCCTCTCCCTCTGCTTGCCAGAGGGAGTGATCCAGCCTCTTCACGTCCTCAGTTGCTGTGTGGTAAGAAAGGAACTCAAGTTCTTTTTCACCTTATGGAGCGGGAATATACAGGAGGGCAGACAAGGACAGCCCCTGGACATGATGGAGACAGAAGAATAAAACACAAGGTCCTGATCATACTCCAGCAAACATCCACACAATGGTCCCAGGGACAAGACCCAACCAGATCAATAAAGCATGGCCAAGGGGCCCCCCCTCACCACCACAGATCTCTTCATCCCCAGATGTCATTTTTTAATGGGGATGAGCAAGGGATGGTAGGAAATGTAAGACTCTTCTAAGAATTTACCCAAAAGATAATGTTTAATCTATAAAGAACTTATCAAACGCTACATCCAAAGAACAAATAATCCAATCAAGAAATGGGCAGAGAATATGAACAGACATTTCTGCAAAGAAGACACCCAGATGGCCAACAGACACATGAAAAAGCGCTCCATAACACTCGGCATCAGGGAAATATAAATCAAAACCACAGTGAGATACCACCTCATGCCAGTCAGAATGGCTAAAATTAAGTCAGGAAACGACAGATGTTGGCAAGGATGCAGAGAAAGGGGAACCCTCCCACACTGTTGGTGGGAATGCAAGTTGGTGCAGCCACTCTGGAAAACACCATGGAGGTTCCTCAAAAAGTTGAAAATTGAGCTGCCCTATGACCCAGCAATCACACTACTGGGTGTTTACCCCAAAGATATAAACGTAGTGATACAAAGGGGCACGTGCACCTGAATGTTTATAGCAGCAATGTGCACAATAGCCACACTATGGAAAGAACCTAGATGTCCACCAACAGATGAATGGATAAAGAAGATGTGGTATATATGTACAATGGAATACTATGCAGCCATCAAAAGAAATGAAATCTTGCCATTTGCGACGACGTGGATGGAACTAGAAGGTATTATGCTGAGTGAAATAAGTCAACCAGAGAAAGACAATTATCACATGATCTCCCTGATATGAGGAAGTTGAGAGGCAAAGTAGGGGGTTTGGAGGGTAGGGAAGGAAGAAAATAAAACAAGATGGGATCGGGAGGGAGACAAACCCTAAAAAGACTCTCAACCTCACAAAACAAACTGAGGGTTGCTCAGGGGAGAGGGGTAGGGAGAGGGTGGTTGGGTTATGGACATTGGGGAGGCTATGTCCTATGGTGAATGCTGTGAAGTGTGTAAACCTGGCGATTCACAGACCTGTACCCCTGGGCTAATAATAGATTATATGTTAATAAAAAAGAATAAAGAAAAAAGAATCCCCCCCAAAAAAAGAATTAAAGCAGCTCTGAAAAAATATAGAAGAAACTGGCAGGTAAGACGTTTAACTGAATGTCTTGTTTTGCTGATTTAATTTTCTACTGTTCATATGTGTACTTTAAACATACATGTCAGGGATGCCTGGGTGGCTCAGTTGGTTGAGTGCCTGCCTTCGGCTCAGACCGTGATCCCGGTGTCCTGGAATCGAGTCCCGCATCTGGCTCCTTGCTCAGCGGGGAGCCTGCTTCTCCCTCTGCCTCTGCCTGCCATTCTGTCTGCCTATGCTCACTTGCACTCACTCGCTCTCTCACTCTCTCTCTGACAAATAAATAAATAAAATCTTAAACATACATGTCAAACATCCATACTGTTCATCTAAATTCTCTCCTTACAAGACAACCTTATCATTCTCAACTGGAGGAAAGAACTTAAATTCCTACCTAGACACTTTGTAGTTCCAGCCAATACTTCCGATTCACAGTCACTGAAATTTAGATGTAACTTCCTACTCTAGCCCTTTGCATTTCAGGGTGTTTATTTTCGATCCTCCCTCCCCGTTTTCTTATCAGAGCTCAGGGAAGGGATGCAATCGCTAAAGTCGGTGTGATGACTGCCAGGCTCACTGTTCCTCACGGGGGACGTGACCACCACCTACAGCAGGTCTTGGGAGTTCACACAAAGGAGGCCAGAAAGAGGCACGGTCAAGTTCATATTCCATGTGAGAGTGCCTCATGGGTGGTCATTTTTAACTTCACAGGAGTCTTCACATCCATCACCATTTTTTAAAAATTTATTTATTTGAGAGAGAGAGAGAGAAAGTGCGAGCTAGCACAAGCCAGGGATTGGGGGGGGGGAGGCAGAGGGAGAGGGAGGAGCAGGCTTCTTGCTAAGCAGGGAGCCCAACTCAGGGCTCGACCCCAGGACCCCAAGATCCCACAACTTGAGCTGAAGGCAGACACTTAACTAACTGAGCCACCGAGGTATCCCTCCATCAGGCATTCCTTAGACCATCTGGTTCATCTGAAATTCTTTGAGTGGTTCATCAATAAAGTTATTGAGGGGGGCGCCTGGGGGGCTCAGTGAGTTAGGCGTCCAACTCTTGGTTTCACCTCAGGTCATGATCTGAGGGTCTTGAGATCAAGCGCCGCCCTGGCCCCGCACTGGGCATGGAGCCTGCTTCAGATTCTCCCTCTCGCTCTCCCTCTTCCCCCGCTCGTGCCTGCATGCATTCGCTCTCCCCCTGTCTCTCAAATAAATAAATGTATCTTTTAAAACATTTTTTAAAATGTTACAGAGATGTGGAGTTTTCAAAATGTTTTTCTTTTTTTATTTTTGAGAGAGAGTGGGCACAAGCAGGGGGAGGGGCAGAGGGAGGGAAAGAAAGTCCCAAGCTGACTCCCTGCTCAACACAGAGCGCCAAGTGCGGCTCCATCTCATGACCCAAGACCATGACCTGAGCTGAAATCAAGAGTCAGAGGCTCAGCGGACTGAGGCACCCTGGCACTCAAGATGTGGGAAATTTTGAATATATAGTGCACGTTGAATAACATGTTCGGATTAATGCTGATTTTCTTTGTGTGGCAATGGTGCTGTGGTGTCATAAGAGAATGGCCTTGTTTGTGGCTATCACAGCCAGTTTCTAGGTGGTTTGGTAAAAAGAAGAAGTGGCCGTACGTAAAGAGAAATGTGGAGAGGGTGTAGCAAGTGTTAAGAGTTGATGAACCTGTATGAGGAATATATTGCAGGTTCTTTGCACTGTTCTTTCAAGTTTGTATAGGTTTGGAAATTTTCATAATAAAAAAATAAGAAAATAAAATAATAACAAGTGCTTTTAACAAGTACAATCAATCCTTCTCCACGTCCTCCGGGAAGGAAATTCCACAATTTCCCACGAAGCCAGTACAGCTGTAGCATCTTAACGAGGCGTTCGCGACCACGAGCGCAGCCAGCAATGCCACCAAGGTCCGTGGGCAGGGGCTGCATCGAGAGCGTCACACGTTCCTTCTCAACCTCTCAGCGACCCTGGGAGAGGGGGTGTGTTACCACCATTCGTATCTCACAGAAGTCAGAGCCAAAGCTTTAGAGGGGTAACCCAGTCACAGTGGGATCCTCCTCGAGTTAGGGTAGATCCAGAATTTAAACCTGGGTAACTAACTCTGGAGCCCACATTCTTTATAAACTACAAATCTCTCCAAATTTGGGTCAGGACTCACTCCTGGTCATAAAAACTATTAGTAAATCACAGCCTGCATTTTTTAAAGCAATTAAATAAAATAGAAAATATCATTATGATCCATAATAAAGATATTTATTAATTCATGGACTTTCTTCTCACACACACACCCAGTCCTAGCAGAGTACGTATTCCTCACGCAAGTCACATGTTTGGAAGCCACTGAGTTATTCTATATTACCTCCCCCACCTCTTTCATTTCCTGCCCAGAAGCCTTGCTGTTCAGGAGACTAGAGAGAAAAAGCAATACAGATTTAGATGGTTAAGGGAAACATTCCACTGGGAATTCTCTAATCTCGAAATAAGCCAAAATAATATACTTTTAGTACACACTAATAGATAATAGTGCAGCTAGCAAATTTGCTAATATAAAAGACATTTTCAAGTAGGAATCTGGATAATCCTCTTGATGTTTGTTACAGTAAGATGTTATCTGCAATTCTATTAAAAGACAGCAACTTAAAATTCAGGCTGAAATAGTAGACGTAAATATGGTCGGTGGTTAAAATTAAATGAAAGATTCTTCTCTGGTGATTCTTCTCCACTAAAAATCCCAACGCATGTCAACACGACCGAAGGTCAAGAATGCCCAGGAGAACTCTACTGACATTCCCCGAGAAGTCCAAAAGCAGCTGGGGGAGAATGGGGTGTGTAGACGGCAAGTGAATGGTGGAGAATTATTTCAACAGGGTCCCCGCAAACCGAGCGCCCAACTACACAGTCCTGCTTTTAAAGGTCAAGTGGGAGAAGTAAAGGAAAACAATCATGCTACATGTGTTTAAGGTCCACCATTAAAGGAGGGTTTTCTGTGAATTAACCTTACCATTACCAAATGAAGTCATAGGAAGAAAGTACTCTGTCTTTAAATCCAGAGCTATTTTTCATTCCAAGTTTCTGTTTGAGGCCCTTACTGCTCCCTTGGGACTGCGTTGACTCACTGCATCTCAGGATGACGCAAGCGAGCTTCTCTGCACAACTTCAAAACAGACTGTGAATATACCCCGGCAAAGGCTGCCTTTGGAGCCATCAGCTGGATCAGGCGCTTCCAGAACTGCCAGGGCCAGGCAGGTGATGGGCGTGTTCTTCTCCTCATCGTCAATTTCATCATCGTCTGATCACTCTTTTCTTTTCTTTTTTTTTTTCCCCTAAAGATTTTATTTATTTATTTGACAGACAGAGATCACAAGTAGGCAGAGAGGCAGGCAGAGAGAGAGAGGAGGAAGCAGGCACCCTGCGGAGCAGAGAGCCCGATGCAGGGCTTGATTCCAGGACCCTGGGATCATGACCTGAGCCGAAGGCAGAGGCTTAGCCCACTGAGCCACCCAGGCGCCCTGATCACTCTTTTCAACCAGCAAAACAGCTTGACCATTTATTTCTCTTTTCTTAACTTGTCCATCCAATTTGGAACCTCATCTCTACCTTCCCTGTCCACCCTACATCCAGTCTACTTTCTGGGACTTACCTGGTCACATGGTAAGAGAAGAATGGAAAGAAGAGGTCAAGCCAGGTTTCTCCAGTGCTGGGTACTGCACATATCTGGCGTTGCCTCCTCTAGTCTTTTTATCTACTAAAAAGGAACTCCTCATAGAAAGGGGGAAGCAACTTCAATTATCCACACTCTCCTACCCATTTTTAGAAATAGTGAGAGCGGACCATAACTCAGTATTTCTTCCAGACCTAAGAGAGATGACACTGCATGGCTCACCTAGGCTCCTGAATCAGTCCCCGTATGTACCCACCAAAGATGGTGAGCCTGATGGCAGAAGCAGACCCTTCAGGTTGAACAGCATCAGCCCATAGCATGCACCAGGCTTGCCGCAGGCACTGGACACAGAACAGACGGAACAAGACAGTCACAGCCCTTCCCTGCACGGAGCTTACAGTCCAACGAAGGAGGGAGGCTTTGAATAATTGTCATCCCAGTGGGATTCACTGTAAGCATGCCAAGTGCCACCAAGGACTCATACAGGCAGACTGAGACAGGAAGGCTCTCTGAAAGTGAGGTGTGACATGGGACTAGAGGCTGAGTGGTGTTACTTACCAAGAGGAGAGTGTGAGATACGGAAGAAAAACCTGAGGCAAGGAAAGAGCTGATACAAGTACCATTAGGAGGTGAGCAGAATCTAAAACCGAAGCTGCGATGGGTTTCATGTGGGTTTCATGTGCCAGATTCTGACAGCTGTAAGATCACCACAAATATGACAGGGGCGAACAGACCACATCTACATGGCCTATAAGCAGAAAACCTCACTGTTACCTGGTTCACCACGTTTCCAAAAGGCCCTGCAGCTTCCTTCCTAAAACAGACAACCAAAAACCAGAGGACGAGCCAATGTAAAATGTGTTTGCTTTTATTAAAAGTAGCTTACATTTGGGGCTGATCGTTTTCACACAATGTTCTTTTTGAGAACACTCAAATTATAAAAGGCCTCCGTGGGCCAGAAAACAGAGAGGGCTCTATTAATACAACAGCTGAGCAGCTGTAAATAATGAAACCTCTAGTAATCAAACTAAATGTCGAGATTTGCCAGTAGTATCTCTCAAGATCAAATACAACTTTACCGTAGTTCTAATTTATCCTTACCAAGATATCAGCCATCTAAGAGCAGCAAACACTGTTTTAAACCCAAAGTAACTCCCCACAGAACAGATTACTCACACAGTGAATATACTGTTCTTCTTGTAGTGGCTACGTTCGCTAACGGCATTCCACTAACTCATGCACCACCTCAAACCATTCCACTAACTCATGCACCGCCTCAAACCATTTCTCTCTATACGTTTATAAGCCCCCCCCCCCCACCAAGCATAAAGGACTGAACAGATTAAGATCCTTTCGTGATTTACTCTTGGCCACTAAAGTCTTTGATATATCTTGAGATTTTACAGACTTCGTTTCAGAGATGGATTTGAACTACAATATGCTATAAATCAGCAAGTTCTAACATAAAGTAAAAAAAAAAAGAAGTGGCAGAGGACCGCAAAGAGACCAAGAAGGACAGTTTTCATAGTGAACGACTTTGCCATCACGAATAATGACTTACTAAATGTCCTGCTGCTTGTCTAATATCTCTCTCTTTCTCCCTCTGTTGATCTTTGTCGCCATAAATACCATTTGAGTCATCTTAACAAAGTGCACACACATCTCCGGTCACAGAGGCTGTTTCTGCCACTCCGCCATTCTAGAGGGACTTCCACTCACCTGGCAGCTCTCAGGCCATTATCACATCACACAGGGAGCTGATTTATGAACAAGTAATTAGAAATCAGTTCTTAGATTTCTTAAAAAAAAAAAAAAAATCACAGTTGCCATCAATATATGGTAATATTTAAATCTCACTTACTCATAATTCTTAATTAACTAGAGGGTTAATTCTTTCTTCCTTATTTACCAATTTTCTTTTTAAGGAGAAAATGACAAGTTTTCAAAATACAGGGAACTTTAAAAAAATTTTATATAAGCTTTTGATAATACCCTAACTGTTAATATATATTTGGCTTAATGACCTATGTTTTCCCTATTTGCAATAATCTATAATCATCAAAGGTATTAAAATAATAACTGGGTTTCTGGGGCAAACTTATGGACTGAGCACATGTGCATACCCCTGCTCCTGCCAGCGACCCCTTGAAATTACAGTAAAGGAATTAAAAAAAAAAAAAAGTCTAATCCCTCAACAATGAAGAGAACAGAAAGGAGGTCATCATCATAAAAGTAATTTCAATGAATTTTGGAAATCTGAAAGTGGATAGGTACACATTGCCTGGCAAAGGAGAGGAGAAGAAGTCACAGCCAGGGAGAGTTTTGAAGGGGTAGAGGATAGAGGGATAGGGGAGCCCACCGACCAGGAAGAACCCCAAACATGAAGATGGCAAGGAGAAAGGAATGGGGAGTTAGGGAGAGGGTGCAAACTGAGGTTTCCAAGTCTGTCTGTGAAGTGTCAGACAGCCAAAACACACACCTGACCCACCTCTCCACACCCAGACAGCTACCTCCCCACAAGGATGCATTCTCTCTAAAGAATAAGATCTTGAAAGAACTAATGCATCGTTCATGCCCCAATGATTTTCCTCATTAATCCAGAAATGTAATTAGCCAATCTACAATCACTAGTTGTATTACAATTCTAGCTGTACTAGTTGTACCATTCCTAGTCCCACTTTAAATATAAATGGACAAATAGGATCACCAGACTTTGAGGGAAGCCCTAGAGCACCACAGAAAAAGGCCAAGAAAACAGATGAACCTGAAGGAAAAAGATAATTCAGGAAACTGGAGAAATGTTTTAAAAACACCAGCACACATTCCCCCCTCCCCCGCCACCCTGCAACACACACAACTCTTCTCTAACTCATACCCTCAGAGAGACATAAAAATTATACGCTCAGACATCAAGTATGTGATGCTATGAAAAAGATTTTTAAAATAAGAGAGAGCTGGGGCACCTGGATGGCTCAGTCGCTGGGCAACTGCCTTCGGATCAGGTCATAATCCCAGGGTCCTGGGATCGAGGCCCACATCGGGCTCTCTGCTTGGCAGGATGCCTGCTTCTCCCTCTCCCGCTCCCCCTGCTTGTGGTCCCTCTCTTGCTCTGTCTTTCTCTGTCAAATGAATAGATAAAATCTTTTTTTAAAAAATGAGAGAGCTCTGGTAGTTAAATATAGGGCTACCAAAATAAAGAAATTTCAAAATGAATGAAAAATCATCAGGGAAATCTCCTACAACCTGGAAAAAAAGACAAAAGATCCAAGAGTACACATATTAAATTAGTATGAACACAGAGCCCCTTCTAAGCAACATGACCCTGTTCGTTGCTTCTTGAGCAGCAGGCACTATCCATGCAAACTCTGCCCGTCCCTCCAGGGCTTTCTCCTTCATACCTGCCTGGCCAATGTGCAGCCTCTGAAAACTTTAAGAAATCAGTTACCATACTTCTAGACTTAGGTTAACCTAAAGCTTACTTAATTCAGTTTCAAAGAGGACACCTAGACCAGACTGTCAGTGACAAACAGGACTCTCAAGTTGTAACTCCTTTATCTCAGACTCACTTCATCATTGCTGAGCTAGCTTTCTGTGCACCCCAAGGAGATCCTCTCTCGCACTGCAGACATCATTCCTTTTCAAGTCATTTTCTGTTTGTTTTGTTTTTTGAAGATTTTATTTATTTGAGAGGGAGAAAGAGAGCGCCAGTGCCAGAGCAGGCGGATGGAGAGGAAGACACCCCACTGAGCAAGAAGCTGAAGGCTCAATCCCAGGACCCTGGGATTGTGACCTGAGCCAAAGGCAGACACTTAACCCACTGAGCCACCCAGGCGCCCGTTTGTTTCTTTTTAAGTTTAAAAGTTCCTTTGCGAGAGTCTGTTGGAGGTAAAACTTAGTTTTTGTTTGTCTGAAAATGTCACTGTTTTCATTTACCCTCATGTACCATTTTATTTACCCTCATTACTAAGGTACATTTTAGAAGAGCTTAATGTTCTAGGCTGGCAACACTTTCTCTCAGCACTTTTACGACACCATTCCAATGCCTTCTGGTTGCCAGCTGATGTAGACAAGTCCCCCTTCAGCCGAACAGTGCTCCTCAGAAGATAACGTGTTTCTCTCTGTTTGCTCTTTAGGCCCTCTTTTTGTCTTTGGTGTCTATTATACTCCACATTTTCTGGATAAAGTGTTTTGTTTTTGTTTCTGTTTTTTTTTTTTTTTTTTTTTTAATTCTACTTGGGATTTGCTCTGATTCATAAGCCTAAAGATTCATGGTTTTCAGTATTTTTGGAAATTTTTGGTATTATTTCCTCAAATACTGCCTCTCCCTGGTTATCTCTATTATCTTCTTCTGCCTCTCCACATAAGCTAACATGTTACATCCTCTCACTCTGTTCTGTTTCTTTAAATTTGATTTTCATCTCTTTCTGAGCTGCAATCCGTGTAACTTCTTCAGCTTTATCCTCCAATTTACTAAATCTCTCTTCAGCTGTATCTAACCTGTTTAACCCATCCATTCAGGTTTGAATTTCACTGATGATATATTTCAGTTCTTTTAAAATTCTTCCTGGTTCTTTCTCCATAGGACTTTAGTTTTTACTTTTTTTCCATTTCACACTTTATTTCCTTAAATATTTTATTTTTATTTATTTATTTTTTTTAAAAGATTTTATTTATTTGACAGACAGAGATCACAAGTAGGCAGAGAGGCAGGCAGATAGAGAGTGAGAGAAGGAAGCAGGCTCCCTGCTGAGCAGAGAGCCCGACGTGGGACTCGATCCCAGGACCCTGAGATCATGACCTGAGCCAAAGGCAGAGGCTTTAACCCACTGAGCCACCCAGGCGCCCTCCTTAAATATTTTAAATCATTATTTTATATTCCAAAACTGATCCTTTTAAAATCTGAAATTCTATGCTAGCTCCACTGTTCTTTTCTTTTGTTCTCTTCTTAGTCATGGTTGTTTGTCCAAGTCTCACAGATACCTACTGTATAATGCAGCCATTCCCTTCCTGGTTAGTTCCCCAAAAGAAATGATAGCATATGTTCACACAAAGACTCGTTCACAGATGTTGAGAAGCTTAATCTGTAATAGCCCCAAAATGGAAACAACACAAATGCCCATCAATAGGTGAATATATAAACAAATTATAGTATATCGAGACAACTGAATAGGATGTATCAATAAAAAATAAAACACTGATATACATAACACAGATGACTCTCAAAATAATTATGTCAGACAAAAAAAAGTATGTAGCATATAACTATATTTTCTAGAATTTTAAATGAATAAAGATTAACTTATGTTGACAAAGAACAGGCAAATGGCTGACTGGGGATGGAATAGGAAAGGATTTTAGAGGGTCATTCAGAAACTTTTAAGGATGACTGATATTTTCTTCAGACTTAATTGTGGTGAGGATTTCAGGGGTATATATATGTGTGTGTGTGTGAAAATTGATCAAATTATATACTTTAAATATGTGCAGTTTATTGTCTGTCAATTACATATCAATAAAACAATCTGGGGGGAAGACAGCCTCTTGGTTCCTAGAATTAGCAGACGGGAAGACAGCTGTAGCTGAAGGCTGCCCATCTTACTTTCAGCTCTTCCTTTACTGCTTAGGCCGCCCCTCCCTTCTTTCAAGTTCAGCTCTTCGTTAATAAGATGTCTGTTCCATTTTAGACATCATGTCTAGGTGGATTTTCAGGATAGCTCGTCTGTCATTTCACTTGCAGAAGTCTCCCCCATACCCATGTTTGAGGGTGATGCTAAGTGTCCCTGAAGTTCCATCGAGCCGTCCTCCTCCTGCAAACCCTTCAACAGAGACACCCCTCCAGCAAGCATACGGAGCTGGGTCACAGTCTAATCCCTCTGGACTTCATATTTTCCTTTTCTCAGGCTTTCTCAGAACACTCCCTCTGCCCACAATCTGTGTGTCCTTCATGTACCCTCAAAGGGTATATACTTGGGGTGGAGTTATAGCTGGGGAGGGGTGAAATTCTACCTCATTACAGGCCTCTTCATACACCCAGACACTCTCTCTTCTCATCTTCTCCTGCTGAATACAGCTCTCCTATTTCTTCCTGACCAGCCACCCTAGTGAGGCGCAGTCTCTCCTCTGAGCCCCTGTAATTCTTCTTACATACTTTATTAATGTGAACAAAATAATGCTTAGCATTTGGATTAAATGAGTGTTTCATCTTATCTATTTGATTCCTGAAAATCAGGGCCATCTGAATCTCCCATGGTGCTAGCACAGTTCCTTGTGCCTGTGTGGACCACAGTAAACGTCCGGTGCATGAACCAGTGAACACACGCAGGAGGGAAAATTCTTCAAGGAAGTCAGTGCAATGGGGGCGATCTCCTCTCCCTCCCAAAGGCACATGAGGGCCAACCAGCCGGAGATTCTGGTGTAAATAACCTAAACCCAGCCAGTGACAGCAATGACGCTCAGAAGTATCCATTGCAGATCTATAAGGCAGACATACTTTGCTTTAAGAGAATCACAACTAAAATGTTAAAACTGTACTCCCTGCAGTAATTACCAGGTAAACATTTTTTACATGCCAACTTCTGAAGGAGAAATACTTATGATGTTTTATTTATAGACGTATTCCTTTTCCCGTTAAGCACACAAGCTTCTGAGTGAAGGTATCTGAAAGTTTTTTAGAGTACAGTACCAATTAATGTACAATAAGTGTCACAGTGTTTAAGAAAGAACAAATGTTCCCACATTCTCACATCTTTATAACTTATTGGGCCAATGAAATGACAGGACTCTATTTCCCAGTTCGTCCCCCAAAACTCAAAGCACAAACGTACAGAACAAAATTGGCACTTCAGCTGCCTCTACTCAAATCCATGCCTAAAACTCAGTGTTGACCCATAACTTTTCGTTTCATTTTGTTTTGTTTCGTTTTTTTAAGGGAATGCCACCCTGTGGTGAACGGTTTTAGTACACTTTCAACACGGCCACCAACAGAACTATGTTCTACTTAAAAACAAGGGAAAGAAACAAATTACCCAGGCCCAATACAAAATAGAGCCACATTTTATAGGAGATTTTTACAACAGATTACTTTCGCAATGAGCAAACTTTAGAGTTAAAATATTAGAGTTCAGATACCATCTGTTCTCTTCAGCAGGATTCAAATTATAATCCATCCTCGTTTCCTGCTAGTGAGACTCAGAAAGAGGCAATCACCCAAGGTTCCAAAGCCTTTAACAAGGGCAGAGGGGAGGCAGAGAAGTGGCATTGCAGGGGTCTACTACCCTGGTCGCCCACCCATCCGTACTGGCCCACAGCACCTCTCTTGTACAAGAAATGAAAATGATCTCCTAACTTTAAATTCGTTATGTCTTTCACGAACACATACATATAGCACTTACCACGGGCCTGCTACTGTTCGAAGCATCAGTATTTGTAAAGCAATATGTAGTACAGTGGCAGACACACAGTAAGCACTCTATGTGACCCATAACATTCAAAATAACCAAATAATTTATATTTTAGACAGCTCTTCTCATATGAGGATTTTGGAAAAAAAAACAAAACAGCCTATATTATAAATCTCAATAATCTTATAGGGTTAAGGGGAAAAAAAGAGGCAAAACTGGTAGAAATGAAAACAACAGCAAAGCCAGAGGTCTGTCTGTGTTCTAAAAGCCTGGAGCACTATTCGGCGGGTGACTAGATAAACAAACTGTGGTATATCCATACAAGGGGATACTGCTCAGGGACAGAAAGGGAGGAACTACCCATAGTGAGCCAAGAACTGGGATGGCTCTCAATGTGCCATGCTAAGTGAAAGAAGCCAGACTCCAGAGACCATAGATTGTGTGATTCCATTCATACACATTCTGGGAAAAGCAAAACTGTCAAGACTGAAAACAGCTCAGTGGTTGCCAGGAGCTGGGCTGGGGGAAGGGATGACGGCAAAGGGGCGGCACAGGAGAATCCGGAGGTGACGACACTGCTCTCTCCCTTAAATGTGACGGTCATTGTACAACTGGATGCACCTGTCGAAGTTCACACAAGTGTATGCTAACGAGAGTTTTATACTCTATAGAAATTATACCCCAATAAACTTGACTAAAAATATAGTAATAAAAAAATACAATAAAAGTCCAGAGCCATGTTTGGCCTTCCAAATTAAAGATCTGTTATGTTTTCAGAAGCTAAAGAAGTCCCACTCAAAGTTAAAAACTGATTCTCCTTTTTCTCTACAACCAATCTACTCAACTTAGATGTCCGGCCTTTATCATAACTGCCCTTTATAATATTTACAATTCACCGAGTGCTGGCTGTGTAACAAGCACTATTCTGTCATTTTGAGTTTAGTATTTAATTTTCTACCTCAATTATAGGTATATGGAAAATAAAGAGTGGAGAATGCCCCCTCACCTCTCCACACCATACTCCCCTGTCCATTCCCTACCCAGAGATAACTACTATCAACAAATCATCTTCTCCATGCCTACAGACCCACAATTTTCTCTTGATATTTTGAACAGGCTCCATATCAATCCACGTAAAGCTACCTCAATCTCAACAGCTACACAGTGCTATACCACACCATGGCCATCATATATTTTGCCATTCCCAGAGGCCCTCTGAGCGCAGTGGGCAGCGCGTCAGTCTCATATTTTCCCATTCCCTCTTAACAGGAATCCCTCTTAGCTATTCCCAATGCCAATGCCAATCTAATTCCTATCCCTCTTAGGCTATTTCCAATTGTTGTTGTGTTTTTTTTGAGATTTTATTTATTTATTTATTTGACAGAGATCACAAGTAGGCAGGGAGGCAGGCAGAGAGAGAGGGGGAAGCAGGCTCCCTGCCGAGCAGAGAGCGTGATATGGGGCACGATCCCAGGCCTGGGATCACGACCTGAGCCGAAAGCAGAGGCTTTGACCCACTGAGCCCCACAGGTGCCCTATTTCCAACTGTTCTAAGTCAGGTTCCTCACAGACATTCTAACTGAATTCTCCCGATGACCCTATAGGGTGGGCCTATTACAGATTTAGTCCCTTAAGGCTTGAAAAGCTGCACTCATTCCTTTCTTCAACAAACACGACTCCGAGCCAGGAACACAACGCCCACGGTCAGATGGTCTCGGCTGTCCTGTAACTCACTAACTTTCTTCTCTGTTCCCTGTGAGGAGCAACAACCCCCCTGACCAGTGCAAGTCAGGCCTGACACACGGACGGCTCTCTCAGACCAGGTGGGGCACGCTGGTCACAGGGTGAAAGCTACCTGCTCCTGTTGCTTGGTGCTGCCTCTCCTCCATCCCCAGTAGACTGAGGACACACAGCAACAGTCATCACTGGCTCTATCCTAGGGAGGCTCTGCTCTCGCCAACGGGAAGTCCTCTACAACTCCCCAATGCTGCTAAATGCCCATTCACACCAAGCTTCCCCCTGGCGTGTGTACATACTCTGCACAGTGCCAATTACTTTACACGCCCACAAATGTAGCAACCAAGTAAATCCTGTCACCAACCAATCTTTCTATTGAGAAGGACAAAGAAAAAGAAGAGGCTGCGAGCTCTAACACTTGCAGGGGCCGAAAGCTGTCCCTGGGAATGGAGTGCATAGGAAGCCTCTCCCATATTAAGAAATACGGCTTTAAAAGAGCAGCAGACTGTCAGCTCTGGCAGAGGTGCCATGGGAAAATGCAGAGTTTGGGGAAGTAAAATCTCCTCGTAAGAAAAATTATTATGGAAATTTCAAACTATAGCTCAAAGTAGACAGAATGGTTTAAGAACCCCCATGCACCCCCATCTACTCACGTATGGCCCCACCTGGCAGCAACAAGTCCCGACCCACAGCTGACTGGCTTCCATTCATTGACACCCCCCATTCCTCCTGCTCAGGTTGTTTTAAAGCAAATATCTGATATTATATGATTTCATTCATAAATATTTTCATATGTCTCTAAAAAGCAAAGACTGATTTCTTTAAAAGTTTTATTTATTTATTTGAGAGAGAGAGAGAGAGAGCATGCACATGCATGAGTGAGGGAAGGGGTAGAGAGAGAGGGAGAGAAAGAATCCCAAGCAGACTCTGTGCTGAGAGCAGAGCCTACCACAGAGCTCGAGGCAAGGGTTCAATCCCACCATCCAGAGACCATGACCTGGAGACCACGACCTGAGCAGAAATCAAGAGTCTGATGCTTAACCGACTGAGTCACCCAGCCACCCCAAAGACTGATATTTAAATATAATGGTTCTTCTGGCTATCATCCCTAAAAATTAACAATAAATTTTTAATATCTTCCACCAGAGTTCAAATTTCCCCATTCAGCTCACAAATGGGTTCTCCCCAATTTATGCCCAACGTGGGGCTTGAACTCACAATCCCAAGGTCAAGAGTCACATGCTCCACTGACTGAGCTAGCCAGGTGCCCCAGACCCCCCCCCCGCCCCAGTTTTATAGTTTGCTTGAATTCAGTTCTTAATAAGCTCCATGTGTTGCAATTATATCTCCTTTACTCTACAGATTCCACTCAAGATTTTTTTTCTTTCAACGTTTCAAAGATGAAACGTTTAATTAATGACCTAATTAAAATAGGTAATTTGTTCTGTGGAGTTCTCCTTAGTCTGAATTTTGATGACAGAGTTTAACATGTTAAGAGGTGTATTTTAATGTGTTTTTCTGTGTGAAAACTTTCTTTACTCAAATGCAAGTAGCTATTTCTGTTTAAAGGATATGCCCTATTTCTCCGGGTGCATGTGCGTGTATTTGTGCCTGCACTTTTTTTTTTTTTTTAGATATTTATTTATTTTAGAGAGAGAGAGAACGCAAGCAGAAGGAGTGGCAGGCAGAGGGAGAGGAAGAAGCAGGCTTTCTGCCAAGCAGGGACTCTGGGATCATGACCTGAGCTGAAGGCAGACACTTAACTGACTGAGCCACCCAGGCACCCCATGCACGCACTTTCTTTCAAAGGGCTGTGCTATGGCTGGTTTGAGGAATCAAATGTTTTTCTTTCTCATACAACCTGCAGCTCTTCCAGAACTAAAACTTGGCATTCCCATAGGAAGCCAGACTCTCCAGGGCATTCTGAGGCCAGGTGAGCCTCTAGAAGAATGAGATCGCTACGGGATGCTTCTAGTAGGAGCGCAAACAACTATACCAATAAATAAACGAGGGGATTTCAAATGGCGCGTGCGTTGAGAAGTTGAGAGGAAGGACAGCTGGTCCTGGCATGGGTGGCCCGGACTGGGTCGGCAGGAAGCCTTTCCCAGCAGGTGCCACATTAGCCGGGCTGCAAAGGATCCAAAAAAGTCAGGCACCAGCAGATCTGGTGTAAGAGCACCCCTGTGGGGGGGAAGGACAGAGCCTGGGGCAGGCACTCACAGGGAAAAGGACCCTTCTAAACAAAGCGGGTGAAAGGAAGGGAAATCCAAGACCCAAGCCCAGACGGGCCCAGAGGCTGTGGAGACGCATACCCTGCAGGGGACAGAAAACCGGGCAGTGGAAAAATGTGATGTAAATGTCTCAGGAAAGGTCTCTGATGGCAGGAGAACAGACACAGATGGGGAATAAGACCAGGTCAGGAGACTGGGAAATCTCTCAGTAGAGAGCCAGCAGCGGTGCCGGGCCAGGGTGGTGTGATTTCCTTGGGGATTCATTCTGGAGCGTTTGCTGCCACGCTGGATGTGGGCAGCAGGGGTAAGGGAGGAGTCAAGGACGAAACGTGGTGGTGGTGGCCCAGGGCACCTGGGGAGGTGATACCTTGGCCACAGATCATGGTGTCCTAAGTCACCAAAAAGAAGAAAAAAAAAAAAAAAGGACAGGGGGAGATTAAAAGGTACAAACTCCCAGCTGTAAAATAAGGAAGATTCGAGTTTGCAATATACAGCCTAGGCGATGACATGTAATGCTGTAACATTACACATGACAGTAACACCGTAATGATACCGCGGCGACTCTGCATAGCGACGGACGGCAGCCGGACCGACGGCAGCGATCACGTCATAATGTGGGTAATCACTGCGTCACCGTGCTGTCCGCCAGAAACTAGCACTGTGACAAGCCACACTTCAAATAAAAGTTTTTAAAAAGGACTGGAATGCGAAGACCAGGTCTGGTGAGAACCTTCTTAACTTGAAAGAAGTCCCTGAAAACACCTGTGCTGCTCCTCGGCCATCTTCACAATCACAGGGCACACTCTGCTCCGCGCCCTGACGAACCGCATCCAGCACTGCCGCCCGGGCTGTGCGCGCCCATGCGGCTCTCCAATTTCCGGTCAGAGCCAGCTTTGGAAGGGGCCTCCACTCACTGCAGGTTTTCCGTTCTTTGCTCAAGGACCGACTCAGAAGTTTGTCCGTGACCGTCGTTCCTCCCCCTGAGCCAACAGGGAGGCGTCTGTCCTGCACAGCCAGACCTACTTTCCACGCTGTGGTCATGTGGGTTGCTCTGTTATTCAGCATGACCATGAGCTAGCTGGAGGGGGCATCCAGGGAAGGCCAAGTGTGCTTGGTATGTGACTCTGGAATGTCCCAAACCACATTCTTCTGAGTGCACCAGCGCACGCCACGGCCCCAGGGCCCTCACAATGGCAAGCTCCCGGGCAACAGTCTCTCCCGGCCCCTGAGAAACTTGTGGGTGAGGACCTGCGCGCCCACCTGACCTCCCTTCTGCCAAATACAATCTGCAGAATTCACCCAATTCTTTGCTTTATCTTCTGTCTCCTCAGAGAAGCACTTGAAAGGAGCCCAAACCCAGTATTTGTGACAGTTTCCTTACCTAATTCTGCTGGCGAACCACCAAGCCTACACGTACGACCGATTCATTTGGTCAGTGCCAGGATTGGGAAAACCTGCCAGGCTGTTATGCCCGTCAGTGCCAGGATTGGGAAAACCTGCCAGGCTGTTATGCCCCATTAGATTTATGCAATTTTCCAAAACTTTCTGCATTCATTAAAGCATTAGAACTGTGGCATAAAGAAGAAAGCAAAAGGCTCCTGGGGTGCTTAGGAGAGATTAGAAGCACAGGGGCTAGCGGGTCAAATATGGCTCTCTGCCACCCAATGGCTTGGACTCCTCCCTTATCAGAAGAGAAATAAATACTCATCTGTTATTGTCAGCAGACAGGTAAACTGATCTACCAGATACACCTTCCAGAGAGACGTTCACAATAAGTACCAAAGCTTTTAAAAGTATCTATTCTTCAGACGCAGAAATCCCACTTTCAGAAATTTATCCGGAGGAAATAAGAAGAACGTACAAAAATGAGTCATGAAAATTCTGGGGAGAAAAACTGTCAACATAAGTACTCAACAGCAGAGGATCAGGGGACTAAATCACGGCATGCCCGCATGTATCCTACGTATCTGCTTTCATCCTCCTGTATGCGCATACTACTCCCTCCTCCCATGAGAACTCCGCAGAGTAGGTGAGGAGCACGCAGGTATCCCCAGGCTGCTATAGCACTATCTGGTGTGTTCCACATCAAAGCCTCTCCTTGCGCCTCCAACACCACCACCCCCAGAAGTGGATAAGGGCTTTTTCTCACCTAAATAAATAAATAAATAAATAATTTTAAAAATGGATAAATCATGTGAACACATAAATGGTTGCATATAATTTCAGGAAGGCCTATAAAGTACAAAGAGAAGCATATCGTTCATATTTAAGAATAAAAAATCACCTCGGCAAAAATTCTGAATATGGGTAAATCTGGCCTAAAGGAGAAGAGGTGGGGGAACTTTAGTCTTTGGAATGGCTGGTTAATGAGGCAGGCGCTGAACATTCCACCAACTCTACCTGTATCCTCTGAAGCAATCAACTCAATCCAAACCCAAGGTATCAAGAAAACAAAACACAGTATCTTGCCCTTATGTATAATAAACACAAGGAAATAACGTGTCACGAGCAACAGGAAATCTGTACAGAGATTTTGGATGCATCCATCAGAACAAGAATCTGATCCTGTGAAATAAGCTAAGTACACTGTTGAAACAAGAAGGCACAGTCCCCCTAAGGAAGAGGGGACCTTCAACTCAGCCAGTGAAAAGGTCAGCTACAGAGTTTGGTCTGACCTGGAAGACCCAGATGTATGTTTCACTCCAGGAGGCAATAAAATAAAACAACTTGAAGAACTCTAGGGAAACGCGTGGTAAACAAAAACCTTACTTTGCAGGGTAGATAGACTCCAGAAAGCCTGGCTTGCAGGCTCCTCCTATTTTGTGCGGGTTTCTAGGTAAGCTCAGAGATCTACATTCCTAGAGAAGAAAAGCTCCCTAAAAGGCGCAGCGACGCCACATGCTGGCCTCTGCCCCGTGTGCAGCCACTCTCCCCGCTCCACTCAGCATCTTCGGGTGTGGAATGTTCTTCTGTCTCCAAAACCTGGTCCGGGGACAGTCTCCGCTTAAATGTGTCCTTCTCAGAGAAGGCTTTCCCTGTCCTCGCCCCGCCCCCACATGCTAGATTTGTCTTCCCCTTGCGCCGGCAGAAGAGGGCCCTGCAGTGGCAGTGACAAGACACAACCACCGCTCAGAATTCAAGCGCTGACTCTGTGCCAGGACTTCTCTTCATTCACTTCCAGCGTGTTACTGCATTGAATCCTCACTATTCAAACCACGGATGCAGGTGCACTGTGATGCTCAGTTTACAGCCAGTGTCGTAGCCAGCCTCCCAGACAGTCCCCAGTGACTCCTACCTCACATGCTTCGTCCCCTCCCTCACTCAATAGGACGGACCTGTGTAACTAATAGGATACTGCAGAAATGACAGTGGGACTTCTGTAACTACGTGGTAAAAGACACTGTGAGCAGGCCGCCATAGAAGCAGATCCTCCAGCCCCAGTCAAGCTGTCGGATGACAGAGTCCCAGCTGACATGGTAGTCCAAGCAGAGGCCACAGGCCAGAACCTCCCAGCTAATCCACTTCGGAACTCCTGCCCCTGAGACACTGTCGGGTAACACAGATATGTTGTTTTAAGTCACCCCATTTTGGGGTGGTTTGTCATACAGAAATAGATAACCAGTACTAATGGGAAAACAGGTTCAGAATGTAACCGGCTCACAGGTAGACAACTTGTAAGCGGTCCAACCAAATGTTTCAAGTCTTGCTAGTCTGACCCCAAAGCCTGCATTCTTGACCGACACCATGCAGCCTCCTCCACAAAAGGAAGAATACTTCAACAGACTTCACAGAGGTGAGAGCCATAACTGTCTTTTTGAATGCTGTAACCTTACCAAACACCAGAATAATACACCTAGCATATCACCAATATTTTGTTAAAAGAATAAACAAATGGAGTGACTGAAATGAAAAGAATCACAGAAATGGAAAGGCAATGGGGATGACAGGTGACACGTTCCATTCTATATCTTGCTAAATTAAAAAAATTTTTTACAATATACATGTATTATGTGCTTCACCTCACCTGAATTCCATTTGAACTGGGACCTGAAAGAAAAGAAAGCCAGTCATCCAAATGTCCCAGGCAGAGGAACTAGAACCTAGTGCAAAGGCCCTGTGGTTGAAACAGATCTGTCATGTTTAAGCAGAACATGGGCCTACGTGGCCGCGAGGGGGATGCCGGGACACAGGCCAGATCTCAGTCTGGCTTTCAGCTGAAGTGAAATGAGAAGCTACTAGAGGGTTTTAGCAGAGGAGCAATATGATCTCATTTGCATTCCTGAAAGATTATTCAGGTTTATGTACGAAAAATAAGTTGTAAAACAGAGAGACTGAAAGCAAGAGCATCGGTAAGAATGCGATTGCACAACTCTGGACAGAGGGATGGATTCGATGAGCCCGTTCCCGTAAAGCGCGTATTAGCACAATGCCCAGCACACTGTGAGCACCGAACGCCTGCATCTCTTTGCGAGTGCTCAGTCTGAAAATCACTCTACACACACGCAATCACTATAAACTAGGAAGTGCACACACATGCCAACAACACGTTATTTAAAATTGCCATGTTCTATATTCAATGGTATGAAAAAATGCTTACAATACACTGGAAAGGTTTTTTATAAAGCAAACGAACAAAAACTGCATGCATTTTGGGACCCTCCTATGTAAGAGGGGTGTGGCTATAGGTCGAGAAATACATCTGGAAAGGTTTCCACAAAATAAACAGTGGTTATCTCCAGTGGTGGGATTACGGGTGGGTTTTGCTTTCTTTGTTAGCCCTTTCTACACTTCTGAATTTTTAAAATAATGAGCATTTCTTTTATAGAGATAAACAAAATCATTTTTGTTTGTAAAAAGAACAAAACAAACACAAAACCATAAAAACCTTAACTCGTCCATATTAAAAAAAAAAAAAAGAAAGGAAAAGAAAAAAAAATTGAAGGACTGGCTGGACAGTCCACTAAATGAAGATCTGAGCCATTTCAGAGGACAGACCGTGCGAACTGGGGAAGTCTGATGACACCGCAGCAGCAAAATGGCAACACCGGTGAGGCGGCGCGAAGAGATGCTACTCTCCATGCTTGACCAAGGTGAACGGCTCCTTAGCTGTTAATGTCCAACAGTGACTTTTAAAAAAATAAAAGGGAGAGTTGATTAAAACAAAATATCCCACCATTTCTTGCTTTTGTCTTCCTGGTCCTAATAATGCATCAAAACAAAGACCTTTCCCTCCAAACGGAAACGGAGAAGGCTGTGAAGGGCTTCAAGGCCGGGAAGGGCGGCAGGTGGAAAAAAGGGAGAAGCCACTTTTCCCTCCAGAAGCCAACATGAATCAGATGTGCACCATATGTCAAAGACCAAATAGTCACAAGAAAGAGGAAAAAATTAATTTAGCCACCAAAAAATTTAGAAGTGTGATTTCCTTCCTTAAAAAAATAGAGAACCTGTAAAAGACAGCATCCTAAGGCTTAAGCATTTTAAACCTTAGCATCCTAAGGTTTAATATTTTCAGGTCTTCTTACCAGGATAAGTTATGCAGCCAGTTGGAAAAGATCAGAATATTTCCTGCTTTCAAGAACCCCTGACATTTGGGAGACTTGGAAGGGTCTATGCTAAGAGAACAGAAAGAAATCCAGGAACAACAGACCTCTTGTTACCAGCCGGTAGCTTCTACTACCAACCCAAGAGGAACAGGAATCCTAATTGATAACAGTGTTCCAGCTCTTCCCAGTGTAAGTCCCCCCACTGAGGACTGACTTTAAGGAGGGGGAAGAGACCAAACACAGCTACTGTTGTTTATCCTTGATACAGCAGAATGACCTCCCACAGCACCAGGGTCTGCAGGCCAGAGAATGGCAAAGTTAACCCCACTTGGTCCAGGATCCAAGCATAAAGTAACCGCATTTCAACCCAGTTATGGCAACGAAAAAAGCAACCGCAACGGGGCTTGGAGGTGAGCCTTCCGAGTCTGTGACAGGAGCTGGGCCTACCCCCTCACCCCGCTGGCTCCACCACTGAGACGAACCCTAAGGGGCTTCAACCGGGGAGAGTTCCAGACGTGTAATGTGCGCTCAACACTTACTCCAACCATGGTGAGAGCCTGGGAAAACTCAGCCCCAGCTCCATGTGAACCTACAACCTGTTGCCCCCAGGCCTCCACCGCCCTGGGGAACCTCTGGAAGGCATTATCAGGCCTCCCTCAACTGCCATAGATGAGACAGTGTCCCCTCTTAGTAACTCTTGAAATGCAATGAGATAGGTGAGATCTAGGCTTTAAAAAAAATAACTAGATCTGATAGCCAGTGAACACACAGTCTGAGCTCCAGCCCAGATCTGTCTGACTCCTGGGCCCAAACTCTCAGCCACTGTGCAAGCGGGACAGAAATACCGCGTCAAGTAGCCAGCACAGCGCATGGCTCAGGCAAGCACCCAACTGAAGTTGGCCAATCGTCTAAGTAATAGTAACGACATCCCTGAAGGAAGGTATAAGGGGCCCATTTCACAGGTAGGGGACCTGAGGTAAAACTCCCAGGGGGAAAAGAGACAGTGCTTGGGGTTCCCCAGAGGCACCACGGCTTCTCAGCTTTCTTAAAATCCTCACCGAACTTCTCTAGTTTTTAAATATCAACTTTAGATTCTCAACAGGAAAATGGGACCTACAAACTTCTCACCATCTGGCCTTCTCCTGCAGGAGTCGACGAGCCCTTCCCAAGTGGGCTGATCTCAGAGCCTGCCTTAGAACAACCTGTTCTCACTGAGCTCTGAACATGTGTTCTAGCTGGCCTGACTTTCTTCATTTACAAAGCAAGCTTCTGAAAAAGCCCCAAGTGGCCCTTTTTGAAACTGAGCCCCCCTTTCCATTCAGCTTTCGGTGGGCTGCCCTGGGACAGGACTGTATCACGAGGGTGGCGGACAGCACCGAGGGGAGCCCAGCTCTGCCCAGGCCCAAAGCCTGGGGGGATTCCAAATGCCCAAATTCCACAACCATGAGCGCAAGGCAAGAAAGAGATTTGTTTTCATTTCATTTTAACATTTAAACATTTTAAAACACTTAAAGCATTTTAAAAATATTTAAAACACCCCTAGACACACACACCTCAAAACCACCTTATGGTGCAGTCAAAGGGGCCTTAGATCCGCTCTCGCACATTAGAGCGTGGAAGCCGAAGCTGACACTGCAAAGGCCCCAGGGGGTGGGGTGGGGGGCAGGCCCCACGCATACAGAAGTTTCTTTTACTTCTGGAAGATAATTAGGCGAGTAGCAACAACAGAAACACCAGAAACAGTCCCTTCCGCTGAGCTCCCGCAAGCCCTAAGTTCTTCTCAAAGCAAAACGCTCTGGGGTTGCCCTAGACACGGTCCAGATAATCCCAAAGGTGAACAGAACATAGAGTAAAATGTATGTCAACGGCTTGAAAGGGAAAATTTCTTACAGCAATGCCGAAATATAGCTGAAAAAGGCACCAAAACTTTGTTGTGTTTCAAGATGTAAAATGTTTCAAGTTGGGAAGAAGTAAGTGACCCACGGAATTTGCCAATTCGAAATCTGAAGATTGCTGTACTCGTGAGTGGGAGATGTGAGGAAAAGTCCTATCTGTCATTTGACCAAATAATGAAAATATCCACCCAAACGCAGAAAAGCCCAAGAAGCGGCTCTCTCCAGAAGAAATGAATGGGAGAGCTTCAGTGCTAAGCTGGTTTGTCAAAAGTCAAGGAGAGGGATGCCTGGGTGGCTCAGTTGGTTCAGAAGCTGCCTTCGGCTCAAGTCATGATCCCAGCGTCCTGGGATCGAGTCCCACATCGGGCTCCTTGCTCCGCAGGGAGCCTGCTTCTCCCTCTGACTCTGCCTGCCTCTCTGTCTGCCTGTGCTTGCTCTCGCTTGCTCTCTCTCTGACAAATAAATAAATAAAAATCTAAAAAAAAAAAAAAAAGTCAAGGAGAAAAGGATGTGAACAAACACCCCCCCCCCCGCAGTCTGCTGCTTTCCTAAATGAGGATAAATGTGAAGCAGGCTACGGCAGGAACAACATATACTTGTGGATCTTTGCATTCAGAATCCCACTCCTCTTTATAAGAAAAGTCGTTGCTGCCCCTTTTCTCACAGAGAAGTGATTCCTTT
Organism: Mustela nivalis; assembly: GCF_964662115.1. Taxonomy (NCBI): domain Eukaryota; kingdom Metazoa; phylum Chordata; class Mammalia; order Carnivora; family Mustelidae; genus Mustela; species Mustela nivalis. Next base: position 88,223,980 of record NC_139032.1, on the reverse strand, counting down.
GAAAACCCACACAACTTACAGAATGGGAGACAACGATGCTTACGAGTTGTTTTTTAATAAATGAGAAATGTAATCAGCTCTTTTCTGCTTTGACAAAAACTTGCCCTGATACTAAAGACTATTCTTTCTGTACAATGAAGCTCCTGAAAGGCGCAGGTCCAGGGAAGTGTCCTCGTCGTCCTCTGTCACCAGCCTGGCAGCCAGAGCAGACTGCACAGACGGCAGGTCACAGAGCAGACCCTGGGAGCCCGGGCAGGCAAGCCCGGGTCGCTCTTGCGGCTGTTCCCGCACACACCACTTATTCCACAAGCCCCACAAGCCTGGGAAAAGGAGCTTCGGGGCCAGAAGCAACATCTTAAGAAAACAGACCTTTGGTTTTTCCAAGTCGGAAAAAAGGGAGGACTGGTCCAGAGGGTCTCCTTACTGACCCACTATTACAGCTAACGCACCAAACGCACCTGCCGAGGGAGCGGGGAGACCATGTGAAAGGATGCGTCATCCTCAACCCACAGGAAGCAAGTCCTACCAGGCAGTTGTTCTAATCATTACTGTTGATTCTCTCCAGAGACCCACAGTGCCGAGCCACGGTGAGAACCACAAATGACTTATAAGTAAGTGACGAGTGAATGACACACAGGGACAAACCACTGTGGTGAAGAGCGGATGGAGACTGTTAGCCCAATCACATTACTGAAGCATGTCCAGAACCAAAAGCCTCATGTTCTTCTGTTTAAGTAAGAACTAAAAGGAACCACCCATTTCTGGGACTGTCACTCCTATTTCTGGCCACCAGACTGAAGTCCATGGGATCACCTTTGTCTCTTCACCCTTCTACCTACCTGACCAGTCCAGTCAGCCCCACGACCACGACGGCTCTCAGTGTCAGCCCCCTCTCTTCAGGCTCTCCTGACCTCCTATTTATGTGTCCTCCTTTCCATGCTCAAGCTAAACTCAGGTTTCAGATTAATTTTCTAAATCACGGCTATGACCTTTTAACAAGTTCCTTCAACAAATATTTATTGAACAACTACTATGTGCCAAGCATTACTCTAAGTACTGGAGATACTTTCATGGTGCTAATATCCTACTGGGAACTATCTGTAATTCTGACTGCCCACCAAATATTTCCAAAATCTTTGGCTTAGCACTCAAGGTCACCTCTGAAGTTACATAACTTGCCTGCCTTAATCCACATACTCCCCTGAATATTCCAGCCAAACTACTCCTAATACACTCTGCCCTTCCCCGCCAGATGATACCCTCCCTCTCCGACTAGAAAAGTCTCCCTGGGATCACCAAAGTGCGTTTACTAAACATACTCAGAGAGGAAAATGCCCGAGAGTGTTCCCAGAGTCCCACAATGTTTGAATAGTCCTGATCTCTTCTTACCTCCTCTTGCATATCCCCAGGGATATGCTGCCTACCAAGGCACCCATCCTAATGCTTGACTGCTCTCACTGTTTGGAAGCTCTCTCCACAATGAGCCCGAACACCCCTCATTTTGTGACTACTATCCACTACTCCTAACTCTGCCTTCCAAAGCAGCACAAGGTGAAACCCACTTCCTTTTACATGATGGTCCTTTAGATATTTTCAGGCGACTAACATGTCTTCCCAGAGTCTCCTCTCCTCCAAGCTAAAAAACTGCTTTACTTTACTTTTACTTGCCCAATTCCTTTAACCATTCAGTTTTCATTCGTTCATTTAATAAACATTTACTGAACACCTTCTATGGGACAAGCACTACAAACTAATCTCTGCTCTGAAGATGTGTAAGGGGGAGTGACAGAGAAGCAACAATCGAACGGTGTGAGAAATCCCACCGGGCTACACAGGATGCAGTGGGCACAAAGGAAACGATACCTAAGTATACTGAGACACCAGAGAGAGGAGTCACCAGGTGGGACCCTCAACAGAGGCAGTAACACGCTGTAATTTTGGGGTTGGCCACCTTCTTCCGAGTGAACAAATGAATGCAAGAATGCATGAATGCACCTACCAGTTACTGGCTGTTACTCAGGGCTGGGCAATATACTAGGCACTATGACACAGGCTTCGATACCACACCCTCACAACAGCCGTAGGAGAGAGGTCCTAATATCCCCATTTTCCCCCATTGATTTATGAGAGAGAGAGAGAGAAAGCATGAGCAAGACGGACAATGGGAGAGGGACAGAGAATCTCAAGCAGACTCTGAGCTGAGCGTGGCCCCTGACATGGTATTCAATCTTGCCACCCTGAGATCACAACCTGAGCCAAAGAGTCAGGTGCTTAACTGAATATGTCACCCAGGTGCCCCCTAATATCCCTATTTTGAGGAGAAGGAAATTAAGACTTAGAGAAGAGAAATGACAGGTGCACACCAATTGAGGTCTCATACCAGGTAAGTAGCAGAGACGGGATTCAAACTTAGGTTGCCTGATTTCAGTATCTGCTTGCTTAATCACTGCCTGGCCTACAGGAGCTTACCCTTTGTTCGGCCGTCATCGTCTTTGAGAATCTCATGAAAGCCTAGGCTCCAAGCAATGAAAAATGTTCTTATGCACATTCACAAGAGTACACATAAAATCCCAGGGGTCAGAGACTTCATAATTCTATGCACACATCTTAATACTCAGGGTGGGAACCTGGGGCCAGTAGAGTGAACTGATGCTCCGGACCCACTTCTTTCTCCCCCTCACGTTCCGTCACATAGCAGCGCAGAGGCTGGAGAGCTAAAAACAACGTGTCTCTCTCACTTCTCTGTAGCTAGGGCTGGAGTATGATTTCTGTTTCACCAATCAGATAACCATCACAGGAGATCCGGAGAGCAGATGCAGGGCCAAGCACACTCCTGCCGCTTCCACTGATGCTGGGGCAAGCCCAGCTCTGGAAGCATTTGGTTTTCTGGGGAGGAACTGGGGGTCCCACGTCCAGGCATTAGCTTCACAGGTGTGGAGCTGATCTGCTCTGGAGCCAGAGGCATAATGTCCTTGATTGTAGGGGTGGTTCTGGAGCTGGCAGCTCTCCAAGGACCAAAGAGGCTATAGCTGCCTCAGTGGCCCATTCTGTGCATTCTGTGACTTTACCAAGCTCAACCTACAACCTGCTTTTTCAGCTTTCCCAATAATTCTTTTAGATATAAATACCTTGTAATAGAGCCCTCCCCCAATAAAATGAGCTATTGTGGGTTCTCGTCTCTGTAACTGAATCCAGACCCGGAGGAAAATCCCTGTTCTAGATTTTTTAATAAGTAGCTGTTGTACTGCATTACAAATCCCAAGATATAGGTTCTGGTCTCCACCTTCAACTTTATTAATGTTTCCAAAAAAAAAAAAAAAAAGCCCACGATCCACCATCAAGCTGTAATTTAAGACTAAAGGGTTCCCAAACTCAAAGCTCCAAAGTTAACTAATTTGGGGAAGAACTGGCTGTCCCTTTGGGGGCTCAAGGGGCAGTTGTACGTAACGGGTTAGAGACACAGTATTGAATATTAGACAGCTGCTCTTCCAGGTGTCTATCTCCGGCTGACGTTACTATTGCTCACGAACAACTGGAAACCCTTCCCTTTCCTGAACAAACAGAAGAGATTTCATAGGCCTCTAGCCATGAGGTGAGACCTTGTATAGATCGCCTCTGGTTACACCCCAGAGGTGTAACCAGAGGCGATCACGTACCCCTTCTGGCCGGAGAACTCACAGTTCTTGTTGCTCACTTGCATTATCTCAATATCCAGGATGCTGCACTTTCTAGTTATAAAGGCACAAGACGCTGGGGCCACAACCGTCTGGGTCCCCCACAAAGTATGTGGGGCAAAGCAACGCTCAACCAAACTCACAAGAGATAACCCTCCTGGGTTAAGCAACTGGGATCTGAAAATCATGTTTATTACCATCGCAAAGCCTAGCTTTGCCAGCCTAACCCACCACTCTGAGAAACTTCCAAAGCCCTGCACAAGCAGATGTGCAGACAGATGTTCACTGCACCACTTTTGTCATTGTGGAAAAGGTGGAAACAACCTTATTGGCATAAATGGGAGAAGGGATAAACTATGCCATAATCCTATTACAGAATACTATACAGCAGGTAAAATGAGGACCTAGATCTACATGCATCAACACAGATAAATCTTAAGTACAATGTAGAATTAAAAAAATCAAGTTTCAAACGAATGTGTACAGAATGACACCACATATATATTCTTAAACATTATGTGACTGGGTTTTGCATGTTTCTAAACATATTTCATCAAAGGATAAAACCTCTTTCCTAGTCTAAGACATTCCCACCAATCACCCCAGTCCCACTAACAGAGTAGCTTAAAGAGGTACACGTTATGGGCAGAAGTTTTTCCCTTCTTTAATCTACCCCTACCCTTCAACTGCCAAAACCCAGAAGAAATTAAGTTGAAAAGTCAGTAACGAAAAGCCTGTGCTTGCCAAACTGTAAGTATTCGATTTTACTTGGCAATGTTTTCTTAAGCAAGTGAAAAAATTCCCCACAAGCTTTAGCATTCAAAGAGAGATCTGGTATCTCCAATTAGGAAGACAAGTGAATGATTTCATGAAATCATAATGATAATCATGTACATTTATGAAGAATTTTACAGTTTCCTATGCTCGTTCACAGATCAGCTTATTGCGGTCTCCCACCATCCTGGGAAGGACCAGAGCATACCATCGGCGCCATCTAAGAGATGGAGAAACCAGGGCTCAGGTCTATCCTGTCAGCTAAGTGCCTGCTCCAAGATCACATGGCTGGAAGTATCAGCACCAGAGCTAGAAACAAATATTTATGGCCAGCAAATGTTGGATCAAGTCGACAAGCTCAAAGCTCATACTGCTAACAGCAACTTCGCACACCAGAACTAAAGCCCTACCATCTTCGGAGGGGGTGGACTCTCATAGGTGAGCAAGGAAATGCCATGCAATCCTGTTTTCTGAGCCACGACTATTTTAAATCATGGGCTTATTAATTTCCAGAGACTGAGACTAGGTACTATTTATTTATATTTAACTGCAAATGTCCTATTTTTTTACAGGAAAGGGATCATTTTATTTTTTTTATTGCTTTTTATTCCAGTGTAGTTAACATACAGTTTCGTACTAGTTTCAGGTGTACAATGTAGTGATTCAGCACTGCCATACCTCACCCAATACCCAAATATCGTAGTAAAAGCAGCAAAATTAGAATAACCAAACACTCCGGGGTGCCTGGGTGGCTCTGCTAGTTAAGTGTCTGGCTCTTCATCTGGACTCAGGTCTCAATCTCAGGGTCCTGAGTTCAAAATAATAAAATAAAAACTAACAAATAATACTCTAAAAAGATGTCATGTATTTTGCATCAGTTCGTTTTATTCTATTCTGTCATGCCTTTCTGAACTGAGGTTTTAATTTCTTTTTGAAGATTTTATTTATCTGACAGAGAGAGACAGCAAGAGAAGGAACACAAGCAGAGGGAGTGGCAGAAGGAGAAGCAGGTTTCCCACTGAACAGGGAGCCCAAGACTGGGCTCGATCTCAGAACTGAGATCACGACCCGAGCTGAAGGCAGACGCCCAACGACTGAGCCACCCAGGCACCCCTGAACTGAGGCTTTTAATTCTCAGATAATGGACACCAGCATTCATTTACTCCCCCTCCTAACTCTGTAAGAACTCATGCAATAGAAGCTATGGTGTTGTGTTGGACTTAGTCAAGGACCAAAAGAGAATTTAGTGCAACTTATTATTACAAACCATAGCTTCGAAAGAAAGTGAATGGTTAGTGTTTGAACTCTAGTCTAGAAGATGGTCATGTCCCGAAGAGTGGTGTCCATCCAGGCGGGATCAGTGTGAATTGCCGCCAGACGGCAGCAGAAAGACAAGCCAGCATCGCGCCTGGGGTCATGGTGGTGAGGTGGCTGGTTAAAGATTGGTCATTTAAAAAGAACAATTTGGCAGAGAATCAGCATGATTTCGATTTTTTTATTATTCATTATAGTCACCTCCTAAATTAGAATCAAGCACATGATCAGCTCAGACAAAACTTTGTAAGAAAATTTAATGGGCGGAGCAACTGAAAGGAAACAGATCTGTACTGTGACCCCGCGCTCTCCTGCAGACTCGCTGCTCAGCAAGCTTCTGCAGCAAAGACAGTGATGTTAGCTATTTCTTCTTCATACTTATTAAGGCAGTAAAAAGGGAAAATTAAAAAGTATGCAGTTTTCACATGAAAAGATGCTCAACATCATTAGCTATCAGGGAAATGTAAATTAAAACCATAGTGAGTACCCTCCAGAATGGCTACCAAGCTCTAGCGAGGAAGCCAGGAATTCCAGCATGTGAGAGTGCTGAAGAGATATAAAATAAGAGGTACTCTGTGGAAGAGTTTGGCAGTTTCTAATAAAATTAAATATACACTAATCATATGACCCAGTAACACCCACGTGTAGGTCTTCACGGGAGAGTGGTAGGCTGAGAAAAAGGCCCCGGAAGAGACACACACAGCCTACTCCTGGGAACCTGTTTAACTTTCCATGGCCAAAAAAAAGAGTCTCTGAAGATGGGTTAAGTTAAGGATCTTGGGATGGGGGGGATTATCCTGATGGGTCCTAAATGTGATCACAAGCATCCTTCTAAAGGGGGGGCAAGGGAGATCTGACTGTAAAACAGGAGGAGAGTAACAATGGAGGTGAGGGCCTGGAAGAATGTGAAGGGGGCCACCGTCCAAGGAATGCTAGTGGCCTCCAGAAGCTGGAGGAAGGGGCTCTTCCCTGGGGCTGCTAGAGCTAATGAGATCCTACTGATACCATGACTTCCTCCAAGTGATACCAATTTCAGATTTCTGGCTTCCAGAACAGTGGAAAAGAAATCTCTGCTATTTTAAGTACCCCAGTGTGTGGTAATTTGTTACAGCAGCCCTAAAAACTAATATGTTAAGTACACTGAAAATGCATGTGCCTACAAAAACCATACACAAAGTTTTTAACAACTCTATTCATTGTCATCAATAACTGGAAACAACCCAATGTCCCTCAACAGATGACTGAATGCACAAATTACGGTATATCCAAACCCACACGATGGACTACTACTCAGCAATGAGTATCTGGGAAACAGAAGCAAAAATGAATTACTGGGATTCCATCAAGATAAAAAGCTTCTGCACAGTGAAGGAAACAATCAACAAAAGCAAAAAGCAGCCTATGGAATGGGAGAATATATTTCTAAATGACATATCTGATAAAGAGTTAGTGTCTAAATTCTACAAAGAATTTATCAAATAGCCCAGTTAAAAAATGGGCAGAAGACATGAACAGACATTTTTCCAATGAAGAAATCAGATGGCTAACAGACGCGTGAAAAGATGCTCAAAATCACTCACTGTCAGGGAAATACAAATCAAAAGCACAAGGAGAGATACCATGTCACACCTGACATAATGGCTAAAATCAACAACATAGGAAACAACAGGTGTCGGTGAGGATGCAGAGAAAGGGGAACCCTCTAGCACTGTTGGTGGGAATGTAAATTGGTGCAGCCATTCTGGAAAACAGTATGGAGGTTCCTCAAGAAGTTAAAAATAGAGCTACCCTACCATCCAGCAATTGCACTTCTGGGTGTTTACCCAAAGGATACAAAACTACAGATTCATAGGGTGCCTGGGTGGCTCAGTGGGTTAGGCCTCTGCCTTCGGCTTGGGTCATGGTCTCAGGGACCTGGGATTGAGCCCTGCATCAGGCTCTTTGCTGCAGGGAGGCTGCTTCCCCTCGACTCTCTCTGCCTGCCTCTCTGCTTACTTGTGATCTCTGTCAAGTGAATAGATAGAACCTTTGGAAAAAAAAATACAGATTCAAAGGGATACATGCACCCCGATGTTTGTAAGCATTATCAACAACAGCCAAACTATGGAAAGAGCTCAAATATCCATTGACTGATGAATGGATAAAGAAGATATTGGGGGGGGGGGTCTCTTTATACACACACACACACACACACACACACACACACACACACAATGGAATATTACCCAGCCATCAGTATATTATGCTAAGCAAAATTACTCAAGAGAAAGACAAATACCATATGATCTCACTCATGTGGAATTTAAGAGACAAAATGGATGAACATATGGGAGGGGGGAAAAGAGAGAGGGAGGGAAACAAATCATGATTCTTAACTGCAGAGAACAAACTAGTGTTGACGGAAGGAGGTGGTGGGGGATGGGCTAATGGGTGCTGGGCGTTAAGGAGGACACTTGCTATACGAGCACTGCGTGTTGTAAGGGATGAATCACTGAATTCTACTCCAGAAACCAATACTGCACTGTATGTGAACTAACTAAAATTTAAATAATAAATAAATAAATAAGAGTATTAAACCTTTAACTCCAAAAAAGAAAGAAAAGGAACAAGCTATTGTTATATGCAACACCTGGATGGATTTCAGGTGTTAGGTGTTAGGCTCAGTGAAAGAAGCCAGTCTTAAAAAGTTATACTGGGGACGCCTGGGTGGCTCAGTTGGTTAAGCAGCTGCCTTCAGCTCAGGTCATGATCCCAGGGTCCTAGGATGGAGTCCCACATCAGGCTCCTTGCTCCGCAGGGAGCCTGCTTCTCCCTCTGACTCTGCCTGCCTCTCTGTCTGCCTGTGCTCGCTCTCGTTCGCTCTCTCTCTGACAAATAAATAAATAAAATCTTAAAAAAAAAAAAGTTATATACTGGATGGCTCCATTTATAGGACATACTCAGGAAGACAAAACACAATGACAAGAGCAGGTCAGAGCTTGCCCTGGGGTGAGCATGGGGGGCACACAGAGCATAAGATTCATTTTAAACTCCTATGTGTTCTTTCATTTTTTTTTAAAAGATTTTATTTATTTATTTGACAGAGATCACAAGTAGGCAGAGAAGCAGGCAGAGAGAGAGAGGAGGGGAAGCAGGGTCCCTGCTGAGCAGAGAGCCCGATGCAGGGCTCGATTCCAGGACCCTGGGATCATGACCTGCGTCGAAGGCAGAGGCTTTAACCCACTGAGCCACTTAACCCAGGCGCCCCAATGAGTTCTTTTAAATTGGCAGATTCCAGAAACTCATGGACAGAATTACCCACCACAACAACATAAAGAAAAAATGCAAATACTATGGATCAAGGAATTTCTCAGGTTTTAGTCCATACAATAAATCCTTCTGAGCAGGGGAAAGGGGAAATTGTTTGTTTTACTGTGTAATTCTAGGTTGGGGGACAGCCACACACACTTCCAAACCTCAGAAATTAACCTCTAGCAAACTAACCACATGTATTACAGACCAAACAGTTTCACCAACCCAGCTCCCATCTAGGTTCACAAATAAAGCCCACGTAGACTCTGAGAAAAAAGCCAAAAGAATGAAGTGTGCTTAACAAGCAGCAGCAGATTTAAGGATTAGGTAACTTGGTCCTGGAGAAATCACAAGTCAAAGGAGTGAAGAGTAGCGATCTGGTAGAGGATGCTGCCTCTCCCAGCGAGAACGGACAGAAGGCCTAGGCACCAAGGAGAATCTCCGAGAAAACCACCGGAGTGCTGATTTCATGTGGCAGGGCTAGAAAGCTCCCCACAGCTCACATCTTCCAGCCACGATAAAAAGTACTTTTAAAAAAATGCTTACAGGTGGCCGGGGTTTGGGAGCGGGTGTCCGGGGCTCCAGCCCTTGGCTGTGTGTTAGGGAGAAGCCGGCGGCCGAAGCTGCACGTTCCCGCGCCGGTTCCCAGGGTGGGGAAGACCCACGCCTGACGTCGGAGCGGAGGCCGCTGCAGATGTGCAGCTTGGGGGTCTCTCAGGCCTCGCTGACTGGGCCTTTTCCTTGATATTGTAGTATGAGAAAGCCCTATCTCTTTCCTTTTAAATTTAAAGCACCAAGAACTATTAAAACTACATTTCTAACAAATGCAAAATGTGAAGGGAAGAAAACAATGACAGGAAAGAGTAAGTCTTTCGGATAGGATGTGGGATGTGGGTTTGGGTCCCTGCTAAGTTTTAGCTGCATCTAAATTGTATCTCTGTAGTAGAATGGTAGCTGGGTAGCGGTCAAGTGTAGAAGTGTTACACTTCACATGTTTTGTCTCTCAAAATACTCTTCAAAGGATCTCTAAAATTATTTTATTTTTTGATCCTTCAGCTAATACATTTTTTAAGATGTTGGTAGTTAACATGCCCAGCTCTCTAATATGAACTGATATTTTAATTTTTTACTGTGCCAAAACTATGTCACTAGAATTGTCTAATTTTACTTAACCATTAACATTCACCCAGGGTCCCAATACATGTAGTAAATAAAAAGGCATTTTGAAAATTAATAAAAATTAATCTTAAGTTTTGTTTCATGCTTCACTAAAAAAAAACTTTTTTAAAAATTTTAAAATGCTCACAGTTCAAAGAGGGGTTTTTTCTAGAATTTTCTTAAAAAACACACACACAAAAGGGGTGCTTGGGTGGCTCAGTGGGTTAGGCCTTCTGCCTTCGGCTCAAGTCATGATCTCAGGGTCCTGGGATTGAGCCCCAAGTCGGGCTCTCTCCTCAGCAGGGAGCCTGCTTCCTCCTCTCTCTCTCTGCCTACTTGGGGTCTCCCTCTATCAAATAAACAAATAAAATGTAAATAAATAAATAAAATTTTTTAAAAATTAAGAAACACACAAAAACCCCCATTTCTTTATTTAGGGCACCTGGCTGACTCGGTCAGTTAAGCAGCCCCTTTCGGCTCTGTCATGGTCCCAGGGACCTCGGACTGGGCCCCATATCCAACTGGCTCCCTGCTAGATGGGCACCCTGATTCTCCCTCTCCCTCTGCGGCTCCCCCTGCTTGTGCTCTTGCTCTCTCTGTGCCAAATAAATAAATAAAACATTTTTAAAAAGAAAGAAAGAGAAAAGATTTATTTACTTACTTATTTTAGAGAGAGAGCAAACATGCAGGGGAGGGACAAAGAGAGAGGGAGAGAATCTCAAGCAGTCTCCCCAATGAGCGCAGAGCCCGACGTGGGGCTCGATCACATCACTCCTGAGCCGAAGTCAAGATTCAGCCGCTTAAACAACTGAGCCACCCAGGCAACCCCTAGAATTTTCCTGAAGCACTGTGGTCTGGTATGATTAAATATAAGCCGCAAGTTTCAGAGATAATCCTTAATAACCAACACGGTACAACCTTGTCGAAGGCGAACTATTCATCACAATGTTATTACCACTAGAATTTCTTTCTTTTTTTTTAAAGATTTTATTTATTTATTTGACAGAGATCACAAGTAGGCAGAGAGGCAGACAGAGAGGAAGGGAAGCAGGCTCCCTGCTGAGCAGAGAGCCTGATGTGGGGGCTCGATCCCAGGACCCTGGGATCATGACCTGAGCCGAAGGCAGAGGCTTTAACCCACTGAGCCACCCAGGCGCCCCTAGAATTTATTTCTTAATCGTCCTCTGTTTAGTCCTTTTAGGTCTGCTCCTTATTAGTGAAAGACATATTATTTTAGAATTATAAATAATAAATAGCAATAATTATTATGTATTAGGGCCTAATCAAGGGCCACGCACTATTAGACATTTTTAACTTATTATCCTATGTCATTCTCTCATCAGTTGTAAATCAAGAACTATGACTCCCACTTTGCAAATCAAAAACCAGAGACCTCTGTTAAGACTTGCTATAGTCCCAGAACCTCGCAACGCAGAGACTAATATCTACGACTAACATCTACCAAGCACATGTTAGTATCTACGCTCCCACTGCTAGCAAGCGGTAGTCTGGGACCTGCATTCAGATAAAACCCGTCTCCCTATCTAAGAGACAGGCACACAAGCAGGAAATGATCAAAGTACAACAAAACTCCCATATATCCCACAGTCTGTATTTTCATTTCTGGGAAGGTCTGGCTTAATTTACATGCCACACTGTCAAGGCTTACTTTTCCAGCCCACTGTATTTATTTACCCGATCTTCAATTTGCTGAGAGTATTAACAAATTCTACTCTTCTAAACACAGAAATTTAGCCACAACCAAACAAGCAGGAATTTGATAATCAGACAACTGTGGAATTTCATGAGATCAAAAATGACAAACTTCCACGCTGACCAACATTTCCCCACGTGCACGGCGAAGACCGAGAAGTGAGATGGGTTATCAAAACAATCTGGGCTGAAATACGGGGGGAAAGAGTAAGAACCCTAGTGTGAAAGTCATCTCCCCTCGTTCCAGGCACTGTCATCTCCTATCAAAAGCCAGACAATGTGGGCAGGAAGGAGGGAGAAACAAGGAGGTCCCAAGGGCTTTGCTATTATTATTTGTGTGAGGGTTTTTCCTTCTACAGAAAACTATAAATCAAAACAGCTGGGCGCTCCACTCAGCAGACCTGCAGAAAACTGGCTGCCTGTGCGACACTGAAGAGGAAGGGAGAGTACCCTTCTCACCTCCCTACCTTTACTCCCGGCCACTTCGTCTCCAGAGAAGCAAACAGCTGAGGAGCATTCCACTCCACAATGTCAAACACAACTCTGGCAAATATATCTATCGATTTAGATACAGATACGGATATATAGCTATATAAATACATGTATGATACTTTTGCTCAGAAAATTTTTAGGGAGAAGGGTACAAGACTGTTTACAAAAACAGAGGTTGCTGTTCTCTGTAATGGGAACCACCAGAGGGTTCTAGGCTACATAACCCCAAACTCAACTGCATTTTAGATGAAGGGCGCTGGCATTATCTGGTGACTTTTAAAAATAATATGTCAAGGGCTCTGCACAGCACTCAGCATAGAGAAAGCACGCAAGCGGCAGCCATAAAAGGTAAGGAATATACGACAATACTTGGTATCTAAGACGGTTATTTATACGCAATCCACCATCTGTGAATCAAGGAACAGCTTCCAGTTTTTCTAATGCTCTTCAGAGGAGATGGAAGTGTTTTTGTTGAAAATTCCAGCCAGTGGAGAAGAAGTTTGAAACGTACTCGTCACTGCTTCTCAGAAGTACTTCAGGAGAGCGTGTGCTGCGCTGGGTGAGTAACCCCAAAGCCACGTGTGCACCCCATCTGCGCACTGCTGAGCACACGTCCTGCAGCGTGTAAGCGAAGTGGTAAAAAGTACCAGTTCTCGTCGCAAATGGCCATCCTGTGAGTTTAGACAAAACCAGGCACAGCCGGCCACCATACAGGACACATGTCCTCGCTAGGCCTGGGGAGGAGCCCCACGCCATAACGGAGGATGAAGACCCGAGGGCAAATGGCTGTACCCCCTATCTGCACAACGGCTGTGAGAAAGGCATGGGCCTCCTGCCACACATGGTCTAGGCTAGACCGGCGGCCCCCACGGCACCGACTATGCACCGGGGAGGAGCCGCGGCCCTACCAGTCCCAACCAACACCCCCCGCCCCGTCTCCGAGGCTCTCATCCTGTGTCCTTTTCACCAGGTTTCTCGTCCTCTGCTCTTGCTGCCCCGTACTTGATTACAAGCACGGGAGGACAGGCGAGGTCTTGTGCTCTTCTGCATGACCCACACGTCTCGGCCCAAACTTGCACCCTAGTAGGTGACTGTCCTTTCTACTCTTCCTCCTACCACCAGACTGCCATGTCTTCTGTGGGGGCCAGGCCGCCCCCTCGACCCGCACTCACACGTACAAGAACAGCCACTCAGGGAGCGCGGGGGCTCCTGCTGATGCACGGGGAAGGAGCCAGCCTCTGGGTCCTTTCCAGCCCGAGCGGCTGCAAGGACACAGCTCTGAGCCTGGGTATTTGTGTGCATCCATTATGAAAATCAGTATCAAAAACATATCCCACAAAATGGTGAAAAAATAAACATTTTATTGAAGTAAATTCTAACTCAAAACACCCCCTCATTTCAGGGCTGTGAACATTTTCAAAAGGATTAGTTCATCTTCAAAAAGTAATGTTTTGGGGAGAAAAAATACTCAAGCTCTCAGGAAGTACCTGACTTCAGTGGAGTGGCCGGCTCCTTATGGCTGCGGTCATGATCACAGGATCTTGGGATCAAGCCCCGACTCGGGCTCCCCACTCAGTGGGAGTCTGCTTGGGGATTTTCTCTCTCTCTCCCTCTGCCCCTCACCAACTCACGAGTACATTCTCTCTCTCAAATAAATAAATCTAAAAATTTTTTAAATAAAATCTTTTTTCTTAAGATTTTATCTATTTTTTTGAGAGGGAGAGAAAGGCGGCACGAGCAGGAGCAGAGGAAGAGGGAGAAAAGGCAGACTCCCTACTGAGCAGGGAGCCCAATGCGGGGCTCGAGACCAGAACCCTGAGATCACAATCTGAGCTGAAGGCAGACGCTTAACCAACTGAGTCACCCAGATGCCCATAAATAAAATACGTTTAAAAAAAATCCAAACATCTCAACAACAACAAAAAACAAAACAACAACAAAAAAGTATTTGATTTCAACTCCAGTTCTATAACAAACCAGCAATATCATTCTAAAAACACTTCATTACTATCCTGAACCACAGTTTTCTCTACTGAGCAACAGGAATAATGCCTGCGCTACCTGCATGGAGAACCAAGAAACAAGAGCTTTAAAAATACTCCAATCTTTCACTTGCACCAGAGACAGACGCTCAGGATGCTACAGAATCACCAATAAAACCAGGAACTATTATATGATATTGCAGAAGTAGAAAGTACAGAAATTTGTGGTGAATCCATGTATCACCAGGGCAAATGCCAGAATTGTTCATTTTGACTGAACTCTTGTAACTGGATCGGCTGCCTTTCTTTCATAGAAGTGCAAGTGACAGGAACAAAATCCACTGAGTGAAGGTTCCAGTTAGTGGTTTAGGAGTTCCTGAAAATGCAACTGTATAATCGAGATTTAGTTAGTGGCCACAAGCAGCCCTTGACATACAAAGATAAGAACTGAGATGAGAGATGCAGGCCAGGGGTCTGCTCACCTTGTAACAACTATCATCAAGTTGAACAAGCACCCTGCTGCCCTGGCCCATTCGTCAGACCCACCCCCACACTGCTGGTCCAAAGGCAGCTACCATTTTCCCAAGCAGATGGCCAACGGTGGCCCTTAGGACTGTAAACTGGACACAAAGAGCCTTCTGCCGGCCGGCTATCTTGCCGCCTTGTTCCAGGGTAGTTGGCTGTATACACCAGCTTGACAGTGCATAATACAGAGTAGGCACTGAGATAATCAATGATATTCGATCCCATACTTACTGAGCATCTAGTCTGTACAAAATATAATGCTTGGTCCGGTGAAGATTATGAATATGGTCTCTACCAGCAAAAACCAAGTACTAGGTGTCAAAGAAAAGTAGAATTAAAAAAAAAAAAACACACAAGAAAGGTGAATCTGAAATAAGCAGATATTTTGAAATTTTCAACAGTTTATAGGAATCACTCAGCCTTTAGGATTAACAAGAAAAAAGTATCCTGAAGTGGTTTGCTTTCATCAGTAAGAATTCTTTATATTCCATTATTTATTCCTAGGATCAAAGTAATCTATAGATTTAGTGTAATCCTAGCAGAAAATCCCCACTGGTATTTTTGCTTTGGTAGAATATTGATAAAACTGATTCTAAAATGTATTTGTAGGTGGCTCAGTCATTAAATGTCTGCCTTTGGCTCAGGTCATGATCCCAGGGTCCTGGGATGGAGCCCGGGGTCTGGCTCCCTGCTCGGCGGGAAGTCTGCTTCTCTCTCTCTCTCTCCTACTCCACCTGCTTGCATTCCCTCTTTCGCTCTCTGTCAAATAAAAAGAAAAAAATCTTAAAAAAAAAAAATGTGTTTGTAAATACAAAGGAGAAAGAAAAGCCAAGACAATCTTGAAGAACAAAACTGGAGGTTTTACTCCGCGAGATATTAAGACTTATTTTAAAGCTACAGTATTTAAGATAGTATGACCCTGGTGCAAGGACAGACAAACAGAACAAATGAACAGAGTTAAGGAGTTCCCAAACAAACCCACACATATATCGATACCTGATTTATACAGCAGCAAACGTGCTCTTCGATTAAAGAACAGGTCAATATGAAAAAAATAAAAGTAAACCATCATCCCAGAACAAGAAAGTCAATTCCAAGTGCAATGTAGATTCGTGTATGAAACATAATAAAATAAAATTTCCTCATGAAACCTTAACTATGTTAAGCACCCTGGAATTAAAATAAAAACTTAATTAAAAAAAAAAAAAAGAACTTTCTCATGACCTTAGGGGAGACAAAGAGTTCTTACATTGGACATAAAAAAGCACCAGCCTTAAAGAAAAAAAACTGTTAAGCTGAACTACATTAAAATTAAAAACTTTGGGCGCCTGGGTGGCTCAGCAGGTTAAAGCCTCTGCCTTCAGCTCAGGTCATGATCCCAGGATCCTGGGATCGAGCCCAGCATCGGGCTCTCTGCTCGGCGGAGAGCCTGCTTCCCTTCCTCCCTCTCTGCCTGCCTCTCTGCCTACTTGTGATCTCTGTCTGTCAAATAAACAAAATCTTTAGAAAAAATTTAAAACTTTGATTCCTCAGAGTTACCATTAAGAGTGAAAAGGCAAGGGGAGCCCAGGTGGCTCAATCGGCTAAGCATCTGCCTCCCAAGAGGGTCATGATCCTGGGGTCCTGGGACAGACCCCCATGTTGGGTTCCCTGCTCACCAGAGAGACTGCTTGCTTCTCCCTCCGCCTGCTGCTTCCCCTGCTTGTGCTCTGTCAAATGAATAAAATCTTAGAAAAGAGTGAAAGGACAAGCCACAGAGTGTGAGAAGATATTAGTAATAAAAACATCCAACAAAAGACCTGTACTCAGAATATACAAATAACTCCTGCAAATCAGTAAGAAACATAAATAGAAAAAGGGACAAAAGAGGTGAACTGACAGGTCAGACACACATACATACACACCAATACGTACACACAATACATAAGTACGACATCAAAATGGCTAATTAGCATATGAAAAGGTGCTTAATTTCGGTGAGTCATCCAAGAAGCTACTGAATCAAAATCACAAGGAGACAGCACTGCACAACCACACAAAGAGCTCGCATTTAAAACACTGACAAGATCAAAGTCTGTAAAGAACAGAAAGCAACTGGAACTCTCCTATCAGACAGCCTCTGCCCTAAGCAAAATACTCAAGACAGCTGTTTCCAGGTGTTCAACAACAGGTTCAGCAGGACTGTAAGCCCTGAGAAGAGAACACACAGGGTGAGCAGCCTGCACCACCTCCGACTTCCTGACTTCCTGCCTCCCGGCCTCGGCCTCGGCCTTGGGGCACCTTCTCACTGTGGAGTGGGGAGTTGGAGCCCAAATCAAAGCAGGAGCACTCTCCTGGAGCTGAGGAAGCAGACTGCGCCAGGGATCCAAGGCTGCAGGCTGTGGAGGCAGCTGGAATGCGGGGGCAGAATATCTGAGAGGAGGCGTTGCAGGGGGTGCAGAAGAGAAGGGAAGTACTCTGTGGTACTCTGGGCAGACACGTGCAAGGTGAGATTCTGGAAGGCCCAACAAACAGCGGTGACCGGAGGGTTAATCTCTCAGGGTGCCTGACACTCAAACACTGGCCAATCCCCTGTGGAAGAGACCTGCTGCCTCCACTCTTTAGCGCACAGGCCAGAAAGGTCAAGCATTAAGTCTGAAGAGCGCCCTCTACAGTAAGGGCCAGACATTCGGACTAGGTATAAATCCGAAACAGACTCGCTCAAACAAAGCATAAAACCACGCCTGACAAGGTCTAAAGAACAGGCCAGGAACTGTCTGTGAGAAAGAATCGAAAGCCTCTCGAAAGAAAGATAGACAGAAAGACGGGAAGACAAGAAGGAAGAAAGAAAGAAAGGAAGAAAGAAAGAAAGATAGATAGATAGGGCACCTGGGTGGCTCAGTGGGTTGAAGCCTCTGCCTTCAGCTTAGGTCATGATCTCAGGGTCCTAGGATCGGGCCTCGAATAGGGCTCTCTGCTTACCAGGGAGCCTGCTTCCTCCTCTCTCTCTGCCTGCCTCTCTGCCTACTCGTGATCTCTGTAAATAAACAAATAAAATCCTAAAAAAAAAAAAGAAAGTAAGAAAGAAATGAAAATTTCTCCAAGTAAGACAAGATCCAGAATCCCTACGGTGTGACATCCACATATCTGACACACAATAAAAAATTATTCAACATGCCAAGAAACATGAAAATGTTGATCTGCAATGTAGAGGAAAAAGCAATCCATAAAAACTGACCCCAAAATCACCCAGATATTCAAATTAGCAGTCAAGTTCTTCATTATAAATACTTTTAAGAATTTGGAAACAGGGGTGCCTGGGTGGCTTGGTCGGTCGGTTAAGCGTCTCCTTCAGCTCAGGTATGACGCCGGGGTTCTGGGATGGAGCCCCACAGCAGGTTCCCCGCTCAGTGGGGAGCCTGCTTCTCCCTCTCCTCCCTGCTTATGCTCCTCTCGCTATCTCTGTCTCTCTCTCTCTCTCAAGTAAGCACTCTTCAAAAAAAAAAAAGGAAAAGAAAAGAAATTGGAGGCAAAGATGGGCCTGATAAGTGAGAAGATGGCGAATCTCAGTAAAAAATGTGAACTATCAAAAAGAACCACATGGAAATTCTAAAACTGAAACTAGCACACCTACAATGAGAATCGCAGAGACTGACAACCGCAGAGGGGTTAGCAGCCTTGAAGAGAGATCAACAGAAAGTACCCAAACTAAACAACAGAAAGAAAAAAACCACAGTGTTGCTGACCCAAAAGAGCTTCCAAATACAAGACACAAACTGACCACATGTTTGCAGTTACGTTCCCGTCCGTCCTAAGTACCACTCACTCCTGCCTCATCCTTTGCTTCATCAGTCCTGCTAGAAGGCCGCCTATTTTACAGACGCTTTCCCGCGTGACTTTTTGGTTTTATTGATATTTTCATTTCTTAATTTCTTTTGTCACCGTCACGACTCTCTTACATCTGTGTGCTGTGGACTACTTTGTCTTTCCAGCCTCTTGAGTTAAATGCTTAGGCCTTCCTCCCAGTCTTTGTTTCCTAATAATTGCTTTTAAGGCTAAAAAAACCTGATAGAATTAAAGGGGGGAACCCATCATCATAGCTGCTGATTTTTAACACCCGCCTCTCAGTGAAAAGAGAACCCAAAGACACTCAGGAAAGGTACAGATAAAATCGGCAGACAAGGGGCGCCTGGGTGGCTCACCGGCTTACACCTCTGCCTTTGGCTCATGCAGGATCTCAGGGTCCTGGGATTGAGCCCCACATCAGGCTCTCTGCTCGGCAGGGAGCCTGCTTCCCCTCTCTCTCTGCCTGTCTCTCTGCCTACTTGAGATCTCTCTCAAATAAGTAAATAAAATCTTAAAAAAAAAAAAAATCGGCCAACGAAAAATAAGTAAGGATGTGGAAGATTTTCAACACTGTCAACCAACTTGATCTAATTCACATTCACAGAAAATTACAACTGCAGAATATATACTCTTTTCAAGTACAAATGGAACATTCCATAAGACAGGTCATATGCGGGGCCAGAAAATTAGTCTCAGTAAATGTCAAAAGACTAAGATTTACAGAAGACCTTCTCTAACCACAGTGGCATTAAGTTAGAAATCGGGAAGATATTTATTTAGACTCCCCAAATTTGGGTACAGCACATTAGGAACGTCTGGCTGGCTCAATTGGTAGAACATGTGATTCTTGATCTTAGGGTCATAAATTCAAGCTCCATGTCAGGCATGGATAAAAAGCAATAGTAATAGGGACACCTGGGTGGCTCAGTGGGTTAAGCCTCTGCCTTTGGCTCAGGTCATGATCCCAGGGTCCTGGGATCGAGTCCCGCATCGGGCTCTCTGCTCAGGAGGGGTCCTGTTTCCTTCTCTCTCTCTCTCTGCCTGCCTCCCTGCCTACTTGTGATCTCTCTCTCTCTGTCAAGTAAATAAAATCTTTTAAAAAAAATAGTAATAATATTAAAAAGCACATCAGAATTTATGTTCAAGTGAGAGGTGGGACCCAGGCAGAGTTCTGAAAGGCAGGCAGGTTGTGAACACAGAGAAGAGTCAGGGCACAATCACCAAAAAGGCGAAGAAGTGGGGAATGTCGGAATACGCATTAAAGGAAGCCTTCAGGGAGTGCTTTCTTTTACTGAAGCTTATCTTCTAAGCAGCAAATTTAACCTTTTCCCCCTAGACTAAGATAATGTGCCTGATATACTCCTCTGGGTATAATTCTCAGCTCAAGCATGTTAACTCATCTCTATTCCCCCATGCAAAAAAATGCGTTATTTGCGACACGCGTCACAACACACCACTGTCTATCACATGGAGATGTGACGCATAAGTGAAATCCTTAGCCAATGGAAAATGATTTCATGTTTTCTTCAATCTTTATTATTTTCTTTGACAGAATGCTTCATTAAGGTAAAAATTCTTTGGATTAAATCATTTTGATCCTCCTCCTTTATCCCATAACTGAAATTCCTGTTTTCTTCGATATTTATAAGTGTATTTTTTTTTTTTAAAGATTGTATTTATTTGACAGAGAGAGAGTTCACAAGTAGGCAGAGAGGCAGGCAGAGAAAGAGGGGGAAGCAGGCTCCCCGCTGAGCAGAGAGCCTGATGTAGGGCTGGATCCCAGGACCCTGAGATCATGACCTGAGCTGAAGGCAGAGGCTTATTAACCCACTGAGCCACCCAGGCGCCCCTATTAGCATATTTCTTAAAATGGGTAATAAAGTTTCATGAAAAGAAGGCCATAAAAAATGTATTCACCTATGAGAAATAACAGGGTGTCTTAAAAAAAGGTACATATATACAATTCTGCATTTTCACAGTTCAGAACTCAATACCTAACAATAAGTACATAAATATAATCTTTCCAAACAACTTCTTTTTAAAAATCTGACTGATCTAACTTCAGTACCTGTAAGACTCCACAGCTGCACTGTCTCCCACCTGCTTATGTATATGGATATTTAGTATAATTTAACAGTGATGGGAGTAAGTGTTGATCTGTCAAATTCCTATCCTATTACCTTCAATAAAGCTTTATTTAGAGGATTTATTTTATAATGTATTTGAGACAGAGAGTACAAACATGAGCAGGAGGGGCAGAGGGAGAGGGACAGAGAGAACCCCAAGCCGACTCCAGGTTGGGCGCAGGGCCTGACAGCGGGCTGGATCTCACAACCCTGAGATCACAACCTGAGCCGAAACCAAGACTCAAAGACAACCAACTGCACCACACAGGTGCCCCTATCTTCAATAAAGTGTTTGTTCATTTGTTTTTTGAGATTTATAACATAGTTTTAAAATGATAGTAAACAATTTCTTAAAACCAGTTTTCAGGTAAGCTCATAAATAAAACAACATGACATAACCAAATAAAGTAAAACCCTGAAGGACATATATGTACTAGCTTAAAATTGGAAAATCCAGAAATAATTTATTTTAAAAAATCTTCAATTTTTAAAGCATTACCTAGAAACGCATAAAAAAACTTTTTATTTTTAAATTTTATTTAATTTTTTTTTTTTAAGTGAACTCTACCCCCAACGTGGGGCTCGAACTCACAACCCCAAGACCAAGAGTCACACACACTACCAACTGAGCCAGCCAGGTATGCCTACAAAACTTTGTAAATTGAAATAGTTATTTTATATTTAAAACAGTAACTACCAAGAAGAATAGGAAAAGTTGTGTGCATTTTTTTTTTTTGTTAAATCTGCAACTTTTAGATTTAGGGAAAAAAAGTCCTCATAGAAAACAGGATTCAAAACTTAAAAAGGAGTTAAAATCATTCTCAGGCAAAATGTGAATGCCGCCATCCCCCGAAAGGACTCAAATTAATCCTACAGAAAAATGTAAGGTCTTAATTCATAAACCACTGAATGTCACCTTATGTATTTGAAAGGTTCTTACTTGGAGATTTCTCCCTTGGGCTTGTCACCCTTTTCACAGCTTTAAATACCACCTATAACCTGACGATTCCCAAGTTCCCTTCCAGCCTGGACGGCTTCCCTGAATTCACACGGGCAGACTCGAATGCCCGTGCGACCCGTCTGCCTACATACATGCCTACCACCAGGCATCGGATGTAGCACGCCCCAAAAGTAGCTCCTGATCTCCAATCCCCACAGCGCACCTCCACAAAACCACTTTTCTAGTCTACATTTCAGTAAAAGACTCCATTTTGCCAAAAACCTTGGAGTCACCCTTGACCTCTTTGCCATCAGGCTCACCCCGCCTCCTGTCTCATCCAACAGCAAATCCGCCAGCTGGGCCTGCTGGAATTCACAGAACCCGAAGCCTTCCCCACCACCGCCATCCCAGTGCAAGCCACGACCACTCTCATCCAGGCGAGAGGGCCCCCCCCCCCCCCCCCCCGTCCGTGGAAGCCCTGCGTCCTCTCTACGCCCCTTCAGAATGCAGCAGCCAGGGACATTTTAATAAAATGTAAGTCAGGGCGTGGTACTCCTTCCCAAACCACATGAGTCAAAGTCAAAATCTTCAAATGGTCAACAAGGCAACACTCTTCTCCAGTCATTCTCTCCCCACCTCCATTTTACCTCCGGCCACTCTGGGCTTCTCCTACAACACGCTACATAAGCTCTGCCTGGGGGGCTTCTGCACCCGGATTCCCTCTCCCTGAAATGGTTTTACCCCGTTATTTCCAAGGCTCGTTCCCTCCCCCTCCTCCCAAGGCCACTTTCTTAGGGGGGCCTCCCTAACTAAACTCACAGCGCCCAACATTCCTTAGCCCTTTTTCTATGTCGTTTCTCTCCCCCGGCCCCGCTACCATCTAACACTTCACATTTCACCTACCTCGCTTATTAACGAACGGTCTGTCTCCTCCCGCTAGAATGTAAATTCCAAGAGGGCAGGGATGTTTTTTGTTTGCTAATGCATCACCAATGACTAAAACATTACCTGATCCATAGTCCGAGCTCAATAAACATTTGTTCAAGAAAGAATCCCTAAGGAAAAGAGGCTTACTAGCAGAGAATGCTTTTGTTCCTCTTTTACCAACTTTCCTGAAAGTGAATTTTCTTTAGTCGAGCCACTGAAATTTGAAAGGACTATATGATGCATGAAATAATATCACGGCTTCCTTTATTTTCTCCCTGTACACACGACTAGCCCTTCTGACCCTGAACGACCCTGGCAAAAAACTGCCACCTGCCCTGTGCTTCCAGATTCACCACTGACACCCTCATCCGTTAGAATTCTGGGCTTCCGGATTCGCATCTGAGCCAACACTCACATGTGTTATAACTGCAAAAATTTTTAATCCAACCTATATGAACATTAACCAACTCTTAGAAAGATCACCCTAGAAAGATCAACAATTTGTAAGACAAAGTAAGACTGTGTTCCCCTAGAAAAGGAACGTCGGAGTCCAAGGAACTGATTTTGTCTTCAGTAAAACGTGTCTCAGGCAAACTCTCAGAAAAAGCTGCTGCAAGAAAGTGACTATTTGGTTGGGAGGCCATCAATTGGGTTCTTATATCTCTGTATTTTTTGGATTATAAGACAACACAAATTTGTCAGAGAAAGAAATCACAAATGCAAAGCAAAAAGTACAAGTTTTCTCCCACTCCGCCGAAATCCCAATTCCCGCACCATGCAGACCCATCTCCGAGTTGCTTTTTTCCACTTGCCCACTACTGGATGCCGTTCAGGGTTAGTGCTGTGGGGTACCCCGGCGATGAACAGCTTGTGTGCCTTTCTGACAGACCCCCTGTCGCGGCAGTTCTCAAACTGTTTTATCTTAGGACCTCTTCACACTCTTGAGGATTATGGAGGACCCCCAATGAGCTCTTAGTTCTACAGGCAGTCTCACCAATGTTAACCGTATTAGAAATTCAAACTGAAAAACTTTTAATTATTTATTAATTTAAAAACATTTTTTATTATTAGAAAAGAACTGTTTTCCACCAAAAAAGTAACCTTTTTAGAGAACTGTAGATTTTCTTCTTTGAAGCTACACCAAAGACACCTTAAATGGTAGTTTCTTAAAGGTTAGTTGTGATGTAGAATCTAAAACTGTAGGAGGGAACTTTGTTATTGTTAATAACAATAACTTTGTTAATTGTTATATTAAAATCCACGGGTGCATCTTGCACCTGTGTGTGATTTTATAATATCACATATTGATCAATAGAAAATACTGGCTCACTGAATTATGTAGATTTTCTGAATAGATATTTCATTATATCAATATTTCGTTTTATCAAAACATCACATTTGTAAAGGATCACCACCAATCTCTACATCACAATAGCAGATACAAGTTTTCCAAAATCCTAATCTTCATTGAAAAGCTAAAATTTTATCACTGGCCACATATACTACCAGTTGTTTTCCTTGAAAGACTCCTTTATACTCTTTTTAGCCTGAATAACCATTGTTTTGTTGGTGTTAGTTCAAGTAAAAATAGTAGTTCCATGAAAAAAGCAGCTAGTACAGCTTGCAACTCCAACAACTGCCCATCTGCTTTTCTTGGAGATAACCACTAGCTCCTAGAGCACAGTGAAGTGCTTTACATGTACTTCTGAAGTCAACCTTCAGAGCACTAAAAAAAAAAAAAAAACCATGTATACAGGGGTCAATGGTTCATAAAATTAATCTTTCCTACTGCTTCATCAAGGATATTCCTATGTGAAAAATGAAATCTTTATGTATTTATTTAAGGGTATGTGGCACAATTTATTCATAATGAGTACAAAGAACACAATGGCTACTAGTACAGTGAGGTGTAGTGTTACCGCTACGGACCCTGCATGACTTCTGCACCATTCAGGCAAAGAGTGCGAATAACATCAAAGTACTACATTAATATGAAAACGGTTTGAACCTCTCAACCCTCTCTGAAAGGGCATCAGGACACCTAGGAGACTATACCGTTCTGTATGAGAAGAGCTTCCTGGAAGTGAGATTACTGGGTTACTGGTATATGCATTTTAAATTCTGGTAAGTTTGGCCAAAGCTCTCCAAAGAGTCTGTAGCAATTTTCATTCTCTAAGGCTGCACGATCATCGCTAGTTAAAAACAAAAATAATTCACTTTATATATCCTGAATTAGGAAATTACACCGTAATGTAACAAATTCCTATATTTGCCTGTCTAAAACCAGGGCTAAAATGTAACTAATATTTCAAGGAAAAATATAATGCGAGTAATCAAATCATTTAGATGAGGTGTTTTTCTGTAAGAAAGTAAACCTTCACAGTCAAGTAAGTGCGAGTTCATGCAACAGAGACCTTTGTTTATTGTGGTCACCCACTGTCAAAAGGCACTCTTCATGATGGAATTTCAAAGTATGAGCCACCTGCACTCCTCTCACGTTTGCTTATAGGGCGGGTGCGATCGATATTTCAATACGAAGTGCACAGTCTGAAAAATGTCAAGCTACCACAGTACAAACAGGCCCCTAATTAATTGGCTCACAGCTGGCCCCTGATCGGAGCATCAGTCTCAGCTGACCCTTTGCTTTAAAACTACACACAGAATTACGGGAAGTGAGGATGGCATCGCACACACGGTCTGCAACCAAATGCCACCTGTGTTCACAAAAACGTCGAGGACCACCTTTCTTGCCTCCAATGTCATCCAGAACAGGGAGAGGAGGATAAAAGCTCCACCCATCCCTGGGGAAAGGATTACTCCAGCACCAGGTACCACAACCAGAAGGTGGGTATCCTCAATTCACAAGGGCCGCTGCTTCCCTACTCAGTCTTCCCCACGTAGCTCCGGAAGTGGGTATTTTCAAGTCCTACTTACGACTGGAAAGGTCAAGGATATTAGTGTCAGCTGGGATCTGTGGTTCTTAACCTTTTGGGGAACACAAGCCACTCTAAGCATGTGACGAAAGCTCTCTGTGGATGAAGCATTAAAGGATCCCTGCACCGTGGGTAGAGCCCAAGCCTTGGGTTCCGAGCAGGATCGTGGACTCTGATCCCGAGAAAGCACTGAAGTCCAATCTCCTCAGGAAACTGGAAGAGTAAAATGGCTTATCTAAGGTCAACAGTGAGTTAGAAGGGGAATTAGGCAAGGAATAAGCAACCCGAAGAGATTTTGAATAAAGCCGTCCAGAGATCCTAGGTAACTTCTTATACAAAGAAAGTTCCACCACAAACCAAGAGAAAACTACAGTAACGCAAGTTTTAAGTACAGCTGGACACAAGCGCTGCTGCCCACAAGTCCCTTATGCGTTCCTAGGCTGAAGACGCGAGGAAACGACCAGAAAGCCTGAAAAGCACTCACCATGTTCCACAAAAACATTGCAGTGCGGGCCCCCATGTCTCGATGACTCCTTCTTCCCTGCTCCTTTGATAAAGTGCAGGGCAGGCAAACTTGGCCTTCTCTGGTCCCCAACAACTTTTCCAGGCTGCTGCCCCATAAAGTAATGATAGGCACCCCTTTCCAGAAGAGGGTTCGAGATCGTCCAGAATGGTCAGCGGGCTTAGGAGGAAACAGTATGTTTAGGATTTCACATTCACGGAATCTCCACCAGTCGGGAATTGAGGTCAATCGCAAAAAGACATCTTCCCTAAGGAAAGGAAGCAGAGTTTCAGGTTGACATATGTAAACAGGAGTTCCGATTACTTCTGCAGTTGATCCGTTCGAAGTAATGTCATTGCAGTGCTACTCAAAAGTTGCTCGAGTTTAAGTGTCTTTTACTGGCTGAGTAAGCTTCTGTCTTTTCAAGAAGAAAAACAAACATTCACAGGGATGCTGTAAAAGGGTCAAGTCACACTAAAGTCATTTCGATTCCCACAACACGAAGGAAATGTTGATCGCCTCTGGATGCTTCTCCAGAACTTTTCCTGTGGAAGTCACCCACCCCCTATCTTGGTTTCTTCATCTTCCGACAAATTTCCTGCCCAGCTAGCTGCCGCTCTTGCTTCTCTGCCGTGCGCTCCGGAAAAGGACACGGGTCACCCAGACTTCAGCGAGAGCTTGCCCTCGACTCGGACGAGAAGGAATGCATGGCCAGCAACTTTTAAGTCCGCTTTTTAAAAGGCCTGTGAAACCAGTCCAGACTTTTCCTCTGCATTAAAGTTTTTGTTTGGGCTGAGACTAAGGGGACCGTAGGTGACATTGGAAGAAGTCAGGGCATTGGAGGCTCCCGGGAGCAACCTGGGGGCAAGGGGAGGCCACCTGACAGCAGGGAAGGGATATGAATGGGGGGTGGGGGGAGCTCCGTGGCCAAACGAGGGGCCGCGAGACGGAGCAAAGGGAGGCTGGGGGGGTAAAGGGGAGGCTGCCAGGGCGGGGCACGGGCGGCTTACTCGGGGGCGTCGCTCCTTCCACGCCTCAGGAAACCGGGTGTCCCAGGTCTGGGGGAAACAGAGACCACCCCCAGTGTCCCAGAGTCGGGGCAGGGCTGTACAGGACGAAGGACCCTCGCGGCCCCGAAGGCGGGAGACGGGCGGAGGGGGGAGGAGGCCCGGCCGCCTCAGCTGCCCCGAGCCCGGGGGTCTCTGCCCGAGACACCCCCTCCCCCGGCTCCGGACGTTGCTACAGCCGCCGCCGCCAGGCAGTCACATTCCCGGAACTCCGCCGCGGGACCCCGCCTCCCCCTGCAGGTGGGGGCCGTGGACAACGGAGGGGCTCCTCAGCCGCAGGACCCAGGAACCGGCTCCGGCTCCAGCGCTGCTCAGGGACGGCCACCGACCCCCGCGGCCGCCATGATGGATTAGAAGCCGCTCCACAACGAGGCCAGGCCCCGCCCCTGACCCCGCCCCCGGCGAAGTCCGGCGCGCACCTCGCGAGGACCCGGGCCCTCCCGGGACCGCTCTCGGGGATGCCGCCGCGCCTTCTGCCTCTGGTCTCCCCACCCGCCAGAACTTGGCACCGCACGACCTTTTAAATGTGGTTTTTCCGAGCGCAAGGTGAGTGGTAAGGAAGCCCCGCCTCCCCTGTACGGCCATTGGCCTCTGAGAATCCGGGTCAGGTCTCTCTCCTGCGTCCCATTGGCCAGTGAGGGCAGTGAGGCCGGAGTTCCCAGCCAACCGCATTCGGCGCAAGCCGCAGGGTGTGCCGGGAGTTGTAGTCCCCCGGCGCCCGCCCCTGCACGCGCGCCCTCGAGATTTCTTGCCCTCTGCTCCCGGCTCCTGAGCTTCGGTCCCGCCCTCCAGGGAGCCGGTGGACTCTCGCCGGCCTCGCGTAGGACTGGCCAATGTCTCTCCTGCGCGGGGAGCGACACCGGCGAGGAGCCAAAGCAAGGGGAAAACTGCGGATCGGATTGTCTCGGAACTGGAGTTGGATTACTTCCTTAAGCCTCCTTAGGGAAGAAAATTTGGCTCGTTCCTGGAAACCAAGGTATTGGGTGCCTTATCCTCCTTCCCCAAATTTTCACCTTTTCCTCAAGAAGCGTGAATATTAGAACTAGCGAAAAATAAATGACTGGGAAGCATCCGACATATTGCTCTCGAATTCATTGTTTCTCTGGGTTATCCCGAGGCTCACTCATTAAAGAAACAGCGTGTGTAAAGCACCTCTCGCAGGCAAAGCCTGGCGCAGGCATAGATGTCTGCCTAGAAAGAGCCTTTAAGATGAAACGACCTCATTTCACAGATACACATGTATGCGCGTGAGAACACCCTCTTAGGCGAGAAAATGCAGATTGCTGGGTTAGCGGGCCTAACCAATGATCCAGACAACGGCAAATACACACTTGAGATCTGCAAAAAGCACGCAGGCCCCTTTATTCCCTATTACACAGTTAAAGGTTCAGAGACGTGACTTACTCAAGGTCACTTGCCTAGTTAGCATGTGACCAAATCACCGTTTGAGCCCGGATCGACTTTGCTGCAAAGCCCATGCTTTTCCCACTGCACTGTGCAACTGTTGGCCACGTTGGACAACTGATTTTTCATAAGTTGCTATTCAGGGAAAACTACAGTCACATTATAGGTGTTGTAACCCAGTTACTATATTGTTACATATTTTATGAGTATTTCCGCTGGGTAGGGAAATGGTAGTCATTTTGTAGATAGCAGCTTTGAAAATGGTCATGGGACACACTGAATGTGACACGTTTGAGAACTTGTTCCCAAATTTAGAACTCAAACTTACAAATTCAAGTGTGAGTTGGTTTAGCTTTGCCCTCTGGTGAAAGAACCTGGCCGGCGAACTTAGTCCTGACTTGATATAAATGCTACTTCATTCTTCAAGCATCGGACACCCTGGTTCCCTTTGCTCAGCCGTGATCTTGTCCTGATTTTTCTTCTTAGAGCTGTTGTTGCATTTCTATTCATGCTCTAATCATTTCCCGGCCATCATCCATCGAGAACCAGTCTCAATGTTGGAAATAGAATTTCTGGACCCACGTTCTTTCACCATCGGTCCAACCCATTCTGTAAAGGGTTGCTTTATACCTAATGCTTACGTCTATTCCTGACTCATAGTCAAGCTCAGTAGGAGCTTAACCAAGTCACTTTCTTTATACCGCTTTGTTTCTTTCATTTCTAAGTGGAGGTCCTATCTGCTCACTATCAAATGAGATCTTGTTTTATCTTCTCCAGCTGAGATGATGCTTTAGGGGACAACGGAGAGGCCACCTGGACCTGATCTAAAGGTGTATCCCCAATCTCCACTTTCCATTCACCAATGTCTGATTGGTGAATCCCAAGCCTAGATTGCAGTATTTTCTAGAGATGCACTATACCCTTTAACTTCCTGCATAGCACTGTAGAATGACACTTGAGGACTTAAAAAACTAAAATGCAGAGCCCAGCAAATGCCAGATATCAACGTAGCTAGATGTTGAATAAAACCCTTTAAGTTCACGTATTCTCAGTTCTGTCTAATTTTGTCCTCAGTTTTATAAAGCAAAGCAATCACAAGTTGCTACTTGGATTCAGTACCAGTGTAAAAATTTCCCCTTACTCCTTTTTGAAACGCCCACTGGAATTAACACTCGGCAAGCACGCCCCCTAGTGGGCCACGAAGAATAGATCATCCCCAAGAGGTGCTTTCAGACCATTCTTGGTATCATCATTCCCATTGGCAGGTAAATTGCCATTCCGGATATACTGAATGAACAGCACGGGCTGGCAGCTTGGGAGACCAGACCAAGAGAGAACAAACTTTCAGAGAGCTCACAAATGATCCCAGTCAAAACTAAACCAAATCAGAGACTTCCCACCCTCTCCTTCCCTGCTCTTAAGAGGTATACAGCCCAGCATGTGCTCTCAAAAATACGCCAAGGGAGCCAATCTACAGTTGCACCGCAGCCTATGGAATATTCAGTTGTCTAAAATGATAGCTCTCGAGTGATGTTATAAGGACAAGAAATATACCAGTAATAAAGAGCCGAGCTGTATTTCAAAAGTGTCAAATGCAGGGTTCAAAGTTGCAACCACTGAAACTATGCTAGGCTTACTCTTCACTGGATGACCCAGAGGGCAGTTTAAAGTCCTCTGTCAGGTTTTATACCTGCTATACCCCCAAGTATTACACAGGGCATGGGGACAGAAACAGTGATGTTAATACCACATTTATAAATATAGAAAAAATATTCACATATTGTGAAATAAGACAGCACTTCATAGCCTGCCTTTAAAAAAATGTTTTCCCAAACCTGAGAGTACCGTTTCTAGTCATTAGGAAAGCCAATGCATGGGAATCCTAGCATTCCTCAGTGAGAACGTCAACCTCCTGTTTTTAACCCTGAATTATTCCAAAGTTAATGCATTACTACTTCAATCACACGAGGAAGACAGCTTTTCTATTCCCATCTGCATTTCTCTTCCTGTTTTCCTGTTCCTCAGAGCACCCTGAACACTCACTCTATTACTGATAATTCAGCTTCTGACAAATCACCCCTTAGAAGCGGGACAGATTACAGCAGCCTGATGGATGTATACTCGCATGTATCACTAGAAGCAACATTCTAAGCAAGCAAAGGCTGCTTGGTTGACTTTATTCTTCCATGTGACCGCTGGGTTAATGTTATTAACTATACAGACACCTGGGTGGCTCCGTCGGTTAAGCTCCGGCTCTGGGTTTCAGCTCAGATCCCAGTCTCCCGGTCAGGAGACAGAGCCCTGCGTTGGCTCTACCGTGGGCGTGGAGCCTGCTGAAGATCCCTGCTCCAGCACAAGCATGTGCGCTTACTCGCACGCGTGTGCTCTCTCTCGAAAAAAAAAAAAAGTTACTACTATATTCTTCAGTGTCCTACTTGCGCCGCAGGAGTGGGAACAGAGGCCAAAACAGTTTGCGGGTCAGGGAGGCTGTGTTTTTTATAAGGACCATTTCATGGGGGCACTGTGGCTTGTGATGGTGATTCACCAACTGATGGTGAATAGAAGAAAAAGATTCTCCATATTATTCCAGAATGGGAGTCCACTTGGCTGAAACACTGTGTGCTTGTAAAGGCTTGAAGCTTAAAAAAAAAAAAAAGATAATAATAATTAAAAAAATAAAAAAAATAAAGGCCTGCAAGTACCCGTACTGCCCGACTCTGCAGGCAACCCAAGGGGCCAGCAGCACTTCCCTAGGCTCTGCCCTAGATCAGGAGAAAGCAAGTCTTTGGGGCTGGACGTAGCCTGATGTAGGTCAGGTGGTGAGTGTCACAGTTCTCCGCGGAGCCACACAGGGACCACAAATCGGATTCTTCACTTTCAAGAACTGCTCGGGTCAGGTGCACACCATCCTGTCCTTCAGATGTCTCTCCTCACCCCTCCTGTTCTAAAAGCCTCTGGCGCGTTTCCATAACTACTTCCTCCATTATTTCTGGCTTTAAGAGGTCTTTGATCTAAAGAAGAAAAGAAAAAAAAAAAGAAGAAAAGAAAAAGGTGTATCTGTTCAGAAAAGAAACCGACCATAAGCAGACATCCAAACGCAGAAACCAAGCATGGTTACTATAAGCCTTCCATATTCCTTTCAATTTTTAAAAATTTATTCTTATTTATTAATTTATTTTTAAAGATTTTATTTATTAGGGGCGCCTGGGTGGCTCAGTCATTAAGCATCTGCCTTCAGCTCAGGTCATGATCCCAGGGTCCTGGGACTGAGCCCCACATGGGGCTCCATGCTGGGCAGGAAGCCTGCTTCTCCCTCTCCTGCTTCTCCTGCTGGTTCCCTCTCTCGCTGCATCTCTGTCAAATAAATAACTAAAATCTTAAAAAAAAAAAATGAAGATTTTACTTATTTGACAGAGAGAGAGTGAGCGAGCATGCATACAAGCAAGGGGACCAGCAGGCAGAGGTAGAGGGAGAAGCAGGCTCCCCACTGAGCAGGGAGCCCGATGCAGGGCTCGGTCTCCATGACCCGAGCCGAAGGCAGATGCTTAACTGACTGACCCACCCAGGTGCCCCTAAGATTCGTTTATTTTAAAGAGTGAGAGAGAACACATGATCAGGAGAAAGGGCAGAGAGAGGGAGGGAGAGAGAATCCCAAGCAGACTGTACTGAGTGCGGAGCCCGACGTGGGGCTCAATCCCATGACCCCGAGATCACAACCTGAGCCGAAATCAAGACTGGCAGCTCAACCAACTGAGCCATGCAGGCACCTCTTCCTTTACTGGAGGCTAAGTATCGCAAGATATGTTCTGCTAGAAGCAGCTTAATGAACCACCAAGATTCGGTTCTTGGGATTCGCTAAAAAGATAAAGCTAAAATTTGGGATGGGAGATGAAGTCCAGAGAACTGCTGTCCTAAGGTAGTCCTCCCAGCACCTCCATCCCCCCCGTAAACCCTTGCACTGACACGAGACACCGAGGCTATCCCAAGTATCTTGGGGAAAGATCTACCGACACTAGACAGGGCCGTAGGCAGATCTGTTTCCACCCCCGCACATGGTGAAGGTACTCGGAGACACACTTGCGATCCCTCAGGAGACGCTGGAGCAGTGGGCACTCGTCCTACAGACAGACGAGGAAGAGGGGAGGCACGGCTGGAGCGAGTACCTGGTGCGGAAGGGACGCCTCGTAGCAGTACAAGATGCTGGTGTCATACAGCATCACCCTCTGGGTGACCAGCAAGACGATGCAGTTCCGGAGCCGGGAGATCACCTCTCGGTCGGCGAGGGAGACGGGCTACCCGCGGAGACAGAGGGAAACAGAGAACCAAGGTCAGCGAACAGTCATGGCAAAGCACAGAAATCACTTGTAACTTCGACCTATGACTCCGAGACTCCAAAACAATCAACCGCTGACTGCAAGGGACGGCAGAAAGGAGGGTGCTTCAGCTGCGGGGACCCGCAACGTGCCATCCCGGTGACCAGAGAGCACCCCAGTTCCACTTCATCACAAGGAGAAGGCAAAACAATGTTCGTAAAGACGCCTCAGTGGAGACTCAAACTCCCTCAGTCTGCAGCAATCACACGGTTTAAAACCAGGCAGCTCCTAGGGCACCTGGGGGCGGATCGGTCGGTTAGGTGTCCGACTTGGGTTTCGGCCCACGTCATAATCTCGGGGCTGTGAGATGGAGCCCCAAGCTGGGCTCTGCCTCTCCCTCTCTCTCTCTCCCCCTCCCGCCCCTGCTTGTGTGCGCTAGCAAATAAATAAATTAAACTTTAAAAAATAAAAAAAAATTTTAAATGGTAAGAGCCAGCTCCACCCGGCCCAGAAGTACAGCGGAGACCGAGCGCCACTCGCCGCAACAGCAGCAACGGTGTTTACTCACCTCCAGGTCGGCAGCAAAGCCCCCTGCGCCCTCTTCTTTGTGCTCCGGCGTTGGGTAGATCCAGATGAAGCCATTGTTCCCCAGAATCACGGAGGCCCCACAGGGCAAGTCATGGAAATGAGTCTTCTGCCGCTTGACCAGGGAGGGGGAAACCTGGACCAACACCCCCTGGCCGAGCTAAAGAAACACAGCATGAACGAAGTCACTGGAGAGTCACGAGTAAAGGGCGTTAAAAGCAGACCCAACAGAATACCCATCCTTGCTCTGGCGGAGTCATGGCCACGCCCGTTAACAACTGCAGTCACCTGTGCATACACACAGGGTAACTACGCCCCGAGGACATTTGTGGATGCAGAGGCTGACACGCCCCAGGAGCAGGTGACTCTCCATACCCCTCTCATCCTCCTGCCATTCTTATCATGATATCTGAATCTGGGGCTGGTGCGCTGGCAGTCAGACAAGCTGGGCCGAGTGAGGACATGCGCCTGAGCCTCTTGTGGGCCGGTGCATTCTGTTCCACCTGGATCCCAGCCACCCACCTCGCCCGGGGGATGTACGCTGCTGGGCAAGGGGAGCGGCTGAGGGCTGGGTGCAAATCCATCCCTGGTGGGGAGAAGGGCAACACCGAGTCCCCATCCCGCGGAGGGAGGGTCTGCAGTAGCCAGGCCCCAGAAGGCATGAGCACGGCTGACCAGAGCCGCTCCACAAGGGAAGAGGCTTCCGTGCCACTCAGAAAACAGTTTCCCCTAGCCAAAAGACTGGTAAGTCATAATCTGTTGTAGAAAGTAAGTATGCTGGTGTGGGGCACTGGGGCGGCTCAGTCGGTTAGGCCCCTGGCTCTTGGTTTTGGCTCAGGTTGTGAGCTTGGGTTTGCGAGATGGAGCCCCATGTGGGCACCCCGCTCAGCAGGGAGTCCGCTTCTCTCCCTCAACCCCTCCCCTTGCTCACGTGTGCTCTCTCTTGCTCAAATAAAGTGACTCTTTAGAAGAGAAAAAAAGTATGCTATCGTTAAAACAGTAAGAGCCTCAATAATAGAACTTCATACAAAAAAACCAGTGACCATTCATTTAAAGGCCCAAGTGGCGAACCAATCTTTCCTAGTAAAGACACCCACTTTATTTGACTGGGCATTTGTCTCGAGCCAAGGCCATCGGGTTTCAATATGACCTCCCTTTGCTCCTGGCCCTAGCACAAGGCCGTGGCCCCCCAGAGCGAGCTGAGCCAGCGGGGCCATAGGGCCGCAGGGCATGGGAGCTCTTCTGCCACACCAGTCTCCTCAGTAGTAAGAGAACCGGAGCTGTCGTCCATGACCGTGCCACTAAGCCATGACCGTGTGAACCTGCCGCTTTGCAGGACGCCAGCCTGTCATGCTTAACTTCCAGGGCTCTTTAGGGCTGAATTCCAGAGAGCACTGGGGATTTCAGAAATGGACTGAGGGCTCAGTCAGTATCCAGGAACAGCAAGAGACCACCTTACTTTGCCGTACTTCAGACTCCTCGTGTGCAGCGACACCGCTCCATCTGAGAACACCGCCTGCACCTCCGCCTGGCCAGAGCGCTAAAGGAGCAAACCCTCTCTTGGCACCTGCCTTCCCCGGGGCCCCGCTCCCGCCTCTCCAGCCTCTCCTCCCATCCCCAGTGGTCCCACCTGCAGCCTTAGACCCCGAGGACACCACCGCAACCTAACCTCTCCCCACTGGTTCTCACGAATCTCTTGATGTGAACAACACCTTTTCTACTCCCTGCACAAAAGCTAGCCTGGTTATGAAAATCTGAGTCTAGCTTGAAGCACGGGCCACCATAAGGGATAAACCCGATGAAATGACCAAGGCAGCAGGCCTGAACAGGAGCTGGGGGGTTCGGTTGGGTTAAGGAGGGGGAGGAAGGCTGCAGCAGCGCCCCTGACACTTGATCTAGGATCCAGATCCCCGCCAGGACTACGTGTCCCAGGCGGAGGCATCTGATCGAAGCCCCATTTCCCAGCTCCGTATAAAGCACAGAGATGCTATTATCCAAGGTGCAGGATACACTGATGAGATCCCCTTCCTGCAAGAAACCTCTCATGGCCAGCTCATCTTCTGCAGATCTTCTTCTCTGAAATACACAAAGCGATGACGTGACTTAAGTCAGATCCTGCAGAAAGATCTCTGGAACCAGCCACAGTATTCCGACACTAGAGTAGGTAAGCAGGAACACCAGAGGCCTTCCCACAGCTCCCCCCCTCCCTCCTCTCTCTGGACAGTATTCTAACTCCTTACGTGCTGAAACCCCTCCCAATCGTGCCCAGCCTCCCTTTCTCCACTCACTGTCCACGGCAGCTCTCCAGGCAGCCACAGAGCCAGATTACCGGCGGCCTGACTCTATCTTTACTCACACATTTCCCGTGATCTGGAACGCCCTGTGAAATTCCACCCATTCTTCAGGGATCCACTCTAACGCCCCTTTCCTACAAGCATCTCCCGGCGAAATCACTCCTCTTTCTGTACAGTCACACGCTTGCTCATTCTCCGACTGCCAGGGACTCAGATCAGTTATCTCCCTTCCCCTGCTAATCTGTACGCTCCGTCAGGAACTCAGTCGGGCCTCCTTTATCTCGCATTCTCTGGAGAACTGAGCACTGAGCCTCTCTGTACAGGCATGCTGAACTGACGATAAACCAAGGCATTTTACAGAAGGCCGCCCCTTAGGCCCTGCAGTTGTCTGGGATGACCAAATGCCATTCAACTGACAAAAAGCTAACCTAAACACAACTTTTCAAGGGACACCTTCCCTGTGCAAAACAGATACACCCAGACAAGGAAGATGAGCACCAGGCAACTGAGAGCTTCTCTTCCAACTCTCTTTTGGGGTCACTCCCCTCCGCCGTTCCAGATCCTACCACATACCAACTGCCGCTTATGTGGGGAGGCCTGGGCTAAGTGAAAAGCCCATGTGTACATCTAGGCAGCAAACCTCACTACAGACAGACAAGGGTAAAAAAAAAAGGCAACCTCGGCACCAAGCAGAGTTCTCTAGTGGAGCAGTGGACCCCAGAGCCTTCTCTAGCATACTCTACAGTACTGGCCTGCAGACCCTCACCAGCTCTCCTCCAGGAAGGTTCATGGATGACAGAAGCAAGACTGAATCCAACCTTGAGTTGGTCTCCACCTTCCACCTCTTCTGTTGAACCTACAGAGAAATTCTACAGTTGGACACAGACTCCAGGGGCAAGAGCTCACATCATCAGCAACCCATAACCCCCAATACAACAAGCCAACTGTCTCTATCAAAGGGCACAAAGGCGCGCCTGGATGGCTCAGTTAGTTAAGCATCTGCCTTCAGCTCAGGTCATGATCCCAGGGTCCTGGGATAGAGCCCCATGGGGCTCTGTGCTCAGCAGGGAGTGTGCTTCTCCCTCTCCTTCTGCCCCTCCCCCACCCTACTTGTGCACTCTCAAATAAAAAAAATAAAATCTTTTAAAGGGGGGGGGCCCATAAGAGTCAAATATAATGAATGCCCCACTTGCATAACTACAGATAGAATG
Organism: Mustela nivalis; assembly: GCF_964662115.1. Classification (NCBI taxonomy): domain Eukaryota; kingdom Metazoa; phylum Chordata; class Mammalia; order Carnivora; family Mustelidae; genus Mustela; species Mustela nivalis. The sequence continues at coordinate 88,186,930 of NC_139032.1, read as the reverse complement.
ACTATCCCATTCATTCAATCACCAGCTTGCTTCTACTTTGTAAATACCAACTTGATATCGACTTTACCTCTGTGATTCTCCCCACCACAATGTCTCCTACTTCACCATTATATCTGGAAGATAAAACAGGTCATCCATCAGTGAACAGACCTTATCACAAGACTAAGCACCACTGGAGATTTCAGTTCCACAGGATTAGGGCCTGGATTAGGCACCATGCTGAAGTCCGGCAAACTCCCCTAACTATGCTGTTCTGACTGATTTCCAGAAACTGGTAACTTGAAACACTCCTACATGTATAAAGTCTCCATTAACTATTCTTGGACATTTATTCCCAGTAGTTCGTTAAGCCTGAAATTCCTATTTTGTTAATTACATGACACTGTTAAGCACGGAATATTTCCTGGTGGGCTCTGGAACACAGATGGCTTCTTCATCAGCAAAGGAAGAGGAGGAGGAGACTGAGACAGGACCTCACCCAAACCAGTCACTCACAGTCTCCTCCACCCACAGGTGCTCAACTCCAGCCCCAGTGCTAGTCCTTATCCCAGTTCTAATGAAGACATGTTCCACGCTGAAGGCTCCAGCCGCGGACCTCTACTCTGTCGGCCCTCACTCTCCTCTTGCTGAGCTCATCCAACCTAATGATTTTAAAGACCAGTGACTATGCCATTCCCCCGAGTTCTAGACTCTGGTCAGCTGTTGCCCAGCATCTCTATTTACATGACTAATAGGTAGTTCCAAATGTCACCAACCTAAAGCGAAGCTTTCCAATAGCTCCCTCCCCAGCCCCCATCACAAACTGGTCCTCTCCCAGCCGGCAGGGCTCAGTAAACAGCAACACCATTCCTCCAGCTGCTCAAGCCAGAAGTCCCGGGAGGCCTTGGAAGAACACTAGATTTCTCGCTCACTCCAGGACAAGACCAGCAGCTGATCCTACTGGCTCTACCTTTGAAATATACAGAAATAAAAAGCATCCAAGGGGCGCCTGGGTGGCTCAGTGGTTAAGCCTCTGCCTTCGGCTCGGGTCATGGTCTCGGGGTCCTGGGATCGAGCCCCGCATCGGGCTCTGTGCTCAGCGGGGAGCCTGCTTCCTCCTCTCTCTCTCTGCCTGCCTCTCTGCCTGCTTGTGACCTCTCTGTCAAATAAATAAATAAAATCTTAAAAAAAAAAAAAAAAGGCATCCAAATTGGGAAACGAAGAAGTGAAAGCTATCTCCATTCACAGACAAGGTCCTATATATGGAAAATCGCAAAGAATACAAAATCCAACACCCTTGTGTGAAAAGCAAAACAAAAAAACCAAAAAACTTAGAACACAGAATGTATGCAGAATCAGCCATTACTCCCCACTTCTACTGCTCGTCCCAGCCACCATGACTTCAGATAACGGAAACCGTCCGTTAATCATCTCCCTAAGGCTGCCCCCCTTCCCCTTCAATCTCTCCCAGCAGCCAGAGTGATTTTATTAAGACAGAAGTCACACCATGTCCCTCTTCTGCTCCACCCCTTCCCGGGGCATCCTAGACTACATTAAAGTGGAAGACACAACGCTATCCAGGCAGGCTGCTCCTCCACTCCCCCTTGCTCACTCTGTTCCAGCCCCATCGGCTTCCTTTCCGCTAACCTTTATTGAGCGCTTCTAGGCAGTGGGCCCTGTGCTGAGTACTTTCCATCCCGTTTCCATGAATTCTCACGAAAATCCTACAAGATGGATCATGCTTTCGTACTCATTTTGCAGGGAAGGTAACCAAGGTGTGAAGAGGTTGAGTAGTGCGAGGAAGCTTTAGTAGCCCACACTTGCCTGTAGTCACCTATACCCCTTCTATTGTCATGTTCAAAACCGCAGACCTACTGGATGATAAAGCTGGTGCGGGTCGGGGGTGCGGTGGGGAATGTTCCTGGCCGTATAACATGAATGACCACAAGAAAGAATACACACCTTTTGTTCTCACCTGGTTTTCAAAGCTTTCACACAGATCAACTTGTTTACCCTCTCCACGGAGCCGGCCACGGATGCAATGAGCTTCTCTTCCCCCATGTAAGTTCCATGGCCCCTGTTTTGAGAGTAGGGTACAAGGGATACAAGAGTGACTCTTGAGATGACCTCTCCCCTCAAGAACCATGTACTCCTGGGGTGCCTGGGTGGCTCAGTAGTTAAGCATCTGCCTTCAGCTTAGGTCATGATGCCAGGGTCCCAGGGCATCCGGCTCTCTGCCCAGCGGGGAGCCTGCTTCCCCCTCTCCAACTCCCTCTGCTTGTGTTCCCTCTCACTGTGTCTCTCTCTCTGTCAAATAAAGTCTTAGAACACACACACACACACACACACACACACACACACACACACCATGTATTCCTAACAGGCTCCTCCTGCTTTAAAGTCTGGCTTCTTTCTGTGCCCTGAACACTGTTTAAGAGAGCTGCAGAGACATCTGCCCTTGTCTTACTCAAGTCTACTCAAATGTCACGTTCTCCACCGGGTGTACCTTGATTACCCCATTTAAAATGGTCGCCCACCTGCTGCAACCACCCCCACCATATTCCCAACCCCATTCCACTTAACCTGCTTAACTTTGCATTTTCCGCACCGAATTTATCACCAAACATACCAACTTGCTTGTTGTGCTTATTGTTTATTATCTGTCTCTCTCTGGTGATATGCAAACCCCGTGACATACATTTCCCTACTTTGACCGCAGTTGTACTTCAACCACCCATAACACAAATACATGCTGAATTCATGAAGGACTGACACTTAAGACTCCTTAGGATCCAATAACCTCAAACTAAGAAGTTAAAGAGCAATATTATAAGTGCTGTACCCCCCAACCACCAAAAGGCTGAAATACCACTAGTGTTTATCTATGATAGTTATGTAATGGTGAGTTTTGCTTCTTTTCTTCTTCTTCTTCTTCTTTTTTTTTTTAAGAGAAAGAAAGAAGAGGGGGAGAGGCAGAGAGGGAGGGAGAAAATCCCAAGGAGGCTCCAAGCCAAGCGTGAAGCCTGCAGGGTGAGGTTTGCAAGGGCTGGATCTCAGAACCCTGAGATCACACCTGAGCTAAAAATCAGGAGTCAGACGCTTAACAGAGTGAGCCACTCAGGCGCCCCGTTTGTTTTCTTAATTATTTCCTCATTTAATTCTCGCTTCCCTACCAAAGAGTTACTGTTATTATCACGATCTTACAGATAAGGAAACTGACCTCAGAGAGGAAATACAACTTGTAATCTGTGATGGCACAGGGCTGAAATCCCAACTCTCTGGCTCAAGAGCCTACTCTCTTAACTGCACATAAGTGTACTGCCTTCAGATTCAAAATGTGGACTTGGGTGCGTGTAGCACAAGCTACTGTATATGCCCTGAGCCCAAACAATTACTGATTTCAAAACCGAGCATCTGGCTAAGAGATGTCGCCTAGAGAAGAGGCCGAGTCAGGAATGCCCACTGTCCCCTCATCTGAAAACTAGAAGAGGCCCCTGATCCTAACCCTCCCCAGTTTTGCAGGTCTCCAACGAAGGGGAGGAAGGCTCAGAGATCAGGGCCTCGGGCAGAGAACCCAGGAGTCTTTGACACCGGAGGTTAGGAGAGAGGGATTTCCAAGGACCGAGGCAAACGCAGACGGGGCCAAAGTGCATTGAGTGAAAAGCCGGAGGACTCGGAAACAAGGGAGCTCAGATGATCAGCTGTGCCCTGCGTCCGCCGGTACTTGGATGCAAGGGAACAGAGGCCACGTGCAGACAGCCCAGCAGGCGCCCTTAGGGATCCCGCGTCCCCAAGTCCCCACGTACCGCATGAATCCCGTGTCCGTGGTGATTGTGTCCCCCGGAACCACCAGATGTTTTTTAGTATCGCGGCCCACGCTCTCGCTAAGAGGCTTCCGAGCCACGGGAAGCCTCATCTCCATCGCCATCTTGGCGCCAAAGAAAAGCGCAAGCGCAGTCCGGCCGGGAACCGCGACTTCCGTCTTTGCAGTTCCCAGCCGTCGCACAGAGGGGCGGGGCAAGGCGGGCCTCAGAGCACCGCCAATGGGAACTCACAGTCTGGCGGCCATGTTGACTATTGGCAACCATTTGGCTAACACGAAGGGAGTGAGGAAGCCTAGTTACCATTTTTACTATTGGCAAGGCTGCACCTGTGGAATTATGAAATCTCAGGTTGCCTGGCGTTTGATTTAGTAATCATCAGCCCATGTATGGTTTGTCAGAGTTAGAGATCATTGAGAATTGGGCCTGTGAGTCTCCTTCCAACTCTAAGTTGCTAAAATGTGATTCTTTGGTAGGGGGGATCTACAGAAAATACAGTTGGAAAGAAAAAAGAGGCCCTATTCATACTGTTCGTAGTAGCCCCAGTATTCTACTTTACTGCTCCTCGTGAGTGCTGGTTCGGCACCAAACAGCCACCTCTACCCCCAGACAGTGTTCCAGATGCTGATTCTGTTCTTTCTTAACAACTTCTTCTGAATGAGCTGATTCACTCTAACTTAAAAAGAAAACTCCCTAAGAAAATATGCAAACCTTGCAAAGCAGCCCTGTTTTGTAGGGAGAGTAGGTGCACACCTAATACAAAGATACGGGCTTATATTTACTCGTACAATAAATTGAGCCCTCTCTGTGTGCCAGGAGCTGTTCTAAGGATTCAATAGTGGGCAGACAGATGTATATGTGGCTATAATCTCTGTGTCCAGTTTATTTTTTAAGACTTTATTTATTTATCTGAGAGAGAGCCAAAGTGAGTGAGATCACAGAGGGAGAGGGAGAAGCAGACACGTCCCTGAGCCGAGAGCCTGATGTGGGTCTCAATCTCAGGACCCCAAGATCATGACCCAAGCTGAAGGCCGATGCTTAACTGACTAAGCCACCCAGGCACTCCCTCTGTATCCTACTTAATAGCAGCACTTCCCTCCTCCCTGACTCCCACTACCCTCTCCCTCCTCCTTGCCCTACGTGATTTATAGACTCCACAACAAACCGCATTTCAGCCTCAGGGAACTGGAGCTGATGATTATGCACAGGGACCCTAAAGAGGATTAAATAACCTGTATCAGCCTCACGCACTGTACTCAGTAAATCAGGTCCACCGCCTCCCAAAGATCCATCAGACCAGCTTGTTAAACCTCCGAAAGGACATTTCTTTCTAAGCAAAGCTCACAACTACATCTGTCAAGAAAGCCAATCCTGCAAGGCAGCCAACAGTATAAATTCCAGGGCTCCGTGGGACGTCCACAGGTCAGACACTTCCCCTCCTGCCTGGAAGAAGAAGATAGAGCTAGGAAAGTGTGAGAAGGGTCCATCTGCTGAGTCTGGCCTCCGCCATAAGAGGGCAGTGGTGTTCTATGAGCCCGGGTAGCCCAGTCCGCTAGGGAGCTAGGCCTGGGAGTGCCCCTAGACCAAGAGTAGGGTACTCTGGACATCATCCACTTTCATCCCAGGAGGGATGGACATAACCTCCGCCCCTCCCATTCTCACAGGGCCTGTCCAGGGCCTGTCACAGCATTGGGATTATGACTACTTAGTATATTGGAGGATTCTGTGTCTGTTGAGAGACTGCTTCCTGGTTCACAGACAACTCACTTCTCACTGTTTCCGCGTATGGCCCAGAAGGGGTGAGAGGAGTCTCTGGGGTGTCTCTTCTAAGGCACCCTGGTGAGCTCATCGCCTCCCAAAGGATCCACCTCCTCATGCCATTAACTTGGGGGTTAGGATTTCAACACATGGATTTAGGAGAGACATATCCACTGCAGATACTTTTTTAAAAAGGCAGAAACTAAGGGCCAAAAAGGACTAACATGCACAGAGTGGTTGGTGGCAGGGCCAGGGTTCCTTCCTACTGCACCTGCTTTGCCCCAAAGCCTGCACCATCTACCAAACACTTCTCGGGGGTCTTGTCCTTTGCTGGATGCTTTATAGACGCATGCTACTTATTCCTCACACTTGACCCATCTTGGAGGTAGGAATTGCTATTCCTGATGGTCCTTGGGGTCTCTGAGTCCCACAAGAGACTTGCAGTTGGGACTGGCACCCGAGACTCCAGACTCCTCACCAGTGATCCTCTCTGCAAAGAGAGGACACGCGGACACCTGGGCACTCGGAAACAGAGTGCACATCCCAGAGGGGCTTATTAGGAATATGGATTCCTTGGGGCACCTGGGTGGCTCAGTTGGTTAAGCGTCTGCCTTCGGCTCAGGTCATGATCCCAGGGTCCTGGGATGGAGCCCCACATTGGGCTCCCCGCTCTGTGGAAAGCCTGCTCCTGCCACTCCCCCTGCTTGTGCTCTCTCTTTGTGTCAAATAGGTAAGTAAAATCTTAAAAAACAACAACAAAAAAAAAGGGCTATGGATTCCTGAGCCCCAACTTGGGCACTGAGGTACTACAAAGGTGGGGTCTTGGAAATCTGTGAGTGTGTGTTTAACTCCCTCAATGATCTGAATGGCCTACCTGGTCTAACATTCATCAGTTCCCTCCACATCCACCTACCTCCCATCTGTGCACTTTCCTCGGGCCCCTCAGTCATCTCTTACCTGGGCACCACCTCTAGGCTGGTCTCCTGGGTTCTACATTTGCCCTCCTACTGTCCAATCCCCAAACAGCAGCCAGAGTGAGCTTTTAAAAACACATCAGGTTAAACCATTTTCCTGCTTAGAACGCTTCTGGCAGCTTCCGTTTACACCAAGAATAAAATCCAAACTCCTCTTCGTGGGACCTGTCTCTGAGCGCGCCCCCCTCCTCACCCGACCCCTTACTCCCTCCACCGCAGTCAGATGTGCGGGTCTCACCTGCCTTCGTTCCGCACACACCGCTCTGGTCACCAACCCAAGATCGGTGCACTTGGGATGCTCCTGGCACGGAATTCTCTTCCCGTGGGTCTTGGTGGGGCTGGCTGCTGTTTCTCAGGCCTCAGCTCAGCTCTCACCTCCTCACAGAAACCTTCCCTGACCACCTTCTCTGGAATAATCCTTGGTCCCTTTTTTATCACTCGATTCCGTCTCCTTTCTTGTCACTGAATGTTCGTGTTGGTTTATTGCAGACTTCCTCCACCAGAACGGGGGTCCTCCAAGAACCAGGGGTTTTATGTCTTGTTCATTGTGTATCAGTGCTCGGAACTGAGGCCCCTTCCTGGGTTAGCCATTCCCTACCAACCTATCCAGAGCCCACACCCTCAACCACCTCCTTTGGGGTGGGGGGCTGCAGGGTCGTTCTGGGCCACTCTCCACCTGCCCTAATCCCACCTGGGCCAGGTACCAGACACATGGGGGCAGGCTCCTGGAGCACTTGTCTTTGAAGCCCTGGGCCGACATGCAAGATGTCTGATTTGGCCAAGGCAGCCACGTTGCGGGAAGCATTTGGCATGGGTGCTAATCAGCTCCCCATCTGGAACTTTCCCCACCAGCCACAGACATACATCCCAGCAGGCCAGCTCTGAGGCGGGAAGGAAGCTGAAAGTTTGGGGTATCTGTTCCTCTATTTCAAGAGATCCAAGAATAATGGATATGGCAAAGGATAGGGGAACAGAGGTTGGACAGCTGCTTCAGATGCCCTCTAGGGGAATGCCCAGTGGGGTGGGTGGTAGAAGCTGCAGCGCTTCTCACCCACCAAAGGCACCCCTGTCTTAACAACGGCTTCTGCTTGTTGAACTTAACGTTGTGCCAGTCATGACGCCATATGCTTTATTCGTTGATATGTTAGCCCACTTACTCCTCACAACATTCTTTTCCATTTGAGAAAACTGAGGCACAGAGAGGCGAACTGCCTTGCCTCCGGTCACACAGCCAGGAAAGGGCAGCAGAGCAGGGTTTCAAAGCAGGAACTCCTGGCAGGAGTAAGATGACAAAAAGATGCAGTAAGATGACAAAAAGAAAGAAAAGGCCATCGTGATTGGAAAGCAAGAAGTAAAACTGTCTCAATTCGGAGACAACATGATCGTGTACACAGAAGTCCTGAGGAATCTACAAAAAAGCTTCTAGAATGAGTAAGCGAGTTTTGCAAGGCTGAAGAATACAAGGCCAGTATACGGGCTGGTCCGCACTGGATCCCTGTGGAATATGCCCAAAGCACTTTGGACCGACTCTGTGGGCCGACTGGGATGTGGTTGGCCTACTGGTTGGTCATGAGCAGGGCTCCTAGGGTCGGCGGCCACCGCGAGAACTGCTCTACCACTGCCCACAGGTGACGTGGGCAAATGATTTACTCTCTAGCTCAGTTTTCTTCTACTTCAAATGGATATTAATAGTGCGTCAGGGAGGAAAAAAGAGCATCAGCCTCACAGGTTCGTGGGGAGGATTCCCAGAACAAATGCATTTAAATCCCTAAGTCCAGAAACTGCCAGTGGTGTTCACGTGTCTTTGTGGGGAGGAGAGGGGTGTGCAGAGGGGCTTGAGGCATCTGCTGGGAATGCAAGCACGGTAAGAGCTGAGGCCTTCGGAATCAGGCTTCTCACCAGCGTGCAATTCTTCAGGACCCCCATTCCACACTGCTCATCCTTGGATCTCTCGCCAGCCCATTTCCAGAGGTCCGTAGCCCAACTGCCTGCAATTGCAGCCTGCTGCCACCAGGCGGGTTCTGGAGCCCGGGCTGTGGATCCTGGGCTGCCCAGCAGGGACTTTTCAGAATGGAATTACCCAGGGAGAGCCATGGAGATTTTTGGTCAAGGGCCCTACTGCCCTCTCTGAAGTCTGACTACTGAAGGAAGCCATCATTACTCTCTGGGAGGCATGGAAGATGGGTGGGAAGGGTGTTTAACTCCATTGGTCAGCATACAGTGGAAAGGAGATTCAAGATTTATTTATGGAAACAAGAGGCCTCTGTGGGGCCAACAGTGGGTGGAAGGTAATACCGGGGCCACTGGAGGCATCAGAAGCCTAGCGGTGAGGTTTCAAAGGAGAGGCCAGGTTGGCGACCAGGGGAGGAGGACTACCAAGGGTGACTTTCCTCGTTGACCCTAGGGAGGAAACCCCAGATGGGCCTTGTAAATGGACACACCAAGTGTACATCTCTCCCCGTGCTTCCATCTGCCCGGGTACAAGACCAGCCTCCCAAAGTATGGGGGTCTTTGGGAGTACCTGAAGCTCCAAATGGGGATGGCCTGCCTGTAAGTGTGAGTTCAAGTGTCTTCCTGTATGTGTGTGTGTACTCGTCGGCACATGGCAACTGAGGATGCACAGACAGTGCCTGTGGGATGCCAGTGGATTGGACGGGTGACCCTCCAACTAGCAGGTGTTGGAATACAGGTACGAACACACACCTCCTCCTGGCCAGGAGGTCCTGGATAGGAGAGCCAGGGCCTGGCCCTGCACTGATGGCCTTCCTGGTCTTTTGACTTCCTCAAGGAGGGTCTGGAAATGGGTACCCCGAGCATTTGGAAATTCTAGGCATCGGGAGGGCACTTGCTGGCCATCTTGGTCCACCCCCACGGGCTACTTGAAAACTCTTAAGTTGTCCATGAAAAGAAAAAAAAAAAAGGTAGGTAATGATTTTAGGGAAGTAACAAAGTGGGGCGCCAATATTTGAGAGTCAGCTGGAAGCACGAAGATTACACCCAGCCCCGTCAGAGATTTCTGGTTGCTTTGAACTGTGGCGATCTCTTTGGGAGCTGACACCCCAGGTGTGCCAGAGAATTTTCCTTGGGGAGGGCACAAGAGTGACTTTCAAAAGCAGTGGAACAACTCTTCCCATCCCCTCTCCAGTTTCTAGGCACTTTCCACATTTCCTCTTCATGCAGATATGCAGATACATGTGTCGACCCCTTCGGAGGCTAAGTGATAAATGTTCCAAGTAATTTTTATTTTAGAATACAAGAGAGGTACAAATGTATTTACAGTTGTACATATACAATCAAATAATATATATCACAGTTTCGTAAATATCATTTTAGATAAATATTTACAAAGTTAAAGTGACCATTTTCTGGAAGTAGAACACAGTTTCTTGAAAACTCTATACATTTTATACTTTTCTTTATTATTATAGTTTTTTTATTTTACAAAACGCCCTACGGGAGTTCTGGTACACGACTGCAAGGTGGGACAGGAGACACCAGAGGGCGCCCACGGCCAGAGTTTGGGGAGACTCGGGAGGAGGCAAGGGAGGGTGTGGGTTGGCGGGGCGGACACCCCCCACCGCCCCCACCACCAGGATCGCGCACTGCCTGGGAAGTGCTTTCTCCGCGGAGAAGCCGGTCTTGCCCTCTTCCCCCAGGAGTGTGGCCAGGAGGGGAAGGGACGCTTCTCCTCCCTGAGCAAGAAGTCAGAGATGAAGGGGAGGAGACATGGCTCCAACTATCTCATTTTTTACGGATGGGGAAGGGGGAAACTGAGGCCGCAAGAGGGCCTTCCCCGGGTACCCCAGTGGATTTCCGTCTGCACTCGCGCTCGGCCTGCCCGGGACACTGCACCCTGCTCGTGCCTCGTCCCTCCCCAGGAGCCGGCTTTGGGGGTAAGGTGGCCAGAAGGAGAAAAGGGCCCGCCTGCCAGGGAAGAGCAGGTCTCGGGTCTCTTCTGGCTGCCCCAGAGCCCCGCCAGCCCCCAGCTCTCAAGATCGTGTCGGTGACTCGCGACACCGCGGGGCACCAGTCCCAAGAGGCAGCCGGAGGGGCCGTGCGCGCACCGGCCCGCTGCCCGCCTCCCGCCCCCAGGCTCCCCGCCCCCGCTGAAGCCCTACCACCCCCGAGGGATGCCAGCCCGGGAAGCCGGCTGGACAGGTGTGCCAGAGCGCCCCCGACGCCGGGCGTGGGGACCCTCGAGGAGGAGACGGCCGAGCAGCCGCCCCAGCCGGGTGGCCCGCAAAAGGGACCCTGCCCCTCCGTGTCCTCACCTGCGAGACGGAGCGCAGACTGTGTGCCTAGGGGCTCACTTGTTGGGACGCACCTACAGCGCCGGGCGCCGGGCCCTCTGCGGCCGGGGTGGGGGTGTCAAGAGAGGAGAGAACAGCCCCGGCCCGCGCCCCGCGAGCTGGAGGCGGGAGGCGGGGCGCGCGTGCGCGAGGAGGCGGGGCGCGCGTGCGCGGCGCTCACAGCACCATGGCCGGCAGGTGGTGCGCGGCCGCGGCGGCGGCGGCGGCGGCGGCGGCGAGCGCGGGCGCGTGCGCGTGCGGCGCGGGCAGGGCGGGCGAGTGCGGCTGCAGCGCGGCGCTGGGCGGCCGGTGGCGCGCGCTCTTCTGGTGGGCGCGCAGGCCGGCCAGCTGCGAGTAGGCGCTCTGGCACACCTGGCACTTGTAGGGGCGCTCGCCCGTGTGCAGGCGCACGTGGTTGCGCAGCGTGGACGACTGGCTGAAGCGGCGGTTGCAGAAGCGGCACACGAAGGGCTTGTCCAGCGTGTGGATGCGCATGTGCGAGCGCAGGTTGCTGCGCGAGTTGAAGCCGCGGTGGCAGATGACGCAGCGCATGCGGCCCGCGGTGCCCGCCGCCGAGTCCGCCGGGTGGAAGTCCTCTGGCCGCGCGGGCAGGGGGCGGGGCGGGGGGGGAGGAGAGAGCAGCCTCGTTACGACCCCGCGCCGCCCGGCCCCCGGCTCCCGCGCCCCACCCCCAGGCGCGCGCTCCTCCCGGCGCCCGGCCGGTCCCGCCCCGACCGCCTGGGATGCGCGGGTCTGAGCAGGTCCAAGAGGAGTTGGACTCCAGACCGTGCTGTGTGACCTCGGGGGCTGAGTGACTTCGCCCCCGAACCTCAACGTCCTCATCTGTAAAATGGGTACCGACTACAACCTCGCGGGGCTATGCACAACTTCCCGAGATGATCATAAAAACCTGCATTTGACCTCCCTTAGCCTGTATACGGGAGGAGCCTCACTCAAAGTAGCCATCTGTAAATGGCAGGCTTCCATAGAAAGCCTCCCCCCCCCTCAAAATAAACCCTTTCATTTATTCATCCCACAAATATGTACTGACTGCCTACTATGTACCAGGGAACTGCGCCTCACCTTTCTCATTGCTGAGATGGAGGTAATGGTAATGGTAACATCCCCCCATAAGCCCGCTGTGAGCATCAGAGAAATTACTGTTCGTAAAACATTAGCTCATAAATAGTAGTTCATGAGCCTCGGGTTCTCCCTCTAACCAGAGTTCACAACGGTTTTATGAGGACCCAAGTGGGGTGATACCTGTAAAAGGTTCAGCTCAATACTTGGTATGAAATAGGTCTTGGGCAAACGGTGTCTATCGTGATGACCAGTGTCCCCCACAACACACACACAGGCACACTGTACCCCACCTTCATTCAACAGATTAATACCAAGCGCCTCCACCAGGCCCTGCACCAGGGACAGAGGGAAATGTACATTGTCAGAGCTGGAAGGGGATTTAAAGATCATCTCAGTTTGGGACCAACATCTTGCCTTTACAGATGGAGAAACTGAGACACAGAGCCCTTCCCAGGATCGTACAGCAGAACGGGAACTCAATCTAGGCTCCCACCACGGGGCCCTTACTCCTTCTGCCTCTCGGGTATCCTGCCCACCCAACCTGCCCCCAGATTATTTTGTCCAGAAAACAGTGCCATTTGTGTCCAGACTGTGGTGGTAGCTCTGGGGGGTGTTGGCCTGCTTCAGCCAGTAGCCTCACGGGCCTGATACTGCTGGAGATTGAACCCGGGTCCCTGGACACCAGGAGCGTGCACAAACAGGTGCACGTACTCACTCACTCTCTCACTCTGGGTTCCACGGGTCCCTTGTCATTGTGGCCTCACAGAGGCTACCTACCATGCTTGTTCTTTTTCTGCTCCTCCTCCAGCCCGGGCACACCAGGGATCCCCAGAAAGGTGTTGTGTGAGTTTCCATACCACACCAGCAGCTCCTGGTCAGGCGGGATCATCTACGGAGAAGAAAGGCAGATAAGATCAGGGAGGCAGCAGCCCCAGAGTGAGAGTCACGGTCTCACACGTGCCCCTGCAGCCGGGGGGTGGGGGGGTGGGGGGGCAGCTGTCCTGCACCTGCCATGGAGACGTAGATCCAGTCTTGGCTCCAAGAAAGCCACACGGGCCATCGCTAGCAAGCTGCTGGAACACAGAAGGCCCAGGGATGCGCAGCCCCTGCCCCCTCCCTACTTCCCCCTCCCAGCTCAGGCCTGGCCGGTTCTGTCCTAGCTGCTGCAGCCGCCCAGCCGCATAAGAGTTCCAAAGTGACAGCAGCAGAATGCAAGGCTTGTAGCAAGGTGAGGTACTGGAAGAAGGAAAGCTAGAAAACGTTTCCTTTCTTACTGAGGGGAACCAGCGTCAGCCAACCCTCTGGTCGGCAGGACTGAACCAGATGTTCCCAAGGAGTGTGGGCTGCAGGGCACCCCACGGTACTTAGTTACATCCTGTCTGATAATGTTCTGGAAACATCTCTCACACAAAACGCCCACAAGGCAGCAGCACGCCCCGTGTACCTCTCTCCGGATCACAAGCTCTGTGTGACTCCGTGCACACGGCAAATGCTAAAAAAGAACCACTGGGGTGGAGGAACCCCCCCCCCCCCGACCTCAGGAAACACTGAGGCACACAGCCTGGAACAAAATCCATTCCTGCAGGACGGAACTCGACAGATGGTGACAGTTCTCTGCTAATCCCAGGGAGGACCTGCACCAGGGAAATGGGAAGGCCCCTGGGAGGAAGGGGTTTGCAGTGACAGTCCCGGGAGGCTGTGGAAGGCCTGCTCCTGGGGAGGCACGGACCATAAATCCCTCACTCCAGGATGTCCCCAGGGGCCCATAGGCCTGTGGTGAAAGCCAGTTAGCCCTCCCAAGTGGGGAACCTTCAGGCCCCAGCCAGCTAAGACAAATGAGAGAGATGGGGCGTCTGGGCTGGCTCAGTCCGTGGAGCGGGCGACTTTTGATCTCGGGGTTGTGAGTTCAAGCCCCACACTGGGTGTAGAGAAGACTTAAAAATAAAATCTTTAAGAAAAGAAAAGACTGTTGAAAGAGCCACCACCCTCCCAAGCCTGCACCCCATAGACCTCAATTTGCCACCTATCCTGGGGGTCACTCTGGGAGCTTCCCAGGGAAATCTGGCCACACCCAGGCAGCAACTGGTTTGCTTTCCTCCTGGGTCCTCAGCCGCCTCAAAGGAGTTAAAGCGCCAAAGATTCCATCTAGGGGTATCTGAAATCACACAAGAATGGGACCCCCTCTTTTGGGTTCCCTGCTTACAGAGAAGGCCCACGCCTTCCATCTGACTCTGGCCTGCCACATGCAACACCCTTCTGTACCACAGCTTCTTTCCTCTGGTCAGAGGCAGGAAGACCCTCAGACCACCAGCCAGCTCTGCTCGACGCTGAAAGGAGAGGGGCAGGAGAGGAGGGGTGGAGGAAGAAAAGTGTGAGGGGGTCTGGTCACGGCCATCCTCCTGAGGCTCAGCCTGGGGCCACACGTCAAGCCCTCGGGGTCAGTGAGTGACCGGAAGCCAGGCAGAAAGTGCCAAACTGGCTCGGAGGTACAGGGTCCAAATGTGGACGAGTCACGTACAGTCCCTGAACCCGAGGAGAATTCGGTGGCCCCTCAAAGAGAGCACACAGGTTAGAGTCTGGCACCATATGGCCAAAGTCCTCGAGGCCATTCACGGTCATGGCCGTTGTCCTGGGGGTCAGCGGGGCAGAGCTGGAGGCCCTGCTGGAAAGGGGACGGAGATGACAGAGGTTTCGTGAGTCCCCCAGAAAAGAGGAGGAAGGAAGGGAAACACTTAAGATCAGTTTGTTGCGAAGGAAACTGCTCCCTGTGGGAGGGTGCCGATGGAGCCTGGGCCCCCGGGCCCCCGGGTGACCTTAGGCCAGCACTCACCCCTCTCAGCTTGTGTCCTCAAGTGAGGAGTTGGGGGAACGCGATCCCTGAGGTCCCCCAACTCTGAGACTCTGATTGTAAGTCACCTCGGACACTGTGCGGGCCCCTGGCTTCGATGTTCACAATCAGGGTTCTTTGAAAGCACCCAGCCCCCCCATCAGACCTGTCTGAAGAGGAGACAGCACTGGCAGAGGTCACACACGTCAGGGTCCACCTGGGCTCCTCACCTGCTGTGCAAGTTGCCTTCCGGTGCTAGGCCTCTGTTTCTGGGACTATAAAAGAGGGACAGTGCCCCTGCTCAGCCTCACGGGGTCAGGGCTCAGCGGAGCCGTGTGCAGAAAACTTTGCAGGGTGGATGGACACAGGAGCGCGTGTTTTAATTTTCCCTGAGCTCGCCAGCATCTCAGGAAAGTCCCCCAGTGCTCCCCACAGAGCCTGCAGTGTGGCTTGGGGCCACCGGCACAGTGAAAACAAAACCCAGGGCGACCGGTGGCTTTGCCGTGAGGGACCAGCAACATCACAGGCGAGGCTCCAGTGCCACTGCTTCCTGCTTTGCTGGGGCGCGGGGTGGGGGGCACCCCCAGGGAGAGCACAGATGTGCAGAGCAGGCTCTGCACGCCCCCAGCGGATATGGCCCTGAGGTGCACCTCCAGACTCTCAGCCCAGGAATCAAATATCCACATCAACACCAGCCTTCTTATTGTAATGGACAATAACAATTGTTATTAAATGTAAATTGGGGGCACCCGGGTGGCTCCCCAACCCACTTGGCCATCCCAAGTCAGACGCTTTACAGACTGACTTTGGCTCAGGTCATGATCTCAGGGGTTCCGGGATCAAGCCCCGTGTGGGGCTCCGTGCTCAGCAGGGAATCGGCTTCTCCCTCTCCCTCTCCCCACCCTGCCACTCCCATGCATGCTCTCTCTCTCAAATAAATAAATAAAATCTTTTTAAAAATTAAAAAAATATATAAAATAAATACCACAACAGCCTCTGCCTTCGGCTCAGGTCATGATCTCAGGGTCCTGGAATCGAGCCCCGCAACGGGCTCCCTGTTCAGCAGGAAGCCTGCTTCTCCCTCTCCCGCTCCCCCTGCTTGTGGTCCCTCTCTAGCTCTGTCTCTCTCTCTGTCATATAAATAAATTAAAAAAATCTTAAAAAAAAACAAAAACAAAAAACAGCAGTGATGTGTGAGAAGCCAAGAACTCTGGGTTTGCACAAATTCCGATTATTATTTAAAATCATTGTTTGGAATATGATTTTCTAAATGAGCGCTTCGATACTGACTTTTAACATTGAGTGCAGCATTTACTTACTAACACATTTTTTGCATGGACTAAAATTAATCTTCCGAGTTCATTTCAGAAATCAGAGCAACGATGCAGACACATTGACAAACCCATGTAAACAGGTGAGGGGTCGGGGGAGGCGAAAAGGGACTCTCTCTCCCACCCTGGACGCCCAGCCACGGTGGCCAGTTTTCTGAGCTTCTTTCCCCAGAAGGGTTTGTCATTTTGAGTCTATTCAGAAATGCTGATTTAAGGTTGGTGGGGAGCAGCACGACAGGCAGAGTGGCTTCTACTTTTTCATATGAGAGATATCTGATTTTTTAAAAAATAATGAGCACACAGTACTTTTTATACTATCTCTATGTTAAAGAAAGCAAATCCGGGGCGCCTGGGTGGCTCAGTCGGTTAAGCATCCGTCTCTAGATTTCAGCTCTGGTCTTGATCTCAGGGTAGGGTGAGTTCAAGCCCTGCGCTGGCTCCACTTAAAAAAAAAATCTATTAAGAGGAATCTACTGGAATTGAGAATGGCACAAATATCGAGAAACCACCAGCACTGGGGAAGGTCGGAGGTGGAGTCTGTTGGCCCTTCAGAGCTCTGAGCCCCTTTGAACTCAGCGACAGCCCCTGCCCTGGGCGCCCAGTCCCTACTTGCTCATTGGTACCCCCCATGGGATAACCAGGAGGAGCCTCAGGACCAGCAGACTCTGGGAGATGCTGGCACTATTGTCTGCAGGTTCCCAGGGTCCCGGCAGCTGAGCCACTACGCGCAAAGAACAGCTACTGTCCCCCTCCTGATGCTACTGCTTCTTTGGCGCCAGCTGTAACTGACAGGACCCTGCCGGGACTGTCCTTTGAGGCCCGGAGAACCAGAATCACAAAGGTGTCCTCTTCGAGACAGCAGGGACTGATGCAGGACACACAGTAAACCAAATAATTCCCCCAGGAAACGGAATCCCGTATCATAAAATCCACATCCCCGAGGTTCTGGGTGAGTATCGGGACCGGAGTCTTCCCTCGACAAATCATGTAATCTCTCAGTTCCCGCTTCTGAACCTTCCCCACCAGCCCAGCCATTCTGTCCTGCCCCCTTTCTGAATTTTTATTATAAATGGAAACCGATCTGGTTTGGGTTTGTTTTCTTGATCTAAATGTATGTCACACTATTGAACACACTCCCAGGAGTCTTGGACACCTTCCCTTCCCCCGCGGGCGGTGCAGAAACCCTAGTCCAGAAGGATCTCTGTGTCATCTGGACGAATATCAATTTCCATTGTACCACAGATGTCCTGACACACCAATTAATAGAGTTCCAGCAAATACGTATTGATCGGGGAGGCCCCACGGCTTGGTGACCAAGAGCTCTGCTCCGGGATTCAAATCACAGCTCACTAATGCCCTGTGATCTCCTTGAACCTCAGTTTTGCCATCATTAAAATGGGGAGAGTAATAGTATCTTCACAGAGTGGAGAGGACTCGAGTTTTAAAAACTTGCTAAGACTTTAGCATGATACCAGCAGGGGATAAATGCTCCGTGTATTATCAATGATGCTTATTATTAATAATCAGGGTACCCCAACTGCGTCTGCCCCCGAGCAACGTCAAAAGGAAAATGGTGCCAGGAAAAGCAAACATGGTACTCAGGGAGCTGCCATATAAAATGTTTGGGCGTTTGAAAGGAAAAGGAAAGCTTCGGGCACAGTAAGCTGCCAAGACACTGGGAGGGGAAAGACTGGGAATTATCTTCCCAGCTCCAGAGTCCAAAGCTCTCATAACTTAATTACTAAATCCTTTCCTTGCACGGAGTTTTGGCATCAAAGGGTCTTGCTTCCTGGGGTAGCTGGTTTTGTTTCTTTGGGAGAACAGGGGTCTGTGTGTCCCACCCCCTTTCGACCCAGTCCCCATCCCCTGCAGAAAGACTTACTCATTCGACACCAAATGATCACTTGCTATGCGCTGGGTGCTTTGTAGAGAGGCCATTTTAGGCCTTTCTACAAAGGCCTACCTCACACTATAGTAACTTCTTCTGTGGTTGAATCTATGGGTAAAATGCCCCAGGAACAGCGTGCCGTAGATCCGGCCAGATGCCAGTCCCGCCTGGGGGTTCTCCACTGACTGGCTGGCCTTCCAACCCTGTCTGCATTTGGAGGGCTACTATTTTGTATCGGTGGAAAATTGGAGAGCAGCGACAGTGCATCCTGCTTACCAAATAAAGATGGGCCTTCCCATGGTGGGGGTGAGTCACGGGAGACTTGTAGGGGTAGATAAATGGCAGTTCTAAGTGACAGAAAGACTAAGAAAACGGGTCGTAGCCAAGGCCCATCTCCTCGAATAACTCGCACGAGCACACAAAACAAACAGCCCATGTATCCTGGAGACTTTAGGGAGTGGCCTGGAGGAAGAGCAATTTCTTCTGCTGGAGCCTAGAAGGGCCAGCGAGCCCTGGTCTCTGCCCAGCGCACGGTGGGTGGTCACACTGGCCCAGACGCACCCCTGGTCTGGTAAGTGGAATCTGACATGGCCACACGATGATCTGAGAAAAACTGCCACCCCGGGAAAAGTGTCCAGCTTTGCTGATGAAAAGCGAAATGACCGTAACGTGATATTTTCTGTTTCCTTGTCCCTCACTCAAGCAGTCCCTGCTTCACAGGCTTGCTTACCTCTGGGGCAAAGCATTGACTGGAAATTCAGGGTATCTCGCTCGTGTTATCCTGCATGAATCGATTTCTTTTTCCTGATTCTCTTTTATCAACTTAAATCCCAATAAAACGTAAATGACTCTAGGGTTGCCTGGGTCCTTTGGCCCCAAACCACACGAGCATTCCCACGATCTCTCATGTGCATGCGTGTGCATCTGTCCCTGTGTACGTGTGCGTGCACTTGTGTTAGAGAGGAGGAATGGAACGACTGTGTGTCTCCCATCTCCTCTGTATCAGGACGGCAGGGAAGCAGGGAGGATGCGTGTTTGAGGCTGGGAAGACGGGGCTGGGGAGGATCCTGGAGTTACTCTGTGCTCCAGTGAGATTCAGCCACACCTGAGGCCGATTCCTTGTTCCCACGGGGTGGCGGCTCAGCCAGATGGTCACAGGAGCCACCTTTGGCCTAGGTGCCTGGGCCATTCGGTCCTACCGTCACACAGCCCCAAGCTATTCCGCGTCCCCTGAATGCCAGTCCAGAAACGGGGCACCTTTCTTTACCCTCCACTTCCTGGTGCTCCCAGAGTCTACCCCTCAGCTGGGACCCCCCTCCCAGGCCACACCAGCACCCAGGCAAAGACCATTCTGTTGTCATCCCTGGGAGATTTCCTGGAGCCTGGTTTTTGAGGGACAACTGGACCCCAGTTCCAGAAGCTGCTAGGCCCCAGTGCCCCCCAGGCCTTAGAAAGATTTGAGGCTCTGAGTCCCAGGGAGAAAAATGGACCAGAGGGAAGTCATTCTCTGTCCCTGGGAGACTTGCTTCAGACCTCTCCAAAATTCAACCAAGGCTAGCCCCACTCCCAAGGGAGGACACTGCCTCTCTCCATTAGTGTTCTCCACCAGCGGAGTGGAAGCAGGAGGTCCAGACAAGTTGGGGCTGGGGGAGGGGGAGAACATCCCATCCACACCCCCACACTGCACTCACCCCCAGTCTGCCATGGGGAAGGAGGACAGATGTCCCGCTCCTGGGCCAGACGCTGAGCATCCTGCCAAGAGACCCTGTCTGGAGGGTGCCGACAGCCTGGCCCACCATGGCTACCACCACTTGTCTTGCCTCAGCCCCTCTCTGTAGCCCAGGAGCTTTTCTGCCTCTGTCCAAGGTTTCCCTACTGGGAACACCTCCTCTTCCATCCTCCTGAACCTTCCCATGACCTGGGCATGGTTTAGCTACTCTCAACCACGGGATATGATATTTATCTGCAGCTACCTTTCCCTTTCCCTCGCCTCGAAGCAGTTCGATCCAGCACAGGCATTAGCACCAACATCTCCCCCAATGCCTGGTAAGAGCTCCCGAGTCCCCCTGCCACCAAGTGAACCCCAGCCTCCTTGTCGGCAAACTGTGGATCATCGCAGAACCCTCCCTCGTGGATTAAATACACAAAGATTATAAGGGATAAGGCATCCACAGAATCTAGGAGACACCTCACACAGCGCGTGATCTACGTGTCACAGCCGAGACTTGGAGTCGTGATCCGCTTCAACGTCCCATGCGTGCAGAACAAGGAACAGCATGCAGCGAAAATGCTGCGGACACGATGACCTCTCTCGCCTTCAAATGCTTTCCCCATGTCTTGCTCTCTGTATCTCTTGGCTTCTGAACCTCAGGACACCCTAAGCAGCTATCTGGGGACCTCAGAGCAGAGGGACTCATGACATTCACAATGGCCTAAAGTCAAGAGTTCCATACTTGCTGACTTGCAGTGCAGAAAACCTGCCAGGATGTTCCTGCTCCCAGAGACCATGATGCCTGGGCAGGGCCAGCGGGGGCCGGCATCGGTGCTCCTCCATTCCCCCCCTCCCATCAGAACCCGGACACGGCTGCCTGCACCCCTTCTCCCAGCTGCCCCCTGGCTTCGTACACAGCAGCGCATGCACTCACCTCGATAGCCTTGTAGAAGATACTGGTGCCGATCTGGACGACCTCCAGGTTCTGCTCCTGTTCGTTCCGCGCACACTTGATGTAGGTCATCCAACTCCGGTGGTCCTCCTGGCTGGCATCAATGAAGTAGCGCACTGTGCCGTCCTCATTGAACACCTGCGCGCAGGTAAATTAGGGACAGTGAGGCAGGCTGAGCCACCTGTGTCCGGGCCAGGCCCGTGCTGCTGGCATATCAGCCTATGCTCCCTCTATCCCCACAACAGCCCCAGGAAGGGCTCTATAATCGTCTCAGCTTTCCTGCTGAGAAGGGGGGTGGTGGCTCTGGGCTCAGAGCTGGAGGCCAGGCAGCTAGAAGTGACCAACAGGGTGTCAGTCTCCAGGGCCCCAAGGGCTCCCGCAGCCACGTTCTGCCCATCTCCGGAAGGAAAGGGTCTCCAAGGGATCACTGATTCGACAAAGTGCCATCCAGCTAATTCCCTGGGGATGCAGATGTGCTCCCCAAAGCAGCAGCAAGCACAGACCAGGAATCAGAGGGGGACCCAGGAGCCTGGAGAGGGAAGGCTGGCTCACTGTGGCACCCTGGTCTGGCCCAAGCCCCCTTGTGGGAGCTACCAAGAGTACTCAGAGATCAGACTAGAACCCAACTTCCTAACCTAGCAACAAATGGAGACGAAAACTACTGGCCCAGGTCTCCAGGGAGGGAGGAGGTGAGGTCAGGACAGGTGTCTGGACCATTGCCGTATTCTCTTCCTCCTGAGCTGTCACCAGGGGCAAGATTTGTGACACTGGGCTTCTCTCCAGGGACTGTCAGGTGGGGGCTTGGGGGGAACCCATGGAGGGAAGGGAAATGAGATTAGGGAGAGGGTGCGCCTGCCAGCCTGGCCCCTGAGTGGTGAGAGCCCCAGGGGGGAGGAAATGCTTTGGGAATGGCTTTGTCCTCAGGGTGTCCTAAGGATGGCCGTCCTGACATCTGGCACTGTCGAAGGAGAGGAGGGTCAGAAGCCGGGGTGGAAGCTTCTCTGAGCTTCAGTTTCCCTCTGGAGAATGGGAATAATAATTCACAGGTGCTGAGATCATTTGGTGGCATGCGGGTCACTGACTCAGAAAGTTGACTCAACACCAATTTGTCCCCCGATGATTTCCAGTTGTCACTATTCTGCCTGGGCTGAGAAGCCCATTCCTAGGAAGCAGGGGCCCCTCCATTCTCCATGCTGGCCACCCTCACCCCCAGCTCAGAGGGGGCTTTCCTTGCAACTTCCTCCGGAGGAAAAGAATGCAGGTCCTGGGAGGTCTCTTTGGTTTCCGTGCTGTCCGCAACTGCACTGCAGGCTAGGGGCATGGCTTCCTGGGGCCTCAGCGCCCTCCTCTGAAGTAGGGCCAACAACAGTCCCAAGGGTTGGCCAGAGGAAAGAGTATCAGAATTTCCAAACAAAGGCCTTAGCTGTCTTAGCTGGGTTGGGGATGTAGCTCCAGGCACAGGGCGGCAGGCAGCACAGGCAACCAAGCACCCCAAGATCCCAGCAGGGGCGACAGGGACAGAGTGGCGGATACCTACCTCCCACATCAGGTTGTTGTTCTTGCAGATGTCCACGTGCTCCGGGGCGATGATGCGGCCGGTGAAGGGGCCCATCTCCGTGCCCGCCTTGATCCACGTCTTGGAGAAGATGCCGAGGCCCTCGCCGGGGATGGAACTCTGCGCGATGATCACCTCCGCCGGCAGCACCAGGCTGGACAGCTTCTGCACCTCTGTGACCGCCACCGGGGGCAGGGGGACCGGGTAAGAGCCTGAGGCAGGGGATGGTCGGCCCTACCCGCCAGAGACTCAGGGCGGTCCCATCCGGCCAGACCCACCTCAGGCCCGCCCTGGAGTGACTCGGGAGAAGTCACTGGGGTGTGTGTTTGTGTGCGGTGGAAGGGGGAGGCGACGGCGGGGTTGGGGGGTGCTCAGCGCAAGAGTCGCCTCCGTTTGCAACCCGGGAACGTCTGTGCCCTCCGAAGCAAGAGGTGCTTTGGGGCTCATTTCTAGGAGCTTTTATTGTTTTTATTTATTTATTTACTTATTTGGGCTCTCCACTAATTCTCAAAGCATCCACAACCTCCCTGACCCCCACCCTGTAAGATTTAAGAACGACTGTGCCCACCGCAGCGGGCGGCGGCTTTACAAATGGGTAAACGGAGGCCAGCTTCCAGGAGGCGGTGATCATCCAGCCTGGGATCGCCCTTCCGCGGGACAATCCGCGCTCACTGCGCCTCCCTGCTCAGAACACGGGGCGCTGTCGAAGGGCCCCGGATGCTGCCAGGAGCTCTCTTTTCTGGGGTGCGGGAGGCCCTGCGCGTGGGGCCGGCTGGCGACTGCGCTGGGAAGAGACCTCAGGCTGCGGGAGGGGGAGGGGGGGGGCGCGGAAGCTCAAAAGGAACACCGGCTTCGGCGGGCCGCCTCGGGGCGCTCTCTGGATGACCCCGGGCCCACCTCGGTCCTCCTCGCCGCCCAGGAATCCAGGTGCCCTAAAGGGTGGCGCCGGACCCCCGCCAGCCCTGAGTTGCCCTCTGGGCGGGAAAGAGCCCGGCGGCCCCCAGCCCCCTCCCCACCCCCTGCCCCTGCCGGGCCTGGCAGCCGGAGTGGGGGCGGCGAGGCGCACAGGGACGGCCTCCGTGTCTTACAAGGTTCCCCTCTAAGCTACCTGGGAAAATAGCCGGCGAGCGGGCCGGCTGAAAGCGGGGGGGTTAAACGGTGTCCATTGCGGCGCGGCCGGCAATTTGTCACGCTGTTAAAGTGATAGCATTCATTCGGCTCCATTCGAAAGAAATTGCTAATTCTAAATTCATTAGCCCTGGAAGAATGCTGTAGCAGTAAATTGTAGCTCAATGCGGAGAGGACTTGTTTAAAAGGGGCCGAGGAATTCCCCTTACAAAAAGGGGGGATTAGATGGTTGACATAGCGTGAATGGAAGTGGAATTAGTCTGCACGGTGAATTAAGAGAGGAACAGAAATCGTCACCGGGGAAGAGAGGGCGACGCGCAGAGATGCCAGCGCCGGGCAAAGATATTGTTTGCAGGTTGATGAATGAGGAATAAGAACTTGAGACATCTTAAAGAAAAGAAACTTTTCTGGCTCTCTCTTTCTCTCCCTCGCTCCCTCCGCGGCTTTCTCTGCCGGCCCGCCCGCCCTCCGCCCCCTCCCCAGCCCCCCTGCCTTTTAAAGTTCTCGGTTGAAGTGGGAACTTTCTCGGGTCAAGCCCAAGTTAACTAAATGAATTTTAAACCCCTTCTTTTTGAGTCAACTGCTATTACACGCCTAGTAAGGCTTTAAATGCCGGGAACCCGCCGGCTCAAAGGGGTGAGGGGCGGGCCGGGGGGCGCCGGGGGCCGCAGGGCCGGGGCAGCCTGGACGCGGCGATCCCTTCTCTGAGCCGCCGGGGGCGCGGAGCGGCTTCCTGCCCCGCCCGGGCTTTGGCTGCTCGCGCCCGGGTTCGGCTCCCGGGAAACTGAGGCCCACCAAACAGCCGCGACGCCCCGTGTCCCTGCCGTGCCCCGTGCGTCGCCAGGACGGGAACCCTGCGCCGCCTGGAGGTTGGGGGAGGGGGGGCGACCGGCCTCGACGGCGCGACTCACCGCCGGAGAAGGACTGCGCCAGGACCTCGGCGGTGAAGGCTGTCTTGGGGCTGGCGTGGTGGCTCTTGTCCTCGAAGAGCTGCTCGCCCAGCACGTTGCGCCAGCGGCCGTACAGGAAACTGTGCAGGATGTCGGAGGTGATGACCTCGGCCAGTGCCAGCCCCGGCGCCTTCAGCCCGGTCTTGAGCACCAGGGCCTCAGCCGGGAGCACGGAGCCCATCATGGGCGATCCGGGGCTCGCCGGCGCCGGGGACGGACGGCCGGGCGGACACGGGGATGCCGCGGGCGAGAGGGGAGCGCAGGAACGAGAGAGGAGGGCTGTGACGGAGGAGGAGGAAGAGGAGCAGGGGGAGGACGAGAACGAGGAGCGGGGGGGTGGGGGGAGGACGCAGGAGGGAGCGGGAGGCGAGGCGGGCTGGGAAGAAAGTGAACCAGGGGGAGCCAGGCGGAGAGGGAGAGAGAGATGGAGAAATCAGCAGAGGTGGCAGAGGCGGCGCGGAGGGCTGGAGACACAGGGGTGGAGGCGGAGGCGGGTGCGGGGGGTGCAGGGCGGGTGGGAGGCGGGCGGCTGCAGAGAAACGGCGGCGAGGGGTTCCGGGACGCGCGCTCGCCTCTCGCACACCCGGCCCGGACGGTCTTCGCCTTGGCAAAAGCTCAGCGCCTTTATAGGAGCCGCAGTGACCCTCCTAATTGGTTATTAATGACCCCCTGACGTCGGACAGACTTGTTGTACCCGGCCGGGCTCGAGGAGCCCTCGTCGCCAGAGCTCAAGGGGCGGGGGCGCGCGGGCGGCTTGGAATTGTCCCTTTTCGCTCCTCCCGCCCCTCCCTGGCCCTTCCTCTCCGCCCCCCCTCCTCTTCCTCCTCCTCTCCCCGTGGGAAGCGCCGGGCTGGGAGGGAGGCTCAGCCCCCGGCGAGGAGAGGAGGGGACGGAGCAGGGGAGGGGGCGTGGGGAGGCTCGCTCGGACTCCAGGGACCCGACTGGGCAGGAGGGACGCCTGGCCTTGGGCCCTGCCGGCCCGGAGCTCACCCACCAGCCCAGGGCGGATCTGCACTCCTCATCCCGGCTGGCGGCATTCACCTCCCCTAGGCCCCCTGGCCCTCCTGGCCAGCCGGGTTCTCCGGAGCGCCTAGCAGAGCTCCAGAACGCGGGCTGCGCTGCTCTCCTGATGCAGACGGCGCTTGCCAGAGTCGGCTGCTTCGCTACAACCGGGCCGCTAAACTGCGGGGTTCACAGCTGGCAGCCCAGTGTGAAACTCTTCCCCCACGGCAAGGGCTGCAAGGAGGGGCTGTAGCGCTGGTTGGGGCTGAGCCCTGCCCTAGGCGGTGTCGTGGGCAACGGGCTCGACTCTGGCGGGCTAGGGACCGAAATCCGCACAGGCCGTGGGTTGCCCAGAATAGGTTTTTCTGATTGATATGGGAGGGGGGTGGAAAAGGGTTCCCGGCCAGTTCTGAGTGGGAGCAGCCTTGCTTCAAAGCCAAGGATCTCCGAAACTGCAGGTGGTGCCGGCGGGCCTTGAAGCTCCGGCCTCCCAGCGCCTTCGCTCAGCTGCGACCTCAGGGAGACCTCTGCATTCTGCAGTCCTTCTTTCTTGCCTCCTAGTCCTTCTTTCTCTTCTGGCCTCCCCCTTCTCTCCCTTCCTCCCAACTGCCCCCTCCCCCATTCCACCAGGATGCTTTCTGCACACAGGTTCCAAGGCACCCAGGGCGCCAGCGCCGTGTTTCTCCATCTCTTTCCCGTGACAAGGAGCTGCTGAGCCCGGCGCCTAGGAGGGAAGACCAACGCTTCCTGAAGCCTTTGCTGACTTCTTGGGTTAGCCTCAAGCTGCCGACTCCAGCCCTAGACCCTGGAGGGGCATCGTGGAGACACCTCATCCTCCCTGCAATGTCAGATTCGGCTAGCAGAGCCCAGTTTTCTGGACCCTCGGGGCAGGGGTTGGGCTTACGGGTTAGCTGGAGGAATCAGACTCTCTCCGCTTTCTCCGCAGCATGGGGCCTTGGGCAGATGGACAGGGGCCTGGCCTTCCCATAAGGAGTCACTGTTCTCACACCCCTTGGCAAAGAACTCCTTCTGCGGGGCGGTGGGGGGGGGGCTGTCTTGGCTTTTGCTAAGCCATCCTCACACCTGGCCACTACGGACCCCTGGCCTTGCGGGCCCAGTGCCAGCCAGTGGTCTCTGCTGTGCCAGTGTCCGCATCCGGACATAAAGTAAGGAAGGCGGCAATCGCCGGCCTTCAGACACAGAGCCCTGGTGTGCCTGGAGGTGATGCCCAGAGGAGGCTGCTCTGGGCACAAGGCATGACCGTCGGGCTTGGCGCCAGCAGAGGGCAGCCCTGCAGAGGAGCCTGTGCAGCTTGCGGGTTAGGGTCCCGGAACCTCAGATCCCTTCCAGATGCCACCAGCGAGTCACCACGAGCTCAGGTTTGAGCGGAGGGCTCTGCCAGAGGGGGGCCGAGGGAGTCCGAGTCTGGGTGCCTCACCCATGCCTGGACCTTGGTTTCTACAAAGACTTGGTGGAAGGGAAAATGCACCAAGGCAAAGGAGACTCCATGGGGTGCACCGCCCAGAGCTTGGAGCTCAGTTCTCAGGGCTGGCAGCCGTCCTCGCCGCCTCCGGGAGATCAAAGGAGGAGGAGGACTGCTGAGCGTCCCTGGGGCCGCTCTTCTCTCTGAGCCGCGGTGTCCCCGTCTGCACAACAGTTTAGGTGGGACTTTGTGAACTGAGATTGCTTCCCACCTTGTCCCGTTTGGGGTCAGGTCACTTTACTCTGAAAGCGGGGAGGATTTTGTCAATTGCGGGGGCCACACCCCAGAGAAAAGCCCTCAGGTCTGTGCATACTTCCAACCATGGGCACAGCTTTTGGGACCTGCACCCCAGCTCGGGGTCAGAAGGTGAAGGACCGAGGGTTCCAACGGCGACTAGGGAGCCCTACTCCTTCCCCCCCCCCACCCGAACTCCTACGCAGCGATGCTGCGGGCACAACGAAAGCGCGTCTGGGGACAGCCTTCCAGCTCCCGCGCCCGCCGGCACGGTGCGTCTCCACTGTGCGCTCAAATCCTGTGCTTCTGATCGAGCCGCAGACCCACCTGGACTGCGCCCCAGGGAAAGGGGAGCTATAGGGAGCGCCCCAGTCTCAGGGCCCATTGGAATTGGGGAGCAAGCCCGGTGCGCCGAGATTGCGAAGGAAGATACTGCACGCTCCCGAGTTTCTTCGTGGCTGAACTGGGTGGTTTTCCGCGGGGCCCAGCCGAGGAGTGTGCCCGCGCCGTAGCCACCTAGCCTACCCCAGCCCGGCCGGAGCTCGCAGGCGCCGCCCTAGTCGCGCCCGCGGGCCGCCGTTCCGAGATCTCTTTAATATTCATGGGCGTTAATAGAGAGGCCCCCAGTATATCGGTCCATTGTGGGCCGCTCGTAGGGCTTGAATAGGCCCCGGCCCTCTTTCTTCCGCGCAGCTTCCCGAGGGGCCGGGCCAGGAGTGAATGGCCCCGCTTCCCGCCCCGCGCCCCCTCCCCCTTGCGGGAAGAACATCTTTATCCCCGCCGCCGCCGCCGCCGCTGCCGCCCCGGCCCCCATTCACGCGGCCCCAGCTCCGGGCGGAACGAATCAATCGGCCGCGGCTCTTCGGAGGTCATCCCCGTGGCCCGGGCTCCTCCTTCTCCCGGAGCCCACGGGAGTGGAGAGAGGGAGTCGGCCGCAGGCCGAGGGACCCACGGACTGAGGGACACTTGGGGAGGGGCGGCCGGTCCCGGGCAGGTGAAGCGGGACTCAGGGTCCCACGGCCGCCCGACGCTGGCCGATTTCTACCTGTTGCCCCGCACGGAGCGGAGCGCGGAGAGAACGGGGGCCACGGAGCCAGCTCCTCCCGAGGCACCGGCGCGCGCCCCCCGGGGCCGGCGGCAGCACCCTCGAGCCCCAGGATCCGGGGTGGGGAGCGGCCCGGGGCTCCCCAGGCCCGGCGGCCCGGCCCGCAGAGCACTTTCGTTCTCGCCTCTGCGCCCGGGCTCAGCTCGGGGACGCCCGGTTGCAGACAGCGCGCCTCAGCGGGGCGTTCCGAGGGGAAGCCGGGCTCCCGGCTCCCGCGCCCTCACTCGGCTCCCCCGACTCGGGTGGAGGGGGGCGCGAGCCGGTCAGGCGGGGCCGAGCGCCCGGGTACCCGCCCCTCCCGCCCCGCCGGCCCTCGGAGCAGCAGAAAGGAGCCCATTGTCCGCCGGGAAATACATTTTTGGGGGCCGAGTGAAAGCCCGTCTTTCTTTTGAACTTTAGAAGAAAGTCTTCTGCCCTCGCCCCTCGGAGGGAGAGATTTGTCTCCCCTCCCGGGGGCCCCGCGCGCCTCCTCCTCCCGAAACATCTGCCGGGGGAAAATCCACCCTGGAGGGCAGATCGCGCTCGCTCTAAGCCCCGCGAACTCATTAAAAAGATATTAGCGGCGGGGGCAGGTCCCGCGCAGGTATCGATCGGCCAGAACGAGCCGAGGAAGAAAAGGCGAAGAATGCGGTCGCGCGGCGCCCCTACCCCCTACCCGGCTCCCCCGGCCCCCCGCGCCCTAGCCCCGCGGCGGCAGTGGGGCCCCCGCGCGGGCCGCAGCGGCCCGCAGCCTCCCGCGGCGGCTCGCCCCCTCCCCCCGGGCTCCCCCTTCCTCCCCTCGCCCGGCTCCTCCCGCGGCTCCCCTCCTCGGCTCGCCACCGCCGGCCCGCGCTCCCCCGCGCGCGTCGCCCGCCTTCCCCCGAGCGCTCCCCTCTCTCGGCCGCGCTCCGGGCCCCTCGTCGTTGATCTCACACCTTCTCCGCTTCCTCCTCCCATTTCTCTCCAGTGCAGAGTCTCAGTCTTTCGGGTCCCAGTCCCGCCGTGGCCCAGGAAATCTGCTTCCTCTCGTGGGCCCGCGTGTCCCCCGGCCCCGTTCCCACGGGAGGATTCAGGGCTCCAGGGCGCTCCCGCCGGCGCCTACTAAGGCCCGACGGGCTGCTAAGACTACGGTTTCGTTAGACGTGACTCGGGCCAGGCCTGCCCGGGGGCTGCCACGCGGTGTGGCGACCGCAGCGCCTTGAAGAGGGACAGAGCCCCAGCCCCACCCCAATCTCGTTAGCCTCCCCGGCCCGGGAGAGACAAAGGCGCGCCCCTGGACCCAGGTGACTGGCACGCAGGTCTCTCTGGGCGCTGAGGGCGGGGACCACCCCCTCCTTCCGGGCGCCTCCTGGGCACCACTCAACGCCCAGGCCTGGGCCCCCAGCCCCGCGGGTGCCAGTGCCCAAGTCCGAGTGATGAGTGGTGGGTGTGGCGGGACCAAAGGCAGGAACAGTTGGGGTGAGGGGAGAGCTCTGCCCAGCAGGAGACAGACAGGGCTCATGGGAGCAGTGAGGGGCTGAGATGGAGGGAGACTGAGGCAGAGAGAGGCCAAGATGGAAGGATCCAGATGACAAAGCCTGGTTGGCGGAGACACAGGGATATGTAGCGATGAGAGAAAGCAGAGCAGGAATTCAAAGTGCTTGAGGCTTTCCGAGACTTCTGAGAGCTAGAGAGGTGGCCTGGAAGCAGGAAGGGGGAGGACAGGGGCACCGGGGACAGACTTGGGGTGGTGGTGTTTGGGCAAAGCAGGCGGTCAGGACGAGGAGAGCGGGAGGCAGGCCGGGCACACCCCTCCCTCCCGGCTGTCTCCAGGCCCTCCGCCACAGCCCCTCAACTCTCCCCAGTTTCCTGCCCTTGGGAGACCTGGGGCAGCCAGAAATGCCCAGATCCCCCTGACCCCCTTCCTTCTCCAGCTGCCTTGCCCCCCAGGCACCCACCCTGCCCAGCCTTCCTCCGCGTCTCTACTGCCTGCCTCCCAGTCCCTGCACCTGCTAGCGCTCTGCCTGGGACGCCCCCGGAGTGGGGGGGCCTGGGGCAGACAGGCCCCCGTGCTGGTGCCCCTCACATCCTGCGGGGTGCCACCCACACCCTATGTGGCCCTCACAGAGATCCCAAAGGCCCTGGTCATTCCTTTGTCCAACAAAGCCTTACTGAGTGTCCACTGTGTGCCAGGCTCTACGCAAGACCCTGGGGCACCCGGCTGACCCGCACAGACCCTGCCCTCGCTTTCTCAGAGCAGCTTCCAAGAGTGCTGGTGGTGGGGTGCACCCTGGTGGGATTAGAGGTGGTGGCAGCCTGTTTGGGGCCTGTCTGGTAGCTCCGATGCTTCTGCTCAAGCTGATCTCATCTGCAAAATGGGAACAAGAACCCTGCCTTGTCTCACAAAGCCTGATGTGCCCTGGTGGGTGAGCTCACACTTAAGAGATGCCTGTGGTTGTCATTCCTACGACTGTCCCCCCTCCAAAAACCTGATGTGGATCCTCCGGGCCCATCAGGAGATGCTCCAGACCCTGGACCCCTGAGGATATGAGTCCAATCCTGGCTCCGGCAGGTGCTGGCAAGCTCCCCTCCTTGAACCTCAGTTTCTTCATCTGCAAAATGGGGATCATAATAGTCCTGTGGAAGAAAAGACATCATGCATGAAAAGCTCATAGGATAGAACATGTGCTTCCTCTCTGGAAAATATTAGCAACTTCACCACATTTAAAAAGTAACACGGGCCATGCTTGAAAATTGGGGAACTATGAAACTCCAGGTGGGCACAAAATGTGGTCCCTGGGACACCGAGAAATGAGACCAGATGCATTTATCTACGCCCACCTCCACACCTGCCCCCTCCAACACTCCGAATTTACCCACCCCCACCTCTCCCTTCCTCTCTGTCCAGGGTCTGACTTGGGGCAAATTTGGGAGGATAAACTTATTTGAAGACCAGTTAAATAAGTTGTAGTTACAATGAAAGGGAAATTTACTCTTTCCGACGTCCAGTAAGTCACAAATTGTATTTACTCTGGAAGCTTCTGGACCCTCTGGACTCTCAGATCAAAATGTGTCTATTCTAATTATGGAAGTAATTATGCAAATGTTAAAAGCACACTTAACAATGTGCCAGGCTGGACCGGGAGTTTGAGGCATTGAACAAGGCGGGTTGTGTCTTGTAACATCAGCCCAGCCCCGGCAGCCGCTGGTCCCTGAGGACTTTGATTAAAGGTGAATGAATTAGTTCAGGGGCGCCTGGGTGGCTCAGTTCGTTAAGCAGCAGTCTTCCGCTCAGGTCATGATCCCTGGGTCCTGAGATTGAGTCCCACATCCTGCGAGTGGGTTTTCCCGAGTGAGCGGGCCGCTCCACAGAGCACAGGCCACACTTCAAGATGTTGGCCAGGGTCGTGGAATTCAAGCCTTAGATCCTTGTTCTCTAGCTGGTTGGAATGTCTCTTGCTCCCACTTCTGTGCCAATTCCATGTCTCCCACCATGAATTGTGAAAATCACTCTTACACCCCCAGATGAGGGGCTTCAAATTTTCAAATGCATGCTAAGTAGTAAAATGCTTTCTTCAGATAAATGCTTATGAAGAAGTCTGACTTATTGATCGATTGATTGATTTGACAGAGAGAGCACAAACAGGGGGAATAGCAGGAAGAGGGAGAGGCAGGCTCCCACTGAGCAAGGAGCCCAACGTGGGGCTGGATCCCAGGACCCTGAGATCATGACCAGAGCCGAAGGCAGACGCTTAACCGACTGAGCCACCCAGGCTCCCCTGAAGGAATCTAATTTAGAAAATAGATACAGGACTTCATGTTGAGAACTTGGAAATCATCATTCTGGTCCTTACAACAAGAAAAAGCTGATGTTCTGGAAATCAGCAATTTTTTAAAAAAGATTTTATTCATTTATTTGACAGAGATCACAAGTAGTCAGAGAGAGAGAGAAGAGGAAACAGGCTTCCGGCTAAGCAGAGAGCCTGATGCGGGGCTTGATCCCAGGACCCTGGGATCACGACCTGAGCTGAAGGCAGAGTCTTTAACCCACTGAGCCACCCAGGTGCCCCCAAATCAACGATTTTTTTAAGGAACTACCGAGAACTGAGGTTGCAAGGTAAAGGGTCACCTTGAGGGTGGATGGGGGGGTGGGGACGGGGGGCCTGGAGGACCCCAGGGAGGACCTGTGTACCTGGAGCAGGACTGCTGAGGCCACAAACTTGTAGGAACACTTCATGGCAATTTTGACAAATTGTTGGAGGCTGAGTGTGGAATAGTATCCCAATGAGAAACTCCTGTAGTCTCCAGTCTTGGGGGGAGGCACACTTGCATGGTGTTCTTTTTGTTGTTATTTTTTGTTTTTTTTTTTTCTGTTTGTTTTTTTGTTGGTTTGTGGTTTGTTTGTTTTTCTGTTTTTTGGTTTTTTTTGTTTTGTTTTGTTTTCCCTCCAGGAACTCCATCGGGTTCTCCAGGAGAAGATCTGAGAAGACTTGCTAGTGTCCCTGGCATAAACAAGGAGGGGAGAGACAGCCTGGTGAAATTCACCCACAGCCGTATCCCAAAATTGGGGAAGGGCACTCTCCTCTCCCTCCAGCCCCTTGCAGACTTCCTGTCTCATGTGAGGGAAAAACAAATGAATACACAAAGTTAGTAGGACACGGGGCTTCCAAGAGTTTGCTTGGAACTCCTACAGCCTGAGAAGACTGTGGTAGGCAGGTGGGGGAAGCTCTTTCACTGGAGAAACAGCCCTAAGAGCCAGACCCACTAAGAGACTGACATAGAATTGGTGACTACAGCATGCTCCCCACGTCCTGCCCCTCCCCCACACATCAGCAGAGCTCCGAATACCAGTGGTGGTTCCAGCAGATACAGGAGCAAGATTCCATCTGAGAGGTTGGAGACAGGGAAACCCCAAGTCCAGAGAGGAGTTGAGAAAAGACACGGGAGAATTTAAGGTCATGGACACTCGTAACTACAGTGAATATTACACAGCCTCACTCCCAGGGGAACATAGGACCCTCTCACCCTAAAAGCCTATTTATTTACCCCAGTTCCTGTGCTCTGATACAGCATGTTTGGCTTTCAACAAAAAATTATAAAGCATGACAAAAGGCAAGAAAAAACGCAGTCTGGAGAGACAGAACAAGGATCAGAACCAAACTCAAATATGACACCAGTACCAGAATGATCAGAGAAGGAATTTATAATAACTATGATTAATATGTTGAGGGGTCTAAGAGAAAAAGTGGGCAACTGGGGTGCTTGGGTGGCTCAGTCTGCTAAGTGTCCAACTATTGATTTCAGCTCAGGTCATGATCTCAGGGTTTAGAGATCGAGTCCCGTCTCGGGTTCCACACTGGGTGTGGAGCCTGCTTAAGATTCTCTCTCTCTTCCTCTGCCCTTCCCCCTACACTCAAGCACTCTTTCTCAAAGAAAAAGTAAAAGTGGGCAACATGCGAGAACAGATGGGCGATGGAAACAGAGAGATAGGAACTCTAAGAATTGAAAGGGAATGCTGGAAATTAAAAGCAGGGTAACAGAAATGAAGACAGCCTTTGGTGGAGTCCTCAGTAAGCTGGATGGGGCTGGGGAAGGAGTCAGTGAACGTGAAGATGTGTTGATGAAAACATTACCAAACTGAAGTGCAAAGAGAAAGAAGAATGAAAGAAACGACAGGATAGCCAAGAACTGTGGGATGATTTCAGAAGGTGCAACATATGTGTAATCGCCATAAACACCAGAAGGAGAAGAGGGAGAGGTGGGGGCAGAAGGAATGTTGGAAGCGATAACAGCTAAGAACTTTCAAAAATTACTGACATGCAGCAAGCTACAGATCCAGGAAGATCAGAGAACATTAAGCAGGACAAACAATAATTTTTTAAAAAGCACCCAAAATAGGGGTACCCGGGTAGCTCAGTCAGTTAAGCGTCTGTCTTCAGCTCAGGTTATGATCCTGGGGTCCCAGGATCGAGCCCTGCGTCAGGCTCCCAGCTTAATGGGGAATCTGTTTCTTCCTTTCCATCTGCCTGCTGCCCCCCTGCTTATGCTCTCTCTGTCAAATAAATAAGATCTTTAAAAAATCACCCCAAATAACACAAACAAAAAGAAACAAAACCCATAACAAAAACCCAATCCACAGAAAATACCAAACTCCCGCATAATACAGGCAACCTGCAGAAAACCAAAGGAAGCAGGTTCCCGTGGCTTTTACGGTCTCTGCTTGCTGGGTGGTCAGTCAACGGCAGCAGTGAGGCTGATGAGAGACTCAGAAAGAGTTAAGGGATGATGATTTCACGTGAGCCTCAATGTCCTCATTCTTTGTGAACTGGTTGCACAGTACGGGTGTGATTCTAATTCAGACAAATAAGCAAGTGATTGTTAGTGACTATAGTTATGTGGACTGCTGACCTTGTCCTCTTACATACTCTTATTTTTTAAAATATTTTATTTATTTATTTGACACAGAGAGAGAGAGAGAGAGTAGAAGCTGGGGGAGTGGCAGGGAGAGGGAGAAGCAGGCTCCCACTGAGCAGAGAGCCCAATATAGGGCTTGATCCCAGGACCCCGGGATCATGACTTGAGCCAAAGGCAGAGTTTAACCACCTTAGCCACCCAGGTGCCCTACATGCAAAAATTCTAAACAAAACTATGAGCAATTCAACCCAATGATATATAAGAAGTACTGAAAATATATTACAACCAAGAGGTTTATTCTAGGAATGCAAGGCTGGTATAAAATTTGACCATTGAAGTAATTCACTGTGTTAAAATTAAAAAGGAGATAAATCAGGAGATGATTTCTAGAGATGCAGAAAAGCATTTGAAAAATTCAGCACCCAGTCATGATAAACTTTTGGCTAATGGGACACAGAAGGGAACTTCCTTATCTGATAAAAAGTATGTATAACAAATGTACCACAAACATAAGTAATGGTGAATTATTAAAAGTGTTCTCTCTGAGGTTGTGGGTGAGACCAGCCAGGATGCTCACTGTCACTACATTTAGAGAACAATGTACTGGAAGCCTTGGACAGGGCAGTCAAACAATCAATTTTTTAAAATGGCATAAGGATTGGAAAGGAAAAAAAATAACACCATTGTTACTCATAAATGACATGATTTGGAACATAGGAAATCCAGATGAATCTACAAGCTCTTCTAATAGATGAGGAATTCAAGTAAAGTCATTGGAATCCAGGTTAATATATTTTAAAACTATATTTCTAAAACCAGCGATGAAGAAATGAAAACTGAAGTTTAAAAGGTACCAATTTCAATAACAGCCAAACATCAAAGCCCCAGGAATAAATGGAAGGAAAGGTGTGCAAGACCTCTCCACTGAAAGCTCCTAGAATTCTAGAGAAAAACCAAAGAATAAAACAAAAGAAGGGATATACCATGTTCATGAAGTGGGACTGCCTGTTGTTGGGTTTTGATTCTTCCTAGATTGATGCATACATTCAGGGCAGTTCCAGTTAAAATCCTGGAAGCTTTGAGCACATTGTGGGGCACAGGGGATTGATAAATGAATTCTAAAATTTATGTAGAGGGATGCCTGGGTGGCTCAGTGGGTTAAATGTCTATCTTCAGCTCAGGTCATGATCTCAGGGTCCTGGGATCAAGCCCTGCATTGGGCTCTCTGCTCGGCAGGGAGCCTGCTTCCCTGACCCCCTGCCTGCCTCTCTACCTACTTGTGCTCTCTCTCTGTCAAAATGAATAAATAAAATCTTTAAGAAAATAAAGAAAATTTACATGGGCATGCAAAGGGCTGAGGCCTAGCTGAGACAAGCTTGAAGAACAACAGAGCTGAAGGACTTACCGTGAAGGCACAGCCACTAAGATAGTGTTGTATTGGCACAAAGATAGATACGCAGATTGAAAAAAGTGGGAATGCCATTGTAACATATTCGAATGCCCAGTGTGTTTAAAAAATTATAGCCAAAAAGTTTTAAATACATTTAATGTATTTTATTGGAAATCGAATCCAACAACAGTGGCACACTTGACCCCAGCCTCACACAATTTGGAAACCTCTGGTGTGGTCTGGTCTAATTCCCATGGAAGGGACACTGAGGGGTGTGACCTGTTCCAGTCACAGAGGAGGTCAGCTGACCAAGTAGGGAACACAAGCCAGGCCTCTGGGCTCTCCATGTGGCTGTTTGCTCCCCTTGGGTGAAGAAAAGGCAGGTTTGGGGAAGAACTTGTTAATACATACCCTCAGATGGGTTGACCTAGTGGGATGTTATCCCTAGAAGGAAACCATGAATCCTAGGCCTGTCACCACCCCGAGCTTCATTGTCATTCTTCTCTTAAGCACAGCTGAGAGCACCCGACGACACCCCAGGGAACTGAAGGTACATGGGTTTCTGGAGGGTTGTGTGAACTCAGAGCAAGTGCAGCCGGGACATTGGGGGGCCCAGGCAGTTCCCCCAGCAGGGGTTGGGGCTTCCTGGGAAGATTAGAGAGGCTGCTGTGAGAAGGGGAGACACAAAGGATCAGAATCCTTTCTCGTGTGCTTGAAGGATTGCCTTATCACCACCTTGCAGGCCAGAATTCGGCAGCCTAGGTCCACTCAAGGGCTGGCCAAAGTCGTCTCCTACACAGCGGTGGCACATAGCGATGTGTGTGCGTGTGCGTGCATGCGTGTGTGTGTGTGTGTGTGTGTGTGTGGCGGGGGGTCCTGACTTCTTCCAGAGTCGCTGCACCTGCCCTTAGGGGCCTTCTTTCCTAATGACCTAGCTGTCGTGGCTTCAGGGGACCAGCGAGCTAGACCTGGGGTCACAGGATCCTGGGGAGACCAGGAGAGCCCAGAAGCAGCTAGAGGGTCAGTGGTGAGGATACTTTTTTTGGGTCACACTCAGTTCGTGGCATTCCTCGTGGAATAGAAAAAGCCACAGGAGTAATCAGAAGCCCTGGGCTCAGGGTGCCTGGGTGGCTCAGTGGGTTAAGCCTCTGACTTCGGCTCAGGTCATGATCTCAGGGTCCTGGGATCAAGCCCTGTATCGAGCTCTCTGCTCAGCAGGGAGCCTGCTTCCCCCTCTCTCTCTGCCTACTTGTGAACTCTGTCTGATGAACAAATAAAATCTTAAAAAAAAAAAAAAAAAAAAAAGGAAGCAACAGCAGCCCTGGTCTCAATTATTATTAGGAGTTGCTGTGTTTTGGGTTCTCAGTGTGAGGCAGGGGTCAAGTGCTTTACATATTTGTCATAGAATCTTAGCTCAGCCCATGACCAGGTAAATAGCTCTTATCTCCACACCGCAGACGGAGAAACGGAGGCATAGAATCTTAAATGATTTGTCTTCGGTCAGAGCCTTTGAGTGGTGGGGACAGTGCTCACACCAAAGCTTGAAAGTGGCCACGCGGGCAGGTTTTACAGTCAGACTGAGGTCTGAGCCCGGGCTCTGCCACCTCATGCCCATGGTATGACCCTAGCAAGAACCTGTTCAAACCTGTTTCCCTGTCTCTAACATGAGCCCCAAGAGTATTGGGGTCCTCTGCGGAAAGTAAGATAGCTGATTCTCCTTGTCTGCAGTGTGGTCGCATTCTACAAGACCTCGGAGAACCGGGATCGGTGAATATGGCACCATCACTCCCAGCGGGGCGTGCAGAGTTGGGGTCCTTCTAGCCTCTGGTCACAACTTTTCATCAATCAGTTCATAACTGTGTTTTATGTGTGTTTCTGTTTAAAGGCACCTTGCCTAATATGTATCGTCGACTCCTGAAGATCAAACTCACGGCCAACCGCACGGTAACTCGTGGCTGACACAATTTACGTGACACACGGTGTCCACGTGGGAGTGCCAGACTCCCAGCGCTATGCTTGGGGGCCATTTTAAGCAGCAAAATCACCGACAGAAAGCGAGACGTTGTGGCACTAGATAGACAGCAAGGCGGACACGTGCTTATGGCCGGAGAGGCTTGACATGTGGGCGGTGGGGGTTGTCCTCGGTTAGAAACGTGTGCAGAAACGTGCGCATTGGGCAACTCAGATTTGCTGAGAATGACTGCAGGAGAGCGGGACGGGGGGATGTGCTTTAAGATTGTAAATACATTTCAGCGAGTATGTGAATTTGTAAATATGGAACCCAAGCCCATGATCGACTGTGATGGATGTGTAGGCTTGACACTCAATGCTAAGCGTTCAGGCCATTTCCCCGCTCCGAGGACCGCCTCACTTGGTGGTGACTGCAGTGTCCCCCCGAGAGCAGCCATTATGCTCTCGAATGAAACCCTAGATGAAGCCCAGCCTTGAACTTGGCACAGAACCCGCCCCTACACTTGCGTGTACGAGAGCAAGTCGCGGGGATCGGTCCTTTCTACCCTCCAGGGTGTGGCGACCCTCAGCAAAGGAGATGCCTGCCAAGGACAAGTCCCCGGCTAGGTGCTCCTGGAAGGCCCTGGGGACAGAAACCAGCAAGGCTCCCCATTGTTTCCGCAGCTCATTGATGAGGGCGGTCTTTACTTCCCCCTTCCGACCCACACGAGGCACGGACCCTGGGCCAGCACCCCCTTCGGAACTGTGTCAAGCCACTTTCTGGCCATTAATCTCTAAGAGTCTGTCAGGACCATTTGCATTAGCCTGTCTGCAAAAAACCCCAGCTGGGCCCCAGTGGACCAGAAGTGGGGCTTGGGAAACCAAGCTGCTGTAGCCAGCTAGGAGCGGAGGCTCCGAGGTGTCCCAGCGCCCTCGTGGACCAGCTCCTGCCTCATGCCATCTGTGCCCCAGCCAAGCCTCTGGGGTTGGGGGGCAGAGCTGTAGGACATCATGGGGGTGGCCACCCCTTAGAGGGGACATGGAAAAGACACCACCTCCTACCTGACGAGAGGGCAGGGATGCTGACGAGGACGCTGGCTGGAGCACTGCCCACCACTACCCCGAAACTCTGGGGTCGGATGCGAACAGCCCAGCCCGGTCCTGGAACCCGGAACTCGGACCCCGGGGGCGGCGGGCAGAGACGGGAGTGCGCATGCGTGGTGGTGGGTGGGCGGCCGGGGGCAGAGTTCTGAAGACAGACTGGGCCCCCGCCCCGCCCCCACCCCCCAAACACAGACTTGTCCTTTCCGTGATGACCATGCAGCTTTCTTAATGGAACACAATCGCTGAACCTGGTACATTTCAAGCACTTTAGCCTTCCAGGACACCAGACTGCTGATGAAAACCATCTTCTGTGGGCGCCATGTTAATGAGAGGCCAAATTTCATGTGCTTGCAAACTTTCCCCCCTGCCTCCTGCCGTCCTGGACCCCGCCTTCCCCCGCCTCAATAAAAGATTGCATCAGAGAGAGAGAGAGAGAGGGAGAGAGATTTCCATAATTTATAGTATGGGCATTTCACTGGGGACAAGCGCTAATCTGTACTTACCGATACATTTAAGAAAATGCATCCTCTCGCAAGCCTGCAGCATTTATGACTCTTGGCACAAACCGCAATGCTCAGTCTTCAATTAAGGGACACCTTAGGGTTCATTATCACACAATCGCTCCCTGTGAACCATGCCAAATGCTGTTTTGGCACAGAGCTTGGAAGATGAATTAGAAGGAAGTCTTCTCTGTAATGCCCTCTCCCCAACTCCCATTTCCATCAGCCGCGGTTATGCCCTCCTCCTCCTCCCGCCCCTCCTTCTTTCCAAGTGGCTTTTACTATTCAATTTCTCAACGTCAAACTCGATTCTCTGGAGGTGTAGTTAAAGATGCCACTGCTCCTTTTTGTCTTCCGGCTCTCAACAGGCCTCAGAACGGCTGCAGATGGGCTGCTCTCCACACCCCTTTTCGGCCTCAAGGAGCCACAGATGCTTTTTTTCCCTTCCTCTTAGAGCGTGGGGTAGGAAAGAGAAAAGGGGCCTGAACTGGAGACACACACACACACACACACAGACACACACACTCACACACACCCACAGCCATAAGGAGGGCTCTACACGGGATCCTCCCAGTACCGGGCATCTAAAGGAGATGACACACAGAAAGCTGGCAGCAAAGGCAGGGCATTTTCAAACGGGGGAGTCGGGAGCTGTGTTTGGAGCCGGTGGCTTCAACGGACCAGAAAGGAAGGAGGGAAAAAGAGGAGCCGAAGGCTCTTCCTCGATATCCTCCAGAGAAGGGCCCCCACGGTCCCGCTGTGTCCTGAAACCCCTGGACCCTCCCTGAGTTACACCTCTGGGTAAGGAGGACCCTCCTTCTGTTTCCGTGATGGAAACACCAAAAGCAAATGAGCACCTCAGCGGGCACCTTCCAGCCCTCCTGGCGACCCTGGGCCCCCCAGCGTGGTCCGGTGTGCCAGGAGGGAGCAGCCCAGGCAGCCGCAGCCAGAGAAGACTGTGGAGGACAGCAGCGGCCCAGTGTGCCAGGCCAAGGCAGCCCTACCTTCTGCGCCAGGGAGAGGGTGTGTGTGTGTGTGTGTGTGTGTGTGTGTGTGTGTGTTGGGGGGGCGCCGGTGGAGGGAGGGGGCGAGCTGACTCAGTTATCCAGCTGCGGGAGCTGGTCACAACCTCCCTTAAATGAAGCTCCCAGCTCTGCTTCCCCTGACAGCGCCTCGGCGCGAGGACACTCTTATTGACTTCTCAGTGTCACACCCACGTCGAGAGCGGCTTAGACTGACAGGTAAGAGGGGCTGATGGTAATCAAGGCTCTGGAGTCAGACTGTCAAATTATGCAAAGCCATTAAAATAAAATTAGCTTAACGAAGTAGCTAGAAATCTGGATTGGGCTCCAAGTCGGGCTGGTATAGAGCAAAGAGTAAGAACCTTCGCTCGAAAATCGGGGGGCTGGGGGGGCAGGGGGAGGGGCCTGGGCGGAAAGGAAAGCAAACAGACTAAAAATACTTCGCCCACAAGACGGCTTGTGGGAATTTTATTATATAGAGTGTAAAATGAATTGTCAGTCAAATAAAAAGAACACTTTTTTTTTTAAAAACAACATGCATAACATTTTCCAATTGCCTTTTTTTAATAGTTAGACATTTCAAGCATTATAAGGAAAATAAGGAGAAAAACCCAGAAACTGTAACTCCGGTACATTTCAAACGGAATGTCCCTCGGGTCAATTAAAAATGCAAGAAAAAATAGCTTCGACTCCGTTTTTCTTTCCTTTAAAAATACATGTTATCTGTACAAGACGCACTACAGTAAACACTGGAAATCATATTATCCCTTTTATTAAATCAAAATTATTTAATTCATATGGTGGTTAATACTAGATTTATTTATTCATCTAGTTAATTTGACAAATATTAAGAAAATATTTAAAAGAAAAAAGGAAGAAACATCTTGGAATTAAACAACAGTTACTACATTTTCACGCGGTTTAACGTTCCACAGTGTTTGTTAAAAGTTATATCGAATTTCTTTTTAATATTAAAAATAACAGTATTTATATTTCTGAGAGAAGACAGAAAGGTTTTTCGTTTTGTTTTTAAAACAAGCTTGGAGGTCTTAGATACACAATTGCAACTGGTAATGGAGACACGAAAAAAAACGTATGCTAAACACACGGACACGTTTTTATATTACCCCTTTAGCACTCTAGAAATTATACAAACCCTATAAAATGCCCCCTCCCAATCCCTGTTGGACAGCAATACAATTATCTGTCTCAATTCAGAATGCACATAATTAATTACAATACATAATAGTTCAGTTTTTTAAAAAAATGCAATAAAACCAGACAGCCAAGATAACAAGAAATTAGAAGTAAAACATTTAATGAATTTACACATTTTAAGAATATTTAAATACTGTTTAAAAATTTTTTAAAGAATTTGTTACATACCACCTAAGACTTCCAAGCCACTTTCTGTTGCAACAGAAAAAAACTGTAAATAAAAAGACACACAAAACGGAACAGAACAAAACAGAAACACACCGTGTTGAAATGTCACTGCTCTGAGGCACGCGCTGGTGCCTGAATTTGCAGGTCTCACTCCAGAGAGAATCCCAGAGCTTACACATTTGAAATAACAAACAAAAATAATGAAACAAATTATCAGCAATTTTTAGTAACTAATTTTCCCGATTTTTAGAAAAATCCTGTTAATCTAAATATAGTGTTTCACAGAACAAAACAAAGGTTCTTCATCAAAAGGTTTGCAAATCTAAAAACCTCTGTTACAAATAGGTTTTTGCTCACAATGATTTCGGGGAGGAAACAGCCGCAGGTCGCCGTCCTACTGCTCCTGCGGAAAGAAGGGGACAGAAGTTAGTGAGGTCAGCTCCTGTGACTTCGTCCCAGTCTGGGGCTCTGAAGGTTCGGGGGTTGGGGCACAGGTCACCTCTGGCTCCTCAGCGGGCACGGACACACAGCCCATGTCCGTGCGTCCTGGGATCCAGGACAGACAAACCCTCTCCTGCACAGGAGGCCCTGGGCGGCTCCCCAAGCCCAGGTACGGGGGGTGAGGCAGGGGAGTGCGTCCCTCCCCTTGGCCACCTGCCAGCCCAACACCTGTCTCCACCGGGCCCAGGCACAGAGGGACCACTTTGGCAGTGAGATGACCAGCGAGATTTGGGTCTAGGGCCTGTGGGAACCAGCACGCTGTCCATGGGGACCTGGCCTGCATCAGGTCACCTGGCG
This sequence comes from Mustela nivalis, assembly GCF_964662115.1. Taxonomy (NCBI): domain Eukaryota; kingdom Metazoa; phylum Chordata; class Mammalia; order Carnivora; family Mustelidae; genus Mustela; species Mustela nivalis. The sequence continues at coordinate 88,144,338 of NC_139032.1, read as the reverse complement.
AACACACCTGAGACACGACTCAGGGCAGCCTTTGGCCATATTCCGGATGTTAGTAAGAAATCCGTTTTTGGCTTCTGCCTGGACAGAGCGCTCCTGGCTTCCACGCAGGGTGGAGATCTGGCTTTCTGCCCTGCCCAGCCTTCAGAGCGTCTGGACTCGCCCTTCTCCTGCCGCCCCTTGCCGCTGACTGGGGGACAGTCTGGCCACACCATCCTCTTTAAGAACAGTACGGACTGTGACTCCCACGGTCCCTACTGCAGTGCTGAGGCTGCCCAGAGTCACAAAGTCTGGTCATTTCGTGGATGGTGGGGAAAACTGAGGCCTAGAGACACGGGAGTGCCCCTCGGCACTGCAGTCTCAGGACTCGGACATGAGGGAGGGGCAGGCACTTCCTCTCTCCCGGGCCCGAACTTGCTGTGTCCGGGGCGCGGAGAGGGGGGCCTGCGCGGCCGGGGCCTGAGCCATTCCGCCACAGGCCCGGGAGGAAGGGGTTCGGGCTGGCCTGGGAGTGCCCGCGCCGCTACTGACCTGGCTGTGGGCCTGCGCCTGCCCTAACGTCTGCCCGTAGAAAGCGACCTGCTGCCTGTAATATTCCGCCCAGGCCATTGTGTAGTCCGGCGGGGAGCTGGCCTGAGGAGCGGCGCCGGCGGCGTGACCTGATTGACAAAGGAAAGCACGGACGTTAGCAGGGATGGCGACACCCTCGGGGAAGGCAAAGGACGCTGTCAGCTCGGCCGCGTCCCGGGGCAGCTGCAACAAGGGCCGGCGCGGCCTCCCTCCGGACGCTGGACGAGCCGCCGGGACACCGCGCGGCCGGGCGCTGCCCAGGGGCACAGAGTGCTCCGAGCTGCCTGCTGCCTGGCCCTGCTCTGCCCCCAGACCTCATGGCTGGCTGTTGGCGCTTCCCAATCACCCCCGCTGCCCATCTGCCTGCCCCATCGGCTGCCAGAGACAAAGACAGAGACAGAGAGACCGAGAGAGACACACACAGAGAAACAGCACAGACAGATGGCCAGGGTGGGTGCTGGGTGGGGGGGGGGGAGCCGGGGGGAGGGAGGAAGAGGAAAGGAGTGCGGGTCCCCGGCCTGGGTGCGGGGGGGCCCCTGCGCACGCTCCAGTCCCAGGAGGGCTGGAAACACAGGCCCATGTGTGCCTGCGCGCCTGGATTTGGGAGGTCTGCGGGAGACGGGGCATCTGGCGTCTCAGTAGGGGCGCTGGGTGACGATGACCTCCCTGACCCCACCGAAGCCCCGGGGAGGAATCTCAACGCCAGAACGACCACAGTCCTTGACTTGATTTTTGCCAACCAGCAGGTGACGTCCTGCGCAGTCACGGCGGCAGAGCGCCTCCCCGGACCACACTCCAGCCAGGCACTTCGGAAACTCATACCGGGGACTTAGGACTTATTTTAGTTGCTGTTACTCGATTTTTTTCTTTTCTTGTTAACAAGATGGGCTTAGTTCCTGGCACAGCTAAGAGCACGAGCTTACTCGAGAAGGGAACTGGCGCCCAGGCACCGGCTCTGACGGCGGGCTCCCTTCCTGGCGTCTTACCCTTTTTCTGTTCCCTGCCCTGAAAGGACCAAAAAGAGCCGGGAGGAAGCACGACGGCCGGGGACCGGGACGCCTGCTGGTCTGAGGCCTGGCCCAGCGGCTCATGAGGGGATGGCTGAGGACGAGACAGCGGGCCCCCAGCTGTCCTCAGGCCCTTTGGCGTCCAGAAGGTGGGCGACTTCACCACGTTCCTTCTGACGGACACACAGGGGACGCAGGGAGACAAAAGCGGGGACTGAGACCAAGTCACGCAGGGAAAACACTGAAAAAAAAAACCAAAGGTGACAGGGAACCACGAACAAGGAGGCCCACAGACAGGCACGGGGGGCACGGGGCCTAGGGGTCTGCTTCGTCAGAAGGCCGGCTCACTCACTCTGCTTTTTGTAATAGTCTTCCCAGGCCTTGCTGTAGTCGGGCTGGCTGCTCTGCGGCTGGCTCTGCTGGCCTGTGCGGGGAACACAAAAGCAGTCAGGCAGGCCCCCGCCGGCTGAGCGTCCTGCCTTAGCCCGGTCCCAGCCCTGCGGCCCCGGAAGGCAGTGGCCAGGGAAACCGCGATGCCCTCAGGGGGCCTAGGAGTGACTGAAGCCCTGTGAAGAGGGGGTTGACAGGACAGCTAACCCCCAAGAGCAACGGGTCAGAACAGCCTCGACCCTTCAGATGGAGATCTGAGCTTGGGGAGCCCCCGAGGCCAGAGTGACAGAGTCTGAGGCTCCCTGAATCGCCCTCCAAACTGAATAAAGAATCCCAGCAGTGCTGACCGCACACTCGTCACCCGGCCGGTCTCGCACAGATGAACAGCTTTCACTCCGGACAAGCCCAAGTGCAGGGAAAGCACGTGGGAAAACGGCTCAGAGACCGAGCCGGGCGACGGTGACAGAAGCCGGGGTACACGCAGCAGAGGGCCGAGGGCCACAAGATGCGCCTGAGCCTGACTTAGCCTCATGCCTTTCTAGGGGAGGAGCAGATGGGGACAGGAGGTGTGTGGGGCTGTTCCCGGCGGGCGAGCCAGGACGCCTGCTCCGCCTGGCACTAGCAGCAAAGATCTGGGCGGGGGGGCGCGGAGTGGCAGCCGCCTGTCCCGGGCCTGTAGGGTTCATAAGCCCTGACCAGAGCGACAAGTCGGGACCTTCTTTTTTACCGAGGTCAGGGCTGGCTTGTGTGTTCCCTGCTTGGACCCCCTTCTGTCCTGTCTTCTGTTAGAACCGCAGGTGACAGCCAGCGGGCAGGACGCGCTGGTGACCGTGGTCATGGCAAAGGGTCTTCCCTGCTCATTGATTTACTGCAGTCTGAGGAGGGGCGTGCGGTGACAGGAGTCTGTGTGTGCGGCGGGGAAAGCAAGCGAGGTGGGGAGAACACACGGGGAGAAGCACCCCCTCCCGGTCCTGGTCCTCCCAGCAGGGCGGGAAGGGCCTCAGGACGATACTGGGCACAGAACACGGTGGCTGTGGAGGGTGTGGGCAAGCCGGCGGGTTCTTCCAAACAAGATTCCACTGACGGAAACCAGTTCTCACCGCCCCCTAGAGACAAACACGCTCAACACCATGAGACGGACGGGAACAGAGGCGAGAACCCAGGCCCTGTGTTTTCTTTCACTTTGCCCTACAGGCCTCTGCCTGCGGCGGGCAGCGGAGCTGAGGCGCGGAACCGTGGCACAGGGGTCACTTCCCCTCAGGCAGGAGGACATGTCCCCTACCCACACCCCCCAGTCTAGGGCTTTCCCACAGAGTCCCTGTCCCGGACAATGGGGCACATGGGAAGTCTGCCCGGGGCCACTCCTGTCTTGCAGGCCCTTTTCCATCAGAACAGGAAACACAAACAGGCTTGGGAGCAAGTGAGTGCGGTGAGACGGCTCGGGGACTCTGGCGGGGAGGGAGGGTGCAGGCGTTTACGGTGAAATTCTTTCTACTATTCTGCATGTTTGAGACATTTTCTTAAAAGGGGGGGGCAGAAAAAAAACGCAACCATACAAAGTCAGAGCTCACGGTTACTCTGGAAATCGAACCCCAACCTTCCATTTCTTAGACACCAACTGGAGGCCAGAGGAGGGGAAGGTGTGCTCGGCCACACCCGGCATCGGCCTCCGGACTCCAGACCCCAGACCCCCCGGGAGCTCGTGCAGCTGGGACCCGGAGCAGGCACCGGGCCGGGCTTCCTCACAGCCGCGCTCTGCTCAAGGGGGCAGCGGGAGGGGCCCGCAGCGCGGGCTCCGTCCCTCGTGAGCCGAGCAGCCGCAAAGCGGTGTGGCGCTGCGAGGACCCGGGCAGCCGCACGGAAGGACGCCCTCGACGCAAGCAGCTGCCGCCTCAGGGGGACAGAAGAACGGAAGGTAAGCGGTTTGGTCTGGTTTGGTTCTGAAGGCTGCGTGAGATCCAACTCTAGAAGGATTCCTGAAGCTCGTGTGGGGGCCCGAGGGCAGGCCGAGGGGACTGGACGCCACAGGGACCTTCTCTAACGGTCAGCTGTTCTGCCAAGGTGTCCCTCCACTGAGCTAACTCTCCAGCTGTGTGCTTTCTGAGAAGTTCAGGAGACAGAAAGACCATCCCTTCTAAGGCAGTGCTGGAGAGAAAAGGGGGAGACGGTCACCAGCAGGCCCGAGCCTGGGCAGGGGCCTGTCTGGGAGGGCAGTGGGGGGGGGGGCTGCAGGCTGGGCCGGGTCCAGATGGGCATCTGTGGGCCCGAAGCGGACAGAGCCCCCAGCTCTGAAAAGAACAGAGGAGATGGGAGAGAAAGGCTGGAGAGGGGCCAGGAAAGAGCCGGCCTCCTCCCTTGCTCCGCTGGGGGCCCACCACAGGGCTGCTGGTGGCTCCCGCTGCCCCAGGTGCTCCTGGCAGCTCTGGGGAGGGGCGTGCGGGCGTACTGGCCAAGAGACGCAACGAGAGCGTTCCAGACACGTCGACCGCCCAGCCCTCCCGTGTGGCGTGCGCAGTCCCACCTCCTCCAGGGTCACTTACTTGGGACCTGTTGTGTGGGCTGCTGCCACGCCTGGTAGGTGCTGCCCCATCCCTGGGTCAGAAAGGCTGGAGGACCACTGCGGGGGACAAAAGAGTCACTCGTTCCACAGCAGGCCACACCCCCGTCTCCTCAACTGGGTCCACCTCCTGCCAGGCCATCCGTGATCTGAGGCTTCACGGCTCCCCCCCACCCCCACCCCTGGGCAGTGGCCATGTGGCAGCCCTGGTCCCGAGAGTCCCGAGAGAAGCACACAGAGGGAGTGAGAGGTCGCCTACCTCACAGGGGTACTGTGGGGGTTTCCGTTCACTTTAGCAGCAATGCTCGGGAAGCAGCCCGAGCTCCTTGGGGGAAACGTGCTGAAAGCAAGTGAAGAACACATGACCACAGCGGCCGCGGACTGCGGCGGAGGGGGGGCAGCCACTCGGGGACGCCGGCGCTGACAAGGCCCTCCACCCTGCGGGAAGGCCCCCACCCCTGGGGCTGGCCGAGAGAGGCAGAGGGAAGAGTCTTGCTCACACCCAGGCTCTTGGCTGGCCCTCCCCAGAAGTAGCTGGAGAGGACCTCCTGGGACGGAGTGAGCTCTTCCCGCCGAGACCGACGTGGGAGACTTACTTCTGATGAGGCGCGGCAGGCGGCTGGCTGAAAGGGCTCTGTCCAAAGGCTCCCGGCGCTCCGAGACTCGTCCCCTGTCATGGGCACACAAGGAGCTCTCACTTCCTGTCGGCTGCACCTCTGCCTTCTGCCCAGGCCCCTCCCACCCCCAGCAAACCACAGCTTTCGGGGACACAGAGTCAAGTGACATCCAGATACCCTCTGACACTCGCTAGCCTCGCTTCCCCACAGGGGCTTCACTTGCAGAAATGGCTTCTGCCCCCTCGAGTGACCAAAACCACCACACAGCCCATACGAGCGCCGTCACAGGTGCCCTAACGCGTCACCCTGGGGGTAGGGACCAACCTGCTTGACTCTCCCGTCAATTTAGGCTGGCCCATGGCTCTTTCTGCCATTCTACGTCCCCTTTGAGGTGAGCAGTGGCCAATCTGTCCTCCATCAACACTCCCTTTCTTTATCTGCTTTGAGGTGCCTGAAACTAAAGCCAGAGTCAATGAAAGCCGCCTGCAGGGCTGGCCGCCAGGGCCGCGCCCGCGGGAGTCCAGGGGCGGTGCTGGGGGAAGGCTGCCGCCCCAGCTGCTCATCTAAGCCTGCAGGGGACCCGGCTCTGGGCCTGAGCTGCTGCACTGCGGGGCCTCAGGGGCCTCGGTGAGTTCTGCCAGGGGGCTTCCTCCAGCGCGCCCGGGGCCTGGCCCTGGCATCCCTGGGCCCCAACCTTCCCCCTTGGCAACGTGGGAGGGGCCGCCCTCACATGACATGCGGACTAGAAGGCACAGGAGGTACCAGGTTCTGGGGAGGAGCAGGTGCCTTGGACGTCCAAAAGAAAAGCCAGCTATCATTAAGCCGGGCAGAGGAAGGACCTTGTACGTACGCCAACTTTCTCATCTATGAGATGTCTGGCCACCTCGATCTGCTGAGGGATGCCCCTGATGGTGAACATCCGCAGGTTGGGGTCAGTGCTGGGAGGGGGGTTCCGCTGGAGCTCCACGTGCGCTCCTGACTGCTGATTTATGCTTTTGATGTTCTCGCCCCCTGCAGGCAGGTGGACACAAGACACAAGGGTAAGTGGCAGTTGGGGCAGACCCAGAGGCCCGGTGGTCCTCTGCCGCTTAGGGGAGGAAAAGGTGTCCTCCGTACCCCGGCCCTCACCCGAGAGCAGACAAGTACCTTCAACTGACTCCGAAACCCCCCGTTCTGACAAACACCAGAGCTCTCTCATTTGCAAAACCAGACTGAAGAGCGAGCAAGCTGGTTCTTCTCCCTGAGCCAGACTGAGGCCAGACACTGCATGGCACCCACGCCAGAGCCTGGAGCCCAAGGGTGTGCACGCTGGAGCCGGGCTCTTGGAGGCTCACTGCAAGCCCGCCTCTGCCAGGGGAACACACTCTGTCCTCAGCCCTGTGGGCCATGGCCCGGCGGCTCCCTCCCTGCCACAAGCGCAAACAGACGGGCCACGGGCTCCAACAATGGCCAGAGCCCACAGGCCTTCCACGGCCCTTCTCAAGTCCCTGCCTCCGCTGGGGGGTGGGGCGGGGGAGGTCTAGACAGAGAGGCGGCCCAGGATGGGGGTCACAGAGGCCTGGGTGGAGCGGGGTAATGAAAATTTAGTTGGACCTTTTGAAAAACCTTTGAGAGTTCCAGTCTCTTAATGAGATTTGCGTAACAAAAGGTCCAGCAGTGTCACAATGGTTTGATTCTTCTTTTGAAATTTCACAGAATTTACAGATCGGTTCTGCTCAACTGGGGTGGTGGTGGTGGGGGGGGGGCAGAATACAAGGAAAACCTGGGAGCACAGAGTCTTGCAACATCAGAAAAAGACAGTCTGGAAAATATGGTACAGGCGACCAGAGAACCCCAGATGATCAAAAGCAAAGACTCCAGGCCAGTCTCTGTATCACTCGACCCCGCCCAGAGTCAAAACCAACCTCAAATGACACTTGTCATTTCTGGGTACCACGTGCACAGTCCTTCCAGCCGCTGCTGGGGCACCCATCACGCCCATCAAGCAAGTAGACAAGGAGGATCCCAAGAGCAGGCCTGGCCCGTGTTGTGTCTCATCTCACCCTCTTGGGATACTACAGGCCCAGAAAGCACAATCGGAGCCGGGGTCCTGTGGGCCTTCCCGAAGGTGGACACTGCAGGGAAGAAGCCCGGAGGAACCAGGAAGCTGCTGGCCTTCGGGGAAAGCTTTGTTCAAACTGGCACGTGCAGCATGGCAGTTTAGCGGAGGATGGGTTTCAATTTAAAAGCAAATTAAAAACAACAACGCGTCAGACCTTCCTTCAAGTTCTGCTACGGTTCAAGAGCATCCCTGCGTCGTCCACCTCCAGCACAGAGCACTGGCCAATGCGGAAAGTCACAGACAAGCCTTTCAGCTGCTCGGTGGCCTTTGGGTCAGAGCGAGCCCCTCCCAGCCCTACAACTACCACCCTCTGCTCCCGCATCACGATTTCATCCTCTTGGCACCATGAAAAGTGAGTAGCTTTGCTCCTAGGCAAAGTGTTTCTGGGGCTTAAGGAAGGGCAAGAAGAAGGAACTGGAAGCCTTCCTAGCGCACACCCAGTGCCTGCCGGAATCCTCCCGCCTCCCCTGGCCCCGTGGGGTTCCAGAGGCGAGAACACAAAAGGGCGCATGTGTGAGGCCGAGCGCCCCCGGCCCGGACGACGAGCCCGGCTCCCGTGGGCACTTGGAGAAGCCGCGCAGGCCTGAGGCCCGAGAGCGGGGCAGCATAATAACCGGGGGAAGAGGCAGCACAAAAACTGCGCGGGGCCGGAAGGAGTTCATTTAAGTTCATCTTCCTTCAAAATGAGGTCACCAGCTTGGCACATGGTGGCTGTCTAGAGGCTCATTCAGCAGCCTGTCCATTCTTCCACCTGATGGGGGGCAGAAGCGACCCACCAGCGGCCCCCCAGCTGGACGTGAAATCGTAAAGCAATTAATCAAACCTGCTAAAAGGCCTGGCTGACAAGAGCAGGGCCGGCCGCTCTATCTGTCGCCGCTGCTGTATTTATCATGGAAATCCAGCAGGGGCCCGGGGAGGCGCAGCGTCTGTCCACGGACTAGAGCTGGGGCGGGGGGAGCACAGGCTGCCGGCCTGCCTGCGGCTCCCTCTCCGGTCTCCCTCACCACGCACCTTCCTTAAGAGGGTGTACCCCCCCACGCCCAGCCCCTGTGTGTGTGGCTGGGGGGCGGTGGAGAAAGACCCCGGCTGACCAACTTCGGGCCTCCGAGGCCGCAGTCGGAACGCCAGGTCACACACAGATCAGTCACTGCTCGGCGCTGCCATCACTCTCCCGTGGGAGTCGATCAAGATGACTTTGTCGAGGACAAACCATAAGGGGCGTCCTGCCCACACCCTGATTTCCCACACCCAGGAACGGTCGCAAGGCCGCACTAGGCCACTGAGTCAACTCTCCTTGACAAAATGGTCCTCAGAAGGCACAGAAACCTAGCTCTGCTTCTCAATCCACAGGCACCAACTGGTCTGAAGGTCCCGGCAGCCGCTGATGGTCTGGGTGGCGGATCTGAGTCACCACAGCATCTGGGCAGCTGACAGCATTCCCTGAGCCCTGATCAGCATGTACACCCCGCCAGGAAATGAAAACAAACCCACATTGTTCCTACCGCCTCCGAGAGATGAACGATCTAGAAGACGACACGGAGACAGGAGATAGACGTTTCGAAGGAACACACCACACATGCCGCCCACGGCACGGCCAAACGCAGACTCCAGAAGGAGAATGAGAGGGGGCAGGAGGCCTCCTGTGCTGGCTAAGGCAGCCTCAGCTTTCCGTCGAGTATGTTCCCAAACCCAAGCCACCGTCTGTGGGACATTAGCTCCCTCCCGTAGGTCGGAGAGGTCTGGTGGTGGCAGAAATGGGAGATACTCGGGGCGGGGGGCGGGGGGCGGTGCGGGGAGTCAGTGGTGGGGGAGGCCTGTATTTACTCCCTCCACATGTTGTCAAACAAACATGCATGGAGGCAGGCACAAAGGCCTCAGCCTGTGTTGCTGGGGGTGGGGGGGCCCCGGAGAGCACACAGGGAGGCCAGCCTGCTGCGGAGAAGGCTGCTCGGCAGCCCCGAAAGCTGCCTGCTCTCCCCTGGCTCACAGTGAAGGACGGCGAGGGGCCGCATCAGCCGCTAACGAGGGTTCCCGACCTAATGTTCCCTACAAAGCCTAGAAACGACGAGTCAATCAGTATTTATTTCCCTCCACAGAGTGTCTGTTACAGTAAATGTGCTCAAAAGATATGTGCTCATATGTGTCAATATGGACCAAATACCCAAACCCAGCCAGGACAAAAAGTGACACGCTTGTCAGAGGTCCATCTTCGCTTGAGCTGTTACCTTAACTGTTCCTCTGAGCTCCCAGGAGGCATCTTAATCGTTAATCAGCCGATGGACAAACACCCAGAGGCCCCCACACTGGGCAGGGTGCCTTTGCGGCAACCCACACAGCTTTACTGGGCGGGGGTGGGGTGGGGGGTTGTCTCACTTCTGGTCTGTTCGGACTCGATAACCGACAGTCCCCTCTGGCGGGAAGACCGTAGGGACCGGCAGGGTCCCTATGGAAGGCAGCTGGAGTTGCAGGCTGGGCACCTGCAGTTAGGTGCCACCAGTGGACCCAACTTCACGCTCCGGAGGTACCGCAGGGGCCCCGTCTGCATGGGGGGAGGGGGGAGGAAGGTAGGGCAGAGGGAGGGGGACCACGAAACCCCAGCAATGGCCCCTCACCTTTGCCTATGACGAGGCCGCACTTGTCCGCCGGGACCGTGTAGGTTATCTCCTGGATGCCACCAGGGGCTCCCACGCTCCAGTCGCCACGGCCACGGCCCCGTCCTCTGGCCACCGCAAGGCCTCCGAAGCCATCTCTCTCCTGGGAAGGAAGCAGAGCTCAAGTGATGATTTCTGCCACTGCCACGGGACCGCTCTTCAGCCCAGGCAGGAGGTGCAGTGACAGGATGTAATCAGTGCCACACGCTGGAACCTCAGCACTTCTCCCCGGGCCAGCCTCGGAGGCGCTCTTTCAAGCCAGGATTAGCACAAACCCCAGGTGCAGTCAGGGAGGACAGGTGCAGACCAACCCGTGCTCATACCAGCGGCCCCGCGGACCCGACCGAGACAGGCAGTCGGCACAAACTCCTGTTTCTGGAGGCCCGGGCCCTACTGTCCAGGCATTGGGCATCGCTTTTCTCCTCCACGCTGATGCCCTTTCCCCGTGGCTAACGCCCGCTGGGCCTACCAGACACCGTGCGTTAGATGCGCACGAGCCTCGGGCATCTCAAAGGGCCACCCCACTTAGGCCTCCAGCCCTCCGGTCCCGACACCGCTGATGGCGGTCGGGGCACCTCGCAAGCCAACCAGCGGAAAAAATAAAAGGCTTTTCAAGAAAGTTGGTTGTCCCATTCTCCCCAAACTGGGGTGCAACAAACCAGGTGTGTGGGGCCAGCGTTTGGGGGTGGAGCAGCCTGCGACACGCTCACACCGGGCCCCACGCAGAGAGCACAACCCCCGGCCGGCACCTAACAGAAGGTTGCCTTCATTCAGGGCCAGCAATCTCATCTCATCAGCAATCTCGTCTTTGTCCCGAGTCACCCTGGAGCAGCAGCATTTACGGTCTTTTTTAGATGCTGAGGGCAAACCTGGTCCAGCCCAGAGCCCCTTCGGAAGGGAGAAGCCGAGCCAATGCTTAACACAGCGGACAATGTTCAGCAAAGCCCACCTACGCTGAGGAGAGTAAATCGAGCACCTCCCCAGAATCTAAACCCGCAGAGAGGCTTGGAGGGCTTCTTACCCTGCACTCGGCTCTTCTGAGACACAAATCATGAGTAAACGAGGCAATTCTAGGGATTTAAGTAAAAATGTCTGCACACGTGCGTGCACACACTGCCGACCTCCCGGCCTGCGGCAGACTGTCGGAGGGGAGGCTGTCTCCCCTGCGCTTCCGCAGCTCTGGGTCTGTCGCTTCTTCCTGCTACAGACGATGCTGGGCACACTCAGGCACTCTCTTCTGAGAGTGAACTTGTCGCATCCCAAGAACTTCCCAGGACTCTGGCTGCAGCCCAAGCCCCCTCTCTGGGATCTGCCGATTCGGGAAGTCCGTGGTGGGGGCTGTCACGCCATAAGTTCAACACGGTCACTCAGCAACTTGGGGGCTTGCATGGGTGGCACCGCACGCCCCACACCCTGGTCTATGGCCACAGCTCGGCCCAGAGAGGTTCAGAGGCTTGTCCCGGCTCACACGGCTCACAGCAGACGGGTTACGGTTTCTAATCCCGTGCTGCTCCTTGGCCCCAGGTGTTTTTAAACCTTCCCTCAGTTCAGCACACCTGGGAGACCTGCCGACCCAGCGTGAGGCCCCAGAGGTTCCCGGAGCACTGAACAGCAGGGGCGCCAGCAGAGATGCTAACAGCATCATAAGCTTGCTCTCGTGCCCCGAGATGCACACGGAATCCACTTCGTGAAGACGGCTTTAATACTCTGGGGGAGGTGGGGCGCCTGGGTGGCTCAGTGGGTTAAAGCCTCTGCCTTCGGCTTGGGTCATGATCCCAGGGTTCTGGGATCGAGCCCCACATCGTACTCTCTGCTCGGCAGGGAGCCTGCTTCCTCTTCTCTCTCTGCCTGCCTCTCTCTCTACTTGTGATCTCTGTCAAATAAATAAATAAAATCTTAAAAAAAAAAAAAAAGACTCTGGGGGAGGAACACCCCGGTGGCTCAGTAGGTTAAGCCTCTGCCTTCGGCTCAGATCATGGTCTCAGGGTCCTGGATCGAGCCCCAAATCAGGCTCTCTGCTCAGCTGGGAGTCTGCTTCCCCCGCTCTCTCTGTCTGTTGCTCTGCCTACTTCTGATCTCTGTCAAATAAATAAGATCTTAAGAAAAAAAAAAAAAGACTGGAGGAGCCTAAAGTGTTTTCTGAGATTAAGAGTTTATTTATTTATTTAGTAGACTCCATGCCCCGCATGGAGCCCAATTCGGGGTTTGAACTCCTGACCCTGAGACCAAGATCTGAGCTTCGATCCAGAGTCGAGTGCTGAGCTGACTGAGCTCCCCCCGAGCCCTGGAGTTGACTTAACGCAGTTCGCCGCTAAAGGCACTCGATGGTCTGACCCATGGTGACCCGCAATGCACTTCTCCTAATAGTGTAGGGTCAGGAACTTCCCATGTCAAGAAAACACAGACCCTGGGATAAGAGAGGGAGGAGAGCAAGAAGCTAGTGACAAAATACAGGAAGGCAGGAAACAGGCAGGTGTAGAGAAGCCGCTGACCATGTCCCCAGAGGCGGGTGACTGAAAAGACCGCTGTGTTCCAGAAATGTGACTGGAGAGAGCTCTACGGCGCTGCCCCAAGACCCCTGTAGCACTTCCTGCCTTTGCCGGCGACGCAGTGGAAACCCAGAAAGCCAACCCACCTGGGCTGTGAGGATAAGCTCATTGATGACGTGTGCCGCGTGCTGACACCGATCTGGAGGTCCCATGACTTGCGCGGCTCTCTCTGGACTGATACCGTCGTCTGCAGGACAAAGCAAGAGGTGGCGTAAGGAAAAGCCCAACTTCAGCTGGAAACAAAGGTCACCTGACCTGCAATCAGTATTCCCACCAGAGGCCTAGAGAAGCACATGTGGCTCCATCTTTTTGCATGGCCCATGCCAACACCTGCTTCTTAGGTAATTACAGGCATTAAAAAAAGTTATCATTACAGAAACGCTAAACAATAAAGCAAAAGAAGGCAGACATGAGCTATGGCCGTGTTGCCAAAAATGAACCTATCACACAGTTTTTCCAACTTCAGAGGAATGAGGAAAATTAAGACAACGTCAAAAATTTTGCTCATGAAGCTAAATCTACAAAATTTAAAGAACTGTCCTTTATGCTAAGACGTTAGTCCTTTTTTTAAATGGTTTTATCTTTAAATAATGAAGTCAGAATAACAGGGTTTTTTTTTTTTTTGTTTGTTTGTTTTGAGTCTTTACTGAACAAAATTAAAAGCTGGAAATGCCATGAGGGCCCAGAGGAGAAAGCTAGATTGGTGATTTGGTGATCGTACTGGTGGGAGGGGCAGCGGGGGACACACACATGAGCTAGTTACAGAGTCCTTGTGTTGCTTTATGATTCTTCAGAGCACTAAGGAGTTTTGACAGTCATCGAAACCAACCTGGCTTGAACTGAATCCTCACCCCGGCATCATTCTGAATCTTTTTGATCATTTCCCCATTTCTTCCTATTACAATCCCAACAGCAAACCTGGGTACAGACACCTGAGCACAGGGAAACAAAACCTGATCAGAGCTGTCTGCAAATCTGTTATTTCTTAGAGGATACATTAAAAAAGACAAACCCAAAACACAGACTTGATTTTCATTGCAAGTGCCTTCCTGGAAATACGATACAGCATATTTTCCCCTCTCTCCCCTCTTTGGAAAACTATCGTGATTGAGGATTGCATTCCTACCTATTAAATATATCTAACGCATCTCAGATTTGATCACGATAGCCATAAAATGAGGAATAATAAACTTTTTGCAGAAAAGGTTATAAGTGGCAAACTTATTTCCCAATTCCACGAACTTAGCATAAATATACTATGGACACTGATTATACTGGTGGTCCCTGAAAGTGTATTTTTATCCCCCCTTCATTCTTCTATTGTGCTAAAATATACAGAACATAATCTTCATCATTTTAACCATCTGTAAGAATACGGTTCAGTGGCATGAAATATACTCACAACGTTGTGTAACCACCACTGGTCTCTATACCCCCAAAACCTTTTCTTCACCACCCCGCCACCCCCCAAAATTCTGTAGCCATTAAAGAGAGACTCTTTCCATCAGCCCTGGTCACCTCTGCGCAACGTTCTGTCTCAAAGAACTTGCCCGTTCTGGGCACCAGTGGGGGTGGAGTCCCCCGTACCCGGCTAACTTTACTAAGCACGATATTCACAAGCCCCATCCAAGGTGAAGCGTCACCGTGGCGCTCCACTGTAAGGGAAAGCTTTCTGGAGCACCTGGGGGGGCTCATCGGGTTAAGTGTCCAACTCTCAGGCTGTGAGATTGAGCCCCGCGTTGGGCTCTGCGCTCAGCAGGGAGCCTGCTTGAGATTCTCTCCCTCTGCCCCTGCCTGGCCCTGCACACATATTCTCTCTCTCATTAATGAATCTTTAAAAGTTTTTTAAGAAATAAAGGAAAGATTTTCATCCCATTCCACCTCATCAGTAAGTTGGGCTTCCGGGTCTGCACAATGCAGAGCACCAAGAAAGCCTGGCCTCTGGTCTTGACCTGGGCAGCAGGAACAGCCTCGAGGCAAAGCTCAAAACCAGGATGACGGCCTCGTTTCCTGAAAGGCGTGCAGCTGGCTCCCTTCCCTCCCCTTCTCTCTGGCTGTGGACTCTCTCTCGGTCCTTCCTCACACCCACCCTGGCTTTGAAGATGAACCAAAGCCCACTCAGTCAAGGTTAAAGAGCTAACCAAAGTGCGGCCTGTCTGCCCGGGAACTACTCTGCAGGACAGGCATACCTCTATGCTGCCTCCTCCGGCGCGGGCACTGAAGTCCCCTCGGACACCTCGGAAGTCAGCCTGGTCCTTTTCTCGGATGATCTCCAATACCATTTCTCTTGCTTGCTGCGTAAACACAGAGGACAGGCATTATGGAAATCAAACTCCTAAGAAAAGCCATGACACCGGGTGAAATTTCCACACCACAGCCTGTTACATCAGACTCGCAGACCCAGAAGGCACTTAGCTGGGGCCCAGCTCACTTCCTGCGTTCCAACACGGGACACGGGTGGGCTGCTGGGGAGGGTCACAGAGATCGAGTCCTAGGTGACATGTTCTTTACATTGCCCAAGGCATCCACACAGGCCCGGCCGGCTTTAAACCAGTCAGATCGGCACACGTGCGGTGGGTCAGAGCCTGAGGACTGTGGCCTGAGGCATCTGGCACACCGTTTCTTTCTCAGAGCTCTGTGGACAGGTTCACCCCACAGGAGCCCCGGGGAAGGAAAGGGAAAATGCCAGCCCAGGGGGCCTGAAAATATCTTCCAGCTCCCAGAGAGCAAATACCCCGATTACCAGCTGGCAAAGCCTACCTCCAGGGCCTGACGCTCTCGGAGGCACACTCAGCGTCCTCTGCCCCCAAACGCACCTGTCGCCCCCCCCTCCCCACACCGTTCCTGGCTGCACAGGAATCTGCACCAAACGTTAGTCACGGGCACCCAGACTGCGTCTTGGTTCTGGAAAAAACAAACCAAACCAAAAAAACTCCAAAGCAGCAAATGAAGTCTTCAGACATTTGGAGAAACTGGAGTAGGACTGACTGTAAGAGAATGTTAGGGGACTTGCTATCATTTTCTTAGTCCTGGTTCTAGAAATTAGTTCTCATTCTTAGGAGACACATACAAGATCCAGGGGCAGACGGTCACGACGCCTGCCACTTACTTAGAAATGGTTATGGTCGAGCAGAAATAAGTGCCACAAGCGTGGCAAAATGACGGGGTGAGGTTACACACATATATGTTCCCGGCTCTACCCTTTCAGCTTGTCTGTATGTTTCAAGTTTTTCATGATAAAAAGTTGAGGAGAGAAAACAAATGACCAACAATTTATCCTCAACACAGCGAACGGCTTCTGCCAAATAAAAAATGTAGAATACACGTAGTTTTAAAATAAAAAAAAAACAAACTAACTAAAAACCTTTGGTTGTCAAGATTTTCTTGCAAAGCACGGGAACATCAAGGAAATACACTCTTCGCTCTAGTGTTCCTTTCATAAAAGAACCAAGGTTCCACTACGGAAGGCAAGCAGGGAGCCCACCTGTACACACTCAGGGAGGTTAGAAGCCCTGCGGGGGGGCAAGGCACCTGGGGGATCCTGGCCTGCTGGAGGGGAGTAAAGGGTGCAGCCCTGCCTGGAGCTCAAGGAAAGAGGCTGGTTTCACCACTGGCCCTCAATCCTGCTTTAAAACCAGGATTTTACGTCTGTGCCTGGACCAGAAGAACTACCAGTGACACAAGCTTGAGTCAAGCCGGACAAGAGCATTAAGCACTGGGGGAAATAAACAGATGAAAGGGATTAGGAGGTATAAACTTGCATTTATACAAGAAGGAAGCCATGCAGCTGAGAAGTGCAGCACAGGGGATAGAATCACTAATACTTTAGTAACTGCACAGTGACGGAGGGTAAGTGCGCTTACGGGGAGCCGCTCCGTAACAGAATTTCCCCGTGTGTTGAGTCACTATGTTGCACCCTTGAAATGGACATAATATCGTGTGTCGATTTCAATAAAAACGCAGACACCAATAAGCACCCACATGAATACATCCATTCGTAAATAAGGCATCGTGGGAGGGGAGGAATCGGGGGCATATTTTGCTGGAGACTGGTAACCTTGGCTGGCTCAAAGCCCCAGAGCTCCCACGGAGAAATAGCTGCGGCTGACTAGCTCACCGAGGTGCATCACCCTGGAGCTCTGCTAAATGCAGCAAAGGCACAGCACGCTGCAGCGGGCAGGAAAAGAACAGTCATAGTTCACGGGAACAGACACGTCCCACACCCGCAGCCCACGCGCATTCCTGCTGAAAGCAGGAGTCGGAGGCTGGACCTGCCCCAGAAGGTCTAGGACGACGCCCCTCACTTCTTTCAGAAACGGGCTCTCCTCTGTGGCCGGGTGCTTGGGGCACAGGATGCTCGCTCCGAGGGCATACGTATGCCTGGGGGCTGCTCACCTCCCCCACCGGAGCTGGAGGTCTTGTAAGAGGGGCCAAGAGAGAAGCAGCGAGCAAGAGCCGAAGAGAGCCTGCAGCTGAGGTGCCCAGAGCCCAGACGGGAGACCACGTCTGATCAGGGCAACAAAACCATCTGCATTTATGGGAACGTCACATACGTGCGCCGGCCACAACCATCGCCGCCACCCTCACGTGGCTCTTAGGCTCTCAGAATCCGGCCGGTGTAAAAGAGGAACTCCATCCTCGTTGGCTCCGGATTCATTTAAGGAACACCTGGGGCTAGTGGCTTGGCTGAAAGCAGGACATCCCTACAGCCCTTCCATCACACCCGGGTTGGGACAACAGCTCCCCTTAAATAAAGGAACACCCAGTTTCACAACGTCCTGCGTGACACGCAAGCCCCCCCACCCCCATTGCGACCCCCCACGTAGGACCTGCTCCATCCGTGGTCCCTCCCCTACCTGTACTTTGAACGGGTCTCCCGTGATGCGGAGAGGCTTGTCTGCTCCTGTAGGCAACGGGCCATCCTGGATCATGACCATTTTCACACCTGTCCGCTCCTGTGGGGGCAGCACGCCAGGACAGCCGTGAGGAAGGGCACACGTGTGCGCCGCAAGCACGGGGCAGGGCCCTGTCCACCATCAGCCCCATCCCTCCGACCACAGGGTGCTGCCCTGGGAGGACACCGGCGCGCAGGCCACCCTAGACAGCTGACAGGTGTGCGACATGGAAACTGTTTCCCAACACTCTCCTCCCTTCCCGGTCTCCAGAATAGCGCGACTGGATCAATTTTTCTGATCCAGGCAGTAACGGATTCTCATTAGGGCCCGAGCACAGCTCTGAGATGGAAGGGTTCCCGCTGCCCTATTTCACTGACAGGGCAGGCCCGACAGCAGGTGCCCAAGGTCCCAGAGCTGAGGCAGGGAGGAGCAAACCGTGGATTCTGGCTTCCAGGACCTTAGCGCCCGCATCAGAGTGCTCACCAGGCTGAGGGCTGGGTGGGGAACGTGCGCACCGGGCCGCCCACGAGCCCCGACCTACAACCTCAAAAGCCCAGGAGGGGAAATAAACGTTTGTCCACAGCTCATTTGGCCGCAAAATGAACCTGAACTCTTGAAAGCATATGTGTAGCCCCTCTCACGGGGGGACTGTCACTGCGTCTGGCTAGACCAACAGGAATCTGGTTACAGGGTGTTCCATCCTGAACACGTCTGGCCCCCGTGGTCTCACACGAGGGATTTTGGAACAGCAGCAGCTAAGGCTCGGGGAGCATTTACTCAGTCGCGGGCTCTGTGCCGAGAGTCTGAGGTGAAGATAAAGTCACGAGTTATCACATCTGCTTCATGACAGCAGTGAGGCCGACAAGGACTCCGAGCCCTCGACAAATACACACGCGTATGTAAGATCCCACAGCTAGTGAGAGGGCGTATGGCTGGCTAGGAGCCCCAGCTCTGGCAAGTCCACGCAGGACTTTCACCTGAGACGCTGTCACCTGGTGGTAAAAGCACCCGCCACAGAGCGTCACTGCCCCAGTGAGGGCGTCACACTGGGCGTCGCACCTGCCCACAGTGCCTGTTCATAAGCACCCGTCCGACGGAGGATCTGTGGCACCTTGGAAGCAGAGGGGTGCACGGCCAGCCTAGCGGGGGGTAGTCCGAGGTAGGGCCAGCCCTCCCCACCGCCGAGTTCCAGAAGGCCCACTGGAGCGCCGCTCAGGCCTCACGCACCTGCAACTGCTTGATCGTTTCCCCTCCTTTGCCGATGACCAGACCCACTTTGGACGCGGGAATAAGAATTTCCTGGATCGTGCTATTGCCATCTATGTCGTTGTGAAAGCCAGGGCCGTTCCGACAGCGGTCCACAATCTGCCCCAGGAGCCGTTTGGCTTGTCTTTGGGAGGGAAAAGAATCACAAGAGAAGGAGCATTAAATGAAGGTGCTGGGCGCCCACGGGAGAGCAACAGCACGGGGGTAAGACCACGAAGGAATCAAGGCAGCCCTCCTTCCAGCTCCAGCTCCTGCCCCCACAACCCGGGAGGTCTCTGCCATCCGCCACGCTACCGGGCTGGAATTTAAAAGCAACACACACCACACGCCAACATTCCAACACAGCCCTGTCCGGCCTGCCCTCTGCCCGTGAGGGGGTCCGGCAGTCCCGGCACCAAGTGTCAGCCGCTCCCGCGGCGGCGACCACCTCTGGTCGCCCTGCCTCTCTCTCTGGTCCTCAGTCTGGCACAATGCTTCCCACAGAGGAGACACTCAAGAGACATTGGTTAAATACAGGCAGGAGAGAGCAACGAGAGAGATGGGAAGAAAGCAAGCGAGGGTTAGTAGCCGCCGTCTGAGTTCCCAGACTCCCAATCTCTTCTCCCTAACCCACCTGCTCTCTGGCTTCGGAGCTCAGGCTAGGAGCGCCCGAGCGGGGAGGAGAGGCTGGGACCCAGTGTGGCCGCAGAGCCCGAGATACGGGCTCCGTGCCTGTCCGCTTGGATTCTCGGGCCCCGGCTTCCCCTGTGATGCTGTCTGGTGCCGGGAGACTCGGAGGCAGGAGAGGGAGACCACAGGGCCGACACAGCACGCCCAGCCCGGCTGGCCAGGCCACCTGTCGAGGCGATTGCCTTTTCAGTACCAGAAGCTCCCCTGGCTGGTTTGTTCTTTAAATCACCATATACGATCTAGTTTTTGGGTCCTCTGCTAGGGAGGAATTCAGCTACTATGCAGCAGAGGAAGAAGATGAAACTGTTTCTTCCTGAAGTCACAGTGCTGTTGCCCCGACTGCCTGGGTAGAGAAGTGGAAGCCGGAATGGTTACGAGAGGAGAGGACAGAAGAGAAAGGGAGGAAACGGACGTCGCCTTTTGTCGTCTTGAGCCTCTCTGTGTACAGAATCGGCCTGGCCGGTCTTCTCAGCGACACCAGCTTTTTAATATTTTGCTTGTGTACTAAATTAACCTGTGTTGGAAGAAAGATGCCTGGACCCCAGCAAAACCATCCGGCTTGCCCTATAACGCACACCTGCCTGCGGTATTTATTCTGGTTCACTGCTTGCAATGTTGCGGCAGAACAAGAGAATTTAAACTCATCTGGACTCCCGGAGAAATAGAAATGGTAAAACAGCCCTATCTACTGAGGCAGGCATAATCTTAGCACCCCTGTCCCCAAATGCAACGCTACTCAGTCGATTGAAAAAGGAGAGCGAGCAGACTCGGGAGTCAGTACCTCCCCGTTCCCCCGGGAGGCGCGCGGACTGCCGAGGCCTGCCTCTGACACGAGGCTCTGAGCGCGAGTGTCCCACGGTCAGAAAGCAATGCCAGCTTTCCTGGCAGGTGGTGACAACGGCTCCTGCTCAACGTCAAGACACCCTCTGGCCGGTCTGTGCAGCCCTCTGAGAGGAGCAAGGGCCAAGAAGAGTCAACTCATTTGATTCACAAATGTCAGAAGGGCAGTGGGATCAGCCCCGGGCAAAAGACCTGGTGCCAGGATTCTCAACCGTTCACCAGTGACAGGGTCACGACGGCAGACCTGCTCAGGGAAAGGAGGTGTTACCGAGGAAGAAGGAAGCAGATGGGGCCAGCGCACACTCTTTATAAAGAACCTGGTGTACGGAGTGATGTTATGACGGCTGCCAGAAATTCTGTAGCGTTTGCGGGGGGGAACCCATGGTGATACCTTATGTGTTTTAAGTAACAGAAAACTCCCCTGGCGTGGCAACCTCCCAGATCCTTCTCCACAGAAGCATCTGCTGCCGTGGGCCAGGCTGCGGCGCGGCTCCACAGCGCTCAGTAACAATCTGGCCCTTCCACATCTCCCCATGTGGGGAAGGAGGAAGAAGAGTGACAGGAAGAAGTAAATAAAATAAACTTACTCAATACTTTCTGGGGTTCCGGTAAGTACACAGGGTCTCTCTGGAATCCCAGAACTCTCTATAAGAAGAATCAAGAAGATGAGGTGTGTTGGTGGGCACCAGGCAACCGTGCACCTGTGCCTCTGTGTACAGACTCTCTCTGGCCTGGTCCCTACACCGGCCCCACAGAAGCCCGGGCCCCAGGAAGAGACAGTTGGCTTCCGCTTGTGGAGAGAACGGTAGGCTGATGGCTCTGCCCTAGATTCCCAAAGTAGAAACAAGTTCTGCAGGGGGAGTGGGCGGGACGCCACGGAGCCCTGACAGCGGGTCCTAGCGGGCTCAGCTTCCCTTCTGACCCAGCTGTGTGCCGGGCAGTGCCCGAGTCCCGTCACTCGCTTGTCCTCAGTTTCTCCGCCTGCAGAGTGGGTTAGGGTCACATGTTTGCACACCAGTGAGCAATTTAATGGTAGATGCACACGAGGCCTGGTACCAGGTAGTGTGTGAATCTCCCGAGAGAGCAGGGATGTCTATGTGGAAATAGTTCCGGGCCGTTTGACGAGAGAGGAAAAGCTTGCTTTCCGACACCACTCGACGCTTTCCTGTGTTCTTAAAACACCTGCCTCTTAAAATTCTTAACTCCAAAAAAAAAAAAAAATATATATATATATATATATACACACACACACATATACATATATATCTACTAAATATATATATGTATGTATTATATATATATATGTATATATATAAAAAACTAATAACAGTTACTGCCTTGGAAACATGGTAACATGTATCTTTTAAACAGACAAATGCTTCTCTAGTCAACAGTCCTCCACACCCCCTCATCTGCTATGGAAAGAGACCAAATTCAAATGAGTTGCTTGAACTATTAATAATGTTAAGAATGATTCTTGGGGTGCCTGGGTGGCTCAGTGGGTTAAAGCCTCTGCCTTTGGCTCAGGTCATGATCCCAGGGTCCTGGGATCGAGTCCCAGAGTCCCTCTGGTTAATCACTCTCTGCTCAGCAGGGAGCCTGCTTCCCCCACCCCGCCGCGCCCCCTGTCCCGCTGCCTCTCTATTTGTGATCTCTGTCAAATAAATAAAGTCTTAAAAAAAAAAAAAAAAAAAAAGAATGCTTCTTTTCCTCAATCTCTCTCCGTAATGCATGGGCCAAACAGCCCCAGCTGGGAAAGGTCCTGAACTGTGTTTCACGTGGGCTAATTTAGTCAGAACCCCCAGCTGGCCTTGGCCTCTTTGCACAATGGGGGGTGGGGGAGATAAGGGGAGGTTCTGATCCAGGGGAGCCAGAGAGCAGTCCCCAGGAGTGACCCCAAAGCCACATTGCTCCTCTAGGCCCCCACTGTCTGGCATAACCTCCTGGCGCAGAAAACTGCGGTCCTAGAGCAGCCGGTCTGGCCGGGGCCACGCAGAGCCACAGAACTACAGAGGGCCTCCTCCAGAGGCCAGATGGGCGGCCTTGTGTCCAGGCCCGCTTTTGCCCTGGTTTTTCTGGTTCTCATCTGGGAGTCCAGCTCTAAAAGCACAAGGAGAACGGCAATCGCATATACTTACTCAGGCCCCTAAACTTCTAAGCAATGAGCAAAGGTAACGAATCTGGAAAGTCTGGCAAAACACGGATTTCTACCAAACTGAGATCTATGAAGAAAGAAGCCTTACCTGAGGCAATCTGAATTTTGCAACCAGATTCTGCTTGAATCCGTGAAATCTGCTCACCTCCCCTGCCGATAACTGAAACAAATGGAACAGGGTCAGAACATGTTTAACCACGCATGAATGACTTAATTAACTCAGCAAACATTTACACTAGGCCCGCGGCACTGCACATCACGGTGGCCTCGGCGAGCCACGGAAATCCTATGGGAAACACAGCAGACAGGTACAGGGTGTTCTAGCTGAAGTGAGGAGAGAGACTGGCGGGGGTGCATGGCTCTCTCTCTCTCTCAGCCTGGAGAGAGGCCTGCAGCCCTTCAGGGCTCTGGGGGACACAGTGTGCAAAGCCTCCTACCACAGTGACGGTTGCACTGAAAGATTAATCAGGGCAAAGTAGATAATGTGGATACTTACTAAATCCAACCATCTTATCAGGCACTTTGAATTCTTCTGTTATTACCGCCCTAAAAACAAAGAACATTTTGGAAAAACATATAAAGAATCTCATGGTCATTTCAGGTTCCCCACGTTCCCATATTGGCAATGCCAGAAGACAAGAGACTTCAAAGAAATCATGCCAACAAGTCCCCAGCCCTCGAGAAAGAGCATCATCTCATAGGGCCTCTGGTTAATCACTTCTGGAGAAGATCCTAGCCTCCTCTCTCGCTGTGAAAGAGGGAGAAACCTGATTTTTTATTAAACCATCAATTCTAGTAACAACTGCCTTTTCTTCTCAGTATTGTCTAATGCTTTAAAAGATTCTTTGGGGCCTGTGAAGTTAGCTTAGACTTCTCTGCCAGTCTCCTTAAGATGCAGATAGCAATGCTGAAATTTCTCCTCAACATTCCTGGTTTCCCCATCTTTTTCTTGATTTCTGGCCTCCCTCTC
This sequence comes from Mustela nivalis, assembly GCF_964662115.1. NCBI lineage: Eukaryota > Metazoa > Chordata > Mammalia > Carnivora > Mustelidae > Mustela > Mustela nivalis. The sequence continues at coordinate 88,121,104 of NC_139032.1, read as the reverse complement.
ACTGATCTGTTGCTTTGGGTGAGATGCTCCAAATGGAACCCAGTATCCAGCAGAGGCCTAATCAGTGTTGACCAGAACAAAATAATCACCTTACTCTGCAAGGTACTTTCGTTCAACGCTATTCCATCCATTATGTGTCGGGTTTTTTGGTTTTTTTTTTTTTTTTTTTTTTTTAAACAACGGCTGCACTGGTTCTTTCAAACAAACCTTCAAATTTGCCACAGAGTGTATTGTGGACAATATCCAATTTGCCCAAAGCCCCAGAAAGCAATTAAATCTAAACATTTACCTTAGAAGGAAGCTAAATGCAAGTAGTTAAAACGAAAAAAGGGTAAGCATTTTTAAGCATCTCTCACACAGCTGGATTTTTACCCATCACAAAAAGGATCGACTCAGCCCATGTTTTTAGGGAAAGCGTGGCACGCAGGAGAAAGGCAGAAGGCGCGACAGCACTTGCCACCGTCCCAGTTTGAGGAGAGCGGACATGCCCGAGGAGCTTACCTCCCCCAGTTCATACATGTGCAGAGAGCCTCTCTACGGTCTTGGGATATTTGAGTTTGCCTCCAAATCAGACAATACCACATTCCTAAGTCAGCAGCACCGTGGACACAAACGCCGAGCCTCGAGGGCCCAACCCGTCTGGACAGGCCGCGGGGTCCCCATGAGGCCAGTTTCCCTGCCACGGTGGAGGGTCGCAGTACCCCTGTACGTGCGGCCACGAGACTGCAGCCCACGTGTGTAGCCCTGTCTGTTCTCCGCAAGGGTCCCTAGGGGATTTACTGGGAGCGGTTCAACACTATCACAATACAAACTGTCACAAAACTCAGCAGTTCCTCAGCCCTCAGGGAACGGCAGGAGCAGACTCTCCTGGAATTAGAAATGTATGAAGAGGAGCTGCTCTGGGCCCTGAGACAAACCTCCATTCTGACTGTGAGGCTGAAACTTGTTGACTGCATGAAGTATGATATTCTTGGGAAAGTAAAATCTCAATTATGGCTTTATAGGAAAATTATGTTTGATACTAACAGCAACATCATTTAAATTATTCTAATTCACTAAAAAAGCAAACCAGTAACAATAAAACCCAGGTTAAATCTTTCGGTTAACTGAGGCCTGATGATTTCTAGAAACTCCCAAACACTTGTGTAGAACACAAGAGGATATAACTGTATTGTTACTGGTGAAGATTAAGGATACAATATCACAGTAACGGAGACACAGAGAATGACATGCATGTGGGGAGAGAACCTGAGGCAGGTTCCTGCACATTTTATTCCATTTGAAGGAGAACATTTTGACCACAAACATCCTATTTTACAGACTGGTCTTTTTAAAGCCCAGACCTCTCCATAGCTCTCTAAATCCTCAACATTTAAGGGAAGGCTATGAGGGTAAACCGAGGCAGGGAAGCAACTGGGCCCTTCTCCAAGGTTCTCCGGCAAGTCCTTCTTCAAGGGCATGAGGCGGGGCTTGGGTTTCTGGCTGCCCAGGACCACGACTCCTTGAGAACCACAAGCTTTATCTTGTGGAAAAGCCCAAAGACGAACACTTCTTGGGGACACTTTTGCTCGCATGGAGGCATTAAGGATTCATAAAACTGTGGAGACCATCAACTCAGGATGGAAAATTTCTCTTTTTAGATTAGATATATGTGGGACAGAAAAAAGCTCCCACACGCGAGAGGTCTGTTAAATTTACATACAATAATGGGTGATTTTCAATAGCTCCCAGTTCGTTTCTCCCTCGTGCTTATGCTGTCTTGGAAAGGACTACAAAAAACTTGAGCCTTAAAGAAATCTAGCCCCCGGTTTTTCCCATTCTCAACCTCTGACTTTCTAAGACTCTAGTACAGATGGTCGATCGATAAACAATTAGAAATGATCAATAAATAATAAAACATAACCCACTGCTTACCTTTGATGTACCAAGGCCCCTAACTGGTTACCTACTGTGGCAAAGAGAAAGAGAAAAGAAAAATCAAAGCATTAGCACGGATAAACGGACTCCATCCTTACACGAGTTCTTACCATTTCAGGGAGGGAGGGGACGAGAGGCAGAGAGAAAGCAAACAGTAATTTAGGCTCAGTGGCTGCACTGAATGCGTTACATGATATGAAACAGGAGGGGACGTCTTGATCAACACAGTCTCTAACCCAGTGTCCAGCTGAACGCAGGATAAGAAATTGATCTGTGTGTCCGCATGCTGAGAGGCCTGGGAGAAAATCCCGCCTGCCTAAATCCCTCTCCCTTTCCCCCTCCCTCCTGCTCTGGATCCAGATCAATGTAAAGATACTGAGGGTTCCCTCTTGCTCTTTCTCAAGCAAATGAGAAGGTTTAACCTCCTAGCCTGGGAGCATCGTTAAAGGACTGCTCCGTGGCAGCTGTGGTCACTAAGAACACGCACATATGTTCCTGCTGGCCCCCCATTCTCCCTGTCCTCCCAAGAACATAAACACCTCAAGGAAGAGGATCTGGCATCTTCCTTCCTTGGGCCTCTTTGCTGACCCACAGGGCAGTCCGCATGCAGTGGACGCTAAGAATGAGCGTGCCTTTCAAGCCCATTTCACAGAGACAACGGTGCCAAACAGCCTCTTATTATGAAAACCGACTTGTAATCACATTCCCACAAAACCACTTTAGCTACGCTTTTTGTCCCAGTTTCTCCTCTTTCGGCGACTGATGAGCGTCTCTCTAACCAACCAGCAGTTGTTTCTCTTTTGGAAAACGCAGCCCAGGAAACACAGTCGGTGGACGAGGAAAAAGTATCAATCCTCAGCATATTGTGAGGGACTGAACGGACCTTGCGAGGCGCTAACCAGAGCACTCAGAACCTTGTCTCTGGGGAAAGTCAGGAGAAGGACAGACAGGGGGAGAGCAGTGGGGAAGGGTCAAGCACACCAGCTTCCGAACAAAGAGTGGAATGGTCTGGCATCTGAAATCTCTGACTCCCAACTGCTCTTCTTTCTGCCTGAACTTAACCCTGTCTTTCTGTCTTTCTTTCTAGTCCTCAGACGACAAAGGAAAAGAAACCAGATCATGGTTTTTTAAAGGAAGAAGAAAGTGCATACAGAGACACCGCTAGCAGAAAGCAAATGAGGCTCTGGAGTCAGTACCATATTTCTTCTGGATCAATAGCGAGACAATGGTTTGCAGCCAAAATATTGACATTACGTACTATTAATCTGCTTATCTCAGGGACGAGAGAATTGTTTTTTATTGAATCTTCAGATTCTCTTCTTGCATTTCCAGTTGGAATGTGACAAAAGCTCCCTCACTTGGGACAGCTGGTGCTCAGGATTCCCATCCCATGAAGACTGTTCAATGACAACCTTGGGCAAGGAGTCCTCCTCACACCCTTGGCCCCTGCATGGTGCATGAGAGGCCTGTCCACCATCCAAGGCAGTGGGTATGAAAAAATAGGCTGGAGAAGGATGTCCCCAAGAGTGCCCTTGAGTTTGGTCAGCTGTCCCTACCCGAGGGTCCAGCTCCGTGTCCCTGCTCACTGTCAGAATGCCTCCCAGGGCTCAAGAATACACAAAAGACAGAGAGACTGAAGACTGAAATGCCTTGACATGCCGAGAACACAGAAGCGCCTGGTCCCCAAACAGGCTAACACGGCCGGACCTTGGCTCTTGGCCCGCTGTGATGTTTGGTAAGAGATGTCAAAAGGCTGATGATCTTCAGCTATTCTGGCCAGAAACGCCACAGAAATAGGGTAAAGGGCAACACTACCATAAAGCACCTGGTGAGATTCAGAAGAACATTTAAAAGGCTCTTGGTCAAAGCCATTTGAAATTTTGCGCTTGTCACATAAAAAAGGGCAATTCCTTCTTGTGGGTAAGGTACGCGTCACAGGTGCCCACTGCCTCGCAGTGGGGAGGGGCTGGCAGAGAGCAAAAGCAGAAGCACACACAGCAGCATGGCACCCCCCCCCCCCCCCCGCTGCCATGGACTGCTGCGAGCCACCACACAGAAGAAGGAAATCAAATTCCAACCGAGACTCAGCTCCGAGTTGGTGGGCTCTGAGGAACGACCCACCTCCTCCTCCTTCTATGCACATGCCGCAGCCACAGGCTGAAACGTGCAATTTAATGAAGTTTCAGTCCCTGCAGAAACGGCCCCATTTGTTGCTGACCAGCGAAAACAAGCAGTTAGATCAGGGGCGCTGGGCACTCACAAGGCGGACGGATAATGTCCACTCCGCGAACACGGAGCCTCCCCTCCATCTTCAAAGTGAAAAGGGGTCCGAGGAGGGAGGCATATGGGGATCTATCAAGTTCAATTCCATGGTAACTGCAGTCATTTTACTGTAAAAAAAGGCAAAATGCTGCCCACAATCAGTCCCATTTCCCGTTAATGGTGCACGCTGGCCCACAGTGCCTCATCTCCCCTCAGAAGTTCAACCCAGCTCCATTCCAGCCCACGCGTGTGTGCACGTGCACACACACACACACACACACACACACGTGTGCTTCTCGTTTACCTGGCACACCACATAATGGGAAGCTGACTGGGCTAGAGGAAAATGAGCTTCCCATACAAGAGATTCATGCTACAATATGAGACATTTTTTCTGAAGAGTAATACTCTGCCAATTTCAATAATGATCGTCCAAAAAAAAAAAAAGGCACTGGATACATTTTTCCCCGACATTTTCTTCCCCTGAAGAAATGCTACTAAGTATCACTGAGGAACATACCTAACTTTGTAATATGCATCAATTTTAATAGTTAACCCCCATTCCCCCACCCCCAACAAAAGCCCGAGGTGTGACAGCACTCCTGGCAGAAGCGCAGACAGCAGGCGCGGGCACAGTGCACAGAGCAGCAGACCGCACGCAGGTGAGTGGGTCGGCCAGGAGAGAAAACATCAACACTTTTTATGTAACTGACCAAACAAGCAAATAAGCCAGAGCTTCCTCTGCAGATTTCGGGAACAATCCTGCCCCTGCCCCAGGTTCCCCAGCATCTCTGACTCTGACTAATGCCTTCCCAGGCCCTGGTTACGGTCGGGAATACCTACAGTCAGCAGCAGGGACTTCTGCCGCTTCCAAAAGCGCTTTCATAAAGCTTTCCTCCCAAGGACAGTACAAAGGCTTCCTGTGTTCTCAGGCAGCAACTCTCCAGCCAGGGCCACAAAACACTGACCTGCTGAGTTCAGCTGCAAGTCCTTAGGCCAGTAATCCATCACTAATTTCTGCAAATTATTGTTGTTTAAAAAGTGAGAGTGGACTCAAGCTCTTCTCAGTAATGGCGCCCTCACTCGCAGGCTCACGGGCTTTGGCGGGCGGCGCGCTAGGTGCCTCGCCTGCAGAGCCCAGCCAGGCCCACAAGAGTCCCAGGAGGCACCAGGCCCACTCTACCAACCAGTAAGGTGGAGGGCCCAGGACATTCCTGTGCCTCCATGAAGGCACGCCCATCACATCTGTCTGGTCTGGGCCCTGGGCCAGTCTGGGGGTCACACAGTGTGCAAGGCTATCGTGGCCCTTGGGAAGCAGAGTCCAATAGGGCCAGGAGGAAGCTTGGAGGAACAGTGACCCAATCCAGTCTCCCAAGGTTGTGGGGGTGTTAGGAACCCCACCAGCACCCACCCTGGGCCGAGTGCCTACCCACAGACTGACCCAAGGAGCACTGCAGTGACACTAAGAGGAAAACCAGGTCTATGATACATGTTTGTGGCACTGGGCCATATTTGCCTTTAGGTCAGAGATCATAAATATCAACTTGGGGGATCACGACCAGCTTTATTAAAAACCGAAATAGAAAACAGAGGGCACCATGTGTACTAAGGGTATATATTCCCTTAAACTTTCATTTCAGCTACATGTGCCTTAGTGTGTATGTATGATTTCTGATGGAAATACTGTTGAGTGGCGTTTCACAAGTGTGAAAATAACTTGTTATAATTCTTAGGATAACCTCATAAGGTCGGTATTAATTCCATTTTACAGGTGAGGAAACAGAGGCTCAGAGAGGTTAAGCAACCTGTCCAAAGTCACACAGTTAACCAATGGCAAAGCTGGAATTCCTACCTACCACTCTGGGGCCCACATCTTCCTTCTTTCTTTTTTTCTTTTTTTTTTTTTTTAAGATTTGTTTATTTTGAGAGAGATAGTGTGCATGAGTTCACGTGCGTGCTACTGGGAGGAGGAAAGGGAGAGAGAATCTCCAGCAGATTCCACACTGAGCATGGAGTCCAACGCAGGGGCTTGATCTCAGGACCCTGAGATCACAACCTGAGCCAAAACCAAGAGTCAGATCCTTAATTGACTTGAGCCCCCCAGGCGCCCCGGAGCCCACATTTCCAAGCACACACTATCATGGCACAAGAGACAGAGACTTGGGTTCAAATCTTCCCTCTGCCACTTCTCAGACATCAGCCCTTGGTCAAACCACTTCTCCAGACACTGGTTTCCTTATCCACACGAAAAGGAATTCAGGCTTCTGGGTTCCTCCCAGCTGTCTTTTTAAAAAATTCTACACGGTGTCTGCCCCCACCCAGCTCCATCTCTATGTCCTGGCAATCACCTAATCCATCCTCCATTCCGAAGACGTTACATAAATGGGATCACACAGTACGTGACCTTTTGGGATTGGCTTTTCTCGCTCAACTGAATTATCTGCAGATTCATCCAGATTGTTGCGTGTATGAACGGTTTATTCCTTTTGTCGCTGAGTAGTGTTCTACCGTATGGCTGCGCCATTCTGTTAGCCGCTCACCTGCTGAAGGACATCTGGGCTGTTTCCAGTTTGGAGCTATTACGAATAAAGCTGCTACAAAGATCTGTGGACAGGTGTCTGTTCCTTTAACCGTGCACTAAATGGTGAGCACATGCTTAATTTTCTAAGCTTTCTAGAGAGGCTGCACCATCAGATGTGTTTTTAAAAGCTCCTTGGGTGGGTCTCATACCCAGCTAGGGTAGAGAGCCACTTAGGCTCCCACATTTCCTAAGAGTTTTGAAAAACTCTAAATCCCCTTTTAATGTGACATCTAAAAGTCATCCCTAGGTTAACAGGTACAAAGAACACAACAGGTATGGTGTAGAAGCCTCAGCTGTTTCTCAGTTGTAACACTGATGTGACAGATTTATTAGGTCATCCATTTCTGTGGATAATCTCTCTCTACTCTGTGTGATATCTAGTTGGCTAAACCAACTGTCAAACCCATCAGAGATCATACTTTGCCAGGGGGAAAAAAATTTCACTTCCTTTCTCCAACTCACACATACATGTTAATATGCCCCTATATGACTACCACTCACTTCTAAATCCTAAAATGGATGGATGGATGGGTGGACGGGGAGGAGGGACCACCCGAGTCTCTGTGATGAGTTGCTGCCGGAATAAAAATCAAAATCAGATCCTGTCCCTTTCAATACTTCTTCCCAAGACTCTCACACTTTGTTATCTGGGGATGCCCCAGTCAGAATTCTGGACTCACAGCCTCTTGAGGCATCTGAGGACGGGGATGTGCCCCCGTAAACCCAGAGGAAATGTGGCTGGGGACCCAGAGAGGAGAAGGGCACAGCGTCTCCCCCACAGACCCCATTCTCAGAGAGATCCATTTTAGGAAAGAGGCGGCCACAAACGGAAGAGCTGGGACAGGACTCTTGGAAACACCTCCCACCACCTCAGGGATCTTCATTCCGCCTGCTGGAAGACCACTGCTCCACAACACTCCTGATGCCCCCGCCCCCATCCCTGCCCCATCCCGTCCTGTCTCCCTGAGCCTCAAGGACTAAGGTTTAGTCTCGGCTCCTCATCCCTGTGGCCCGTTACTCTCTTCCTTTAGGGACGGCACAAGCACGTGGTGGATTCAGTTTCGCTCTTTTCAAAGCAAAGACTCTGGGCCCTGCGGGCTCCTGCCAGAGGCAGTGCAGACCCCAGGCAGTGGTCCACGCACCCTTGCCGCCCAGCAGCAAGAACCCAGGCCCTCCCCACTACCTAGCACCAGCACCTCTCATCCCGCCTTCCCTCTTGCAAAGTGTGGAACAAACAAACAAACAAACAAAAAAAGAAAACTCCCCTCCTCATTCTTGTTTCCTCCTTCTCTTTGTCCTGGGCCACACGTGTTGAAACAAACCTCGGCCAGGGCCACAGCGCTCCTCTGTCCCAATCTTCCTATAAGTGGTTCCCGCGAAAGCATTCAAGAACTCTGCCTTCAGTCACCAAGAACGCCACCTAGACAACGTTCAGAAAGGGTGGTACCATCTGAACGGTGGTACATAAACCTCAAAGGCACTGAGGGCCTGCGGGCCAGCTCATGGCCATGTGCCGGGCTCCGGCGCTTCCAGATTCCTCCGCTGCTTTCCAGCTCTGACAGCAGAGCTGAGTCGGTGGGACAGAGCACACATGACCTCAAAGTCCAAAAAAATTTACCGTCTGGTCCTTTTAAGAAAAGTTATACTAATCCCTGATTCAGATTAAAATCGGCACTTCTAAACCTCTTAGCTAATACCAGTCTCTTCGATTTGGATCTTACGTTTCACGAAATTTCCTAGATGCTACTTGTAGGACGTGGAGAGAAAGAACGGAAGCGTCAAGCAGGTAGCCACCTCCACGTAAGGGAGGGACGGAAAGAAAGAGCCCGTCTCCAGGATCGCAGCCTGTAGAATCCAGCAGAAGCCCACGACGCACCCTGGTCCCTGCAGGATGCCCAGGGCACAAGTGAACGGCTCTCGAGGTTCTGAGCAGAATGTGATGTCTACACTCCACTCAGGTGGGTGTGTGAAAAGGGAGAAGCGGGGAGAGGGGAGGGAGGAAGAACAGGGGGCAAGAGAAGAGACTAGGCAGCATCTGGCAAGGCACTGAAGAAAGTCGAGAGATGAGGATGGGGCCGGGTTCTCGGGACGACGTCCTGTCAATTCTGGGACCTAAGGACAGAGCAGGACTCAGCCACGTAAAGAGCTGGGAGGGGGGATGGGTTTCGGGAAGAGCAAAGAGAAGAAACAGCTGAGCAGGTTGCTGCAGAGCGCCCAAGGAGGGGGAGGGGGAAGAGCCAGAGAAGGAGGGTAGGTTAGGAAGGGCCAGAACCCCCCCTCCCCTGCCCCCATTACTGGAAGCTGCCACAGGTCTCAGAACAGAGGAGCGGAACTGGTCAGACTGGCTTCAGTGAGAGGCCTCGGCTGCAGCGGGAAGAAAGTACCAGATGGAAGGGCTGCAGGAAGATCCCCGAACTGCCGGCTGCACCTCCAAGACTACCATGAAGCGTGGGTGCCAAGACCGAAGATGCTAATACTTACGATGACCTGACCCGAAGCAGATGGCAGTGGAGCAACTGCTCGGCCCAGGTCAGGGCACCGAGGCAGGCGAGGAAAGCCCGGCTCTGACCCCTTCTTGCTGGGCTCCGAGCAGGCTCACGAGCCGGCAGTGTGACAGTTCCAAATGCCCAGGACACAAGGAACCCGGTTCCTTCCTACAACACGAACAAAGCTTTTCCCTTATTCTACCTGTTTTCGTCCTCGTCCTCCGACTCATGTACTTGTTTGCAAATCTCAATGTCCTGCAGAGACCCCGAGGCTTGCAAGGGTTCTCTCTGGTTGACTTAGGAGTTGAAGCACTTTTAAACAGACTCAAATAATACCTCCAAAAACTTCTAGGGGAATGACCTTCAACGCTTGAGAGGTTAAAGAATCTGGCTTTCCAGGAAAGTTAGAAAGTTCATGTTGCTAAAGAAGTGATCTGTTGAACTTCTGTCAAAAAAAAAAACCCAAAAAACCAACCCCAAGCCAAAGCAAACCAATGGAAAATGGAAAAGCTCTGGAAAACTTTATTGCTCAAGAAAAAACAAAAAAGTGCAGGAACCCCTGTTTGTTGTTCATCTCTGCTTTTCTAAACTCTCACGAACAGCACCCTAGGAAGCTGTCGGGGAACCATGAACATCACTGTCCCTGGCGGGATCTGTTTATTCACTATTTGTTGATCCAAGAGAAGGGGAATGGCCCAGTGACCTTATTATCCCTGTCAGAAGACAACCGCGGCCTGCCCTGAAAATGCTCCAAGCGTCCAGAATTCTCTCTGACCTCCAACTGCACATCCCCGATGCCACAGGTGGAGACCAACTTGGAGGAAAACATTACGTAACTCTGTTGGAAAGCCACACAACTGGGGAGGATTAACTACTGTCCTGCCCCGTGTAAAAAGCCTGAGGGAAGTTTCTCGTTCTTCACGTAGTCTGCTCTGTAAGACGGAGAGCTGGCCGTGGACAGGAAGGATCTTTCTCAGTTCTTCCCCACTCTAACTGGGCTTCATATTTAGAAGGAAGAAAAAGAGAAACTGTGTTCGTTTTCTGATTCCAAGAACTCAGTCCCCCAAAGGCAGACATGGAAAAAATTATGGTTCTCAAAACAGAGCTGAAAACACACCACAGAAGAGTGAATTAGAGTTCCAGTTGAGATCCTAGAATTTCCTGTGAGTCCCTAGCTACATCTGCCTGCTCCCGAGGCCTCTTTCTCCATAACTCAGAGACTTTGATGAACATCTTTTGAATGGGTGTGCAGCGGGTCAGTGGGAGAAGGTCAGCCCGGTGCCCGTGGTTTCATTTGCAGGTATCTAGGTGCTCTTTCTGCAAAGGACACAGTGATCACCTGTGCTGTGCACACACAGGTTTTACACTTCCCGCCACGCACGGGGTGCAAGCAAGGCGGGGAGTTGTGAAAGGTATTGATCGTGATTTCTGGAAACAGAGGGCCAGAGGGACTGTCCATTACCGGGGCATATGCTCAGAGCCAGACAACTTAGCTTTATTTTTATATCGATGTCCCATAAGAGGAACCAAAGCATGACTGCCCTGAGAAGGTAAAAAGGTCACTCTGCATTACAGTTTTTCAGGTCGGCAAAAACGCAGATGGTACAATTGGTCATATTTCTTCTAAGAAATCACTAACACCAGTCGAATACAAAAAGATCACAGGGCAACATTCTGGAATAGTACTTTAAATGGTCCCCTTAGCTCCAGTGGCCCTGGGGTAGATTTTGTGTGTGTGAGCTCATAAATAGTCCCTTTAAAAAGACAAGAACTTTTACACCCAGAAGAGCGCAGCCCCCTAAGACCTTCATGCTCTGACCCTATATGATTATTCCAAAAAGGTTAGCACATTTAAAAACAATGGCAATCTCCCCTTTAGGATCCCCCAAGAAATGTGAGAAACCAGTCATACCACATTACATTTTTTTTCCATGTACATCAAAACACACTCTTTTTCTGGAAAAGAAAATTACACGGTACCTCCTGTTGTACATCTTGATTTTTTTTCCGTTTAATAGTACGTCGTGGAAATATGTGCCCACAGATGTGATTGGGCACACGTGCAGAAGGACAGGACAGAAGACACAGAACCCCCTCCCCCACCGCTGCACGCATATTCATGTACAAACCATTACATTTCAGATTCCCTTTCAGAGCCATACTTTGTAGGACACAAAATGTGATCAAGGAAGTCAGAGTTCTCTGTACACACACATCTGACAGATAGTCTTTGCCAAGGGGCTGGTGACAGGCCTTTCTAAGTGGGCTGAAGAGAGTAACAGACAGAAACCAGCGAAGTAACACACGAACGAAGGAAAGACCAGCGCCTGTGGGGAGAGCCTGTCGTAAGTGGTGAAAAACTCAGCAGACAGACTGCAAAGAGGTCACCACCCCCTTGGCCCTTTCTTTAAATCAGGATGTAGCCACAGCTTCCTCGGGGCCGTGCACCAAATCTTAGCTTTTCTTTAGAGTAAAGTGGGAACTTCAATTTCCACTTGAGTCTTTGAAGAGCGGAGGGCTAAATCAAACGGAATTCTTGAATCAAATTCCTTCTGAGCTGATGCGCAAGGACCAAGCAAGTCTTTTACCTTAGAGCCCGGCTGAAAAACGTTCCCGCGTCATCAAGGCAAATAAGAACTCAAATGCGAGAATCGCGGAGAAAAATCATCCCTAATACGTCCCCTCCACCACTCCTCTTCAGAGAGACGCTGGAGAGAGCTGTTAAGGAACCGGGTGACACCAACTCCAACTTAACTGGCAGGTTCGCTACCATCTGAAAGGCAAAGACATTTTACTGCGACTTACCTCCATCATCCAAGGGCCGTTTCTGTACTCCGTATCCATACACTGAGGGGTCCACTAGAGGTGTGGAATTATTCAAGTGAGGAACTGAATCAATTTTAGCAGCAATCTACAGAGAGAATCAGATTTAAATGCTCAGTAACAAATCCTGGCTCCATGTGAGGGAGAGAGGAGAGTCCTCTTAAAAGGCCTGTTACCCCATTTCTCCCCCTGACCTAGATTAATGTAAGGCATTGCCACCAAGGGGACAAACACTTTCCACCGCTAACTTAATATTCTTTTGGCCTTAACAACGTCTTTAGGAATAAAATACTTCCAAACGTGTGTCTTCTACAAATTAGACTTAAGCAGTCACTTAAAATACAGGTATCCTGCATTCTATGAAGAAAAAAAGGAGGCCAACAATATAAAGAACTTTGTTCAGAAGCTTTTATCACAGGGTTCCCTTAAGAAACAAGCTCCCCGATACTATTTAAAAGGCTGTGTTTGCTCAAACATGACAACTTGTTAGAAAAACATTCATCCTATAAAGTGATTACGTCATCTACAGAGAGCTAAAATAGTAAGCTGCTCCTCACTGGAAGTGTCCAAACAGTGGGGAGATGACTGTCCACACCATTTCAGAAGGATTCCTGCACTGGAGAAAGGGAGACAAACTCTGAGAGCTATTTTAATATTTAGTATCCGTTAAAAAAAAAAAAAAAGATTGCATAGCTATTAAAGCATTTTCCCCCAGAAACAAATGCTATGGGGGAATTACTTATCTACTTTGTTCTCACTGGAAGATTAAATGTGATCTTCATGGTAAATCAACTTTTTCATTTAATCAAAAGAATATTTACAGCCACTGCTCTTGATGTTAGTCCCTAAGTTAAGCATTATAAGTGTGTGTGGGGGGGATAAAGAGCAGACAGAAGGGCTGTCCCACAAGAGCGAGTGTTCAGTGTAGTTCTTCTGAGCTTGTCCAAATATGCCCAGAAATCTGAGACCTTCTGGAACCAACATAAATGACCTTAAACATATAATGTCTTAAACAAGACAATCATGACACCGAAACCCCAAGGCAGGGCTTAAGTATCAGGGATGCAGGGTCAGGTCTCTCTGGTTTCGTAGTTCTGTGGTGTTGGACAAGCCCCTCTCCCCTCTGCATGAGATCCTCTGGGTGTCCCACCACCAGATGCAGTTTGGGGAAAGCTAACAACATACTCTCAACACAGAGGAACTTTGCATCCTAGAAAGCACTTCACAAAGAGCGCGGCTGTTAAAACAAGACAACTCGGGGCGCCTGGGTGGCTCAGTGGGTTAAAGCCTCTGCCTTCGGCTCAGGTCATGATCCCAGGGACCAGGGATGGAGCCCCGCATCAGGCTCTCTGCTCAGCGGGGAGCCTGCTTCCTCCTCTCTCTCTGCCTGCCTCTGTGCCTACTTGTGATCTCTGTCTGTCAAATAAATAAATAAAATCTTTAAAAACAAACAAGCAAACAAACACAAACAAGACAACTCATCCAACCAATGTCGAGGGCCTACTATGTGCCGGGCTCTGTTCCAAGCACTGGGGTTCCTGTGGTGAACAAGAATACCTAGGCCCAGGGGCACCTGGGTGGCTCAGCTGGTTAAGTGTCTGACTGTTGACTGCCATCTCAGGTCACGATATCTGGGTTAGGAGATCGAGCCCCTCATCAGGCTCTGCACTGGCCATAGAGTCTGCTTAGGCTTATACCCCCCCCACCCCAACTCTTTCTTCCTCCCTTTAAAAAAAAAAAAAAAAAAAAAGGAATAACCAGGCCCCTACTCCGAGTTAGCAGTCAGTGGGGAGTAACAGGTACACAAGCTAACCAATAACTGATCATTTCACGGGTTATAAGCATTAGGCTAATAAGAGAAGACAATGACATAGAGCGTTTTGGAGTGGATCAGGGAAGGCCATTGTGAGCACATGAGGTTGTGTGACCTAAGACCTAAAGGCTGAGGAGGAGCTGGCGATCCAAGAGTCTGAGGGAGCACTCCAGGTAGAGGTAACATTCCAGGCAGAGGGAACAGCCTGTATAAAAGGTCTGAGGCAGGAGCCAGCCTGGTAGGGACGAGTCCAGAAGATAGAAGTCAACGTCACAAGAGTAGGGGGAACTAGATGTGTTCCAAGACACAGGCAAGGGCCAGTTCCCTAGGGCTCTTGGTCATGGTAAGGGCTTGGGTTTTATAGGAAGGGTGACAGGAAGCAACTCCGATGCGTACGAGGGGAAGAAACATGTTGGTTTATGTTTTTAAAAGGTCCCCTTGACAAGGAAAAGACATTATAAAGGGGCAGGACTAGGAAGACCATTTAGGAGACATTCTAGGTCAGGGCTCAGCAAACTATGGTGGCTGAACCACTTGCTTTTGTATAGAAAATTTTATAGGAATCCAGCCACACACATTTTTTGGGGGAGGAACTGCACCCAGGCCATCTGGAACACAGTGCCCACACAGGTCATTTACTATAAAGTCTGTGGGTCCCTGTCTAAGCTAGCGATGATGGTACCTGGATAGGTGCTTGTTTAAAATTATTATCAGTAGTAAATAATTAAAATATCAAGACTACTGATAGAAACCTAACTTCTGTATTCAAGAGGCCATTTTCTCTAAAACAAAATACTGTACAGGTCTTGCCTAACAGCATTCTACCACTGACTTGTAATCTTGCTTTCCGTATTTGTTTTGGATAAGTTTATGGGGGTTGGCTACTTACTTAAGATGCAAAAGTTACCTTTATGGGCCCAGCTGGTAAAGCAGGTAGATTAAAGGAGAGAACACTGCCTCGGCTTGTGCCCCACGGAGACTCTTTCATTTGCTACAATAAACTTAGTTGTAAAGGACTGATGGGGGGTTTTTCAGGATTGTTGGCTGGTTTCCTTTTAAAGATGACCCAGAATGTCCCCAGCAGATAGTGAAGATGACCCCAAAGCACAAAGAAAGGGGTACAAGGACGCATGATTATTGGTGGAGGCCCCCAAGAGCGGGCATGCCAAACCACACGACACCAGAACCCCAAAACCTCAACTCGACACACATCAGGCATGCTCCCTGCTCCTTTCTGATATTTCTTTGCTTCCAGATCATTTTTCTTCTTTCCAAAGCAGCTAAAATGTTATTCCTGAGTCTCTGGCCTTCCTTCTAACTTACACAGTATGTTTTGCATGTTGCTGGAATGTCATTTTTTCCCAAAGCTGATATGCTAAAAATGTTACAATAGTTTCCTGTTCCTGAATTTGATTAAAGGCTGAGGCTTTCAGATTTGTTCTTAAGTCATGTTTACTTCAGTTATCTATAATTTGGGAAATTTCCACTAAGAGAAAAGCAGTACACACTACTGGTTAAGAGGTGTAGCTCTGAAGTCAAGAGATTGCATTTGAACCCTGGCTCAACAAATGTTAAACAGGAGTTTAACAATATAATATACAATTGTATCATAATTTACACTGTACACATAATATTCTGTAAAGAAACAATGTACTCTTTCGTCCATACAAATGCAACCTTATTTTAGTTTTATTTTTTTTTTTAAGATTTTATTTATTTATTTGACAGAGAGAAATCACAAGTAGATGGAGAGGCAGGCAGAGAGAGAGGAAGGGAAGCAGGCTCCCTGCTGAACAGAGAGCCCGATGCGGGACTTGATCCCAAGACCCTGAGATCATGACCTGAGCCGAAGGCAGCAGCTTAACCCACTGAGCCACCCAGGCGCCCCCTTATTTTAGCTTTTAGGTAGGCTCCACAGTGTGGAGCCTGATGCAGGGCTTGAACTCAGAACCATGGGATCGAGACCTGTGCTGAGATCAAGAGTCAGATACTTAACCAACTGAGCCACCCAGGCACCCCAAACCTTAAGAATTGATTTTAAATGTCCACCAAAATGAATTAAAATTTACTGTTTACTGTATGCTGGGCATTCTGCGAAGAGCAGAAAAATAAATATATATTTATTTTTTCTAAAGTTAAAACTTTTTAAAGTGATTTTTATTTATTTGCAAAAAAGAGAGAGAACACGCTCACACACAAGTGTGGGGGGGCGGGGGGAGGGAGAAGCAGTTTCCTAGCTGAGCAGGGAGGCAGATGCAGGACTCGATCTCAGGACCCCAGGATCATGACCAGAGCTGAAGGCAGATGCTTAATCAACTGAGCCACTCAGGCACCCCGGGAAGCGCATTTGAAATATTCTATCTTATTTATTCCTCACAATGACTGTCTAGGAGGTTGATACTATTTCAAGACAAGGAAGAGCGAGGCTTGGAGCAGCTGAGTGCCCCGCACACTGTCACACATGTCGTAAGTGGCAGGAGGCCTACTGAAGCCCAGCTTGCCCAGCTCTAGCCTACGCTATTACCCACAGTCCTGGGCACCTCCCCTCTCCCACCTAATACTCTATTAAACATATTCCACTTCCCAAGGACTTAAAACCTAATGATTTCCATGGCACCGAGCTCAAGCTCAACTCAACAAGTTCCCCACATCGTAACTGATGGCTCCGAAGGGCAGCTGCTTAAGGGAAGTGAGGTACGTTCTCAGCTAATAATGGTGTGGGCCAGAAAACAAGTCACCGAAGCCGTTATCAGGACACACCAACCAAACCAAGGCCCCTCTTGTCTTCGCCCTGAAGGGACTCTGCTACTGATTTTTTAACCACTCGATTCCCTTTCCCCCCTTCTTGGGGGGAGGTCAGGAGGAAAATCTGTTATCTCACTACCTATGCTATTTTAGGCACCATAATAGATGAACTACAAATCAACATCACACGTATTTGACCTTGACTTTGAATAATTAATAAAAACAAGGAGGAGGACCACTGAACCAGGAGTCAGTCAAAGGTCCAGGTTTTCCAGCCAGCTCTTCCAGTGTATGACCTTAGGTGAGACTTTCAGTGGACTCGTTTCTTGGGGTACTCACCTGTAAAATGCAGGGACAGACTAAACCAGTGTTTTCCAAAGAGAAGTATGCAGGCATTTCTGGGAGGTACATGGATCAATGTTTTTAAACTTTGAGAGCATGTCTGTGTGTGTGTGTGTGTTTTACGGCTATTTATATGCGGATATATATATATATATTTCTTACAGTTATCTTCTATGCAAGGCAAAATTTTCATTTACAATAGTGATTTAGTTTCCTTTTAAAAATAGTAAGTAAATAAACACTGAAGGTTCAATGATACAGCAGAAATTGTAAAGGTGCTACACACATCATTAAATTTAGGAAACACAGTGATTAATTATTCCTAGTGCACATTTTTACAACTAAAATTCTCTGACAAGTTTCTTAATTGAAGCAGTTCACCTTGTAAACCCGAAGAGGAAGCTCTGTGTATCTCCACAGTTTTACATTTATTTAAACATTACATTCCACAGAAATAGGCAAAGCCACCTGAATGCCAAGTCACCCATGTCCCACGTCCACACAATCAAATACAGCTGCTGTTGATCCTCATGGATTCAGCAAACAGAACACTCACACAACCTCCTAGGGAGCATGAACCCAACTTGCTTCCAGGGAACCTCTGCTCAACGGTCACCTGAGTGACCCTGCCCAGGCCCTGGAGAATACAAGGGCTTGACGGAAAGGGTCTGCTGCTCACGGCAGGAAGACACAGTATGTTACCTGCGCGGTTAAGCCCAGGCGCTGAGCTCACGTCCCAGACGGCAGGTTCGAGGATCGTGGTGCATGGGAGCAAGTCCCAGTTCTGCTTCCTATGCCTAAGAGGTCACACTGCGGACAGTCGTGTGTCAGACTTATTGCACACTTGCTAAGTGCCTGACGGTGTCCTCAATTCACCTCCATGGCAACCTTATAAAGTAGTTACTCTTCTCGTTATTGGGGGACTGGGAGCCCATCTGCCTGGAATGATATCCACGGGGAGAATGGGACAACAACACAACGCACCCAGAACAACGCTGGGTACATGGTAAGAAATAAGAAATGTTTGCCATTTTAATCTTTTATTGAATAATAACAGGAAAATACACAGATCGTAAGTTTACAGCTCACTAAATGTCCCCACACTAAAATACCTGTATCAACCAGCATTGAGATCAGGACACAGAACATTACTGGGGCCCCAAAGTCGGTCTCGGGTCCTTCCGTCATTACATCCCAAGGGGAACCTCCTAACTTCTAATATCAACTATTAAAAAAAATTATTACAACCACCAATGACCTCCATTTTCCAGATGAAGAAACTAAGGCTTAAAGAAGTTAAAAGAACTTGCCCAGTCGCTAAGCTTGTAAGTGGCAGAACCAGAACTTGAACTCACACGGGCTGAATCCAGAGAATCTTTTTAAGATTATTTGAGAGAGAGAGAGCGAGCCAGCGCACGAGCATAAGCAGGAGGAAGGGGCAGAGGGAGAGAGAGAAGCAGGCTCCCCGTCGAGCAGGGAGCCCGATGTGGGGCTCGATCCCAGGACTCTGAGATCAGGACCTGAGCCAAAGGCAGATGCTTAACTGTGTCTCCCCAGGTGCCCAAATCCAAAGTCTTAATAAGCACTTCACTGTACAGTGATCCCGCCTTATCCACGGCAGATATATCCCAAGACTCTGGATACCTGAAATGGCAGATAATACCAACCCGTCTGCGTATTATATTTTTTCCTCTATACGTACATGCCTATGATAAAGTCTAACCTGTAAGTTAGATTAACGATAACTAAAAATAAAATAGAACAATTATAACAATATACTATAAAAAACTGTCATGTGAATGTGGCATCTCTATCAAGATATCCCACACTCACTCTTGTGATGATGTGAGATGAGCACCGGAGGGGCTGTGACAGGGCATTAGGCTACCAGCGACCTTCTGGCAACATGTCAGGAGCTGGCAGGACCAGCTGCTTCTGGACTTCGACTGCCCACTGGCAACCAAAAACCTGGAAAGTGAGGCCGCAGATAAGCGGGACTACTGTACTACCCTCTGGGGGCTTTGTGACCATCAAATGAGAGAACATATATGGAAGTCCTTGCCTGGCATCTAGCGCAACAGTGGCTCGATGAATGGCAGCTATTGTTGTCATCAGAAATGGGGCCCCAGCTGATCCTGCCCTATTTACTGGCATTAACCAAAGCAAGGAATTCTATATGCCAATCAAATAAGGCACAGCTCTCCGGAGTAGCTTTTTCAGACAGCTTCATGCCACCAACATTTGGGCAGAATTCAATATTCCCTTTTCTATGCTTGCAAAGCACTTTATAAACTACCTCTAAACAATGTAGCTCACTGAGAAAGTTACTGGTTAAATTGTCTCCCTGCTATTGGGAGCTCTCTGCACGGTAGACCTGTCTCAATCCTTAGTACCGCTGGGGCAAAGGTTTTGAAACCCGGAACTCCAGGGCTCAACTTTACAGAATTCACAAACCTGCTGAAATTACATACAAAACTATTTAAATGTTCCTGAGGGAGGTTGAAAGTTTTCAAGAGTTTTAAAAAGGTCCATGTTTCCAAAGTCAAAGCACAACTTCCCTAATGCATAGCAAAGTTCTCGACCCACAAAAGGTACTTTAAGGGTTTGCCAAACTTACAGTGGATCTGGAGAAGCCCACCTGAAGGCAAAATGCTAAGATGCCCAGCAGAGGCTCGAAGCGGAACGCTGCTCCAGCGGGACCTCCAGAGGCCCTGAAGAGGACACGTCCATTCGGTTTATACCCTACGTCCCCGCTAACTCCACCAGCATCCCCTGGATGCTTTGTTCAGATTCTGATTCCTTGGAGACGGAAAGTGACCCAGCTACCCCTACGAAGGAACTGAATCCTCAGAATGCAGAAAACAGTGATCCAAGAACAGCTGCGTATATTTACTACTTGTGTGTCTCTGAGAAAATGGCTTTATTTCCCTTCGGCTCATCATTTTCAAATATAAAATGAGAATCAGAACCCTTGTCCTATCTCACCTGGCTGTTGTGAGGACTAATCCCACAGTAAGATGAAACCAGCCACAAATCTGTTGGTCTTACTTTGCGCTGGCCCAGCATCCAGGCAGGAGGCCCCGAGGTCAGCAGATCTTCCAATAATGGCAGGCAATCCGAACCATATCACTACTTCTATTAACACGCTCAGTTTTGCAAGTGATCTGCTATTAGCTGGTTTGAGGATAAAAGTACAGTTTCTGCCCCTGAAAGAAGTATTGGCTGCTCTTTCCCAAGTGTCTCTATAACGAAACTCTAAATGCAAAACATTTTCAAGAGACATGACTTTTGACAGAGTAAAAGGATTGCACAGAAAAGATGGGGGGGGGGGTTCGAACAGATGCCCAACACAACATAATGGAAATCAAAAGAACCAAAATGCTGTGGGCCATTTTTTCCCCCCCAGATCCAGCTAGATGACAGCTCAGAATGTTCGAGGGCTTGAAGGAACTATTAAGATTATCTAGCTCAACGTTTCCTGAAATTTGATCTGTAGAATGTGACTTGGTTTTATGAAAAGACAGTATGAAATTACGTAACTTCAGGATATTTACAACACCCATCCCAAACTCCTATAGGACTTGACACACACACGCATATCAAAGGTTCTGAGAAGTCCTGCATTAAAGAAGCTAATGCACCTTTACTTGACCCTGAATTCCCCAAACCTATCTGTCCATTACACCTTTTCCACAGAAGATGCACGAACGGCCTGTAGATCAAGTGTTGGGAATGGCTAATGCAGCCCAAGGTCAGATAGCTACTTGCAGGAGACTCGGGTCTTCCAAATCTCCCTAAACCGTTCTTTCCATTAGAAATTTCAAATAAAACCCAGATACGGCGGACTCGCAATTCGGAAAAGGACAATGGGGGAGAAAGCTGTTGATGATTAGGCATCCCAATGGCATCCCAGAGAGTCAAAGGGGCAGCTGCTACTCAGCTCCTGGGGAGTACTGCCATTCCAGATTGTGTCAGCAGTGTGGCCAGATCTTTTCTTGAGAAGCTGGAGAGCTCAATTTTTATGCGAAATCATTCTAAGTATTGGCACTGTGTGGGTCAAACAAAGCATGCCTGCTGGCCCACTGTGAGCCTTCTCCAGCCCATGGGCCAGTGGTTTGAGAACTCTGGTCTAGGCAAATTTAGATCTACATAATAAATGGGACTTCACGAGAAACCAGAGTCTGACGCGACATTTGGGCTATCAGATTTTAAAAAAGAAAGATAAAGAAATTTCCGATGAAAAGGAGAAAAACTGCAGAAACAGACAGTGGAACGTATTGTGCGTTTCCTATGCACTTTTCAAAACCGAATAGGCAGTTCAGCACTTCCATAAAAGCAGTGACCCAGATGGGGTCAGTCACGTCACAAAAACCCTGTAACAAGGACTTGCTCTTTACAGGGGACTCTACTGGGTCCTACCAAAGCAAAGATATAAGAGCAGCCCACAGATTTCCTGCAAATGTTGGTTTTCTTCAAGTGTTTGAGAAAGCAAACACGAATGCACATTCAGAAGTTAGTCCCTCATGAATCAATGACTTGAGCTACTTGAGCTGGGTGTGTAGGAGATAATCTCGGTGGCATACAGCTGCAACCAGTGGAGCGCTCAGCACATACGCCATGAGTCAGAAGCATCATGTATTAAGGAAGCAAAGACAGTCTCTTTCAGGGAGTGACCAAGAACCAACGAACAAAGGCTTTTTCTTTTAAAGGTGGATGCGCATTCTCGTAAAGGCAATTTTGTGCATGTACAAAGCACACACGCCAAATCATCTCCTGCTTAGGCTCAAAGCTCGAGACGGCAGCGATGGCAGGCATCTGCAGAGAACCAAGGACATTCTGAGACCCCACGCCAAGAACATTTCCCAAAATAAAGTTCTGGTGACAAACAGGCTCTAGGCCTACAGAACTGTCAACAGATTACTTCCTATAGATTCTACAGGGGCTTGGTCACAATCATTTGGGTGCTGAACCACCGTGATGCCCAACTCCAACTGGCACCCGTTCCACTGTAAATACACTGTATTTATGTGAAGAATACCCCGGACTTGTGCAACACAGAAGCACTGACTAGGTCTAGATCAAAACAAGAGCTTAAAGTCCTGAAAAGCATTAGCAGTTAGGCAAAGCAACTTCTTTCTATTTAGGTGATGACTGGCAGACAGCTGGCCTGAGGTGGGGAAGGCTGCCGGGCATCTCCAAGACACTGGTGTTACACTGTCCTCTTAGCACACGAATGTGTGCACCGCATGTCGGGGACTACTCAACCACCAGCAGCAGGCTCTCTGGGAATATTTTTGCTTTTAGAAAAAACAAACCAAACAGAACAGAGTTGTACCTACTTATCCATAATCTCCGTGAGGTCCTCCAGTAACCAGGGTTGGTCAGGGCAGAAGTGCACTGTGGCCACAAAACAGGACGGCCTAGCCTGTTCTGGCTTTGAATCCACATCCCACCCTTCAGAGGATCCCGACCTCTCTAAACGATGAGTTTAAAAAATGTTATTTTTGCGGGACGCCTGGGTGGCTCAGTGGGTTAAGCCGCTGTCTTCCGCTCGAGTCATGATCCCAGGGTCCTGGGATCGAGCCCCAAATCAGGCTCTCTGCTCAGCAGGGAGCCTGCTTCCTCCTCTCTCTGCCTGCCTCTCTGCCTGCTTGTCATCTCTCTCTGTCAAATAAATAAATAAAATCTTTAAAAAAAAAATGTATTTTTGCTGATCTGCCAATGACTTGGAGAACAGGACGTGTTTTTTTTAATTCCCAGGACTCTTAACTCTTTATCAATGGGACTGAATCAAACCACACTTCTACACTTGAACAGTTCCCTATGGAATGGCTGCATTATTTGTTTGTGCCAACCACTATTAACTCACTGAACTTCATGCTGCTGCAGAAAATTTTACATTTTATGTGACATCTTCATAGACTCTTTTGATCTAGAAATACCACGCTCAGAGGAAAGGAAGAGTAACAGCTGGTCCCCTGTGTTGGAAAGAATCCAAAGGATATGCAGGAGGCTTCAATGATGCCAGGCAGGAAGCTAGTGGATTAGGTACTGGGCTCCACATACCAAACTTAATAGAAACTGCAGGTTCAAATCCCAGCAGGGTGGATTTGGACTTGGTTATGATCTTCTACATAAACTGAGCACAAGATAGCTTACTGCTCCCTAACAAACTTGTGAGGACTTTCTAGACTATTGCGGGTATTTATGAGGGCACATAAAGGTCGGGTCGGGGGGGGGGGGAAGCTTTGCAATCATTAAAATACAGAAATACCTTATCTTTTATTTCCAGTTACTGGGGGGGGGGGGGGAGGGCACATTTCTGCAACACGCTGCGTATACAATGAAGTAGGACCATCATCACCCACATGCCCCAATAATGTGAGACCCAGTGAGGTGAGCTTTACTATAAAGCATACAACAGTTTCAATTTCTAACATTCCATTCTTGCCCAATTCGAATCTATACATAAACCTAAAATTACCCACAAACCTGTTTTTTCTTTAGTTTTTAAAGGCCATCAAATCCTTGGAGATAGTATCGACCACAAGCTGTTAATATTCAGAAGTAATACACTCACAGCACTGTCTCCATTGGGCTTAATACTGCTCCAGTCAATGGTGCATTTCAGAGCTGGGAACATTTCCAATGAAGTTTTCTTGGCTAGTAGTATACACCACTGCTTCAACAATCCACACTGGGTCAGCCATTTAACAGAGGGTCTCCCTCCCTCTTGAGCAGGTTGTCCAAGAACATGAGTTCAACCACTGGCTCAAGAGAAGCAGAAAGTCTTCTCAATGGTTCAAAATTCATGTTATGTTCAACTACAGGCCTTCTGCAAACTGAGGATCTGAGCTCTTTAGGGCAGTG
The DNA here is from genome assembly GCF_964662115.1 of Mustela nivalis. Lineage (NCBI taxonomy): Eukaryota > Metazoa > Chordata > Mammalia > Carnivora > Mustelidae > Mustela > Mustela nivalis. The sequence continues at coordinate 88,097,265 of NC_139032.1, read as the reverse complement.
ACTATAATTCTTCCTGGACAGAGAAGGCCAACAGGTGATTGTCACATATCAGCACAAAGTGAAAGCCATTACATATTAGTTGCCAGTGAGAAACAAGGTTCAGGACCCTGTTCTGCAGAGGAAAGCAGTGAAACACGCCGGCAAGCAGAGTGGTGCAAGGGAAGCTGGATGGCATGTTCATCCATTACAGCCACTGGTGGGCTCTGAAGTCTAAGTGAGATGAATACTCACTACTGTACTGCTTGAGGCCTAGGCAGTAAGTAACAAGTCAAGTCATCGGAAACAATTTTAGGTGGAACCACAGGTTTGGAAAGTTCGGGGATCCAATATAATGTCTATAGGAGCATCAGTATTAAAATGAAAAGTCAGTATCTGGGAAACAGGTAGGGTTCCCTCCCCTGGAATACTGGAAAGAGATGTAAAGACCATATCTTCAAGCGAGCAAGTGGAGACCTTCTTCTAACACAATGAGTCCTGTGGCTTTCTGTTAGGAATCAAGCAGTAATTAGTTACAGCTCAACTTTTAAGGTGTCAGTTAGTACGCCTACAATTAAATAGGAAGAGGTGATAAGTATAAGACACTCAGAAGCAAAGGTTTAAGTGTCAGAGGTAACTTGTAAGTTTTACACGCACTAGAACGACATGTTCTCCTCTAAGCACCATGCCAGAAGCCAGAGTATTTCTGGCAGGTCCCATATTCATTCTCCAGGGAGGTATGCAACCTCTTAAAACCCAACTTATTTAAACTCTGCCAAAATGCACGACACTGTGATGGTAAGGCTTCACGGTTGGGATGAGTCCGTATCACATTCTCCCCGAGAGAGGAAATTAGTGCCCATAAGGGACTTCTACGTCTTGTGGACCACCCACACTTACTGAACATCTTCCTCTTTCCCTCTCCAAGAATAACTTCAAAAGTAAAATACCCTCGAATTCCTACCACTCCACCCTCCGAATACAGGAAGTCCCAAAACGATGTTTTCCAAGTTTTAAGAAGCTACACGGCCTGAGACGGTCGCTTTCTGTCTACACCCTGGTCCTCACCGTGAGCTCCCCAGCCCCCACCCCTAGCGAACCTCAGAAGCCCACGCTGGGCGCCCTGCACGCCCAGCCCGGCGTGGGGGCGCGGTGGGGCCAAGCAACCCGGGCAAGCCCTTTCCCAGCGGCTGCACTTAGAAGAGCCGCCCGACAGGCTGGGCCTGGGCCTCGCTGTGGTGCCTTATCCCTCGGCTCCTCCGGCTGCAGAAGCCCCAAGAAAAGGCCGAGCCCCGGAGAGGCGTCAGCCCAGGCTGCCTCTCGCCCCCAGGCCCGACCCCCTCCTCCCCGTCTGGCCCGGCCCGGCCCCGCCTCGGGCTCCCGTGCTCCCGCCAGCCGGCCGCGCCCGTACCTGCCGGACCCGGTGCAGGGCGTCCACGAAGCCCTCGGCTTTCATCCCCACCGGAGCGCTCTGCCCCTGCACCAGCTCCGCCATTACCGCCCCCGCCGCTGCCGCCGCCGCCGCCGCCGCCGCTCGGCTCCCCCGTCCGGCCTCCAGCTCCGCTTGGGGACCCGTAGCCGGAAAGGGAAAGACTCCCCACTTCCGGCGGAAGGGAAGCCGGGACGCTCAACGCGAGAGGAGCCGTGTCTGTGGGGCGGGGTCAGGGCACGTGATCACGGCCTGGCCGGAAGTGGGGGCGGGGCCGCGGACGCGTGGGCGTGTCCAACGCGGGAGGTTGCTCTCCCGCCTCCAGCACAGGTATTTCTCTGTTCCCAGATCAGATCTGGGCCAGGCCCGTGGATGATGTCGTGATAGGTCGTAAGGCTCGGGTATGGCCCGAGGTGTTCGGCTGTCGGCTGTTTGGAAACCCAGGGAGGAATGGTGTGGTTTCCCCAAGATCGCGCCCAAGCAGTCCTGGTTCTCTAAAAACCTGACCCTGGCAGCCCCTCCCAGGAATGGCCATTGATTTGGCATATTGGGACTGAGCTCTTTGAATTGGCACCATGAGGACCGAGGGAGACTGGTAGGCAAGGGGCAGCACCACAGAATGTCAGTTTTCCCAACGTTTGCAGAGAGTACAGGCTGGAGTTCCTCAGACTGCACCGAGGATGGGTTAAGCCATACCTGGGGTTGCCTGGCGACACAGCTCTGGAAGGACGCTCCTTCCCAAACCCTGGGACTCTGGGGAAAGAGGAATTAGAACAGGACCATCATTGCTGCCATGCCTGCTGAGTCAAAACCGTACTACAAGGAGGCCTCTTGGAATGCTTAAGTAACTTTCTCTTAATGGTACTAGCTAGGTATAGATACTGCAAAGCAAGGGAAGGAATCTTAGTGCCGAAACACACTTGAGCTTTTGAGGTGGATCTTACAAATGAGCAAACAAAACCGCCAGAAAAGGAACGAGGCTTTGGGGCTTTGACACACATCTTGTTAGTGGCAGGTCCACGTTGGGGCTATCTTTTGATTAACAAGATTGCCCTTATGATTAATATTTCCCAAATCCTGTGGTGCCAAGGAGTTAGATTTTAATGGAGAATCATGCCAAGCATTTTATGCCCCTTTTGAAGTTAGGAAGGAAGATAAGCACTAGAAAAGAAATTAGGAGTGCCTGGATGGCACATCTGTTGAGCATCAGACTCTGGTTTGGTCTCCGGTCTGGTCTCAAGTTCATGAGATTGAGTGCTGTCTTGGGCTCTGCACTCAGGAATGGAGTCTGATCGTGTTTCTCTCTCTCTCTCTCCCTCTGCCCCTCCCCCTGTAAAATAACTAAATCTTCTAAAAGAAATAAAAAGAACATCAAGAAGTAAAATATAGTGTGATTTTCCTTGATGACCCTTTGTGTTAGCATGCTAGGAGAGCTTTGGGTTTTGGAAAGAAGTGTGAAGAATAACTGGCTAATAATCAAAGAGTTGTTCTGCATTTGTTAATGATGTCACTACCAGACTGTGAGTTCTTTAGGACAGTGACTGAATCTTACTTTTCCCTGTGTCCCTGGAATTTGGCTCATACCTGCAAAGAAAACTTATATTGAATTGTATAATGCCAGGTTGGGGTAATTCCTAGATTATGGTGAAATAAAAGAATTTGGCAACTGTAATGTTGAAGATTATCCCTTTCAGACAAAACATTTCAACCCATGTAGGAAAGCACTTCGTTGGCTGTTTGGCAGTTGCTGGTGAAGGGCTATCATGAGGCAGGATGAACCCATGTCAACACACCTATTTGTGGCCCACCACCAATAGTGTTCTGTTTCAATTCTGCTATGTTTGTAAGACTCAAGGATATGGTATTAACTTTCAGGAATGGGGATGGTTCTACTGACAAAATATCATGATGTTTGTGTTTTGAATATTTTTTAAAATCAGAGATGAGTATGTTAATTAATCTAAATTCTAGCTGGCTCTCCCTATGAGTATGAATAATGAAAAGAAGGTTATTGGCCCAAACTTAAAGGCACATTCCAAAGGCCACAGACTGCCTCAGTAGGAAGACAAGGTTCTGATTCTCCCTCTCCTACTGGTTGAAAAACTATGGGCAACTCACTCATTTCTGAGAGTATGGAAGAGGAAGATGACCCACACTGGGTCAAGTCCACCGTTCTACTTATGTTCTACTAAGACACCGCCCTTCATCATCTTAGCATTTATAACAATTGATTTTAAATCACTGTGCAATTGTTTATTATTTTTCTCCTCCACTAGAATAAAATTAACAGTTTAGCTAGTTACAGAACTCTGGGTTGTAAATAATTCTTTAAAATATTGAAGACACCACTCACTGTCTCAAGCATCTAGTATTTATTAAAAGTTTTATTGATAAAAATTTGATATACAATGAATTGCACGTATTTAAGGTGTATACTTTGATTTTGTTTCTCTCTCTCTCTTTCACACATACACACACCCCTGTGAAGCCATCATTACTATCAAGGTCATGAATGTATACACCAACCACAGTTTCCTCGTGGGCCCTTCTGATTCCTCCATCCTACCCTTCCACAATTCTCCAGCCTCCACTCCACTAGCCTCCCCAACCACAAACAACCACCAATCTGTTTTCTGGCGCTCTAGATTAGTTTGCATTTTCTAGAATTTTATATAACTGAAAGTACACAATATGTACTCTTCTGAGTTGTTTCGCACAGTGTAATTATTTTGAGGTTCATCCATGTTGTGCTGTGTATCAGTATTTCATTCCTTTTCATTTCCTAGTAGTATTCCACTGAATGGATATACCACAATTTATTTATCCGCTTACCTGTCAGTGGATATTTGGACAGGTTCTGATTTTGGCTATTAAAATTACATCTGTCTATTAGTCTTTATATGGGCATACACTATTATTTCTCTTGGGTAAATACCCAGGAGTAAAATAGCTGAAACATATGGTAAGTGAACACATACAGTGAGTTATTGTTTAATGGGGACAGAATTTCCATTTGGGAAGATGAAATAGTTCTGGAGGTGGATGGTGGTGATGGTCCTACAACAATGCAAACATTCCTGGTGCCACTGAATTGTACACTTAAAATGATCAAAATAGCTAATTTTTATGTTATATGTATTTTGCTGTAATAAAAATTTTTTATCACCCTAGGAAATAAAATTTTGAGGAGTCCAAAAAAGGGAAGAATCTGTTGAACTGATGCATGTCCTTAAAGAAATGGGATTGGCAATGGAGCAAGGCTGGCAAGTCAAGAAGTGCTCTCTCTCCATCTCTCACCTTGGTCACTGTCTTGTGCCTTTTTTTGGCTGCATCCTTCCTTGTGGCCAACCTGCTATTTCTTCTCCTCTGGATGGATGTTGGAATTTTGAAGCAAACGGCACTGGAGTTTACGCAACATCATTTCCAGCCACCTGCAGAGAAATTGAGTTTTTTGCTTCAGCTCCAGTTTTGGAATCCCAGGGCATGATTCTGATTGGCTCAGAAAGGCCAGGTGTCCACCCCAAAACAATCAGCTGTGTCCAGGAGTGGAGCTCACCATCAGTCTTGAAGTTGAGAGGCACCTGGGTGGCTCAGTTGGTTAAGTGTCCATGGCTAAGGTCATGATCTCAGGTCCTGGGATTGAGTCCCATATTGGGCTCTGTGCTCAGCCAGGAGTCAGCTCAAGGATTCTCTCTCCCTCTCCTTCTTCCCTTCCCCCCACTTTCTCTCTCTCTCTCTTCTCACTCTCTTTCTCTCTCTCTCTCAAATAAATAGCTTTAAAAAAACCCCAAACCTTGAAATTGGAATGGGAGTTGGAATGGAATAGAATGTTTTCTAGGCAGACAAAAGTCAGTGTCTGTTATAGAGTTACACAAAGAAAGAATTAGATTCATATTTGTTCATCATATTCCTTGAGGAGCTGAAATTACTTTTATCTCTTATCTCTTGATGTCTTTTCCATCATCTTTGTGACTCATCATAGATGAGCATCAGATCCATTTTATAAGTGGAGAAAGTAAGGCATAAGGAAGTCAAATGACATATCTAGATTCCCAATAGAAATCAGTATGTGCATTCCCAATACCAAGTATCTGGTCCATAAGTGACATTGAAGTATACTGGGGGGATGAATCCCAATTTATCAAATCCTTGAGTATTATCACTTGGATAGAGTTTCTTCCTCATGCTCTGTTAGAACTGAAGTGGTATCATTGGTTCCATCCAGAGCTCTTCCACTCTTTGCTGATAATAGGACAATTTCTCTAGCTCATTATATAGCTCTCACCCTTTGTTGAATGGATATAAAATCTTAGATTGGGATAATAATTTACAAGGTATTCTGGGGAGCCTGGGTGGCTCAGTGGGTTAAGCTTTTGCCTTTGGCTCAGGTCATGATCTCAGGGTCCTGGGATCAAGCCCTGCATCGGGCTCTCTGCTCGGCAGGGAGCCTGCTTCCCCCTCTGTCTCTGCCTGCCTCTCTGCCTACTTGTGTCTCTCTCTCTGTCAAATAAATAAATAAAATCTTAAAAAAATAATTTACAAGGTATTCCTTCATTATCTTCTTGCAAACATTGTTACTGTTGAGAAGCCTGATGTTATTCTGATGTATAATCCTTTTTAAAATTTCCCTCTTTTCGCTGGAAATCTAGAGAATCTTTTTCCCCCCTCCAGTGCTCTAAAATTCCATGGTAATGTGTCTTTGAGTGGGTCTTTTTCCATCCTTTATGCTGGTCTTTCAATGTGGAAATTTATGTCCTTCAGCTCTCAGAAATTGTCTTGAATGATTTGATTGAGGATTTCCTCTAGCACTTTCTCTATTCATCTTCCCAGAACTTCTATTATTTGGATATTGGACCTCCTGGACTTTTCATCTAATTGTCCTATATTTTCTACTTTCTCTTTCTCTTTGCTCTTCTTTCTGGGCTATTCCCTCAATTTCATCTTCCAGTTTTTCTGTAGCATTTAAAAAAAATTTATGCTGCCGGGGCACCTGGGTGGCTCAGTGGGTTAAGCCTCTGTCTTTGGCTCATGTCATATCTCAGGGTCCTGGGATCAAGCCCTGCATCGGGCTCTCTGCTCAGCAGGGAGCCTGCTTCCCCCTCTTTCTCTGCCTGCCTCTCTGCCTACTTGTGATCCCTCTCTCTCTGTGTCAAATAAATAAATAAAATCTTCAAAAAAAATTTATGCTGTCATGTCTTTAAATCACAAGAGCTCTTCTTTGCCCTCCAAACAATCCTTTCTTTAAAAAAATCACATTTGTTTCTTGTTTTGTGCACAAAATACATTTCCTTATCTCTCTGAGGATTATAATATTTTTTGAGGATTGTAGTACTTTTTTAGAAGTTTATTTGTTCTGCATCATGTATGTTGCTTGCAGGTCTCTGTTCCCAGTTATTGTATGTACGTATGTATGTATGTATGTACGTATGTAAGTGGGCATTATGTCTTTATCTTTCATGTTACAGACTTTTCTGAGATATTTGGGAATCCATAGTGGTCTGCTCATGCCTCTGGGTAGGTGAGAATTGTGACTCTGAGCTTCCGTAGAACAGTCCAGCTGGGGTGTTTGTTGGGCATCCCCCAATGTCAGCATCTTCAAACTGCTCTTCTTGGGCTTGTTAGATTAAGTAGAAAACTATCCAGTCCCCTTACTGGAAACGAGAGCACCTATTTTAGTTGAAGTTATATTTTCATTCCTCTGGCTTTAGAAATGGTGGCACTGTGTCCATGTTGTTTGTTATTGTATCTCCAGCATCAAGCACAGAGGATATGTTCAATGAACAATTATTTCTATAAATTAATGAATGAACTCTTATGGCAGTGTCCCATCATTTTATTTTAATCCCTGTTTTATTATTTTATATTATGAAATATTTCAGGTATACGAAAAAGTAGAGGGACTAATGTAATGAATGACCATTTACCCAATATCAACATAAGAAACCCGCACTGCAGTTACTAATGAAGAATGCGGTGTAACTCTCCACCATCCTACTCTATTCCTTCCCTCTGCAGGGATAACTGTATTCCTGAATTTGGTAACCTGCATGCCAGTGGATGCTGTATTCTTGTGTGTATATATAGTGAGTGTTTTAATCATCATATAAATGGTATCAAGCATTATGTATCCTTCTGCAATTTGAGTCTTTTTTGGTTTTGGTCCCACGTGTATTTTTTAGGTCTATCCAAGTTCACATATATAGCCATATCTCAGTTACTTATACTCCATTCCACTCTATGAATAAACCAGAAACTATGTATTCTTTCTCCTCTGGGTAACCATGTAGTTTCCTTTTCTCTGTTACAATGTTGCAATGAGTCTTCTCTGACTTGTCTCTTTATTTGAGAGATTTTCTGGAATGTATGCCCAAAGGTGAAGTTGCTGAGGGGCCAGGGCAAGTAGAGAACACACCCCTTAGTTTTGCTCGATAAAGCCAAATTGCTCTTCAACATGAAAACTATATTCCCAAAGTAGGACACACATCCCATCAGCTAAAGATGAGTTCTTGCTACTCCTCATCCTTGCTGGCATTGGCTATTACCAAAATTTTTATATTTTGATATATAATGAGTTAAAAAACTTAAAATAAATATTTAAAATTTAATTTTTATATCATGGTAAAAGATACATAGCATAGGAATTACCTTAATTTTAACCTCTTGTAAGCTTACAATTCATTGACATTAAGTACATTCAGTGCTGGGCAACCACTGCTACCATCCGTCTCCAGAATTTCTTCATCTTTCCAAACTGAAACTCTGTGCCCATTAAACACTAAGTCCTCATTTTCCCATCTCCCAGGGCCTGGCACCCACCGCTTTACTGTCTGTCTCCACTGACTACTACAGGTGCCTAATGGAAGTGGGATCATATAATATCTATCCTCTTGTGTCTGTGTTATCTCACTGACCATAATGTCTTCAAGGTTCATCCATGTTGTAGCAGGTGTCAGAATCTCCTTCCTTTTTAAGGCTGAATGACATTCCATTGCATGTGTAGACCACATTTTGTTTGTTGTCATCTGTCAAAAGACACATAGGTTGCTTCAACATTTCGGCTATTGAATAATACTGCTGTGAACACAAATGTACAAATATCTCTCTGAGTTCCTGCTTTCAATTAAATTACATTTTTAATTTATTTTCACTTACCTGAAAGAGAGAGAGAGAGAGCAAGTAGGGCACGGGCAGGGAGGGCAGAAGGAGAGAAACACCAGCAGACTCCATGCTGAACATGGAGCCCAATGTGGGGCTCGATCTCCTGACCCTGAGACCATGACCTGAGCTGAAATCGAGAGCTGGAAACTCAAGTATTGAGCCACCCAGGCGCCCCCTCAATAAAATTAAATTTTAATTTATGTTATTTTCTTGGGATGAGCTCATACTAGCTCTCTAGAAAGATAAGTCCCTTTAGGGCTTACCTCTCTTCCCTTCAGCACTTAGTATATAGTGAGTACATAGAAAAGAATGGTTGGATCCCTGGTAGAAAGTGAAGGTTGCATGTGACCCTTAGCTAGTTATGGTTATGATATCTGATGTACCAGGCCACTCTGTAATTATTTATGAGGAGGTCCTGAGAGAGAGTCTCACCAAATGTCATGTCTCTGTCTAGCAACAACAATTGCCCTATGGACCACATGCCCCATGCAGGACTAACTATTCAGGGCTTGATTGTTATTCTAGCAAAATTGTTGCCACTTGAGATAAGAACTTTATTTGACAAAGGAAGGGAGTCAAGGCATTCGCACAACCAAATGTAGACCCTTGACCTTTGCTGTTCACATCTTACAAGTGCTCAGCTGACAGCCAGGGGAGACAGGATCTGGTCTGCTTGACGGTGGACGGGCTTGGATTTCCAGGGAATCGTGCAGAAGCGCTTTCTTGCTCTCTCGCCTCCCTCCTCTCCAGTTCACTGAGTGCTTTCCCATTCTGAACACCTGATATACATCTGAACACCTGATCTACATCGACTCGTTTAATGCTTGTAACATCCTAGGGGGTGGGTACTGGCTGCTCTGTTCCATAGATAAGGACACCAAGGCTCAGAGGAATTGAGACACAAGCCACAGCTGCTTAGCCTTCTCTCATATGGAAGAGTGCACTTATAAGATTATACTAGTTTTCTATTGTTGTGTAACAAATAACCACACATTTAGCAACTTAACTTATTACCTCACAGTTCTTGGGCCAGAAATTGTGTCACAAAATTGATGGGCTTTTTTCCTGGGGCATCAAAAGGCTGAAATCAAGGTATTCCTGTGGCTGAGGTTTTATCAGAGGCTTGAAGTCCAATCTCATGTGGTTTTCAAATTAATGTCTTCGCATTTGTAGAACCCACGGAAGTTGGATTTTCATGACTAGTAAGAATGCATCTCTCCGACACTTCATTTTCTTCTGAAGACTCTACTGATTTGGTTGGCTCACCCAAGATAATCTTCCTTTTGATTAATATAAAGTTAACTTATTAGTAACCTACTTACAGGAATGATATCCCATTATATTCCTAGGTCTCATCTACTCTCAAGACAAGGGGATTATACCGGGTGTCTACACCAGGGGACAGAAGCTTTGCACACCATCTTAGAATTCTGCCTACCACAGAAATCAGTGAAGGATTCTCTTCCATGCAACAAAATGAGATTGGTGGAGTTTGCGGGAGTAAGGAGGGTGATCAACCATTCAGGTCTGCCTGGAAATGAAGGGTTTCCAGGATGTGGGAATTTTGGTACTAAAACGAGAATGGTTGTGGGAAAATTGGGATCAGTTGGTCACCAAAGACATAGAAAGAACAGACCCATAAGTATTCTACCTTAGTCATCCCTGATTGTTGCTTTCGGCCTTCAGGAGGGAAGGAGAATTGAAGGGGCAATGAAACAAAGTGAAAAGGAGGGGTGCCAGTGGCAAGGGAATCAAAAGGGGAGTGGAGCCTTGACTGCGTCTCTGTACAGCTCTGGGAGTGGAATGAAATATAATAAATACACTCACTTGTTCATTCATTCATTTAATGACCTTCAAAATCTTTTTTTCCCTCTAAATATAAAAACAAAACCTGCTTTTATAAATACAGTGTTCTCAAGAATACCTCAGGCAGAAAATGAAGTTCCCTGTGCTCCCACTTCTAGAGATCTCTACCAATACAGTTTTGTAAGATTGATGATAATGGTGATGGTGATGTCATTATAAATAGGTGTGCTAAGAGATAACAATAATATTCAGTACCCAGAAGAGGGGGCAGTCACTTCATGGTGGGCACAGAAAAAAGTGAGAGACATCAAGAAAAAATCTGATGGAGAAGGTGGCATTTCAGGTGGGCCATGTAGACATTTGGAGTGTGGCAGAAGGACATTCCTGGTGAAAGCAACAGCATGAACAAAGGTGTAAAGGTAATAAAATGTGGGCTCTAGGTGGACAACAGTTTGACCTGGAGCTTGCTTCAGGCACTTGGATGGTATCTCTGGGACCTGGTCCCTCTGTCTTTGGTCTCTGCTTCCACAGAACCCATCTCAGTTAAGGTATAGGTAGGGCATCCCCTTAGGTTCATGTCCAGCCAAAAGGAATGCCTGTTTGTGTCTCAGCATTCCTAGAACAGGAGTCATTGGTTTGACTGGGTTGTATACTCCTGCCTGAAATAATCTTGTGACCAAGGCAATGACATTTGCTAATTGGCATAGACCCTGATTACATGCTCATAAAATGCACCATTAAGAAACTAGAAAGGTGGGGCACCTGGGTAGCTCAGTGGGTTAAGCCTCTACCTTCAGCTCAGGTCATGATCTCAGGGTCCTGGGATTGAGCCCCACATTGGGCTCTCTGCTCAGCAGGGAGCCTGCTTCCCCCTCTCTCTTTCGGCCTGCCTCTCTGTCTACTTGTGATCTCTCTCTCTGTCAAATAAATAGATAAAAATCTTTAATAATAAAAAAAAGAACTAGAAAGGTGGGAGCACTCCTAACCACTTCCAGTTAGTTGTTGCTTGACTGGAATCAATGTTTGCAAATAAATTCTCAAAAAAAAAAAAAAAAAGAAAGAAAGAAAGAAAGAAAGAAAAAAGAAAGGAAAGGAAAAACAAACCACAGACTGGGAGAAAATATTTACAAAACATACACCTGACAAAGGACTAGTATTTATGATACATATATTTTAAAAAATGGGGCACCTGGGTGGCTCAGTGGGTTAAAGCCTCTGCTTTTGGCTCAGGTCATGATCCCAGGGTCCTGGGATCGAGTCCTGCATCAGGCTCTCTGCTCAGCGGGGAGCCTGCTTCCCCCTCTCTCTCTGCCTGCTTGTGATCTCTGTCTGTCAAATAAAGAAATAAAATCTTAAAAACAAAACAAAACAAAACAAATAAACCTCCACTACTGGGGAAAAAAACCCAATGAAATAGTTTTTCTGTTTTTTGTGTTTTTTGGATGTGTCACAAAGGAAGATGAATGAATGGTCAATAAGTACACGAGACTAGGCTCACCACTCTTGGCTATTAAAACCATTACCCACCCACTCAAATGGCTCAAACTAAAAAGACTGACAACACCAAATGTTGACAAGTTTATGGAGCAACTGGAACTTTCAAATTGCTCTTGGGAATGAAAAGTGGTTGTACCACCTAGAAAAAAAGGAGTAGAAGTTCTTTAATAAACTAAAAATATATCCACTCTACCACCCAGAAATTCTACTCCTACATATTTACCCAAGAAAAATGGAAATTTATGTCTACAAAAGAAGTTGTATGGTAATTTTCTTTTTTTTTTTAAGATTTTATTTATTTATTTGACAGACAGAGATCACAAGTAGGCAGAGAGGCAGGCAGAGTGAGAGGGGGAAGCAGGCTCCCTGCTGAGCAGAGAGCCTGATGCGGAACTCGATCCCAGGACCCTGAGATCATGACCTGAGCCGAAGGCAGCAGCTTAACCCACTGAACCACCCAGGCGCCCTGTATGGTAATTTTCATAGTGGCTTTATAACACCTTATAACTGGAAACAGCCCAGGTGGTTGCCTCTGAAAGTTGAGGGTGGATATGAACTGGAAAGAGGCCTGAAGGAAGTTTCTGGGGTGATGGGAATGTTCTGCATATTTTTATTTATCAAAGAGAGAGAGAGCACAAGCAGGGGCCACAGCAGGCAGAGGGAAAAGCAGGCTCCCTGCTGGGCAATGAGTCTGATGAAGGGCTTGATCCCAGGACCCCAGAATCATGACCTGAGCTGAAGGCAGATGCTCAGGCAACAGAGCCACCCAGGCATCCCTGTTCTAGATATTAATAGAGATTTTGGCTACATGATGTATATAAAACTCAGCAAATGTGTGTGTATTTCAAGGGACATGTGATTTGGAATAAAAGAAGCCCCATTTAAAACAGAGTCATGAGGCTAGAAAGGGAAGCTCTTATGTCCTACCACTCATCGTCAATTGCAGACCCCAACAGCAAGAGACCTACCTTGCATTCTCAACAGGAAAAAGCCCAGGGGTGCTTGGGTGGCACAGTCAGTTAAGAATCTGAGTCTTGGCTTCAACTCAGGTCCCGATTTCAGGGTTGTGGGATCGAGCCCTATGCTGGGCTCTGCATGCTGCATGGAGTTTGCTTGGGGTTCTCTCTCCCTTTCCCTCTGCCCCTCCTGCTTGTGCTATCTCTTGCTCTAAAATAAATAAGCCTTAAGAAATTCTCTATTTAAAAAAAAGGCAGGAAGAAGTCTGTATTTTACTACCCCAAGAGGACGAAGGTCGATTTTACTCTTCGCCTGACAGCAGTTCATCCGATGAGAGACTGTCACAACTCAGCCAATGCAAAGCCACCATACTCCGAACTCCCAGTTTATTCCAATAGACTTTTTGTCCATACCAGTCCCTCTCAGTTACCCCCTCCTTTTTTTTTTTTTTTTTTTAATAAAAGAGAAACTCTTCTCCTTTGTTCTCTGGTTTTGACTATGGTTTTGCTGTAGCTTGTATGTCCCAAATTGTAATTGTTTGCTATTCCTGAGTAAACCCATTTTGCTAGTAAAGCAATGGGCTGTTTTATTTTTAAGGTTGATATATATAAGTTTTACAAAGAAAAAAAAACATGTAAACCAATAGTGGACTCTAGTCAAGAATACATTTGTAGGAGGAAATGTACTGATGTCTGAAATTTACACTCAAATACACCAAAAATGAAATGGATTAATTGCAAGATAGAAGGATGGTACAGGATAGACATGAGATAAAGCAAGTATAGTAAAACGTTAATGGTAGAATTTGGTGGTGGCCTAATGGTGGTGGGTTAATGAGTGTTCACCATTAACTTCTTTCAATTTTCCCCTATATTTGAAAATGTCACAATAATATGTCAGAAAAGGAGATTACATGAGTCATCTTTGGGGAAAGGGACTTGAGCCATAGATCTCAGCCATGAATTTGGAGACCTCATAGATCCCAGAGCTTTAGATCTTGAGTGTGAGTGAAGTCATCAGTTCACCAACGGAAAGACAGCTGTGAACAGAAGACAAATGGATACAATGCAAATAACCAACTCTTGTCCACTACCAATGGTGACACACAAATATTTAAGGATGTAAAAAATAAATAGATTTGATGGAAGACGAAGAATTCAGAAGGGTCATGATCATACAGCATTCAAGTATACATGTGCTCCTGTTGGACACAACCAGCCTCCCTCACCCTTACCTAAGTCTTGGACAGACATCTTCTTCCCTGGCTAGACTAATACAGAACCGTTTGGTTATGTAACTTATGAAACTGTTTCCTTTCCTTCTGCATAGAGAGTTTAAAATGCTGGTAGGGACTATTATGCTAATCTTTTTAAAATTCCACCCATCTATCCATCCATCCATCCACCCATCCACCTGTCCGTTTGTCCATCCATCCATCCATCCATCCACCTGTCCATTTGCCTGTCCATCCATCCATCCATCCATCCATCCACCTGTCCATTTGCCTGTCCATCCATCCATCCATCCATCCATCCATTCACCTGTTCATTTGCATGTCCATCCATCCATCCATCCATCCATCCATCCACCTGTCTGGTTGTCCATCCATCCATCCATCTATCCACCTATCCATTTGTCCATCCATCCATCCATCCATCCACCTGTCCATTTGCCTGTCCGTCCATCCATCCATCCATCCATCCATCCACCTGTCTGGTTGTCCATCCATCCATCCATCTATCCACCTATCCATTTGTCCATCCATCCATCCATCTATCCATCCAACAGAGGCTCTTCCTGTGGATGGATTATTGAGGACAGGGTCTCTGAAAGGCCATTGCCTTCAATAATCCATTCTTAAGAGCAGGGCATGATATCAGGAAAAGGAGTTAGCATGGGGCTGGAAATTAAATCTAAGGAAGAGTTGCAAAGGACACAAGATAATAACCAAACCATCCAGAAAGCCTACCCTTACTTGATGTCTGTGACTGGAAAGAGGTATGAGTCAGCAGATAGAAGTGTGTGTGTGTGTGTGTGTGTGTGTGTGTGTGTGTGTGTGATTACAGTGCTAAAGGAGAGAGAGAGAGAGAACAGTGATGAATATCGTGCTGGACTAGGTTCAGGTAGGTGTAGAGCCTCTCTGCTATTGACTAAGGGAAGGACATGGCAAGGACCATAAAACAGCCATTGTTAGCACGTGTGCTCTGTTTGTTGCACAGAGATTTTTAGAGATTCTGAAATTTCAGGCCTCTGGTCCCCTAAATCAGGAATATGATTAGAACTCTCTGTGTGGTGTGTGTGTCTCTGTAGTGTGGATTGGGTTAAGGCTGGAAGTATCTGGAGTGGACAAGAGGCAGGCCACCTCCCCTCTCCTGGTCACATAGGTATTCTATGTCTGTCTCACATTTACTTTAGGAAACACTAGTTTTCTGCTCTGCAACTTGGCTGTTGTGCTTGGCTCAGATCTGGACCTGGAAACCAGGGTGAGAAATGATGACTACTCCACTGAGAATGAGGCTGCTAGGAAGCAGGAAAAATGTGAAGTTTCCAAAGGAAATTCCATCCTGTGCAGCAGCAGGAAGTAACCTGGCTGCATTTTCACCAGAATGTCCCTCCTCGCTAAGTGTGTTTCATCTTTAAGAAAGTCAGTGGCTAGGATTGTCCCAAGAGTCAAAAAATCTGAAAGGCCAGGGTGCCTGAATGGCTCAGTCCATTAAGTGTCAGAGCCTTGGTTTTGGCTCAGATCATGATCTCAGGGTCTGGGATCATGATCCTTGCATCAGGCTCCATGCTCTGCATGAAGTCTGCTTGAGATTCTCCCTCTCCCTCTGCCCTCCCCCTGCTTGCTCACTCTCTCTCTCTCTCAGATAAATAAATAAATAAAATCTTTAAGAGAAAATCTGCAATGCCAGATTGTGGTTTATCCTCTATCCTTGAGAGCCTGGGACAAGGTGTGATTACAGTGCTAAATGAGAGGCTCTGGTGCCTATTCCAAAAGCATGGTGACATGTGCTTTTCCATTTCTTCTCATTGATTATCACAGCTTCCACTTGTGGCTCCAGAAAAGAGGCCTGAACCATGGGCCTGGGCCTTAAAGCCCGTAAAGTAGAAATAGAGCTCACAGAGAGCTCAGAGCCTCTCCCCCCACAGCTGGCCAGAGTTGATAATCCGGCCCAGCTGAGTGGAGAGAAAAATGCTGTCACATTTTAGAAACTGAGGGGTGATTCAGTCAAAGAACGATTGTGGTTTCTTTGCAAAGATGATATGAGAGGCTGGAGAGAGAGCAAAGGTGAGCACGCCCAAAGTCAAGCGTGCCAGCGGACTCACAAGTCGTTTGGGAGTTGCAGGCTTTCCACGGAATTTGCCCAGTTTCCAGACATGGGATCCCCTCCTTCCTCACTGGCCATCGTAAATCCAAAGAGGTGTTGCCGAGTTTAAAAAAAGCAAGTGGTAGGGGCACTGGGGTGGCTCCCTTGGTTAAGCATCCAACTCTTGATCTCAGCTCAGGTCTTGATCTCAGGGTGGTGAGTTCAAGCCCCACATTGGGCTCTGTGCTGGGTGTGGAGCCTATTTAAAAAAAAAAAAAAAAAGGGGGCGCCTGGGTGGCTCAGTGGGTTAAGCCTCTGCCTTCAGCTCAGGTCTTGATCCCAGGGTCCTGGGATTGAGCCCCACATCGGGCTCTCTGCTCAGCGGGGAGCCTGCTTCCTCCTCTCTCTCTCTCTGCCTGCCTCTCTGCCTACTTGTGATCTCTGTCTGTCAAATAAATGAATAAAATCTTAAAAAAAAAAAGCAAGTGGTGGAATGATATGAGTGATCCGAGCAGTTTGCTCCCCTCATGCAAAAACAAACCAAAAGTACCGCACACACAAACCATTCAGTTCATTTCAAAAGCTAAGTATGTATGCGTGCAAATGCGTAGCTGAAAGTCTGAGGCACACACAGCAAAGGGCTCATGGAGATTAATGCTGGAGGGAGGGGCAAGGGGCACAGAGGGGAGGGGCAAAGGGCATGGAGGCGGGGCCTGCAGAACAGGCAGTCAAAAGAGACTTAAGTCTTACCTATAATGTTAACATTTTTATTTATTTATTTATTTATTTATTTTTTTAAGATTTTATTTATTTATTTGTCAGAGAGAGAGGGAGAGCGAGCGAGCACAGGCAGACAGAATGGCAGGCAGAGGCAGAGAGAGAAGCAGGCTCCCTGCCAAGCAAGGAGCCCGATGTGGGACTCGATCCCAGGACGCTGGGATCATGACCTGAGCCGAAGGCAGCCGCTTAACCAACTGAGCCACCCAGGCGTCCCACATTTTTATTTTTTTAAAAAATTTTAAAGGTTTTATTTATTTATTTGACAGAGATCACAAGTAGTTAGAGAGGCAGGCAGAGAGAGAGGGAGAAGGAAGCAGGCTCCCCGCTGAGCTGAGAGCCCGATGTGGGACTCGATCCCAGGACCCCAAGATCACAGGACCTGAACTGAAGGCAGCGGCTTAACCCACTGAGCCACCCAGGCGCCCTAATGTTAACATTTTTAAAACAAGAAACATGGGGGCCCCTGGGTGGCTCAGTGGGTTAAAGCCTCTGCCTTCGGCTCAGGTCATGATTCCAGGGTCCTGGGATCAAGCCCCACATCGGGTTCTCTGTTCAGCTGGGAGCCTGCTTCCTCCTCTGCCTCTGCCTGCCTCTCTGCCTACTTGTGATCTCTGTCTGTCAAATAAATAAACAAAATCTTTTAAAAAAATAAAACAAGTAACATGTATTTCATGTATTTGCTCAGCAATTACAGCCAAGTTTTACAGCACATATCAAACTGGATGAAAAATGTTTTATTTTTTATTTATTTTTTTTTTAAAGATTTATTTATTTGACAGAGAGAAATCACAAGTAGACAGAGAGGCAGCCAGAGAGAGAGAGAGGGAAGCAGGCTCCCTGCTGAGCAGAGAGCCCGATATGGGACTCGATCCCAGGACCCTGAGATCATGACCTGAGCCGAAGGCAGCGGCTTAACCCACTGAGCCACCCAGGGGCCCCTGGATGAAAAATGTTTTATAGGTCAGATAAAGGAACGATAGAAATTAACATTTACCTATTATCTGCATTGTTACAAGTAATGGTGGTGGTGGTGGTGGTGGTGATGTCGGCTCATATCAGTTTTTCCCATCTTAACCATTGAGGAAGCTGAGGCTCAGAGAGAAAAAGGGAGTGACTCAGTGTTAGTATTTCACACAGCTGGATTTCAAGGTCACATCCTTGGATGTCAGAACCTCAACTTTCGACCACAACGTTATGCCATCTCCTGCTGATTCAGACTCTCTTCCCCACCAAGAATGTTAGGAGGGTGGGGAGTGTAAGGGAAGAAGGAGGTCGGAGGAGGAGAAAGGGAGGCAGGGCAGAGCAAAGAGATGCTGGGATTGCTGTGGGGTAAAGCCTCCAGACCCTGAGGGTCCTGAGCAAGTCAGGAACCTTGGCCAGACGTCCTGCCTAGGCTGTGGCAGTGTTGCCCAGAGGCTGGGAGCACAGGTGTCGGAGTCCAATGGGGCCTGAATCCCAGCTCTGTGACTTGGTAACTGAGCCACCTTGAGCAAACCTCTAAGTCTCTGGCAGAGCCCAGTGTCCTCCTCTAGAAAATGGGTGTATCACCAGGCCACTCTATGGAATGCACGTAGGATATGTCCAAGCACTGGCCAATGGCAAGAAGATACTTAGAACTGCCTATTACCAGGACTGGCAATGCCAGTGGGGCTGAAGGCTGGGTCCCATGGCCGGAACAACCAAACTGTGAGTACTTGGACTCCGTGGCAGAGACCAAGGTAAGGACGGTGTTTGAGGCCCACAGCAGGAAGGTGTGCCCAGCCCAACCGGGCCTGCCCTGCTTCCTGAGGGTTCTGAGAGTGGACAAAGTTGCCCTGAGGGCAGATCAGTCTTGGCCAAGGCCCAGAGAAGTCATCCTTCAAGAGAGACAAACAAGGTTGTGCCAGCTCCTGGCTCTGTGGCGGCTTCCACAATTAACCACACAGGAGGGCCAGGAGGCCGAGGAGATGTCCTCTGGAAGGTGTGGATGGAGGCAGCCCAGGTTGCTAAGCTCTGGTATCTAGCTCTCACCATGCATTTGCAGGGGTGTCCAGTGATCCAGCAGCCTTTTCCCTTGGGGGCCATGCTTTTGGGGACCCTACAGCACTGAGACACCAGGCTGGGGAACCAGAGCTTATGAAGGCTAACCTCCCATCCATTCCTGCAGGCAGGACTCTCCGTGAGAGCCAGCAGCAAGCGAAGAGGGAGAAGATTATGTTAGCCAATTTCCCTGCAACAGAATGGCCCTTTAACCTGTGTTCTGGTTGCCTTCACTAAGTCACAAATGGACCCAAATATCATCACTTTAAAACAACCTTTTTTTTTTTTTTTCTTTTTTGCTCCTGATATGCAGGTCAGGGGTTTGGGAAAGGCTCAGCGGGATGTTTCTGGCTTGCGGGGTCTCTTGTGCATTGTGCTGCAGTCAGAAAAAGAGGGATGAGCTGGAGTTGTAGGGCCAGGGCTGGAAGCCTGTTGGGGTGGGTGCATCTGGGACTGTGGGGGCTAACTGCACCCCTCCTTTATTGTGAAGTCTCAGGTCTTCTCCACATGGACTTCCTCACAACAAGGCGGCCGCAGGGCAGCTGGCCTGCTCACGTGGTGGCAAAAGGCTTCAGGAACAGGTATTCCAGCAAGCAAGGTAGACTCTGCATTGCCTTTATGATCTTGCCTGAGAAATCACCTCTGCTTCCTCTGTTTGTTGCTACAGTAACAAGAACCCACTCAGGTTCAAGGGGAGGAGACACAGACATCACTTCTTGCTGGGTAGAGGGTCAAAGTCACCTCATCTGTAAGCACTGGGATGGGGGACATTGCAACAACTTTGGAAAATGCAATTGTTCACTCCCTGCCATATTCCTCAACCATCATCTTAACCCCATCTTAACAGGATTTGGCCACCTGTTCTCAAGGGGGTGACCAGCCAGTAGTAGGAGAAATTTGGGATGTAGGACCACCAGTGGAGCGCCATCTTTTGAGTGGGGTTGGTGTCTCAAAGGGCTGGCTCTTGTCAAGGTGATAAAAGTAGCTAACCCCTACAGATGATTTCCTGTACACCAGACACTGCTGCACACGTCTGCCCACTCTCTCACAAAATGCTCATTCTTTAGAAGGAAGAACAAATAGTGTAGACATTTTACAGATGAGGAAACAAGACCTAGAGAGACTAGTCACTTACACAGTTGAGTGATGGCAGAGTCCCCCACCCCCAGAAAAGGGCCCCGAGACAAGGACCTGGGTGCAAGTGTTGTGGGGGAGGGAGCACCGAGGCAGGGGCAGGAGGAGAGCCGATAGACGACCCCTGGGTAGCAGGGTTGGGTGATTCTAAGAATGGCTACAAATTTCCACGAAGAGATGAGGACTATGCCCCTGTTCCTTGAATCTAGGAAAGCATCTTTCAACTAACCTCTTCCTTCATGAAGAGAGAAACATTTGCAAATGTACGTGTGGAAGCATGAGGAAAGCGCCTATACCTAACTCTAGGGAAGGACACTGTATAGAAAGCATCTCTCAATGAACATCTTCTAGGTGTTCTTGTGATTCCTATAGCCAGCTGACAAAGCAGAGGGGACAATCTGTGACTTCCAAGGTGAGGTTTAAAAAAGACAATGCAGGGGACGCCTGGGTGGCTCAGTTGGTTGAGAGACTGCCTTTGGCTCAGGTCATGATCCCAGCGTTCTGAGATTGAGTCTCGCATCGGGCTCCCAGCTCCACAGGGACTCAGCTTCTCCCTCTGACCTTCTCCCCTCTCATGCTCTTTCTCACTTGCTCTCTCTCTCTCTCAAATAAATAAATAAATAAAAATCTTAAAAAAAAAAAAAAAAAAAAAAGCAATGCAGCCTCTTGTCCGGTCCAGGGGGCACTTGCTTTGGGAGCCCTGAGCAACTGTAAGGAGTTTGCCCGCCCCGAGGCCATCATGCAGTGGGGAAGCCCAAACTACCTGGAGAGGCTGCGGGCACGTGCTTCCATCCCCTGTCCCCGCTGAGCTGAGCCCCGACAGCGTAACAGAACGGTTATGCACGCCTCCAAGCTTTGGGGTGGTTTGTTCTGTAGCAATAGTAACTGGAACAGGGGCAAGTAGGGCTCATTTTCTCCTGATCGTCCTCTGGGCCATTTGCCCTTCCTCCTGCCCATCATTGGTTTCTGGTTTGCCTCTCCAGGGGCTGAGCGCGTTTCCCCAAGCAGAGAGGAAGGAAGCTCACGGACAAGCTTGGGAACTTGGATAGACTGTGGAGGTGGCTATGTGAGTGGGGCTGACCAGACCCTGGCTGCCCAGTGGTGGAGTCAGGATTTGAACCCTGAACTTTCTGTGTCCATGGAGCTCAGTTGTTTTATCAGACTACCCCGGGGCACACGGAGAGACCCCAGCACAGGCAGGAGTGGTTTTGTGACATTTACCTGTTGTGCGTGTAAGGTCAGTCATCGATGCACAAGGATCAGCCTGTCCACCGACACATCCCGGAGCTGTCATCTTCCTATCTGCGGCAGTCTGTGACTATTCCAGTCCCTTCCCCAGGGTCATGAAAGCAGGACGGTGACACACCAGGGTGACATTCCAAGATGTGCTTTGCATATTCACCTCTAGTCCTGTTTCTGCAACCAACCAGTCTCCTGGTGGGCTTCAGTCCCTGGGGGACCCTCCTGGTGCCCAGCTCTGGCTCTGGCACCTGGCTGGGAGCTCTGAGAGGGCAGGGGCTCTGCCTGCTTTGCTCACACCGTAGCCGGGTGCCCGGGACAGTGTCTGGCACACAGGGAGTGCTTAGTAATTATTTTCAACAGAGAAGAAGGTTGGGTCCTTGATTACAATTCCCTACCAAGGTTCATCCAGGTTCACTGAGCATAATGTCTTCCAGGTTCAACAACAGTGTAGCAGGTGTGACAGTTAATCTTTTAAGATCAAATACTATTCCATTGTAGGGACAGACCACATTTTGTTTATGGGTTCATCCATCCAACGACCCTTGGGTTGTTTCCACCTTTTGCTGCTCTGAACATGCAGGCACAGAAGCTGACTTTTGAAGCCATTGTGCAAGGAGGTGGGGTGGGGAAAGTTTGGGGGGTGGGGGAAGGTGGGAATGTGGGGGCTGACCTCCCCCTACTGACTCCTCGCTGGGAGAAATCAGGATGAAGGGAACCACCCATTGGTCAAGACCCTTTTAATCTCTTGTACTGATGAAATGAAGCTCAGAGAGGGCAAAGGACGTGTCTGAAGTCACACAGCCAGGAAGTGGAGGAGTCAGCATTCACACTCAGAACTGTTGCATGTAGCGGGGCTTCCTGGGACCTCCACCACTCTTGTCCATCTTTTCCTGAAGACCGTGAGTCCTGCTGGTGCCGGCTTGGTGACAGGCCTGTCTGTGGCCCAAAGCAATCCTGGAGAGGGAGGCTTCTCAGCACTGGGTGACTGGGCTGTGGGAGTCTGAAACCCACTTTGTTCATTACAAACGAAAAGCAGATGTGATTTTAAGCTGTGCTTCAGCTGCCCATGCTGGATGGAGCAGAGACCCTGTGAGCAGCCACACCAAATAAAACGTATTATTTAGGAGTGATTGGAAGGCAGACAAGCTGAAAACATTGTGCATGGAAAAGCTACCGTTATCCACCCATGAGCAGCGAAATCACTTTCCCCAGCTCATACGTGGATTCACATTTAGGGCAATTTCCCTCATGGTAGCACAACTCCATGAGTGGGCTCAGGCTTGTGGACAAGCGATTTCCTAGGTGAATGACTTCTAGCCCCGGTGCGGAGCATGGGGCTTGGTGGGATGTGCCTCCCCTGGGTCTGCTCCTGGAGACGTTATCCTGGAAGCAGTTCCTCAGCACTCAAGAGTCATTTCCCCAGTTTCGGTTGGGATCAGAAGAGGGGGCAAAACCTCGATCCCATGCATTGGTTGAGCACTCACTCTGCATCGTAACCAGTAGGCTGCAAGCTGCAAAGTAGGAAACGGGGGCTCAGAGAGGTTAAGGTGTAGGTCCAAAGTCACACAGCTTCCCCAAGGAGCTTCTAAATGGGAGGAAGGCAGGGCTGGCTAGCAGGTGCAGTCCTGTGTGGCTCCAGTGCCCTGTGTATAGACGTTATGGTAACTGACCTTCTGAAGGCAAACACCTTGCATTAGAACTCTGAACTAGGAGGCTGAGGCATGACCACAGGTTGGGGTTCCTGAGAGTGGGTGCTGCTGCATCTTCCTCACATTGGGTGGAGGTGGGGCCGAGTCTATAGCAATAGGCAGGAGGAAGGAGCCAGGACTCACTGACCAGAGGTCTTCCTGGCAGAACAGCAGGGAGCCCAGCTCCTAGAGCCTGAAGCCTGAAGAGCTGGGACAGGAGCACTGTCCCACCTGCAGATGCAAACACCCAAGGCATCGCCATGGACTTGTGAGCACCCGGGATGTGCCGGCTCTTGGAGCTCATGCTCTGGCTGGAGGGAGCCGTGGAACCATGAGGCTAAACCGTTCAGCAAGGTGTACTAAACGTAAGCATGGTGCTGAGCACTCTGGGAGAGAGTCACTCTTCATCCTCGGAGATCCTGGTGGGGGCTGTGTTAACAAATAACCCCAGGCTAAGAGCTCGTTCCTGCTCCCATCACAGTCCAAGGCGAGGCAGGGTGTCAGGTGGGGACTCGACTCAGGTGGGCCCAGGAAAGAATGGCCCAGGACATTTGTGGAGTCACTTCCTCCCACCGTCCAAGGGTGAGAACTCAGGTGCACAGTGCCTGTGTGGGAGCCTGGGAATGCAGTCTAGCTGGGAGCTCCCGGGAGGAGAAGGGAAAGAGATTGGTGGAGAGCAGCCAGTTTCTGCCACCGGTAGGAAGCACTCATATTCTGATCTTGCCTTGAGGACACAGAAGCTCAGAGTGGTCCTGCTGTCTCTCTGCAGGGGGCAGGGGGAGGGCGCCCCGGCTCAAGACCGTGCCAGACTACACTGCCTTCTGGGGAGTGGGTGCTGAGCTAAGGAGGGGGCCGCCTGGGGGCAGGGTCTGTGTTGAGAGCAAGGACGGCCCACACTTCCCAGGTTTTATTCCCTGACTCTGCCTCTGACCTGCTGCGTGGCTTTGGGCAGATCAGGTCAACGCTCTGTGCCTCAGGTCCTCCATTCCTGGAGAGGGGTCCTGGCCTTTCCTCGACCCTTCCCTGCTCTCTCCTGGCGGCATCGGGGACAGGAGGAGGAAGGCGAGATGACACACAGGAGGACACCAAGCAGCTCATACTGGGAACGTGGGAAGAGGAAGGGAAAGCAAGGGACCATCTTGCCCATTTCACCCTTTGCCTGTGCCCGGGGGCTGTGGTTGGCAAAGTTCATCCCTCCCACACCCTTCCTGCTTCAAATGCTCCCTTGCACCCCACCCCTGCAGCCCCCGTGCTCCTCCACCCCGGGGCCCCAGCTCTGTAGGATCAGGTCCTGCTCCTCCAGGCCCACCCCCTCGAACTCCAGGCACCCACCTTGCTGCCTGACAGGTGCACCTCGGCACGGGTCCTTCCACGTCTCCATGTGCATTCACTTGCTGGGGCTCCCGGAACAAAATACCACCTGTGGAGTGGCTTCAACAACAGAAGGTCATGGTCCCACAGTTCTGGAGTCTAGAACTCTCAGATCCGGTTGTCCGGGGACTTGGTTCCCACTGAAGGTTGGGAGGGTCTGTTCCATATTCCCCAGCTGCTGGGGCTCTGCCGGAAACTGCTGGCATTTGTTGGCTCGTACAAGCATCACCCCAATCTCTGCCTTCAGGTTCCCCTGGCCTTCTCCCTCTGTATGTGTCTCTGTCCACTCATACTGGAGGAAGGTCCCTTCTTGCCCCACCATGACCTCATCTTAACTAAGGATATCGGCAATGATCCTATTTCCAAATCAGGTGATACTCTGAGGTCCTGGTGGCCACGATGTGAACATGTGAATGGGGCAGGGGGACACAGTCCAACTCCTAACACCAGCTTTTGCCTACGCCGTTCTCTCAGCCTGGAACCCCCTTCCCCAAGTGGTCCAGAAAGCAAGCATCTGCTTGCTTCCAGAAGGCAGCTCAAGCACTGTTCCTCAGCCAAGGCCTCAGAGTAGGGGAGCTCACAGTGACCCTCCGTCCGGGGTGTCCCTCTGTCCTTGCACAGCCATTGGCCAGCACACCCAACACTGTGTGCCTATCTGTCTGCCTCTTTGTCCCCCTGACTCCACTAGACTGTCGCCTCCTCAAGGACAAGGATTATAGCCCACGCATTCTGGGGTGCCCAGCACCCCAAGAAGACCAGCCCATAGGAAGTGGCCCTGGGTCGACACCCACTGAACTAATGCATGAATGAGGAGGGGAGAAGTTGAGGGAAAAGATGGAACAAAGAGTGGGGATCGGGGGAGGCGGGGCCCCTTGGCCCTCCCCTCTACCAGGGAGGCCTCCATGGTTGCACATCTCCACCGGAACCTCAAGAACTGAGGAGGTGGCCTCTGAAGGCTGTGTCCTGCCCAGCGGCTCAGGGTGGCAGAGGTGGGGGCTCCTGTTGGGGGGAGGTGGGGGTGGGCAGGAACCCACAGGGCCAGGCCCAGCCTCCTGCAGGAGCAAACGGCGGTCCTTAAACACTCCCCAGCAAATGTCTGATGTAAATCTGGTTTTGAAATCATAACCATAATGATAAATGAGAAGGACGGGGAAGGCAGGAGGGAGGGGGAAAGGGGGCCCCGCCAGGCCCCTCCCTCCGGGCCACCAAGCGGGGGGAAAAGCACATGGGAAAATTGAAATTAGTTGTGACAGCTGAAATTCTCTGCTCTACAGACGACATTTGACAGGGTACTTAAAAAAATAATAAGAAAAGGGAAAGTGGTTTGGGTCGCCCGTGGAAAGGGGGGGACGGGGGATTTCAAGTGACACAAGACGCATAATTCAAGCTTCTTAGATTGCAAAAGCTCTTCTTACCTAAGGGGCCCGCTGCCTTTATTTTTATCCAAATGGCTCAATTACTGCAAAGCCCCACAGAGAAAATTACGGATGTTTGCCTCTATTTTCTCCTCTTGTCTCGACAACTGGAGATATTTTGTTTTCCTTCTCTCTCTCTCTCTCTCTCTCTTTCAGTGGTGAGGGGGGTGGTGAGGAGACAAGGGGGTGTTCAGATGGGCTGAGGGGCCGGAGGCTTCTGAATTGCTCCTCAAAACCCGCATCTCACACGCCCCCACCCCCAGGCCAGGCCACCCCAGCGGCCGCCGTCCAGGGTCGGTCCTGGTCATTCCTCCCTCCCTGTCCTCGCCCGGGCCTCCCGCGCCCTGCTCTCCTCTGCCCAGCGGGCACCCCTCCTCGTGCCTCTCCTTCCAGCTCTGCTATTTCCAAACCCTGCAATAGACACAGGGAGGCGCAGAGGTGCCCATTTTCCAACCTTCTTATTGGGTCTCCGTTTGTCATTTTCCGAATTGGCGCTCCGGGGAGCCGGGCCCGGACACTGCCGCACTCGCGCCCGCCTGCTCTGCCAGGCCAGAGGGCTGAGCCTCGGAGCCCACAGCAGGCTCCCGAAGGGTCTCTTTGGAGGGCTCTTGGGGACACCAAGGGGTGGTGTCCGAGCATCAGGTCCCAGAGTCCTGACAGATGGGGACAAACTGGGGAGGGGTGCCTTCCCTTCCATTTTACTTCTCCTGGCCTGTGGGGTTGAGCTCTCTCCTCTACCCCCCTTCCCAGACCTTCTGCGGGCCGTCCTTACCTCCTCTGCCCCCACTAGGCCAGAGCCTCCCTTCTTACCCACCTCCCTGGTCCCCTCTGCTTCCTCCCACCAAGCAAGGCTCCTGCCTTGCCTAGAATCTCTTTCTGGGGCGCTGACATTGTAATGAAACCCAGTCTCTTCCCCTGGCCCGCGAGAAGGCCCGGCAGCTCTCAGCCGCACCCCAGCTCCCGCTTCGTCACCCGTTCCCTCCCTCTGCTCCCCGCACCTGCTGCGGCCTCCACCTGGAGGGCTGGGTGCCTCTCCTTCTTCACCCACCTAAATTCTCTCTGCCTCAAGGGAGCCCTGGAAGACCTGTTCCTTCATCAAGGAGCCTTGCTGGTGACTCTACTCCCCACCCAGCAGGCCAGGCCCTCTGCAAACCCCTGCAGGTGAGGTTCATATATAAACTCCCCCGGGACCCAGAGCAATCAATCAGAGTGCTGGCTGGTGCAAGCGATGGGGGGCCCCTCAGGCTGGGCTGGACTTACCCCTCTCCTTGGAGGGGGGGCATCACCAGGTCCCTGGTGGTGGGTCCCACGTCCCACAGGAGGGCAATCAACACGGAAGTCCTCCAATAATTTCAACCCTGTTGCTGCCATGACCTTGAGCTTGCCTGTCCTGTGTCCTCCAGGGGTCTCTACC
Organism: Mustela nivalis; assembly: GCF_964662115.1. Lineage (NCBI taxonomy): Eukaryota > Metazoa > Chordata > Mammalia > Carnivora > Mustelidae > Mustela > Mustela nivalis. Next base: position 88,070,071 of record NC_139032.1, on the reverse strand, counting down.
GGCTGGGAATTCCTGCTTGGATATCCGTCCAATCCCTCCACCTGTGCAAACCGACTGTGTGCTTCCTGCTCCGGGCTGTATCCCGGGCTGCCCACGTAGAGGTGGTTGATGATAGGTGCTGAATAGCTGGGACCGGGCCTCTTCTGCGGAACTACCGAGATCTGGGCCCACCGCACCCTGCTGTGCCCGCGTGTAGCTTAGCCAGCATGGTGGGCACGGTCCCTGAGGAACACGACGTTGTTGGCACTGGGTATCCTGGTCAGACTTCAGAGGCTTTAGGATCCAAGAGCCTGGATGTAGTGCTCTCTCTCTGGGTGACCTTGGACAATTAAAAAAAAAAAAGATTCTAATTATTTATTTGAGAGAGACAGAGAGAGTACCAGTGGGGGGTGGGGGTAAAGGGAGAGGGGTGAAGCAGGCTCCCCCCTGAGCAGGGAGCCCTACACAGGGCTCAATTCCAGGACCCTGGGATCATGACTTGAGCTGAAGGCAGACCCTTAACCCACGGAGCCACCCAGGTGCCCAGACTTGGGGCAATTTATTGAATCCCTCACCTGGGGGGGAAATGCTAATGTAAATTACTTAACCCCTGGTGCCTGCAGGTAGCTGATTAATGATTACTGATACTGATTAATGATCTAGCTATTTCTCTTATCCCTTTGCCCGCCACAGTCGAGAAGGACCTCTAGGTGATCCTGGCTGGCCCCCCACAACACCGCTGTCCACGCCTCCATTCATTCGACCCATATTTACTGAGCGTCTGTTATTCTCTGGCTGTGAAGATACAGCAGTCGAACAAATTAGGCTAAGAGCCTGCCCCTGGCCTCTCTGAGCCGTGGGTCGTGCTGGACTCCCAGACCCACGTGCAGCATCTCTGTGCAGGAGAAGCTGGGACAATCCTCATCTGGCAGCTGGATAATCGGAGGCTCAGGGAGCCTGAGCCAGTCACCCAAGATCATGGACTTGGAGACAGAACCAGCATTTGGAACTCAGGCCCTTCTGAAGCCAGACCTTGAACTTTCATCTGCCAATCGGATTGAGCTACTCCTTTGCAGAATCCTCCTCAGGGGCCTCCACACTCCTGAAGCAGCAGAAGGGTCTTACACCTTCTCCCTCAACCCTCTCCTGTTCCCCTGGAGCCCCTCCACCCCAGCTGGGTGCCTCCCTCCAGCCACCCTGGTCCTTCTGTTCCCCAGGCAAGTCTAGTGCTCTTTTACCTCCTAGCCTTTGCACATGCTGTTCCCTCTGCCCAGAACACCCTTCCCTTCCTCTTGCTAACATTTCCTCTTCTCCAGGTCTCAGCCAGACCCAGTGTCCCCAGGGAGGCTCTCCTGTTTCGCTGAGGCTAGGAAACAACTCTCACCTTCTCAAGGATGGCTTGCCTTGTCTGAAGCTGTTACACTAACAGCCTAATTCCGCTCCTAGCCTGTGAGTTCCTGAGGCCAGTGCCTTGTCAGCCTTTCACAGGTCAGACCCCGAGCGCCCAGCACGGAGCCTGGCTCACAAATGGAGCTCAGTGTATTTGCCAAATGAACGAATGAATGAAAAATCGCAGAAGCCCCTCTCCTGGCCTCCTCTCAACCACGCTGCAAGCGTGAGCCACAGCCACGTAAACAGCAAACAGCAAACACTTCCCGTGATCAATGAAAACGGGGAATTGTTCACAAAAGGATTGCTTTGATATAAACTTGCCCTGTCCAGGGAACACAACTCAAAATGAGCCTTTCACTAGAACAGTTGTTTGAAGAACTTATTTTCCCCCCAAAGAAGAGCAATGCAAACAACCCAGGGAAGATGAGTAACATCCCGTGAAATCACCGGTGACCACACACTTTGGAAAGAGTGCAAAGCCGCTGCGTGAACAGGGAGCTCACTCTTTGATCCTTGAACTCCCGTGTGGGTTCCTGGGCAGCTTCCTCCAACATCCAGTTTGCAAATAATGCAACTGCCATGTTTTGGGTTTTGTTTTGTTTTGTTTTTAAGATTGATTTATTTTGACAGAGAGAGAGAGAGGGCACATGGGGCAGGGGGAGGGGTGTTGGTGTGCACGTGTGCATGGGGGAGGGGCAGAGGGAGAGGGAGCGAGAATCTCAAGCCGACTCCCCACTGCAGGGCTCCATCCCACCACCCATGAGATCATGACCTGAGCCGAAACCGAGAGTCAGATGCTGCTGCCTGAGCCACCCAGGCGCCCCCAAAATAGGCTCCAAGTGAAATGTACTGCGATGTCAGACTTACTGGAACCTCCGTGCCAGGCCGCTCGGCGTCCCTCTAGTGTGGGAGTCACACAAGCATTTCCCGCCGGGCCTGAGCCGCCAGGTGTCAGGAAGGGCCCTGCAGAGCAGAGAGAGAAGTCCAAGGAGGTCCCGTGGAACGCCCCCCCCCCCAGCCCAGTCATCTCCAGGAAAGGCCTGGAAATGCACAGGTGCGGTGTGCGGGAGAGGAGAACCAGACGGGGCTCCTGCTGGAGTTGCTTGCTGGAAGGTGAACCCACAGAAGCAGAGCGGGAGGCCAAGAAGGCTGCCCTGGCACCCACATCCCGGGACCGGAAGTGACACCTGTCAGGTCATCTCGGAGCCAGGCCAGAAAATCAGGAAGAAGGGACAGCAGAGGTGCCCCTCTGTGGAGCCCCAGATGCGGAGCTCCCGGATTCTCCTGCAGAGGCGGGGATGGCCAGAGGCCAGAGACCTGAGCTCGGCCAGTCTGTGGGTCTCAGCCTGCAAGTCCCCAGGTCCCCCTGGTGCAGTCAAGAGTGTCTGAAGGTGGGAACCAGGCAGGACCAGACCCCGGCTCCCAGCTGTCCACACGCCAGCACTAACCTCTGCTCTTTCCCCTTCTTTCTAGCACCTTCTCCATCCTTCTCCTTCCTTGGAAACCCTTCCTGGCCTACCTGAGCAGGTGGGGCCCCAGACACTTCTGCTGGGAGCATCAGCCTGGAGGGCCCCAGGCGGGTGCTCACCATGGCCCCTGCCTTCTGCTGGGAAGCACCCAGCGGGAGGGTAGTTCTAAATGCAGACACGGGAGCCACGGGCCCTGGGTTCGAGTCCTGCTTCCACCCTTTAGTTGCTGTGTCTTCGGCAGCTGGCCTCACTAAGGATCCTCAGTTCTTCCCCCTGTAAAATGGGTTGGGAAGAGTCAGTGAGACATGGTTTGTGGAACGCTTGTCACAGAGCAGGTGCTGGGTCCTGGGACTGGTGGTGGCCGTGGTGCTTATCATGATTGTTTTTTCCAGTCCCGGAGGCTCTGCCCCAGCCAGCCACAGTCCCAAGAGGAGCCCATGTGGCTTTCGAGAAAACCTGGCTGAGGGTAAGTTTACCTCCACTTTGTGGCCCTAAACACAGATCAAGTCTGAGGGCCAATGTCCAGAGATCCAGAGAGGGGCACTCATGCCCACTACAGGAAAAGCCAAGACAGGCAGCCAAGAGAATCCTGACCCCAGGCCCAGGACACAGCATCGCCAAGACAGGGCCTGCCGCACACACCCTTCCTAGAGCCTGGGGCTGGGAGGGCAGAGGGTGGGGCTCCATCCGAGTCCAAGTTTTTGAAGAACAAACAAATCCTACAGATCTGGTCCCGTCACTCCCCGCTGAATACCTCCCCCAGCCGGCAGGAGCGGTTCTAAACACGTTCGCTTCAGAGAGCCCTTCAGACGAAATCTTCCGCAGGAAATCTAATCCTACAACCAACGAAAGTACAGATTCCTTGTCTGAGGCCAGGGTGGGGGGCTGGGGCCACCTCCTTTCCAATTCTCTTCCTCCAGGGTGCCTGGGAGGCTCTAAGGACCCGCTGGAATTCCAGCGAGCCCGTTTGGAACCGCTGGCCGGAAAGCTCAAGTCCAAAGGCCTGTACGGGGTATTTAAGGTCTGGCAGAGGCAGCCAGCAGATTGCCTCTCAGCTCACCTCCCAACCCTTCCCTACATGCATCCCTGCACTTGGCTCTCACACCCATAACTGACTCAAACCTGTGGCCGATCCCAGAGCCAATTTCCTCACCTCCTAGTGCTTTCTCCTTGATTTCCACCTGGTTGACTCCTAGACCTATGCATTCTTCAAAAATCAGTGAAGCATCAGCTCCTCCAGGAAGCCTTCCCAGGTCCCTGTGGATGTTGGCACTGCCTTTCCCATCCTGGGCACACCTCGCGGAGGGCATTTATCACCTGTCTTGTTGTAGGGTCAGAGTCATGCAAAGAGCCAGTCCCATGTAGGAGCTCAGAGCTTGGGCCCTGGCCTCAAAGACTCAGGTTTGAATCCCGGCTCAAAGTTCAGCCGCTGTCGTTCCTGGGGCAAGCTTTCTAGCCTGCCTGAGCTGAGTTTCATCATCTGCAAAGTGGGGGTAATAACAACGCCTGCTTCCCACGGTCATTGTGAAGATCAGATGAGCTCGTGTGTGCAAAGGGCTTGGCTTGGTGTCTAGCCCATGCCACCCACGGTTGCTGCCCTTCCTGTGGGTGCCCTGAGGTCCTGCTCGGGAACAGGCTGGGCCAGGGCTACCAGGAGACAGAAGCTGTGGATCTGCCCCCACCCCGCCACCCCACCCCGGAGCTGATCATGCAGGCCCTGGACCTGTCTAGAGGCCAGGTAAGGAAATCATGCCCTACTCGTGATGTGCAGGGGGAAAGCTCTGAGTCTGTACAGCTGGATCCAAGACAGAGGCTCCGTAAATGCCCTTGCAAGGAAAGTAGCCGAGCTCAATGCAAGGAAAGACAGCCTCGGGCCGCCACGGTCTAGAGACCCTTTGTGGGGATTAAGATCCCAAGCTGGGGCTCCGGGGTGGGCAGGAGGTGGATGGGAAAGGGAAGGGTGTCAGGAGGGCTGGAAGGTTGGGGCCAGGGAGCCCAGGCAAGGGGAGGGTGGGGCAGGCAGGGAGCACCCCAGTTTTATAAAGGGGGGGCCTCCTTACTCCAACTCTGGTCCCAGCTACCTGAGGCTGCTTCAAAATCATCTTGTAGTTTTGCTTCTGTCTCGCTTTCTGTGCTGTCTGGATGTTTTTCCTAATGAGCAAGTTTACTTTGAAAATCAGAAAAAGCAATTAAGTTATTTTCATGGGCAACTCGGTCCCCCTTACATCAGGCGCACAAAGGACCATTAAAATCAAGCTTAGAAAGAAAAGAGAGAGGAGACGCCGGAAGCAACGGTCAGGGGGGCCAGTTATCACACCAGGAGCCTGGGAAGAGCAAGTGATTTTGACCAACGGTTCACTTTGGCTTTGAGCTGCCAGAGCCAAAGTCAAAGGGGAAACCCGCAGAAGTAGAAGATGGGGTCATGAAATCACTGGTTCCTCGCAGCGTGGAAAGGCAGGGCTGTGGCAGCTGGGAATGGTAGTAGTGGCCCCAGTTTGCTGAGCCCTTTCTCCCAGCCCAGGGTCTCCCTGGAACCTCTCCTGGTCCTCTGGGGAGCCACCAGTGCTGACTTCCCTGGGCAGGTGATATACGGAGGATAGAGGTTCGGAGGGTTTGAGCATCGCAGCCCCAGTCCAGGAGCCAGAAGTGGCTGGCATGGGATTCAAACCCGGGCTTCCCGGACCTGGAGCCCACGCACGCCCGCACCTCTGGGGAAGGGACAGGAGGAGATTGCCACATTGAGCGGCAGACAGAGCTGTCCTCAAGTGTAGACACAGGGGTGAGGACTTGCCCCCCTGGGAACCCGTGGCCTGACAGCTGGGGCTGCTGCCTGGGGCTCCCTAATGGAGTCCGGATACCAGGCACTGCTGTGACAGTTGAGCCCAGAGAAAGCAGGGTGCACCAGAGCCCATGGGACAGAAGGGACAGGCCACTGGCAAACCTGCAGTCCTCTCATTTCTGTGAAGCACTGGCGTTTAACCCTTGCCTCTCCAGGCTGGGCAGCAGCTACACCAGTGGGGCCAGGGAGCAAGGGGTCCCCAGGAACCAGAGCAAGGAACACTGGCTCCCTCTTCTTTCCATCCAAGTGGGACTGTCACTTTGGCCACCCAGCCAGTGCTTGCTTAGGCAGCTCCCTTCTTCTGCTCTGTCCCCTACTCCCCAAAGTCTTTCTACCTGGGAGGCAGGCTGGGTCTTTGAAAAAGAGAAATCTAGTGGGAACACCTTCCTGCTCTCATGCCTTCCATGGCTCTTTATTGCCATCTGGATAAAAGCAAGCTCCTGGCCTCCAGGGTGCTTCTAGCCAGCTCTTGTCATTTCTCTAGATCTTCCATCTAGGCTCCTTTCTGATCTTCCAATTCAGCCCGGCCTCAGGGCCTTTGTATATACTGTTTCCTGCCAACCATGATCCCGCCCTGCCTCTGCCCAAACCCTGTGCTGGTTTGGTTCGTATCCTTTCCATCTCAGCTTTGCCTATCCTGATCCCTGAGACTGGGCCCGGGTGCCCTGTTACGGGGTCCCAGCCGCCGTCCTTTAGAATGTGAGCTCCTGAGCACAGTGGAGGGCCGGTGCTCCTGGATCCAAGATCCACACAGGCACGTCCTGGGTGAATTCTTGCAGTACCCGATGAGAGCAGGCACAGCATTAGCTCACGCTCTCAATGAGGAAAGTAACGTTCAGAGAGGCTGAAGCAACAGGTCACACAGCGGGTCTGTAGTTGAGGCAGGATTTGAGATGGGGTCTGCCTGAGGATCCCGGAGTGCCAGACCAGGCAGCATCTAGAAGCTGGAGCAGACTGTAAAGCCATACTCCAAAAGGCCCAAGCGATATATGGGGTTTGCGATCCCTATATCGATGGGGAAGCTTAGGCTCAGAGATGGGCAGTGAACTCCCCAGGGCCCCACAGCAAGCTGGCAGGAGCTAGGAGAGAAGTCCAGCCTCTTGGTCCCAGGCTTGTTTCTCCTTCCCACCCAGAAGCGTCTCCCACCCCCACCCAGGGAGGGCTGCCTCTGGTCTCCTGTGGGGGGCCTCCTGGTGCAGAGGCAGGGGACGCAGGCGGTGCCCAGCCCAGGCACCCTGCCCCAGGAGCTGGGCTCAGTGGGGCACCCAGGGGCTTCTCCCAGAAGTGCAGCCTGAGGGCTGAGCTGGCTGGAGGTCCCCTGTCTGCCCCTCCCCCAGCCCTGCTGGCAGCTGCTTCGCACAATTAGCCAACAAGTGGCTGTTTTGTGGAGTTACTGCTGATGTGTTTTAAGTGGCTTTCTGAGTGGGAAATGTTCTGTAGGAGAGTCGGGCAGACAAAGGGGAGTGAGTGCATTAGGTTTTATTGGTCTGTTTGGCACACATCTGACATCATTCTTTGAAGCAAGTTCTGTTCAGCCCTGGGAGGATGATAAAGAGACAAGAGGGAGAGAGAGCAGAGAGGCAGACACGCTCGCTCGCTCGCACGCGCTCCATCCGGTCCTCCGAGTGGAGGCATAATGGCCGGAGACATTGGAGCAAACTGTCGGACAGATGGGGCCTGCCCTGTTCCGAAGGGGAGGCTCCGGCTGCAAAGAGAGTCTTCAGGTGAAAGAGAATAACTGAATTAGCCAAGCATTGTGCGCTGAGAGGGTAATGCGCCCGCCTCTTCCTAATGGCTGCCCCGTCGCCAGAGAATGAAACCTCTTCTGAGCGCGCAGACGATCCAAGGACAAAAGTCACCAAGAGAGATGGCAGAGGGAGCAGGGAGAAGGGAGCCCCCCCACCCCACCTGGGCTGAGGCTTGGACAAAGGGCCTGTCTCCTCGCCACCCTCACACCCAGGGCTTTGGCTCCAGGTTTGGTAAAAAATAATGAGCAAGGAAGTAGCTGCTATGGAGGGGAGTAGCTACCTGTGAAGGGGCAATAGACACCTACGGAAGCGAGTAAGTAGTCAAGTCACCTGTGGAAGGGAATAGCTATGTGGAAGGGAGCAGCTACCCATGGAGGGGAGTAGCTACCTGTAGAAGGGAGTATCTACCTGCGGAAGGGAGTAGCCTCCTTTTGGGAAGGGAGTAGCTACATGTGGAGGGGCTGCTAGGTGGGAACACCCGGGAGGGGGGGGCAGAGGCTCTGGGAGCAGGGAGGAGCGTGGCTGACGGGTGTCCGTAACAAAAGGGCAGGCAGTGGGACATGGTCTGGAGTTAAAGCGGCTTACCGTAGCCTCGATCCACTGCAGCCATCTTTTTAAGTCTCTCTTTCTCTTTAGGTCAGTTTCTGCTTCTTAAAAGGAGAGGATTTGATTTAACCCATTATTCGTCTGTCTATCCATCCATCCATCCATCCATCCAGATAGAGAGTTATTCATTAATAAGTTTTCTGTTTGGAAAAGGAGTTGAACATGTTTTGTTCTGCTGTTTCATGAGGCTGGCACGCACTCTCCTCCCTCTACTTCTGGGGCCACGGTGAGCTCCCTCCTTAGAAACCTCCGTTACTCTGTCTTTGCTTATTGAGCAATTTTATCCATTTTTGAAACCTCTTTTGGATACTAGCTCCTTTGTGGTGCCTTTTCAGCTTTTTAGCCGACTCTATATGGTTTATAACATCTGATAAGTATTTCTGGGCTTTGATTATGGACCCCAAGTTCTGCAAGGGGCTGGGGATGGGGGAGGGACACTGAGCCCTCGAGGCCGAGCCTTGGGGACAGAGAGAGAAGGAATAGAGGCATCTGGGTGCAGAACAGCAGTGAGAATGCTTTGAGGGGACAGAGCCCCCAAGTTGGGAAGGGCACAGCCAGAGCCACAGAGCCCGCCCGACGCTGGATAAAGGGGTGACATCGGGAGGGGCCCCAGCTCTCCACGTAAACACTGGAAAACATTGGGATTGACCAAGGCGGGGATGAAGGCAGGTGCTAGGGACAGTCCTTGCCCAGGAGGAATCGGCCGTGGAGGGGACCCAGTCTGGGCCGAGAATCCAGGGAGGGAGGAGAAAGAGGCTCCACCTTGAGCCCGAATTTCATTCAACTCACCAAAGCCTTCTTGTTGCCCCTGGCGCTCACGCCCCCCCCCCCCAGCCCCTGCTCAGGGCCTGCTCCTCTGTCCACATCCCTGCAAGCCCTGGGTGGGGACGGAGCAGGTGCAGGGAAAGATGGCGCCTCCTGCCATTCACCGCCCCGGGGATCACCTCCAACAGAGAGAGCTTTTCTCTCCCTCGAGTAAAAGATACAGCTTCCCCTCCTGCCCTTTCTCATTACAACAGTAGCACAGCACTTAATTGTAAGAAAAAGTCAAGAATCATGAAATTCAACAGGCCCAGAATTTTGGTGCCCTCTGAGCTCCTCCATACCCCCTAACCCCACATCCAGTCCTCAGCCATTCCTGGTGTCTCTACCTTCAGAATGGATCCTGCCCTGACCCTGACCACCACCTCCACCTTATCCTGGCCCAAGCCCCTAACATGGATCTTCTGTACCAAGCAGTAGCCTCCTAATGGTCTCCAGACTGAACCCTTTCCTCAGGCTCCTCACTCAGCAGCCGGCAGAGACCATGTTATTGAAAGGGCAGGGGAACAGGACACACCTCTCCCTCAAAGCTTCCAGACACCCTTCCTCTCACTCAGAGAAAAAGCCAAAGTCCTCCTTTGCCCACATGAAGCTGCATGATCTGCCATCCTGCCTCTTCTTGCTCCTCTTCTCTCCTCTACCCACTGCCCCACCAGCATCCCCCTTGCCACTCTTTGAATTCATGAGCCCAGTCTTACCTCAGGGCCTTTGCACCTGCTGCTCTGAACACCCCTAGTCACATATCTGAGGAACTAGCTCAGGTCACTCCCCAAATGTTACCAGTTTAGAGAATTTCCCTCAAGACCCTGTTTAAATAGTCTCCTCCTGGGCCGAGGGGACGGAGGAGTGGGGAGCTGGTGTTAAATGGGTACAGAGTTCCAGTTTAGCAAGATAAAAGAGTTCTGGAGCCGGATGGCTATGGTGGTTGCTTAGCAATGTGAATGTCCTTAATGTCACTGAATGGTGACGCTTAAAAATGCTAAGAGAGCCCATTTTATACGTACTTACCACAATTAAAATTTAAGAAAATTCAACCATTATGGAGACATAGCAGATGATCCTCCTCTGGGTGAGACTCATAGATAAGCCAGACTCCGACCTATGGGCAGGTATCTTCACTCTCTAGGATGCCGATGTCAAAGCAGGTAGAGGGTTTAAATGCCATTTTCAATGACCAAGTAATACAGTGGCTATCAGAGGGGAGGCCAATTTCAGCATTCACCACCATGGAGGTAATTATAGTAAAGGAAAGTCCGATAAAAAAAAAAAAGTCCCTTCCCATCACTCTCTACTTCTTTTTTCTGCTTCATGTTTCTTTCTAGCCCCATTGACTTCTTATACACTTGGCTCCAGGTCTATGATCTGCTCCCTCCTGCTTGCTGAGCATGGGGTCCCATGGGCATAGAAACTTGGTTCACTTACCGGCATCTTCATCACCTGGTGGACTGAAAGGTCACAGAATGACTGAGGCAGGACCAAACACTGACCTTCCACTGCCTTCCTTTCCTCCTTCTCCATCCCACAATCAGAGCAGGGAATGAGGTGTCTTCTCCAGCTTCATTCATGCATGCATCCATCCACCCATCCATCCATCCATCCACCCATCCATCCATCCATCCATCCATCCATCCATCCAGCACATATCCCTTAATACCTCCTCTGTCCCAGTTTTTCTCTCCTTTAAGAGAGGGGCCAAGTCGTATTTCTTTCTGTCTCTTCTGGTTCCCCCCTCCAACCAGGGCTAGACCAATCCCTGGCACACAACCCACCAGTGCCACAATATGGAGAGTGCCCCCTGTGCCAGTAGGCAAACTGTCTCTCTCTCCCATTGGGTCCCTGTCGCCTTGGCTGCAGACATGATGGCAACTGTGAAGGGCTCCAATTCCTGCCATCCTTTGTGAGTGAGGTAAGGAAGGAGCGATGGGAGAGAATGGACACTTGCGGAGCTGGATGGAAATCATGGACGGCCATTTTCTAAGGGTAATTTGTCCAACTGCATGAGATATGATTTTGTTTTTCTTCTCCCTGGCCCTGGTGACCCAGAAGAGGTTTACAACCACCACCACAACAAGGCTGGACTTCATCTGAGGGCACCAGCTCCAACCCACACTGAAGGACCATGATGTTAGGGAGATGGAAGCCCTCAGATGTTAGGCAGGATGCCCTGTCTAACATCCTGGTAAGAACACGCAGGCAAGGGAGCCCAGAGTTGCCATACGTGTTGGATTTTGTTTGCCCTTGACAACCACACTAAAATGGTCTAAAGCCTGGGGAACAGGCTGGGTTTTGAGCTCCTTCCTCTTAACATCTCAAGCAGAAGAATAAATGATTTTAGTAAAACCACAGTGAAACCCAGTAATTCCAATCCTGAGTAATAAGAGATGAAGACTGTTCAAAGCAGCTTTCCTCCTGTGTCGTAATTTTTTATTATATTCTGGACATTGTAAAGATACGCGATACAGACATTGGATTCCGTTATCTCCTGAGGAGGACTACTGATTCCTTTTGGAGCACACAGTTTAATTACTGGCTGATCAACTTGAACTTAGCCATGCTTTGTTTTATGTCTTGTTAGAGCAGATCTGTGGGTAGACCAATGTGTTTTTCAAAACACTCTAAGTTGGTAGGACTTAAACTCCAAATTTTGCTCTACCCCCATAGATCTTGTCACGGCTTGCTTTTAGGAATTATTAGGGCATACAAGCTTACTCTAGGACATGATCCTTATTCCTGAGGTCCTTATTCCTCTTCTGGTATCAACACTGGATGCCCAGGATGTTAATGAGGTCTCTCCTCTCTGGCTGGACTGGGACTCTGATGTCCCTTAGCACTGCTCTTAGCACAGCAATATCTCTGTTTCCTTCCCCACCCCATAGCAGCAGATCTCTGGGAAGACTCAAGTAGTCTTGTTTTGGGAATGGGCAGCCCAGATTTGGACTACTTACTTGCTTCAAAACCCACCCCTGTGCAGCACCTTCTTCTACAGTCCCAGGAGCTCCCCAATCTTGACCTCTGTCTCCCCAGCTCAGTGGAATGCTTCTGTTCAGCTGGGACCCATGCTCTGCTCTCTGATTTGTGCTTGGGAAACTGGCCCCAGGCAGAGAGCTAGGTGACTATAGGGCTCCTGGGTCTCCCTTCTCACAAGGATTACAGTCTCACCCTGCCTGAAAATAGCTGCCTCATACATTTTGCCCAATTTCCTGAATGTTTATGGTGGGAAGGCTAGTTGTGTGCCCATTTCTCTACCATGGCCAGTAGCAGACGCTTCCTAGAAGCTTGATTTATTTTCTTCTTCAATACAGTTTTTATTTTGGAATAACTTCAGATCTACATAAAAGTTGCAAGGAGAGGGCAGAGAGCTTCTCTACACTCTTCCTCTGGTTTCCCTCTTGTTAACGTCTCCTATGGAACCATGGCCCATTTGTCAAACCAAGATATTATCATTGGTACACTATTATTCATTAAGCTGCAGGTTCTACTCTGATTTCTCCAGCTTTTCCACTGATGTCCTTTTGCTGTTCTAGAATCCAGGCAAGAATCTCACAGGCTAGCAGCTCGTGTTTATAGCCAGAAAGTGGACCCCACCCAAATATCCACCAGCAGAAGATGGGGCCATCAATGGTGCATTCCCCTACTGAAACACTATGGTGCTGCGAAAAGAAACAAATTGCAGACACGGGCAACAGGTAGACAAATCTCACAGAGGCAGGGTTGAGGGAGGGAGAGGAGACTGAAGCCAAGACGCTGTGTGCTTTCTTTGGCGGGGAGTTCTAGCTGATGGCGACGGACCTTACAATAGTCATCACTGTTTGTGGCAACAGACCCTAGAGTGATCCTCCTGTAATTCCAATCCCCCATGTTTACGGCTGGTGTAATCCTTTCTCCTTGACTGTGGATGGGACCAGTGACTTGCTTTTAGACCACAGCACCTGACGGAGGTGAGGAGTTTTACAGGTGTAATGGAGGTTCTGTATGTTTACTTTTCAGTTCATCCTGAGCGTACATCGGACTTCATCATGCAGAAGCCTTAAACAGACTCTCCGGCTGGCTTGTAGGAGTGTGAACTGCCTGGGAGGAGGGCCACGTGGCCAAAGCAGCCCCCGGCTGACGGCCAGCGGGCCAACCGGGACCTCGGTCCTACCACTGTGTGGACCCAAATTCTGCCAACAGCCATGAGATCTTGGAAGCCAGCCCTGAGCTCCAGAAAGGAGCGCAGCCCAGCTGACGCCTTGGCGGAAGCCTTGGGAGACCCTGAGCGGAGGACCCAGGAAGCCGTGCCCAGACTCCTGATTCGCAGAAACTGGGGGATCCTACATGACTGTTGTGGAAAGCTGCTTAATTTGTGGTCATTTGTTACACGGCAGGAGGTGACTAACATACCCTCGGAGGGAGAGTGACTGGGAGCGGGGAGGAGGGGCTTTCTGGGATGCTGGGAATAGTCTATGTCTGGATTTGGGGGGGGGGTATTAAATAGTAAAAATTCACCAAGCTTCACACTTAAGCTTTGTGCAACTCACTGTATGTATCTTATGCCTAAATTTAAAAGAATTTTAATTAAAAAAAAATTCCAGTGGCCAGCACTATGGGTCGCCAGCCCTGATTTTCTATCCCAGTCACATGAGGACTAAAGAAAATTTGGACTCAGGGCCTTCCGGCTCTCGGCAACCTTCCTCCCTAAATAAAGGCTGCTCTTCTTTTTGGGACGAGGACCTCTGAGCACGGGATAGCTTGATGTCTCTGGCTTCTGGTCTTGGCGGGATATTATGGCTGAGCCAGAGACTGTCCAAAAGGTCTGGTTTCTGCTGCACCTGAATCAAAGGCAGGGAGCTCTACCCTGGTGGTGTGGTGGGTCCACTATGGTCCAGCTTGAAGGCTCTGAGAGAGCCAAGCTTGGCCTTTCAAAATGCCAGTGACATCCCAAATACCATGACTGCCACCTTGGCTCACAGGAGAAGACAAAAGAGCTGAGCAGGGCGTGTGCCCCAGGGGGAATCCAGAAACCTCCTTGAACTTGCTCTGTGAACTTGAGGAGCACCCCAGCCTCAGTTTCCCCATCTGAAACCAAGGCAGCTGGACTCCATAATCTGGGCTGTTGCAGGCTTATGCCTGAGACATTTCCGTGGAGCAGTGGACAAGCCCAGATATGTCCCAAGTCTGTGCGTGCACACAGACTCCAGCTCAGTGGCTGTCAGCGTGGGGCCTCCGGGGAAGGGGTCCTTCTCTGCTGTCCTGACTGGCCCACGTGGGGCTGTTTTTCACGGCACCATTGATCCTGCTAAACCAGGGAGATGCATTATGTCGCCCCTCCCGAGGTCAGGGCTTGGGCATCTCCCCCGCTGGTAAATCGCCCCAGGGGCGGTATTTTAAAGCCCTGCGCTGTGTTTTGGCTCCTTGGGGCTCAGCTTGGGAGTGAGGAAGGGGGCAGGCTGCTGAAGCCTGATATGGCTCTGGGGGGCTGGCCGGGCAAAGGGCTGCAGCCAAGGGAGAGACAAAGAGATGGATGAGAAACTGCCATGACCTCATGACCTCAGAGATGGCTTTAATCCATGATCTTAACAGGCCCTAGGAAATCTGGGGCTGGGGCTGACTCCACTGAGGATAGCGGGGACTGGGGCAGGGGAGGCGAGGAAGGGGATGCTGGGCATCTAGCCCCAGACTGGGTTTGTCTGCTCTCCTTGGTGGTCATAAAATGACACCACAGACTTCTGGGTTGGCGTGGAGCTCTCTATGCATCCTCCTTGCTGGAGGGACTCTGAGGGATAAGGTTCATGGCGCACCTGACAGTGGGGCAACTGGGCTAGACTCAACCCACCCATACCCCTTCCCCCGCCCCCCACCCGCCATGGCCCAGCTTGCTGGTGGCAGTGCTTTTGACAAGCTGCAAATAGGTCAGTCTGGCTCACAGACAAAATTCAAAGGGGTCTGGACAGCTTGTGGGCTGGGGCCCATGGGTGGCAAGGAGCACCGCCAGCCTTAAGGAGTCTCGGGAAGGTTTGGGCTCATGTGGGGGAGGGGCAAGAACTGATGCAGTCTCTGTTCTGGAAATCTCACACTGTCATGGTCGCTGGGGGGCTAGAGGGGAGGTGGGTGTGGCGGGGGCTGACCGGGTTTGAGTGTCCCTCCCAGCATTGCTCCCTGACCCCCACCGTCTTCCCAGGTACTCAGCCCGCTGTCCCTGGAGTCTGACAGACCTGGGTTCCAATCCCACTTCTGCCCCAACTTGCTCTATGGATGTGGGTGAGTGACTCTGCCTCTCTGTGTGTTTAGCAGAGAGGGGAAACTGAGGCTGGGGTGCTCCCCAAGTACACAGGTTTAGCAACACCTAGGATCAAGTGCTGAGTCTGGTTTTCATGAAGATCCCACTTCCCCTTCTGGTATCCTCTGCCACCCCCTCCTCAGGGTTCCTCCAGCCCTGAAGGCACACCTGCCAGGGCCCCGGTGCCCAACGCAGACAGGCCGAGGCCACAAAAAAAGCAGGCCATGGGGCCATCTGCTCATCTGCCCCCCTGGTGGTGTCAGCTTTCCCTGCTGGACCCCGCACAGCCCCCCCCCCCACCGCCCCGGGGCCGAGGTGCCTCCAGAGGCAGCCTGGGTTCCAGCCCGGGCTTTGTCTGACTGACCCTGTGCCCAGGGGCTTCTCCTTGCTCTCTCCGGGCCTCCACATCTATACCATGGTTGGCGTTTCCCTAAAGTAACAGGTGGCCCTGGTGCCCACAAGCCGATTTAAGATGTCATGTGTTATATATAACATTGGACTCGCTGGTGATAAGCCATGTTGTCCTTTAAATTCTCCATTCCTGCCCATCGTGCCAGGGGGCCTTGGGTTGGGGTCCATGTATCTCTAGCGGGTGCCACAAAGGGTCTCCTGGGCATGAGAAATGGTCCCCAAGGAGTCACTGCACATGGGCGTGTGTACATGGTCGCACATTATCATGAATGCCATCATCCGCGCTCAGACGGACAGACAGACACCGGGCTGGGAGGCACCACGCCACGCGCCCAGGGAGAGTCTGCGCAGGGTACGGCAGCCCTTCGGGCAGGTCCTCCTTCTGATTCACGCTCCCTCCAGTCTGCCCAGCGGGGGCTAAGGACAGAGATCTTTCTCGAAGCTCCTTTTCATGTGGAAAGCTGCCCTCCTCACCTGTTCCTTCCCACTCCCTGGTGTTTCCCAGGGCCAGAGAAGCGGAGTGGGGACCTGGGCCCAGGAGATCTGGTTACGGGCGCCCCAGCCTTACCTGCCTCCTTTCTCCCACAGGACGGGGACGGCACAAAGGGCCATGTCAGTGACCACGCGATGGAGCGACCAAATTGCAGGGGTGGTGAGGAGCGATGGGAATGCCTGTGCCGTCTTCCCGTCTTCCTCTGAGGTCGGGCTCTGACCTGCTGCTCCACCGGGGCACCCTTTTGTCCCCAGCCTCTCTCTGCATTGATAGCCCGGGGACTCAGGTCTCCCGCTGCTGCCCGGCTTCGTGGGCTCGCGCGGTCTGCCCGCTTCCCAGCAGTCTGGCCTAGGACACAGATAAAGCCGCCTTTCAGGGGCCTGGGGAGGAGCACTGGGGTCCTCAGCGCCGGCAGACAAAGCTGCCTTGTCGGGAGGCCTCAGAAGGAGCAGGGACCCCGCTCCCTGGTGAGACCCTACCCCTCGGGGGCTGTCCAGGGTACACGGGGGGCAGCTGCTCCCAGGAGCAGGGCCATCAGTCTCACTGAGCCCCAGGCACACGACAGTGGAGTTGGGGCTGCCGAGGGGCCTAGATCCCTGAGAGCTGGACTCTTGGGCTTGGGAATGGCTTGGCTGCCTCTTGACCTGGCTCTTCTCAGCCACAAGGAAATAAGCATGACTTCCCGGTGCCTTTTTTTTTTTTTTTTTTTTTTTTATTAAAGATATTTATTTATTCATTTGATAGAGATCACAAGTAGGCAGAGAGGCAGGCAGAGAGAGAGGAAGGTAAGCAGGCTCCCCACTGAACAGAGAACCCGACGCGGGGCTTGATCTCAGGACCCTGGGATCATGACCTGAGCTGAAGGCAGAGGCTTTAACCCACTGAGCCACCCAGGCGCCCCCCCGGTGCTCTTAAAGTAAGTCCAAGACCCAGAAGGCCTCAACGTGTCTCTCCCTCTCTCTCCTGCGCCAACTCAACCCCTTTAGTTCCTCAAACCTTGGGTCTTAACCGTGCTGTTCCCCCTGCCTGGAATGCCCTTCCCTGCACTTTTCACATAGCTCCCCCTGCTGGGCCCCCTCGGAGGTCGGCCTGACTCCCCTATCTAAATGACACCCCATCTCATTTCTGTTTCCTCCTCGACCACGCGTTATGTGGTATGTGGGGGAGCTTGTGTTTCCTTCCCCTGTCTCTCCAGCACCCAGAGCTGGACAGGATAAATGGGGCATGTATAACAAATAACCATGGAATGAACACAGCATCCCTGTTTCCCTGGGGCGAGTCGCCCAGCAAGAGGAAGAAACTGTCAAGTATGCTAATCTCTCACCCACAGCTGTAGAGTGTCTCCCCTGGGCCGCTCCGGCCTCACGAATGGGGAGCCGTACACCTACCTCTGTCTTATCGCCCACACCCCATCCTCTGAGTGGTGCCAAAGGGCTTGGGGCTGCCTCCATTGGGGCCACAGCCCTGGACATCTGTCTTCATGAACAGGTCTGGCAGGGACAGAGTGAGGCCCAGGGGAAGACCAGGGGAGACCAGCAGGAACTGGGGGGCGGGATCCGTGCCCAGGGAACATGGACATAAATAAATGATCGCACCAGGGATAAACAGCTGGGCTTTGGGCGGTGGGATCGGGGGCAGGGTGCACACAGGGATTTCTCAGACCTCAGGCAGGAGTCGGGTCAGCCAGGGTCCCAGATGGAAAGGCCTCCTGTTCCCAGCCGCTTCATTACCGTCTTAACTGAGTGGCCGGCTGGGTCCCTGTTAGCCCCAGTGCGGGTGGCTGGTGTCACGATTAGTCACAATTGAAGCCCCGGACCCCCCGGGGCCGCGGTGTGGGGGAGGGGCTGAGGGAGGGGAGCCATGCGGGGGCCGGGGTGGAGGGGTTTGCTGTGGAATTGTGATGAGCACTAATAATGGAGCAGTTCTCATTTGCTGAGGAGTTACCAGGAGCCTGGCCTGTTTTAAGCTCTGTACGTGCATCATTTGTTTCTCAGGAGAGCCCCATAAGACTATCTTGGGCCCATTTTGCAGATGAGCACATCGAGGCTCAGAGAGGTCTGCCTGAGTTCTGGCAACCGCTGTGCTCGCTGGTGTTACTGTGGCTGTGCAGGGAGCCCTCGAAGGTCCCAGCCGCTGTGACTATCTTCCCCAAGAAAGGCTGGCCACTGCGGGCAGAGTCTGCACAATCCTGATCAAACTCACAGTCCTCTACCCAGCCTAGCTCTCACAAAGCCCAGACCGGTACTGAGGAAACACCGGGGAGCCCAGATATCAAGCCTCCCTTACCATGGATACAGTTAGCCTCCATCTGCCAGGCCTGTGGTTCCCAAATTCCAGTGGGCATCAGCGTAAACCAGGGAGCTTGTTAAAACAGGGGCATTTCTGGGCCCCAGATTCAGAGGCCTGACTTGGGAGTCTGCCTGTATTTCAAGAAACATCCCACTCCCGGTGTCCAATATGCCAATTTAAAAGGCGTAGAAGACATCAACCCAGAGTCCTTTCCTATTGGTATAACCAAGCGATGCCAGAACAGAACTCGGACAGGTGGGCCGGTGTCATGTCTCAAGTCCTATGGCTTGGCCCTAGGGAGCTCTCCCGGCTGTCAGCAGTGGGGAGCTCCATGAGGGGCTTCTGAAACCTCACAGGCTATAAAAAGGACACTTGAAAAGAATGGGAACCTGGTAATTGTTAAAATTCTGACCCTTTGTTTTACATATGGGGGAACTAAAGGCCCAGAAAGTTAAGGCGCCTGCCTAAGGCCACACGGCAAATTAGTGGCAGTTCAGCAAATTTCCACAACATCGAGCTGCCTAGGGTAACAGGTGACTGGGATTTCACCGTTTGAGGGTCAGTACTCACTGCCAAGTTCCTAGAGGCACCCATGAAGCCATTAGAATAAAGGGCTTTGTGTTAGCTGGGCTGCTGTGCCCCGGGGCCTGGCACATAGTGGCTGCTCAGTGAAGAGTTTTGAAATGTGCACGGGACATCCACCATGACAGTGGGCAAGATAGATGTGGCCCTTGCTGTCTCAGGGCTCACAGCCTGTCACCTCCCTGGCTTGTGAGCCAGGAGAAGGAAGACTGAGCAGGGATCCCACTTCTCCAGGGGACAAGGTTGATTCTCTTCCTCTTCATCCCACTATGCTAAGACCTCAGTCTTACTAATCCAAGTCCAGACAGGTGATGAAATGAGGCAAGCTGGAGGAGTGTGAGACATTAAGGCACGGTAGGGACTGTGGCCAAATTTCATGGCATTTGAAATCCAGTGTTTTCAAGAAGCATTGAGTCAGCCAATGGGAAACCCCAACATACCCAAGGGCCAAATATGGTCCATGGCCATGAGTTTGCTGTGGCCAGCATCCCCTGTATGGGATGAGGCATCTGGAGACCAGAATTTACTTCTGGGGCCATCTTCTGAGTGTGTGACCTCGGACAAATCACTGCTTCAGTCTCCCCACCGGTGCTCTGGAGGATGGGTCAGGATCACCTCCCAGACTTGCGCCAGGAAGTTGCTGGAAACCCCGGATGGACGCAGTGAGGCTGCTGTAGCTTTAAATGTGCTCCAGTGGCAGCAGTGAGCTGTGGGCCACCTGCGGAGCCCTCCACAGCTGGGAAGATTAGTCTCTTCCACAAGACAACACCCATTACCATGTTCCAATAGCCATCACTTCCGCTAGGAGAGCCACAGATGAGATATCGATTGGGCTGACCCCGGGCGAGCCCTTTCCCCAGCCTGAGAGGCGTGCAGATCAGCTCTGGGCCTGGGCCTTGGCCGCCGGGCCCAGCCACTCCTCCCTGCAGCTGCCTGGGGCCTGCCTGGAGATCCAGGTGAGGCCGACAGTGGGCCCCACCAGGTGGGCCTGTGGGCCGGCCAGCGCCTGGGCTCTGGGCCTTTATTCCAGTGCTCGTTACTATCAAGAAGGCTGGGGAAACCAGGGTTTCCCAGGAGCAAAGGTGCCCGCATGGGAAAGGAGGGTCTGCCTGGGAAACGGGGAGGGGGGGGAGCGAGGCTGCAGTCAGGGGAGGACAGTCTGAGGCCAGCGCTTGGCCCAGGAGTGCAAGCTTTGGGGCAGGACGCGACACGATCTCAACCTCACCTTTGTCACTTGAGACTTTGGCCTGCGTCCCAGGAAGCCTGGCTTGCGGCAGCTCCTCACATCTGCTACTTCTCTGCAGTTCAGGCACCAGAACACTTGGACTAGAAAGGGGGCTCACCCTTGGACCCCGTGCCCCAGGGGCAGGCCGCTCTAGCACGCCGCCCCTGCCCCTACGTGAATGGAATATCTCAGGAGAAATCGGCGGAGAGCAGAGGCAGGTGCGATCTCTTTCCTTCATTTGTTATCTTGTTCGCTCATTCAGGAAATCCCGCCGGGCGGGAACCAACCACCACCCAGAACTCTCAACAGGCAAGCAAGAGGCCCTCCGTGGTCCCTGCTGCCCGCACGGTGACCAGCAGCCTCGGTGGCTTTGAGCTTTCTCCACTTTCCCATGTGCCCAATATGTCTCCGTGATTTTTAAAAAAGAAGCAAGGTGTCTTTTCTTCCCCCAACCCTATGATTTCTGTCTCATGGTGGCACCACGGAACCTTCTGGGGGCTGGAAATGTTCCCTGTCTTCATCTGACTGGTGCTTACACAGGTGGAGACCCCTCATCGAGCTGTCCACCGATGATGTGTGCACTTGATGGTGTGCGTAGCTGTGCTTTAGTCTGTACGAGCATTGGGTCTCACCAAAACCAGCCCATCTTCTGCCTGGAACAGGAATGTTTTGCTTCTTCTAACAGCAGGTAGGGGGGCCTGGAAGGTGGGCGTGGCTGGCTGGCGGGTGGCTTGGATCTCTCCTTGTCTCCCCTGCCCCAGGAGATGAAACGGGTCTGGGGGTCCTTGCTCAAGACTGAGGTCCAGCATCCCAGCATCTGACTTCTCAGGATCCTGTAGGTGAGGAACCCTCCTCCACCCAGACAGGAGCTAGAGGACAGAGATGGGGTGGATTTAGAAACAGTAATAAAATAATAGCTAAGCTGGATGGGGAAATTCATTCATTTACTGTAATTTCATCTAGAACCTCTGATGCGTGAGATCCTGGGCTGAGTGCCGGGGGATAGAGCGGGGTCACAGTGTGCACACTCACGGCTCTCAGGGTGCCTGCCATCAGCAAGGCAGACGGAACCCATCCCAGGAAGGTTCAGGGCAGAGCATTTAGGGACAGCTGGAGGATGTCCCCCTCCACCTTGAAGGACAAGAAAGTGGTGCTTGTCAGGGTCCAGGGCTCATCAGCTCTGAGCCAGTGTCTGCTGATAAGTAAAATGCAAAAAGTCAAATTGTCACAGGCCAGACACATCAAGGGAGTCTTTTCCCTTGTGGGCATGCTCCATGGGCTAACAACCGTGGCTGGAAGCCAGGAGCCCTGACACCCACGGCTGCTGCCTCTTAAAGAGCCCCTGTGAGGCGGACACTATGATTATCCTCGTTTGATAGTTGAG
Organism: Mustela nivalis; assembly: GCF_964662115.1. NCBI lineage: Eukaryota > Metazoa > Chordata > Mammalia > Carnivora > Mustelidae > Mustela > Mustela nivalis. The sequence continues at coordinate 88,048,576 of NC_139032.1, read as the reverse complement.
GACACTGAAGCCAAATGCTAAAGAGGTCACGCCAGGTCACGGGTTAGGAAGTGCAGAGGCAAGATTCGAACTCAAGTCTGAGTTCTCCTTCCCCCTCCTTTACTCATCCTGATTGCGAATCTCCCACGGTGTAAAGGAGGAGAAAAGGCCTTTGGAACGGTGCACACGGGGTGCACATAAAGGCGGCGACTAGCTTCCCTGATGCTGCCACAGCTCTCGTGTGGCTCGAGGATGGAGACCAGGGTCTGTCCCAGCAGCTCGCCTATGCCCCGGGGGGTCCTCTCATATCCCCGGGAGGAAGGACCCATTATGACCCATCCTACAGATGGAGAAATCAAAGCTCAAGATGGTGAAGTACTTACCCAAGTTCTCAAGGGGCAGAGGAGTCGTCAGGATTCAGTATGGGGTGCCTGTGTCTGGTGCCTGAGCTGCCCCCACGGTCTCATCCCACCTGCCTGGTCCACAGCTGCCTCGTGAGAGTTCTTTGCTCCCCTCTGGCCAGACACCTTCCTTGCCCGCCAGAGACTGGCTCCAACCGGTGCCTTCCTAGACCATGCTCTTTCCCATCCTTTAACACTAGCCGTCTTTCCTTCCTGCATTAAAAACACCATTTGGTTTTTTAAAAAGATAGTATTTATTCATGTGAGAGAGAGCGCGAGCACAAGCAAGGAGAGTGACAAGCTGACTCCCTGCTGAGCTGGGAGACGGACATGGGGCTCGATCCCAGGACCCAGGAGATCATGACCTGAACCGAAGACAGATGCTTAACCATCTCAGCCACCCAGGTGCCCCCAAAATGATAATTGTTTTTAACAGCTTTAAAATGTAATTTACATCTCACGCAAGATTTACCCATTTCAGGAATATAATGCAAGTTTGTTATGAAGTCTATCGACAATATGGAAAATTAATTATGCTGTCAAGGGAAGAAATGAAACAAATATGCAGGTATGCACTGTAAACAAATTACATTACATAGATGAAAACAAATGTACACATGCAAAAATGACTAGCAAGAAACATAAAAATATTCACCAGAGAATTTTGGTTAACATATGGATGGAGAAATGAATTTTTTCCCAATGATTTTCCAAAGTTTTTGTATCTCTCTACTAGGTCACTCTGGCTGGGCCCAGGTAAACAGTGGTTGGGAGATACTGACAGCCCCATCTACATCCAACATCTTTTTGAATTTTCTGATTTTTTTAAAAGATATTTTTGTTTATTTTAGAGAGAGGGAGGGAGGGTGAGGAGGGAGAGAGGCAGAGGGAGAGGAAGAGCATCTCAAGAAGACTCCCCACTGAGTGCAGAGCCTGATGTGGGGCTGGATCTCATGACTCTGTGATCATGCCCCGAGCTTAAACCAAGAGTCAGATGCTTAACCAGCCAGGAGCCCCTTGAATTTCCTGATTGACTTGAGAGCTAGGAACATGCCTAAAGACAGATCTCTAGTGTTGACAATGACCTCATTCAGACATACCTGGACTTCTGTGGTGGCCCGGGGGCCTGTGGGTAACAGGATCTTGGGTGTCCCAAAGATAACGTCTAGGATATCCTAGATATCTCCCAAGGATAACCCCGAGAAAGGCAGAGTCAGTCCGAATGAACTAACCCCTGCAACAAGGTCTGTAGCTAGAAGACAGACTGGTTCTAGTAACAGCTGGGGGCTGTTGATTGAAACTATCAACCCAGACCACTTATCTACACCTGCATGCCCAGATGTGGCAGATCTGTGTTATGTGAAAGGCTGAGAGTCCTAACCCTTCAGTGTCCAAGCGACTCTATTCTAGATCCCTAAGGTGGTTTCCTCCCACTTCTCAGTGGAGTTGGGGTCTGTGGTCGAGAGATCAGGGGCAGTGGTATGTAAAGGTTGTACATAGTGGCTGGAATGAAGTTACAGGAGTGGCAGGAGATGAAAAGAAGCAGGGCCAGGGCTGTGGGGTGAGGATTGGATTGAAATATCTCCATAATGCGTAAGCACCATTCCCTGTACTTCTAGAGCAGGACTGGGAGCTGAACTGGGTAGAGAGAGAAATTTCTGAAGTTCCTGGGTTGTGGCTTCCATGCTAATGAAGACTGGGTAGATATTCACTCATTCTACAAATATTTACTGAGCCCTGTTATGGACTGGGCTTGGTTTCAGCAGCTGGGACACAGCTGTGAATAAGACAGATCTGATCTCTGCCCACACAGAGCTCCCTATCCTGGTGGGAGAGACACTCAGCAATGCCCAGCATCTAACAAAAAATTATTAGGCACACAAAGCAAATCAATGCCTAGTAGGTCAAGTGATACGTGATATGGAGCAGAGAAAGCCAGGGCAAGGGGTACAGCAAGTGCCAGGGCAGGGCTCGGTAAACAAGCAAGCCTTGTAGCTCTCTCCGGGAGGAGGGTCCAGGGAGAGCTGGCCTGTTTGGGGAACAGCAAGTAAGACAGTGGGCTGCACCGCATGAGAGGAAGTGTGAAAGGGGGTGAGGAAGGGAGCTAGTAGGGAGCCAGATCCTGAAGGGACTGATAGGCCATAGTCAATTTTGATGATCTGTTTCTGCATTAGAAATAACCCAAACTTAATGGAATAGAACCAAACTTTATTTGTTCTAATGTGCCTAGAGGCTGTTGTTCTGGATGATTCTTCAGCTGGTCTTGTGTGGGATCACTCAGGCAGCTGCTGTCATCGTACGGGCCACGTGGTCTCACTTCTGTGTCTGGTAGTTGGTGCCGGCTGGTGGTAAGGACTTTGGATTTTACGCCAAGTGAGATCCACGATAGAGACAGTGCGGATAAGAAACGACGTGATGTATATAAACTGAGAGGCATAACTGCCAAAAATGTTCCTAATTTGGTAAAAATCCCCAGGTTCGAGCTCAACAAACCCCAAAAGATTAAACGTAAGAAAACCATAACAACGCATAATCAAGCTGCTGACAATCAGCGATAAAGAGAAAGTCTTAAAAGTAGGCAGAAAAAAGAGACGTTCTGTAGAGAGGATCAAAAAATGGTAAGTTTTTAGTGACATTGATCAAGAAGACACTAGGACTCGAATTACCAAGGTAAGTAATGAAAGAGGAACATCACTATCAGTCCTAATGCATTAAAAAGATAATTAGCCTTTCCAAGCATGATGACTTCCCCCTGAGAACATGACCCTCTCAAAGGACGTTCTCCATCCATCCTGGGAAGAGGACAGAGGAAGCACCTGGTACAGAGCCCCAACTCCTACTCATGTGTGCGAATGCCACAAAATCACCATCTTTAGCTACACACAAAATGGTTGTTTTGAGTGTTGGCTGCTCCACTGTCCTTCGCCAGCCTATGAGAGGGAAAACAAGGCTTCCAGAAGGATGCTCCTTTAGACAGAGGCAGAGCTAAAAGCACCCTGAATCCAGATGAGTGGGAAATTATCCCAGTAAACACATTTTGGAGAAAAAAGGAAAAGAGATCCTAAGGAAATATCATGAAAGGTTTTATGCTCATAAAATTGACAGCCTAAATGAAATGGGCAAATTCCTCCAAAGACACAATTACCCAAAGTGACCCAAGAGGAAATGGAGAATATGAAACACCCGATATGAATTAAAAAAAACTGAATTTATACTTTATTTTTTAAAGATTTTATTTATTTATTTGAGAGAGAGAGGGAGAGCACAAGCAGAGGGAGTGGAAGGCAGAGGGAGAGGGAGGAGGAGACTCCCCACTGAGCAGGGATCCAGATGTGGGGTTCCATCCCAGGACCCCGGGATCATGACCCGAGCCCAAGGCAGACACTTAACAGACTGAGCCTGAAAGTGCCCCTTTAAAAGCTTCCCACCAAGAAAATTCCAGGCCCAGATGGCTTCACCGGTCAATTCTGTCAAACACTGAAGAAAGAAACATTACTGATCCTACATGAGGATAAATATAAAACATTCTTTTCTTAAAACAAAACAAAACAAAACCCATTCTTTTCTTATTTGTAATCCTTTGAAAACACTTGGCAATCCAAAGCAAAAGTAATAGCAACATACTGTGGGGTTTTGAAAAAAGTAATGCCTAGGACAATAAGAGCACAAAGGCAAATGTCATAAGGTTGTTGTGTGTCAGAGTCTCATATTCTACATGAAATGGTGTGGTATTACTTGAAGGAAGACTGGGGTAAGCTAGAGGTAAACCCCAGAGAATCCACCAAAAAGGCAAAAAAAAAAAAAAAAAAAAAAAAAAAGCATAGCTAATAAACCAACCACCCAAAATACTCAATTCAATTCAACAAAGGTCAGGAGAACAATTTAGATGTGGGGAAAAAAAAATCTATAAATGGGAAAAAGTTGAGTGACTTAATCTTTTTTTTTTCTTCCCCAGTACAGCAGAAGATTATGTAGCTGTTGTGTTTGAGAAGAGATTTAATGATGTGGGGAACCATTCATGACATAGTGTTAGCATTTTAAAGCACAGTGCAACATCTGATTTTAAAATACTTTAACCTAAAGAACTCTGCAAAAATATTTATAAGCGTAGAAAAATAGGATCATAAAGAAATACACTAAGTGTAAGCAGTGTTTGTAACTGGGATGCCAAGCTGATGGCTGATCATTTTTGCCATAAGATTTTAATTTTTTTAGTAAGATGCAGGCCATTATGATGATTCAGGACATAAACAAGGCTCTGGGGGTCAGCCAGGCCAGGGTTTGGTTCTTGGCTGTCATCGTGCTGAGTGGCCTTTGGCAAATCAATTTCTCAGCATCTGTTGCCTCCTCTGCGAAACGGAGATGGAAGTTTCTACCTCAGTGTTGTTTTGGAGAGCAAGTGAGATCATGTGCATAAAATGTACAGCAAAGTGTTTGGCAAAATTAATATCGAGTAATTCATTTATAATTTTATAATTAGAGAAAAATACGTTTTCAAGACATAACCTGTTTGGAAAGAAACCCTCACCGACAAAGGCAGTACAGAGATCAGAACCAGGGCGGGGCCCAGAATAACCAGCACTCGAGTCTTCCCAGTAAAGATGCTTCTGGTTCCAAGAATCAGAAACTCCCACATCAAGCTTAAGCCCTAAATGACAACTGGTTATGAGAACCCCAGGGTGTCTTACAGGATCCGGATGGAGAAATGCCACCATTAAGGCCACCAGCACTGGGGCGCCTGATGGGCTCAGTGGGGTGTCTGACTCCTGATCTCAAGTTCAGGTCTTGATCTTGGAACCTGAGTTCAGGCCCTGCGCTGGACTCTGCGGTGGGCACGGAGTCGCCAAAACAAAACGCCAGCAGCACCACAGGGCATACCAGGATGGGAACTGGGGTTTCTAAACTTGGAACCCACTCTTCCCTATCTTCCTCCTGCTTCTTTCTCCTCTCTCTGCTTCCCCCGGCACAGGGCATCCTATCCTGCCTAAGTACACCTGGGCTCACTTCCGGCTATTTGCCCCTGTCCAGTTCCTGGGAGTGACATTCTGATTGGCTCAGTTTGGGTCAGGTGCCTAGTCATGGTCCAATGAGCTACGACTGCGGGGGCGGAGTCACTGCGCCAACCAACATGGCGGCCTTGGGCGCCGGTTGGTGGAGGTGCAGTAGCGGAAGCCTTGTAGGCCAGGTGGCTTCCCCCCAAGAGTATGGGTTAAATGCTGCGCCTGTCCTTTTCTGTTCTCTGTCCAGGCTTTTCTTCTTACTGGGGGCTCCTCCTCCTCCACAACTTGGGCTACTTAAGGCCACTGTGCTGTGGTGGGGGGAGTCTCGTGTGGTCCGTCATGGCCGCCATTCCCGGTTGTTCTCCGTGGGCGACGGCAGGACAGCTCAACAGCATGTCACCCCAACTCTCCTAAGTGGACCCAGGGGCCACTATCTGGGTCCCCAGGGTTTTGCTGGGGGAGAGAGAGTGTCCCATCCTTCCGGAGGAACAGGTTCCCCTGAAAAGACGCGTCTGGCCGCGCTTGACTCAGAAAACACACAAGGTCGGTGTAGGGAGAGCGAGACGGACCACACGCCCGCCCGCCCTCGCTGCAGAAACAAGGAAACAAAAATCTCGTGTATCCTTTTTTTAATTGTCATTTTACGTCTCCCCACCGCGGCCGCCCCAGCCCCTCCTTCTGATGACCATTTCGGGGCGGGCCCCCACCGGGGAGCAGGGAACAAAGCTGGGGCCTGGCACCCCCACCAGGCCGCCAGCCGCGGAGAACGAGTCACAATTACAAATTACCACCACAATTAGCGCCTGTACTTGGGAGATGGGCAAAGGAGGAGGCCCGGCTCCTCATTGTCAGCCGGTCTATTTGGCAGTGACCTTGCTCTGGAGGCGATGATATTCCTTCAGCCTGTAAACCCGATTGAAAACAAAGAAAAATGTAAATTAACAATAACAACATGCACTCCGTTCAATTAATTCAGGCAGAACCCGGGTGGCGGGGGGCAGCTGTTAGTTAAGATGTGTGTGAAGTTGTCTTTTTTTTTTCTCCTGCTCTGTTCCCGCGCCTGCCCTGGCCCCTCCTGCCCTCCAAACAGGATAATGTAATTAATTTATCTTTAGGGGAAAACATTGCTTGGCATTGTTGAAGACAAAGCATTTAACTGGCAGTGGGAGCGATGAAGAGGCCATTATGAGAACCCAATGTGTTCGGGGCCATTTAAAAGGGTTTATAGTCATAAAATACAGAGGGCGAAGGAGGCGGGGTAGGTGGAGGTGATTGTTGGAGCAGGAGAGCGCCCAGGAAGGTCAGGCTGGATTCAGCGTCTCTTAGCTCCAGGGACAAAATGGTGGCTCTGTGCCCAGGACATGTGTTCAGGAGACAAGAGAGACTCGTGCCTTCTTCCCGACGCCAAGCCCGGAGAGAAGGAAGTTGGTGACTCAGAACTCAAGAGTTGGACAGACACACCTTCTGGACTTAGCTCCGAGGCTTCCTAGCTGTGTGACTGTGGGCGGCTTACTTAACCACTCTGGGCCTGTTTCTGGGGTTGCAAATTTGTGTAAGAATTCAGTGCAACCCCGGAGAGTGACTGGAAGTTAGTGTATCATAGCCAGTGGTCATAAATGACCCTGTTTGCCCTCGCGCGTGCCCATCCCCTCCCCAGGCTACACCTAGGCTGAGCACGTGAGCTCTTCCTGCAGGCCAGGGTCCGGGCTGATGTCCCGGGACTCATGCAAACTTTTGCCACACCTGCGAGGTGGCTAGGTTTAGTATCCCCACCTGTGCTCCCAGGGGTCCGGAAGGGGTCTGAGACCATCCTGCAGAGCCAGGATCTGAACCCAGGTCAGAGTGACTGCAGATGACGCGTGCTACCCCACCAGGCCATGGGCATCCACATAGCTAGGATGGTTTCCGGCTCGATCTGTAGCTCAGGTATGATGACAGGCACGAGGGACCTTCCGGCCCGATGACTTTTTGAGGTCCATTTCTACCTCTGGGCCATCTGCCTTTCTAAACCTGCCTAGGCAAGGGCTCCTGGTAGAGTCCTTCTTGCAGCCAGAGGGGTTGGGAGTGAATGTCTGAGGCAATGGGCAGGACCCAGAAACAGGGAACCCAAGCACCCAGGCTTCTGGTAGTTTCCAGCGAGGCCTTCTGCCCCTCTGAGAACAGGAGGCACTGAAGATGCTGTGGGCAGAGGGACGGGAAGGCGGGGTTTGTCTAGGATGGGACAGCAGTCAGAGCAGCCGAGGCCCCATTAGAGCTTGCTGCCCGCACCTGGGGGGTCCGAAGACCAGAGGGAGCAGCTCACCTGAGGGAGTTGATGTTGATGAACCCAGTGGCATCGCCGGGCTCATAGTCACCCTGCACGTTCATGCTGCGGAGAGAGGAGAAGCCGGTCAGCACACCCTAGGCTTCGCTTCCGGAGGCAGGGGCTCTCCGGGGCTAGGGATGACAGCTCAGGCTTGTGGGTACCCAAGATATCTTGGGAAGCGTGGCCCAAACTTTGGTCTCTCATGGCTTTCTGTCCAATTCAGGAGCCCTGCTATGGGCAAGGCACCGTGCCCAGCGCTGGAGAGCAGGGAGCCTCAGCCCTGCTCCGTGGATGTGCAGGTAGGGTTCCATCCAGCTCAGCCAGCGCCAGTGGCTGAAATCCTCCAGTGAGGACACACCTGTGAGCCAGCTCTGCCTTCAGGCATCTCCAGCAACAGCTGATGGCATCCAGTGGCCCAAAGGACCAGGAGGCCACGGGATGCCCCCGGGTCAGCCTCGGACTTGTGACAGTACCCCTGAAGAACTCAGTGCTGGTTCCCTGCTCCACCAGCACGGAGATCCATCCACAAACCTGGCACCTACCCCATGCTGGCCAGCCCCAAGAAGGGCCTGGTAAGCTGCCACTGTTACAAATGTTCCCCCTGTCTACAAGTGCCATCTTCTGGATTCGACAGCCTTCACCTTCGGGGCTGTTTTCACTTAGCCGTCCTTCGAGAAACCCTTCCCAACCACAGTCCTTCCGGTCAGGCTCTGCCACCCCTCCCGCCTCAGAGCTCAGGGTACCCCTTCCTGCTCGCTGAGCTTCGGGCTTTCATCTGCCAAATAGGCCTCTCGGATTTATCGCCGGCCCCACGGGAAATGATGTGGCTGCCACACCTGGCACACGTGCACGAGGACTTGTGTCTTTCATTCACTCATTCACTTATACGGGCCCTTCTTAGGCACTTATGGTCTGCAGGTGCCGGGGAAGCAGGAGCAAGACGAGAACAGGGCCCACGGTGCGTGCAGGGGCGGCAGATGTCAGCAAACCGTCACCCATCAGCCTTAATCGCGGCTGGGATAAACTCTTTGAGGACAAGTTCAGGGCACTGTGGTCTCAGATCTGGTGCCTCATGGCCACCCTCCGAGCCTCTGGTGGGGAGGGGTCCCTCCTCTGTTTCTCACGCATCCTGCTCTGAATCAGCCCCTTGTCCTCCCGTCTCCAGAACTCCAGCCTCAGGACAAAGCAGTCTCAAGGTTCTCGATGACAAGGCCGCCTCAGGAGCCTTCTCAGAGAGGTGAGACTGGGGAGGAGGAGGGCAGAAGGGAATCTGCTGATTTTCTTTCCCCCCGAGACCCTAAGGCTGTGCCTCTGGCTGGCTCTGTGGACTGTGGACTTCTTACAACAAGTGGGGTCTCGGCGCTCAGCTGTCCTACAGCTTGTTCAGGACATGGGCTCTGGTAACCTAGCCCCACCACGCCCCGGCCCTGCCCTTCACGGGGCTCGTGAAGCTGCCCATGAACGCCCACCCCTTCCTTCCTCCTCCCCACCTCCGCGGGCCCCTCCAGGTCTCAGGTGGCAACAAGCCACCAGGAGTAGACCAGCAAGTCCCCTGGAAGGGCGAAGCTTCCGGACCCCTGAGGGGCTGCCTCTTGGGACCCCTCAGGGGGCAGAGGAAAAAGCCAGACAAACTTAAGCATGAGCCTCTGCAGCTCCCTTGTAGGGACCTCGCTCTGGACGAGTACGCCTACCCCTCCCCACGTGAATCAGATTGTGGCGCGCACCAGCACTGTCCGAGCCACCCGTCCCCTTCGGGAGGATCCCTGTGCTCTGCTCAGGGAGAAGCCAGGGCTCAGGGCCCCTTCCAGCTCCCCTCCTCGCTCATCTGCCTTTTCACTGCCACCTCACGCGCGCGTTGTCAAAACAAACTTTCCCGCTCCCCTCCCCGGACACCCCGGCGGCCCCGGCGGCCCCGGCAGAGAGAGGCCCACGTCCGGGGACACGCTTGTCCTGCGTGCGAGGCTGAAGAAGGCCTCCCAGAGGTGCTTCTTGGGAGCCGAGAAACCTCTCTTTAAAACTGTGGTTTGGGGTGGTGGTTGGTGGTGGGGGGGTTGGTGGTGGAAAAAGAGTTTACAATGATTTTTTTTTTTTTTTACCTCCCCTGACGGTCTACAGAAAACCTCTGTGCTTTTATTTTTGCTCATTCGAGTGGCTCTGACCTGCTCTATAATTACGTTACTTTCTACCTACTGTGCCACGGCATTTCCAGTTCTGTTACCTCTCGCGGCTTCCTTGCTGGTCCCTGCGAGGCTGTCACTCAAGGGCTTTCAAGTCAGCGATGTAGAAATCAAAAAGAAAGGGGAAATGGTCGGAGACACAGTGAGAATAAATGCGCCTGCTTTTCTCTCTTTTTTTCCTTCCCCTTTTTACTTTCTTCATTTAATCTCCCTGAGTGAGGCTGTAAGGTTTAATGAAGGGTTGGGCAGATTATTAGAGGCTGCTGATTCGGAGGGGGAGGGAGGAAAGAGCCAGAGAGAGAAAGAGAGAAGATAATTTGACATTTACCCCGACTGATCTAAACTGATTCAGTTATATTTATGGCTTATAAAGTGTTTAGAAAGATGGAAGGGGGGAGAAGCTCAACGCGGCGAGGACGGGAAAGAGGGAAATATATTGACCACCCAACAAAACTCGCCCGCTAATTCCCAACGGGCCTGCGCCGGGGCTAAGCTGGGCCTGGGACCTGCGTCAGGTGGGGCTGTCGGTCCCGACCTCCTGTGTGGCCGGGTGACCTCCCAAGGGGATGCTGTGGTCCTCAGTAAAGGCCACACTCTCGTGCACAAGTGCAGGCGCAGTTCAAGAGCTCGGGCTGCCTTGGACTGTCCCGGGGCCTGGGCAGCACCCTTGGCGTGGCCTCAAGTCCCCTCCTTGGCTCCCTTCCAGGCTCACTCTGACCCTCCCCTCCTGGCCGGTTTCCTTCTGGCTTTGGGAAACCTCGAGATGTCTGCCACCCTGCCCTGTCTTCCCCCCACTTTCTCCTCCACTCTAGACCTGTGTGTCCACGGGCTGGGCCAGATACCCTCCTGGTCCGTCTCCAGGATGGCTCACCCTCAAGGTGTCTGAGCCCACAGGGAGGATCTTCCCTCAAGAACCCCCTCACTTTGGAAACTGCCACCCACGGGGGCCCAACTGCGTATGCCAGACGATTCCATACCTTTTCATCTCCCTCCGCATCCAAGCCCTCTCTACTCTTAACCTCTTAACCAGTTGTCAAACCTGTTTCTCTCATGCCCACCTCGCCCAAATCAGTTCTCCAGAATGGCCAGAAGCAGCTTGAAAAGCACAGGTCTGACGGCTCCATCGCTTTAAGATCTGGCCCCGGGACCCTCACGCTCTGAGGTCTGGCTCCCGGCGTTCCTGTACTGCCTGGGATGTTCTGGAATGTTCTTCCAAGGCCCAGAACCTCCGCACATGTCGGTGCCCCTGGAAACCTCCTGCTCCCTCTCCACCTGCTTAGCTCCTGTCCTTGGGAGCCCGGCTCCAAGGTGACCTCCTCAGGGAAGCCTCTCCACACCCGTTATATACCCAGCCAGCCTCTCCTGCGCCTCCGCACAGCCCGACGCCATCTTGCCTAATTCTACGTTCAGGTGACCATTTGCCGGGTGCCTTTGGAAGGCCCAGGGGTAGGGGCGGTACTGACTCCCCTGGTGACTGTCTCCCCCGCGTCCCATGCATGCTTCGGCGCGTCTCTGTGGAGAAAGCTGGTCGGCAGCGACGCTGGCCATGAGGTCAGTCTGTTCCTCAGCCGGGGGGCCTGGGGGCGGGGGGCACCTACCTCACCAGCTCCTCGTTGTAGAGGGACAGCGGGGACTCCCGGCCGAGGATGTACACCTGGCCCTTGAAGACAGACACCTGCACTTTGCCTTCCACGCGTTCCTGGGATTTGGCGATGCAGTGGCGCACAAACTCGCACTCGGGACTGTGCCAGAAACCTGCGGGGAGGAAACAGCGAGGGAGCCAGGGAGGCCCAGTGGGCTGCGGCCCGGGGCTGGGGGTCCGGGGAGGGCACCCCGAGCCTCAGCCCATCACGGGGGACCTCGGGGCTGGCCGTTGGCCTAAAGCACACTGGTGAACAGTCGCATCAAGGAACAAGCCGTGTGCCTGTCTGTGACCTTGCAGGTCTCCTGTGGGTAAGGAGGGCCCTCCCCGCCCTCGCGCAAACAGTCACCACCCAAGGCTCAGGAAGCGGGGAGGTAACCTCGGCCCCATGCCATGCGGTCGGGCACCACAGGGGCCAGACCGTGGGAAGTCAGCCAGGAAGGGATGCTGTCATTTGCCCACGGGGGCTCGGGTCCTGAAGACAGCTGTGGGGCAGGAGAGCTCCGCTAAGACTCAGACATGTGTGTGCGAGCCCAGGCTGAGCGATGCGAGCACCCAGCGGGGGCAGCTGGGTGGGCGGTTCGGGGTCAGAAAGACCGTGAGCGCGTGGGCTTCACCGCTCCGTGCCTCGATTCCCCATCTACGGAGTGGCGAGGATGCAGCACCCCTCCCTCCCAGGACCAGTGAGTGGGCTTCCTGGGTGTGGAGGCCCTGGGCATCTGCCCGACAGACAGGAAGAGCCCCCCGCTCTGCCCCCACCCCCGGACGTCCGTAAACGGTCTACAGGCTGCTAATACTTTCCTATGCAAGTTCTTGAATGTACGGAGCGCAGGCTACATTCTTCCCCCGGGCCAGCTCTTTGCATCATCAGAAACAGTCCTGCGAGAAAAACCCTCTTCACCTCTCTCTTTTCTGAGCGAGCAGGTAAGAGCTGGGGAAGTTGAGGCTTCTCCAAGATCACACACAGGCTGCAGTGAGAGGCCCGGGGTGGACCTACATTAGAACAGCTCAGCATAGGGGCGCCTGGGTGGGTCAGTGGGTTAAGCTTCTGCCTTCGGCTCAGGTCATAATCCTGGGGTCCTGGGATCGAGCACCGAGTCAGGCTTCCTACTCAGCCGGGAGCCTGCTTCTCCCTCTCTCTCTGCCTGTCACTGCCCCTGCTTATGCTCTATCAAATAAATAAGTAAAATCTTTAAAAGAAAAAGAACAGCTCGGCCTCACAGGATAATCTGGGACTTTTCCTGTGGAAGGAGCATCCGTCAGTATACAAGGTGCCTGGGGAATGGGCTATCCCCCGCCCCTGCCTCTTACCCACACTCTGTCCCCAGAGCCCTCAGGCCCCAAAGGCTGTGTGCTCAGTTCCCGGCTGCTCCGGGGCCAGTACCTCAGCACCAACGGGCTCAGCTGTGCAGACAGCCATCTCCTCTCTAGTCTCGGTGGCGGGAGGGCGGGCCGTGGTCAGGCCTGGGGGAGGGCCAGCTTGAGGGGTAGAATTTCCCTGAAACGGAGCTGGGAAGGTGAGCCCACCTGGGCAGCTGCGGGGCCAGATGGTGCGCGATCTCCTGCCCTGATAAAGGGCCAGGTCAGCCCCGGGTCCAGGGCTATTGTTGGAGGCCCGGCCTCCGGGGGCACCTGCGGAGGCTCTCCGTGGGAAAGGGGAGCAGGCCTTCTCTGGGATAGGGTCTGGTGGCTTGTAGGGGTGGGGGAGGGCCAGGCAGGGAGAGGGGAGATTGGGTCCCCACCCCCTGGCCTCCTGTCATTTGGGTTTGTCTCCTGCTCTACACTGACAGGCAATGTACCCTCTTTGCACCTGGGTTCCTCACTTGCCCAGTGAGATATTATTAACCCTCCGGGTCGGGGGTTAGATGGATTCCCAGATGGGATGCAGGCTGAGCATTAAGCATTTTAAAAATTCAAGATCTGAATATGGCTTCCGCCAGTCCCCCGACCCCCTATACAGGGAGACGGGCACCCAGAGAGGTCCCCATCCACAGTGAGATCCTGAAAAGTACTCCTGACTCTGGGCTGCACCCCCATGAGAGGGGACACTGATGGCCCCCAGACCCCGCCATGCCTCAGTGGTTTGGCCTTCTTGCCAAGTCAGGATAATTAGACCATTAAGCTCTCAGCCTGGAAGACAGGGAGGAGATGGAGCCAGAGATAAGGGGGGGGGGGTTGGGCAGAAACCCACGTGGGAGCACCTGGCCTGGGCTTTATCTCAGGATCTCCCACCTCCCCTGCATGGGGGTCTTGCACTCAGATTTCTTTTCCCAGCAGACCCCGGGGGCCTGGGGAGAGGGAGAGGGAGCTTGGCATGTTGCATGGGTGTCTTGGGTCTGGGGGAGGGCCGAGCACTGTGCGGATCAGGACAACAGCCCTCTCTGTACAAGCTGTGTGTCACCCCGTCCTCCTGCTGAAGAAACAGCCGAGAGAGAGGAGGTGAGCTATGTGCCCCAAAGGAAATGGGTCCTGAAGCTGGGGTGCTGCCAGGGTGACCCCACGGATTGGCTGGGGGAAGGGGGTCTGTGTAAGCCCTCAGCGAAACATGGGGATGGGGTGGGAACAGGATGATGAACAGGGCATCTAGCTGTGGGGCCGAGGTAGAAGGGCTTCTCAGTGCCTCAGTCTCCCTCTCTGTGTTTCCGAGGAAGCCAAGTGTCACAGCAGAGTGGCGAGAAGAGATCTGGCCTGGTGCCCTTTATTTTACAGGAGGACAAATGAGGCTCAGGAGAGACAGACCCAGTCGAGGTCATAAACCCAGCCCAAGGCAAGGTCCCCGGTCCCTGACTCCAGCCTCGGAAACCACTCCAGGCCTTTGTAATTTATCAACCCACACTGAAATTGCATTTTCCCCAGTTCTAGATGCTTTTTGCAAATGTTTATGTAGTTAGTCCTCCCTGTGTGACACGTACAGTTACGATCCCCACTCCGCAGATGAGGAGACGGAGGCACAGGGAGCTTCACTAGCTAGCTTAACCCGCTCGGTAACGGTCATGTCTCCCTAACGTGAGAAAGCACATCAGGCACCCCCTCCAAGCTGTGGCAGGGACAGGCTGTTGCCCGAGGCCAAGCAGACATCTACAGGGGCCTGATGACATCACGGGTACCTGGGAAGGCGAGTATCAATAATCCGTTGAAAGCTTCTAATCACTGTACTTTATTTGGGGATTTGGAGGGCTCAGTGGGTAACAGAACAAGGATTCCACCCCGGCAGTCAGGTGTAAAGGCACTGAGCCGGCAGGCCAGGCTGTGCCCCAGACACCGAGGGACCCCTTGATCTCCCTTTCCTAAGGGCCCCAGCCCACCTTCCCACCGCCCGCTGGGTCTACTGGAGCAGCTGAAGGCTTGGCCTCCAAAGCCGGCCTGTCCTGGGCTCCAAGCCCCAGCCCATCAGCCATGCAACCTTATTCAGGTGTCCTGGCCTGCCTGGGGCCCAGCTTCTTCACCTTGGTGCAGCCGAGATCAGGTAATGTCGGTGAGTGCCTAGCTCAGAGTCCTGCAGCAAGACAGTCCCGCCTGCCTCCACTTGGCCGGGCCAGGTGCTCTCCCCTATGGGCCCTCCAGGCTTAATGACTCTCCTACTTTGTAACCAGAATCCACCTTTCTGCTGAAACCCCACTGGGCAAGAGCGGCTGCAGGAGACAATGGTATTTAAACACCTGTCGGTACCTGGGGGCACGGGGGGGGGGGGGGGCTTCAAAGCTGCCAGATACAATGGGAGGGAGAAATCACCAACCACTTGAAATCCCAAGATGAGTTACAGTGATTAGGAGCTTTCAAAGGAAATAAAACCTCCGAGGGGAAGAGAGGACCAGGCAAGGGCAGTGGAGGCTGATCCCAGGTAGGGATTACGAATATGCACTTCCCCAGTCTTCCCCAGTCTCCCTGACGTGCAGGCCTCGAGGCAGCATGTCCCCCACCGCCCCCACAGCAACTCAGAAGGACCGTTGGATAGGACTTCTCATGTGACAGAGCAGGGTCAGCAAACATTTTCAGGAAAGGATCAGACAGTAAATGTTTTAGGCTCGGCAGGTCATGTGGTCTCTGTCAACTCTGCCCTTGTCGCTCAGAAGCGACCACAGACAACATGTAAGCCAGTGTCCGTGGCCGTGACCAAGATGCTATTTATGGACACTGGAATTTGAGTTTCCGATCATTTTCATGGGACATGAAATACTATTAATAAACAGTTTCTCCCCCAACTGTTTTAAAAATGTGTAAAAAAAACCCCAAAACACCCCACGGCTTCGCTTGCATGCTGAACAAAAACAGGCCGTGGACTGGATCTGGGGACCCCCGCGACACGGAGTGAGGGATGGGTTTGCGGTCAGGAGGCCTGGATTCCAGACCTGTGAAAGATATGGCACTGAGTCTCACCTGTGACATGGGGACCACCCGCCATACGATGTGCTAATGTCATTGCATGCATGGGCTACCTCTGGCTCAGGCAATGCCCAGGCCTAGGACCAAGTTCTTGGTCAAGGCAGGCTTTCCCTTGTTTGTGACAGCTCCAGGTTCTGCCTGGTCACAGCCCAGCCTGGGGTCAAAGCCAGCTAGACCACTCCGGCTATGTAACTTTGTACAAGGTCCTTTAGCCCTGAGCCTTCCGTTTCCTCATCTATAGAAGAGGCTGGTTGCTGCTCTCCTAGGAACGCTGGGAGGAACCCTCGGGATGGCTCATGTCCCCAGAGGGTGCGTGCTGGGTCACAGTGGGCCACCCGAGGGGTGACACTGCCCAAGTAGTGCAAATCGTAGCGGGCAAAGGCAGCCGGCTGTCTTGGGGACTGCACACCCCGTAAGTGAAGGAGGCAGGTGCCGTCAGCGCCCCCAACTCCTTGTCCCCTGCCCTGGCTCGACCCCCTCCAACCTGCCCCTGTCGGGCTCCTGTGAGGATGGCCGTGGGCAGGGAGGAGGGTGCTGTTCACCTGGCGGGGGCGGTGGTGGTCTACGCACCTGTGTACACCAGCTCAGCGAATTTCAGGCCCAGGCCCTGTTTGATTTTGCGCACTTCACGATCCATGGTGAAGGCCTCGATGTCTAAATGAGCGTGGTAAAGGATCGTCCCTGCTGGGGTCTCGTAGATACCTAGCCATTTTTCCAGGCAGGGGGAAAAGGAGAAAAAAGAGAGAAACGCATGAAACCCAAACTGTCAGCAAATGACAAAAAAAAAAAAAATAATAATGACTCGTCTGACAGGAGACAAGCCGGTCGGACCCATTCACTCCCAGCTTGTTGCAAAATGCGCCTGTCATTATGCTCATGCTGGGGCCACGACAGTCCACTCTGCGGCTTGTGGAGAAAATGTCTGGATGCCCCCCTTTGAAGAGGCCCTCAGACGCTGGAAAATGACAGGGTTTCGGAGCTGCTCCCCCTCCTTCCCAACGCGTGCCCACCGGCCCGCGGCTGAAAACCTGTAATTAAACCAACCACGGTGGAGCCCAGGGCCCCAAATATCCTTTCCTCCCTTCTACTGGGGAGCCAGGGGAGGGGACAGCTGTGCACACGCTTGCACACACATGCACACACGTGTGTACACACACATGCCACCTTCAGCCGGCGGCTCCCTTGCCAGCCATGTCTCTGCAGATACACCCTGACCTCTGTGGCCGCCGGGGCCCTGGTGGGCTCCCGCACCAACCCCACCTGCAGATGGGGAAACCGAGCCCAGGAGGAGACAGATATGGCACTGAGTCTCACCTGTGACATGGGGAGGGCCCGGTGAGGAGCTGGGACCGGGATGGAGGCGCCAAGTCCCTGACCGGTGTTGGCTGCTGCCCCGCAGGTCAGCTGATGACGGGGCCCCCACCCAGAAGGTTGTGGGAAGAGGGTCTTGCTCGAGCCGCCTCCCGATGACCTCAGGGCCCTGTGTCTCTACCTCCTAGACAACCTGCTTGGACCCAGGGGGAGGGAGGTCTCCAAAGTGACCCTGAGCTGAGCATGGTCCTGGCTGGGAGAGAGGTCTGATGAGGAGTCCCACGCCGGATTTGAGGACACTGAGGCACGGGAGGCAGGACTGCCCATGCGCACACGGCCAGACCCTCTCGAATAAATCAGGGGAGCGCGCTGAGCGGACCATGGGCACACCTGCCCTGCGTCCGCTCTTCCTATGGGAGAGCAGCAGGAACAGTCCCCATCCCACCGACGCGACTCTGAAAGCTTCCTTTCTTCCCACCACATCATGTTTACAGCGGTAAAGGGACACAGTGATCCCGAAAATTTATCAGTCCTTCCACACTGGTTGCTTTAGAAATCAGAAAGGATCTGTGCACCCGTGTTCACAGTAGCCAAAACAGGAGCCACCAAAATGTCCATCACCGGCTGAGCGGACAACAGGATGTGGCACAGTCATGTAACAGGTAAGCTGCTACTCGGCCTCTAAGAGGAGGGGATTCTTGACACCTGCTACTATGGGGACGGACCTGGAGAGCAGCGTGCTGGGCCTGGGGAGGCACATACTGCCCGATTGCACTTCGAGGAGGTCCCCAGAGTCATGGAGTTCACGGAGACCGGACGTGAGATGGCGGGGGTGAGGGGGTGGGGGAGGAGGCGGCAGCGGGAGGTTGTGGGGCCTACCTGGGGGGTTCTCAGTTGGGGAAGACAGAATGCTGGGGGATTCTGGGGATGACGACTGAGTGAAGGTACTTCCTGCCCCTCAACCGCAGATTTCAAAATGGGTAAAATGGTCAGTGTTATGTACATTTCACCACAATTAAAAAAAAGAGTTTTAAACCACCTGTTCCCCCCACCCCCCAAATCAGAAGATTGTTTTTGACCTTGGAGCCCAAAGCCCCCGGGGCATGGCTGAGGGTGCGGTCACTCATCCTCCTCTAAGGGACCTTCCTGTCTTCCGACTTCCACTCCGGGAACTGGAGAAATGTCAGCTGCCAGGACAGGTCCTTTCAGACCACTGGTGCCCCATTCTAACTTGAGCTGCAAACCCCTTATTCCGTCTTTGGCAGAAGCCTAGCACACAGAAGAAGAGAGCCCAGGCCCCACCACGGGGAGCAGAGGCTTCTCTGCAGAGCCCGGGCTCCACCAAGATGTCCTTCAAATGCCAGTCTGGCCCCAACATCGATTTTACAGATAGACAGACTGAAGTCCTGGGAGAGAAGTGACTTGCTCAAGGTCGGTGGGAGAAGCACCTGGCTGTCCCTTCCCTGCTCCAGGTTGCCCCTCAGATCCTTTGGCCAAGCGACCCTATGCTCCCCGGGTCATGGACGGGAATGCAAATCTGGGGAACCAAGGAGGACCAGCCTGGGCTCCCACCCTAGCTCTGAAGTGTTCCCGAGCAGGAAAGAGCCTCTCTAGGGGCTTATCCACAAACCCCTGACAGCCTGGTCTCGGGGAGGGGGGGACACACGTGTTAAAGCCCCACCTGCAGAAGAGCCTGTCCTGTTTCATTAGTGTGGCTCTTGGGCCAATCTGCTGTCCTGATCCCGTTGTGACCTTGTGGGGGCAAATGGCCTCCCCAGCAGGAAAAACACCAGTGTACCAAGTTCACGCACCGGCCCCAAGCCCAGAGTCCTGGCTCAACCTCCTTGTCACTCTTGCAAACACAGTTCACACGGGCTCTGTCATCTGTTTCCACCAAGCGCCTGGGAGCCCCAACCCAGAAAGGCTGTTGGAGGGGGAGGTGGAGGGGAGACTGAGAAGAGCCAAGAGCGTGAAAACGGGGAGTCATGGGAAACCTGCAAAAACTCAGCCCAGAAGTCAGGGCTCCTCCTGGGAGGGGACAGGAAGGAGCCACAAGCAAGTGGCTCCCGCTGGCCCCAGGCCACGGGGAAAGGCGCAATGGTTCAGCCACCTGTTTACAAAGACATTTGTAGAACATTTAGAAATGTCTGCCTTCAGCATGGCAGACACGAGCGACCACCACGTTAAAGGGCAAGTTCCCAATTCCCCTAGAAGTTTCATCACCGGAAGTACGGTAACTTCCCACGAGCCACCTAAAGCGAGCCACACGGACAGAAACTTACTGGTCTTTCTTCCCGGCACATACTAAGAGCTTTTACTGAATCAGAGACAGGCCGTCTAATGATTTAGTTTTGCTACGTCTCGGAAAAACCCAGAAACTCTCAAAGGCTGTCTGTATATTGGCACAGACAGTCTCAACAGTGCCAGCTCGGCCAGGCTGAGAGCCGGAGGCCCCCTGCTTTCAGCTCCCAGGGAATCGGACTCCTTGCTTTCCTGTCTTCAGCTGGGGCAGGCCTGGGACACAGTCCCAGCTGTATTTGCAGGGCTGAGGCTGGGGACCAGAAGGCTCAGAAAGCCGACGCCTTCACCTTGTTCCCAGCTCAGGTTTGCTGCATGACCTTGGCCCAATTCAGGCACCTTCTGAGCCCCAAGCAAACTGCTCTTCCTTCTCTCTTCCACTGAGACCTGCCCAGAAGGGAGGTCCCCAGACACACTATCCCCCTGATGTGGTGGGCACGCGGATGGTTTTGTTTCTAGGAGACCGGGGCCGACTCCACAGCATCACCTCCCAGCAGCCCAGAGAAGGGACGACAATGGTTGTGCGCAGGGTGCCGGGAGGTCCTCTATACTTACCAGCCAGCAAGAGCCAGGACCTGCCCAAGGGCCACCTGCTGTTGGCCCACGAGAGCCGAACCCCGGGAAAGGCGCAGTGTCTCCAGTGGGCAGAGCTGCACACTCCTGCAGACTCAGAACCAGCCTCATGGCCATCAACCCTCCTAGACAATGGCAGGAAGCGTTGGGGGCCAGAAAAAAAGCCACAGCCCTCAAATGCACCGCACAATTAATACTCCTTTTCTTAGGTGTTAAAGTTAATTGTGACTGATCAAAAAGATGTTTTCAGGCTGCTGCTGGTGTGTGTGTGTGTGTGTATGTGTGTGTGTACATGTGCAAGCACTTGAAAGATCCTCCTGCTCCTCTCTGCAGGGGTAGGGGGCTACAGATGATTTCTGTGTACTCCTTCTGGGAAAAAATGACTTAAAAAAAACCAGTGACAGAAACCTGATGCTAAAAGACTATGGATTTGGGGCTTTTGACAGTCGGCATACAAACCACTGCGCAAAAAGAAGGAGGAGATGACAGGTGAGTCTCGCTGTCGCGGTGGAAGAGACAACAGACATCTTCGCGGTGACACGCACAGCGGCTCCAAGTGTCTATTTTCATCTCCCCGTGTTTACAGGAAAAAGACAGAGGTGTCAGCGGTTCTCCGTGGAGCAGCTTCAATCACACCATAATTACTGCCAAGGGGGGGGGGATGGGAAAAGGGCAAGGAGCTGGGGGGGGGTAGTGGGGGTGTGTGGAGAGTGACCAAGGAGGAAGAGGTGGGGACCAAAACACTGCTGCGGCTTAAATCCGTCTCCTCTGTTCCTGAGGCTGCTGGGTTAACCGGATGGCACGACCTGGCAGAACAGGGTGGGATCCGCCAATCCACTGGGGTCTGGGTCGGGGTGGGGGGGTGTGGGTTAGGGCATCCAGACCAGAGGCTCTGGTCCTTTGGGAAAGCAGTATCTAGAGGAAGAGATGTGGAAAGGTCCGGAGAGGGGCGGTTGGCTGGAGCCCAGGGGTTTCCCCTCTTGGGTACCAGGGCCTCGGATGGAGGCGGTTGCCATAGTGATGGGGAGGTACGTCATGGTGGGTCTCTAGCCATCCTCTATGCTCCAGGTGCCCTGCAGGCCCCAGTCTGGGGATCTGGGTGGGCCTCTGAGGGTACGGACAGCTTTGTTTCATAGCTCTCCCTCTACTCCCCATCTGGAACGTTCCATCTGAGCAGAGCCTCTGGGAGGCCTGGACAGGTGGGCAGGCAGGTGGGTAAGTGGGTGGGCAACCCTTGCTTCTTCCTAGCCAGCAAGTGGAAGAGTCAGGAGGAAGTGAGGTGGGAGGGGAGAGTGGGAGACAGATGGGAAGGGTGCAGGAGAGAGGGGCGGGGAGAGAAGACCAGAAGTAGGCAAAGAGGAGGAGGGGGAGGGAGTCCGTAGAGGGAAGAGGCAGTGGCAGGCAGTGGTGAGACGGAACTGGGAGCTAAGGAGAGAGCCCAGCAGGCTGGAGAAGGAGGGAGAAGGTGAGCGGAAGGACAGGAGCCAGCTCCTTCCCCACTTCCCTCCTGCCTGCCCTGCCCTGCCCCCCTTCTCCTCCCCACTGATTTCATTTACTTCACTTAATTAGCCCCCCTCCGGAGTTAAAAAGATAATGTGATAATGACCATGCCAACAGCCACAATACAGCAAGAGCGACTCCATCTGCAGCTGCCCCAGCCCCCTGGCCCTCTGACCCCGTGACCACCCCAGACTCAGGGCACTAACACTGCCCAACTCCCCACCCACCTCCCCCCTGCACCCCCCCCCCCCAAAAAAATACAAGCTGTTTAAGTTTCAATTACAAGCTTTGTAAGATCAATACAAAGGCCATCTCCCCCTCGTATACGGAGGTACGGACACGAGCATCTTCCTGTTCTGCCCTCAACATCATTGACAATGAACAGCTTCCGTAGACTTAATAAAAACTGTGGGACGTGGACACCCCCAACACCCTCATTTACTGTGCCTGCTCAAGCTTCCTCATGATGAATCACTCGGAGCGGAGACATGAAAACAGGACATCACCCTAAACTCATGAAGCAACCCTCTTCTCTTACCCCTCTAACCCAAATAACAAAACAGGCCAGTTACAACTTCTGGGGGAAGATCACCTGGTGTCACCCCACCTTTGATAAGTTGCAGTCACAGAGAGGGCAAGTAACATGCTAAGGTCACACAGCAAGCTCCTAGGACTCCAAATCCTGTTTTCCCCAAAGACTGTACAACCCTTAGGCTAAATTCCCTGCAAGTAGGGACAGCCCCCCCCACCCCCACAGGTACACATAGAGTACCTGGTCACTGCAAAGGCCGAGCTCCAGGAACCTTTCCCTTGGTGGGGTTTTGGGGGGTGGTTAGAAGTCAAGGGAGTCCGAGCTGACTGCCAGTCTCAAGGCTCTGAACTTCAGGGGTGATGACGCCGCCCAGCTCTGGGGAAAAGGTAGTAGTCTACCATTCAGAGCGCTCTGTATTTGATCCATACAACAACCCATTTCACAGATAAAGAAACTGAGGCTCTAGGAGGCTAAGTTTCTTCTGCGGTGGTGCTGGGGCCAAGATGGGGACTCACGTCTGCCACCAGAGTCCAGACCCTCTGCCTCCCTCAGGCTCCAGGGGCTCAGTCCCCTTCAGCCCTTATAAACCACCTCAGGGGACCCCCCACCTTCTCTCCCAATCTTCCAGAATGTTCCTGATCCATCCTCTCCATTGCACATCTACCAGCCTCCTCTCCTGCCACCACCTCCAGGAAGCCTTCGCGGCACAGCCTAGCTGAGGCCTTCATCACCACCCCTTCAGTTCAAGTTTACCCGACTGTCCCTACCCAGCAGGATGGCATTTCACGGAGTGACCTCGGGCCCATCCTTACCCGGCAAGGCAATTCATTTTCACCACAAGTGCAATCCTGGTCCATTGGTAGTAACTACTCGCACCACTGGGACACAGCCACAGTCAGTCAGTGACGGCGCGGGGACAGGCTTGATGGCAGGTGCCATCGAGGACACCTCTGAGCTCCCAGAGGGCACAGGCTGCCTCTGACCCTTCTGCCTGCCCCTGGGGCCACTGCCCTTTATGGGGCATCTCCCCTGCACTGGGCACCACGATCAAACATGGGCTGGAACCGAGGTCTACCCCACCCCAGAGTTCTAGCTCTTAGCCTCCACTCTGTGCCTGTGTGGGTCAGGGCATCAGCCCTGGCCTTGGTTTCCCCTCCTGTAAAATGATGGCGCTGGTCTGTGGCTCCCCAAGGTTCCTCTCTGGTGTGCCTTGTATGATTTACACTGTGTCGTCTCCCAAGGGCAGACTGAGACAAAGGGACCTTTAATCAGATGTTAATACAGGTCGGAGGCAAAGGTTTACCGAGGACAGAAGGGAGCAGCTGATTAATTACATTGTTCTGACAAGGCCTTCCCCGAGAGTTTCAATTAGCTTGCTTCTCCCAGACAGTAGCTGTGTTGAGGAGGGAAAAAACCCAACTCACAGGAAAGAGGCAAAGTGGCCGCTTCACTTCCCCCCTCCCCACACCTTTCGCGATAAATCCCAATAGGTCAGAGTCAGAAGGATCTGACCCCCATGCCCAGGGCCACCACATCACACTTGGGGAAATGGGGCCCAGAGGGGACAAGTCAGAGGTCAGCGTCGTGCAAGGCAGGGCGAGCTTTCGTGAGGACACCCACTTCCTGTCTGCCGGACCAGCACCCTGTTCTAAGGGGGCTAACTCTGGCCATTGGCTCTCTGGATAGGAAATCCCCTCATATGGGGAAACTGAGTCTGGGAGGGGAGGGTGTGGTCTGATGACCTGGCGAGGGACCGACAGAAACCCATGGGCTCTGGTTAATAAGAGAGCATAGAGGCACCTGCTTGGTTGGCACCAGACCTCTCTTCACTCCCGGTCCATCCGGGAGGCGGTGACAGTCCTGGCAGGGGCTCCACGCAGAGGCCAAGCCCCACCCAGCCTGTGCCCTGCTTGGGAGGGCCCTGGCCGGCTCCCACCACCAGCGCAGCCCACAGTGCCCACCCCTGGCGGGACTCCTGCCCTGCCGGGCTGGTCACCACCTCAGAGCAGCCTTAATGACCGTGAAATCGGCCCTGCAGAGTCAGCCTCCAAACCTGGCCGATGCGCCCAGGACACAGCAGAGCCCGGCCTCCGGGCCGGTCCCTGGCCTCCCCTCTCCTCCGAGCCCCTCCTGGACCCCCAGGTTCCTCCTCACACGCTCAGGACAGCACAGCACTTCTCATCGTGCCCTTGAGAGTCAGTGGCGAAGGGCCCACTGTCCTCACCTCCCAGGGGAGAAACAGTCTGGTGGGGGAAAGGAGCGAGCCCAGAGTCACCCCCATAGCAACACCCAAATGGGAGAGGGTTCTGAAGGGCCTCTGGGGTCTCCGGGAGCTGAGACACGCCCCCAAGGGCGGAGAGCAGACTCACCTCGGGACTTCATCCCAATGAAGCGGTTCTCCACGATGTCAATGCGGCCCACACCGTGCTTGCCCCTGGGGGGAGAACAGGTCCCTGAGAACCACGGGCTGTCACGGCTGCTGCGAGGACTTGGGTCAGATGCCACCCCCCTGGCTGGGCTCTCAGGGGCAGGACGCCGGAGCCCCACTCAGGGCGTCAGGCACCATCCCGGGGCCAAAGATGCAAAAGAGCCAGGTCACCCGCTTCAACGGCTCACTGGACAGGTGGGGAAACTGAGACCCAGGGAGGGAGAGGACTGCCTGTGTCACACAACGGGTTGGCTCTGCTCTCGGGTCTTGTGTGGCACCAGCCCTAACCGTTGCTGCCTCTCCTGCTGTCTGGGGCTCAGGTCTGGCAGGAAGCTCAGAAGTTCTAGTTGGACCGTCCCTAGGGCTGGCAGACCCTGTTGGGGTTGGGGCGGGGGGGTTATTAACCTTCCAAGGCTGAAGGCCACCAGAGGCTCCCATCAAACCGGGAGACCCCATGCCTGTGGGCTGCACCGAGGCCGCTTGGCCTTCTCAGTCCCTGAGCCTCAGGCCGTGAGCATCAGGCATAATGCCCACCCCCCAGCCCCTGCCGCCCAGTGCCAGCGCTAGCCACCGGGGTGGGGGGCGGTTAGCTTCCAGGAAGGCCTGGCCGGCCGTGGGCACTCACGCGACTTCATTCAGGTACATGAAGAGCTCCAGGGATGTGCGGTGGGTGGTGCCGTCCTTGACGTTGGTCACCTTCACGGGGACCCCTAGGGCGGGAGGAGAGGGCAGTGGGCCAGCGGGCAGGGGCTCGCTGCCTGCCACCCCGCCCTCTCCCTCCGCCCGCAACGCCTTAAATGGATCTGACAGATATGGACTCCAAATGACTCCTTGAAAAGCCCTGTGCAGGTTGGGGCCTGCTGGAGGGAGAGAAGGGGCGAGAACGCCCCCCCAGAATGAAAGGGAAAATGCAATAAAAACGCGCCCCCCCCTTCCCATTCTCTCCGTCCCTTTTGCATTTAGGGGCTGTGAAATTGGAACCAGCCCTGAACTAATTGAATTTCACGCTCCACCATTGTCTTACCCGGGCACCTTCTGTCCCACCAGCTACCCAGGCCTCCTGGCCGCGGAGCTCGTGCTCGTGCGCGCGCCCCCGCTTGCACATGCACGCACGCCCTCGCGGCCCCCTGCCACGCCGTCGGGTGGACCCCAGCGCCGCCCGCCCCAACCAGCCCCCGACCCCGCACCTCAGACCGCCCCGGCCAGCTGATGGCTGGGGTGCAGCGGTGCCCGCTCGGGCAGCCGAGGGGTCTCAGGCAGCGGTGAATTCTGAGAAGTCGGGTCTGGGGTGGCAGGATGGCCGGAGGGAGGCGGCTGCCGCTCGCGGAGGGGAGAGCAGGGCCGAGTCAAGGGGGGTGGCAGGGAGGGGGGCAGTGGGTGGGTTCAGGGTTGACTTTGAATAGCAAGGGGCACTTTCTTGAGCGGTGTGAAATGAGCAATAAATGTATTAGGGGGCTAACAAGAGAGCTGTAACAGTGACAAAGGAAAGCTGTTCAAAGTTGGCGGATAATCCTCCACCCATCTGCCCAGCTCATTACCATGTCGCCAGCAACCGGGTGCCAATCAGGCCTCAATAGCGGCTTTCGAGTCTTTATTAAGCCAGGCGCCGCTTGGAGGGGCTTCCCTCAAGGCGTGTCACCTCGCCATTCTTCACCCCCATTTCCAGGGGTTTTATAACTTGGTTGTAAATTGCTATTAAATGTAAGTCTGCCCAATAATGAACCTTAAGCCCCTCTCGCCACTGCCCGCCTCTCCCCTCTCCCTTTCTCTCCCTCCCGGTCCTATTATGGCCTTCGCAGGGGCCGTGGATGGGGCCGGCCCCAGAGAGGAGCCGACATTGTTGGTGCTGCTGCCGGAGAAAGCCTCTTAGCCTTTAAAATAGTTAATAATTAGATTAAAACTTCAAATAAATTAACTAGAGGGTGAATGGGAGTAGTCGGGGACAGCTCCTCCTGTCTATTTTTTTTTTTTTTCCAGACGGTCCCCAAATCATTAAAATGGATCACGTTTCTTCTCCCGCTCAGCCCTTGGGGCTGCCCTATTTCTGGAGGAAAGGCTGCCAGAGCCTTGTGTCCGGGACCCCCGCTGCCTCCTGCCCGCCTCCCACCCTCACCCAGGCTCCCTGGGGGGACCCGTCGGAGGTGCCACCAGGGGCCATCCCGCCACCTTCTCCGAGATGATGCCCCATGCCTGCGGACCAGGCCCAGGTCAGACAAAGCGGGCATTCGGGGCTCCAGCTCGAGTCAGGGGCCCCAGCCCACGGACCCTTGGGTCTCCAAGTGGTGTGAAATTCAACAGCTTGAACGGATGGGGGGAGCCATGGAGATGCCCACTGGTTTGGCCCGTCTCTCAGGAAAGGCCAGAAATAGGCACGTTCTTCAAACATGAACAGACTCCGCTCCCCGCTCCCTCCGCACACCATACTCGACACCTATGAGCATCATTTCTTTGGCCTATTTTAGAGGCAAGTGAGCCCAAGGCCCAGAGGGGCCTCATGGTCACAGCAGGATGAGTGAGGGCAGGGATCTGCACCCCCACTTCCCATTCCCCATCCTCGGTCCCTGAGGTCTGCTGGGAGGGGACGAGTCCCCCTCCCTCTGCTCTGTTCCAGCCCAGGCAGTCGGCTTGTGGATGGACTGTCCATCCTCCCTGCCCAGGCTTGGGATGACCTCACACCTCCTCCTGGGTCCTCTAGGTCCTGCCTAGCACCACCTCCTTCAGGAAGCCTCCCTGATTTCTCCAGCTGCCAGGATAAGTCCTCTCCTTGGGTGCCCTGAGCCCTCACTCTGAGCCTGGTCCTGCCCTTCTCATCACTAGGCACACCTTGCATTCCTCTCCGTCCTCCATGGCAAGAGGTGTGCCTGGTGCCAGGCTCAAGACTGGGCCTTCAGGTCAGGCCAGCAAACGCGTCTTGTTGCTAGCGACAGAGATCAGGAGATCAGGACACCCACCCATGGCCAAAGGGAGCAAAAACACTGGCAGTTTTTGAACTTGGGGTGAAGGGGTGGTCGTACGGTGTAGGTCTAGCTTAGGCTTTAGCTGGGGGTCAGAGGGGCCCCTGAGGCAGGCTCTCTAAGACCCACCATTTACTGAGCACCTCTCCTTGGTGCCAGGGCCCAGTACAGGACACATGCCTTACAGACCACATTCTATCCTGTGAAAATGCCAGGCGGCCGGTGTTTTTATCCCCAGTTTACAGAAGAGGACAGTGGGGCCCACGAAAGCTGAGTGACTGTCCAAAGTCCCAAAGCAACTGGCAAGTGACCGCTTAGGGACTGGAATGCTCTCACTCCAGACCTGGTGTCCATGAGCCCACATGATGGGCGGCTGAAGGTGCTCTCCTTTCAAGTCTGGAGGCTTTCACGGACCACGCCGTCCTGGGAAGGGGGTGGTTAGGAGTCCCTGAAGCCCCCACCTGAGCTCTGACTTCCAGAAACACAGGAGGGATGCAGTGGGCTCGTGCCCAGGCTCCCAGGTAGAGGGCAAAGAGTCCCGACAGGTGGGCACCTACCTTTCTTGAACTCGATCTCAAGGATGTCAGGGCTGTTGGGGGCTTTGGCGGGGTCCTGGGTCTTTGTGTAGAGGCCTGGAGGTGCTTGGTTCTGACAAAAGACAGAAAGAGGCTGGAGGATGGGGTGTCCGGAGCCGAGCCGTGCCCCAAGGTCCCCGCACACCCCCTGCACCCCACCTCCCACGGAGATCTGCACCCCTTCCCCAGAACCAGGGGTTGTGGCACCTGCCACTGACTGACACAGACCCGTGGGCCTCCTAGTCCCCAGCCCGAAGCCGGCCCCCGCTTGCCAGGGGCCTGGGAAACAAAGGGCTCAAGAAATCAGACAATTTTTCCCCTCAACTTGATCTCATCTTTTTCTTCGACGCCCCCACAGCTGGAGGTAGAATAGCAGCGAAGGAACAAGTCAGGCAAGAAAAGTGTGAGTTTGGAGGAGCGAGGCAGTCATGGGCCTCCGGGGAGCGGGCGCTCGCTCTCCCAGGCGCGGGGAAATGGGGTTTATTCTGCACTGACCGCAAAGCTAATGACTACGCGTGACCCCAGCAGGTGCTCTGGCGAGCCGAGCCGTCCCCGGGGTCCTCGAGGTTAATACTCACAGGGAGAAAAGAGAAGAGCAAAGCAAAAACCCATTTGAAAACACATCAACCTTTATGTATATTTTTCCTTGGGCGTGTTGGAAAACGGCCCTCTCGTCTTGAAGCAGCGTGTAGAGGGGGCCACTGGCTGCCTGGGGCTCTCCAAGTCCCTCCCGGCTCCCAAAGCCCAAGGCCCAGGGGCCCCCCAAGCTGTGCTTGGACCCTGGCCACCAAGGAGGTTGGGGAGCACCTCTCGGCCTGACTGCTCTGTCTCTGCTGTAGGCACCTCGGGACCCAGCTGTTCCCACCTGGGATGCCCTGGGACAGACCCTTAAATCTTTGCTTTCGAGACCCTGTGGACATTCGCTTGTTACTTTCCGTCCGTCTGCGGCTTCCTTTGGGCTCACAGCAGCCCCGCTGGGTAAGAAGGTCAAGTGCTGTCACCTTATCTATAAGTGAAGAAATATAGGCCAAGGGGGAGGGACACCTTAAGCATATAGAGAGTTTTTATAGTTTTTACTGGACATGAACATTACTTAAGCAAACGCCAGGGAGGACCAGGTGCGAGCCAGAGTCTGCTCTGCAGGTGGGGACAACAGCCGGGAAGGACTCCGGGTAGGGCCTCCCAGAAGAGTCCCCGACCCCGCCAGGAGGCAGGAGGCCTGGTGAGTAGAAGTGCCCTGGGTCCCTCACCTGTGGTCACTTCACTTGCTGGCTCTACATCCAGGTGACCAGCCACCCTGGCTCCCGCACCCCTAGGCACATCTCGGTCCCAGGCAAGGGCGACGGCGGGGCCTTCTAGCTCTAACGTCTGAGCTCAGACAGTGGCCTGTGGTGGACCCGGCACCTCCCGGCTGCTGTGTGATGTGGGGCCAGCTGTATCCCCTCCTGTTTCCATTTCTCCGGTGGGAATAAGGACCCAGAACTGGCCCCAAAGACAGACCCAAAGAGGGAAAGGGTTCCTTAGGGACCCTACACCCGAAGCCTCCATGGACCGGGTGGAAAACCAAGGCCAAGAAGTGGCTTGACCACACCATAGTGCCTGCCCCCAGTAGTGTGGAAGCCCCACTGTGTGGGGACTCTAGACTCCCTGTTCAGTGCTCTTTCCATCACCCCCTGCTGTTTCCCAGCCACTTTAGAAACCTAAGGGCTAAGAAACAGCACCAAGGGCTTTGGCCAGAGAGAGCCAGCATCATTAAGGATGGGGACAGGGTTCGGGTGGTTTCAGAGAAATGCCGAGCTTCCCCAGGCCCGGCTGGGTCTGCCAAGCACTGGATTCCTTGGGCACAGACAGGCCCGATGACCAACCACCCTTGGCCAAAAGGCAAAGTGAATCAGGGCTTGGGTCTCTGGGTGTCCAACGTGACTCCAAGCCCCTTTCCCTGCCTGCCTGGCGGGGGGTGGTGGGAGGCCCACTGCCAGCCCCCCGCCCAGGAGGAACTCAAAACAGGGTAGCGACAGGGTAGCGGTACTGCCAGCCCCCACACCTCCACCCACAGCTGCTTCCTCCCATCTCCACCTGCCCGCCTGACCTTCTCCCGCCACGCTTCTCCAGGAAGCCGCAAACGGATGAGCGGGCCTGCCCTTGGAAGGAGAGAGGAGGTGGGCAGACCCGCAGGACGGGCGACGCGCACTCCACGGTGCACGTCGGAGGCAGCCGGCGTGGCTTCCGACACCCTGACAGCGCCGATTAAATAAAATAACTAAATAGAAATAAAGCGACATTTGCTTTGCATTCCGAGGTGGCTGGGCGCCTGCCTTCTTTTTACTCGCCCTCCTAAAAGCCCAGTTCAAATGACAAATAGTTTGTTGCCGAGTATCAATACCCTCTATTTATCCAACCCAGCGGGAGGGCTCACTTCCAATGTCATCTGGGGGGGGGGTGTTGGGGGGAGGGAAGAGAGGGAAGAAAAAAAGAGAGAGAGAAAGTGGGGGTGGGGTGGGGGGGGAGGACGAAAGAAAGCATGAAACAGGGCTGAGAAGGAGAAATTGGAAGCAAATGGCCCATGAACTAAACCATGATGTAGAGGCATGATCGATGCCGCAAATGGTTTATTCATCCGTCAGATATGGCGGCCCGGCAACTGAATGAACTCTTTCACTCGGTGCCGTATGAAGTTAAAGCAAGTAAATTTCTATCTTTCTTCGCATTAGCTGCCTCATTGCCCTTCAATCAGCCCTCACGGAGGCAGAAAATGGCTCCACCATCTGCCTTCAGACCCTCCCTTCGGCAGGTCTCGGGGCTTTTTTTGGAGAGGGGGAGGGGGCACCGGGTTCCCTTAAGCCCTGTCTCCCCATCTCCTCCCGAGGGGGCCAGGGCGGTGGGGCTGGGGTGCGCAGGAACTCTCCTTCTGGAGGGTAACACAGAGCCCCTAGTGACTGCCTCCTAACTCCAGAGATCCGGAGGACCATGTCCGCCAGGTGGGGGGGGCAGGGACCCCCCGGGGATGCAAGGCTGGGTCCTGAGGCTTAGCCTGGGGGTGCTCCCTGACAAAGGAGGGCAGGCCCAGAAAGCCAGAGCCTGGGTTCCTCAGCCTCACCCTGTACTTCTCAGTGGGAATGAGGTTTCCTCTCTCTCACACCCAGCCCAGCCTTCCCTGCTCCCGGGGAGGGGTCCTGGGAGGATCTTGGCCCATTTCTCCAGAAACAATCTGAGCCCGTCTGAGGAGGCAGAGAAGGACCCCTGGCTCGATCCAGAACTGAGGTGGAGGGATAGGCCAAGAGCCTTCTGTGCTGCAGAAGGGAGGGGCTGGGTTGTCCCACTGTGGGCAGGAGGAATCAGAGGCTCAGAGAGGTTGCGTAACTTGCCCAAGAGTGCACAGCAATAAGTGGAAGCATCGGGATGCAGACCTGGTTTCTTATCTCAGGGTGACTGATGCATCGACCTTCCCACCGTGATCAATCGACGGCAGAATCCTTGAAAAGTCTCTCTTTGGCACCAACTCATCCAACCACCGCCTTCCTGAGACAGGAGGCCGGAAGGGAAAAACCTGCCCAGGGTCACAGAGCCATCTGGACCCCCAGCCCTGGCCCCAGGGGCCATTTCCCCTCTGGCTGCGCCTCTGCTCCCCGAGTCCTGGTGAGAGCGCTATGGGCTGTTGGGAGGGGGGTAGAGCGGTCAGCCGGACAGCCGGACAGCCGGCCTGTGCGGGCCCATGTGCAGCTTGGCCTCTGCAGGGCTCAGCCTCGCCGGCCCCCCTCGGTGCTGACTGACTGGCTAATTAGGGGTGGCTGGCCTGAGTGTCGTGGGGTCAACAGAGCATGAACTGGAAAAACCTGTGGCCAGCAGGCAGCAGCCCCATGGGGCCATCAGCCCCTAGGGGGCAAGGGTGCGGGCTCTCTTGAGTGACACGGTTGGGCAGAATGGAGCATGGGGCGGTGGGGCGGGGGGAGGGGTAGTGGTGCGGCGTTAGGGGGCACCGCAGAGGCAGGAGGGCCGGCTCCTGAGAGATATGGGGTGAGTCACTTCTCTGGGCCTTGGTTTCTCGGTTTCCTCGCCCATAAGACGAGGGCGCGTACAGCCAGCAGCCAAGGAAAGTAAGCCAAGAAAATGCTATAAACCCAGGCCTCGTCCCAGAATCGGCTGCTGGTAGCTGTTTCACTGTCACTAACGCTGACCGGGCGGCTGGGTCCCTGCTGGAGCCAACCCAGGACCCCCGGCCCGGGCTCCAGCTTTCTCCCCCTCCCCAACACCACGGGGGCGTCCTGCGCTCCAGCTGGCCTTCTTGGATCCCCCGGGCCCAGCTGCCCGAGCACGCTTCTTCCCGAACGTCAGACAAGCAGCCCACCCCACCCCCAAACCAGCCGCCCTGGGTGTGGGGCTGCGCCAGGGAACAAGACACATTCCCTCAGGGACAAAGAGATTTTTCTCTTCCCAGGATGGATTTCGTCCTGCCGGACCCCCACCCCCACCCCATCTCCCATGGTGGCAGGGGGAGAGACAAAGGGAACCCCCCCCCCAGGGACAGAAATCCTAAACTTCAAACAGGGCCGAGGCCCAGCCTGGCCAGTCTACGAAGTTGGGGACAGGGGATCAGGGCTGCCTGCCTGGGGCGGCTGCGGAACACAAACCCAGACAAATGGGTCCCGAGGCTCTAATCTGTGCCACCGGCACCCCCCCACCCCCCAACCCCAGTGCAGCAGGAGCAGCCTGAGAGCTGGTAGGCACAGGCTGGGGGCCCTCCCACAAGTGTCTCATCTGCCTAATTGCTTCTTTATTGTCTTACAATCACACACTCTCTCCATGCTGCCCTGAAATATTTCCTTCCCCTATTCATCCCAGTGGCAATTAGAAAGAGTGTGGTGGGTGGGTGGGGGGGTCTCAAAACGCAGCAGTGTGGAGTAGGCAGGCGGAGGAGGGGCTGGGGGAAGGGTCGGGCCCCAGGCCCACACCCGGCCCCCGTGAAATTTCAAATTAGGCTACCATCACATCAGACAGCATCGGCACGGAGTCGGAGTCGCTACTACCAAAGACGGGTAGCGCCGTTCACAGGAGACTGCGGGGGTGGGGGGCTTACCTTGGGGTTCTCCAGGATTCCAGCCTCATAACTGTAAGGGGGGAGAGGAAGACAGGGGATCAGGTGGGGAGGGGCAGCGAGACACCCTCCCCAACATAAGCTTGGTCTGCTTTTCTTTCTCTGGCAGAGCAACTGCAGCTAACCCTGCCCGGAACATTTTGGGGCTCCCACGGTTGGCTGTGGGCGCTGCAGGTTGCAAGAAGGAGCCTGGGGCTTCCCATGGGCGGGGGGCTTCATACATGCTGTTCTCTCTGCTTTAAACACACTCTCCCCCTCGCACTTTGGACAGTCAGTCCCTTCTCATCCTTGAAGTTTTCATCTCAAATGTCACTTCCTTCGAGAAGCCCTCCCTGATACCCCAGCCAAGGGCAGGTGCCTATTATCTACCCCCTGACACCAGGTCCCACCCCAACCCAGCCCTGCAGGGAGTAAGCAGCAGCAGCAGCAGGGAGCGCTGGGTGAGGGGCAGGAGGAGACCACTACCAAGGCTACAGGTGCTCTGGGGAGGCAGGTGCTCCCAGATGTGGGGCAGCGCAGCGCACAGGTGGGACGTCTCGCTTACCTGATGTGCATGAGGTTCTCGTCCATGCTCCATGGGTTCTTGGGGGTGACCGGGATGGGAATTCCGTGTTGCTGTGGTGAGAAGTGACACGGGGCCAGCGTGAGGCAGCTTGAAGGTGGCCTGAGAGCCATGCCCAGCTGCCTTGGTTTTCTTATGAGGCTGTGGACATTCCCCAAACTCTGGTCTTCGTGCAGTCGAGACCCGCACCCCTCCATCTCCTTCCCCTCCCCACAGCCCTGGCTGCCTGGGGAATGAGCAAGGGCCCCATTACTGGACACGCCCGTGCAGAAACTACAAGGCTCTGTGTCTAAGATATCATGGAGTGGACACTGACCTTGGAGGTTCCTTCCAGAAGATTCTCTGAGTCTATACTTTGTGGGCCCTGAAGCACTAGGGTGTGCCAGGCAGTGTCCCAGAGGCTTCCCACTTGCTGACCCACCCCTCTGCGACCCCCATGAGCTGGGGTGTGGGAAGGGCCCAAACTTCCACTGTAGATCTCAACCGAGGCGCGCGCCCGCACCGTACTCAGTATCACCTGGGGAAAGGGCTCCTAGCTCCTGGCACCTGTTTACGGTACCCCCCCCCCCCCCCGGCATGTTCTGGAGCCACTCCTGTCCCCCTGCCTTGCACAATCACCACATGACTCTGCAACCCTTTAAGGAACATCCCAGCTACACCCCCTACCGGCTCTAGCCTCCCCTAGTGGTTCCAATTAGCCTGGCTTCCAAATGGTTCAATCCATTGTTCAAGGAGAAAACTCATCCCAACCTTGACCCTGGGTCTGAAGGGTGTTGGCGATCACTCTGAAGGCCCACCTCACTCAGCCTTTGGGATTAAGGACAAGGCTGACCCCTTAGCCCCCCTGTGCTGTCCCGGCTTGACACCTGGTTGGAATCCAACATGCACATTACATTCTGCTTCCCTTTCTTAGGGGGCACAAGGCAGCTAAGTGGCCCTCCCAGGCCTCTGTAAGGCAGTGAGACCGGACGCTTTGCTTCCCAAGCCCCTTTCAGCACCTTGACCCCCCAATCCAAGGTCCTAGAACCTGGCCAGCCCCGGTCCCTGTGGCCCCCACCAGCATCACCCTGTCTCTCCTGTCGGGGCCACACATGGCCAAGGTCCTAGAACCTGGCCAAGTCTATTCTGGGATTTGTGTACTCTTCAATTTAAACCACGTGGGCAAACAGGGACACCTCATTTAGAGGCTGCTCAATATCGGGGGGGGGGCACTCACCCCCCACCCCGAGTTGTGACCACGACTTCGGGCAAGAGCTGGAACCCCAGGGCTGGGGGCCCAGAGAGCCAGCAGATGGGTTCCCCGCAGCCTTTGTTTTGGGGGGGGGGCTTGGAAACACTTTCACCTTCCTTCCCACGGGGCCTCCACTGTCGTGGTGGGAGCAAGGAGAGGAGGCAGGGAGGAAAGGGCGATGGACAGGCTGGGCAGCTCTCCTCTGCAGCGAGACACACACGTATGCCAGAAATAGTCCCTTGACCAGAGAGATTTTTGTCCCCGCCTGCACCACCCCCATCGAGAAACTCTTACTGCAGTTGAGGACAGAAAACAAAACCACCTTCCCACAAGTACACCGGCAACGGCCCTGCCTTCCAGGCCCTCCCTCGTCCGCTGGCCTTTTTAAAAGAAATTAATTACGGTGACGATGCTTACGACAGGATGATGGGTGGGGGGAGTGGAGTGAATGTGTGTGTGACTCTCCTACCGCACCTTTTGGCCTTGGCAACTTGCGGGTCTTGAAAGCAGGGGGTTTTCAAAGTGCCATTGATTTCTGTCTTGGCAGAATCAGCTGTCTGATTCTGCATTTTGGACAAAGCCCACTTGCTGCTCAGTCATTCTGGTCATTTCCTGGGTGCAGAGACGCGGCCTCCCGGAGTGTGCCCAGGTTCCCCAGAGCTCCATGCGGTACCAGCCGCCCAGGGAGGCTCCGAGGCCTGGGACCCCCCCCACACACCCCGCCCCCACCCCGCCAGGGCCCCTCTCCTCACCATGCTTTCCTGCTCCAAGATTACGGGGGACGGAAGCTCCGTGAAGGGACTTCTCCCCCCAAATCTGGGAAGGCGGGCCCACAACACGCCTGAAATTCATCTTTGCTGGGACAACACCAGGAGTCGCTTTTGTTTGGGGCTTAACGGAAGCGAAGGGCAAGGCACGGGTCACCCCGGCCCTCTCTTGAACCAGGAGTGAAACGGGGCGGGGGTTCCAATTCATTATTCTTAAAGATGAACCGAGGCTCCATATTCTGTCTCAAGGAGAGGAAGGGGGGTGGGAAGCCTCACCCACCCCGGTTCTCTTAATAGCTCTGCGATTTGACAATTTGTTTGGCAACATATGGGCTTGCTCTTGTAAACTCCCCTCTTAATAATAAAACAACAGATGGTACAGGAGATCTTTCCTCCAAGCCCTCCAGGTCTTAATGGGATGCTGGCGGCCGGGGCCGGGCTGGGTCCCCGCCGCGTCCCCTGCCACGCGGCACCTTGGCTGCTGCAGGAGCTCACAGCCAGCCCCGGTGACTGCTATTTAA
This sequence comes from Mustela nivalis, assembly GCF_964662115.1. Lineage (NCBI taxonomy): Eukaryota > Metazoa > Chordata > Mammalia > Carnivora > Mustelidae > Mustela > Mustela nivalis. The sequence goes on along the minus strand of NC_139032.1, from coordinate 88,012,345 downwards.
AACCCGAGCAATTTTCTGGTGTGTGCACCGAGTTGCTTTTCCCCAGTCTGATTGATTGAGGCTGTTTGTCAAGGGCTGCCATCGAGTCGCTAAAAAGAAAGGGACCCCGGGGAGCGGCTAAGGACCTTTGATGCAAAACTTCTAATATGTTTTATTGCAACTTGTACTTCAAAAGGGCTGGTTCGACAAAAGCCTTTGTCTGCCACGGCCCCTCGGAGCGCCTACCTGTCCCCGACAGAGAGCTGGGGACAATGAGCAGCCCCGTAATTGCCGGCCAGAGAGCACCTCCCTCACACCTCCCACAGGGGCGGAGGGAGAAGGGGAGGCAGACTGAGGACTCTCCGTGGAGATGCCCAGCCCAGGCAGTGACCGCACCTCTGCGGGGGCCGCCCCTCCGGGAACAGGTGCCACTGAGCTGCAGTGGGCGGGGTCAGCATGGGCAGAGATTCAGTATCCCCCCCACCCCCCACCCCCTCCTACCATTGCCCCAGAACGGGGATCGGCCCCCAGCCTGGTGCGACTTGTCCAGTCTGCCCCTCAAGAGGGCTAGGCCCCTGGGGGCAGCAGGCAAGGGCTGAGGGTGTTTGGGGAGACGCAGCCATACCTTTGCATACTCCATCAGATCATTGCGGCCCTGGAACCGGTTGTAGAACTCGGGCATCCTCCAGGGGGCGATGACCTGGGTGCGGGGCAAGGGGTCAGGTGGCGGGAGAGCCACCTGTGGGCCCTTGACCCGGCAGAGCCGGCCTCTGTGCTGAGGGGCCTGGGACACCCACTGCTCACCTGGGGTCTCCAGCGAGGATACAGCCCATGCAGGCAGAGGTGCCCCACTAGGCAGGGGAAGGACAGGACCGGCTACACTGGGGGTGGCCCGGGCTCTGTGGCAGGAAGGCCCTGCGTCCCCTAGTTGGGTCCCTGTCCTTCTGGGCTTCCGTCTCTCTGAGACTTGGGGTTCAACCTTGACAGGCCTCGTGTTTCTTGCTGGCAAGGCCAGTACCCCCACTCCCATGGCCTGGGGACTCAGAGGGGATGCACAGGGCTGCAGAGGCTCCTGCTCCGGGACGGGGGGCCTGGACATCAGACGGTGCTCTCTACCCATTTCTCTTGCTTTCTCTCCCTCTGCTCCCCAGAGCCGCTGGGGGTGGGGAAGGAGGGGGCGTGGGAGCCTGACTGGGGGCACTGAGCTCATTTCACAGGAGCTCCATCAGCCTGGAGGTGGAAAGGCAGTCCCCAGGAAGAGCCCCCACCCAGCCCTGGAGCCAGCCGGGCCCCTGCCTCTGCTGGTGAGCTGTCCTGGGCAACCCCCACCCCTGCCCCCTGCCTTAGAATGAGAAGCCCCGGCCCTGGGAGCTCCCAGAAACCAGCTGTGGCCTTCCGCCTGCCCCCCTTGCCTTGCCCTCTATGGACAAAGTTTCAGAAACAGGACACCTGGCCCCCCAAGCTACTGTGGGAACCGAGGGAGCGGGGGTCAGGAGAAAGCCCCTGTGGCTACCCGTCTGCAGGCGGCCAGCTCGCGGCCACCTCCGAGGACTTCTCAGCTGCCCAGTGTTTGGGGTCCGAAGGGATCACCGAAGCGCCTTAGCTCCAGGCCACTCCCAGCCAGCAAGATGCTGCGGCTGGTTAAAGGGACAGGGAAAGATGTTCCACTTAAAAAAGCATGAAAGGAAGAAAGATGGAAAAAAAGGGACCCCCCTCCTCCCCGAGGGCCCTGTCAGACCTTAGAAGGCAAATCTTTTTCAGCCTGAGGTCCAAGTGACCTCTGAGGAGCTTAGACCTAGGCCAGTGTGGCCCAGTCCGGTGGCACAAGCCACCCATGGCCCCTGGGGCCAGCGATGTGGCCGGTGCCACCCGAGACGGGCTGCCGCGGATGTCAAAGACTTGGGACAGGAATGGAACACAGCTCACGATGGATGTTTTCATCTCCGTGACAGATTGAATGAGACTATTCGGGTACACAGGGTTCCATAAAATATAGCATTAAAATGACGTCACCTGTTGCTCTTTATCTTTTTTTAATTTTCTTTTTAGTTTGTTTGTTTTAACGGGGCCGCTAAAAAAATCTAAATCCCCATAGGGCTCACATCGGTTACACACTATGGCTCTGAATGCCAGGAGCCTGGCCCAGGGCCTGCACTGAGTGGGCGCCTGGTGCATACCGAATGAAGCAAGGAAGGAAGGAGGGAAGGAGTGGATGGACAGACAGAGGGACACAGGCCCAGGGCCAAGGTCAGGCTGGATGGGCAGGGGCGGTTGATTCCCACCCCAGGGAGGGGCTCCAGGATGCTGGAGGTCAGACAGACAGACAGAGCTAGGGCCTTAGCTGGGTGACCCTGACCGGGGTTGAGTGGGCTATGAGAACCCCAGAAACAGGGCAGCAATGTCCCAGCCTGCACCCAAGAAGCTAAATCCGGGAACACTGAGGACACTGGCCAGAAGGCGCCGCATCTCTCTGTCCCACGCTCTCATCTCCCCAGACCCCTAGGTGGTACCTCTGGGAGGGGCTGATGGTCAGAGACAGTGCCGGTCCCCTGCGTCTGGCATGAACCCACGGTCTCTCCACAGCAAGACGGGCACCACCCACCCGGGGGATCAGGTGCCCTCTGTCCCTGTCTGTGGAAACTCCCGGACTCCATACCCTGCCCTCCCCCCACCCAGGGACCTTAGCTCCCAGCACCCACCCCGAGGGGAGGGCAGCATCTTACCTTAATCTGAGGGGCCAGTGAGTAGCAGGTGAGCTCAAACCGGACCTGGTCATTTCCCTGGAACACGGAGAAGGGGGTGGTCAGGAGCCATAGCACAGGGGCGGGGGCGGGGGCCTGGGGGTCCGGGAGGCAGGAGCTGCCCCTCACGACTGCCGACCTCGGACTGGGGGGCTGCTCAGGGCAGGCCCCCTGCATGGCTCTCCTCTTACCCCAACCTCGAAAGCCCCCACGGTGCATACTCCCTTTGAAAAATGATGGTTGGTCTTAGAGGGGAAAGCCCAGCTCCTGCCCTCCGGGCAGAGTCAGGACAGGAACACAGGGCTCCCCGGGCACCCAGGTGTGACTGCCGAGACTTCTGTGCACATCGTGCTGTGTGACGTGTGTGTGTATGGGGGGGGGGGGCACGTGTGCGGGGGCGTGTGGCAGGACGGGGACGCAGGCATTTGGGGATGTGGCAGGGCACCCGCACGTACCGTCGTATATGTACACACTTCAGGGGCCGTGCGTGTGCCTGAGGCCGGGGGTCTGGCCCCGCTGAGATCCCGGTCCTTCCCCAGGCAACCCCCAGCTGCCTAGATCTCGGCTCCTTCCTCAAGTGTTCCTCCCCGCCTGGCCTCAACCATGCCAATCCAGAGCCCGAGTCTGGGGCGCGGGCTCCGTGGTGCTTGCGCTCCTCATATCCATAAAACTGGGAAGCCTGTTGCCTCGGCGAACCTCAGTTTCCCCATCTACAGTCGCTGCCACTTGGCAGGGAATGGGTGGAACCAGGGGACCACTGAGGGCCCTTTATCCTCGGCTCTGCTCTGGGAAGCTGAGGTCCCAGCAGAAGGGACCAGTTCAAGAGCCCCCAGCCCCCACCCCCAAGGGCTGCGCGGCCTCTCTGCGCCCACGTCCTCCGCTGCAGACGGAAGCCTTGTGTGACCCCCCTCCCTGGCATGCAGACGCAAGGGCTGCCAGCGTCCTGCCTGCTTCCCATCAGCTCGGCACCCGGAGGGGGGACTTAAGCTGTGGAAATAACAGAGGGACCTTTCGCCTACTGTGAAAACTGCACGGGCCCAGCGAGGCGGCGGCGGGAATGACATGTTATTTTCCAGAGTCTTGTCAGGCGGCATGGAAACGCAGATCTCAGCCCCTCTCGGCGGAGGAGCCAGGAGCCCAGGGACTGAGGCTGCCCCCCAACCTCACCGTCCTGTGCCTCTCGGGGAGGGGGGGTTGAGCTGCGCCAAACCCGCCACCCCACTTGCCCGCCGGCCCAGCCCTGGCGTGAGCACCCACTAGGCGCTCGCTGTCACTGGGGATAGAGCCACGCGGGGCCAGTGGGGTATGCACCCCGGCTTGCCGATGACAAGAGCGAGGCTCAGAGGAGTGATGTCACCTGCCTGGGGTCACACAGCCAGCAGACATTTCTGTCCTAAGACCTCACCTTCAGGTGACTGGTCCGAGCTCCAGACTTAAACTCACTGAGTCCTCACAGCTGACAGCAGTCCCCCAGAAGTAGGCTCTATTATTATCCCTGCCTTACAGGTGGGGAAACTGAAGCACAGCCAGGGACATGTGCCCAAGGACCCCATGGCCAGCCCAGTTCCTTCAGCAATGGCAGCTACCACGAAAGGCAGATCCATGTCAGACTTGGAACGCACAGGGTGCTACATCTCCTGGTGATTTCTACCCCCACGGCTTCATGTTCCCCTAGTACAATGGCAGCTTGTGCTTCCCTGGACAGGCCTGCTGTCTGCCCATTCAGACCCACATGGGGACACCCATCTGTTCCAGAGTCAGAGACCCTCCCAGAAGCCAAACAGCCTCCCTTGGTTCAAATTCTGTCCCGATGTAGAGCCAAGGTGGGTCCAGTCCCCCCGCCCCGCCCACTGAGCCCCAGGACCCTGTGCGCCAGGGCAGCTCCTGGCTGCTCTCCCGGGACAGGAGAGAGCTGCACCCTCCACACCATGTGTGTCCACGTGCTGATACACGTACAGGCGTATGTAAGTGTGGGTGCAGCACCCACAGGGACCAGAGGGGGTGGGGGTTGGTGGGGGGCCCGCCCATCTGTTCCTGGGCTAACCATACAGATGGCGCCTTTTACAAAACTGCTCCCCGTACCCCTGCCAGAGTCTGGCTCATATTTCCAGGCCCTTTTTCCAAAACTGCGCGGGGGGAGGCCCCGGAAGGGCTACCCCAGCTTCTGTGCGGCTCTCCACAGGGGAGGGAAGTGGGTGGGGCGTGGAGGGTGAGCCCCAGCTTGAGCTCTGCAGCAGGTGCTGCCTGGCTGGGCCCTGGGAGGGATGCTGCCTCCCACCTCCAGGCCTTTGCAAGGGCTGTTCCTGTGGCCTGGGGTGCCCTTCCCCCTTGGTGTCACTGGCTAACTCTTGTTCCCCTGTGGTTCAACCCCCTGCTGGGTTAGGGCTCCTAAGTTCCTGGGTGCCTCCCGGAGCCCATGCATGGAGGAGAGCCAGTGCTGGATAAATCCTCGGGGAGAATGAACACACACGTGAATGCGACTTCTGGGAGGTTGGACGGGGGCTCCCGAGGCCCTGGTTTCCTCCATCAGCGACTCAGGAGCTGGGGAAGGTTGGGGGCTGAGTTTCCACATGGCCACAGCCTCAGAACTGGCCACGCCAGCATCTCCACCTGTGGGGGGAGCCCCGGCCGTCTGCTAATGCTCCAGCTTTTTCTGCACTGGGACCCCCTTGCCAAAAACTGCCAAGGGTCCTCTGGTGTCTCTCTGGGCTTGCCGGCCTGACCCCCCGGCCTCGGTTCTTCCACCTGGGGCCACAAGCCGCCCACACTTGTTCCAGAAGCCCCCCTCCCAGAATGTAAAGTCACAGACGTTGGCCCCCAGCCACCAGGCCATAAGCCACGGCAGGCCACCGGCTCCTCTGCTCCCTAACTTCCTGCCGCAAACTTGGCATGTCTCTGGACCCCACCCCGGGCCTGCCTGGCTCTCCCTATTTACACCCCTCAGTTCTAGGAAATTGTCTCCAGAGACTTTGGGGGGGGGGTGGCTCTCCCTGCTTCTGTAAATACGGGAAACTAAGGCACAGCAGTATGTCTTACCCAGTAATCCCAGGGGAGATAGAGATCCAGGGTAGCACTCCCCTCCCAAGGCCTTCCAACATCTAGTCTTGGAGGCCAAAGAACGTCTGGAGGGGGTGTTCTGTTCGGAACCCGAGTCCTGCGGACCCCCCGGTAGGACCCTAGGATCCTGGGGGGTGATGGCCTTTCCAGAGTCAGCAGCCCAACCCAAGGCCTCAAAGCCAAGCCTCTGGTGCCCTCCTGTGGTCAAACTGAGAAGCGCACACAGCAGCAGGTGGCTACTGGCAGCTTTGCGGAGGCTAGGGTAGGGGGTGTGTGTCTCCCAAGACCCTTGAATCTCCCAAACCAGGGCCAGACCCGCCACATGCACACATTCACTCCACCAGCCCTGAATGCCACCCATTCTCAGTTTTGGGGCTACCACTGGAGGGACCCTCTCCGGGTACAAGCCCTTCCAGAATCCTGATCTGGCCTCCGCTTAAACATCTCCAGGAACAGGGTGCTCACTGCTCAGCCCACTTCAATATGCGCAAATGAGATGGCTGGGAAGCTTTATTCCGCACTGACTTCTGTTCTCACTGACTTTCCTCTGCCCACAGGAGCCCCCAGTACAGGTCTGACCCTCAGACAAGTGAGGCAGTCCCCTCCGGTCCCGAGTGAACCGAGCCGTCCCTGCACGCCAGCCCTGTGCCGAGCGCTTTTGCAGTTATCCTGCTCATCGCTCCCAAACTGCCCCATGAGCTAGTTCCACTTGCTCCCATTTTACAGACAAGGAAATGAAGGCTCATGGGGGTGAAGTCACACAGCCCAAAAGCAGGCGACCCGGGATCTGAACACAACTGCATGGGCCCTAAGCCCTGAGTCCTGGACCTCTGGGCTCTGCTCCACCCTGCCCTACAGCTCTCAGTGGAAGGCGACATGCACATCCCTGTCCAAACAGCCTGGCTCTGGCCTCCTGCTCCAAAGGTGCTCACGACTAGGCTGTTGGTGAGCGCTAGGGCCACGGGTCTGGGTGAGAAACCTGCCAGTTCCCTTCTTCCATAGAAGCCCACCATTTGAGTCCAGAACAATCCCAAACACCCCACTGGGGAAATCACTGGGTGCCCCCCATCTGGCCTGGGGCCCCCCCCTGTGCTCCAAATTGTAGGCCCTCAACATGAAGCCAGCCCTGATGGAGCCGGCTCTGGTTCCATGCTCCCAGGGAGGCCGTAGTTCAAGGCTCCTGACTCCAAGCCTTTGCACAGACGGATCCCTCTGCCGGGCACACCCTTCTCATCCTGCAAGGCCAATGTCTATAATCAGCCCTCCCTCCCCTGCCCGCTGCTCTGGCAGCCGCCTTATCACGCATCCCCTCTCCTCCCCTTGAGGGCAGGGGGAGCCCAAGAGCTCCACACCAGACCCAGCTCGTGCCCAGCCCTTTCTAGAGGCCCAGCAGAAGCTTGCTGACCTATGGCCCAACGAATGAATGAACACATGAGCTCTCAGAGACACGAACCGGGGTCACCCTTGTTTGCAAGGCTACTCTGCAGTCGCATGTCCTCGGTCCTAATTGAGGCTGCAAGTGCCTTTAAATCCCAGAGAGCCAGAGCCTGGGTCAGGTTAGCACAAGGGTGCCGGTAATATAGTGAGCTCCCCGTCACTGGGACGTGTGCAGTCTACTGATGGTGAGGTTGTTAGGGAGCCAAGTCCTGGCCTGTGATGGTGTCCAGTGATGTTGAGAGCCCAAAACTACAATCTTCAGAGTAACAAGAGTTGCCAACATTGGACTGTGGGATAGGGCGCTGAGGGCTCTCCTGCCTGGTGCCCCACAGGGCTCTGTCTCAGTCTGCACTGTCCACGTGGGGCCTGGAAGTCGGGGGTGCACCACAGGTGAGAAGTTGAAGCTTCAGCTCCCAGTACCCGAGGATGTGGCCTTATTTGGAAATAGGGTCTTTACAGAGGTGATGGAGTTAGGTTGAAGTCACTAGGGTGGGTGCTAATCCCCACATGACTGGGGTTCTTATAAAAGGAACCACAGAACCACACATGCCTGCAGGGCGGAGGAGGGACAGTGCACGGGGAGAAGACAGCCGTGGGCCTGGAGAACATCAGCGTGTGTCTACAAGGGCGCAGCCATCGCTATCGAAGTCTGGAGAGGCCCGGAACGACGCCTTCCTAGCCCCCTCAGCGGGAGTGCGGCCCTGCCCACACCCAGGCCCCAGAGCCCAGAGAGAAAATCCATTTCCATGGCTGGAGCCGGCCAGGGTGCGGTGCTGGGATGGAGCCCTCAGTGCAAATTAAGACCAGGAAGCCCCCTGCCCCTCCCCAATCCATCCCCGTTTTGCAAATGAAGAATCCGAGGCTGGGGGAGGGGAAGGGCCTCCCCAAGGGCCACACAGGTGGGATCACCCCCTCTTTGCTAACGCGGGTTTCCCCAGCCTTTTCCACTACCATCGTGTGGCAACCTGTGCTGTGTGACCTGGGCGGGTGGGGGATGTCCCTGAGCCTCCATGTGGAGTCTGCAAACTGCTCCCACTGTTGGCAGAGCCCGCCCACGGAACCCACAGCTCAGCCGCTTCCACTCCCAATACCCACCCCTACGTATCCTGGTCCTCCTGCTCAGACCCTGCCGGCCATCATGCCTGCCTCTCGGGGGTGTGGGGGACGGTGGGGGGCTGGCAAAGTGTGCGACTGCTCAAGGACCGTTGACCACCCTGGCTGCCAGGTTCACCCTGCCCCTCCTCCCCTGCATCCGCTGCCTCACCTTTCCTGTGGCGCCGTGAGACACATACTTGGCTCCCTCCCGCTGGGCGATCTCCACTTGTTTGCGGGCGATGCAGGGCCTGGCGAGCGAAGTGCCCAGGAGGTAGCGGTCCTCGTACAGTGCACTGGACTGGATGGCGGGCCAGATGAACTCCTCCACAAACTCCTTGCTGACGTCCTCGATGAACACCTGCGGGGAGAGCAGCCCATGGGAGGGAGGCTTGGCAAGGATGGAGGCCAGCCAGACGACAGAGCCCCAGGGGCCTCCCTAATGCCTGGCAAGAGGTACCTCCATTATTCCTTCTGTATCTGTAGTAGACATCATCAATCAATCCTAGCATACAGTGCTATTACTCCCTTCTTGCACTCATTGCAGACATCACTAATCAATCCTAATTTCCATCTAGCTGAAACTGGATATGGGTGTTTTTTCTTTTTTCTTTTTTTTAATTTATTTGACAGGCAGAGAGAGACAGACAATGAGAGAGGGATACAAGCAGGGAGAGTGGGAAAGGGAGAAGCAGGCTTCCCATTGAGCAGGGAGCCCAATGCAGGGCTCCACCCCACAAGCCTGGGATCATGACCTGAGCCGAAGGCAGGCACTTAACAATGGAGCCACCCAGGTGCCCCTGGATGTGATTCTTAAGTCCCTCCCAGCACAGCATTCTGGGCCCCAGATGGAACCTGTTGTCACCTAAGACCTAGAGCAGTCCAGAGTAGAGAGTTATCCACAAAAGCTCTAAGCCAGGGATGATTCTATCCCCCAGGGGAAGTGTTCCCCAGAAACCATCTGGAGATATTTTTGGTTGTCACAGCAGATGGGCTGGGGGAAAGGGCTTCTGGTGCCTCATGGGTGAAGGCCAGGATGCTAATAAACATCCCACGTTGCTCAGGACAGCCAGCCACACACACCAATAGTGCCAAGATTGAGAAGCCCTAATCTAGAGGAATGGCTCTCAAAACGTAGACCTTGGACATCTCAAGACCCTTTCAGGGAGACGGAGCAAAAAGACTTTTTAGGGGTGCCTGGGTGGCTCAGTGGGTTAAAGCCTCTGCCTCTGGCTCAGGTCATGATCCCAGGGTCCTGGGATCGAGCCCCGAATCGGGCTCTCTGCTCAGCGGGGAGCCTGCTCTCTCCTCTCTCTCTGTCTGCCTCTGCCTGCTTTTGATCTCTGTCTGTCAAATAAATAAAATCTTTTAAAAAAAATCAAAAAGACTTTTTAGAGTGATCCTAAGGTGTTATTTTCCTTTTTCACCAGGTTGACATTCACCCTGAATTTGCAAAAGCAACGATGGCTACTCAAAACATAAATCAGGGCAGAGACATGGTCACTGCGTTCCCAAGGCCTCCACTCCACAATGAAGATTTCACTTGAGATCTGTCTTGAAGCCGTAAAAAATTATGACTTTTGTCGAATCTCGAGCACAGAAGGTGAAATACACACAAAACACTTCTGTTGCATTCCAAAGTGAGTTACAAGCTCAACTAGCCACTTTTTTTTTTTTTTTCATAGAACATTGTTTTTACTGGAAAGAATGATAGACAAATTATGGTGCTTCAGACTTGAGCGTCTGGCCAACAGTTTCACAAAAATGAAGAAAACTGAGTATTTGTTGCCAATGATAAAATTCGGGCTTTCCAGTTAAAATTAGAATTATGGGCAACTTGCATCTGACAGCTTTCTCATATTTCTGAGTAATGGCAAGACTGACAAATGTGATATTTTGATATTTTATCATGAAACATACCGAATTTTGGGAGAGCTGCCTAACTCAATGAGATAATAGTTTTCTAAAGGACCAACGCATGATGTCGCACCATCTCGCATGGTGAAAAAAAATCCATCTGCAGGGCAAGATGGACCAGTGGATTTTAATGCATGAAATGTTCATTGTGGGGTTTCAGTTTCCCTGTTGCACTGATCTTTAAGAAACTGCCCCTTGTTGACTTTTGATGTGGTATTCAAGGATATCTCCAACTCTCTGAAAAGGATTTTAAAATATTCCTCTCCTGGGGTGCCTGAGTGGCTCAGACGGTTGAGTGTCTGACTTACGGTTTCGACTCACGTCATGAGATCAGGGTCCTGGGATCGAGCCCCACGTTGGGCTCTGTGCTCAATGAGGAGTCTGCTTGGGATTCTCTCTCTCCCTCTCCCTCTTCCCCTCCCCCCTACTCACACACCCATGCTCCCTCTCTTGAAAAATCTTTAAAAAAATAAAATACTCCTCTCTCTTCCAGTTGTTACATTCATGAGGCCATATTTTTTCCTGACACAAACCAAAACAACACATCACAAAATGAATGGCGACAGGGCTATGGAATCCACCTGTCTTCTGTGAAACCAGACATTAAAGGGGTTTATAAAAATGTAACCCAATGCTACTTTTACAAAAAACTCTTGTTTTGGGAATACTTTTCTGAGGTAAAAATGTCACTTACGTTAACCTATAAGGTGTTTAATGTTTTTCTTTTAAAAATGGGTTAATAGGGGCGCCTGGGTGGCTCAGTGGGTTAAGCCGCTGCCTTCGGCTCGGGTCATGATCTCAGGGTCCTGGGATCGAGTCCCGCATCGGGCTCTCTGCTTGGCAGGGAGCCTGCTTCCCTCTCTCTCTCTCTGCCTGCCTCTCCATCTACTTGTGATTTCTCTCTGTCAAATAAATAAATAAAAAAATAAAATAAAAATAAAAAATAAAAATGGGTTAATATTGGGGCATGGCTCAGTGGGTTAAAGCCTCTGCCTTCAGCTCAGATCATGGTCTCAGGGTCCTGGGATGGAGCCCCACATCAGGCTCTCTGCTTAGCAGGGAGCCTACTTCCCCATCTCTCTCTGCCTGCCTCTCTGCCTACTTATGATCTCTGTCTGTCAAATAAATAAATAAAATCTTAAAAAAAAAGAAAGTATATGGGAGCCCCTGAGGGCACAAAGTTAAGGATTACTGATCTAGGGTAATGTACGAAGGCCGAATCTTTACACGAAAGCCCAGCTTATGTGAAAGCCCAGCTCATGTTCAACATTCACACGTTCTTCCTGCACTTTCTGATCTCTTGCTCGGACAATTCTTCTCTCTGAGACTCAGGGGACTCTTGACCAAGGAGGGATATCCAGTGTTAGGCACATGGCCAGTGATGGGATGCGGGACTCATTCATTCATTTTAAGGTACTAATTGAGCTCCTACTATGTGCCAGTCTTCTTTTCAGGTTCCAAGAACCCCACAGACGTACCCTACACAGGGAACCAGTTCTGGCCAAGCAGGTGGGCTGATGGCCTTTCACACCACCCCTGTTAGGTTCCCTGCGAGGGTGCTGGGGACATCCCCATGGGAGCAGCTCAGACTTCATGCTGTGAGCCTATATGGTGAACCACGTTGGCTCTGTTCACCATCTGGGCTCTGTACCCAGCAGAGGACCTGCCCGCCCCATGATAAGATGCTCAGCCAATGCACTGAACTCAACTAGAACTTTCTGATTCTGCAGAGTGGATGGAAGGAGGGACAGAGATCAAAGAGGAATGGGCAGGTAGGTAGATGAAGGACGGATGAAAGGATGGGTGGATGGATGCATGGATGTATGGATGGATGATGGTTGGATGGATGGATGGTTGGATGGATGGATGGATGGATGGATGCATGGATGGTTGGATGGATGGATGGATGGATGGATAGATGGATGGGTGGATGGATGGATGGATGGATGGGTGGGATGGATGGATGGGTGGGATGGATGGATGGATGGTCAGATGGATGGATGCATGGATGGATAGATGGATGGGTGGATGGATGGTTGGATGGATGGATGGATGGATGGGTGGATGGATGGATGGATGGGTGGGATGGATGGGTGGGATGGATGGATGGATGGATGGTCAGATGGATGGATGCATGGATGGATGGATGGATGGATGGATGGGTGGGTGGATGGTCAGATGGATGGATGCATGGATGTGCGGATGGATGATGGTTGGATAGATGGATGGATGCATGGGTGATGGTTGGGTGGATGGATGGGTGGATGGATGGGTGGATGGATGCATGGATGGGTGGGTGGGTGGATGGATGGTCGGATGAATGGATGCATGGATGTGCGGATGGATGGATGATGGTTGGATGGAACGATGGATGGATGATGGTTGGGTGGGTGGACGGATGAGTGAGTGGATGAGGGTAACAGGGATGGGCAGGTGGATGGACGGATGTGGAAAAGGAAATAGGTGAGCAGGTGGAACAAGGAGGTGGTGGGGCAGAGAACAGTGACTAGGGAAGTCAGGGAGATGGCGGCGCCCACATGCCTGAAAAGAGCAGGGAAGCAGACAACAAGGAACTCTGGGACAGCATTGCCCCTGCTGCCCCCACATGTCAGAACCCCACTCCCAGCCCTGAATCCTGCCTCCACTTGGTACCTTTTTGGCCCCGAGCTTCAGTGCCTTCTTCCTGGCTTCTTCGAAGTCTTCCTTCTGGCCGATGTTGGCCTGAGAAGCAGAAGCAGAGAGGCACCATCAGCCCAGCGGCATAAAGAAGAGTGGGGGGGAACAGCAGCCGCCCTGGGCAAGTGCGGTCTCCAGCACCCCTCAAAAGGAGGTACTTTCCACTCGAGGGGCCAAGGTCACAGTAAGAAGGAGAAAGGCACAGAGCAGGGTCCGGAGAAGCTGGAATGCTTCTAGGTGACACTTGTCCCTCTCTGGACGTGCTGGGAAGCAGTTCCCGTGGGTCAGAGCACTAGGTGGCCCTGGCCCTGCACACTAGGCTGCCAGGACTCAGAAATTGCTGTCACTGCCTTAAAGGTCTCAGGCTTCCCTTAAGTCCGTCTATCTCATCCTGAAAACTCCCCCAGAGCCAGTACTGAGGCCGCTGTGTCAGAAAGTGCGCAACCCCGGGGGGACTTCTGCCGCCGAGCACAGTGACTAGACCATCCCAAGGCATGTGGGCAGGTGGGAGGCCATCTCTGCTGTTGGACTCCAACTTCTGTGACAGTCCCCTCTTCAGACACCAGCGTGGTTTCTGCTGGCTGCACTCTGGCCTGCTGCCCGGGTTTTGACCCTGCATTCTGCTCGCCAGACTCTGGAATCTTTCCAGAACCCAGGTGCTTGTGCTTTCTGAGGGCACTCAGCTTTTAAATCTATTTTGCAGTAGCCAGGCTTCTGGACCGCCCCACTGTGCTGCTATCAGCAAGACCAGCACACCCTGGGGTCCTCCCGTGCTCCCAAAGCGGTGACTCTCACTCGCCAGGGGGCTGGGAGCGAGGCACTTCCCCTCCTGGGCCTCACTCTCCCCGACCCATGGGACAAGGGGACTGGGCGCTGTTAGGTGGTATTGACTTTAACTGCAGACCAGTCATTCCTGGCAACAGCTGAATTTTTGTCTCTGGAGAGCACCATCTTCCTTTCCTCTGGGAACAGAAACCTCTCTTCTGAGCCCTCTTGCCATAAGAAGGGAGGGGAACAAATCAGGTCTCCTGCTCACTGTTGGGACAGGCCCAGGATCCAAGCCCACACAATCAGAACCCTTCATGACACAGCCATGGAAATCAATGCGTGGCGGGCAGCAGCTCCAGCAGTGAAAATACCCCTGGGCTCTCCCATCAGGGCCTCTGCAGGAGGCTCTCCTTTCCCTGGGAGAGCCAGGTTATAATGACGGGAGCCTTGCCTGCCCTGTGGAGAGGCCAAGAATGAAGCCCAATAGAGGTGGAGACAGATGTGGATATGCACCTGGATCCAGCCTTGCCTGAAGCTGTCAAAGCCCAGATTTCTGTCACATGAGCCAAAAAACTTTTTTTTTCCATTTTGTTGATTTTGCTTAAATTGGTGTGTGTTAGACTTCAAGAATTTGCACTCAAGGGTCCTGAGTACATGGAGGATTCAGAAGCTACCTCCAGTCTAGTTCATTAGAAACAGAGCCAGCTTGACCAGGGATGCCTGCTGGAGCCAGCACAGGGGAGTGGCATCACACATAACCTGTTACCTGCCTGGGACCTGTCTGCCCCTAGAACTAGGTGGTCTTCAAGGGCACTGCCAGTTCAGCCACTGCAGGGTTCTGTAAACTTTGCAGAATTACTGGGGCTGACAAGGGACTTCTGGAAATGGGGAGGGTGTGCTTTCCATGGCCTTCAGCAGGCCCATGGTCCCTTGCAGGCAGGCTGGCCAAGTCACACCGCCAAGCTCTTTCCCGCCGTTCCCCACTCTGGTTGCCTACAGAAAGCTGGCCTCCCTCGTGCTCTGCAGGGCATCTCAGACCTGGGGGACACCACGGATGTTCGTTTTATGAAGGAAGAAAGGGAGGGAGAACCACAAGTACGTGCCTACAGCTCAGGGCAGGCTTGGGGGGGGGGGGTCAGGCGAGTGATGGGGAGCAGGACAAGTGGGGAGAAAGACACACTGAGCACCTCCTTACCAGGTAGGCGATGACATCATAGCCTTGTTCCTTCAGCCACACGAGAATGCAGGAGGTGTCCAGGCCGCCACTGTAGGCCAGAACCACGGAGCCTTTGCTGGACATCTTGTCTGGCGGGGGGGTTGAGGAAGGTCAGTGACGCAGAGCCAACCCGTCCGGACCCGTCAGCCCCTGCCAAGCAGCTCCCCCCTCCCGGCCCTTGGCCTTGGGCAGCCTCGTCCTCCAGCACCCTCCGGCATCCCCCGCTCTCGCTGGGGGCTCGGGAACAAGATGTTCACCTGTCATCAAGGCCAGCCCGGGAGCTGTTCCTTTCCAAAGCCTCACCCTCTCCACCCCTAGCCCTGGTGAACTGACCCTCCCACTGCATGCGCAGTCACACACAGGCAGGGTCTGGGGAATACTGACAGCAGCTTGTGGCTGTCGGGATGGGGGGGCCCCTGGGGGATGGTGGGAAGCACGTCTTAGAGCCACTCCCCCACCAGCTAGAGAAGGCTGAGCTGTTGGGACCAGGCCATGAAGCTTGGGAGACATGGGTGGGGTCACTTGGAGAGCACTAGGCATGGCTCTGAGGGCCTCCCGAAGCTCGCCCTGCACCCCCACCATGACCCCATGGAGTAGCTGCTGTCACAGCCCCTGGGGAGACAGAGACTGGGGCTCAGACAGGTGAGCAGCCGGCTCCGGGCCCCAGAGCACGTGCCAGGGCCCTTCCCAGCATGCGGTGCTGCCTCCCAGCTGCAGGCAGACCGGGACGCTGGGGCGCAGAGCTCCTGCCTCCGCGCTTCCTCCAAACGGGGGCCCCAGTGAACCCTCCTGCCCTGGGATCTTAGACTCTCTTCAAACGCAAGCACCTCTGGGAGGGAGAACAAGAGACCTCGAGCCCCTGAGGGACCTGCTGCTCCGGGACGCAGATGCAGACACCAAGCCCCCGAGGAGGAAGGAGACGGGCAGAGGGAGGGCCTTCCTGGAGGGGCAGATCACAGACCTGTCCCTCTGCCGCAGGGACAGGAGTGTCCCGCCCTAGCCATCTCCTCGGCTACTCCGAGGCATCAAGGGCTCCTGTCTTCTTGCTTTTGCAGCTGCTGTTCCTTCTTCTAGAAGCCTCTCCCCAAACCCCTGGGCTGTGTTGGGGCTCGCCCTACCTCCCCAGGCCCTCTCCCCAGGGCCCTGAGAGCAGATGCCGGTACTATGCCCTTTTGCTAAAGAGGAAATCGAGGGTCACAGAGGTGGAGAGTCATGACCATCAGATGGTCAGCAGGCAGCGGGCCCGGATGTGGAAAGAGCCCGTCTGGTCCCAGCATCCCTGGACATGGCCCAGCCTCCTACATTACAGGGAAGATGCCTGTGTCTGGTGACGGCGTTGACCCTGGAGCCTGACCAAGGGCAGGGTCCTCATTAGATACTCTTGGAAAAGCTGTGGATACCCCTCCACAGACCCATGGAGCCCAGAAGGGGCACCCCACCATGACAATCGCAAAGATGCAGGCTCCCACATACCGAAAACCTCCCCTGTGCCTGGAGGTCCCGAGAGGTGCTGTCCCTGTCACTCAACCCTGCGCAGCAGAGCCTGGACAGAGCCCAACGTGACTAGAACACACGTCCCCTGTGCAGACACAACTCACTGGCCCACCCACCTGCCGGCTCCAGGGCTCATATACCCTGCACCCCTTTGGACACAGAAGGGAACAGTGAGTTTGGGGGGGGGTGCTGTTTCTGATGCATGTTCACAACTTTTGCCTCCAGTGGGCATCCGACCACCTGCCAGGCCCTGGCCCCAGCCACCTGTTTGCTGGTGACTCAGCAGACCCTGACCCTGGGGCCAGGAAATGGTGCCCATGGCAACTGCAGCCAGGCAACAGGCCATGAGGGAGGGAGGGAAGGAATGGGAAGGGAGGCAGGAAGGACCAGGAAATCACCTTGGATTGGAGATGTGGGTTCCCGGCTTCTGGAATCTGACTTCGCAGCTCCGTGAACCACTCTGCAAAAGCAAAAACTGTTCAGCTGCCCGGAGCAGCAGTACAGGGGAAGCCGAGGCCTTGACCCTGGCTTCTCCTGCGGCCGGATTCTCCTTGAGCAGCCCTGTTGATCGGGGAGACGTGGGGAGGCCCAGGAGCCACCCACCCAGCCTCCTGGCCCTGGAAGGTACTAGTGCTCCCAGCTCCGTGTGCTTGTGCCACGGTGCTGGGGGTGAGGGGCGTGTATCCTACTGCATGTCTTCCGAACAGCTCCATTCAGGAATAACGGAGATACAAGAAACTGCATTTACTGAGAATCTCAGATTTAATGCAAAACCGTCACCACGCTCGACATGAGGAACCTATCCATCATGGGCTGAGCCTTTCCCTTCGAGTCATCTCTGTTTTAGAGACTGGGAAACTGAGGCTCAGGTTAAGGAACCGGGCTGAGGCCTTGCTTGGCGGGTCCTGTGGCAGAACCAGGACTCGAACCCAGAGTGGCTGGGCCCCGTGAGCCCCTGCTGGAAGGTACAAGGGCCAGAGAAGGGAACCACGGGGGCACATGTGATCTGGGAAGCTACAGGGGGCTCAGACACCCTGGCATGACTGGGGCGGGTTCAAGACAGGGAGAGAGGATGCCGGTCCAGTATTCACCCTGTTCTTAGAGTCTAATCACCTTTATTTTTCTTACTAGCAGCAAAATGAACAAAAGAGTGTTAGCTAATTTTTTTGTTTTTCATTTTAATCTGTGATATGAACTTCAAATGTATGAAGTAGAAATGGGGAAGGTCACTCGTGTATGTAACCTAGCAATACTTCAGTTTACTGTGGATAAATGTTTAAGAATGCCACACACAGGGGTGCCTGGGTGGCTCAGCTGCCTTCAGCTCAGGTCATGATCTCAGGGTCCTGGGATCGAGCCCTGTATCGGGCTCTCTGCTCAGCAGGGAGCCTGCTTCCCCCCCTCTCTCTGCCTGCCTCTTTGCCTACTTGTGATCTCTCTCTGTGTGTCAAATAAATAAATAAAAATCTTAAAAAAAAAAAAAAAAAGAATACCACACACAAATGTAGATCTTCAGAACAGGCAAAATGTAAGGCAACAGGCTATTTCTCATAATAGCTTTAAAAGACATTTTGGGGGACACCTGAGTAGCTCTGCTGGTTAAGGGCCGGCTCTTGATTTCGGCTCAGGTCAGGATCTCAGGGTCGTGGGATTGCACCCTACACGGGGTTCCATGCTGAGTGGGAAGTCTGCTTGAGAGTCTCCCTCCCTTTCCCTCTGACTCTTCTTCCTCTTTCTCAAATCAATCAATAAATCTTAAAAAAAAAAAAATAGAAGTCCCTGCCCTGCCGTCTCCTAGAGGCACCTGGAGCCAAGAGGGTGGGCACTGGAGTGAGGGAGAGGAAACCCCATGGAGAGAGACAGACCGCCTGTGCCTGCCCCGCTCTGCCTGTGAGCCCTGGTCCACGGCCCATACTAACCCACGTCACGTGGGGGCCTGACTGCACCCCCCCCCCCCGCCTCCACAGCTGTGAGCTCCACAGGGACAGGGACCATCTCACAGACCACACCTGACATGCGGCTGGTACTCAGAACGACGCCTTGGATGCTGTGGTCTAGAGGTCAGTTCCTTGCCTCGAAAGAGAAGGTTAGGTAAATCCCCTGAAAGCCTAGAATTCTAGGGGTGCCCTCATCCTGCCTGAGGATGAGCCTGTCTGCTTGCCAGGCTGGGTGCATACACGGGCACCGGGGACCTTGGCCCTGGGGTCCGAGCACAGTGGAAGAACGCACGCAGTCCCATGTGCCCCCCGACATCCTTTACCAGAAGAGGGACACCTGGGAGGAAGGAAGAAGGTGGCCTCATCCTGAGACGCCCGCCAGCCCAGCCCGAGTTGCAAAGGCGGGCGACATTCTCCGTGGCCCCAGCCAGAGCTGCCCTGCCACCTGCCGGAGGTGGTGCTAGCCCGCCGTGGCCCTCGCCCTGTTCCGTGGAAACCCTTGTGCTCTAAAATGTCAAAGCAGGAACGAGGACAAGAGAGATACTGTGCTCAGGGCCACACTCGAGGAGGAGACTTTTACTACCACATGGGGCTTGGAAAAGGTAAAGCAACTTCCTGGGGCCACAAGTTAGGGGAAGGCAGGGCTGGGACAGAACCCTGGGCTGACTGCATACCGCCTGTTCGTTGCTGCCCCGTGCCCTATACAGTCGGGACTCTAGGGGACCACAGATCGCCTCCCCCTCACTGTCGTCTTCCAGAAAACAAAACCCTCAATGAGCCATCACCAGTCAGTGCATTTCTGTGTGCCAGGCCTACAGGCCAGCAAACGTATTTCCAGAACCCCTCCCTGGCTTCTGACTCAGCTGAGCTTGGTTAGTTACATTTTCTTAAAACCCTAGCTCCACTGAGGCCAGAAGAATTCTCTCGGACTTTGGGGTTTCCTCATTCTAGGGCTGCTACCTCTGTCCCTTTCGGGTCCCCTTTTCTGTCTGAAGACCTAGGCTGCAATTCCACACTGTGACCAGGAGGTGCCGCTGCCGGGTCTCAGCCTGCGCATAGGTTAGACAGGTTCTGCTCAGCTCTTGGACACATCCTTGGTAAGACAGGGGAAGGATTTTCTTCCCAACTGACAGATGAGAAAGCTGAGGCCAAGGGGCTTGCCCTAGGCTAGACACTGAGCTGGTTCTCAGCCGCGGATTCCTAGGGACTTAGAATCAAATCAGGAACACTGGCTCCCTCAAGGACAGTGAAACTCCAGCAAACATCTCCCACCCAGGGTTAAGGATCATTCAAAGGGTCTGCCTTGGTTGGGGAGGCGGAGTCTCTGGTTCTGGTGAAAAGCCCCTGAGATGGGTGGTAGGGAGCCTAAGAAGATCTCACTAGACTCTGGTAAGAGACACACAAGAGAGTTTGGAGCCCATAGAGGAAAAGAGAGTGCATTAATTTATTTGTTGATTCTACAAGTCTGGGGAGGGCGCCTACCACCCGACAGAACATGCCAGGGCCTAGAATGTCAACCCTGCCTACAGTGCTACAGCAGAGCTTAGAGCCTCAGACCCTGAGCTGGTTTCTCTCTTTCCACAAGGGTGCCCACGGGCAAGGCACTCACTTCAGGGGCTTTGTGCTCTGGTGAAGGCAGCTGGCTGGCCTGGCTGGCTTCCCAGGACCCATGGAGCTAAGATGAAACGGGGCATGGGAAAGTGCTTGCGCAGCAGGTGAGTCTGGCCTGGCTCCCCTCTGTGAGTCAGGTTCCTGGGGCCCTAAACCAGGGGAAACGGCTACCAGCACGGCCACCTGGCCACAAACCCCCGAGCAGGCCCGCAATGGGTGTGGCGCATGTGAGGACTCTGGGGACCTGATCATTCGGAGTGGGGGCCTCCCTCCTCTGCCCCACCCGGTGCCTGGCCCCAGCTCCAGGTGCTCCAAGGGCAGCCTTCATCATTCCATCAACTTGTACTGAGCAGAACGCTCTGCTTCTCAGAGCAGTGCACAGGTGGCTCCAGCTGGGACAGGTCCCCTTCCCAACCCTGGGCTCCCCTGCCTGGGCTCTGAGAGGCAGATGGAAGAGGGGAAGGAGTTTAGGATGAAGCCAACCCGGGGTCCATCCATCTCTTTGTGGCTCTTTCTGTCTCCCTGGTCTTCCTCCCCACCCGAACCTTCAGTAGGAGGGCAGAGAGCTTGTCTCCTGTCCCATGTCCCCCAATGATGGCACAAGCGGAGACCGTTAATGAGTAAATGGACGCATGCACCGTTCTCAGTGTGTCTACAGAGACTGCCCCACAGTCTCTGTTTCCTGAGCCCTGAGCCTGTGCCAGCTCTGACAGATGGAGAAACTGAGGCTCAGGCAGCTGGCAGCTGACCCAAGACTCCCCTTTGGTGCCTGCCTTGGCGGCTTGGGTCTACTGGCTCCAGAATCTGCCCTGTCACCAGCCGTGGTCTGGGAAGGAAGGATCAAAGCCCAGGGTCTATTTGATCCATCCCCGCGGAAAGGACAGGTTTGTTCCTGCCTGCAACGTGCAGCCAGACCGCGATGCTCTGGAGGAGACGCCCCCACTGCGCAGCAAGGAACACTGAGGCGGCCGGGTCACGGGACCTCCTCAGGAGGAGCCCCGGCGGGCTGGGAGAGGAGTTTCCTCTATTTCACAAGGACTCTCCCTCCCTGGCGGGGCGCAGCCGCCCAAGATGCCAGAAACAACAGCAACCCGGACCGCGGACGTTTCCTGCGGAGCGGCCCCTCCCGCAGCCCCGAGCCCAGCGCTGGCCCCGACCCGGCGCCGCCACCCTCCCCACCCGGCGGTGATCGCTGATCCCCCTTCTGAGCCAGAGACTGCCCACCGCGGCCGGGGAGGGAGCGCAGTCACACCGACGACTCCAGCGCCTCGCAGCCCGGGTCCCGGAGCCCAGCTGCCCCGAGTAACCTGAGGCTCGGGGCTGTGGGAGGGGCGATACGCCCAAGCCCCGGGACAGGGGGCCCAGGTGGGGCTGGAACTCCGGGTTCTCGCGCACAGAGGCGGAGGCAGAGACCGCGCGGGGGGTGGCCAGAGAGGGCGCGAGAGAGTGGGGACCCCCCACACCCTCCGGACTCCAAGGTTCCATCTGGCGGGCTCCGGCAGAAAGGAAGCTGGATTAGAGACGGGGACTCCAGAAAGGACCCCGGCCCGCAAAGGGGACAAATAACCCGACCTGCCGCCCTCGGAGTCCCCGGACACGCGCCTCGGCCCCATCCCCGAGGGCCCCAGGAATCCGGCCGCCCGGCGTCTGAGCCGCAGAAGCCCGGGGCGTTGGCCTCCTTCCCTCCCGTCCGGTGCCAGCCCGGGGCGCGCGGCCACTCGGCGCCGCCCTCTGCTCCCGCCCGCGCGGGCGCCAGGAGCGCGGTCCCCTCGGCCTCCTCCGCTCGCTGTCGCCGGGACCCGCGGCGGGGTGTCTCCTAGGCGGCGGGGTGGGAGCGGGAGTCTCCGGCCGGGGGCTCCTTACCGTGGCCCGGGCGGCGGTGGCAGGCGGCGGAGCAGGGCCGGTTGCGTCGCGAATCCCAGATTATAAACACCGGGCCGGGGGCAGGGCCGGGGACCGGGGACACGTGGGAGAGCGCGCGCGACAGGCCCCGCCCCCGGGTCCGGCCCCGACCGCGAGCCGCTCGGCGTCTGCGGCCACCTGCGGGTGTGGGCGGGGCCCGGTCGCTCCCTCCCTCCTGGCCCGCCCCTCCCCCTCCCGCGCTCCGGGGGCCACAGCCCCCGCCCCGCCCCCGCGGCCACAGGTGCTCCAGAGGGCGCTCGGGCGATGCTCGGCCCGGGTCCTCTCGCCCCGGCCCCCGGGCAGACGCCTCCTCCGGACGCGGCGGTGGCTGGACCGCGCGCAGCTGGCGGGTGAGCGCGGCCGTCCCGCCAGACACTGGCCACCGCTCCGCGGCGGGAGTGGGAATTAAAGTCCCTTAGATGGGGGCTCCTGGGTGGCTCTGTCGTTAAGCGGCTGCCCTTGGCTCAGGTCATGATCCCAGGGGCCTGGAATTGAGCCCCACGTGGGGCTTGTGTGCTTGGCGGGAAGCCTGCTTCTCCCTCTCCCTCTCCCCCTGCTTGTGTTCCTGCTCTCGCTGTGTCTCTCTCTCTGTCAAATACATAAACAAAATCTTAAAAAAAAAATTTTTTTTTAAGTCCCTTCGGTGAGTTTCGTGTCCGCTCTTATCCCATGGTGGCCTTCTGCAGACCTCGAAAGCCCTCCCCTCCCCCCACGGTAGCCCCCATGAGCGGGAGCCTGGGGGGAGGGGAGAGCACCTTGGAAGGTCGGGGATTCATCCCTCGGTCCAGGGCTGCTTCTTGGCGGTCTCCCCAGAGGCTGGCAACTGACCAAACTCCCTGGGGGCACCCAGTAAATAGTGAATAGAAGACCGGGCAACTGCCACTGGGCAGCAGGGGTTCACAATGGAGGTTTACAGAAGTGAAGTTTCTTGCTTGCAAAAAGAAACCGGGAGCTGCTACCCAAGCCTGGCCTTGAGAAGGTTCTGTGTTTCAGACGTTGGCCAGCCTGGTTTAGAGGCCCCAAAGCCCCCATCACTGCAACCACAATTGAGCGAAATAGCAGGTAGGCGCCCCCTGCCTCCGGCACCCAAACGCCAAAAGTGGCTGAGGTGGCAAAGAGCCCCCTGTGAGCTGGGTGGGGCCAGGAGGCAGGCGGCAGCTGGCCCCCTTAGCCCCTCCCTGAGCCGCTGGCCTTCTGCACTAGCAGGAAGCAAGTGTGGAAGAGCCAAAAACGCACCCCTGCGGCCTTGGGCAGCTTCTCTCCCCAGCGGAGGCGGGGAAGAGTTGGGCAGCATTTCCACAGTCCTGTCTCCATCCTGTGACTCTGTTCTGGGTCTTTGAGATGCCCTTTGAGAAAGTTGGGGGGAGTGTGGGTGCATGGGGGGGCCACCTCCTTGGAGCTATTACAGAGGGAGTGGGGAGGGAAACTGAGGCAGTGAGGCCTGGCCCTCCCCCGAAGTCCCTAAAGCCAGTGGTGGCCCCAGAGAGAAGCCCCATGACCCAGACCTTAGAAAGAGGGTGGGGTGAGGAACCCCTGCCAGTCTAGGATGGATGGGTGGGGGGCAGGGGGGTGGGAGAAGAAGTAAGGTCATCTGTGTTGATCTGGGACACAACTACACCCGTGTGGTTCTCACCAAGCACTCTTTCATCTCCCTGCCTTCACTTACTCTTCACAACTACCCTATATGAAATCACTGTGACCACTATCCCCATTTTACAGATGGGAACCTGCCGCACAGAGAGAGGGTGTGTCTTCCCCAAGGTCACACAGCATGTTAGTGGCAGAGTGTGATTGCCCAGTGTCTGAAGCTCTGGCTCAACTCTCTGTTTTAGCTCAGGCTCGAGTTAAACTGGTAGAGGCACCAGGGTCTCAGTCCCAGGGTCACAGGCTGTGGGGGACCTTTACTCTGTGTTGCAGAAATGACTCCAGTCCAGGGGACTGTCCCTTTCTGATGCACAGGCGCTGGTGACATTAGGGACAGTGGTGTCACAGCTCTTCTGGAAAAAAAAAAAAAAAAAAAAAAAAAAAAGGGCCCAACTTCCCAGTACAGGTCCTCCTCTGGGCACCAGAGGAGTATGAGAGGCAGAGGTTAAGGCCAGAGTGGATTGGCTGGCTCCCCAATGAGCCACTTTCCACCTGCAGCCCGCCATCCACACCCTGCCCCAGCCCTTTCCCTGCAGAGCAGGCCCTGGGTCCAGCACTGGGGCGTGGCCAGAGGGGATCCCCCACCTGGGCCGGAGCCGCACTGTGGCTTTTGCCTTTCACCCACACCCAGGTCAGAGGTGTTCATCTGTATTATCTTTTTGCCGCTTATTCTTGCCTTATTGCAATGCTGAGAACCCCCAGTAAGTGTTGAATAAAAATGGTGATGGTGGGTATCCTTGTGTTATTCATGATCTTAGGGAAAGGCATTCATTTAGTCTTTCATTGATAACTGTGATATTAGTGCAGGTTTTCTGTAGACACTTTTCATCAGATGAAGAAGCTCACTTTTAGTTTATTGAGAGTTTTTATCATGAGTAGGGGCTGAATTTTGTCAAGTGCTTTTTCTGCATCTACTGAGATGATCATATATGTTTTTCCATTCTTTTTTTTTTTAGATTTTATTTATTTATTTTATTATTTTTTTAAAGATTTTATTTATTTATTTGACAGACATTGCAAGTAGGCAGAGAGGCAGGCAGAGAGAGAGAGAGGAGGAGGAAGCAGGTTCCCTGCTGAGCAGAGAGCCCGATGTGGGACTCAATCCCAGGACCCTGAGATCATGACCTGAGCTAAAGGCAGTCGCTTAACCAACTGAGCCACCCAGGTGCCCCGATTTTCTGTTGATTCTATAAATATGGTTACATTGCTTGATTTTCAAGTGTTGAACCAACCTTGCATTCCTGGAATAATTATATCTCAATAAAGTTGATTTTTCAGTTTTTAAGACAAAACACGGGGGGATGGGAGCTTAGGGTTAAAAGAGACAGGAAGGATGTACTTAATCACAAGATGTAGACTTCATTTAGATCCTGATTTTTTTTAAAGATTTTATTTCTTTGTCAGAAAGAGAAAGAGAGCACAAGTAGAGGGAGTGGCAAACAGAGGAAGAAGCAGGCTCCTCTAGGAGCAGGGAGCCCAATGCGGGACTCCATCCCAGGACCCTGGGATCACGACCTGAGCCAAAAGCAGGTGCTCAACTGACTGAGCCACCTGGGCATCCCCGGATCCTGACTTTTTTTAAGCATAAAAGAAACACCCTCTTTGTGAGCATTTGGAAATCGAACATTGACAGGACCTTGAATGATGGTAAGAAATTACTGGTTGGTTTTTTCCTTTTTTTTTTTTTTCTAGATGTGATAATGATATTGTAGACAGGGTTTTATTGTTTTTTTTTTTAAGTTTCAGAGATATATTTTAAAATATTAATGAATTAAAGCATTTTTGAGAAAGGCTTTGATGATCTGTCATCACTTTAGCATCAAATCTAGAGCCCTGTACTTCCTCTTCCGCCCTCACCCTCTACACCCTGGTTGCTCCTTGCTGCCTTATGGCCTCTGCACTTACCGTTCCTTGGCGATGCCTCTCTGACCGCCCCCCCCTTCCTCCCACCAGATCCGTCCCTTGTCAGATGCTGTCCATCCTGCTGACACACAGTCGATGCCTGGAGTTTCAGGAAAGGATGGTGCAACATGCTTCCTCTCCCCACTGCTGCTGTCATCACTTCTCCCCTGTAGCACTCGACACCTGTCTTTCCGGCTACGTCACCGCGCCCCCCAGCCCACTCCCCAACACTGCAGCCAGGGCGGTTTTCCAGAGGGTGGGCTCCGATTCTTGTGGCCACTTGTCTGAACATAGATACAGCCTGAACATCTAACCAAGGAGATGTTCCGCCTTCTTGGCACCTTCTCTCCTCTGCCACTGGAGGGCTCTGCGCCTGCTAGTCACAAAGGGGCCCGGGGAATGTAGAGACCCTAAGCATGTCACCCCGCGACCATCTCGTGGTTGGCACCAGATACCACTTTGCTGCTACCCAGACCTGGACACTGGCTCCAGGAACAAGAATGTCCTCTAGGCCGGACCCCAGGTGGCCTGTCTCTGCCCAGAGGGAACACAGAGTCCAGTTGTTGGGTTCTTGGAAAAACTACATCAGGGAGTTTAATAAGTGACCTGCAGGGCTGTTTACCAACATTGATAGTTCGGGACAGCCTCAGCCTCAGCCTCAGCCTGGAGCTAGGGCCCTGGATCGCTGGGTGGCCCCTTGGCCAATGATTGCCTGCCGGCAGCTGGAAAAGCCGAAGTGGAAAGCACTGCCTTGGAGCTGGCTCCCGTGGCAGCTCCCGAGGGAGGCTCCTCTTCCCCTCTGGGACCATCCCTGGGGATGTGGGTAGGGGTGGGTGGAGTCAGGGGTGCGTGGGCAGCACAAGATCGGGAGTCCTAGCCCGGATTCCAGGCCAAGTCTGCCACCGGCTCGGCAAGACATTGAGCAATCAGTCCCTTCCACCAGCCCGCCTCAAATAGAAATTTAGGTGGTGCGGGAGAAAGGAGGCAGAACTGAATGGACACTCCCTTGGCAGCTCCTCAGGTCTTGAATTGCCCTGGTCCCCCCTCTTCATCAGGCTCCTGGCTCTTCCCCTCCTCCCCCTCCTCCTTTCTTGGGGGAGGGGAGACAGGGGACCCTGCAGGCTAATGCCCCTGGGCTCTGGAGTCAGAAGACCTGGTTGAGTTCTTCTTCTCCCCTTCAGGCTGTGTGAGCTTGGACAGGTGTCTCACCTTCTCTGAGCCCTCATTCCTTCATCTTTGCAATGGGCATACTCTTTCTTGCCTTTGGATCTCCTCGGAGAATTAAAATTCATAGAGACGGTTTACAAATATGAAGGGTGAAGTGGGGACTGGGAGGCAGCAGGCAGGAGACAGCAGGGGTGAAAGAGAGTCAGCACCTCCCCTCCACTGGTCTCACCTCTGCAGTGCCTCACCCTGGGACTGACCTTTTCATGGGCTCCATAAAAAAATTAACAGCCCAGCAAATGGCAGGGCTCAATTGTGACTTTTGGCCCCTAGGGTTGCACAAAGAGGGGCATTTAGCCCAAGGATGGTCTTCATAGGTAGGTGCTGGATAAATGGGTGTGGAGGGGGGGCTTGGAGGACCCCAGCCCCTCCACCCAGTGTGAAATCCCACCATTAGTGACATCTGTAGCTTAGTTACATCAGAGGCGGCAAACTACAGTCCCCGCCAGTTTTTGCGAAGCCTGCAAGCTAAGAACGGTGTTTGCATTTGTAAATGGTTGGGAAAAAAAATCAAAGGGAGACTATTTCGTGACATGTGACGATTGTATGAACTTCAAACGTAAGTGCCCACGAATAGGTTCATTGGAACACAGCCACGTTTCCTCATTCGTGTGCTGCCCGTGGTTTTCCAGTGTTGCAACGGTAAGGGGGGTGGTTTCAACAGAGACTGTTCTGCAAAGCCCAGAGCACTCCCGATTCGGCCCTTTAATAAGGAAAAAGTGTGCTGACCCCTGGTTTAAACAAAAGCAAGACCAAAAAGTAGCTTTGAAAGTGGAAGCGTCCTGGGAAGATTCCAGAGGGGCTGTGGGGTGGAAGTCCGGAGTGCCAGTCTAACCATGAACTTACCGTTCGGTCGCCCATCCAGCCAGTGGCTGGGTCGTGTCCCCTCTCCAAGCCTCATTTTCTCTGTCAAGTGACACAGCGATTTAATGCAGCAACGTCTAATCCAGCACTGCTGGAAGCCTCCGTTTACACAGTCTGATTGTCACCCACCCCTTAATGAGAAGTAACTCAGACAGCTTTCCTCCGTGCCCAGACGAGAGCTTGAGCATACACAGGGGGACGGGACAGTGTCACACGGAGCAAGGGGAACAAGGAGGAAGGAAGGGTTTCTCCTCTTCAAAACCATGTGCAAAAGAGCCTCCTCCTGTCACAGGCCATGGCCAGGGGCAGCTGGCAACAGGGGGTCACTGAGGCAAGGGCTGCAGCCAGCCCAGGGCAGGGTCGGGGTGGCGGGGCGGTGTGGGAAGACAAGCAGCACACTCCCCTTCTGCCGGGACTCTGGAGTCTCAGATGCTGTCCCAGCACACTGGAGACCGGCCAATACATACAGAGATGTTCTAATCCTGTCCCTTCCCAGCTCATTCCACCAAAGCCAAAGTCCTCTCAACAGCCCAGAGGCCCCAAGGGTCTGACCCCACACCCTTATCTTTCTGATCACAGCTCCCTCTTCCTTCCCCCAACCCAGGGCAACTCCAGCCTCCCCCACCTTCTTGCAGGATGTCTAGAGGAGACCACCTTCCAGCCTAAGGCCCAGGGCTGCTGGACCAGAAGGTTGGTGGTGGCCACCGCCCACCCTGACCCTCCCCCACAGCCAAAGCCTGTCCTTACCAAAGCAAAAATAACTGGAGGAAGAAGTCGAGTTGATTAAAAGAAAACATTTTTATATTATACGGACACACGGGGCTCAGGGTGACAGTGCCATCTGTGGGTGAAGGATAGCCGCTGCGGCCCCCCGGGGGCTCTGTCCTTCCCCCTTGGGCCTGCGGGTGTGCTGTGTCCCAGCCAGGTCTCCCCGGGGCTTGGAGGAGCAGGTCAGACAAGCAGGCTTCCCTCCACTCCAGCCCGAGGGCTTCACCACCTAAGGTGACACTCCTGACTGCTGAACTCCACCTCCGCGAGGGTAGGGGGAGTCGAGTTCGTGCGATCCGGGGGTCAAGGTTACATCCTCCCCTTTGCAGAGCGGCGGGTCCTGTTTGCCAAAAGGCCCGATGACGCACAGGGGTGGGAGATGACGTCGCTTGCCACAGCCCAGTGGCGGCCCAGGGCCACCTGGGCGGTGGGGGCTGGGCCTGCTCCTCCCTGTCCTCCATCCTCGGAGGTCACTGGTCTAAAAGCTGCTGCCGGCGACCACGCCCCTCAGTAGGGATAAGGGGACACCGCGATGAGCAGGACGAAGACGCTTTGGTGGCGCGGCGCCGCGGCGCGCACCGTCAGCCGGTAGAGGCCCGCGCGGGTGAGCGCGCGGCGGGTGTAGACGGCGCCCTGGCCGGCGCGCAGCGGGCGCAGTGCGAAGGGGCTGCGCGGGTCGGGCTCGAGCACGCTGAGCTCCGTGCGGTTGGCGGGGACGCCGGCCTCGGAGAAGGCGGCGAGGCGGGCCACATCGTGGTGGGCGCGCACGCCCAGGGGCAGCGGCAGCAGCTTGTACAGCAGCGTGGAGGGGCCGCCCGCGCTGCAGTCCTGCGAGCAGCGCCGGAAACACGTCCTGCGGGCGGGATACACGGACCGACTCTGGTGGCCGGCGGTATAAACCGGCCCTCAGCCCCTCGCCCCGCAGTCCTCGCACCCGCTGCCTGTCCCTTCGCCCCGAGTGCCTTCTTTACAAGCACCACTGTTAGCCCACGTTGGAGATCAGCAAGCTGAGGCCCAAAGAATCTGGAGATGTGCCCCTTCCCGTGGGAAGCGGGCCTCAGAATCCCATCGGACTTCCCCAGCTCACGGCCCCAGGCCAGTCTGGTGGACAACACAATTTAGAACCC
This sequence comes from Mustela nivalis, assembly GCF_964662115.1. NCBI lineage: Eukaryota > Metazoa > Chordata > Mammalia > Carnivora > Mustelidae > Mustela > Mustela nivalis. The sequence continues at coordinate 87,982,989 of NC_139032.1, read as the reverse complement.
TCCAGGTTTGCAGGGCACCCCAGAGCTGAGTCACCTGCTCTGGGTTTGCAGGGGGAGGAGGACTCAAAGACACGTGCCTAGCTAGCCCTTCCAGGGCATCCATGTCCCTCCAGGGCCCTGAGCCTAGGCCTCCCAATAGGTAGAGTCAGGGCAAGTCACCTTCCCTAACTGCTTCTGCTACAGCTCGTGTCCGCCAAGGTCCCCATGCAAGTGCATCTTTATCAGTATAGGTAGCTGCAGTGAGTGTGTGAAGGAGATGTGTTCTGTGCTTGTGTGCCAGTGTGTCGGGTCCTGGGGTTACGTGTGTGTGTGTGTGTTCCTGAGTCTAGGGTTTTCTGTGTGTAGCCATGTGTGTCACGTGAAGGTCTCCAAGTCCCCCTGGCCTTTGGGCTCTCCCTACCCCCAGGTCCTTATGCTCCAGCCTCAGGATCATTGCACTAAACACTGGTGCCCGGATTAACTTGCACCCTGAGCGGCTGCAGGAGGGGCTCTTCATGAGGCCGCCCTGCCCTGTGGGGACAGAGGCCCCTGCTTGGGAATTCTGGCAGGATTGACCCCCCCACCCCCACCCCTAGCAGGGCCCCTGCCTGAGACATGGCCCTTCTGGAGGAAGGATCCAGCCGTCCAGGAGCCAGAACGTAAGCGCCCAGCTCCAGGCAGGCCGCGTGCCCCGATTTACCCCCAGCCAGCTCAGCCCTTACCCTGGGCTGGAGCCTTGCCGGTAGGTGGCCGGACACGGCGTGTCCACACACTGGTAGCTGCCACGGGTGTTAAAGCACATCTGGCTGGGCCCACACTCGATGCCATCCTCCTCACACTCGTTGATGTCTGGCGGGGGAGGGTGGCGGGGGGAGGTTGGCAAAGAGATGGGAAAGAAAAAGGTGTGACTTAGTGGGAGGGCCCAGGGACAGGAACCACAGAAGGTGTGGGAGCAGGGAGAGGCAGGAGAGAAACGCCTTCAGAGGACCAGTGAGGCGGGCAGCCCCTCTCCCCTCGGACCCAGCCACCTTGATCTGGGACAGTCCAGCTGCAGGCCCTGAGCCCCTCCCCAATCCCCCCAGGTGGGCACCCTGGGGACCTCTGGAGCCTCCAGCTGGGCTGCAGGGTCTGGAAGAGATGGGGGCCCCTCTGGGACCCAGAGTGCCGACTGCCCATGACCCTTGTCTGTCCCAGGGGAAGCCCCGCCCTTCTCATAGGACAGTCACAGATCCTCCCGGCAGAGAGTGAGGGATGGAGACAGGCAAGGCAGGTTGATGCCCGCTTTCCGGGGGTGGGATGGCTGGCCCCAGCCTCGGAGCACATTCAGACAATTGGGATCGCACGTTGGCTGGGGAGTTAGGGGACCAGCAGCCAGCTGCTGCCTCACTGGAATGCTATCTCCGTGCCTGCCCTCCCAGGTCTCATGCAGTCACTTCAGAGAGGACTGTGTTAACCCCATTTCACCAGGAGGCAGAGGCTCAGAGAGGTGAAGTGAGCTGCCCAGGGACACTGCCCAGCAGCGCTGCGACCTGCCTCCAGGGCTGCTTTCGAAGCCTGCCCACGCAGCCTCTTAGTTCCCGCCTCGGAATGTGGCTTCCAGACAGGCTGTGGGCCCTTGGGGTGCTCTGACCTCCTCTCCCTGCCCCACCCTAACGTGCGATGGTTTAGAAGCAGCGGGAGACCGCTTCCCCTTCCCAGGAAGCCCAGTCCTGGCCCGCCCAGAACTGGCAGGGGCGCCGCTCACCCTGGCAGTTTTTCCCGCTGGGAAGGAGGCGGTAGCCAGCGGGGCAGAGGCACTGGTAGCTGCCCTCGGTGTTTCGGCAGGCGTGCTGGCACAGGCTCCTCACCCGGCACTCATCCAAGTCTGGCCCAGGGGGGGGGTGGAGGGGGTGGGGGGGTGATGGTGGCCGAGACACACACTGAGTCATTGGATGCTGTGGTGCTCCGCCCCGTCCGCCCCTTGTTCCCGGAGGCTTGCGGGGTGGGGACGCAGGGGGGGGGAGGTGGAGACACTGCCCTCCCCACCACCCTCCCCTTTTCTTCTGCTGCTTAGCACCAGCCTCCACGGGGCCTGGGGACCATCCCCGCCTCCCCACCCCCACCGGTCCCTGTTCACCGTCTCCTGTGGACCTGCAACGGCCTCCTCCTGCCTGCAAACCTCCCTCCCTGACTGCTTCACCTCTGCACACCAAAAGTTCTTTCTCAAAAGTGGGTCAAGTGTCCAGAAGTCAAGTGTTTGGGAGAATCCTCTGTCTCCCCCCCAGAAGCACTTTCCTGGTGCTTTTTTCCTGGTGCCTTTCCTGGAAGCTGCCCATCGGTCCGCCTGCGCCACCCATCCCACTTGCCCTGAGTCCCAGGGTTTTGAACATGGGGTGTGGCGCCCACCAACCCAGCCCCAGAGCCCACGCTAATGTGGCTACTGTGTCCCCAGTGGGATGGCTGGGGCCTGGCCTTACCTGTGCAGATCCCGTTCTGCCGGATGAAGCCAGCAGGGCACCAGGCCCGACCCAGACTGCTCGGGGCCCTGGAGCCCGGCCGGAGGGAGACCCAGGCGTGGGAGGGGCCCCTGGGGAAGGGGGCACGGGGCCGCAGCCAGGGCCCTAAGGGGCCCCGGTGGCTGACAGTGGTCACGTTTTGGTCGCTGCGCTCTAGCGGGACGCAGGTCTTGCCATCACGGAGAAGAGTCTGGCCCTGGGGGCACAGGCAACGGTAGCCGCCCTGGAGGTTTTGACACTGGAAGGCACAGGTCTGGGGCAGCTGCAGGCATTCGTTGATATCTGCAAAGGAACAAGGCCAGGCAGGGGGCCAGACGTGGCTCAGAGGGCTTGCCACGGCCACTCCACCTGACTGTGGCCACCTTCCTGGGCTCCAGCCTTCCCCGGAATCTGGTGGCTCCCCCCACTGCATACAGGCCTGCCCACGAGCCTCCCTTCTCCCACACCGCCTCCAGCCTCTGCTGCTCACGGAGGCCCCGACATCCCCCAGCTCCGGGCCTCCTCCCAGGTTCCCTGGTACTTCAGCCTCCTGGGGAGGCCCATTCTCCCTGCTCAGCCTCTCGGACACCTTCCCACTTCTGCCCACCCTCCCCCTCTTCCTGGACTCCCGAGGGGAGCCAGACAGCAGCAAAGCACGGATCCCGGCGCACGGAAGGGGGAAAACGCACCATCAATGTTAGCTATGGTTTTGGTCCCAGAACTCAACAACACCCTTGTCACCCGTGTCTGCCTACGCGCCAGAGGGTTCTGACCCGGGCTCCAGCGAGGGGCTGAGTAGCTCCGTACCTAAGCAGGGCAGGCCGGGGCTCTGGGTCCGGTACCCCCGGGGACAGCTGCAGTGGTGCCCGCCTGGGGTGTTCTCACAGATCTGGTTGAAGTGACACTCATCCGACTCTTCCAGACACTCGTCCACATCTGGGGAGGCAGGGGTGTGAACAGAGGTGGGGCCGAGCCTCTCCCCCTGCCCACAGCGGCCACAGCGCACCTCTCCACCTCTGGGCCTCCTCCCTGACCCCTTCTCCCACTTCAGTGCCATGGGTAGAAGGTCAGTGTTTGCAGCCACCTGCCTCCATTAGGCCAGCTTTGGAAAGTAAGAAGGTTCTGGGGTCCAAAAAGAAAGCAGGGGCTTAAAAGGTGGGTTTTGGAGGCCCAGTCCCGGGTTTGGGCTGAGCTCTGCCATGTCTCTGGGTCCTTGAGCAAGGGACTGTCCCTCTCCCATCCTTTGTTTTCTTATCTGTGAGGGGGTCAGGACGGGACCTTTCAGGAAAACCCCGCATCACGCACGGGAAGGCGGTCGGAGCCTGGTTCAGGGAAAGAGCTCGAAAAACAAGGAAGCGAGGGCGGGAGGAAAGCAGGAGGCAGAGGACAGCCGGGGTCACCTCCTCTTCTGAGTTCCAGGTCCCCTGCCCTTTGCCCTTGTACGAGGTGGTCCTATCCTCAGAGCCCGAGGACCCGAGATCAGAAAGCTCTAGAATGCTGGGGCAGGAAGGTCACCCATCCAGGGCAGAATCTTAAAGGCTAACAGCATCCGATTCCTAGTGGCCGCTGGAGAAGCTGTGTTGAGAAGGATTCCGAGGCCATCTTGGGGCCGGGAGGGGGCCTTGGGGAAGAGGCAGCAGACACGGCACATTTGCCATCCCTGACCTGGCCAGCTGCAGCTTTCTCCCCAGCCGCCCTGCTGCTCCTGCAGAGAGTTCTGCTTTCTCCAGAGGCCCAGAGGACCAGTGGCACACAGTACGTCCTCGACTGAAGCCTGGGACCTCTGGAGTCCGGACAGCCACCCATCCTGCCCCGTCACCTTCACAGCCGGCCCCGTGAGGGGCCACCCGGAAGCCAGGCCTGCAGTCGGGGAGGCAGTGGTAGGACCCAAAGAGGTTCACGCAGCGCTGTCCCTCCTGGCACAGGTGGGCATCCCAGGCACACTCATCCACATCTGGGGGGCCAACAGGGGCGACGTGAACACACGTCCCCCAGGCCCACTCTGGCCCAGGAGCCCCTGGCGAGAAGGCCCCGCCCCTGCTGCTAGCTCCTTCCGTCATCTCGCCCCTCCCCCAGAAACACAGAGCCCACCCCCAGGGACCCACGGGCCTGGATCTGGGGGTTCCCTGACATGGGGTTGCAGACAATGCCTCGTGGGCACACGGCTCAAAGCGCAGTGGAGACTTGGCAGGGCCAGGCCTCACTGGGGGGGCGCAGAGGCACGCCGCTGGGGAGGGTCAGCATCTGGACAGCGTCCTAGGGTCGGATTTGCTGTCCAGAAACCTTGTGATGGGGGCAAACAGAGCAAGTAGGGCAGATGGCTGTTCACCCACTTCCTAACCCAGTTGGTGGGCAGTGACCATGGGGTGGTGGGAAAGGCCCCAAAGCCATGTCCAGGCTCAGCAGGTGCGCGTGCCATGAACCCGGCGTGGCCCCATGTATGTCTCCGGGGCTCCCTAGCACCCCAGCCCCCGAGCCCCTCCCATCTGCAGCCTGCGCAGCAGGGAATTCCCGATGGAAACAGGGTGTTGCCCTCCCCAGGCTTGCAGCCAGTGCTGTCAGGAACAGGCCACGTCCTGAGGCACGTGCCCCTGGCTGGGGTCGTGGCTCCAGAACGGAAAGCCCAGCGCATGCCCAGGCCGACTTCAAGGAGAGCTTCTGCCCCGGGGCCCACTCACCTCTGCAGTTCCTGTCATCCCTGGCCAGGGCAAAGCCCAGCGGACAGGAGCAGGAGAAGCGACCAGGTGCATTGTGGCAGGAGTGAGAACAGGGGGTGGGGCCCTCCGAACATTCGTCCCTGTCTGGGGAGAAGGATGGGGGGGACAGAGCTCTGGTGGTCCGCACCCACAGGACACAGCGTCCATCCCAGCCTGAGCGGCCTCCCTCGTCCACCCCAGGGGAGGGGGAAGGCACGCACCCACACAAAACTCTCCCTGGGCATCCAGCTCAAAGCCCTCTGGGCAGCCGACTTCATTCTCGTCTACAAGGCAAAGGGACAGGTCCTAAGGATGCCAGGGCCCTGTGGCCAAGGTGCCCCAGGACAGACAGCAGCCCCGGCCGTAGCTCCCTCTTGCCAGCCTGGCCAGGTCGATGCCCCCCAGCCCTGAGCCCAGCTGACGCCCAGCCCATCTGGGAGCCCATTCCCACCCAGCGCAGGCCTGGTGGAGGCACTGGCTGCGGGGGGCTCACAGCAGGCTGGCCAGACCAGACGTCAGCAGACACAGGAGAGATCATTACAGAAAAGCACAAAACGGGCCGTCCCTGTGTGCAAACACGCACTGCTGAGAATCCAGAGGAGTGGACCTGGCCCCTGGCTGTGGGTGGGGGAGGGGACCTGCAGAATGGGTATTTGATAGCATCTGATGGCAGCGGCAAGCACAGGGGTGGCAGCAGACTGAGTCCGTAGACAGACAGGAGCCCGGGAGCCCGTAGAGACGGCTGGGCCCCAACCGCACTGAAGTGCTGCTCAAAGTCCTGGAGGAGGAGGGGGAGGAAAGAGGAAGAGGGAGAGGGGGGAGGCAAGGAAGGGGGTATGGGGGGACGAGAGGGAAGAGGGGAGCCATCTGAGAGCCCATTCCCAGCCCAGACCTGCCGGAGGCACTGGCTGTGGGTCATGCCACGGCAGAGGGGAGGCTCACAGCGGGCTGGCCAGACCAGAAGTCAGCAGACTCAGGGGAAATCGTTACAGAAAAGCACAAAACGGGCCATTCCTGTGTGCAAACACGCACTGCTGAGAATCCAGAGGAGCGGACCTGGCCCCTGGCTGTGGGTGGGGGAGGGGACCTGCAGAATGGGTAAGCGATAGCATCTGATGGCGGCAGGCACAGGGGCGGCAGAGGACTGAGGTCCGGAAGAGACAGCAGGGCCCCACCTGCACTGAAGTCCTCCTCAAAGTCCTGGAGGAGGAGGGAAGAGAAGGAGGAGGTGGGGGGAGAGGGAGGTTAGAGGGAGGAGGGGGATGTGGGGGAGGAGGGAGCCGTCTGAGAGCCCATCCCCAGCCCAGGCCTGCCCGAGGCACTGGCTGTGGGCCACGCAGCAGGGAGGCTCAGAGCGGGTTGGCCAGACCAGAAGCCGGCAGATGCAGGGGAAATCCTTGCAGAAAAGTACAAAACAGGCCGTCCGTGCATGCACACGCGACTGCTGAGAATCCAGAGGAGTGGACGTGGCCCCTGGCTGTGGGTGGGGGAGGGGACGCACAGAACGGGTACGTGATAGCATCTGATGGCGGAGGCAGGCACAGGGGTGGGGGCAGGACGCGGTCTGGAGACGGGAGCCCAGACTCCCGCCATCACTGTGAGGGCGGCAGGCTGCGAAAGTAATCGCTGGGTGTCAGCTAAGGGTGTCCGAGAAAACGCTGTACTCCTGGTACCTACAAGGCAGGCGACACAGTGTCCACTTTACAGGTGGGAACCCTGAGGGCCAGGGCACTGCCGCCGAGGTGCCACAGCTGGGAAATGGGTGTGGCTGGGTTTGAGCCAGGGTCTGCCTGACCTCAAAGCTGTGCCCCTACCACGGTCCCGTGCTCCATGCTACGAACAAGCCAGGACCGCAGATACCGGTACCAGGTGTAGCCTCAGCCTCCCCGGTTGGATATGAACCGCATCCGTACGTGGGCGGCCAGGCCTCCAGCAGTGGCTCCTGGCTGCCCGGGTGCGGCCTCTGCTGCAGGGGCCTTTGAGGACAGTGGCAAATGGCTGGAGTCCGGAACAGCAGCCGGGGCGGGGGAAGGGGCTGGCTTGGACCTTCACCATGGCGCCCAGGAAAAGGCTCTGGGGGGTTTGAACAGGAGTGGCCTGAAAAGCCACTGTTGGGCATATGGAAGCTTGGACGGGAGCAGGGACACGTGGGAGGTGAGTGGACAAGGAGGCGAGCTGTCCCAGTCCCGAGTTTCTGGCCCACGGTCAGTGGGTGCGGGAGGTGGGGCGTCCCCTTGGCTTTTGGCCAGGTGCATCTGGGGACCCCGGTGGGGGTTTAGTGGGAGCAGTGGTGTGTGGAGGCCAAGGCTGGGGGCCTCACCGGCTTGCAGGGCTGTGGTAAGCTGAAAGTGCAGGGCCTCGGCCTTGGGGTCGAAGGCCGAGCTGATAGCCGAGGCCCTCAAGTGCTGCACCAGCGGGGGCTGGAGGCCTTGGGCCGCCTTGTACTGGACACTGTGGTTGCATCGCAGGAACGTGGGAAGGCCGTCCCGTAGGAAGTGCTGCGTGGAGCCCACAAACAGATGGCCTGGGCCAGTCTGCACATAGCTCTCCTCAAAGTCCTGGAGCAGGGAGGGGGGTGGGGAGGAGAAAGGGGCAGGGGGAGGAAGAAGGGTGGGGGAGGAGGGTAGAGTAGGAGGAAGGGGGGAGGAGGAGGGGGAGGAAGGAGACAGATAAGGGTCAGATTTCAGCTCCCAAAGGGTAGGACCCTCAGCCCCTCATTCAAGGGGGGCCTTTCTCCTCCTCCTCCAGCCGGGGGGGGGGCACCCTTGCGCAGATGACCTCCCTCCGGCATTCTCGGGTATGAAATGGGGAAGTCACTGGAGAGGCTGGGCGCACCAGGCTAAGTCCAGGCCAAGCCACACCCCCACTCCTCCTGGGGTGTCAGGAGGGGGTGCTGGGGGCGGCTCATCCTTCTCTCCCCCGCCTTCTCCCCCTGCACACCCCACCCCATCGGGCCGGCCCCCACCTGTACTTGAAGTTCCGCTTCAGCCAGGCTCTGGGGGATGCCGCCGCTGACCTCCACATCGAGGAGCAGGAGGCCGTCGGGATCCAGGCCCCAGGCCTCCTGGGTCATGGTGAGCAGCTCCCCTGCAAGGCATCCCGCCCAGCCCGGGGTCACCACGGGGAGGCCTCAGCCCCACCCAGCCGACCTGGGAGGAGGCCAGCCCGCCCCCCCCCCCTCACCTGTGGCAAACTCCACATGTGACTTCTGCAGGAAGCTGCCGCCTGTCAGAGAGTGGCCGTTCAGGGCGTCCCCACTCTCCCCAGCCAGGGCCCAGTAGATGGGGGCGATGGTGACCACGAGGGCCCGCATGAGAGGACCTGCACGGGGCGGGCGTGGAGGCTGGGTCAGGGCTGGGTCCTCAGGGCCGCCACTCTCCTGCTCAAGATCCCTCTGTGGCTCCCTATTGCTCCGGGAGGGCTCAGCCCCTTCCCTCCCTGCCCAGGCCCTGCCATGGGATCACCCGAGTCAGTTGCTGGATTAGAACCTGGGAAGAGGGGAAGACAAACACCCAGTTTGTGGAGACGTGGGGAGAACGAGCAGAATAGGGTGTGCACAGACAGGCAGCTGACTTGTCGACGCCCGGTTCAGTTCAAGGAATCCTAAGGGTGACTGGGTCACCGCCCAGCCTGGGACACGGGCTGGACCGGGCTGGAAATCAGGTCTCCTAACTTACAGATGCCTTCCAGATGAGCCTGGGAGAGGACGGCCATGGACTTTGTAAACAGGGCCAAGAAGTTGCTCTGGACATGGATTCCCTGACCGTCACGTGATGCCCAGGCCTCCTCACAGGGCAGGGGGCACCTCAGTCTGGGGATGCAGAAACCCCACTCGCTTGGGGTCAGGGAGGGTGAAGCTTCTCCGTGGAGCCCCAGAGGAGTGGTCTGGAGGACCCAGGCTTGTGGCCAGCAGAGCCTGTTTCTAGCACATGGAGGCTGGCCCACCCGGCTTAGGGCCAGCTGCTTCTCCAAGGGCAGCTGGAAGTAGCAGCCCCATCTGGGCAGCCTCTCACTTCACTCGCTCTCTGCTGCCAGCCAGCCTGGAGTGACCCCCAGCCAGAGCTCCCTGACCCCACGCTGTTCACACAGGCCTGCAGTCAAGGGCAGCTCTGGAGGAGCCGCTTGGGCAAAGACCCAGTCTGCAATGCCCTCTCCCTGCTCTGGACCCTCAGGGTGCCCTGCGAAGGGCGAGGCAGCAGGGTCTGCAACATCACTCCAGAACATTCCATCTGCTAGGGCACAGTAGGATGAATCTGTTTGAGAGTGGACATGCCCCGGTGCTCTGGGCCTCTGAGCTAATTTTATTGGCTTCATTTCTCCCTTTCTGCCCCCTCCAGGGGGCATACCCCTTCATCCTTCTTTTTCTTTTTTCTTTTTTTAAGATTATTTATTTATTTATTTGACAGACAGCGATCACAAGTAGGCAGAGAGGCAGGCAGAGAGAGAGGAGGAAGCAGGTTCCCTGCCGAGCAGAGAGCCTGATGCGGGGCTCGATCCCAGGACGCTAGGATCATGACCTGAGCCAAAGGCAGTGGCTTCAACCCACGGATCCACCCAGGCACCCCATCCTTTTTCTATCGGCTCTTAACAGTGAGTGGGTAGAGGATTCTCACTTGGCCATCAGAGATCTCAAAAATTGTTATCTGACTGCATTCATGTATCCTGGTGATTTCACACTGTCTCAGTCTGATTCTTATTTTGTTCTGTTGGGAGGTACTTGGGGGGCCAGGTAGGAAGTGGCCTGTACCTAAATCCACTTTGGCTTGGACTCAGGTCTTAGGGGTAGGCCGGTTTCCTCCAGCCATCAGGCCCTGAGCCGGCCTCAGGACGCAGGTGCAGGTGCGGCTCTGCCCCCCACTTACCCACACTCGCAGGGACGTGGCTGATGCTGCTGTGGATGGTGGTGGCCCCGGAGCCTGCCTCCTTCCGCATGCTGGTGTTGAGAATGGCTCTGCTAAATTCCTGGCCATTGATCACCCCGGACATGCTGCCGCGGCTCCCGCGGGGCTCCCCTGGGAGGAGGTGGAGGACAGGGACATTATCGGAGGAAGCCCGTCCTGTTACCTGCTTCAGGGAGGAGGAACGGAGGCTCAGCACGTGCAAGTGACTTGCCCCAAGCGACAGAGCTTGTGAGTGATGGACTCACTGCCCAGGAGATCCTGGCTCTGAGAGAGAAGAGGTGGGGAGGCTTTTGAGAGGCGCCCTGCCCTGGGATGGTACTGGCTTCTAATTCTGGCTCTGCTGTCACCTTCCTGAAAATCTCGACAAGTCAGGCCTCCGAGACACCCTTGAGTTGGGTTACCTATACAGTGAGGAGGTAGGACCACAGATGTGCCAAAGACCTGTTGGGTTCTAAAATGCCAGGAGCTTGTGATGGAGGAATGCCAGGAGCTTGTGATGGAGGAAATGGCAGCCTCCTCTGGGTCGGGGCATCAGGCCAAGGCCTGAATGCTGCCACCTGAACGTCCGTCATCCCATCCGTGGCCCTGGCTCCCGCCGCCCCGCAGCTGGATTTCCAACAGCAGCGGGGCGGTCTGCAAGCAGGTGCTCTCTCCAGCACTCATCAGAGGCTGCTTCCTCTGGCTAATGGGCCAGCTGTCTCCTCGGCACAGATGGCATTCGGGGGGGGGGGCGTGGGGGCGCATGAGACAGAGGCTAGTCTGCCTCTTTGCTTGCTGGCTCTCTGGGGAAATTAACAACTAATTGCCCATGATCTGTCGAAAAATAACATAAAACACTCGACTGCCAGGATCCTAAATGGGCAAATCAGGGGGCCGTTTCACTTTGGATTCCAGGAAGCAGTGTCGTTTTCCTGCAGCCTGGAGCTGGGGTTTGAGGCGATCTGATGCCCATCTGGGATGTCTCTTGTCCATATCCGCAGCTCTGGGGTTTACAGGAGAGACAGCGGAACAGGCCGCGGACTGTCCCTGGGCTCTTAATAAGGGCAAGAGGAAGAAGTCGGATGCAGAGAAGAAGGCAGTAGCATGGCCTGGCATCCTTCAAAGCGGACAAGAGGCCGGAGGCTGGGGATGACGAGTCACCATCAACTTTCTCAGATATGGGGGGACTTGGCAGCCCCAGGCTGATGGGGAACAGGGAAGAGAAGACAGTGTTGGTGGTGAGGGAACCTCCCTGAACACCTTTTACCTCGCCACGCCCCATGGGAAGGACTTATCCCATAGACATACTCAGGCGAGCATACAAAGATGCCCACCACAGTGTGCTTTTTGGAGGGAAAACTGGAAAACAAAACAGAACCCTAAAATGTTGCTTATTTAACAAAGCCAACAGCAATTAAGTTAGGAAAGCACCCCTTTGGGATAAGAAACCACTGAGAAGATGTAGGCCGGGCTTACTGTCATGGAACATTGTCCAAACAGGTAGGTTGTAGGACAACCTATAAATTTGACCTCATTTATAAGAAGGATAAAGCACATCTCTTTATGTTTGGGGAAAAATGTGTAAAGAGTAATGGTCAGAGATCGCTCTCTCTGGTCCTTGAAGGAGGTGAGAACATTGATAATTCATTTCTTCTTTGTAGATTTGTTTCTAACTTATCTGGCCTTTCTATAATTAGCATATGGGAGACTTTCAACACGGCTGTTTCCATTTAGAAAGTGAGGCTGTTCTGAATGAAATGATGTGCCCTGAAAAAGGTGGGTGGGAATCCTAATCCCCAGACCTGAGGCTGTGACCTTATTTGAAGACAGGGTCTATGCAGAGGGGACTGAGTTAACATAAGGTCATTGGGGTAGGCCCTAACTAATTTAATAACTAGAGTCCTTACGTGAAGGGGAAATCTAGAGCAGGCATGTCTCTGGGGCGACATGCCGTGGGAACTTGCAGGTAGAGATTTGGATGATGGGGCAATGCTTTTATAAGCCAAGGAACACCGGAGCTTGCCAGCAAACCGTTAGAAGCTGGGGTCAGGGCGTGGGACAGACTCTTCATCACGGATCTCAGAGGGGACCGACCCTGTTTCTCCTCGATCTTAGATTTCTGGCCTCCAGAACTGAGCACTGGAAGTCCTCCAGGCTGCGACACTTTGCTATGGTAACCCTGGGAGATCCATCTAGAAACCACATGCAGGGCTCTGTGGTCTGGGGTCGGGGCTTCCGAACAGGAGAGGAGAGGACGGGGACCCAGCTCTGAAGGTGTCCTGCAGAGACATGGAGAAGTGACCTGATGGGGGGTGCGGTGACAGATGAGTGACGGCTGCCGTGGCTGCGGACAGAAATGTGTAGGGAGTATTTGCTACAGAAACAACAGAAATACATTCAGAAGGAATATTCAGAGACTTTCCATTGTGCAGTCTGAAGTCATCTTGCTGTGGTTTCTCAGGACAGTCCTTTTCCCGGTTTTGAAGTCTGGCCTGAGCTGAGGCATTGGGAGCTGAACGGGGCGGCCCAAGTGGCCAGTGTCTCTAATGCCAGAATCAAGCAGCAGCCATCACCGCCCCCCTACCGTGGCCGAATTCAGACTTTACACATCGACCCCCCAAGGGGGCCCCCTGGACATCCTGGTCTCATTCTGCCGACTTCACAGGATCGTGGAACATCCTACAAAGAGGACCCACGTCTGTGCCCGGTGAGCACGAATGGCCAGGGTTCCCATCCAGTATGAAGGGCCAGCCCTTGGGCTCTTGGAGCCTCAGTTTCCCCAACTGTAAAAGGCAGGGTAAGGAAGATGACCCGTCAGTCCCTGCCAGCTGGTTCCTCCCAAGTTTGTGACTTTAAGCAAAGAGAAGATTCAGGTAGCTGGCAGGGCAGGGGGTGGGGGGGGCATGTCCACCATAAACAACACACACATCCCCACTGACCAGGAGATCCCGTCTCTGTCCCCTGCAGTCTGAGCGGGGACACCCCGTACCTCTGACGGCCAGGACTGCCCGGGCCGTGGCGGAACCCAGGAGGTTGTGAGCGACACACTCGTAGGCGCCCGCGTCCCGGGCCTCCACGCGCTGCAGCCACAGGCTCCCGTCGGGCAGGGTCCGGAGCCGCCGGCTGGCCCGCAGGGGCTGGCCCGCTCGCAGCCACTCCACCGTGGGCACCGGCTCTCCCGAGGCCTGGCACTGCAGGGCCACATCCTCCCCGGCTCTCGCGGTCACGTCTTGGGGCTCCACCCGGAACACCGGGGCACCTGTGGGAGGCCCGGGGCAGCTTCAGGGAACGTTTTTGTCATTTGTGTGTGTTTCGGAGGTAGAAAGGGGATAACAGAATCACAAGTGATCATCAGATCATCAGGCAGCATCTCCTTCGAGACACTGTTTCCCGGAGCAGGACCGCGCTGCTCAGAGCTGCTTGCTTGCTTCCTTTCTCAGCCCACAACAGACCCTAAGTGCCTTTCCGGGCCATGACATCCTCGTTTCTAGCACCTATTTGGTGGTCCACTGTTTGGGTCTCTTACAGGGGTGTTTCCAACGTGGTGCCTCTACTTGGTGCCAGAGGGGAGACGGGAGGGAGAGAGGGCCCCGTCCCCTGCTGTGGGAGAGTCTCACCAAGTGCCTGCCTGACCCTCGGTCTCCTCATCTGAAAGATGGGAATCCCTGTCCACTCGCTCCCACAGACCCTCCAGCTGCAAGGAAAAGGCAGCACATGCCCAGCGCTGGCGAGGGCGGGGTAAGGCGAACTCGTACACACCGAGGGCACGAGAGCAAGCAGGCACAGCCCCGCGGAGAAGGACCGGCCGAGGCTTAGAACAGCAACAGTCTGCTCTCTTACAGCTCTGGAGGCCAGGAGTCCCAAACCAGCTGTTTCACGGGGTAATGTCTGCTTCCTCCAGAGGCTGCAGGGCAGAACCTGCTTCTTGCCTCGTCCCGCTTCTGGTGGCTTCTAGCATTCCCTGGCTTGAGGCTGTGTCCCTCCAGTCTTCTCTTCCTCCTCATTCTCCTCCTCTTATTCCCCGTATATAAGGAATATACGCCCCTCTCTTACAAAAGCACTCATGATTGCATTTAGGGCCCACCAAGACAACCCCAGATCACTTCCTTAACTTAATCATGTCTGCAAAGATCCTCTTCCCAAGTAAGATCACATTCACAGGTCCTGGGGATGAGGACACAGTCATATCATTGGGAACCACAGATCAGCCTACCACAGCCAGGATCTCCTGAAGTGGAACACATGCCTGCTGTGTGTCCCAGCCTCTCCTGGGTCCAAACCCTGACAGAAACGTGGATGTGTGTCCACCAGAGGTGTGTGTTGGAATGCAGAAGCAATGCTGTCTAGGTCGCGGTCTAGAAGTGCCTAGAAGTGCCGGGCAACAGGCAAACCATGGCACTGAGGATGGAGGAAGGCTTTCCACGAGCGATCTCACACACAGTGTCGTGCCCAGGAAGCCTAGCACAAGAGCACATACGACAGGGTTTCGTTGAAACAAATGTCAGAAAAAAGCAGGAGCAAGATGTTAGCCATTGCTCTGTGAAAAGTCCAGCAAGTCTGCTCCCACAAAAACCAAATGTAAAACTTAACAAAACTAGCCAAACCAACTATTTCAGAACTCTAGACGTCCAGGAAACAATCATTTACCTGTGAGAAGCTTCTAGAACTTGGGGCGAGAATGGTGGAGGTGTGTGGCCTGGGGCTGCTCCCATCTCCCACCCCTACTCCACTGTGGTCATTCTAGTGGTTTTGCTGGAGCTGGGCTGGCTGCAAAACCCCCAGCTCTTGCTATCCCAAGGGACCGTCTTGATTGGCAGGCGAGGAGGCAGGTATATTCTGAGAGACCAGGGTGTTGTCAGGGGACGGGAGAGGGGCAGAACTGGCAGGAAGCAGATGGGACCTGGCACCTCTGCTGGTCTAAGGAAACCAGGGGACCAGCTGGAAGCTTAATGAGAAGAGCCTGGAAATGAAGGAGCCCTGGAAAGGCCAGAGCAGCTCTCCGCACATCCCTGGCTTCTGCAGACCATGCGCACCTGTGCAGGGATCTGGGCGTGGCTGGGGTGGACAGGAAGAGTCAAAGTCAAGGCTACTCCAAAACTGCCTGAACTCCGAGTCACTCCACGGCCACACGCAGATGCATCGATGGGGGGTGGAGCCTCAGTTTCTTTGCCCTTAATTTTCAGCAAGTCGGACCGTGATGTGTCCCATGCAGAATTTCCTCGGGTTTATCCTGAGTTTTGCTCAGCTTGTTGAATCTGTAGGCGTATGCCTTTAGTGCAATTTTGCAGAATTTCAGCTCTCATTTCTTTGAATACTTCTCTCTCTTTTCTCCTTTCCCTCGGGGACTCTGACATCACCCTGTCAGATCTCAACCTTCCGCACATTTCTGCCTGCTCTGCTCCTTGTTTATTTCAAGTCTGGTTCCTCTCTGTTGTTCAGACTAAGTAAATTCTAGCGTTACATCTTCAAAACCACCAGTTTTTTCCTGTCCTCTCCATGCAGTGTTTACACCTGCCCACTGAGGTTTTCCTTTTATTATCAATGAAGTCCTACAACTTCCCTTTGGCTCTTCATAGCTCCTGTCGTGCTGTTGTGTTTCAAGCACGGTTCTAATTGCTCAGCCAGGCGTTCTTAACGACACTCGTTTTACGATCTGTGTCAGAGTACTCCAACGTGTGTCGCTGTCTGCAGACCCGCTCTTCTCGCTCAGGTTGAGAGTTTCCTCGTTATTGAGAAGGCGAGAGAGTTTCAGGTGCATCCTGAAAATCCAAGCACGACAAGCCTCTGGTTCTTATTTCCTAGCAGGCTTCCTCTGCTGCTGCCAAGGGAAAGGAGGTGCTGCCTCATTGCTGGCAAGTGAGGGCAGACATCCAGCCTCCCTAGCTGGCCTCCGGGGGCGCCCCCAGAACACGAGGGGTGCTCCAGTACTCCCGGGCGAGCCTGGGAGCTCAGGGTTCCCAATTCTCTCCGCTGACGTCACTCTGGCTAGGGTGGGGGAACACCTGTTATTGCCCCTCACTTGGCCTCACCTGACGCCACCCCTCCACCCCCCCCAGGAGGGATACAGGGGTGCTCGGAACAGGGGGCAAGCCTGGAAGTGTAGGTTCCCCACCCGCCTGGTCTTCGCTGATGAGGCTTGGGGCGGGGCTGTGGTTCTTTTCATGGTGTTTGGCTAGACAAGGGTGGTCATTATCGGAAAGCTTCCCATCTTGATATGCTATTCCTTTCCTGGCCCTTCCACAAGAGAGGCAGGCTTTTGTGGGGACTCTCTCTGTGCGCGTGTGTGAGGGCTCCTTGGAAGTCGCAGGTGGCTGGCTTCTCAGGCCCGGGACACAGGAGGCAAAAAGAGAAAGGAGGGAATCCACTGCCATGTCACTCCACAGGTCCCACGATCCTTACTCAATCCTTCTTTTCTCTCTCAATGTTTGTCTTCTCTGTGAAGTCCGAGATGTTCAGCCGTACGCAGCAGGGTGAAAAGGGAGGAGCGCCATCTACAATGCCATCTTGTCTGGAACCAGAGCCTCCCACCCGGTCCCCTGCGGTCCATGACAGAAACTCCCAACAAGCCACAAGGAAAATAAAACTTCCTCCACCTGATAAAAAGCCCCTGCAGAACCCCACGGCTGTCATCATACCCAGTGGTAGAAGACTGAGTGCTCCGTGTCTACAGCTGGGGAAAAGTGAGGCTGTCTGCTCTCTCCACTTCTCCTCACCCTTGCATGGAGGGGCTGACTAGGACAATGCGGCCATACAAAGAAACAAAAAGTATCCAGAGTGGCAAGGGAGACGTAAAACTGTCTCCACTCCTAGGTGATGTGTAGAAAATCCTATGGGTAGAGGTTCCTAAGGAATCTGGCAAAAATGACCAGAGCTCATTAACGAATTTAGCAAGGTTTCTAAGATCGAGATACAAAAATTAATTGATTTTTGTATATTAGCGATGCAAAATCCAAAAATCAAACCAGTAATAATTCCATCCACAGTAGCATCAAAAATAATAAAATACTTAGTAATCAAGGTAACTAAAGAGGGTTAAGACTTGAGAACTATAAAACATCCTTGGGGAAACGAAGATCTAAATAAATGGTACAGAGCAATTGGATATCCATATGCCAGAAAAAAAAAAAAAGAAGAGAAAGAGAAAGGAATTTAGACCCTTATTTCACACAAAAACTAACTCCAAGTGGATCACAGACTTCCATGTAAAAACAAAAACTATCAGCCTTATAGGAGAGAAGGTGACCTTAGGCTAAACAAAGTTTTTTATTTTATTTTATTTTTAATTCAATACCAAGCACACAGTCTGTAAAATATAAAATTGATACATTTGGACTTTGTCAAATTTTAACGCCTTTGCTCTTCCAAGGCATGGATAGGAAAATGCCGAGACAAGCCACAGAATGGAGGGAAATATCTGTAAATCAGGAATCTGATAAAGGACTTGTATCCAGAAGACATAAAGAACTCTCAGAACTCATTCATAAGACAAACAACCCAATTGTGAAATGAGCAAAACATCTGAAAAACACTTACCCAGAGAAGACCAATGAATGGGACACACACACACACACACACACACACACACACACACACGATCAATATCATTAATTATTAGAGTTTGCACTCACTGGGATTTCTGAACAGAAAAGAGAGACAACAAAAAAGTTGGCAACAACGTAGCGAACCCAAAGCCTCATCTACCTGCTAGAAGAAAAGCAAAACAGTATAGCCAGTTGGGTGGTTTCCTGAAAAGTTAGCTGTACCTGATAGACTCCTAGGAATCTTACCCAGGACAAAGGAGACACACATCTGCACAAAGACTGAGTGCGACGTTCATAGCTGCATTATTCCTAACAGCCCCAAATCAGAAACCAGCCCCATGTCTAGTAACTGATGAATGGATACTGTTCAGCAATAAAATGCAGTGAAGCGTGGACAGGTGCTATAATATGGATGAACTTGGAACACACTGTTGAGAGAAAGAACTCAGAACCGAAGACTACACAGGGTTCCACTTAGATGAAGTTTCTGGAAAGGTACGCTTGCAGTGGCAGAAGGCAGATCGGCAGTTGCCCAGGGCTGGGGGGCGCGAGCAGACGGGCAGAGAGAGCTTCTCGGAGTGATAAGAAACATCCCAGAAACAGATCGTGGGGGTGGATGGACAATGCTATAAATTTACCAAGAATCACTCACTGCAGTCTTAGAATGGGTGAATTTTTTCCCTTTTAAAAAGTGTGGTAAAAGACACATGATGTAAAGTCTACTGTCTTGACCGCTCTGAAGTGTAGTATCGAGTCCTGGAGTGCATTCACACTGGTGGGTGACCCCCACCGCCATCCCCCTCCGGGACGCTCTCATCTTGCAAAACTAAAACTCCAGACCCATTCAACCACATCTCCCCATCGTCCCCCTCAATTCTGCTTCCCTTTCTATGACTCCGACAACTCCAGATACCTCAAATAATGTGAATCATACGATGTTTGTGTTTTGGTGACTGCCTTATTTCACTTGACATCCTCTATTTTTGTTCATGTTGTAGCAGGTATCAGTTTTCCTTCCTTTTTTAAGGGAAAATAAGTAGGAAGGAGTGAATTTTACGGTATATATCTTAACGAAGCTGTATTTTTAAAAGTAATCTCTGTGCCCGGGATGCCTGGGTGGCTCAGTTGGTTAAGCGGCTGCCTTCGGCTCAGGTCATGATCCCAGCGTCCTGGGATCGAGTCCCACATCGGGCTCCTTGCTTGGCAGGGAGCCTGCTTCTCCCTCTGCCTCTGCCTGCCATTCTGTCTGCCTGTGCTCGCTCTCTCTCCCCCTCTCTCTCTCTGATAAATAAATAAAATCTTAAAAAAAAAAAGTAATCTCTGTGCCCAATGTAGGGCTCGAACGCATGACCCCAAGATCAAGAATGCTTCACCAACTGAGTCAGCCAGGCCCTCCAAGGTGACTTTTTTTTAAAGGCGAAACTCTGGACAAGGGTCACCTGGGGCAGGGGACATTGACGGGAAAGGGAGCATGCTATGATGGGAGTGGCTGGGAGCCGGTGGTTTTCCATTTTTTTTATTTTTGCTCTGGGGACGTGTTAACTTGGTGAGTTCACATTATGAAAATTCCGTGAGGGACACCTGGGCGGCTCAGTCCCCAGTTAAGAATCCGATTCTAATTTTAGCTCAGGTCACGATCTCAGGGTCGTGAGATCAAGCTCCATGTGAGGCTCTGTGCTGGGCATGGAGCCTGCTTGAGATTCTCTCTCCCTCTCCCTCTGCCCCCTCCCTGCTTGTGCTCTCTTTCTCTCTCTTTTTCTAAGTAAGTAAGTAAATAAATAAAAGATTAAAAAAGGAAATTCACTGAGCTCTACCCTTGTAACATGTCTTCTCCCTATGTGTGTCAATTTTCAATAAAATATTTTAGTAAAAATGCCTATAAAGACGATTTCACAGGGTTTCCCTGGGGCTCAGACAGTACTCTGTAAACTACCAGCTGCTTGGCAAATCCAGGAGCAGTCACTATGATCTTGTGGATGGTTGTGAGTTCGAATAAATGGGCCCCCCGCCCAGGCCTGGCTGTTGGGTGCCCAGCTTTTCATTAGCCCAGACCCCACTTCCCACTCCGTAACTGGGGAACTGGGAAGTCCCACTTCATGGGACCTCAACTGGGTGTTCTCGCTAAATATTTGTCTGGGAACTCCCAGTCCCTGGTTCTGCCTCTCGTCCCTGCATTCCGATCAGAGAGCCCGGGACACACCAGCCCAGCCTCAGCAGGGTACTCCATACCCAAGTGCCCACCTCGTACCGCCCCCACCCAGGGCCCAGGCGAGGAGGAGAGCAAGACTCACTCTGCAGCACGAGGATCACCACTTTCTCCACCGCGCCCACCTCATTCTCTGCGATGCACTGGTACTGGCCCGCGTCGTCTATCTGCAAGGGGGCGTGGAGGGGGGGGGCATGGTGTTCAGGAGAGCAGGAGGAGGGGGACAGCAGGGTACAGGAGCAGGACACATCTAAGCAGAGGAGCTTAGAGCATAAACCAGCCAGGGGCTCGTGGAGTCCATCAGAAAGCCTCTGTGACCACCCGTCAACAGACCTCCAAAGAGATCCTGGCCCCTTTCACGCCTGGAACGCGGGGGTAGTGGTGACTGAGAGCATGGATTTGTTGCCCTCAGCAGAGCCACACGCTGCAAAGGCACGATTCAGATCCCCTTCCTCCAAACTGGGTACCATGAAGTCTTCTTCTATGGCACATTACTAGGGATTCCTTGAAAAGAATGTTCCATGGTGAAGGAAGTTTGGGAAACACTGAGTCGGACAACAACCCGCCTCTGACTGCAGGATTTCTTGGGGCTTTTATTGTGCGGGCGTGTGCCATGAGCCTTCCAGAGGGGAGATGGCTTGCGGTGGCTTCCCAGTTTAGTGAGAGGGGAGCTCTTTGTACAGGAAACCCACCACCACGGCCAGCGAGGAAGCCCAGGAAGGACACGGCTCAGATTCACTTCTGGGTGGCACTGCCACCAGGAGCGGGAGCTGGAGGAAGCCTGAGGCCACCATCTGTGCCCAGAAGGTGATATCTTGGAGGCCGCTCTCAAGGGACTGCAGGGGCAGCCCAACATGCGGGTAAGAGGTGAGATCGGGGGTCAGATCAGGATGGGACCAGATCTGGCTCCACTGGGACTGTCCTGGATTCATTACGACTACACCGCCACGTCCCCAGATGAGTATGTACCACCACCCATTGGTAAAATGGTGATCGCGGCTGCTAAGATTGGACAGGAAATGACGCTCATCAAAGCAAACATACCTACCAGTGGCTGGCCATGGTAGAGACTCGGGTAACTGGGGGAAAGCAAGGGCCCCTAAAAAGAGCCTGAGAGGAGGGGACTGTGGATATCTGCGTGACCACTCAGACTGGGGACACAGAAGGGAAGGTGAATGAGCCTGCCCTAGGGCTCAAGGCTTTGGAAACAGCCTAGAGCAGGAGTCAGGAGAGCTGGGATGAGGTCCTGCCTTGGGCACCTCCTGGTCATGGGCCTCTCTGAGCCCCAGTGTCTTCTTCTGTAAAAATGGGGCTCTCTTACTTGTCTACTCTGGGCATTTATCGGTATTATCGAGGAGCCAGTCACGCTTAAATTCCCGGCATGGGTCATCTCACTGATTTCTTACTTTACACCTATGAGTTAGAAACGATTAGCCCCATGGAATGGCTAGGGTGACTGAGGCACAGAGAAAAGTCCCTGGCTGGAGCTCACTCGGGTTAATGGTGGGGAGAATCTGGGTCATGGGTGGGAAGGTGCTTTGTAGACTGTAGGGGACCGTGGTAACCTGATGAACCCTCTGAAGCCATCAGAAAAGGCTGTAGGTTGTCCCCACCCCAAGGCATGGGGTCCCGCCTTGCCTCCGTCCTGCGGATGGTCAGCGAGCCGTTCTGCAGCCGATAATGGAGCCGGCTGCCCCTGAGCGGGAGGCTGTCTTTGATCCAGCGGATGTCGGGCGCTGGGGCACCATGGACCACACAGTCAAGCCGGACGCTGCTCCCCACAGGCTCTACCACATAGGAGAAGGCCTCCCCTTGCAACACGGGGGCTTCTGCAAGGTGACATCAGACTAGATATCAGAAAAGAGGTTCCCTCTGGCTTAAACCCAGCTTCTCCCATAAACCCATCCCAGGAAACTCCTGCTAGGCCCAACATGACTGTGAATAGTCAACGCATTAGGGATGTGTCATGGGTGAAGTGAAACAGACTTCTGGGAACCCTGATTTGAAATGGAATGAGAATACTGCTGTGATTGATTAGTGATGCCTGAGACTGCTGTGATTGATTAGTGATGCCTGAGACTGGCACAGGAATGAGGGCATGGTGATGAGTGTCGTGTACTTGCTGTAATGGATAGATTGTCCCAGCTGCAGAATGCCTGCCAGGGACATTGTAAAACAAAGACTACATAACCATTAGGACACCTTGTTTGGACACAGCAGCACTAAGAAATCCCTGATCCTTGCTTCATGCAAACCTTTTTTTTTTTTAAGATTTTATTTACTTATTTACGTATTTTTTTAAAGTGGTTACTAGTTCAGAGGTCAGAACATCTATTTCTTAAGAAAAGCAACAGATCAGGTTCAGCAGAGGTCCCAGGAGAGGCCACCAGGCTCACACCCTACCCTTCACGTGGACAAAGCTGACTGCCTGCACGCGGCCCACTCTGTTCTCGGCCCAGCAGACGTAGGTCCCACTGTCCTCTCGGGTGACGGCCACCCGCTGCAGTGTGCTGCCCCCGTCCTGCTCAGACACCCCATCTGGTAGAAAAAGAGATGCCCCGGAGGGTTCTGAGTCCAGGGAACCAGGGGCCCCTCTTGCCCTGAATCCTTCACT
Source organism: Mustela nivalis (assembly GCF_964662115.1). NCBI lineage: Eukaryota > Metazoa > Chordata > Mammalia > Carnivora > Mustelidae > Mustela > Mustela nivalis. Next base: position 87,960,599 of record NC_139032.1, on the reverse strand, counting down.
CAGGCCGGAGTACCAGCAGGTTTTTGGCAAAGACATGAAAACAGGTGTCTCTTCCCAACGGTGGGAGCTGACTTCGTCAGACCCATTGACGGCAGGCACTGGCCATGGGAGGGGACATGCTGGAAGAACCAGGCTTCTAGCATTTTCGAGTCCACACCGTGAGCTGGCGGCACGGGTGAGGGTAGGTCTTTGGGGGCCTATTAACAGGAACATCCTGCCTTAAACCAGTTTGCCCTCAGCACGCCTGCTATCTCCATCTCGAGATGAAGAAGCTGGGCTCAGAAAGGCTGAATCACTCCCCAAACTCCCTCCCCGGAAGGCAGTGGAGTCTGGTCACAGCCTTCCTCTCAGGTACACAAGGTGAGCCCCTGAGCATGTTTCATAGCACCTGGACTCCAGTTCAGGAGCATCTGAAAATATCACTTTGCTGGGGAGGGGGCTTAGCAATTCATCACTTCAGCAGACATTTATTGAGCACCTACTGTATACTCTGTATGCTGTGTGGGCCCTGTGTTTCTCCAAACATCAACTGGGACAGAACCTCCCCTGCTCACCACCAGGAAAGGGGTTTGCCAGGGGCCCACCATGCTGGTTGTAACTCAAGCCCCCTCCTGGCCCTGAGGCCCTGAGGCCCCTTGGGGTGGAGTCTTTCTCACAGGGGGCTTCTTGCCAGGTCTGACATAGGACCTGTCACATAGGACCACACGTGTGTTTGCTCTGCTCCCCCCTACACAGGGCCAAGCCTGGAGACACGCTCTTCCTCTCCATGATGCTGAGTCTCCCTGCCAGTCTGCCCTTCCCCTGGGGTCCCGGGGTCCCCATCTCCCCCTGCTCCCAGGAGGCCCAGACCCGTGACTGGCCGGTTGTTGATGGTCCAGCCGATGCGGGGGGTCGGGCTGCCCCGGGCCGCACAGCGAAGCCACAGCCTGTCCCCGAGGCGCAGGCTCCGGTCCCCAGGCAGGGTGGTGAAGGCCGGCAGAGTCAGGATGCTGAGGTGCACGCGGCGGCGGGCGCGGCCCGCGGCGTTCTCGGCCACACAGGTGTAAGTCCCAGCGTCCTGGCTCTGAGGGCAGAGGAGGGGTCTGCCTGAGTGCTGCCCCCACCCCCAGCGCCTAGGAACCCCTTCTGCTGCAGGTTCCCTTGGAGCATGCAGCCCAGAGAGGCGAAGGGGCTCGCTCAAGGTCACACAGCCAGCAAATGGCTCTGCTTCCCCGCTGCTCCCTGGCACCTCGCCCCGGCAGCCTTCCTAACCATGCAAGCCCTGATAACAATATCCACAACATGCCGGAGACCCTGTTCCGGACCTCACCCGCACCAGCTCATCCCTGGTCCCATCACCCCCGAGACAGGCCCCGTGTAGGGTGCCTTTTGCAGAGAACGTTCAGCCAGGCTCTGAGACATTCCGTGGGGCACTGGAGCAGGGCTGGTGCCCTCGCCGCTGTGCTATCCAGCTCTCCATGCACTAGGTCCAAGGACTCTGCGACACTCCCCTCCCCCTGGCAGCAGGTGCACCCACCAAGCCACCACCCAACCATCTGGAGAGAGGCACATTTGTGACGACAGAATCTAAGAGCTGTTGGGGAAGGGGGGGCGGGGCTTGCACCCACACCCCGGGCTCAGGTCAACAAGAGCAGGGTGGAGAAAACCGGGTACAGCCTGGGGACACAAAGTCATCCCCTTCCCTGCCCCCCCGTCCTGTCCAGGGCTCCTTCCCTCCCTTAGGAATTAGCCATGGAGGTTCGGGTTCAATCTTGGTTCCGCGCCTGGGCAACAGCGTGCCTTGGGAAAACTGGATACACAATGAACCTCGGTTTCTTCATCTGGACTTGGGGGATTGTCAGCCCCCTTTCCCCAGCTTCCGGGGACTAAAAGCTGCATAGCACTCAGCACAGAGCATGACCAATGGGGTGGGGGGAGGTGGTGCTCAGCAGAGGTTTTCTGCTCCTATTGTCCTGTTATTCCACACGGGGTCAGAGGCTCACCTCCAGGTCCTTTACCAGCAGCTCCCCAGAAGGCTGGATGGTGAACTTCCCCTCGGCTCCAGACACGGGCTGGCCATCTTTCTCCCAGGTGATGCTGGGCTCTGGGCTGCCACTGGCCACGCAAGGCAAGAGGGCATGGGAGCCTTCGGTGGTGGACAGGTCAGGGAGGCCGGTCTCGATCACGGGCGGGACTGTGGGGAGAGGGGGGCTGCTCGGAGATGGGGGCTCAGCTAGGGTGGGCTGCCCTGGCTCCAGCGCCCTCGGCGGTTGGCAGCCCCCTAGCCCCTTCCTCCACCCCTTTCGGCTGCCTCCCAGCTCTGCTACAGGCCATTGCCCACGGTCTGGACAACTGGGGGACTGTTTGAGTCTGGTGAAGCCGTGACTGTGTGATCCCAACACACACACGATGGCAATAGGGACAGAAATAGCGTTTGTTACTGGAAAGCCAAAACGAAGGAGGGATGGCCAGACCGCTGTCTCATGAAGGGTCCCAGGAGGCAGAGCAGCCCGAGTTACGGCCTGAAGGCGGACCTCAGGCACAAAATGGGAGAAGATGCTTTTCCCTTTGTTCCTTCCGGAATACAAGCCACGCTGGGATAGGGAAGGGCGCAGAGATGCCCTTGTGTCTGCCTCAGCCCCCTTCCCCAGGCTCACCTTGCACCACCAGCCGTGTTCTCCCCACGGCGCTGCCCGCGCTGTTCTGGGCGAGGCAGAAATAGTTCCCGGCATCCTCTGGGCTGGCGTGGGTGATCCGCAGCTCTCCAGTGGGCAGGACCTGGGTACTCGCTCCTGGATTTGTGGGGAGGAAACGGGGGGCTGGTGGCTGGGGCGGCAGGACCACCGAGGAGGGGCAGGAGGGCCACTTGGCCATGCTGTTTGACCAGCAGCAAGGGTGGGGGCACAGAGCCCCAGAGCCCAGCTAGGCTGCCCCGTCCCCAGCCTCCCCACTCCGGCACGGATGTTCAGATAGAGTGTCACACTCTGGCTAGTGAACACAGACGGCGGGCAGGGCGAGAAGAAGACACCCGGGCTTTCTGGGACCTTCCAGCAGGTCTGCAGAACTCCCCCCTCGCCCTGCCCACTACCCCCACCCTGCCCGGGGCAAGCAGGGGGATCCGAGGCCCAAACTGTTCTCCCCTGGCTGGTGCCGAGCAGACTCACCTGCAGGGATGCTGAGCCCCTCCTTCTGCCAGCTGATGCTTGGCCGGGGGATGCCTGAAGCCTCGCAAGGCAGCAGGACCTCCTCTGCCACCCGTGCCCGGACCACACTGGGCAGAGGCTTCACCACAGGGGAGGCTGCAAGGGGACAGGGCCACAGAGGTCCCTGGGGGCGCCTTTAATGCCCAGCCCCCTCCAACCAGGGGTGGGGGCCTGAGCACCAGAGAGAGAAGCCTCTACAAGGAACAGGGGATTCCTGAAATTGCAGCATGAATCAGAGGCAGGTCTGGGCATCTGGAATCTGGGGCCCTCCCCTCCCTACCTAGCCCTACCTGCCTCTAGCCCTCCACCTGCCAGGAGAGGCTTACCTTGCACGGTAAGGACCACGTGCTTGTGGGCCACACCCGCAGAGTTGCGGGCTGTGCACGTGTAGCGGCCGGTGTGGATAGGGAGGGCCTGCCCGATCTCCAGGGCGCCTGTGGGTGGCAACAGGACATGGAGAGAGCTAGGGGACCCGGGACAGATGTCCCTTACCTCTCCCCACTGCCCTTGTGTCTCTCCTGCAGCCCACTCCACCCGCCTCCTTCCCATTTGTAAGCAGCATGGGAAAACCTGGGTTCGAGGCCTGCCTGTGCTCCCTGTTGGGAGCATAACTGTGGGCAAGTCTCCTCCACTCTTGGGGCCTCAGTTTCCCCATATGTGCAATGAAGAATCAGACAGGATGGTCTCTAGAAACTTCTGGATGTGATGTCCTAGGACCTGCCACTGCCCTGCCCACAATCCCTGACCCACCCATACTTCCACGGGTCCTCACCCTGCTACCTTTGCTGTGTTCTGCTCAAAACTTGCTTCCTCCAGGAAGGCTTCCTGGATTACTGCTTTGTCCGTCTTCCCTCTGCCCTGTCTTCCTTAGTTTTGTCTTAGTCTTAGTCTGGTGCTCAGCGAACACCATTTTAATCCTCCTGGACCTCCCCATCCCCAGAGAGAACCAGAATCTCAGCTTTCTTTTACATGATGGGCTTCCCTATAACTGATTGACAGAAGAAAGGGTTCTGTTGCTTCAGAAGGGTTTGAAAAGCGCAGATCTGGCCAGTGGTGCTCAGGTTTTAGGATTTTACTCGCTCACCAATGAACAAGCAAATGTAATTTGGAGAATCCCCATAAAGTGGCCAACTTTTTTTTTTTTTTTTGTAAAATGCTTTAAAAAAATTAACATGTAACGTATTATTTGCCTGAGGGGTACAGGTCTGTGAATCATCAGGTTTACACACTTCACAGCTAAAGTGGCATTTTGACAAGCAAAGACATTTCAAAAGCATCCATCTACTATCACCTTGATTTCATGAAAAAAACTTCTAACACCAAAATATTAAGGAAAGTAAATTTTAGGGTAAAGGAAAATCCTTCTGATGAGACTCTCATGTAGCTATCATTTTCCTCACGTTGCCATGAAGCGGCACTGCTGTCAGCTCACATCAGGGAACCACTGACGGATACCAACACGCTAGCACATGAGTGGGGATGCTAAGGCCCAGAGAGGGTGTGGGGTTCCCCTAGGTCACACAGCAGGGAATGGCAGAGCCAGGCCAGGGCTCTCCATCTCGCTCTCCCACCGGGCTCCGAGGGTCTTGCCTTTACACCCTCCGCCTGGTCCTCTCCGTCTCTGTTCTCCACGGCTCACCCTTACTTACCCGAAGGCAAGATACGGTAGCCATTCCCCCGCACCCCCAGCTGGGCACCAGCCTTGCTCCAGGACACAACCGGGGCTGGGACACCCGTGCTGTGACATGTGAGGACCACAGGGGCCATCTTGGTCACGGTGAAGTCCGTCTGGTCATCGGCAATGGTGGGAGGCACTGTAAGGCAAGACGAGGCTTGACGCCCTACCAAGGTCCACAGGGGACCACATAGCCACGGGGCCAGGTGAATGAGAACTATCGACAGAGACTAAGACATAGGTGACATTAGTGATGGAGGGCCAGGGAGGGAGGGGCGAGAGAGGAGAGGTCACATTCACTTGGGAAGTATTTTTTGCTGGACTTGCGGGTACCCTTATGAACTGCTCTCTGTTAGGGATAGGAGCTAGGTCTCTCCAGAGCAGTTCACAGGAGAAGGGAGCCTTCCCAAGAGTGGGGGAGGCCAGAGAAGGCCTCCGGGGAAAGTGCCATTTAACCTGAGATATAAAGGGAGAGCAAGGACCCGCTGGGTGAAGGGCAAAGGGAAGTGCTCAGAACAGAGGGAACAGCATATGCAGAGGGAACGGCATATGCAAAGGCCCTGAGGTGAGGAACTAAAAGCTAAGCAGCATGACCAGATCCCAAGGTAGGCCTTGGGGTGAACTGAACCTGAGGGTTAGGGGAGGTGGTGGTTGGCTGGGCCATCATGCACAGGACCCTGGGGACCCGGGTGACACTTTGCATTCTATTCTGAGTGCAGTGGGCAGCTGCGAAGGGAGAAATTTTCACCAGAGTGATGGCAAGGTCAGATTACGGTTTAGAATAATCTGGATTGGGGAGCGCACTCTCCGGAGAGCTCCTACATGCCAGGATCAGTGCTAGAGTCTGCATGAGGCTCTAGCCTGCTCTAGTCTGCATGAGGCTGGGTGGGGTCAGGACATGCCCGTGACGTCCCCATCCGCTCTCTCCTTCTTCCTGTTCCAACGTACCCTGGACGGTCACTCGGTAGAGCCTGCGGGCCTCGCCCATCTCATTGCTCACCACGCACTCAAACTGGGCTGAGTCCTGGGGGCCGGGAGCTGCCAGGAGCAAGGCATTGGAGGGCAGGAGCCTGGGATGGACAGACAGACAGTCGGCCGGCTGCAACCAGCCTGCCCGGCAATCTGGATGCAGGGGACCGGGTGTCTCAAGACTGATTTCTCCCCTGGTATCTGTCCCCCTCCCCCCACCCTGCTCGGAATCTAGAAATTCCTTCTAGAAGTTTCTACTCTTAAAGATGTGGGCAAGTTAAATTTTCATCCTTGTGTTTCTCTACCACCCTCTGTGTTTTCTTCTGAAACCAGCAGTTCTGACAACTTCTGCGATAGTGATCACATCCAAGTCCCTTATCAGAATGGCTTGTGTTAGTGGGGCACCTGCTGTAGAGGACAGCTCCACGCTGGCCTGGCACAGGCTACAACAGATGACTAGAGAATTAAGTGGTGAACGGATCCCTTTAATGTGCCCGCGGACCACTGCATGACCTGCTGCCTTTGAGAAATGGGAAGACTAGTATCTGGGTTCGGCTGAACCCAGGTCTCCAGGCACTGACCTTGTTAGGTTCCAGCAGCTGTGATGGTGTTAAACCCCTTGTTGGGCATCTCAGTGAAGATCCTTCTAGACCCTTGAGGTCAGGACACAGATCCTGGCACTGGCTTCGTTGAGAACCCAAGTGCCTCCCTGCCTTGTTTCTGACCGGCCTCCCTACCATGAAACGGGCACCCCCTTCCCCATCCTGAGGACCTCATGGTACTCCCCCGAGGCCCAGCTCCGTACCGGTAAGCACCCTGCTGCAGGTGGAAATCCAGTTTCTGTCCATCCTTCCACCAGACCACCCGGGGCTTGGGGGAGCCGCTGGCCTCACAGGGCAGTGAGGCAGGGGTGTGAGCAGTAAAGGTCAGGTTGGATGGGCCCGGGCTGATGGCTGGAGGCTCTGGGGAGAGAGCAGTCACCAGGAGACAAGGGTGCGGGCTGGAGGCAAGGGCAGCGCACCCATCCTCCGAGGGCAGGGGAGAGGCAGGAGACACTCTGCAGGAATCTTCCAACAGGCTCCCTAATCTGGGGTGATGGGACCTTTGCTCGCCCCCACCCCCCGTTTGCCGGCCTCCTAACCCGCTCTCCCTGAATATAGCCCTCAGGGTCCCACTCCTCATCAGCCCTGCTCGAGGCCAGCGCCAAGCAGAGTGGCCTCCACCAAGTGAGAAGAGCTGAGACAGTCCAGTACAGGGATTCTGATGCTCTCCTTTCAAATTTTTCCTATCTTGCCCATTCAACGCAATAGTATAGCGTTACGTGTATGTGCCAAATGCATAAAATAAAGAGGCGTCTTTGAGTATGCATGTTCCCAAGTTCTACTCACAGGCTTCATTGTCAAGAACACTGAGAGACCATTGCTCTTGGCTCCCGACAGCAAGGAGGAACCCAGAAACCAGGCTGGACCCGGCCCAGACAGGGGATGGATGCTGAAGCCAAGGAAGCTTCCTGTCCTGTCCACTTACCGAAGACCTGGAGATCATGGCCTTGCCGATCGGAGCCTGCAGAGTTGGACGCAAGGCAGAGGTAGTGGCCGGCGTCCTGGGCAAGGACTGGCCGGATCCTCAGGGAGCCCTCGGGCAGGACCTGCAGCCTAGAATAGAGGGAGGGGGTTGTCATGGAGACCAGCAGCCTAGGGAGGCCCTTGGAGGGGCTGGACCCTGGGGGCGGCTCTTCTGCCCCTGGCTTTCCTTGCAGAAAAGTGCTAGCTCTGGAGAGCTGCATCCATGAAGCCAAGGTTAGAGGAGGTCACGGCCATGGGCAGCTCCGCACATCAGGGGGCCTCCCGCGGTCCCACCTGGGCCCAACTTCTCCCTATGAGTCAACAGGCAACAGCATCCAGATAGCCCCCCTTTTAAGCATGTCCCCCAGATCTGAGGACTGCCCCTTCCCAGGGCCAGCGGGACTGGGGGTGAGCTGGACTCAGGCTGGACCCGTGGAATATTCTGCTGGGATTGTCTGGCAGTTTTCAAGGCTCTGCAGGCTGCTTGAGCTCAGAAGCCGTAACTTGGGGCCTGGGGGTGGGCGGGGGCATGTCTCTGCCATGTTACAGAGAAAGGTGTAGAAAATTGGCCTGAGAAAGAGACACACACACACACACACACACACACACACACACAGAAACAGAGATGATCAACCAAGAGTCAAAACCAGACAGACAGACACACCTGGGGTTCTCGACACCCTCCACACCCCGGACAAGCCTATTTCTTGGGTTCCGGGAAGACCCACATGCTGGCCACACCGCCACCTTCCCATGCTAACTGCCCAGGCGGTTTCTGCTTAGAAGCCACCCCCGAGCCCCTTGCGGTCCCGGTCCCACCTAGGGCTGGCAGGATCCAAGGGGGCTCCGTCCTTCCGCCAGCTCACGAGGGGCGCGGGAGTGCCATCTACCTGGCAGGGCAGCAGGGCCGTCTGGTTCACGGAGGCGTTCACCGTGGCCGGTCCCGGCTGGATGGTGGGCACCGCTGGGGGAGGGGCACGGAGGGAGTGGGTGCCGGGGTCTGCGGCCCGAGGAAGGGCCAGCGCGGGTGGGGGTGGGGGAGGTGAGGCCCACTCACTGTGGATGTCCACGTGGAAGGCCACGCTGGTGCTGCCCGCGGCGTTGTGGGCCGTGCAGCTGTAGTTGCCCCCGTCGGCCGTGCTCAAGGCCTGCAGCTGGAGGAACCTGCCGTCCTCCGGGAACTGGGTGTGGGTGTCCGCCTGCAATGTCCACAGGGCAGAGAGAGGCTCGTTAGTGCTGGGCCAGCGCCAGCCAGCCCCCAGGAACCAGGCACGGAGGACCAAGGAACCAGCGGGGCAGGCCCGTGGCTTAACTGACACCCCTCTGGGGGAAACAGGCTCCTGTGGGAGGGAATGAGTTCCTACCCCTGGGCTCTGCCCGTCCGGGACATTGCAGGGAGGCCTCAGGCCTGGATTAGGAGCTAGAGCTTCTAGAAGCCCTACAATCCTTGGTCCCGATTTCGGGGATGGGGGAAAGCACAGAGAACCTCGGTAACTAGCCCCGGGTCACCCAGCCACTGTGTGGAGCTCGGAGGTCTAATGGGAAGCACACAGAGAGGCATCAGAAGCCAGGGGGTAAGTCCCAGCCTTGCCTCAGTGTCCCCATCCAGAAGATGGGGGGCCACCCCTCAGCACTGAGGATCCAGGCTACAGGGTCCAGGGCCTGAGCAGCACAGAAGGTGGCGTCCCCGGGTCCCCAGCCCGGCACCCACCTGCAGCAGGATGCCATCCCGGTGCCATTCGATCTCGGGGGCCGGCTCCGCCTCTACTGAGCACTCCAGAACGAGCTGCCCTGGAGCCAGGCCGACCACGGAGCGGGGGCCTCGGGGCCCAATAATGTGGGGGGGACCTAGGCAGGCAGCAGAGAGGCTGTGAGAGACAGACCTGTCCCGGCAGCCCCATCTTACCTTCTTCTGCCTCGGCCCTGGCACCCCCTCCTTACCTTGAACCCTGACCCGGAAGCTCTTCTCAACTTCGCCAGCAGGGCTCTGGGCCAGGCAAGTGTACAGCCCAGCATCGCCCACCTGGGGACAGGGCAGTGTGAGCCTCTGCCTCCGGCCCCAGCCTGCCCAACCCCCGATCTGGTTTGGTTCCTCCACAACTGAGGACCAAGGATTCAGACTCAGGCTGGTTGAGTTGGCCACCCAGCCTTCCCCGATCATTCTCCTCTCTGGGATGCTTCTTTATGGCTAGGGCAAAGCCTGCCTCCTCCAGGAAGTACCCCTTGACTCCACCAGCTCTCCTCTTATTTCTGCATCAGCCTTGGCTTTGACCTGGCTGGGAACTCTTTTTTTTTTTTTTTTTTTTTTTTTTTTCTGGCTGGGAACTCTTGAGGGCAGGGCCCAGGTGGGTGGTCTCCACATGCTTACCCCGCACAAAGGAAGAGCTCAGCCTAAAGGCCAAGTGCTACAGGGTCCTTCTCCTCCCCTGCCTCCCTTTCCCCCGGCCTCATCCCACAGAGAGGGGCCAGCAGCACCTGCACGCCCTCCACCCGGAGCTCCCTGTTGCTGTCCTCAGGCCTGCTCAGGGCCTGCCCGTCTTTATGCCAGGTGATGTTGGGCAGGGGGGTACCCCGGGCATCACAGCGGAGCTCCAAGGGGGAGCCGGGGGTCAGCGACAGCTCTGCAGCCTGGCCTGAGTCCTCGATGTGGGGGGGATCTGCAAGATACCCGGCCGGGGTTAGCCATGGCAGCTACATGCAGGGCACTGGGAGCTGGGGTCCATCTCCCACCCCCCACCATCTAGAGGCTGACCACAGATGGGGCCAAGGGCGCTAGAAACCAGGAGCCCCTTTGCATGGGCCAATTCTTTCTGCTTTAAAACCAGGAAGCACACCGTATGGCAGGGAGTGGGGCGGGGGAAGACAGCTGACATAGCTCTTTCCCATATGGCACAAAATTTACAAAATTTCATGCTTGAGACTTAGGGCTCTGCCTCTGGATTTCAGGGGTTCTTTGTCCCGGCTTGAGGGACAAAGCTGAAGGGCGTGGCCCCAGGAGAATGAAGGGCCACGCAGCCCTTCTACGGCAAGGTCAGCATCCTGTATGAGACTGCCTTGCCCCCAAAGCCCATACCCAGGTTCAGCCCCTGGGGAGATCCACCAAGGGGTTCACCTCCCCCCCAACCTTCTCCTCTCGGCCCCCACCCGAGGCCCACCCTGCACCCAGGCCCAGAGAAGCTGGCCTTGTGGGCAGAGGACTCACCCATCACTGTCAGCTGGAAATGCCGCTTGGCTTCCCCCGCCTCGCTCACAGCCACGCAGGAGTAGGTCCCCGAGTCACCAGCTCCCACTGTCTCCAGCTGCAGGCTGGGCCCCTGTCCCAGGCTCTGGGGCAACAAGGGCTCCCCATCCTTCATCCATGACACGAGGGGGAGGGGGCTTCCCTGGGCTTCGCAGGGAAGGACCACCGAAGAGCCACGGACCACCATCACGTCATTCTGGAAGTCCACCGGCTCCAGGACAGGGGGCACTGAACAGGGCAAGAGAGGGGGCAGAATCTCTTCATTTCATGGCAGGTCACGCTTGGACCTTCACACAGGCTGTCCCCACACAGGTCAGAATGCCCTTCTCCTGGACAATTCCTTCTCCTCTCCTGTCTTCAGCGTAGACCTCACCTCCTCCAGGAAGCCCTCCCTGAACTCCCCAGGCCAACTAAAGGACCCTCCTCTGTGTTCCCACCACTCCCTGTCCTTCCCCTGGTGTCACTAGTTGCCTAGAATTGCGATCACCTCTTTACAGAGCTGTTTCCTGCACTGCCGTCCTGGGGACAGGGGTCACCTCTGCTCACTGCTACATCCCGGTGCCTGGTAAGGCCCTGGCACACCACAGTGTCTTAATGGCTGCTCATGAGATGCATGAACGAGCAGCCAAACAAATCAAAGACTGAGTCTCTGTGTTCGTGTCCTAAGAGGCCAAAGGATGCAGTTATTCTCCAACCCTCCCCCCCCCCCGAACGAGCGTCCCGGTCCGTACCGTGCACCTGCAGGGTGAAGTTCCTGTTGGTCACGCCGGCTGGGTTTGCAGCCACACAGGTGAAGACACCAGAATCCGCCAGCTGCACCTGGGAAATCCTGAACCCCCCAAGAAGGGTGGAGGGGAAAAAGGGAGGGGACTCCATCGAAACAGTTCCTCTCTCTTCCTGTCGCCCCCCCGACCCCCACTCTCCTCCCCTGATCAAGCGGCTGTCGGGAAGGGACTTTGCTTTGCCCTCCGCTCTATCCCGGCACCTGGAACTGCACCTGCAAAAGCCGGCGCTCCAAAAGGCTGAAGAATGGGTGAAGGCTTGCTCAGAAACCTTCTTGCAGGAAGCCTTCCCTGATTTCCCGCGCCCCAGGGCAGGCTGGGTTGGATACAAGCAGGTGTCCTCACCTGGATCTGTGCCTCCCTCCCTGGGCTGTAAGAGCCTGAGGGCAGAGGCCCCTTTCATCTCTGGAGTTCTATTTGGGGCTAGGGGGAGGGGGGACCTTCACTCTCCCCATCATAAACCTCTGTGTGTCTATATTATTTTTCTCTGAAAACCACTCCGAGGGGTTCTGAAACCCAAGCTACCTGAGGAGTGGGTGTGGGATCCGCCGGCCCAGGGGCCAAGGAGCCTGTTCCCTACCTGAGGGTGCGGCCAGAGCTGTGGAGGTGAGTGCGCTGGGACAGCGGGAGGGGCAGGCCGCCCTTCAGCCAGCTCACGCGGATGGGCGCGGAGCCCCGGACGGGGCAGGCCATGGTCACCAGCGCCCCGGGCCTGCTCAGCAGGGTCCCCGAGCTCTCGGCCCACTGCTCGATGGTGGGAGGGACTGGGGGTGAGCAGAGAGAAAAAGGGGGCGCAGAGGGGTTTAGGCAGAGGGTCTAGGTGGGGGAGATGGGCTCCTCTTGGGCCAAAGCCAGGAAGCACCAACCACCTTACATGGGGTTCTCAGACCCCAGGCTTCCGTCCGCATCTCCCCTACTCCCCAACTCTCCCGTCACAGCCCGCGGCTGGAGTGCTTGGGTCTCTGGTCTAAGAATGGGATGCAGAGGCCCAGAGAGGTCAGAGGGTGGCCTGGATCACAGCGCCGGCATGGCTGGGAGCGGGCAGGTCTCTTCATCCAGGCCCTGGCATCACCCTCCAGACGCCCCAGTGGCGGTCCCCCCCTTCCCCGTGGCCAGGTCCCGCAGCTCCCGGATGGCAGAGCCCCCGCCTCTCCTCGCGCCTCAGCTGCTCACCCAGCACGCTCACTGTGTGCAGCCTGGCGTCCTCCCCGGCGGCGTTGTGGGCCACGCAGGTGTAGGCGCCCGAGTCCTCCGCCTTCAGGCCCTTCAGCACCAGGCCGCTGCCGTCCACGTAGAACCTGCGGGGGCACGGAGCGCCGAGGGCCAGCACGTGAGGGTCTGCAGGTGCTGCCTGGGGCCCCGGGTGGGCCCGGGTCAGGCCTTACCGGAGGTGGGGGCCTACGCCCTGGTCCAGTGGGCCACCATCCTTCAGCCAGGTCACATCGGGTGGCGGATGCCCGTCCACCTCGCAGTCCAGCCGCACCTCCTGACCCTCCAGGACACTGTGCTCCTGGCTGGCACCCGAGCTCCGGATCTGGGGGGCCTCTGTGGCAGGCACTGTGGTGAGGCCTGGGGCCTGGTGTGGGCTGGGACAGAGGCAGGACACATAGGGGGCGCAGGGCGCAGACCTACCGAGCACAGCCACCACAAAGTCCTTCCGGGCCTCGGCCTGGGCGTTCTCGGCCACACACGTGTAGGTCCCAGCTTGGGCAGGCTGCACGCGACTCAGCTGGAGGCGGCCCCCGCGGGAGACCACGCCGTGCGCCACGCTGCTCTCTGGGGGGTGCAGAGACGTGCCAGGCCCTCACCGGCTCCAACCCGCCCCTTCCCCCAGGTGCCACCACTGGGCCCAGACACAACAGTCTCATGACTCCCCTGAGCAGGTTCCCCTCCCCCACACTCACAAGACCCTTGGAACCTTTGCATCACCCGCTGGCCTCTTGGGCTCACAGGGAAACTGAGGCCCAGACAGGGGCAGGGTCTCTTGCCAACTCTATCACGACCTTCCTCAGCTGGGTCTCTCATTGTTCTGTGCCTTGGAGCCCTTCTCTAGTTCTTTCCACTGGGGACACTTCTTGCCAAGATGTTGCTCTCACTTTAGTGTCCAGGAATCGCTCCTCTTCCTGCGGACACTTGGGCCCTCCCCACCACCACCCCACCACCACCTCCCAAGGCTTCCAATCAGGGTGAACCAGCCACCCACGGACTGCTTCCTGGTCCCCACGCAGGTCCTGCTAGGGGCACCCCAGGGCCTCTGCTCAGGCTGCACCCCCGCCCCAGGCTGGCATGGCCCCCATTCTCTCCAGCTACACCTCTGCCTGAGCCCAGGCCGGGCCACCCCCCCAACCCCAGGGCCTCACTGGCACAGCCCATCTCTCAACACGAAGGCTTCTGAACAGCTACTGAGTGTCTAGCTGTGAGTTTGGGGTTCGAAGCCAAGTAAAGCTCAGCTCCTGTCCTCAGGGGCTCCATGTGCATCAGAGACAGCGAGACACGCATGATCCTGCGTGATCAGCCCCAAGAAGCCCCCGACGGAGCCTGGAGGGGTCACGCACGACTGTGGAGGAAGCAGATCCCAGCTGGACTAGGCGGGTGTGAACGGCCAGTGGAGGGGCTCAGGGGGGTCGGGGTAGGTATTTCGGGGAGGAAAGCGCATGTGTCAAGAAAGGAGGTGGAGAACGCGGCCCAGAGTGGCTCCACCACCAATCCGAAGAGAAAGGACTATGTACGTCCCACGCACTCCCGTCCCCGAACCTTCCCGGCACACTATTCACCGCCCTGGGGGTGGGGGCATCCCTGTCCACCAGCAGATGACAGGACTAACCAAGGATGATACAGGCACACAGTAGAAGAGTCAGCCATAAAAAAGAATGAAAAACATTTAATATTTTTTTAAGATTTTGCTTATTTATTTGACAGACAGAGATCACAAGTAGGCAGAGAGTCAGGCAGAGAGAGAGAGAGAGAGAGGAGGAAGCAGGCTCCCCGCTGAGCAGAGAACCCGATGTGGGGCTCGATCCCAGGATCCCGAGATCATGACCTGAGCCGAAGGCAGAGGCTTTAACCCACTGAGCCACCCAGGCGCCCCAAAAAACATTTAATTTAAGAGAAGGAATGTGGGGTGCCTGGGTGGCTCAGTGGGTTAAGCCGCTGCCTTCGGCTCAGGTCATGATCTCAGGGTCCTGGGATCGAGTCCCGCATCGGGCTCTCTGCTCAGCAGGGAGCCTGCTTCCTTCTCTCTCTCTCTCTCTGCCTGCCTCTCAGTGTACTTGTAATTTCTCTCGGTCAAATAAATAAATAAATAAATCTTTAAAAAAAAAAAATAAGAGAAGGAATGTGGAATGGACACACGCTATGACAGGGATGGACCCCAGAAACAGCAGGCTAAGTGGAAAAGTGAGACCCAAAAGGCCACTTATTGCATAATTCCTGTGACATGAAATATCCAGAACAGGCAAATCTAGAGAGACAGAAAACGGGTTAGGGCCTGCCTGGCGCAGGGGTTAGTGGGAGGTTTGGGCAGAAACAGGGGGTGTAAAGTAATGGGTAAGGGGTTGCCTTTTGGGTGGGTTGTGGGGAAGGTCTGCAAATATAGTCAAAATGATGGAATTACAAGCTTTAAGTGGGTAAATCGTATGGTATATACATCTTGATAAAGCTGTTGTTGAGACAGGGAGAGGGGGTCAGGGGAGGGACAGACAGACAGAGAGAAAGACAGACAGACAGACAGACAGACAGAGAAGGGCTTGTGGGAGTAGCTGAGAGATCTGGGTCCGTGAGGTCCAGTGTGGGGCAGGGGGAGGTGGCTGGCTGGGCCCCACGGGGCCTCCCGGGCTGTGGTTCTGAGGACTATGGCCCGAAGGCTTTCAGTGGACAAGGAACCCCCTCATAGCTGCACTTCGAGACCCCTTCCTCACTGTGTGGAGACGGCACTGGAGGCCGTGGGAATGGCTGTCAGCATTGGGATTTCAAGGGCCAGCAGGGTTGAAGACAAACGGGGTGTGACAGGCGGGACACTGCCGCCTTCGATTTTGCTAAGAACTGTGACCACCAACACCTCTTCCCCTTTCGCGGTCACGGCAGCACAGAAAGGAATATTCGGCGACTCACCGACAGGCATTCTGTCCTTCAGCCAGCTCACAGCAGGTGCGGGGACCCCGGTCACGTCACAGCTCAGGACCAGGGGGCTCCCGGCCACCTGGCTCACCTTCTCTGTCTTGGGGTTCTCAAACACTGGGGGCACTGCGGGAGACACACCCGATTGCCACAGTCCTGACTCTGCAGCTCCCTTCCTGCCACTTGGGCACATTAGGGACACCCCACCGGCTCTTCCTTCTGGTTGGTAGTTGACACGTTATACTTTGCCACTGTACGCTTTGTACAGGTTGTTTTAGTCGCCGGTGTAAATAGAATCTGTGTCTATTTCAAAACATTTACAAAGCAGGGTCCAGAGGGGTCCACTCAGCCCAAGGATGGCGAGCGCATGGCTCATGTGCCGGTAGCTCTCACTCAGCCTCTGCCGGGGCAGACATCACTAATCGATCTAAACACTCCCTCCTGCTCGGCTAGGGGAGGCCAGGCAGCCCAGGCAACCACAACGAGCGGAACAAACGTGGCTGTGCTCAGGATGCATCCTCTGTGTTCTCAGCGACCAGACCCTCCCCCTTCCCACTGCTCATCAGTGTAGCCATCAGAAGGCTTTAAACAGCACACCTAGCGTTGGTAATTTTCAACAATGGCCTGCATTTTGGCTCCCAGTTGGATCCATTCACTGCTCACCTGGTGGGGAGGCCACTGGCTTTGCCTTCGGGGGCAGAGAGCCGGTGTCCCCTGCCCACCGCCCTGTCCTTCCCAACTTGCCCAGCAGCTTAGATGAGTGCAGGGTCGCTTGGGCAAAACTGTTTCTCACTGTCCCTGGAAGCCTGCGGTGGCCAGCTCCTTACGTCCCCACGGATGGGATGCAACCCGAGGAGACAGATACAAGTCCCACATCCCTCGCTTGAAACAAAAAAGCTCGCTCTCTCGTCCTGTTCCTTTCTGCTTCCCATGAGCTAGGAGGGAATGCAGGTGGCCAAGGGCAACACCCTGAGGACGGGTGCAGATCAACCGGACAGAATGATCCTGAGTCCCCAAATCACCACTCAGTCATTTACTTACCACTCCGTAGGCCCTGAGCTATCCGCCAGCTTGGACACTCACCCCTGGCCTTTTGCACGAGAGAGGTAACATTCTCTCTCATTTAATCCACTGTGTTTTGAGATCTCTTTGTTACACAGCGGACTCTATACTCTAACTGAACAGCTGACCCCAAGCAAATGCGGCTGAGCCTTCACCCCTTGCTTCCCTACGTGAGCTTCCCCTCACCCCCGCCCCTTCCGGAGCCATGTCCAATCCCGTGCTGTCTGTGCTCCATCCTTGGGCTGATGGAACGGGCCTCCCCGGGGCTCCAAATGGTGGTGACATGGCCCCAGGACTCCCAACAATCTGATTCCCGGGGGATCTCCTCCTGGGGCTGGCATGGGAGGCTCGTGCCCAGCACTTTATAGATAAGTTCACGGCAGCCCATCGACTGAACGCTTCCCATATAGTAAGAGGCAGTGCTGCCTTCGCTCCTTCGACTAAAGACAACCCTGAGGCTAGAAGCAGGCGAGGCGGTGTGCTGAGCCCCGGAGCAGGTCACGGGCCGAGTGCTGTTCTGATCCTGGTCTTTTCAGTGCTGAATCCTGTGCCCTACACACTCAGGGCTGTTGCCTCTTTCTAGCAACTGCCCTTCCCACCCTGGGAAGCCCCGTGTGCTGCTAGGGGTCCCATGGCAATGCGCTCAGGCTGGTCCGCAGCTTACCCTGGACAGTGAGAACAAATGTCCGCATGGCCTTCCCGGCCGGATTGCTGACTTTACAGCTATACAGCCCTTTATCCAGCACCTAGGACAAAGAGAGCACGTGGTGATGGTGTACCTGGAGCCGGGATTGGGGTACCCAGGGCTCCCCCAAAACATCCAGGCCACAGAACCTTCTGGACAAGGGACTTCCCAGATAGGCTGGTTCTGCCTGGGAAGCCATAGGAGATAGGACCCCCTGGCCTTCCCCCAAGAACTTCAAGAAGCAGGAGGGCTGTTGGGAGGTGAGGGCACAGGTTCCAGACCCCCACCCTCCCCGGGGCCTGCACGCCAGCTGAGCCTGGAGGAAAGTCCCTCACTGTGGGGATGGCGCCGGGCCAGGAGAGCAGCCGATTGTGAGTCTCATCCACACCAGGGAGGGTGGGCAGAGCCAACTCCCAGAATCGCAGCCAGAGGGGCCGGGGAAAGGCTTCTAGATCCCAGGCAAGCAAAGGCAGGTGACAGGG
Source organism: Mustela nivalis (assembly GCF_964662115.1). Classification (NCBI taxonomy): domain Eukaryota; kingdom Metazoa; phylum Chordata; class Mammalia; order Carnivora; family Mustelidae; genus Mustela; species Mustela nivalis. The sequence continues at coordinate 87,942,840 of NC_139032.1, read as the reverse complement.
AATGGACCTGCTCAAGGTTAGCTCAGAACCAGACTGGAGTCCTGCTCTCTTCTCTTGGTTCCTGCCCCGGAGACCACTCGACTCGGGGTGAGATCCTGCGGGCCTCGGAGGCAGCAGTCCCCACACCGGGCCACACGGCTCCCCAGTCCCACCTCTCCGGCTCACCAGGACCGGGACCCACAGCCACGCACAGCCGCCCATGCCACGCGCTGCTCACCTGGGCGTCCCGGATCTCCAGCCTCTGCCCCCCCAGCAGAGCCTGGGTGCGCTGTGCCAGGACCAGGGGCTGCCCGTCCTTGAGCCAGGTCACGGTCGGCTCGGGAAGTGAGTCGGTCTCACAGCTGAGGATGGCTTTGTCCCCGGCCCGGACCGCGATCGCATCCTGGGGGCCGCTGGGAGGCCGCCTGAAGGTGGGGGGAACTGGGGCAGCAGGTGAGTGGAGTAACGGTGTCACATGGTCATGGTGGAGCGCCCCCACCCCCCTCAGCCCAGGGATGGCATAGACCCAGGGAGTTGGAGGCAGAGTCTAGTCTGGGTCAGTGCGCCAAGGACCTGCTGGGTGACCTCGGAAAAGCCTCCTCCTACGTTCTCTGGGCCTCAGCCCCCTAGATGGGGAGATGCTCTGATGGCCCTCCCGAGCACTTCCCAACACAGGGCAGGCCCCGGCTGGGCTTGAGCCCTCCCTAGGGGTCCCCACAGCCCACGTCCCTCCAGCAGACCAGTGCAGAGGTCCTCCACGCCTGGCTCTGAGCGCACGGGGCCTGGCACACACACAGTAGGGAACGCGAATACATCAATCAGACCCAGGGCTAAAAGGAACCTTCCAGTGAGTCCTGCCTCGTGACAGCTTGGGCCAGCTTTTCCCCAAGAGGACTCTGAAGACCGGGAGCCTGGAAACTGGCTCCAGGCTGAGAACCTCTGACCAATCAGGCTTGGGAAGGGCCTCGGCTAGGCTGGCTCCCATGGCTGTCTGTCCCGCTGTCCCCTCCTCGACTTCACAGGTGGGAAGCCTGAGGCTCCAAGAGGGAGAGTGACTGGCCCAAGGTCACGGAGCCAATACGTGCCCAACTGAGTCTGAAACACAGTGAGTCCAACTCTCCAGACCAGGTCTTCCCAGCATGCTGAGCAGAGAACATGGGCATCCCAGCTTCTCCAGGGCCCACTCGCTGCCCCTCTCCTGGCCATGCTGCCTTGGGGGGTGAGGCTGAGGGCTCCCTGAAGGAGTGGGGGACAGTGGAGTTTGGGGGACAGACAGGACGTACCCAGCACGCTGAGCTGCACCAGTTTCTGGTCCTGGCCGGCAGCATTGAGGGCCTCGCATGTGTAGGTCCCAGAGTCCGATGGCTGTACCCGGGCCAGCTGCAGCGTGTGGGTGCCTGGTGGGGGAACCGGCCTCTTACACCAGCGAGCAGGCCCCAGGCCCACAGCCCTCCAGCCTTTCCAGATTCCCCATCCGGTCCCAGGTTGGAGGAAGTAACTCTGACCTCCCACCTGGCTTCCGGCTGGGCTCTGAGCCTCAGTTTACCCACCAGGAAGGAGGAAGACGTCTTTTCCCAGGGAGAGGGGCTGGCTGTCCCGGGACCACGTGACCTCAGGGCTCGGGTGAGCACGGACGTCGCAGGATAGGGAGATGCTGCTGTTGATGATGGCAGTGACCTGCTCCGAGTTCGGACCTGTGATGCGTGGGGGGGCTGTCCCCACAACCACCAGGAGAAAGAAATGCCCATGAGAATGCATTCCCACAGGGGGCCGAGAGCCACAGCGTGGAACATGGCCTCGAGGAGCTCCTGGTGCCTTGCCTTGGTTCATCTTTGAACAAGGCCATGGACCAGCCCCCGTGTGTCATAACTGCCTCACAGATGAGAACACGGGGCTCAGAGATCAGAGAGGGCGAGTCACCATCCCAAAGCCACACAGCGGATCAGTAGCAAAGCTGAAATATCAATTCAGGCTCATGTCCTAGACCCGGAGTGCTCCACGCGGTCATCCCCGTCCCTGAGGCCACAGCTGCCCCACATCTGGAGGCAGAGCTCGAGGCCAACGAGATGGAAACCCCCTACCGGGTGGCCTCCGTGAGCCGTACATTTGGGCTGGCCTCCTGCTTGGCCGGAAGGTCGGTCTGGGGAGCGTGTCAGCCCCACGCCAGGGATAGAATAAGTCTCAATAACAGTGCTGTAAGGCCTCAGAGGAGTCGTTCCCTGGCGGCCTCTGACGTTGCTTAAAATCATCTGGAGTGGGCCTGCAAGGATCAGGGTCCCTTCCCTGTCCCAGGAGATGGCTGGTGCCAGCCAGGGTCACCCATGGGGCACATGGGCCCAGAGCCCAGGACGCTGGAAGCAAGGAGGCGGTGCCTCTCCGGGCGGGAAGAGGGGCCAGGTCTGCCCACAGGGTTAACTGGGGAACGGGCCACGGCCAGCCCAGAGCCCCCCTGAGCTGGAAACCCCCAGGGGCCACTGCTCAGCCCAGCTCACCTTGGACCCTGAGGGTGAAGAGCTTCTCCGAGGAGCCCGCCGGGTTCTCGGCCACACACATGTAGCTGGCGGCATCAGCCACCTCCGCCGTGGACACCTGCAGAGGCAGGGAGAAGGTGCCTGGGACACCCCACAGGCCTGCTGGCTCTGGGGTCCCCCAGGAAGTACCATGAGGGCTCCCGCCCCCAGAAGGCCGGCCACCTCTGTCCTCACGGAGCAGTGCTCGGGGGTTCTGCGGATAGGCACACATTGCCTGCCACATCCCCCAAGGGCTCTCTGTGACCTTCGGGGCACAGTGTGAGGTTGACATGGATGATTCCCTGTAGCAAACTACGTAGTGACAACAGTGTCCCCCCGGCCCCAAACAGTCACTCGGTGCTGTACTGGGCTCTAGGAGGAGGTGCATATGTGTCCTTTCTGGGTGCTAAGTGCAGCCCTGTGTCACCAGCAAGCTGAATTTCGATTACTCGGGGGGCTGGGTTCAATCCCGGCTGCTCCAACGTGCTTCCAGGCAAAGAGCCTCGTTTGGCAGATAACGGCAGCTCCTCGGTTCCTGGACAAGCAGGACCGAGTCACAGCAGTTGCTGCCTTTAGCCCAAGCTGGAGGACGCCCTGACCTGTAAGACTTGCCCGTCCTCTAGGACCTGCAGCCGTGGGCTCGGGGAGAAAGGCAGCCCGTTCTGGAGCCATGAGATGCTGGGCATGGGGTTGCCCAGGGCTGGGCAGTGCAGGCTGACGGTGCTGCTGGCGTTGACGGTCATCTCTTCCACCAGCTCCTCCGTGTCACCCAGAATCACAGGTGGGGCTGCGGGGGGCCGGGGAGAGCAGGGTGAGGAGCAGGCAGCCTGCCTGGGAAAGGCCCCTGAGGTGGGGGTGAGCAAGGAGGGGAGAGCAGCACATGGTGCCAGGCTCTGGCTTAGGGCGGCTGGTGCCCTCCTCCCCGCCGCCTCTCGCCCTACTCCCTCCACCTCCGGGCCCAGATGCAGCGAAGAAATCTGGGGCACTGGGAGGGCTGGGATTTGCTCAAGGTGATATGGCTAGAAAGCGGCCCACTTGGAATTTGAACCCAGTCCAAGCTCGCACGGCCTCCGTGATCCACCTCCCAGTACGGCGGGACTGAACGTGCACTTTGCCTTGACCCCGTCAGCAGGGAGGCCCCCGTGGGGCCCGCCAACCGAAGCCCTCCGGCCCCAAGCTGGCCACTCACTCAGCACAAGCAGCTCGTAGTGCAGCCAGTCCTCGCCCGCCTCGTTGGAGGCCTTGCACGAGTACCTGCCGGCGTCCTCCGCACGCGCCAGGGGAATCTGCAGGACCCGGCCTCCTGCGGGGACACGGGACGGACACCTGAACGAGGGGACGGAGGCAGTGGACCCCGAAGACATCACTGCCCCACCTCCTCTGTGAAACGGAGAGAATCAGCCTGCCCTGCTTGCTGTGGGCCAGGCCCTGGGCTGAACATTTTCCTGGCCTCTGCCACTGGTGCTACTCCTCCTCCCATATTACAGATGGAAGAACTGAGGCTTCCCAAGAGTGCCCAGCAGCGCTGAGCTCAGCTCCCGTGAAGACAGAGGGAGGGGGCAGAGAGCCGGGCAAATGTCCAGGGGTGGGCTTTTGGGAAGCAATGAGGCAGCTCCTCTGGGCTGTGGTGATCGGGGTTAGCAGATGTCACCTGGGCCCCTCTGCGATCAAGAGAGAGCTAGGGCCAGACCCTGGCATCTCTGTGGGGCTAGCGGTGGTCTCCAGTGGACCCGGGTTAGGGTCATCCTGTGTTCTGGATTCTGGGTTGGGGGATCGCTGGCCCCGGCTGCCGTGTACTTGTGACCAGGGTTGGGATTGGGAGCTCATGACCTCCAGAGCCGGGGACAGTAGTGGGATTGGAGAAACAACAGCTGCATTTGGGGGGGGGGGTCCCTTGACATGTGATATTAATCTATGGTAAGGTTCAAAATTAAGGTCCCCTTGTGACCACTATGCGCCCATGATTAAGGGTCAGCGGCCGGGGTCAGAGGTCAGTGGTGGGGTTGGAGGGTAATGCTAGGAGGACGGGGGCGGGTCAGCGGACGACTGGGATTAACCTCTGGTCGGGAGCTGAGGTAGGAATCAGCATGTGACCGAGCTCACTGTGTACCCAGAATCTGGATCGGTGCTCGGGTCCAAGGGCAGTGGCCAGGGTGAGAGGTCAGTCAGGGGTTTCTGACAAACAGCTTTCAGTAAGCATTGCCTCTTCGCCATCTCCAAGAGGCTGCCATCTTTTGCAAGCACCAAAGTACAAACCTTGGAATGACCCTGTTTGTCCAGAGGCCCATGCAAACACCCCGCCTCCACCCCCAGCCGGCCCCACCATGCCTCCAGGCCTGACAGGATCTGGCGCAGATCCTAAGCTAAAAGGTCACGGAGTCCCGGCCCATGAGATGACACGGGGCTCTACGCCTGGAATCCCCACCCCCCCACAGTGTGGTCCTCATGAGATCTTACTAAAGGGACGGGCTCCCCCTGCCGAGAAAGACACCGGCTTTGGCTGGTTATCCCGGGGCATTACAGAGCTGGAGGCGGGCACGGCCCAGGTGAGAACCTTGGGCCTAAAAACCAGAGGCAAAGGGGGACCCCGTTCTTGCCTGGAAATAGGCAAAGAGCAACTAGGCCGGGTTTGCAAAAGGCAGCCGAGGCCCAGAGTGGTCGCATGGCCTGCCCGTGGTCACACAGCCACACAGCCAGCAGGACACGGGAGAGCTCCAAGACTCGTAAGGACAGTAAAGGAGCCCAGCTCCGAGGCGGGTGAAGCCTGATCTCTGCCCGCCAATGCCCGACCTCCCTGTGCACCCTAAACTACCTTGCAGAACAGACACCCCATCTGTGGCCGAGAGGGGCTGGTCCTCCCTGTACCAGGTGAGCTCCGGCGGGGGGATGGCGTTGGTGTCACAGTACAGGTAGGCGGGGTTGTTCTCCACAACTTCCCGGCGTTCCGTCACCCCGCCCCGGGCCTCCTCTTCTTCCCTGGACAGGATCTCGAAGGCTGCACTGACATCGTCCAGTTTCTGGAACATGGGGGGCACTGGGGCAGGGGGCAAAGCCGTTAGAACACACAGCCAAGGGGTGGGGACTCGTCTCTGCTCAAGGAGAGCCTGGGCCGGCCTCTGTCGGGTGTGGAAATCTCACGGTTAGAGCAGATCTCTTAGGTCAAGGCGGTTTTTAAAATCACTCATTCTTTCCGCCAGTGTTTACTGAGCAACGACTATGCTCGGCACCAGGGTAAGGTTTCTGCCCTCTATGGCTTATGTCCAGCAGCCTCAAAAGACACCCCATGATGTGCCGACCCCTCGCCGAGGAGGAAGCCAGATCCTAAGTTTCAGCCAGAGTTGATGGGAGCACAGAGGTACAGAACCATCGGCTGTCAGAAGTGCTGGGGGCCCCCGAGGCCACCTGATCTGATGACCCACATTTTACCCAAGTAAAACCAAGACCAGGGGGAGGCCGATGATGGCCTCAGGTCACAAAGTCAGCTAATGGGAGAGCCCGGCCGGGGGTCTGGAGTAAAGCACACCAGGCAGCGATGAGAAAGGGAAGGAGCCGCCAGGAACAGAGTCCTCTTGCCAGATTCTTCCAGACGCACAGACGCCCCCCTCCCCCAGCTGGGCCGCCCCCCCATTCCCACCGGCCCCCACACACCCTGGATGAGCACATTGAAGTCCTGGTCATCCTCGCCAGCCACGTTGCTGGCTACACACAGGTACCGGCCTGAATCCGAGACCTGTGTGGGCTGGATCTGGAGCAGCCGGCCTTCGCCCAGGACGCGGAGCCGCGGGTTGGGAGTCACGGGCTGGGGGTGGGAGGGGGGAATGATCAGAAATGAGGGGCCAGGGGCGCCTGGGTGGCTCAGTGGGTTAAAGCCTCTGCCTCCGGCTCGGGTCATGATCTCAGGATCCTGGGATCAAGTCCCACATTGGGCTCCCTGCTCAGTGGGGAGCCTGCTTCCCCCTCTCTCTGCCTACTTGTGATCTCTGTCTGTCAAATAAATAAATAAAATCTTTAAAAAAAAAAAAAAAGAAATGAGGGGCCAAAAGGACCCCGAGGAGCCTCCATATATATGTGTGTGTATTTTTAAGATTCATTTATGTGATAGAGAGCACAAGTGTGGAGGGACGGAGACAGAGACGTGGACTCAAGCGGATCGCAGAGCCTGATGCAGGGCTTGAGTTCAGGACCCTGAGATCAAGACTGGAGCCCGGGCGCCTGGGTGGCTCAGTGGGTTAAGCTGCTGCCTTCGGCTCGGGTCATGATCTCAGGGTTCTGGGATCGAGTCCCGCATCGGGCTCTCTGCTCGGCAGGGAGCCTGCTTCCTCCTCCCTCTTTCTCTGCCTGCCTCTCTGCCTCCTTGTGATCCCTCTCTGTCAAATAAATAAATAAAATCTTTAAAAAAAAAAAAAAAAAGACCAGAGCCAAAACCAAGAGTCAGACACTCAACCAACTGCACTACCATGGTGCCCTGAGCCTACCTCTATTTTGATAAAAATTTTAAAATACAACACAGAGTGATGTAGCACTCTGACGGTGTTAGAACACCAAACCTGTGGAGCTCAAAAACCGGGAGTTAAATGGGTAAATGCAGGGTTTAATGTTGATGAGGCCCGTTCCCTACAAACAGTTGGATTTCTTGTTAAAATATAAAGTAGGGCAGGGCCTAGGCGGGCTCTGGGGCCGGGTGCTCGGACGGCCTTCTCTGGAAGGTTCCACGCAGAGGCCGGGCGCCCCCTGGTTCCCTCACTCACCCGTCCGTCTTTGTACCAGCCGATGGTGGGCGGGGGCGTGGCCCAGCACTCACACTCCAGGGTCAAGGTACTGTTGACCTTGGTCTTCACTTCCTTCACGCTGGCCTCCCCCAAGGTGTCGTCTTTGGAGATGGAAGGGGGTACTGAAAACCACAGACGGGTCTGAGGAGCAGGTCTAGGAGAGGGTGCCGAGACCCAGCGCGCATCCCGTGCCCAGGGCAGTCCCAGAAACGGGGGGACTGGTTCCCAAGGGCCGAGGAACAGGGGCCCTGGAGACAGACCCGCTCCTGTCGCTGTTCCCTTAAGGAAGAGAGTGCTGGTTGTCAGTGGTTTACAGGATAGGGCAGGTCCGGGGCAGGGGAATTCCTGGGGTGACCTCTGGGGGCCATTCTGGGGGTGCTGGGTCTCAAGTTGTGGGGCCTCTGGCCCCACCGCAGTGCAGGTGGCAGAAGGAAGCCAGGACGGGGGTGGATCTGAGCGTCCACCTGACCTAAGTTCTACCTCACGTGTCCCCCATCTCTTGGGGTCCTGGGCCCTAAGGTGACTGAGTCAGCCTGGGCTGCTTCTGACCACCACAGGAGGGGCCTCGCGTGTCTGTGGGGCCCAGGTGCCAGGGGTCCCCAGGCTTCCACATAGCTTCCCGCCTGTCCTGCTGGTGCCCCAGAGTGTCCCTGACTCACTGAGCACTTCCACGTGGTAGTTCTTCATAGCCTCCCCAAGTTCATTGGTGACCACGCAGGTGTACTGGCCCGCATCTTCCTTCTGGGCATTCAGGATCTGCAGCCCGTGGGTGCCTGGTTGCAGGGGCAGTGGCCAAGGTCACCCCCAAGGACACATGACGTCAGGCTCACCAGCCCCTTCCTCTAACCTAGCCCAAGAACCTGTCACCTGTCTCCTCGCTCCCCCCACCCCCACAGGACATCACCTGGGAGCAGCTGGATGTTGTTCGAAGCCTCAAACGGGGCACCGTCCTTCATCCAGCTGATGGTGGGGGAGGGGAAGGCCAGTGCCTCGCAGATCAGAGAAATGGGGTTGTTGATGGTCACGGTCACCTCCTCATCTGCACTGTGCTCGGTCACTCCCAGGATGGTGGGAACCACTGTGGGGGAGGCCAATGGTGTGATTCTTAACAGAGATCCCTAACCATGGGCCCAAGGAGCCAGAGAAGTCTCAGACCCTGGTGCATAACTTCAGAGCCTGGGCTTTCCATCACTAAGCAATGCCACAGGGGAAGCTGGACGATTCCTGCCTCAGTTTCCCCAGTAGTCTCTTAACATCCAGGCGATCTACTGATTTACCAGAGCCTTGTCAGTTCTGCTCGTGTTCCAGAGGGTTCCCTGATGCACCAATAGCCCTGTTTTCATTCATCCTAAGGCTTCCTCTTTCAAGTCCCACAGGAGACTGTCCCCTTTACCACCAGCATTTTTATTTGACAGACGGAGATCACAAGTAGGCAGAGAAGCAGGCAGAGAGAGAGGAGGAAGCAGGCTCCCTGCTGAGCCGAAAGCCCGATGCGGGGCTCGAACCACCAGCATTTTTAGAAACAGATTTTATTAAGCCAGGCTGTATCCTGGCTAGACCCCTGTTTCTCCTGACAAGACAATTCATGATGATTGCCCTGAGGAGATGGAAACTTGGGGGCCCTGTCACCTCTCTAAGCCTTAGAGCTTCCTTGGTGACACAGGGACAAGGACATCTCCCAGATCCTAGGCTTGCTGTGAAGATCCAACCAATCGGGCCTGTCCAAATGCCTAACCCAGGATTAATGTTCACCCAACAGAGCTACTATTTTGTTGTTATTGCTATTGTTGAACCCGGAGAAATGGGGGGAAAAAAAAAAAAACAACAGAAGAGGGCTGAGTGGGATGCTGTCTGTAAGGCACTGGTCACCTTGGTTCTCCCTCCCATGGCACCCAGGGTGGCTAGGAGAGGCCCAGCACTTACCCAGGACACTAAGCTGGAAGTGTTTGGTCTTCTCCCCCACAGTGTTGGCCGCAATGCAAGAGTAGTGACCAGAACTAGACAGGTTGGCCTGGAGGACCTGTAGGAGGGCTCCATCTGGAGAAATGTGGTGGGCATCTCCACCAGCCAGGGGCCGGCCATCTTTGAACCACGTGACCTTGGGCTGTGGGTGGCCTGCAAGGAGGGGAAGAGGCAGGGAAGAGAATTCAGCAGGTTCTGACTAGGTTGTTGGCCCAGAGGTCAGAGCTGGCTCCAGGATAGGGTAGAGGATATGGATTCTCCATCTCAGTCTAGAGGCCCATGCAGCAGGGCAAGACACAGAAGCAGCCATCAAGCCTGGTCTGGGTCCTTTCCTACGTGGTTGACTGCCTTTTCCTTATGGAGGAGTGGGCTGAGATGGCTTGGTGGACATAGGCAAAACAGAAAGGCAGATTATTCCTTTGACCCATCCATCCATCCATCCATCCATCCATCCTTCCACCCACCCACCCAGGCAGCCACCCAGCCCAGTCCAAAAGCATTAATGGGAGCCTACTCTGCCAGACACTGGGAAAACCATGGTGACAAAGCAGTCCTTGGGTCCTCAAGGACCTCAGAGCTCAACTGGGGTACACAGATGTCCCAAGGTTATTACAGTCCAGTGTGCTTAGTGCTGGGACAAGAAAGCCCTGGGGCCTGTGGGAGCACAGTGGAGATAACCCACGGGCCCAAGGGGTCAGCCAAGGACTCCCTGTGGAAACTTCTGGAACCAGAGTTCTATAGTCAGGTGAGGAGAGGGGAGTGTTTGGGGTCAGGGGCTTAGCGGGCACAAAGATGAGCAGAAATGCGGTGCCAAGTTCATGATACAGAGAGACCCACCACGAGGACCAGTGGGGCTGAGGGCAAGCAGGGACTCCCCCCAGTACCCCCTCTTCTCTGAAGCTGCCTTCTCGTGCTTCTCCTAGCCTACCGTGTGTGTGGCCCTTACCTGTGGCATTACACATTAGATGAGCTGTCTGCCCCTCAGGGACCTTGACTGCCTCCTCCAGGTCCTCGTTCTCAATCCTGGGAGGCACTGCAAGAAGCAGGGAGACAGAAGGTTCCTGACCAGGGCTGGCTGAATGACTGTGAAGCAGGAAGACAAGAGGCCAGAACCAAGAGCCCAAGGCGACCGCCTTCAATTCCCTGCGCCTCGGTTTCCCGTCCCACTGTGCCTGCTTCCATGGGGCAGTGAGTTCAATAAACATCTGGTGTTGGCTGAGGGAAGTACCAGTGCCTCTAGGGGAAGGCCCTGGTCAGAGGAAGGCGGTTGAGTGGTGTTGAGAATATTTGCCCCCTGCCACTTGGGGTTAGTCTTTACTGTTTCTGGAAAGTTCCATGGTAGCCTCAGAGCAGACGTTAATGATCAGGCACAGAAGACAAAGCTTGGCCTCTCCCTCCTTCCTGTGCTGAGCTCCCTGCTACAGCACGAGCCCTAAGTCCTGGGCATGGGCCCTCTAGAAGCTCCAAGGTGGCAGAGGAGGAATTCATGGGGTCCACATGAGAATGGGGGTGTGACATACCCAGGACCTCGACGCTGAAGTTTCTCCGAACCTCCCCAGCCTCGTTGCTTGCCAGGCACGAGTAGAAACCTGTGTCTTGCTCCTGTGCCCGGGTCAGCCTGAGCATCCAGCCACCTGGGGGAGGAAGAGGAGTGGGCTCCAAGGACAGCTACAGCAACCTCTGTCCTAGCTGGAGCCCAGGCTGCCCACCAGGAACAGGAGTGCACCAGGTGTTGTCATTAGACGTGTATGTGTCTGCCTCCCGCAGTGCTCCTTTCCTCAGATGGGGAAACTGAGGCCCAGGAGGGCAAACGGATGGAGGGAGGCCCCTGGACATTAGACGGGCACGTGGGTAAACTTGAGGACCCTGTTCTAGTAAGAAGGCTCTGTCCCCTGGCTACCCCTGGTTCTGGGGATTGACTGGGGCTAAAAGGACAGCAACAGGCTCTGCAGTCCTGGGCCAGGCCAGAGGCCCCCATTTTATTCTAGCAGACCTAGGAAAAAGCCTTCTTCTCCCAAAGACCTCTCAAAGGCAAGCCAGTTTCTCCCAGGGGATCCAATCAAGGATCATCTAAGAACATGTCATTATGGCTTTTCCTGTGCCCAGGGCAGACATCACTAATGGATTGCCAAGCTCCATTTTGCCCAGATGCAGTCTCTGAATTTATATCACAAGGCGTTTGGCAGCCCCTACCAAGTGCTCAGAAGTGGTGCACGGGGGAGAGTATATGTGCCATCCCAGCTTTGGCTGTGTGCGACAAGTGATGAGTCACTGGCGCTAAAGCTGAACTTGCCATTCCTGCAAGATTTGGACACTGCCTCTTGGTCCTCAGTTTCCCCATCTGTATACCAATAAGAACCATCACAAACCAGTTTGTGGGCAGGACAAATATGCAGAGAAGGTGCTTGACTCAGCATTTCTAAAGTATGTTACTGTTCAGGAAGATGTTACAGATGTGCCTGAGAATTTTTTTTTTCCCCCGGCAGTACTTATCAGAACCTAAACTATGCAAAGAATCACTGTCAGTCTTTAGGAGGGGAACAGGGCCAGAAGTCTTTTCCAGACTTACTTAAATCTAATTGCTTCTCCTGGAGTACCTCACCTAGCGAGTGTTTTTGGTTGCATCCTTGGGGGACCAAGAGCTCAGTGGTCATCCCAACCAGGCCTGGCAGCAAAGGGTCAGAGGTCATGGACATGTGATAAACAGAGGCAGAGACAGAGGGCCAGACCTCATAACCAGATGCTCCCCTGGCTGGCACCTTACCTGCCAAGAGGTAGGTGTCCTCCCCGGGGCTGATGGGCTCCTCTCCTCGGAACCAGCGAACCCCTGGGGGTGGGACACCTGTGGCTTCACAGAGCAGCGTCAAGGGGCTGTGCAAGGTAGCAGAGATGTTGGTCAGTGAGTCCAAGTCTCCGATGAGCTGTGGGGGCACTAGACACAGAACAGAAACCGCATATGGGGGCTGTACGCTCCTTCCCTGCCCCCTAACAGCTCTCCCGGGCAAGGACCCCCCACCCCCAGTCAGGGATGCCCCAGGAGCAGAAGTGACAAGACCAGATTGGCTCCCACTCAAGGGAGTGACTGGTGGCCACAGGCTGGGCTTTGGCTTCAGGCAAACACCTTGGACCTCAGTTTCCCCACCCAGTCCAAGGGATGCTAGGAGGATTCTACAAGCACTTAGCACAGTGTCTATGCTGAGCAACAAGACAGGAGTGAGAGCCAGGGGTCTGCAGACACACCCCTGAATCCACACAGCAGAGGCGAGGGACACTTCTGCACTTTCTAAAGGATCCATTCCAAAAGGAAGCCACACTCTATCAGGCAGGGAGAAGTGGGCGAGGCCAGGGACCCCTGGGAGGTAGAGGGGGGAGGGAGCTGGCAGAGAGCATGATGATCCTTAAACCCAGCCTGAGCCACCTATCTCTTAACACTTCTTGCCCCTACCCTGAAGCATACAGTTAGAGCTCAATCAAGGATTGGAATCAGGGGCACCTGGGTGGCTCCGTGGGTTAAAGCCTCTGCCTTCGGGCTCGGGTCATGATCCCAGGGTCCTGGGATCGAGCCCCACATCGAGCTCTCTACTCAGAGAGCCCCTCCTCTCTCTCTCTCTCTCTCTGCCTACCTCTCTGCCTACTTGTGATCTCTGTCTGTCAAAGGAATAAATAAAATCTTAAAAAAAAAAAAAAAAGATTGGACTCAGAAGGCTGTTGCAGCTACCCTGAAAGTACCCTATCACCTCTCCAGGCTTCTGCAGAGTCTGTTCCCTCTGCCCTGCACACTGTTCCCCTCACCAGGGCACCTCGTTCATTCCTACTCAGCTTTTACATTTCAGCTAAAAGGTCGCCTCACACAGGAGGCTGCCCTGACTTCCCATGCCAGTGTCGGGGCTCTTCCTTGTGTTTCATGGGCCCGGGATCCCCCCGCCCCCCATCACATGAGTCATGCAGAACAGAGACTACTTATTTCTCCAGGGCCAGGAAGGGAGTAGGGAACAGCAAGCAAGGAAGAGAAGGAGGGAGGGAACGAAGGCTATTTGGAGCCAGTCGTGACCCTGAGAGCAGTATTCAAGGCCTCCCCCAACAGCGGCCCCCTCCGTGGCCTGACTCCTGGGAGAACAAGCGGCTGTGCCTGTAGGCTGGGCTGGCCTTGCCCTCTCCGGTCGGCCCCACTCCCCGACCCCCTCCAGCTCGCAGCCGGTCCTCACCCAGCACGGAGAGCGTAAACCTCCTCTCGGCCCTTCCGGCCACGTTCTCGGCCACGCAGCTGTAGCGTCCGCTGTGGGCAGCCTGAGCCCCCTCCACGCGCAGCTTCTGACCGTGGTTCTGCAGCCGCAGGCCAGACTCGGCCGTCAGCGGCCGGCCGTCCCGTTCCCACGTCACCTTGGGCGGGGGCTTCCCGGTGGCGTGGCACTGAAGGGTGGCCTCCCCATCCTGCACCACAGAGACCTGCGTGTGGGGCTCCTGGGGGCCAGCGATCTGAGGGGGAACTAAGGAGAAAGCCCATGAGGGTGGGCCACCGCGGCCTCTGGGCACCAAGCCCTCCCCACGATCCAGGCCTGCCCCTACGCAGGCCTCTGCGCCACCGGCCACTTGCTGGCTGTGTGATCTTCAGGTGGCCTCACCGCTCGGGGCACCCATGTCCCATCTCTATAATGGGGTCACGGCAGTGCCCTTGACCCCTCCCCCGCACCCTGGGCATCAAGGGCCAGACGCTGTTAGGAGGACAAGGTCACACAGCGCAGCCTGACGAACGGTGAGGGCGCTCCCTCCTCAGAAACCAGGGCCTTCCTGGAGCCTAAACAGTCACTGGGACCATTTGGGGTGCAGCAGGATAGCACAGGTGGGAGGCTGAGCGGGGCGCTTTCCAGTTTTATTTTCTAGAACGATTTTTACAAGGCTGCGTACCTAATTTCATCCTTGCTGGACTAGAGAACGTAGGAGCGTCACCTACATTTTACATCGCTTTGTTTCCAAGGGTTTCAAGATACATTTGGTTTCTCTGGGCCAAGGGGGGCTGCTGGGATCCTGTCGCCCCTCTCTCGTGCCGCTCACGAGCGGCAGCAAGCTGGCCGGGAGGGGCCAGCCGGCGCCGAGGGCACGGGACATTGTCTTCATTGCCACAGTTCCTGCCCCGCCCCCCACCTGCTGGCCCCTTCCCCCCAGTTCAGGCTGTCCCTGCCCCGCTCACCATGAACCTCCAGCAGCTGATCCTGGCTGCTATTTCCCGCCACGTTGCTGCACTCACAGGTGTACGTGCCGTCCTGGGCCTGCTGGGCCTGTCCCAGGTACAGGAGCCGCCCCACAGCCGACACCTGCTCCAGGCTGTTCCCCTCCCCTGGCAGGGGCCGCCCTGGATGCAGAGAGAAAGAAGCCTCTGGTCCTTCCACCCAAAAGCTCACCCTCCCCTCCCCGGTCCTGGCCAACTCTTGCTCAGGCCTTCAGGTGTTCGCTTCCACGTTCCCCTCGACCAGGAAGTCCTCCCGGAGTGACAGAGCTGTTCCGGCACACCCTCTGAGCTCCCACAACCCCCAGGCTTCTCCTCAGTGCAGAGCTGCCTGCAGATCAGTGTCCCGTCTGAATTCCAGCCCAGCCTAGGCCTCCAGGGGGGCCGACCCTGCCTCACCCTCCCTGGGATCCTTAGGGGCTCCTTGGGGCCAGACACGTAGTCGGGCTCAATGAAGGCGACGGAAGGCTCCATCCGTCCAGCTGCAGCGAGGGGAGGGACAGCAAGCTGCTTCCCCTTAGCTTTTCTCTGTCCACGTTCTCTCCCCTGCTGGCTTGCCTTGCTGCGCCCAGGCGGATCCCTAGCCAGCTCTCTCCTCCAGCTCCAGACCCCTCCCCCTGCCTGCCCACTTGACCTCTCACAGGGTGTCTAACAGAGGCTTCCAAATTAACAAGCCCCAAACTCCAGGTCTGCCCCCAGACCTGCCCCCCAGTCTCTCCCTCTCGGTGATGATGACACCCCTTCTCCTGACTCTCAGACCAAAACCTCTAGTTACCCTGACTCCTCCTTCTTGCTTCCCATCCGAGCCGGCAGGAAATCTGCCAGCACTGCCCTCAAAACGCAGCCAGACTCTGGAGCCCTCTCACCCCGCCACGGCTACCCGCCTGCTCTAGGCGGTCAGGATCTCCCACCTGGAACCCTGCACCAGCACGGCCGGCAGGGTAGATTTGCTAGAGTCTACACAGGATTGTGTCACTTCTCCATCCAGAGCCTTCACAGCAGCCCCATCCCTCGCCAGGTAAAAGTCAAGATCGCTACAGTGGCCTCCCGCGCAGCCCCCGTCACTCTGGTGACCATCTCTGGTTACCTGTCTCTTGCTGACTTGGCTCCAGCCCCTTCCCTCTTTGCCTGTTCTTCAAACTTGCTAGGCCTATTCCTGCCCCAGGACCTTTGTACCTGCTCATACCTCTGCCTAAAATGTTTTTCCTTATAATACTCTCATGCTCATCCCTCCCTAACCTTCTTCAGTTTTGCTTGGCGAAGCACCCCTGGCCACCCAGCCTGATATTGCAAACATCTTCTCCCTCTTCTGCTTTTATTTTCCTCCACAGATCACACTTTCCATCAAAGTTATGCACTAACTCTCTGTTTATTATCTGACTACCCCAATCCACCACCCTATCTCCAATGCTCAGAAGGGGCCCTGGCACAAAGAGGCTCTCAGTAAATATCGGTTAAATGAATGAATCCCAAATATTTGTGGAGCTATTATCTTGTACCAGGTGCTGGCCTGGAACTCAGACAGTGCCCCACGGGACTCAGATTCCTGGGACAGCAGACACTGAAGGACTGAGATGGCTACATGACAGGTTAACACAGAGGGGCCGTGTCCAGGAGGCCCTGCCCTGGCCTGGGGTGGGGGCCGGGGAGGGCTTTCTGGAATGACCCATCCAACTCCCCCTGGCTGGGAAGCAGCTGGGGCCCCTGGCAGACTCGGGGACTGAGCAGACAGGGGCTGAAGGCAGCGTCTCTTCCCTAACTAGCATCCTTACCCCCCAGTGCCATAAGCCCCCCATCTCCAGCTCAGTTAATCTGGGGGTTGGGGCACCAAGCGAGGGCAAAGGGACACTGAGGGCAGGGCTGGGCGAGGGAAGCAATCCTACCGTCCTTCTTCCAAGTGATCTTGGGGAAAGGGATGCCCCGACAGTCACAGGACAGCCTGGTGGGTTGCCCCTCGGTCACGGTCAGGGTGCGGGGCTCCCTTGAGGGGAACGCAGGAGGCACTGAGGAAGAAGAGAAGAACAGGGAGAGATGTGGGTGAGTAGTGGGCTGGAAAGGGAGAGGGACGGACAGTGGAGAAAGCCTGTTTCCTGGAGCCACTGAGGCAGCATCCCCTCAGGGGGCCGGGGGAGGGAGCCCAGACCAGCCCCCGAGACCCTCACCCCAGACGTTCAGGTTGTAGTGCTTCTCCGAGCGGCCCGCCTGGTTCAGTGCCTCACAGGTGTAGCGGCCTGCGTCCCCCAACTCCGCTCGGCTCACCTGGCAAGAGCAAGAAGGACCCATCGGCGGGGGCAGCACAGAGATGGGGTTCCCCCTAGACAGACTGTGTGACCTTGGGCAGGTCACTTTACCTGACTGCATTCACCCCTCCCCCTCCTGGAACCCGGGGCGGTGACAGCACCTCTCCCCTCTACTGCACCTGACGCTTCCAGAAGCCACGGCTTGTGGTGGCCTGACGTGGGCCGGGCCCGTGGAATGGGTTCCCCAGCCCTGCCAGCCTCACCCCCATTTCATTTCCACGCCCGGCCCTGCTAAGGACGATGGGCACACGCTGGGCCAGCCCCTCTCCTGCCTTTAACCAGCTCCCGGCCTCTTTGGAGAGTCCCACGGGAGAGAGCAGAAGGGGAACTGGGGAACGAGGGGGGCAGGAGATCCTGACCTCAGAGGCCAGATCCTGACGGAGGGGGTGTGAGGAAGCCAGCCTGGGCGTTAGCAGGGGAGGGAGGGCACACGGTCCGGGCGGCGGAAACCAAATCGAGGTGCTCAGAGTTGGGACCGATCGCGTCTCACAAGGTGAAGGGGGTGATCACGTCCCCCCGCCCCAGCTGACATGGACCAGCTGTCCTAGGGGCCGGCTTTCATTTTAGAAGAATCCCAGCCACCCCAGGAGAAAGCTGGCAAGGCGCGTACAGGTGACGGACCTGAGGCCCGTGTGGTCAGGACATTGCCTAAGGTGGCACGGCCAGGAGGCAGTGGGGCTGAAATGCAACTCCAGGCTGACCCAGAGTCCCTGACTCTCACCCCCCCTTCCCTCGCTGGGCCAGGGGCCCGAGGAAGGGCTCTAACGCCCAAAGGCCCGGAGGCCTCTGAACAAGGAACAAAAACAGGTGGCAAGAGAAAGGCTCAGCTTTGTGGGGACTGTGGGAGGCCCTGCAGCGGCTTCTGACCAGGTCTGGAGGGTGTACCCCGGGCCCTGGGTCATACAGAGCTGAACTACCCTTGTCGGGGGCCCCCGCAGGCCCGCCGGCATCCCAAGAGGCCACCCACCTCCAACAGGGCCTTGTCTGCAGAGAGGTGGACGCCGGGCCGCGGCTCCAGGGGGCGGCCATCCTTCCTCCAGCTCAGCACGGGAGGGGGCACGGCTTGGCTCTGGCACTCCAGGGTCACGGACTCGTTGGCCACGACGGACACGTTCAGCTCTTCCCCGAGGATGCTTGGGGGCGCTATGGCGGGGGCGGGAGAGGAGGCTCAGGGGTGTGGGTGGAACCGGGGTCAACACCAGCGGGTGGGGAGTCCGTGTTAGGAGGGGGTCTCCGCCTTGAGCTGTTGGCCCCTTATCCTCCCCTCCAGGCCCTTCCCAGTCCTGCTCCAAGAGGAGGCCCCCAGATCTGAACAGTCTGGTGGTTCGTAGCAAGGTCAATATCCCGCGTGCGATTTTGTGCGTTAGCGACACGAGACGTCACCGCCGAGGGAAAGTGGGCAAAGGGGTCCCAGGATCTCTCTGTATTAATTCTTACAGCTGCATGTGAATTCACCTGTGAACTTACAATTATCTCAACATTTTTTTTTTAGAGCTACAACATCTTTATTTATTTAAGTTTTTTTGAAAAGCAGATCCCCGAGGCACCTTTTCCCCCAATGCAAAAATAATCAGAGAGGTGTGGCAGTTAGGAAGGCCGGGTCTGGGGTCAGAGCTCCTGGGCTGGAGTCCTGTGTCTACCACTCAGGCACTGTGTGAGGCCCTGTGTGAGGCCTCTCGGGGGGGGGCCTCGATTCCCTCATCTGTAAGATGGGACTAAAGAAAGTACCCACCTCACGGGGGCTCTGTGAGATTAAACATAGTGAGAACTTGGGCACCCAATCCCTGTTAACTCTCACTCCAGCAAAGGGAAAGAGCTAGAGTGGACGGCTTCCTCATCCCCTCATCACCCAAGGCTCTATGTTTCCCAGAGTTCTCAAACACTCGACAAACTCTCTGCAAAATCCCGTAAGAGGGATTGTTAAAACAGCAGTGACTGTAACTGTGTGGTTTGTGAGGGCAGCGAATCCCATGAGGCCCTCTAAAGCAGGGCTATCTTCACGCCATTTCACAGATGAGGAAAGGGAGGCGCTGGGGCGCCTGGGCGGCTCACTCGGTTAGGCATCCGACTCTTGATTTCAGCTCAGGTCATGATCTCAGGGTTGTGGGACCGAGCCCTGCATCAGGCTCTGCACTCAACAGGGGGTCTGCTTGTCCCTCTCCTTCTGCTCCTCCCCCTGCTCGCTCTCTATCTCTTAAATAAATAAATAAATAAAATCTTAAAATAAAAAAAGAAAGAAAGAAAGGGAGGCTCAGAGAAGCAGAGTGAGTAGCCCACGCTCACAGAGCTAGGAAGCGACAGAGGCAGGATTTGAACCCCACTTCCAAGACACTCATGAGCTCCAAACACGCACCCGACTGCCTTTCCAGAATGGAATTACCCCCTTTGACCTAGGACAGTGAGGACATCTGATTCCTGATGAGGCTCAGTGCTCTTCCTGCCACGTCCCCCTCTGCCTGCTCCCTGAACACGGACGGAGCTCCTGGCTGTGCGGTCGCCTGCCCGCCCGCCCACGATGGGGGAGCTCCCCTCCACCTGACCCCCAGTGAGGGCAGCCACA
The DNA here is from genome assembly GCF_964662115.1 of Mustela nivalis. NCBI lineage: Eukaryota > Metazoa > Chordata > Mammalia > Carnivora > Mustelidae > Mustela > Mustela nivalis. The sequence continues at coordinate 87,923,536 of NC_139032.1, read as the reverse complement.
ACCTCAGGCTGGCTGGTGCCTCCTACATCCAACAGCCCCTTGCTTTCCGGATGAGGTGGGGGTGCCCCCAGCCCCAGCTTCTTGAGCCACTGGCCTGGACCAGACAGCACCTGAGCCTGAGACTTACTGTGGACAAAGAGCACGACGTCCCTGCGGTCCTCGCCCACCGCACTCACGGCCACGCAGGAGTAGCTGCCAGAGTCCGAGGCCCAGGCACTGGCCAGGGTGAGGACCCGGCCCCCGGGGAAGACCTGCGACCCCAGAAGGAAGCCAACGTGAGCTTGGGAACCTCTGGGAGCAGCACTCACACCAGCCCCAGTGGGGTCCAGACCCCAGAGCTGCCCCAGGTGCCGGGGAACCTGGAACTGTGCCCAGACCTTGAGTCCGCTGCTGGCCGGTAAGCAAATGACATCAGTACCCTAGAAGAGTCCTCTAGCACAGGGCTACAGCTAGTGAGCCCCTGAAACGGGGCTGAACCCCAAGGATAAAATATACACACAATAGACTTCAAGAGCCAGGACACAAAGAAAGATGTAAAATATCTTGATAATTTCTATATTCGTCATATGATGAAGAGATTTTTGGATAGTTTGGGTTAACTAAAATATGTCATTGAAGTTGGTTTCACTTCTTTTTACTTATTTGAATGTGGCTACTGCAAAATTTAAAATTACATATATGGACGGCTCGGGGCGCCTGGGGAGCTCAGTGGTTCCGGCTCTTGGTTCTCTTGGTTCCGGCTCAGGTCATGATCTTGGGGTCATGGGATCGAGCCCCGCATCGGGCTCCGTGCTCAGCCAAGCAGTCTGCTTGAGACTTTCTCTCCCTCTGCCCCTCCTCCCCATGCATGCTGTCTCTCAAATAAACAAATCAATCTTTTTACAAGTTACATAGAGAGCTCGCGTTGGGGGCGTGCGTTGTTTCTGAAGACCACGAGGCTCTCGGCGCGCCTCCCTTCGGCAGCTCTGCTTCCTCCCTCGGGGGAACCATCCTTGGCGGCCCCTGCTTCTCCCTCACCTTGGAGCTCCCCGGGCCCGACTCTGCTCCTAGCGACCCAGTGAGGCACGAGGTAGGAGGGCGAGGGCTGCCCAGCCTGCTGACCTGGAGGCCTGAGGCCCCTGCAGTGGACACGGGGTTTCCATCCTTCAGCCACATCAGCGTGGGGCTGGGCGTTCCGGTGGCATCACAGGTCAGCCGGACCGGGGCGTTGAGCAGGACGGGGCCCGGCAGGCTGGGCGGCACCGTGATCCGTGGAGGCACTGCGGGGTGGGGGTGACACAAGGCACAGGGTGAGCCCCTGGCTGGGGCACCCCACGGGACACACAGCCACAAAGAACAGTGCAGGGACTGCCACTCCCAACATGGGTACATCACTCCATAGCTCTCAGGGTGCTCATCTCTTCCCTATAATACCACCATGAGGCTTCTACAGATGGGAAACAACCTTCTGCCCAAGGCTAACCAGCTAGAAAGGGACAGAAGTAGCACTTGAACTTGGGTCTTCTGGTCAGCACGAGGTGGTTATTACGGGGATGGCATGGGATAACCAGGTCGAGGATCCCTGGGCAGAACCGATGGAAGGATGACTGATGGGTGGATAGAGAGACAAGGGATAAATGGATGGATGGAAGGACGGACAGATGATGGGTGGATGGATGGATGGATGGATGGAAGGAAGGTTGAATGGATGGACGGACAGACTGACAGACAAATGGACGGAAGGACAGCTTTCAGGACAAGGACCCCTGCAGTCCCAGGGCAGCTCACCGTTGACCCGGAGCCCATACCGCAGCTCTGTGCTTCCTGCCACGTTGGTTGCCACACAGCGGTAGCTCCCAGCATCAGAAACTCGTGCCCGCTCAATGTGGAGAGCTCTGCCATCCGCCGACACCGTCACTCCCTTCCGGGCAGAGACGGGCTGGCGGCCCTTGAACCAGGAGGTATCTGGGGGAGAGAAGAGAGACGCAAGCGCTGCGACCAGCCCTTTAGACTGTGCCCGGATAACGAGCACCCACAGAAGGCTGCCGGGGCGGGCCACAGGGCAAGCCGGAGTTCTCCAGGGAGGAGGGCAGAGCTGTCTGGGACAGGACACGGGCAAGGGGGAAGTTCCACGGGATGGAGCCTGGGGCAGCCAGGAGCCAGGAGAGTCATAAGCCAGCCCGACGCCCTCACTCCTCTCCCTGCCAGGAAACCACGAGGGAGACCTTGAGAGGGAAACATGGTGCACCCCAAATCAGCGCCCTTGTAGGCCTGGGCCGATGGAGCCGCAGCTTCCTTACGTCCTGCCGGCGCCCACCCTGTCTCACACCCAGCCCCGAGCTCCTGGTCTTTCCCCAGCTGCCGTTCTAGAGAAGAGCCCCAGACAGACAACAGCTCAGACAGCTGGCCCAGGGCAGTCCTGTGCAGTTGCAAACTCTGAACAGAAGCCCCCGCACATTTGCTTCAGACACCAGTGCACGTGCTCTGGGCCCTGGCGGTGACCGGCGTATCGACATGGGAGAGAGCAAAATTGGGGAGATAGGGGGAAAGCCTCCTGAGTGCTTACGGTTCTGTCCACAGCCCAAGCGGAGCCTGGGGCACCAGCCAGCCTCATTGGATGGGGAGCTGGGCCCAGCTTGGGGATGGCTTTCAGCCCAGAGGAGGGGTCTTACCAGGAGGGGGCACTCCCGAAGCCAGACACTCCAAGGTTACTGAGGCATTTTCCAGCACTGCCTTGTTCAGCGGGCCCGGCTCAATGTTGGGGGGCACTAAGGGAGACAAGGAGAGCCCCATCTTTGGTGGATGTGGCCTCCGGGGAACTCCTCCCAGCCACCCCTGGTGTCCCTCCCTGGCCTTCCCAAAGGGTCTGGGCAATAAAAGCCCCAGATGGCTCATGTCCCCTGAGGCAGGAACCCTGCTCCTAAACCCGCACAAGAACAAAGACACTGGGCTACAATCTTTATGGCAGGGACCCGATGGGGACAGCCCCAGCGCCCAGCGCCGTGGGGACCGCCAACAGCCGGCTTGATGGAAATGGACACTTCCAGGGATTTGCCCACGCAGGAGGACATCAACGAACCCAAGAATGAGTAACACAAGCAAAGGTTAAGTCTGAAGGCAGACAAGGACATGCTGTTTTTTAAAATTCCTTTCCCCGCCCCCGACCCCCCAGGGCAGCCCCAGGGGCCCTCGCAGGATCACCCACCACCCAGCACCCTTGTCCTCACCCAACACCTTGAGAGCCACGTCCCTTTTGCTCTCGCCGGCCAGGCTAGTGGCGGCACAAGTGTAGAAGCCTTCATCGTTCAGGTCCACCTTCTCGATCTGCCGGCGGGGGAGGGATGAGAGAGTGTGGCGTGGGGACACGGAGCCCCACACTGGACGGTGGTCAGAGGGATGCCGGGACGTGGGGCGCAGCCGGGTGGCTGCAGACCCCAGGGGTGGGAGAAAGGAGTCATGGGGACAGTTCGGCTCTGGGGGTGGAGTTCTAGACGCTGCATTCGGATTCTGGGGGTGCTTCCTGTCTCCCCCAGATCCCTCGGGTACTGAAGCCATCTAGGACCCCGTCCCCTCCTCAGGCCCACCACCCAGCGCTCATCCTGCCCCCAGGCTACCAGGGCCCCCCTCAGGGTCACCAGGACCTCTAAAAAGTGACCCCTCCACCTGTGTCCTTGCCCCACCAGCCCTGGGGTCCTTGAACGTACCTGCAGTTTCCCCCCCGAGGCTGCCAGGGCCACCCCATCCTTCCACCAGCGGAGACTTGGGGTGGGCACCCCAGTCCCCACACACTGGAGGGTCACAGGCTGCAGGAAAGGGACTGTGATATTGTCGCCCCCAACGATGGTTGCCAGTGGGAGCTCTGGGCAGGGGGAGAGGCAGGGAGAGCCCAGGTCAGGATCAGGACGGGTGCAGTGAGCACCCAGACTTCCCCTCACTGCCCGGAGGTAGCGAACATCCTCACAGGGCCAGCCTCTGGCCTCTCTGTCCACTCAATTCAACAGACGCCTGGCTTGGGGGAGAGCACCAGACCAGGAGTCAGCAGAGCAGGTCTTCCCCTTTAAAATTCTCCTGCCCATCCACCCACTCATCCATGTGTGCCTCGAGCCTCTATTCTGCACCAGGGACTACAGTGCCACCTTCCCAGAGCTCCCAGAGCTGGGCAGGGGACATGGACAACACAACAGGCCATTTTATAACACAGCAGGTGGCACGTTAGGCAGGGCAGATCAGAACCACAGTGGGATCCGGGAGGGCTTCCTGGAGGAAGGGGTGTTTGAAGACAGACCTAAAGGAGAGGGGGGAAGCTAGGCCAGCAAAGAGGAAGAGGGAGACTACTCCAGGCGGAGGACAGACTTCTCTGCAGGCTTGGAGGTGAGAAAGCTGATGCATTTAAAGAATTGACTGAAGTTCAACGGGGTCCGCGGGAAGAGAGCGAGCGGAGAGGGCGGGCTGGGGAGGGGAGTGAGGGCCTGTGGACAGGACATGTGACACACAGGGAAGCGGCCGAGGCCTGCCTCTCACACCTGTGTCTCTTTGAGGAGCCGGAAAGCCATGTCTAGAGACGCCGCCTACAGAAGCCAGGCCCGGGCCCTCCCTCACCCGCCAGGCCGCCAAGGGCACGGATGTTTGCGGCCGTCCGGCCCCGCCCGCCCCCAGCATCTCAGGCGGCCCCCGCCCCCTCACCGTGCACCGACAGCTCCACTTCAGCCCCAGCGGTGCCCGCCTCGTTGGTGGCCTGGCAGGCGAAGAGGCCGGCGTGGCCCAGTTCCACGTGGCTGATGTGCAGCGTGGCCCCCTGTGAGGTCACCCGCACCCCAGGCAGCTCCTCAGCCGGGCGGCCGTTCTGCAGCCACCTGAGGGGGGTGGGGAGGGGAACGTGTCGCTCGGCCTGGGGCCGGGGAGGGCAGGGTGGGCAGGATCTCCCCGGCTCTGTGGCCTCCCTCATACCGCCTGGCAGGGGCTGCCTCCCATCCCCACCGACCCCGCAGCGTGCGGCCTCTGCCTGCCCGCACCCCAGCCCTGGCCTCCACCGCCCCATACGCACTGCAGAGTAGGCACGGGGGAGCCTGAGGCCTGACAGAGCAGTTCCAAGGGCTGTCCCACGAGGGCGGTCACCTGACCCGAGCCGTCAGCCACCAGGAGCTGTGGGGGCACTGGAGGGCAGGGCCCAGCATTGAGAGTTTGGGGCTGGGCAAACCCAGGTCCCCAGCGCCTTCCAAGCAAGACCCAGACCTCTCACCCTTCAAGGCCCCCAGGAGGCCTTCTGGGACCACGGGGTGAGTGGCCTTTCTGGTCTCCCCACAGGCTTAGCCTGCTCATTGAATGTCTGTCTCGCCACCAGACCGAGGCCTCAGGAGTCTCATCTGCCTTGTTCTCTGCTTTGTCTCCAATACCATGTGGGCCTGGCCCAGAGGCAACGCCTGAGAGACGTGGTTAAATGGAAGCAAACAGGCAAAGGCCCATCTCACCCGGGAACCAGAGCCCACACAGCCCAGCTCTGGGCCTCAGAGAGTCCAAAGTCTGGCCCGTTGACCACGAGCATCTGGGAGCAGAGTGGGGTCCCGTCCAAAGCAACCTTGCTCGGGATCCCTGAGCAGGAAGTATGATCCTGGGGCTCACCCCCCCCCTCGGGACCTCCAGCCCACGTCTGTGTGTCCGTCTGCCCCTAGCAATACGGGATGCTGGGCCTTCACCACCCCGCATCCCCCAGGGGCGGCAGGCCCCCCACACACAGTGGGTATAGAAGAGCGGTCCGCAGCCCGGGTGACTCGGGGGGGACAGTCTCCAGCGCACCTTGTACTTCCACGGAATACTGCAGCACGGCCTCCCCAGCGGGGCTGCTGGCCACGCAGCTGTAGGGGCCTCCGGACGCCTCCCCCAGGCGCTCCAGGCTCAGCACGCTGCCTCCCGCCTCCAGCCACGTCTCGTTGCTCTCTGCCACGGGCAGCCCCTCGCGGTGCCAGGAGAGGGTGGGGGGTGGGTGGCCTCTGGCCACACACTCCAGCGCCAAGGGCCTCCCAGCCACGGCCTTCACCACACGAGGCTCCCCTCCAGCACCCTCGATGGTGGGTGGGACTAGGGAAGAAGCAGGGGGCTGCTCAGGGACCAGAGGGGGACACCTGTCTGCTCTCCGCCCAGCAGGCCAGCGTAAGCCCCTTGCTGACTGACCTCCCATGGACCACCTGCTCCCCGGCCCCTGGCTGGAAGCGTTCTCTCCCTCCCTCTGCCCCGGGCCACATCCCTCCCCCAACACGGCTTGCCTCTTCTCTCCAACCCTGCCACCCTGCGAGCTCCCTGAGAGCAGAACAAGAGCACGTCTGTGCACGCCTCCGTGGCTGCACACAGTAGGTCTCTATTTCCGTGGAACTCAAAACCACGGGCACCCCAGGGCCCGAGACTAGCACCGTTGCTCCTTCAGGCCCCTTCCCTGGTCTAAGGAAGTGGATGCCGGGGGGCAGGCCAAGTCCAGAGGGTCTTTTGGGGCTCAGCCTTCAATGGCCATGGGCGCAGCCGGAAGGGGGACTTCTATCTTCCCCCTGGAGGGGTTGCAGAGACCACAGAGCCCTCACCAGGGGCCATGGGGACACGACTGCCTGGAATGAGACTCTACGTCTTGTTACAAGCCCCTTCGAAAATTGTAGGAAAATGCATTTCCAGGAGGTCCTCCGATCCTCAAGTGACAGTCCCCGAGACGGCAGCTGGGCGGGTCCTCAGCAGCTGCTGGTGAACCCCGCGCAGCCCAACTTCCCTTCGGGGTCCCCGTGGCCCGGCCCCCAAGCCCTCCACACCTTCAGGGGCCAGAGCTCCGGAGCTGGGTCCTCTCCAGGGGCCGGGATGATCGCATCAGCCTGCATTCTGGGTCTCAGACCCCATGCCTGCCCACTTACACTCAGTTCCCCTCACCCCCGCTCAGAGCCCAGCCCTCCCCAGATGGGTCTACACCCAGGTCAACAGCACAAGAGACACAGTCAGACCCCCTGTCCGCACACCGTGAACAGGTCGCATCACCTCCTAGCAAGTGACCCTCAGCCAGCCTCTCCTCCCCGCTACCCCCGGAACCCCCTGCGCTCCTGGATAAGTAAGTGTGAGACAGGGAGACAAGAGCCCAATGCCCTGAACCCTGATGAAATGAGCTGATGCTGTGAAAAGCCCCAGGGGCCCCAGCTCACAGTAAGTGATTAACGAGGAGTGGTTAATTATTCATTGAAGAGCAGTGAAAAGCTGTACCCCCAGTGGGAAACATGAATTCTCCGCTTGGCTCTGCCTGGGCCCCCCAGACAGGCCTTCCCTACTCTGGCCTCAGCATCCTGCCCATCTGGGTGAGGGAAGCTGGATAAACCCAGATTCTCCCTGGTAACTCCTTAGTCTCAGTAACCTGGGCCTCTGGCCACACCCCCCTCAGCAACTGTTGAAGACAGGCCCACCATAACCTAGAGTGCCCCACCCCCACCCCAGCTGACTGCTCCCTGCTGCAACCCCCCACCACTCACCGTAAACCTCCAGCCTGGAGCTCTTCTCTGTGACCCCCACAGGGTTGCTGGCCTGGCAGGTGTACGTGCCAGCATCTACAGCCCGGGCCCTCCCCAGCTGCAGCTGCCGGCCGCCCCTGGTGTAGACAGCCTCGGCGCTGAGCGGGAGGGAGGCCCCATCCTTGAACCAGCTGATGTTGGGAACAGGCACCCCTCGGGCCTCACACAAGAACCGTACTGGGTGGCCCTCCATGACGACCACCTCGCTTGTCTCGTTGGAGCCCCAGATGGTGGGAGGTGCTGAGAATGACATAGAGGGGTGCTGGTCACAGAGAGCCTCCCCAAGGCGGCTGGAGTCCCAGCCCCAGAGTGGTGATCCCATGCCCGTGGACCACAAACCCTACACACGTCACCAGCTCCTACCACAGGGTGTGGAATGCTTGGGGCACGGGGACAGTAGAGTGTCTGGGGACAGATGGGAACAGACCTCTTGGGACATGCTGATGTGGGACCCAGTCATCACAAGAGGTGTGGAGATGTTGGAGGAGCCCCGGCTCCGGCCTCGAGACCCACTCTGCTTCTAACTCACTGCGTGACCAGGCACAGGTCACTTCCCCTCTCCCCATCCATAAAATGACCGAAATCAGGGGTTCACCACAGGTGACACCCTCAGTGATGGAGGGGACATGCGGGCACAGCACAAACTAGCACTGGATCTCAGGAAGGAACAGCTCTGCCCTTCCTAAATTCCTTCCATCCTGATTACAACAAAGGGAAAGGCGAGGTTGGTAGAGGTGTACATAATCTTCTAGTACTTTCTAGAGCAGTGCTCTCTTGCTGCATTTGTTTTCAAGCCCCGGGCCCTCCCCTTTCCCAGGATCCAGGCAGGTGATTCTGGCCTCTACTCCTGCTGGGCAGAGAACCAGGCTAGGACTGCCCAGAGGCCCTGGCTTCCCACTTGGAGTGGAGACATCAAATATCCTTTGAAATAAGTGTGTTTCCATGTAAGACATTAGAAATGATCATCCCAAGCAGGGTCGGGAATAGGAAAGCTGCAAAGCTGCGGATGGGGACAGTGGGATTCAGGAGCCTGGGGCCAGATTCCCTGTCCCTCCCCACAGCCGTATTGGACCGGGGAGCTCCTCCTCCTGGGCCCCCGTCTCTGCCCCGTCCTGCCACCGTGCAGCGGGCAGCCGTGACGGGGGTGTCGGGCTCACCCTGCATTCTGAGCCGGAAGTCCTTGGCCTGCTGGCCGGCAGGGCTGAAGGCCACACACTGGTACCGTCCCTCGTCCCCCAGGTGACTGCTGGGGATTCTGAGAACCTGGCCATCCTCCTGGAGCTGGACGTGAGGGTCTCCTGGAAGGACAGGCCTGGAAGGGCGGGCATGAGAATGCCACGGGTTAGGGCGAGGCTGCACAGAGGGGAGCCTGCCTCCGGTGAAAAACGAGTCTGAAAGGTTCCAGTTGCTGGAAAGAGTGCCCGTCCACCGAGGAGGGCCTACAGAGGAATGTTATTCAGCCAGTGTAGGCCCAGGACGACTGGCTGAGAGCTCAGAGGATGGTTGGCATTGTTTAGCAATCTGCTATTTTTTGTTTTACCATTTTTTTGTGGTTGTTGTTTTCTTAAGATTTTATTTATTTATTTGACCGAGAGAGAGCACAAGCAGGCGGGGTGGCAGGCAGAGGCAGAGGGAGAAGCAGGCTCCCCGCTGAGCAGGGGGCCCTATGTGGGACTCGATATCCCAGGACCCCGGCGGGGATCATGACCTGAGCTGAAGGCAGACACTTAACCCACGGAGCCACCCAGGCGCCCCAAACGGTACATTGTTTTTTAGACATGATACTGTTGCACGTTCGGCAGACTGCCACAGAATGTCACGTGCATGCACACTAGGAAATGAAAAAATTCATTCGATTTGCTCTATCGCAGGATCTGCTCTCTTGCAGAGTCCTGGAGCTGAGGCCGCGGCATCTTCGAGATGTGCCTGTACCGCTCCCTGCTCCAGCACAGATGAGCCCTGAGAACTGCGTGCTAAATTAGGCACGCTGGGCCCAGAAGGACATGGACTCCATGACTGCAGGGAATTAATCTGAAATACAGGCACATCCATGGAGATAGTGAGACGACTAGTGATTGCCGGGGCTGATGGGTATGGAGTCCCCTTTTGGGGTGACAAAACGTTCTGGTACTAGAGAAAGGGGACCGATGTGAGCCCGCGGTGCGTGCACTAAATATTACGGAAGTGTGCGCTTTAGAATGGTTGATTTTATATTTTTGCAAATTTTACCTTAAAAAAAAAGTTAAAAACAAAAAGCAACACTGGCTAAGTAATGAGAAAATCCTGCGGTGGGGGGGGCGGGGAGGAGAGTCCCTGGGTAATGGCAGGCAGGGGCGGGAGGTGTCCCATGCTGCCCTCTGCTGCCTGGGTCCTGGGTGGCACGTGTGATGCCCGTCAGTCTTCCTCACTCGAGTTTGCCCTCCCCAAGGCCCCCCTCCACCCAGCCCCGGCCTGGGCACCACCCCCATACCATGCACCAGGAAGACCACTCACTGCCCGTCCTTGGTCCATTCCACCTGGGGTGCGGGGACCCCCGAGGTGCGGCACTCCAGCTCCACCTCTGCACCAGCCAGGCCCAGCACCTCCTGGGCAGCCCCGGCTCCAAGCACGGAAGGAGGAACTGGGTGTCAAGGGGTAGAGGGAAGAAAACTCCTCAAATCCTGCATAGGCAAAGGCCCTGTGGTAGGCCTTCGTCTGTGTGGATCCCCAGCTCGGTGCACCCTTCCCTCCCCATCCGTCCCTCACTCAAAGCTCCCTGGCTGGATCGGGACCCTGCTCTGAACTTTCTCAGCAGCCTGTATGGTTTTTTTGTAGCACGTAACACAACACTAATTACAGGGTTCAACATGTGATTGTCTAGTGTCTATCCTGAGAGCTCTGTGAGGACAGGGACAGGATCTGTCGTGGGCCCCTCTGTGTCCCTGACACTCAGCAGGCAAAGCCCCCCTCCTCCCCAGCCTCCATAAAAGGGTAGGGGCTCAGTCACTCACTGAGCACGAGGAGATCGAAGTCCCTCTGGGCGGTTCCTGCCTGGTTCTCCGCCCGACAGGAGTAGAGGCCGGAATCACCCTCCTGAATCCTGGGAAAGTGGAGGGCCCGGGACTTGTCCAGGAGATGGTGACTGCCTGTCTTGGGGATCTGGGCAGGAGAGGCCAGAGGGAGCTGGTGAGAAGGGTCTGGCCACTCCCTGACATCAGCAGTGAGAACCTGAGGCCCAGGGAGCTAGTCGGTGACTTGGAACTTGGGGTTTCTGATAACGGTGCCATGCCCCCTCCACCATGCAGCCCCCCAGGCTTCCTTGTAGGAGCGCAGGCCTCCACTGTCCAGTGCATTCCCCAAAACCCCTGTCACCTCCCCTTGCCACACGTGGCACATGCAAAAACCCATTCAGAAGGCCCATACCCTATCCAAATCCCACCCACAGCCCGCCTCCCCCCACCAACCTCCCAAGGACACCCACCGGCTGCCCATCCTTGAACCACGTGATCTCAGGGGCTGGAAAGCCATTCGCGTCACACTCCAAAGTCAAGGACTGCCCGGCCATGCCTGACACATTGGCCCTCCGCCCGTCCTCCCGGATGCTAGGGGGCACTTGGGAGCAAAGAGAAGCAGAGAAGCTGTCCCCACCCCGGAGGGTCACGGCTACCCAGATCCCATCTGGACCACTCTCCCTGGCCTGGACGGGCAGACTGCCCTTCCCCAGATTCTGGGGTCCCACCCCAGTTTCTGATCTGGCCACCAGGATCGACGTGGACCTGGGAGTGCCGCAGAGCCCACCCTGGGACCTGCACACCCCAGCTGTTCCCAGGCACTGTGCCACTTTCTCTGACATTCTGCTCTGCAAGGTGCTGGGCCCCCCAGACCCATCTGGTTCTCCTTCTAACCTGTTGCTGGGGTCACCTGGGAGGGACCCCGGAGTCGTCATCTCTGAAGGTGGGGCCTGGGTCTATCTTTGTACCAAACCTCCCAGGCCAGTCATCACAGTGCAAGCCAGGGCGGCTCAGAGCCCTGGGGAGCTGGCGCCGCCCTACCTGGGCATCCTGGGGCACCCCTGGCAAGTACATACAAGTCATGCCCTGCTCTGGGGTCCCGGCTTACCGTAGACCACCAGCTTGGCTCTCCTGGACGTGGAACCTGCCTCGTTGGTGGCCTGGCACTCATAGTCTCCGCTGTCAGCGGGAGAAACTGAGGCCAGAAATAGGGAGCCTTCCTCCAGCACCTCCAGGTCCGGCCGGCCACGCAGGGGCTCCAAGGATGGGCCCTTCCGCCACGTGATGTGTGGCTTGGGAGTCCCTGGCAGGGCACATGGAGTCATCAGCATGAGCGCTCCCCCCTCTGCACCCACATTCCCGCCCCCCTCCCTTGTGCAAACGTCACTGACCCTCCGGTGGTGACTCCAAGCGCCTCCTCGCCCCTAGCCTGGCAGGAGTACCTCCCACCCCGTGCTGCAGGTCCACTGGTCTCCCGGGGCTCTGAGGGCCACAGGCAAGGGGCCAGAGCCCTCTTCCCGGCTCCCTTCTCAAAGAGGTCCCATCATCTGGAATCATACCCCTGGCCCCGTGAGCTGGCCCACACTACTTTCTGCCAGTCAGCCCCAACTTTCTACTGAGCACAAGATGCTTTTACTTAGATTTCTTTTGCCTACCGCCTGTCTCCCAACAAGGGCCAGGATCTTCCCTCTGATTCCCTGACCCCACCCCGCAAGCCCAGGGCCCGGCCCACAGCAGGCGCGAACTGAATGCGCGAGCCCACTGAATGCGCGAGCCGGCCGTACTCAGCATCTGTCCAGTCTGTGCTGGAAAGGGGAGGCTCCGGTGCCGCTGGGCTGTTCGTCCCTCCACAGGCATGGGGCTTGGCACTGCCGGCCACCTCCCAGCCCCACTGTGAGTGCCACAACCACCCTGGACTCCCTTCTTGGACACAACTCACTGCCCAAGGTCCATCTCTGCCACCAGGCAGAGATGGCCTGGCACACGGAGGACTGGGAACACACGGCCACCCCCCTGGGGCCGGGCACACAGTGGGGTCCTCAGATTGGTGTTGGGAGATGACCCAGCCTCCCGAGGGCCACACACGCCCCCGCCCTATGGACCTACTGGACGACGTCAGGACAAAGCGCTTTGAGCGCCGGGCCCTCCCCGGCCCTCCTTCCTTCACTGGAGCCACATAGGAAGGGGACACTCCCCAAACGCCAGGGACAGCGCCCTCACACCTCCATCACCCCCCTCCCTCTTGGCCAACGCTGGTCATCGGGACCCACAGTGTGGGCGAAGCCACGTGGGCTAATGCCACGCCCCACCCCAGACACAAGCCCTCCGAATCGCTCCTCCAACCTCAGCCACGGGGAAGAAGGGGTGCGCCACCCCATTTGGGCCAGTTTCTGATCTAGGGTGGCCAGCAGGACGTGGCACACCCCGGGCATCCCAGGTGTCGCCTCCTTCCGGAGGGTCCCCAGGCCCTCCACCCCCCACCCTGGCCACTGTGCCTCCCGTTCTGGGACTCTGCCCACCGCCAGGAGGGGAGGGGGCCTGTCACCCACTCTGTGCCCACCCGTGAGCCTGCTGGAACCTCCTGCCACAGGGGCCTTGCTCCCCACAGCGGGCACACACAGGTGAGCACACACACGGCACATGTACACCACGCCACCTGCATAAACACCAGTCCACACACACGCTGCAGCCCCCAGGCCACACGTGCCACAACATGTGCTCACACATATGTACACACCAGACACACACAAGCCCCCCTCACACACATACACCACACACATCACAACATATACATATGCATACATACCCGCCACATGCGCAACATACACACGCAACACACACAAACGCACACCACACCACACGCATAAACACCACATGCCACCAACACATACACATATATACACACCAGACACACATACACCTCACACACCACACACACCCCACACCTCACACACACACACACTCTACCGCACACACACCACACACATATACACCACACATCACACGCACAAACACACACACTCCACAACACACAATGCTCCCCCCAGCTCCTCAGCTCTTCTGGAGCGGCCGACCCCACCCCCATCCTCCCGCCATGCCAGGTCCCAGGACTTCAGAGCTGCTCTCCTGGAGGGACACTGAGTTTTGAACCCTGGAACTTGTTTTTAAAAATGCAAAACATCTAACCCGTCAATGAGCTCTAACCACAGAGCTGCCCCGTAGCTCTGCCCGGGGAAGATTCCAGGGGACTCCGAACTGTCGGTGACAATCACTCACCTCACCTCCCCGCTCCTGTTTCACGGGGGCCTAGAGAGGAGCAGTGGTGTGGCCCACATCCCCAGCCAGGCAGCGGCCGGGCTCCCGGCCTTCCCGTCCCGCCCCCCAAGGAGCAGGCGGGTGCTGTCACCCCCCGCGGGTACCAGGGCTTCTGCATTCCGAGCACTGGGCACAGCACCTTCTCCTTAGCCCTCTGAGCCCAAGGTGGCACGGCTGGTGAGTGCCAGCGCCCAACCCTGCCCACCAGGCAGCGACCGGCTTGAAAGGGAGAAGGCCAAGGGCACCTGGGGGGCAGGTGCTGTTTATCAGAGAGGGCTTGGGTTATGCTGATTCAGCTGATGTCAGGCCCAGAGGACGAGCCGCTGACTGACCAGAGAGGATGAGGGGCACGAGGGGCAGAAGGGCCACTGGCTGGGTCCTCCACCCCCACGGATCGGCGGCTTGCTGTTCCCAGAGACAGACACAAGGTGGCGCCCTGGCTGAGAGTGGGCTGTCCGGCCTCCAGGTGGGCGGGTCTCAGAGAGGAGTCCTGGAGGTTCCCGAGCTGCTCCCACCCAGCCCTGCCTCCTACCTAACCCTCCCTGGGGCCTGTTCCAGGGACTTCCCTGGGCTCCAGGCGCCAGAAGTGACGCAGGGACTAGAACCAGATCTCCTGACTCCTTCTAGACTTCTTGCAAGCAGCCTCGGACCCAGATCCCCATCCAACACATCCCCCTGAGCCTCTACAGTGTGCCAGGCACAGTGCCGGGTCCCAAAACTCCTGCTGTTCCCCCGACCCCTCCCAGCTGTCCTGGGGGGGGGTCTGGAATGGCCCCACTGTACAGATGAGAAAATAGAGGCTCCGTCAAAAGGTACGAACTGCCTCATGGTATCTGGCCTAGAGGGGCCAAAGCGGGGCTCAGCATGGGATGGCTGACCACAGAGGTGGCTATCTTGGCCCCACAACTGTGCTGCTGCTCCCAAGGGGCCCCCAAAGGGCTAGTCTTCCCCGAGCCACGTGAATCCATCCTCTGCAGCGGCCTCCGAACCCCAATCCCAAGACCCTTGGGCCGTCCTTGCCTGGGCTGTAGCAGTCCCTAGAGGAGCTGGGACTTAAGGGGTCCTTTGGGCAGGGTCAAACCTGCAACCACATATCGTGAGTCACCTCCTGGCTGAGTGACCTCTGACAACTTGCTTACACCCTCTGGGCCTAGATGGCCCCTAGTCAAAAGAAAAAAAAAAAGCCAATGCGAATACCCACCCTACAAAGTTGTCAATAGGATAAAAGTCCTGGCACAGTGCGGGGCTGAAAGTTTGGACCCCCTAACCCTCTGTAACCCATGGGTACTGCCCCCAAGGTGTGACCCAGGGCGCTGACATGGAAGGGGTGCTCCTTCCCAGCCCAACCCCCCGGGGCCCAGCCTCACCTCGGGCTGGGCACGGCAGGCTGGCGTTCTCTCCGGCCGCTCTCTCCAGCAGGCCGCTGCTCTCATCGGCCTCCCAGTGCGGCGGCTCTGCGGAGAGCCGGCGTGACCCTACTTACCCCGGGGCCGGTGGAGAGGGCGTCCCATCCACAACCCAGCCCGGCATAAGGCCCTCAGCTTCCTGGCCGCTGGTGCAGACCTGCCTCCCACCAGGTGGCCCATGGGTGGCCCATGGAGAAGCCGCTAGGGTCCCCCAAGACTCTAGGGCTTGGAAGGTGGAGCCTGGCATCGCCCTGCCCTCCGTGCCCCTCCAGCTGCCACTCCCCGGCTTAATTTCAAAATAGTGAGGGGCTCCTAGGTGGTTCGGTTGTTGGAGCGTCTGACTCTTGAACTCAGCGCACGTTGTGAACTCAGGATCGTGGGATCGAGCCCCGCACCAGGCTGTGCACCCGGCATGAGTCTGCTGCTCCCGCCCCCTCTGCTCCTCACACCTCCCTCTCTTAAATAAATAGAATCTTTGTTTATTTTTTAAAAGATTTTATTTATTTGAGAGAGAGAGAGAGAGAGAGAGAGAGAGCAGGCGTGCACATACGCAGAGGAAAGGGCAGAGGGAAAGGGAGAAGCAGACTCCCCTTGGAGCAGGGAGCCCAATGCAGGATCCGATCCCAGAACCTGAGATCAAGACCTGAGCCGAAGGCAGACGCTCCACCGACAGAGCCACCCAGGCGCCCCATCAATAAAACCACTGATCCAGACCGCTCGGGCTCCAGGCACCTCCCACACTTTCTCTCACTGACTCCTCGCATATAATCAGGCCCATTTTCCAAGGGAGAAAACCCAGGACCACAGAGTGGGAATAACCGGCCTACAGTTCTCCAGCTGCAAAGTGGAAGAAGCCGAACCTTGGCCCTGGCACCTTCTGTCCACACCAGTGGACACGGTACCCACGAGCCTCCCTCGCGAGGGACAGCGCTGCCGCCTCGGGGCACTGGAGGCTGGGAGGAAGGCAGGGGTCACGCATCTCAGAAGCCCTGGCTGCTGTGGGGAGGAGGTAGGAGCAGTGAGTTCCGGGGCTCAGGGGACACTCACCCAGCACCCGGAGCTCCAGCTCCCAGGCATCCAGGCCGGCGCTGTTGGAGGCCTCACAGCGGTACACCCCGGCGTCAGAGGTCCGGATGGCGGAGAAGTGGACGGAGCCCGCGGGCCCCCCACCCTGCAGGGTCACCCCGTCCTTGGACCAGTTCAGCCGCGGCTCTGGGCTGCCCTCAGCCACACAGTTCAGGTCCAGAATCTCTCCTGCCAGCACCTTCAGGACCCGCGGGCCCAGCTGCACCTGAGGGGGCACTGATACGGCCCCGGGGAGGGGCGTCAGGTCGTGGAGCCCCCAGGTGGGGGTCACAGAGCCCAGACCCCCAAGGAGGGCCTGCCTGCCCTCCCTTCTGGGTATCATCAACCAGCAGAAATCATCCCGGGGCTTGGTCTAAGGCTGACCATTCCTCATTCTGTCAGGAAAGGACAGCAGGACTCCCCATGTGGACCCCCCAAAGTGAACAGTCTGGCCTTTCACCTGAACACATGTTTTCTCATCACAAAATCACTCCTCCGTGCTCCGCGGCTCCCCCCCCCCCACCTCCCCCAACCCCCTCCCAGCCCTTCCCACCTCTCCCCGCCCCCCTACGCCCTCCCTCCCCCGGGCTGGGGAAGATGTAGGTGCTCACTTCTACCACATTCACATCTCCTCCGTCGCATTTGGTCTTTCCTACAGGAAGGTGATACCATGCCCATTTGGCAGATGGAAAAAACTGAGGCTCAGAAGGGCTGTGTGATTAACCAGAGCCGCCCACCCCTTCAGCTGATAGGAGCTGGAGCCTGCCTGGCTCTGGGGGACCAGGCCCCCCTGGGTCTCTATGTCCAGGAGCAGGAGGATGTACACACCCCGCCCACCCCCACGCCTGCCGAAAACAATAGCAGCTTCCTCTGTGCTGCACGCCCCCTTATGACAACCATGGGATGGGCATTACTATGGGCCCCCTTCACGAAGGAGGAAACCAAGGCTCAGAGAGGCCTAGGGGCCAACCAAGGTCACACAGCCCAGTGGTGGTAGAGGCAGGATTCAAATCCAGTCCTCCCAGCTCTGAGGCCCTACATGTCACCCAGCCCCCCCGCTGCCATGTCGCTCGGATGTTCATGCAAACCCACAGCAAACCTTTGAGCCCTCGCCCTCTCTGAGCCTCGACGCTTCCACCTGGGAAATGGGATGCCAGCTTAGATCAGGGGACAAATTTTCTTGAAAGGGCAAGAGAATAAATCTTTCACACGGGCCAGATGGTCTGTCTCTCAGCTACTCAACTAGCCATTGTGGCACCAAAGCACCCCCCCCAGACCACACGTCCACAAGTGTGTCAGGCCATGCCCCAAGAGGGCTGGTTTTATGGACACTGAAACCTGAACCTTGTGTGATTTTCACGCGTCACACAGTATTATCTGGGGTTTTCTTTTTCCCAATCACTTAAAAATGCGGACGGCGTTCTTCACTGGTGGGCCACGTGAAAACAGGAAATGGGGCAGATGGGGCCCAAGGACCGGAGTTGGCTGACCCCGTCTTCAGTCATTCCTGGGGCTTTTGGAGATGACAAGCTCCCTGGCTCTTTTTGGTGGAGCGACTCCGTGGCTAGTCTCTGTAGATGGGACCTGGACACCCACGGACATGTCCACTGCTGGGGTCCCAGCCGAGCCAGGAACCGGAACCCCCTCCTGTCTTCTAAGCCCCCACCGACCTAGGCCTGCCCTGGACCCTGCCCTCTGTTCTCAGGGCATCCCGAGCATGAGCACAGGAGTAGGGAGCAAGGGAAGGAAAGAGACAGGGCTGGAGGAAGGCAGGATGCAGGGGAGGGGAGGAAGCCCCGGAGGGCTCCCAGGAAGAGGTGACAGGGCCCAGCCTGCAGAGAGGGAAGAGCACGGAGAAGGCCTGAGAAAGACAGAGGGAAAGGCGGGGCCACGGGTGAAACCCAGGAGACCAGCAGAACCCTACCTTGCACCTCGAGGTCGTAGCGCTGAGAGGCAGACCCGGCAGGGTTGCTGGCCGTGCATCTGTAGAGGCCGCTGTCACTGACCTGGGCCTGGGCCAGACGCAGGGAGCCTGATGGGAGGAGGCGATGCCTGCCGGAGTGAGGGGCACTGGTGAGTCCACAACCAACCCCATCCCCGTGGGAAGGACCTCCAGACCCAACTTGGAACAAGCCACCTACCCCTGGAAGCCTGCCAGGACTGAGGCTGTGTCTACCCCCAAGCTTCAGTCTCCCCCCACCCCCCACCTGCCTCTACTTCCAGGCCAGGGCCAGGTCCCACCCCAACTGGTCTAAGACCTAATGAGTACTGGACTAGGAATCCACAGCTTGGGGCCTGGTCCATAGTCCGAACTTTCCTCACTGAGTAAATCAAGTCCCTTTCCCTCTTGGGGCCTCCATTTCCTTATCTGCAAAATGGGCACGCCAGGAAGGCCTGCGTCTCGGGCTGGTGAGCAGATTCCATGTGGGTTCAGCCCAGGGCCTGGCACAGGGTCACCAGTAACTCCCCCTCTTCTACTGCACGCCCTGCC